>NC_056681.1:36982500-38382500 GCF_018350215.1 Panthera leo | reverse complement strand
ACTCCACATACATATATACCCTTTGTCCAAAGTTTGAGTCCCAGCTCTGGCTGCTTCACTTTGTAAAAAGATCCAGCATCAATGTACTCACTGCATAACACTGTCATTATACTCACTCCATCATATTACAATAATATTTTTAAAAGAGAAGTCATTTAATAAAAGGACAGAAAATAAAGGATCACTTGCAAAAACAATAGCTTTCATTATCTTGCACTCAGGCCTTTCAAATATTTCAAATATTTTAACCCCGTTGTTTGTCCAGTGTGGCAAAGGCTGGCTGTTCACCAAACCCATTTCTCTTTCCTCTTCCTCCCAGCTGGGCTACATTTCTCATATCCCACCCCCATGTGACTGAGTGATGGCCAATGTGAAATGGCCACTTCCATGCTTGGCCCATAAAAAAGTCTATCTCATGGTCCATGGTCTTTCTCTTTCCCCTACTGCCCTCTGAATGGTGATAGCCAAAGTGACCCTGAAGCCACATATTGAAGATTGCAGAACTTTTGTTAGCCTGGTTCTCTGAATAACTACGTGGGCAGAGTCCTCACAACCTCCTCCTCCTCCAGTTTCATATCACTATCAATTAGACTTACTACAAATGAGAAATAAACTTCTATTAGGTTATGTCATTGAGAATTGGTGGCTCATTTATTATGACATCTAGTCTTATACTATAGGAATTCTTTTAAATTTTGTTGTTGTTGTTGTTGTTGTTTCCAACCCTTGCTTAGATGTATTTGAAAGAAGTCTAAGAACTGAGTCACCCCCTGAGGAAACGTGTGTATCAGGACCCATCTGGACTGACTAAAATTCAAATTTAAATCTGGGGAAGCTTATGCCAGAAAATTCACTGAGTCAAAGATTCAATTCTTGATTTATTGAGCATCTCTGTATGTTAGGCAGTACATGATGGGAAAAAGGATGTTACCTGATTTAGGCTTCAGTGACCACAGAAGTCAGAGAGACAAGATTATAAACATGGAACTTTTTCAGGGGATAAGATTTTTATATATTAACTACTCCAATCCTTTTTTCTAGCAATGAACAAGTTCCGTTCTTGTGAGGTTAAGTTTGTTTTCCATTGTCTTGGCTTTTCTCTTTCACCACCTGAGAAGGTAGCCTGTCAGTCAGGGCAGCTCATGAAGACAGCCATAGGCTTCCAGAAGGTACACCCAGATTGGGAAATGAAGGGCTCAAAGAAAAGGGAGGATTGTTTGGAGGGGTGTAAAGAGTCCCTAGCAGAGTGCCCAGTGAATATCTGCTGTAGAGATGAGTGAAATGAGAGAGAGAGCAAAAGAAAGAGAGACCGAGAGCACTAAGACCGAGAGCACTAAGCTGGGAGAGGAGAGGAAGGCCTTCTGGGATAGGAGGACTAGCATGGGCATTTGCTGGTGGGTGGAAATGAGAGGAATAGAATCTTGCACAGACCTCTGGCTGGACCTCATGTGTTACCTACTTAGAGATGAGATATATGGCACCCCCTGGAATTGAATGATCCTTCTATGGCAAGGTAACCTAGACTTTCTGTTTCAGATAGCAGTGAAAGAAAGGTGTGCCTTCACTGGGATGCCTGTTTATCAGAACTGCAGGAGGAACACAACGCAGAAAAACTTGGAGGATCCCCATATCTAACCTGGGATGACAGCTGGAGAGGAGGCTCTAAAGTCAATTTGACATAATTTAACTAGGAACAAAATGGCTATTCTTCACCAAACTGCAGTGATTGCATTCTTCTGATACTATTTACAACCAGCTGGCTTACTTGAAGAACACAGAGCTTTTATTAAGTTATCCTGATAAACAAAAAAAACAATGTACCAGTGATTTAATATCACTGAGAATCACTACCATCTATTATCTTCTTGATCAGTTATGTGTCATGTAAGAAGAGTGCCTCTTTCTGAGGTGCTCAAAGATTTTGTGGCCATGATCTTATTTATTTACATGATATTCTTAAGAGGGAGGTGGTGGTTAACTGTAGTAGAATTAAAATTATCTTTACTTAATAATAGAGACATACAGCAATTATGGGGAAATTAAGCAATTTCCCCAAGTTTATAAGGCAGGACAGGTCAGGGCAAAGTTGAATTTTTCAACTTTACAATAGCAAGATTGAAGAAGAAAAGCTTGAAGTTAGACCTTTGATACAGGATCTTTGGAACATATTTCAGAAATAAAATAGCTATAGGACTGAATCCTTTATCTTTCCAGGTAAGTACCAGTAGCTGCAAACACTCTGTGGGAAGGCTGCTACCATGTGCATGTACCTGTACTTGGAGTACCATTCAGGGAGTCTCTCTTATAGCCCATCTTCATAGAGTTCACAGGCTAATGGGGAAATAAAATATGCATAGAAAAACATAATATTTCAGGACTAGAAAGAAAGAAGTATTCAGTAGCAGCATCTAATCAAGTGTGTAGCAGTGGGAAAAAGCAAAAAGGGAGTCTGATAAGTCATCCCATACTTATACATTTGTTCATTCATTCATTCAACAAATGCTGCTGTGCTAGGTTCAGGTGACATCGTGGTGACCAAGAGGGTCACAGCCCCCCTGACCTCATGGTCTATATGTGTGCTGTCCAATACAATAATCTCTAGCCACACGTGGCTATTTACATTTAAAATTAAATAATTACAATTAAATAAATTTAGAGATTTAGATCCTCAGTTGCACTAGTCACATTTCAAATGTTCCATGTGGCTAATGGCTACCTTATGGAAGGGAGCAGATATACAACATTTCCATCACCAAAAGAAATTCGGTTGTTCAGAGATTGGCCAGTTGTGGCCTATAGGTCATATCGGGCCCACCAACTACTTTTATAAATAAAGTTTTATTGGAACACAGCTATACCCATTTGTTTATATATTGTCTATGGCTGCTTTCATACCATAACGGCAGACTTAAATAGTTGTGACAGAGACTGCATGGCCCACAGAGCTGAAAAATATTTACTATCTGGCCCTTTATAGAAAACTTTGGGAACCCCTGGTCTAGATGGAAATATCAATACAGAACAAATACTTACCAAAAGGGAAATGCTGAATAAATGAGTGCTGTGGCATGGACAGACTAGGGATCTGACCTAGTTCAGGGAAAAAAGAAAGGCCTTCCTAAAGAATACAGTGTTTAAAATGAGATCTGAATAATCAGTAGGAGTTTACCAGGCACCATTTTCCCAGCAGAAAAAGGGCCTGAAGAACTGGGGGGTGGGGTGTGTTTGGCAGGCATAGACAGCACAGTGAGGGGACAGGCATGGGTAACCATCATTTCTGGGAGGGGAACTCTATCCATTGTGTCTGCTGCTAGCACACCAGTGCCTAGAATGACATCTGATATGTAGTAGATATCCAATAAATATTTGATGAATGAATGAATGAATGAACGAATGAATGAATTGCCCAGGGAGGTTATGTAGAGCTCAAAAACAGAGTTTAGCACTGCAGCCTTGATCCTAACAAGGTAGCCACTGAGGAGTTGAAGAAAACCCATGGCTTAAGAACCTGATCAGGGGCACCTGGGTGGCTCAGTCAGTTAAGCATCCGACTTTGGCTCAGGTCATGATCTCATGGTTCGTGGGTTTGAGCCCTGTGTCAGGCTCTGTGCTGACAGCTCAGAGCCTGGAGCCTGCTTCAGATTCTGTGTCTCCCTCTCTGCCTCTCCTCCACTCATGCTCTGTCTGTCTGTCTGTCTCTCTCAAAACTAAAATAAAACATTAAAAAAAAAAAAAGAACCTGATCAGATATGTGTTTTCCAAAGGGCCCTTGGAAGCTGGGTGAAGAATGGATCTTTAGGAGCACCCACATTCAGTGATTCACAGGGATTTGTGGTCATGTGGTTGGTAATTTTAAAGTCTTTCCCACATCCAGCGTGGAAGATTTAATGAAGCAAACTTACTCAGTTGATTTTGAAATTTTGAATTTATCAAAAACCAAAAAGGAAAGAGTCACTTCAACTGCATGGGAATGAACCAACAACACAGGTGTGCTTTGACACCAGGTGAGGTGTACACTGTGGTATTTCTTTACCATGCCAGGCACTCAGTGACTCATAGGTGAGTTATAACAAGGGTGGGGCTTTTGGAAGGGCACAAAGTGTGGTTCTGGGAGTCATTTGGCTGAGCTCAGTGGACTGAACTTGGATTACAAACAATGGTTTTTCTCTTTGAAGCAAACTGAATCTATTTTTTTCTTTTGTACCTCAGTGATGCTGAACTACATATTTGAACTGCACCCAAAACTTCCTGTCCTGTGAAGCTAGACCAAACTGTGCCTGACATTCAGCACCATGAAGAAGCAGAAGGCCCTGTCATCTAGAAAGAAAAAAACTTGCTAAGGATTCAGTTGCTGTTCCTTCTCTATGTGTTTATTAGTATTTGGTTCGTGGTTACACATACCTATTCTCCTTGCTTTTCTCCTCCCTTTCTTTGCCTGTCACCCTATAAAACCACACATTTTATGCATGTCAAGAGCAGTCTGGAACCTATAACACGGTTTACCTTTTGCTTGTCTTTGAAGACAGAATGTGTCCTTAAAGAGATAATGGTTAGTTGAAAGTATATGGATTTCCTGGCTGAAATCTTTTGTTTCCATTGAAGATAGCACATACCATTTTAGTTTCCATGAAAACCTTTTGCTCTGTGGAAAAGTAAGTATCCTGTATCCAAACAATAAATTCACCAAGAATATGGTGTCATAAACAATTTATTTCATTGTTTTAAAAAAATCTGATAATAGCCATGGTCATAGCTATAATTACCTGATTAATTTTTCTTACCATGTGACATATAATGTAGAAAAAAGTAACTTCCCCAAGAGCAAGGCTAATCTTGGCTAGTTTTTATCTGTACTCTTGAATCAACTAATTAAGTAGATTCAGGCATTTTTAGCCATATCATAGTTTCTGAGCCCTAAGTAGTGAATTGGTGTGAGGCCTGAGTCCTTTGGTTGGTATAAAGATCGTTTACACTTAACAACAATAACAACAACAACAACAACAACAACAACAATAAAAACCCACTGTGTTCATGACCTGATTTTTTTCAGACTTTAAGTCATTTTCTCAGACCACCATGTGGAGTAGTTCTGTTTTCAGTCTGTAGGCTACTGATTCAGTGATCTTGCTAAGGACTGATCAGTGGTGGGGCACCTGGCTGGCTCAGTCTGGAGAGCATGCAATTAATCTTGGGGTCATGAGTTTGAACCCCATGTTGGGCATAGAGTTTACTTTTTAAAAAAAGAAAGGAAAAGAATTGACCAATGGCAAGCATGGCCCCTTAAAGAAAATGCCAGAACCTCTTGCATAAACTAACAAACCAAATCCTGAGCTACATCAGTTGTGGGATTTTCCCTGGTGCCCCAAATTATTTGCAAGAGTGGGCAAAAGGTGTTAGTGCCAAGAGCTTCTATGGAGTTTGTTTTTGGTTCTATGATGTGAAACGCAGTGTTGTGTAGAGGTGCTAGAAACTGGAAGTGGACAGAGGTGTGTCTTGCTCTGGATTGGCCATTTTGAGGTCTTGGTCAAGTGATGACACTTATTTGAGTGTCAGTAGCCTATTGAGAAATGTGTCAATAAGATCTAGAAAATGAGATAACATGCTTCTCTAAGATCTGAGATCAGTTCTTCTATTATTATTCAAGTGTTTGAGACGATCTGGAGCCTAGTTTCTTTAAGAATAATTATCAAGTAGGTAACTGAGAAACATGCCATGTAAAGAGCCCAAGAGCTCCTACTGTGTCAGTGTCATTGCCTTGGACAAACTCAGAAAAGGAACTAAGACACGACTAGACTAGAAGAAAGTGCTCATGGTATGAAATGCTTGAAAATGAAGTTGAGGTTGATAAAGGGCTCAGAAGGAGGTACTTTTGAAGAATACACATGCTATATAACATAAAGATGTGAAGACAAAGGAAATGATTTTAAAAGAAAGATTTATAGGAAGTTGTGCTGATGTACCATGTAAAATCACTTTGCTGCCCAACTATGGATATCTAAGGTAGAAATTAACATTTTTTCAAGGATTTTAGAATTTCATGGACTTCTTAAAAAAATGTATTAAAAGTGGCTCCCAAAGTTTACAGCACTTTTTTTCTTGTGAATTAAACTACTGAAGGACATATGCCCTGATTTTTTTCATTTCCCACGTGTTCTTGCAAGGAGCAGTTGATGGAGTTGTATGCACTATATTAGGGCTGGATCAGTCCTTTGAGACATTCTTGAACTTTCAGGTCAGAATGTCTGGGACTGTTGTTCAGCTCTGTCCTCATCATCCATGTGGCTTTGGTCTCATTATTTTTCTGAGCCCTTGTGTTTTCATCCCTATAGTGGGCCAGTAACAGTCATTCTGTCTACTTCACAGCATTGATGTGAGGGTCCAATAAGATCTTGGATACAGATGATTGTACAGTGATAAGGATCTGGGTAGCTGAAGGTTAAAAAGACAAAGAATTGGCTAAGTTTTTAAGAAATCATTGTCTTAATTTCAGGTTCCCCTGAAGCAGACCCTGAGTAAAGGATTCAAATGTAAGTTGCTTATTTAGAAGGTGACCTCAGGAAGCACTGGTAGAGAGGGGGATGGGACAGTGAAGGGAAGGAAATCAGTGAAGAGTGTGCTGTCAAGCCATTTACTACTGTGGGCAATTGGACCTCATTTCCAGATGGGGAAACTGAGGCACAGAGGGATCATGCCACTTGTCCAAGGTCACAGATCTATGAACATGAAGCTGGAATTCAAGCCTACACAGTGCCAATGGGAAGCCCTACTCCCAATCTCTATGTGATGATTCAGCTTATTAGGGCAGCCAGGCTGTGGGGTGTGGCAACAGGTTATGTGATGTTAGGAATCAGACGATCCTGGTTCCACTACTTACTAGACAAGTGAGTGATTGTCTGATCTCTTCAAACCTTGAATCCTTATATGTGAAATTTGAAAGCCTATTGTGAGGACTCACAATACTATTTCAAAAGTATAAACACATGTAGGGCCGAAAAGCATAAACCTCATGTGTGGTAGCAGTCATTCACTCTAGTTAATATTGATTTCTCTGACATGGTGTTCTCAGATATCTGCAAAAAAAAGAAGCTTTCTAAGTGTGCTTTTATTTTGGAAAACAGGAAAGGAGACACCTTTACTTCCTACATGAGACAAACGCAATTTTGTAATATCGATTTTAAGATGGAGGCTAGAGAATTTGAAATAGCAGATACCACTCAGAGTCATCAAATACTGTGGTCTGTATTTGTTTAACAGTGTGTGGTGGGCAGGGTCCTCACGTTGGTGTGACTTTGGAGGTAATCACTTAGCTTTGTTGACCTTCATTCCTCCATCTACAAGAAGACAAGGGATGGAGTGGAATTGTAGGAATTTCTAAACTAAATTCTCTTTCTGCCAGACGGATTATACTAAGGTCAAAAACAGAAAATTGCTCTTGATACCTTTGGAATTCTCTGTGTATGTACAACAGGGGTGTTTCTCTAGACAGCCTTCTGTTAGCCTTTCCTTTAATTAATGAGATGCCAATTTACACATTACTCACTTCTTTTTTAAGCCAGCATCCATCTTGGTAGTTCAACTGGAGGAATGAACATAGGGGTGATATTGTGCCCACACATGAATGGACTGGTTAGGGAACATGTAGACCCAGACCCAAGAGACAGGAATGCTTCTTTATCATTCAAAGGAACATATAGAAATACAACCCCACAATAGCTTATGCATGTTCAAGTAGTTAGTTTGAGCACATACAGGCAGCACTATCCTGAACAAAGAGGCATAAGATATACCTAATGGAATATCCAACACAAAGAAGAAAGTTGGTTTTTTGTTTGTTTTTTTGTTTGTTTCAGATTCCACGTCTTTTAAGAGGGAACAGACCTCCATGTGACCAGACAGAGGGGCATCAGAAACAACTAGGTAACATCTGTTACCATGACTTCATGGGCCTTGGGTCAAAGACATCCACCTTCTCAGAAGACCCCTGCCCCAAATTTTGCCCTTAAGAACCCTGACTTGTAAGCCAGCGAGGAGTTTGGGGTTTTTGAGCATTAGCTCCTTGTTATACTGGGTGACACCACACCAATAAATCACCCATCTTCCTTCATGGCCAAAGCACCCTTGCAATTTTCCTTTGTGTGCTGCATGCCAGGTGGATGGATTCTCATCTACTTTGGTTATATTTTATCCAGAGATTAAACTCACCAATGTTAAAGGGACAGTTTTATAACATCTTTCCACAGTCAAAACTATATTATGAAACGTTTTCTAATAAAAACAATCAAAAGGCAGTGTAGGTCAAAATTCACTAAGTGGTGTAATTTAGATTTGTGCATTTCATAGTATATAGATTTTATCTCAAAGAAGAGGGGGAAATAGCTATAGACAAATATTGAAGCCACATGGTATGCATGCAAAAGGGTTTGGGATGAAGTGTACTGATTTTACATCTTTCTTTGAAATGCATAAAACTTAAGAATTGATAGATGGATGGATTGATGGATAGTCATGTAATAAACAAATATAGTAAAATGTTAATTATAGAATCTAGGTGGTAGGTATGTGAGTATTTATAGTAGAACTCTTTTAATTTTTATGTGATTTTATAAATATTCACAATAAGACATTTGAGAAAAAGGCAATTATTTTTCTAGTGAAAAAAGTACCTGGGGCCAGTCTGCACTACTAACTAAAAGTTTAATCTTAGGCAAGTTCACTTAATTTTTGTATGATCAGTTGACTCATCTAAAAAAATGGGATAGAGTAAGAGTATTAGACTCATAAGGTATTTGTAAGGTTCTTAGCATGTAGTGTGATGGAAAAGTTTGTTAAATGAAATTTAAAAAGTCATCTCATATACAGGGACATTAGTGGGAGAACAGATTATACTGATTGTTTTTGACATTCAACTCTAAGAATGCAGAGTTTTATTAAAACCAGATGACAGGCTTATACACCCTGAGGTATTTGTCATTTTCTCTCTAACCCAGGTAAATTTCATCTCCTCCTAAGAGGTAGCAAGAATCATCAGGATGGGTCAATAATACTTAGTTTCTGTTTTCATTTCCTTCAAAAAATTCCACTTGCTTAAAGCATGCTCCCTAACCCCAGGCTCAGTGTATATGTAATATCCGGAAATCAGTATAAAAGCATGTAGCTACCTGGTCATATAAAATAATCTAGTGATTCGGTGATTTTCAAAAAGAGAACAGTAAATGGTAGTCATGTTCTCCATCAAAGGTTAGGAAACCTGTAAATTAACTAGTAAGAGGTTTACACTTTGAAATTTACAAAGAAGCCTGTGTCACATAAGTGGGGCTTTCCCCATCTTTTAAAGAACTAGGCATATGAACAGCAAAGGCAATTTAAATAACAAACAAAATAAGCTGAAATGAGAGTTCTTACTAACAGTAGATTAGCACAAATAGGTGGTCTTTACTCATTCCACAAATATCTTTGAGCACCTACAGGCTCTGATCTAGGTGCTGGGGGTTTAGTTACGAATAAGACAGAAATCTCTGCCCACATGGTGTTTACATTCTAGATGTTGAGGCAGACAAGAGACAGGAAATCAGTTAGTATGTACGTCTGTGCGCAGGCCATGCATGCATGTATGTGTGCGTGTGTGTGTGTGTGTGTGGACAGTGTTAAGGACTAAAGAAAACAATCAGGAAGGGAAGGGAGGAGGTGAGAAGGTTTGCAATTTTATTTATTTTTTATTTTTTTTAAAGTTTATTTTTATTTTTGAGACAGAGAGAGACAGAGCATGAATGGGGGAGGGGCAGAGAGAGAGGGAGACACAGAATCTGAAACAGGCTCCAGGCTCTGAGCCATCAGCCCAGAGCCCGACGCAGGGCTCGAACCCACGGACCGCAAGATCGTGACCTGAGCTGAAGTCAGACGCTTAACCGACTGAGCCACCCAGGCGCCCCAAGGTTTGCAATTTTTTAGATAGAGTTGTGAGCTTACATCTCACAAAGAAGGTAACATTTGAGTGAGGACTTGAGGGTAGGGAAGGTGCAGGCATGTGGACATCTGGGAAGTGCATATGGGAGAGGAGGTGTGAATGTTCCACATGGGAAGATGCATGGCCTGTTTGCTCCAGTGTGGCTGGAAAAGATTAAGTACAGGGAAAAGAAGCATGAGGTGAGTCAGAGACAACCAAGCCATAGGCTCTTATGGTCATCTTAAGGATTTTGGCTTTTATTTTAGAGTAAAATTTGAGCCATGGAAAGGATTGGGCAGAAGAGTGACATCTCTGGATTTCATTTCAACAAGACCCCTCTGGCTGCTCTATTGAGAACAGTCTTGCTGGTGGTAGTAGAAGAGAAGGGAGAGGCAGAAGCAGACTATGGTAGTTTTAAAATATGTCCATGAATTCTTTGATATTCTTCCCATTGAGAATTGGTTGGGGAGGGGGGTCCCTTGGACCAGGTGGGCTTGCTTGTGACTATTTCAACCTATCGAGTAGGGTGGTAGTGAAACCGAACTCTGAGGCTAGGTTATAAAAGGTCATGAGATTTCTACTCCATTTACTACAAAACACTCTTAAAGCCCTCCCTGCCAGTGAGACCACATTGGCAATTCCTTCTTGTCCTTTTTTTCAGCCATTCCAGCCCAAATGACAGACATGGGAGTGAAGAAGCCATGTTGGAGACAAATCCTTCTGGCCCAGCTATTCCAGATCCAGTCAGTAGAGTCATCCCAACTGAGGGCCCAGACATCATGGAACAGGAAAGAGATGTCCCATTGTATAATTTCTGAATTCTTGACCAGTAGAATCCATGAGTATAATAAAATGACTATTGTTTAATGTCACTATGTGTTGGGATGGATGATTATGCAACAATAGATAACTGGGGCACAGAGAGAAGAGATGAGCCTCCTACAACAATATGGGTAAGAAATAATGGTGGCTGAACTAGGGTAGTTGCTGTGGAGAGGTAAGAAGTAGATTCTGGATATATTGTAGAAGTCGGATCATGTATTTGCTGACTGATTGAATGGCAAGTAAAAGAGAAAAGTCATGAGTGATGCTAGGGTTTTGGGTTTTAACCACTGGAAGGGCAGAGTTACCATTTACTGGGATGGGAAAGACTATAAGGGAACAGGTTTGAAGGTGGAGGGTGGAAGTCTCAGGAACTCAGTTTTGGACATGGTAAGTTGGAGATGCCTTTTGATGATCCAAGTGGAAAGTTGGTGGTTGGAAATGACATAGATACACACACACATACACAATCATAAGACAAGATCAGATCATTGTGAAAGAAATGTAGTCAGAAAAGAGAAGGGGTGGAAGAACTGAGCCTTGGGTCACTCCATTGCTTAAAGGTCAAGGAGATAAAGAGAATCCAGGAATGGAAACTAGAAAGGAATAATTAGTGATATAGGAGTATTGTATTGTAGAAGCCAAGAAGAATGTGCTTTAAGGAGGAGGGGCTGATTACTTGGGTCAAATGCTGCTGACAGGCCAAGTAAAATGGGTCCTGAGAAGCCACCATTGGATGATGGAATTTGAGGGTTTAAGACTATCATTTATTGAGCACCTATAATATGCCAGGCATTGTATTGAACATTCTTATAATAGCAGTAGAGGAGAAAGAGGTGGCTGCAGGCTAACTTCAATAGATGATAGCTATCATTTATTGAGTATCTATTGTATATCTGATAGTTAAGGGGAGACTTACATATGCTATCTCATTTAATCCTCACCATTGCCTTGTGGGGTATGGATCAGGGACGTGAAGCCGCCCAATGTGGTACAGCTAGTAAGGGTCAGAGCTGGGACTCAAACCCAATTCTATCTGATGTTGAAGCTCTCGGTCTTTCTGCTATCATTCTTCCTGAAGTGGTTTCCTGGGAAATCCTGGTGAAAAGCCACCAGAAAAGAAAGATCTTTCTAACTTCAAGTTAAGTTTTGCTCAAGGTTTTTAGGGAGGATTTAAAAATCCTAGTAAAAAAGTATGAATGCGCTGTAGAGTAACTTGCAAAATTCTAATATAAATTTTCTAAGTAAATAAATAACACGTGTGGGGGCTTGTCACCTGAGTGGCTTTGGATTACATGTGTTTTTCTCTCTTTGGTGAATCAACTTGTGAATTCATTACCCTGTCTTCCCTGGAGAGGTTGATTTGCTGGTTATTCTGGTTGGGTTGTGAGGGCAGATATAGCCTAATTAACAAAGGCACTCCAGGCTGAGGTTCTTAACCTGGAGATTTGAGAAAGTCAGGGAAGGCATGAATTCTCTACCTGGAAAACTTTGGGACTATGGACATATTTGTTTCTCCACAGGAAGTATCTATCAGCTTCTCAAAAGGATCCTTGACTTCCAAAAGGCTAAGCCCCACATGGCAGAGAAAGACCATCAGGTATAACTTGTATTTATGAGGATAATCATGATTTTCACTCAATCCTTTTCTTGGGCAACTTTTGAAGGCCCAGTTATGTCATATCTAGAGAACACTAATGGTGACCAGGCCTTATGATTGCATTGTCTAACAAAAGGTTTGTGGGTCACTTCCTACGAAGCCTGAGGAATGAGATTTGACCAGTAAAATATTGTCAGTTCTCTGACATTTTGACGGACACCTTGGTACATAATATTTGGTCAGGAAAATCAAGTATATGTGGTTGGTCATAATTGTTCCTCAAACTTGCACATCGCAGGACCAAGTGTTAACAACTCAGGAAAATGAAGATGTGAGATTCCTCTATTGCTTTTTAAAAATATATAGTCTAAGTTAAGAAAAGCCAAATTCCCTGAGCCATTTTCCTGAATATATATGAGAAAATATCACTCAATTAATGACCTCTTATTTTTATCGTCCTATTTGCTTATAGTTCCGAGGTTATAGATTTGTGGCTGGTAGCAATGTTTCCTTTAAATCCATGCTATTTGAATTTTTAGATTAGATGCCAGTATTTAAAAATCAGCAGATCCCACCAGCCCCCCCACCCCGCCAGGCACCTCTCCCCAGCCCATTTGGATTTCCAGCTTCTTTTGAAACTCTTGAGGCAGCAGGATTCAGATTGGCTATGTGATGTAGATTGGGAACAATTCTGAATACTTCTCAGAGCTATGCTTATAGTGTTGTTTTTTAAATGGTTAATCTAAATTTCGAATTTGTTTCTAATTTAGTGGCAACAGCTCCTTCTCACATGAATTTATAGGTTGGTATACTTTAGAATTCCAAAAAAACTACATTAGTTCAGGCCTACTGAGACAAATGTGACAATACTTAGTGAAAAGATTAAGTGTATTTAAAAATAAATGTAGTTGATTCTTTGCAAGTAATTAGGTTAATATCAATCTATTGCTAGTAGTATTTCCAAAGGGAGAGTTTTTCTAGGACACCTTAACAAATAGACAAAATTAATTTTATATGGCCGATATTAAATATACTTAATTAAAAACATGTATTATTTTAATTAATAAAAATATCTGCACCTGAGCACACATGCTCCTCTGAGTCAGCTCTTTCTTTGTAGATAATGCAGTAAATTACAGGCCTCCTCAGGTTAAATAATTACACTCCAGATTTGGCAGCATTCAAATGATTGCGCTTTTGCATTGGTGATATTTGAGTTTATTGTATTTGGTATTTGGCTATGCCAGCGAGACACTGATCTTAAAGCATACAGCCATTATTTCAAAACACAAGCCAAACAAAAGTGTACAGTTTAGGGAAAGTCATCTTTGCCACAGATTAAATGCAATGGATGGCCCAGACAAGCTCTTCCCTCAAAAGGCAATATGCCAGTACTTTTGCAAATGGTTACTAAGTGAGATTGCAGAGTGATTTTTCTGGGCATTTTAAGAAATAGAATATTCACGTGTTCATTTATCTACTGCTGCTTAACAAACCACAGTTAAAACCTTGTATGTTTGCTCAGGAATCTATAATTTGGGCAGGGCTCAGCTCAACACATCACTACTGCATGAGGTATCAATAGGAGTAGATAGACACCAGGGCTAGAGGACCCACTTCCAACATAGGTTACTCACTAGACAAGCCTGTGCCACATCTTAGCCAGGGGCACGACAAGGATACTTGGTTTCTCTCTACTTGGGCTTCTCTTTGGGGCTGCTTGGGCTTCCTCCAAGCATGGTGGCTGGGTTCCAAGAGCAAGTATTCCAAGAAGACTGAGATCAAGCCAGAGGCTTCTTGTAACTTAGTCTCAGAAGTTCCAGATTATCCCCTCTGTCTCATGCTATTGGCCAAGTAAGTCATTAGGTGTAGCCCAGACTCAAACCTCTCAATGAGAAATATCCCAAAGAATTTGTAACTATCCTCCATCTATCACATCACATGTCCAATATGTCACTATTAGCACCTATTCAAGGTGGCCATGTGTCCTGGAAGAAAGCTTCTGAATATCAAATTATTCCAAGGCTCCATCTGGGGTTCAGTCTGAGTCCATATTACTCAGAGTCACATGGATTGATTTTCTTTAAAATCAGAGTTGTTTAAAGTGAAGTATGGGGGTGGGGTGGGTCATTGATGTAGTGTATCCATGAGTGGATTATGTTGCATATTGAAAGCTCTGGTATATGACAGTTTGGTGCCATTTGGTGATAAGCTCATATATTCATTAAGAACAATAAAAGCAAACAAGCAAAACAATCCATAATACCTTTAACTCACATTGATCTTGCCTGTCAAGACTGAGGTAAATTAGCTTTTGCTGTAGAAGGAGGTATGAATCCCATTTCTATTAATGTCTTGCGGTTAGAGAGGCAGTGTGGACTAAGGACTTGGATTCTAAAATTAGACAAACCTAGAGTTTCCAAAGCTAGAGCTGATACTTGTGAGCTGATGACCATGCCATGACATACATCTTTTGTTTTCTCTACTGCCAGCCACAGTAGGAGGTTCTGTTTATGTTGCTTAAGAGCATAATCTAGTCTTTTATGATTAGGCTGAAGATAATCCATAAGCCCTGTTCTAGAAGTCACCAGATATAAAACCTACACAGCTTGAGAAAACCACATCTGATCAAGCCAATTTTCTTCTCAAAACTGCCTCATTACAAATATATATGGCTATACACTTTTGTTGCTCTATCTCTTGCATTCTGATGATTTCTTCCTGCAAGCACCTATACCTCAGTTTGAGGGCTTTCTCTGGTCATATGTACTCAGGCTAGAAGTGCTCTGTGGTTAATGTTCCTCCGAGCATCCCTCAACTGATGATGGACAGGACTTCACTGATATATACCTCTTTTTCTTGTGACTTAGTTGGGGCAACTTCAAGGCATATTCTACATCATCACTGAGTTGTCCCCCCAAATCTGAGCCCTAGTTGCCCACAGTGGTAACCTGTTCATGAATGTATTTTCTTCCTTGTCTTCTGTGTCTCACTTAACCATTCCCCTAATTCCTGGGTTCACCTCTCAAATAAAATAAATTACTTGCACTCAAATCCTTATGCCTGGGTCTGTTTCTTAGAGCATGTAAATTAAGACAAAGATATTTTATGATCTTATTCTGCCTACTTTTACAGGCTTAGTACTGCTTATCTCCATTAAACATCCTAAACTTAGTCCCATTAACCCAGCCTCCCAAGACCAAACACATCTTGATGTTTGTCTTGATGTTTTGTATCTTTTTAAGACCATTTCCCTTTGTTAGAATGCCTTTTCATGACTGTGTTCCTGGCTACTCTGCCTTTAGGAGTCAGTCCAAGAGTGGCTTCTTTGACTTCCTATCCTGGGTCAGATGCCCCCTCCTCTGTACTCCCAAATATGGATCATATACCTCTGCTCTGACACACTGTTTCCAAAGATGGTCACAAAAATTCCTCCAGTATCCACAACCTTTTGCAAGCTCACCCCATTAAGAAGCAGACCCCATTTCCCTTCCCCTTTCATCTGGACTGGCCTTGTGACTAACTTTGACAACAGAATGTGGCAAAAATGAGCCTAAGCCTTACAAGGACTTGCTGTTTCCATTTTCATTCTCTTGGAAGCCAGCCTTCATGTAAAGAAGCTTGAGCCACTCTGTAGATACTGAGAGATCACATGGAGAGATTATCCTTGTGAAGGAGACACAAGATGTCCCAGACAACAGTCAGTATCATGGTCTCAGTGGGTCCATATTGAATGCTCATTAAACACCATATGGAGCCCAGACAGCCATTCCTACCAAGCCTTGCCTGAATTCCTAGCCCACAGAAATCAACATCAGTTGTTTAAAATGATTGAATTTTGGGGTAATTGTTAGACAGCAATGGAAAAACTACAATATCTATTATAGAACTTGTCATTAAATACCATAATTACTTATTTACTTGTCTGTCACATTTGTGAGCTACTATAAATGGAGATAATTTTCATCTTAATAGCTGTGACACCTGACCTATGGGAATGCTTTACAATGGCGAGCCTAGGAAAAAATGAGGCTTCTTAAGGAGACCACAGAGAAACCTTGTCACACTGGAGATTTTTTAAAGGAAATGAGTACCAAAAAAACAAAAGGTTCTAGAGAATGATTGTGGAAGACAAGAGTGGATGAAAATTCAGAGCAATTGCAAGGGACCTCCAAAATGTGTATTAGAATTCTTCTAATAATTGGTGAGATTATTGACCTCTGTTTCAATCCATATGCAGCCTAGATGGGCCCCACAGTCACAAGTATTTATGAGGGCCTGTCAGGCAGTTATCACTCTGTGCAATTAAACTGTACATCATGGTTCTCACTCTCCGGAAGAAGTTTACTGTAACAGAAAAGCAGATGTACCAACACATTGTGGGCTGCAGGAGGATATGAAAAGGTGGGGAGGACAGAAGGCTCAGATTCAATGGTTTTAGACCTAGGCAGGATTTCCATGAATCCGCTTCATCTTTTCCCTTCACGTAGTGTTTACTGAGTACCGCCTGGGCATGGCACTCCCTCTCCCTCTTATGCTGAAGCCTCGCCAAATTGAGAGGAGTTTCTCACATGTTCCACACTCTGTCATGCCTCATAGCCTTTGCTCTTTCCCCCTTCCTTCCTGGAATGATTTATGACCCATGCTTCCATGCCCTTCACCTAGCAATGCTTGTATTCGTCTCTGGAGCTCCTCCCCCTTCTTTTCCTCATCCTGTCCCCAGGAAGAAACCCCCCATTTGCTCTGCCATTTCAAATGTCTCCAGATTCAGTGTGAGTCCTCCCTGCTCTGCAAAGCCATCACTGACCACCCCAACCTGGGGTTTCCTAGAATGTGGCGGAAAGGGAACTGGCTTTGGAGCAACATGAATTTGGGTTCAAATCCTGGCTGTGCCGCTTGTGATTCTGCACAAGCTCTTTAATCTCTCACGTTTCCTCATCTGTAAACTGGGCATGATACTCCCACTTCATAAGGCTGTAATGAGGGTATGGGAGATCGCTACATAAAGTGTTTAGCTGAGTCCTGGTATGTAACACACCAGTGATACATGTTATTTTCTTCCTCCTCTCTGAACTTCTGGCATTTAATATCTGCACCACTCATTTGTCCTCAAATCATAGTTATTTTGTGACAGCTCCTGTCCTGTACCATCATTTAACTTAATGTTATTCCTTGCTCAATTTTAATATATGCTTCCTCCTAATATCTAAAATATAACTTTGTATATCTTTATATGTCCCAAGAACAACAGATTCTTAATAAATATCAGTGCATGAATGAATAGACAGTGGAGTGGTGGCTGCCTCTTAGGGCTTTCTATAGTACACTTTGTTAAGTACAGCATTCCAGGTTAAGAGCTCACTCAATTAGAATAACTCTAATCTCAGGGTTTTTTTTTTTTCCAGGAAAGGAATGATTAGGGAAAAGTTCAACACTTTTCCTTATCCTACTGGATCAGTGTAACAGAGGAAAATGAAGACCCCATCCCATGAAAAGATAACTCAGAGGCAATGCAGTATTGAGAACAATGAAGACACCAAGACTACCCCTCCAGCTCAAGGCTTTTTTTTTTTTTTTTTAATATGCATGTATGACCAGATCAGGGATAATGAGTGAGAATGAAAGAGCAATTATGTGAAGAGTAATCCCCAATTGATTACATGGGAATTAAGTAAGCTGATAGGAAATATCAAGTTTGGATTAAGATATTAAGGGCCCTCCCGTCATTTAGATGGAAACAGTCATGAGGAGGGAGAACAAATCCTCTGTGACTGACTGAGGATCCATCTGTCAGAAGTAAGGGGTAGGATGACATATTATAAGTGAACGAATAAATGGACTTAATCAGGGATGAAAACCAAGGATCAGTGCACCCTCAGGACATACGAGATTTAAAGAGAAGACAACACAAAATAGGGCCAAGCTCCAAAAAACCTCCAGAAAGGAACTCTAGAAGTTTTCTAGACAGGTGTCTGCTCCCTTGCTAGTCTTGAGGTTGCGGTAGTGAGCTGCACTCCATTTTGAGGCTGGCAAAGCCATGCTACACTGGAGCAAAGAGCAGGAGGGTTCTTGAGAGAGTGCCTCACAGTGATTTCAATATGCTTTTTTATGCCAAAGGACCCTTTGTTCAGAGTCTTATAGAGTCCCACGATACATAAAAGAAACAGAGGTATTGCTGTATGATTGCAAAGAAGCAAGAAGAGAAAGGGTGAGGGGATCTTGGAAGATGATAATATCTTGGATCCCACTTCCTAGGACCTTATGCTTGGCAGAACATGTTGGGAAAACCACTGGCCCAGGATATCTATAAGCCTTTATGAATTACTCTTGTCAACTGGCAAGGTTTTTGGCTAAGACCCAGTTGGTTAAAGCCTTCCAAAGCAAAATGTACTAAAACTAGAGACTAAAGATCATGTAGTAAAGATGACTTCATCCCCCTCGAGGGGAAAACAGGCCTTTGTCTGCTTTACTACACCAAAATCTCAGCAGGGCTTATTCTTTCTGGAAAATATTCTTCAAGTCATAACTGAGACTCTCAGTGGAAGCCAATTTCAATTTAGTAACACCTAAATATATCTGAACCAACAGGTTCTGGATGGCTCTTCAGAATGAGCTGTTAGAAGAGACAAGAGCAGCCCTCATATTTCCTAAGAGAGGCCTTGATGTCCGAGGATATTTTCAGTCTTACAGGACGGTTTAATAATGAATCCTTGGGATCTTGAGTTTCATCCTAACTTAAGAGTGAATGTAACCATTCAGTTAAGTGTCTAACCTCAGACACTAGAAGGGTAGTTACAAAACCAAGAGAAAGTAAAGAGACAGAAGAATGGCTTTGAAGGCCTTTCTGCCAAATGAGAGCCCTCAGGGTCATACTGGCTGAGAGTGTAAGTAGGTTTGTGGCCAGTGTTCCCGGCATGTCAGGAGTGTAGAGCGTCTTGGGTGGTTAGTAGTCTGAATCAACACTTACTGACAAATAAATGGCGGACACTATCATGACTGTCCTCATGGGAAAGATAGGAGTTGAATGTTTTCTCTTCACATTGCAGTAGGTTTCAGATACTCAGCTGAGAGAGACCAGACCTGAGGTTTTTGGTGGACACTTCAAAGCCGAGGGTAATGCCTATTGTTAAGAGGGGGACACATTTTGGGACCACTGCCTTTTCACACATGCTCCAGGCTCCAGAGTGCCCCTCCCCATCCATTCTTTCAACTGGAAGCATGAATTTAATTCACTGAGAGGTGGACTGGCCCCCAGCCTGCTTTTCCTGTCCTGTGATCTTAGAACAATCTGACCTTTTCCCTGGGTGGATGCTGGTTCCTAGGGGATGGATGTGTAATGCAGGACAGCAGGGGTTCCCCGCCCAGCTCCACATTTCCTAAGAGTGAAGGCACCTGTTTGGCTATGCTAATTTGCTCCTGATGCAGGTGAGCTCACCCCTAGCTGCTTTAGCAGAGAAGGAAGGAAAGATGCCTTTTCACAGGTACCTTATATACCTAGGCTCCCTCTTTGAATGTGCTGACAACATTTTCTTAAGTTCGTCTTCCTCCTCAGTAACATCCCCATCAAACATTCTGTCAGAGCAAGAGCCAAAAACAGAAAAAAAAAAAAGTATCAAATGGGAAAACAATGAAATGCCTGTTTGGTTCCTGTGTGCAGTGAGCAACAATAAGCCACACTTTCTGAAGTGTCTCAGAAAGGAATGCCTGTGATGTTCTTTCAAAGAAGGACTCTGGCCCCAAACCAAGCTGTAAACCATGACAATGCTCCACTAAACACCAAAAAGAATTCGCCTTTCAGCCAGAGAGGCATTTCTCATGTACTGGGGGAAAATGCCACCCACACCACGTCACCTCAGCACATTTACTGTCACTCCCCTCTTCCTGCTGAAGCCAGAGGAACGTAGCACACTGTGACTGTTGGGTGGACTGAAACTCAGCTGAGGAGTCTGAGCTCTGGGAACTCTGCCCCCTAAGATGTGCTCCCGGAAAGCAGGAGTCTAGGAGGTGTGTTTGTATTTTAGGGAGTTTACGGCTCTTGGGTCCTCTCTCCTACAGAAAGAGCTTCTCCCCTTCGTCCCCACCTAAACTTTCCCCGTAGCCAGGCATTTGAAGTTAGCTGAAGTGTCAAAACACTTTGTAAAAAGGCCATTGAGTCAGGAGGGCTTCACCGCGCCTGGGCAAGTTCAAGTCCTTCAGAGGAAAAGGGGAGGGATCGCCTCTTACCTGGGCTTCTTTCACTATTCCATTTTTCGTGCAGTTTCCACTTTGCAGGCTGTCGCTCTGTTTCCTGTGATTGTGCAGATTCCCATTGCAGACAGCACCACCTCCAGGATTAGCCATTTGTGTGAAATGATGGAATCCAGCCGGTTTTCGTCCAGAGGTTCTAGGCAAGCTTTAGTTTTGAAGTTGGTGAGGGAATGAGAGAGGAAGCACTTTGGGCTGAGTCCCTGAAGGAATCCTACCGATCAGGCTTTCCAGAAGAAGAGCAACAGCCTATCTTTGGGGCAGATCTTTGAAACAAAAAACAAGTGGTTACCTTTACACTCCTCCTCCGCTCAGAATGTGACCTTCAGAACAACAAACCTGCTTTTGAAACTAGAAAGGAGATTGTCCATGCTGGCTCCTTGGGGGGGGGAGCTGAGGAAATCTGGAAACTGCAAAACCCAGAGGCAACTGCGAGGAGGCCGGCTGAGGGGGTGGAGCATCTTTTAAAGACACACACACACACACACACACACACACACACACAGCACAGTCAAGGTCTCCTATGTGCAGTCAGTTTCGAATTTACGTCTACCCCCACCCCTCCCTCCTGCATCTAATTACAACTTTTGGTTGTAGACCAAGCTCAAGGTCAACATTTCCCCCTCCCCCCCCCACAAAACAACACTCAGCAGTGGTTGCCTGGGCTAGCAAGAAGGAGAGGAGAATGGGAAGTTACTGTTTCACTAGCACTGAGGTTTTTAGCTGGTTCCATGGATGGCGGTGATGGTTGCACAACAGTGTGAATGTACTTAATGCCACTGAACTTTACACTTCAAAACGGTTAAGATGGTAAGTTTTGTGTGATGTGGCACACAATAATACATGATACAAAATGGCAAAAATAATAATAATGTTCAGAACCCGTCTGATGTTAAAGCCAGTGATGACACGAGGGGTATTGGCTCATCCAGAATTCCAGTGACACGAATCTGGGAGACAGAATATTTGGTTTCTGGTTAAGGCTCTGTTACTTTACCATGTGACTTCAGGAGAGCCATTTGCCTCCTTTTTGCCTCATTTCTTCACGTGTACAAAGAGACAAAACATTTTCAGTGGGCCAGTGGCTGAGGGGGCAGCAGGAAAATAAAAGTGTGGCCTGGGTTTGTTACTGACACAGGTGTTGTGGGGAAGATGGTGAATGCAGTGCCACAGTCCTGCTACACCTCTGGTTTACTCATTAACTCTTATTGTCTCGATGCTTTAGTTATTAGAGGGCTGTTTTCTCCTACCATCAAATGGCATTGTAGTTTGGTGGACAGTGTCAATCATTTACAGCCTGTTCAGTCCTCAAGCCCACTGTCATGGTTGCCCTGAATGGAGACTTCTTTAACATCAGGCACTTAGGAAAAAACAAAAAAAAAATGAGCCATTTATTGGATCAATGGACAAAAACAAAGACACACACAAGCAAAAAACAAAAAACAGAAATGGTCCCTGTTGTTAGAGCCTCATTTCTTGGTTCTCAGCTCTCTAGGACTGGGTTCGTTTCCCAGTCCATTGGCTTATGGAGGAGGTGATGATAATGCTTCCTCTAACCATGGTTTGCATGTGAGGGTTGCCAATTTTCCACCTCAGGGAGAGCTAAAGGAATAAGGTGAGGTCTTAGGCCAAATAATGAGATGGGGCTAATGCCAAGTGTGCCCACCCCTTTGTTTCTCAAACTCAGACTTTCTATTGCATCTCTCCCAACCTTTGTTATCAGAGCAGAGCTAGCTTTTCCCTGGCTAACTGTAACTCCCTGTTACACTGGGAGTTGGGAGTTATTTGTATTGGCTTATTTCCTTCTAGACGTATGCAAAAAGGAGATGAAAAGGTAGGATGGGACACTGATAACTGCTGGCCTGACTGCCCCAGCTTACCTAGGGAGACAGGTTGAAGGGGTGCCTGGATGGCTCAGTTGGTTGGGCATCTGACTCTTGATTTTGGCTCAGGTTCACGGGATCCAGGCCAACATCGGGCTCTGGGTTGACAGCGTGGAGACTGCTTGGGATACTCTCTCTCTCCCTCTCTCTGCCCCTCCCCTGATCTCATGCATGCTCGCTCTCTCTCTCAAACTAAATAAACATTTTTTTAAAAGGAAAACAGGTTGAAGACATGGTGTTATTTTGACTCAGTTCTAATTATCCATACAAAGTTTTTTTTGTTTTTTTTTTAATAAAGATTTTGAGATAAAACTAACTAAATTCTGTACATTAGATGTTTCTATCCCTCTTCCTTTTCTTTTCTTCTTCCTTCTCCTTCCCTTTCATCTTTCGAATTTCCTTTTCCTTTCTTCCTACTCTTCCTCCTTTTCCTCTTTTATTTTTTGTTTTTATTTTCTTTTTACAAGGGGACAAAAACCATATATAAAGAATACATCTCAAAACAGAACTGAAATCTGTATCACTTTGCTTTCCCCCTACTGTCAATTGCCAACTTTAGATAATCACACATCAACCTTCTAGAAGTATCTATTACATGTCCTCATTCTTGAAACTTTTCCACTTTGCTTGCCATGTTGGAATATGTGAGTTGCAATGTGCACAAAATCATATAAAGACAGCAACCATTTGTCATCAGGCACCATGGATATGCATAATCATGATGGCTCATTGTGTCTCCAGGAAAAATAAGTGGGGAGGTCTGTTTGCATTGTGTTGTAGCTTTGAGTTTAAAGACATTTGTTGCTATGGTCTGAATCTTTGTGTTCTCCTAAGCTCATATGTTGAAATCATGACCCAAGGTTATGTGGTATTAGGGAGTGGGGCAGTTGGGAGGTGATTAGATCATGTTGGGAGAGTCTCCATAAATGAGATTTGTGTCCATACAAAAGAGGTCCCAGAGCCCTCTTTAGCCATACGAGGTTACAGTGAAAAGACAGCCGTTTAAGAAGCAGATTCTCACCAGACACCACATTTTCCAGTGCCTTGACTTTGGACTTCTAGCCTCCAGAACTGTGAGAAATAAGCTTGTGTTGTTTCTAAGCTACTCAGTTTAGGGTATCTTGGTATAGCAGCCGAAACATACTAAGACCTCAATCAACACTAAATGCCAACTGAATGTTGGGTATGATTTGCTGTCTCTGAATAACTAAGTGAACTTCAGATCAACCAGGAAACTTAGTAAGTATTTCAATAACTGTCAAGTATCAGTTTTCTACGCCTCTCCATACAATAACGAACAAGACAAACATAGTCTCCACCTTCACAGAACCAAGAGTTAGCAGCACTTACATATCCTTTCAGGAAATCTCATTAGTGAAAGTAAAAGAAACCTGTCCATTAATGTATTAAAGGCAAAGATGAAATTAGTTTACTGTGGACTTGTGGTGTTTCCTGAAGGGGATTCTTGGCCTAGATGCCCACTTCTAGAAGTAGGGAAGAAAGAGATGTTCAGAGGTCTGATAATATGTTCTGAAAATGTTGGCAGAAAAGGGAATGAATGACAAAAGTAAATGGTCAGAATTTCATGGTGTCTAGAGATCTGTTCTTTCTCTGTGACTCCGTCTTTGCTTCTGTAGTGGAGGGTGACACTAATGCCAAAACTAAAGTCCCACACGCCATGATATCTCTCCTTTAACTGCTGTCTGGAGAACCATCAACTACAACGAAGAGAAGTAACAAAAATTGTTATGGGTTGAGACATTTTATTCAGTTAGCCAAATAATAAATACATTTTTTATTTTGCCTTCCTGATCCATGAAAATCCTATTAAATAGATGCAAAGATCGAATGATATCTCTGTACCTCCTGGGATTTGATAGTCTGGGATTCCTCCTCAGAGAAATATTTAAACGTCCTGAAGTATTCAGACTAGAAAAATTTTAGTGCAAGGATAATTCAGCTCCAAAGCTTTTCTTACCAATAAGTTGTAAACACCATGACACCAGAAGGCCAGATATCAGTGTTACAGATGTCAGGTGTCTGGTTTTTATTTCTTTTGAAACATTGACTAACAGAATGGCAAAGCTATATTAAGTTAGAAAAAAAAAATCTTTTTATTGATGACTACTACCCCATGGTCAGCAACAGTGGAGTAATTCTGCTTTTCTCCTTGACATAATCCTCTGGGAGTAGTGTCTACTTGAGTTCTTGTGGCGGCAGTTACCTTCAGAATGCCTGTAGCAAATAACAGGCAGTGTCTCCCCTCCCTATGGATGCCCCTATGGATGTCTGGACTCTTTGGCTATGAAACAACATCTGTTAAAGAAAACCCTTTGTATGGAAACCAATTTGACAGTAAATTTCATATATTAAAAAATAAAAAAAAAAAAAAAAAAAAAGAGAACCCAACAAAAAAAAAAAAAAAGAAAACCCTGAGAAAGAGGAACATAAATGCCATATAATTTCACTTGTATGAGGAACCTAAAAAATAAAACAAATGAATAAACAAATAAAAAGCAGAAACAGACCCATAAATACAGAGAACAAACTCTTGGTTGCCAGGGGGGATGGGGAGGTGGGTTGGGAGAAGGGCAACATGTGTGAAGGGGAGTGGGAGGTATAGTCTTCCAGTTATGGAATTAATAAGTCATGGGGATGAAATGTACAGCATAGGGAATATAGTCAATGATATTAGAGCAGCATTGTATGGTGACAGGTGGTAGCTATGCTTGTGGTGAGCAGAGCATAACTTATAAAGTTATTGAATCACTATTTTGTACATCTGAAACTAATGCAGCATTGTGTATCAACTACACTTCAATAACCCTCCCCCCCCCCAAAAAAAACTTTCAGAATTGAAATTTTCAAAACAAAGCTAGGTACTTCTCAGAAGTACTCCAGAGCCTCTGCTATAACCCAGCTATTCCAGATGTTTGGAAATGAGCTTCTCACAGGTACTGAATTTGGGTGAAATTTACCTAATTTTATTAATCAAAATTTTTTTTTATTTCTGTCACTAGAGAATTCTTAGTTCCTTTAGAGAATTCTTTGCACAAAGCAATGATGATTTACTTAAATGGGTTTTAAATTAATACTTGGCATATTAAATTAGAAATTGAAAACCTAGTTAAGTTAAATCTTTGTATCTTATTAGGACTTTCGTATAAAATAAGAAAATACTTTTGTGATTATGAATTCATTAATATTTGACTGATATATGTTGAGTAGGCTAAATTCTCCTGAAGCAAAAAGTGCCATTTATAAACTTAGTTAATGCACTGCCTTAAAATATTTAAAACTTAGTTAATTAAATGCCTTTAAAATTTAAAACATAAAAACACTTGACTGTATTTTATTTTTTTTAAGCATCTCAAATGACTACTGGGGAAACTTCTAGCCTTAATAGGCAAAACCCTGCCAAACAAAAAAATGACTTATATAAATTTAATAAATGTAAATAAATTTACATGGCAAATCAAGTTCTCAATATCCAATGGTGTCTGAACTGGTTAGTATGCTGTTACACATCTTAACTTAGAATTACAAGACTTCTATGTTGAAAGCGTCTTAAATATTATAATTTTTAAGCTCATTCACACACATACATTATTCCTAAATTTAACAGGCAAGCATTAACACTGTGAATTTGATTTTCTTTATCACCTCCATACTAATGTCAGTATTCCCAGGATTCAAAATACGATCACCCAACTTTAGGGAACAGATGTACCCTCTTGGTAAGGTTGAGGTTCCTGGCAGTGGTCCTAAGGATAAAGAGAATTGACAGAGGTGTGGAGGCCCCAAAGGCCATGGAATCCAGGAGAGCTGAACCAGAGCCCCAGTGATGGGCTAGTCCTATGTTTTTCCATCTTGTCAACAGAGAGCCCCGAGTCCACATTGCTGGACTTCTGGGGGCTTATTTGAGAAGAATGAATTGTGTAACTCTCTTCACTGTCACATTGTTTCCTGCAGTGTTTTCACATTCTCTTTTTAAAAAAATCAGAAGTCAGGGGTGCCTGGGTGGCACAGTTAGTTAAGTGTTGGGTGGCTCAGTTGGTTAAGTGTCTGACTCTTGGTTTTGGTTCAGGTCATATCTTGCAGTTTGTGGGTTCAAGTCCCTCACTGGGCTCTGTGCTGACGCACGGAGTCTGTTTGGGATTCTCTCCCTCCCTCTCTTTCTGTCCCTCCCCTGCTCTCTCTCTCTCTCTCTCTCTCTCTCTCTCTCTCTCTCAAAATAAATAATAAAACTTAAAACAAATCAGAACTAATTTTACAACGTCTTGATTGAACTTGCTTCTTTTCATAATATATGTTATGATTTGGAAAGTTTATTAAACTGACCAAATAATAAGTTTTTATTTTGCCTTCCTAATCTATCTTGGGCATTCAGGCCCAGATCTTTGGTTATTCTAGTGATGATTTCAACCCTCCTGGTTTCACATATTGCTGTGCTACAGAAATCAAACTCCTTCTTTAGCTCATACAGTGTAAATTCAGAGTATGGAACAAAGTAGAACTATAATAATCAAATCATCTATATGTTCTTAAGGTCATGGACAGCTTCTATTCTCATCATCAAGTTTCTGTGGACGGAAGTAAATAGACTGAATAGAAACCAAATTTGGGTATAATCTGGATTTAAAAAATTATGTATCTGAGATGTTTATTTTAATTACATTTGCTTTTTTAATTTTAAAAGTAGAATGTTACAAGTTAGTGGAGAGTTCTGTTGACTTGGATTCTTGATTAATCTTTACTTTGTTATGCCTTTAATGGTTGAAATAAGAAGGATGATATAAAGGGTGTTCACCCGTTCATCCCATATTAAAGCAGGTTTCTAGTAATAAACTCTTGAGATGTATCTATTAGATGCAGTTCAATCAAATTTCTCTTAAACTATTCATGACTGCCTAAAATGAGCCAGTCACTGTGCTTAGCTGTCAAGAAACAAGCTCTCAAGAAACAAAGATGAATCGGATACAGTCCCTGCCCTCAAAGAACTGTGGGCAAGGGAAACACGCAGGGAGGTGTAGTCCAATGTGAGGGGAGAATCAAGAGCTAGGGAGCACACGTGAGGGAACAACTAATTTTGCCCAGTGTGGAAAACCACACATCAGAGGCAGGATTTGATCGAGGACTTGGTACATGAATAAGTGAGTATCAGGAGAAAAGATGGGGAAAGACTGTTTCAGGCAGAGGGAGTGGCATGAAAGCATGAATTTGAGGCTTGTGTGGGAAAATATATGACAAAAGAGTCACATAACAATGAGGAGAGACAGATCAACTTTTTCTAAATGAGGAAGTGAAATCGGGGGTCCTTTCCAAATTGCAGGTGGGATACGAAGAGCTTGAAGTGCATGTGGAGAGGGTGTAGGCAGGTCACTGCAGGAAACTTCCCAGACCTCTTGATTGACCCTGGCCCCCAAGTGGATGGGAAGGAATGCAGACATTTTAAGTGAGTGCCAAGTAAGGCTGGGAAGCTACTGTGAGGGTGAGACTTTGCAAGGCTGCCAGGACATCACTGAGGCTGTCAGTGGGTGCATGGAGGTGTAGGGAGGGACCCCTGCAATGTTTTGGCGAGACCACTCAGCACCAAGCAGCCTAGGAGTGTGCTGAATTGTGCCACAGAACACCTAGCACACCATTTGGGGAGGCGCCGTGCCTCACTGTTGCAGGGAGCAAGACTGGATGCATTACAGTTTGCTGGACAAACCTGGGAGAGTGGAGATATGGCCGCTCACTTTCTACTCCCTCCATAGTGGCCTTCGGTGTGAGCAACCCCAGAATGAGAAAGAGATGGGCCGAGGGAAAACATACTACATGTGATCGAACATTAAATCTGAATTGACCAAGAAGTGACTGCAATTCTCTGAGAAAACCCAGAAAGTGACCATACCAGTTTGTCTGCTATGGGGTAGAAATTGTGACTCTTAATGAAGTTTAGTGTTCACATCTCTGGGGTTTGTGCACCATTGTGATTGGGAAAGTCGTGAATAATTCATTATTTATCATATTTATCACCACAGGCCTTTGCCTGGAAGTAGATCAAATCCACTGAGGCAGAGGCAGTCCGTGTCTCTTTCATATCCTCTTGGTGTCCCCTGGGAGCCCTGCCAAACAGTTCCCCGTGTGCCAGCTGCCTTCTGTATCTCTCCTCTATGCTGCGCTGCACAGGTTCTCTGACCATGGGGTGTGATGCACTTATGTGGCACGGCTAGCTACCTGTGTTAGGAACTCACATCCCTGGGAGCAATCCCCAACAAATGAAGGACAAGAGCTTGTGCATAGATGCCCATATTCTTTTCTTCTCTATGGGATGATTCTGAGGTGTGTTGATTGTCTCTCAAGACTCTCCAATGAGATTGAGTGCCCCCCTGCCACCTCCCGCGGTAAGCATCTTGTGAAAACACTTGTTACTAGTTTTCCTCCCTTCTTTGTTCTATTTATCTAGTCTTCCCGGAAATGCCCTCCAAATGAAGGCTTGTACCCAAATCCTTGTCTCAGAGTCTGTTTGGGAGAACCTAAACAAAGACAAATGAGTCCCAGTTAGTCCACCAGATCTGTTGATCAGAGATCCAATTGTACCTTTTGAATGATCAATATTGGATTGCCCTGAAGATTGAGAGACAACATATGGAAAGACTCAATGTGGTTCTTGAGTAAAAAACCTCAGTAAACCTGGGAGAGAGACAAGAAACCTGCACTCTTGTGTCTCCCATAGGAAAGGTTTGTGGGGCATATAATAAGAGAGTCTCTACAATCCTAGTTGGGGAAGGAAAGTCATGAAGTTGAGTTATAGTATCAATAAAGCACTAAGCATTTGAATGAGGAATGGGCTCAGAAAAGTCTCTGAGAATGTGTTTTTTAATGTTTTATTTATTATTTTTGAGACAGAGAGAGAGAGACAGAGACAGACAGAGTATAAGCAGGGAAGGGGCAAAGAGAAAAGGAGACACAGAATCTGTAGCAGGCTCTAGGCTCTGAGCTGTCAGCACAGAGCCTGATGCGGGGCTCCAAATCACAAACTGAGATCATGACCTGAGCGGAAGTAGGTCGCTTGGCCAACTGAGCCACCCAGGCACCCAAGAGAATGTGTTTTACCTGCATAAAAAGTAAAACTAGCCTAGCTTTTCTTTAAAGCCCTGGTGGAAAAAAAAAAAAAATCCTTTTGTTTCTAGCTAGCCAGGGAAGATAAATGGAAATTGTAGGCTCATTATCTTTCCTAGTTTTCTACTGTTGTAGTAACAAATTTTCATAAACTGTCTGTAACCACACAAATTCATCATCTTACAGTTCTGTAAGTCAAGGGCCTGACGTGGGCCTTACTGGGCTAAAATCAATGCATGAGCAGGATTTCATTCTTTCCTGGAGGCTTTAGGAGAAGCTGTTTCCTTGACTTTTCTACCTTCTCGAGGTCCCTGCCCCACACCCTTCCATGGTTTAGAGCTTCCTTCCTCTATCTGCAAAGCCAGCAATTTTGTATCTCTCTCTGCTTTCTTCAGTTGTCCATCTCTGACTGAGCACAGCTGGGAAAGTTTGTCTGCTTTCCAAAAAACACATGATTAGATTGGAACCATCTGGATAATCCAAAATAATCTCAGAATAACCTCAATTACATCTGCAAAATCCCTTTTGCTACATAAGGTACCATATTCACAGTTTCCTGGGATTAGTGTGTGGACATCTTTGGAAAGCCATGATTTTGCCTACTAGAGTACCTATTACAAATAATTTAAAATATATGAAGAGTCACAGAGGGTCCCTTTATTTAGTTTATTCCTGCTTTTTTGTTTTCAGCTGAAGTCTTTTTTTTTTTTTAATTTAAATTCTAGTTAGTTAACATACAGTGCAATAAGGGTTTCAGGAGTAGAATTCAGTAATCCATCACTCACATGCAAAACCCAGTGCTCATCACAACAAGTGCCCTCAATACCCATCACCCATGTAGCCCATCTCCCACCCACCTCCTTCCATCAACCCTCAGTTTGTTCTCTATCATTAAAAATCTCTTATGGTTTGGTTTGTTTCCCTGTCTTCTCTTCCCTCATCCCCTGTCCTGGCTTCCCATATGTTCATCTGTTTTGTTTCTTAAATTCTTAAGTTTGTTTCTTAAATTTGTTTCTTAAATGATACCATATGGTATTTGTCTTTCTTTGACTGACTTATTTCACTTAGCATAATACACTCTAGTTCCATATACATGGAATATTACTCAGCCATCAAATAGTTTATTCCTCTTTTTTTAAAAAAAGAATATAGTAAATGTGTATTTGTAAAGGCTTTCGTGGGTTTATTCCTCAAGTTAAATATCCCAAACCTTTTCATAGCAATTTTTATTGCAGTCTTATTTATTTAGACAAAAGAATACTACGTGTGCAACTCAATGAATTTTCAAAAAATGAACACATCTAGGAATCACCACCCAGATCAAGAAATACAATGGTCTAGCCTGAAGAGTCTCCTCATGCCCTGTCCCACTCATTACTGTCTTCTCTCCAAAATAACACACTAGGTTGATTTTTGTCACCATAGATCAGTTTTGCCTCTTAATCTTAAACAGAACTATACAGTGCAAATTCTTTTTTATGTGGTTTCTTTCACTCAATTATTGTGTTTGAGAGAGTTTTCCATGTTGGAGTATGCAGCAGCAACTTGTTCATCCTGACTGGTATGTAGTATTCCACCTTAAAAACCTACCATAATTTATTTATCCATTCTATTGTAGACATTGGATTGTTTCTAGTTTTTAGCTATTAATGTTATTGCTACTGTAAATTTTCTAGTATATATATCTTTTGTTAGCCATATATATATGCATTAATGTTGAGTATGTACCTAGGAATGGAATCATTGGGACATAAGGTATACATGTTTTCAACTTTGGAAGATACTGACAAACAGTTTTCCAAGTGTTTGTACCATGATCATTCTAGCTGGTCTACATCTTCAACAACATTCGGTACAGTTAGTCTTAAAAATTTTAAACATTCTAGTGTGTAGTTGTATCTCATGGTGGTTTGTTTTTTTTTTTTTAATTTTGTTTAAAGACAGAATTTACACAGTGAAATGTACAAATGCAAAGGGTACAACTGAACAAATTTTATCAAACCTTAAGCTTGTTTGAGCTTTTAGATTCCAAGTTGTTGCACTGTGAATTTTCCTACCCAGACAATTTTGGAAAAACTAAATCTCTTGTGACTGAAGAGGAAAAATTGTATTTATTTCATGTTCCTAACCCATTCCTTCTTGTGTCAGACATAATACTCAGGCAAAAGCAGGCACTCAACTGGGTCTGTGGACTGTTGGATTGACTGAGTATGTGTTAGTCACCTGAGAAGCCATTACCTACTTCCCCAAGGGACACTTGTCCAGGAAAGGGAAAGGCAGAACCTTAGCCTATGAGTCTCAATAACATTACATAGTAGCCTAGCAGCAAGAGAGTTTGCCTGCTTGGCTCCAGGCTCTTGTTGTGGCCGCCAAACCACAAGTATGTGATAAGAATGAAGCCAAGAGCATTCTGACTTCAAAACAGTCTCTTTTCTTCTTCTTCTTCTTCTTCTTCTTCTTCTTCTTCTTCTTCTTTCTTCTTCTTCTTCTTCTTCTTCCTCTCCTTCTCCTCCTCCTCCTCCTCCTCCTCCTCCTCCTCCTCCTCCTCCTCTTTCTTCTTCCTCTCTCTCTCTCTTTTGGCTCTTATCACATTCCTGTATGAGCCATGTACAACTAGATATTTATGTCATGGTTAAAGCAGATTCTTCTCCATGCCTCTGGCACACACAAGTCCTGATGCTTCATACTTAGCTTGCTACAGGAGATGTACCGTGTAGTTTTAACTCATCTGCAAGTAAACAAGGTGGAAAAAAGCTGTTGGCTTGTATAAAGATGTTGACCTGGATATTCTCTGTTTAATTAAACAGTCTCAATTTTCATTTCAATAATATATGTCTTATGAAGGCTGGATGGTGTGGATAACTGGCTCTGCTGGGATTAGGCAAATTAATTTCTCTGAAGCTTCTTTATTTCCATCTATAAAAGATAATAACAGCCTTCTAGGGCTGTCATAAGGATTATATGAAAGAACATTGGAAAGCACATTGTACAAAAGTTTAGAGTCTCTCTTCCACCTTTATCCATGAACATGGTTAGTGATGATGTAATGACTTTTATGGAGCTAAGAAGAAATGTTCCAAAACCACAAGCTGTAAGTTTGATTGATGTAAGATCACCCATCAAGAAAGTTTAGTAGGAGGGACTGCAACTTCAAATCATCCGGATCCTCTTAGAATTTCTACCCAAGAAACAAGGAAGGAGGGCAGATATTGGCAGGGATTACATTACCCAGTTCAAGTGTGATGTCCACACTGAAGTGACTCCAGGCTCTATCATCTCAGACCATGTTTTCCAACATGGTCATCACATTTCCTTGGTCAAAGGAGAAAGGTCATTGAGCAGTGCCTGAGGGAGGGTTTTATGGGATATGTGTGGAAGTGGAACATATTGCTTCTTCCTATTTCCATTGTTGCAACTCAGTGACCTGGCCACGCTTACCTGCAAGGGAGGTTAGGAAAGGCCATCTAGCTGTATGTCTGGGAGGAAAAGAAGAATGCAGATTTTGACAATCATTAGCCACTTCAGGCATATATGGCTGATAGCTTGATGCAAGGTAATCTTTCCCACATTCATGAGAATTTAATTGTAGCCACATCACTGTGGCAGCAATGTAGGTAAAAATCAGAGGCTATCAAAAAATATTCATAAATTGCTTTCAGTCCTGTTGTTTAAATAAAACTTATTTCTAGGTTTCTTTTTATGTTTATTTTTTTATTTTGAGAAAGAAATACAGAGAGAGTGGGGGTTGGGTCAGAGAAAGAGAGAATCCCCACAGAATCCACGCTGTCAGTGCAGAGCCCAATATGGGGCTTGAATTCATGAACTGTGAGATCATGACCTGAGCCAAAACCCAGAGTCAGACGCCCACCCAACTGAGCCATCCCAGCGCCCCATATTTCTAGTTTTCTTAAATTCAGAGACTCAGTGGGAGGCATTTATGTAGCCTGTCTCTCAATTTTCTAGGCAGTTTATTTGGATTCCTAAGTGTGACTGGATCATTTTATATCCCTGCTGTGCATGGTCTAGTTAAAACCCACCTCATTCTAGACAGTTGAAGGGTAAACCCATCCTGGGGTGGTCTGACGCTGGACGTAAAACCTGAGGTGATTCTAAGCTTCCAAGCTTAATTCTCTAGGCTTCCAAGAGGCTTATGGCTGATATTTCTGATATACTGACAAGAGGTTCAGCGCTATGGATCCTAGCTGATGATGAGCTCTGGAGCTGCTGGAGGGCTGAATCTTTCTAAGCACAGCAATTGTAAATATAGCACACATAAAATCACAGCCCACAACTCAACTGTGCAAAAAAATGTAACTTTTCTTGGAACTTAATCTCGAGGACCCATTCCCCTCCTATCAGATGGTTGAGATAATATCAGTCCATTAGTCTAGTTATGGGGGCATTCATGAACTCAGCTTGTTCCAGAAACAGCAGGCTTGAAGCATGATACTCACTACCTTTGGTCATTGACATGTGCTACAGAGCATCTTCTCATTCTGCCCTTCCACCCCTTTCAGCTCCAGGGGATTTCTCTGTCCCTTCTCTGTGCCATGTGGGAAGGCAAAGATCCAATCTGCTGTTTCTATGCCAGGCTGTGTCCCCCAGGACATCCCTCCCTTCTCAGACTTGCTGCTGTCACTCATGTGAGTCTTTTGTGTTCCCCAAGGTCTTCCCTTTTGGAACACAAAAGTCCAGAGCAATTTTAGTCCTCTCCATACTGTTCTGTAACTTCTTCCTCTTGGCTCAATGAGAATAGAGTAGCTGAACAGCTAGGGTGAGAGGTAAGGAAGAGAGTGAATGTCCGTCAATAACTATATTAGAATAATATTCTACAACAATAATTCACCCGCACACTTACATTCCTTAGGACATATAGACGCATACATACAAAGGAAGAAAGCAAACATACCGTCTCCCTATGGACTTTGAAATGGATGTGTGTGAGCTTAGGCATTTCAAATTGTTTCCTTTCAGCTACATATACATACATACATATATACAGACACATACATATATACACAAACATTGTAGATAATTTTGTAAGAAAAATTGTCCACAATTCAGAGATGGCTAAGGGAAATAACAAAATGTCCTTTCAGGTGGAGTGCAGGACAAAGTCCAGTGAATTCTCAGGGGGTCATCTGATTCTGTAAGAGTGTGCACCTTTTGATTGATTTTCTGTTAACTATTTTACAGTTCTGTGGAGTTAAAGGTTAATGTGTAGAAAATTGATAGCAATGCTAATGATTCTTGTGGATAGCAATGCAAGTGAATTTCGACTAGTAAAGATACAATTGATTTCTGCCAATTTGAAAAGATATCCCCACACATTAAATTGCCTTGTCTTATAGAATACTATCCAGTTTCATGTTTATTAGAATATTAATGTCTGCATTCTTGTCTTTCTCTATATATTTATCAACATATAAATATATTCATATGTTTTTTCAAATTCTCCTTTGGCCCAGTCTTCATATATTACTGTTGATTAATATATACCCATTTATTATTATCTTTTAATTTTTTTCTAACGTTTATTTTTGAGGAAGCGAGTGAGTAGGGGAGGGGCAGAGAGAGAGGAGAACAGAGGATCTGAAGCAGGCTCTGTGCTGACGGCAGAGAGTCTGATGTGGGGCTCAAACTCACAAGCTGTGAGATCATGACCTGAGCCGAAATCAGATGCTTAACTGACTGAGCTACCCAGGTGTCCTGCATTACTTTGATCCATTTTAAGGTCAAAATATTTCAGGACTATATCCTCCTGTAAAATTAAAAGTATTAGAAGATGTTATGGTCCTCATTTTCGCCCTTTTCAAGAAAAACAAAATGCTAGCTTTGGAGGTTTAAATTCAAAGCAACATTTGGTGAGATATAAAAGTTGACCACATAATAACTTTTGCATCCATACTTTATAGAGGGTGGCCTGTAGGACGTTGGATGATGGACATAAGTTATATCAAGGGATGTATGATTTGAGTATCATATGGCTAACAATCTCCAATCCAGTTGTGAAGTTAAGGCATGGATAGGTAAAATGAAAAGTGCCCATAAGATTAAAATATCTAATCAAAATCAAAATTAATTACTAATTTGAGATAAAATAAATTATACTTCCCCAGCAGTGAAAAGTATGGTCATCATGTTGTACTTTGGGGGAAAGAGAAGAGCATAGGTGATAATGTTTTACAAGGATATGTTGCCATTTGCAACAATACGGATGAACCTGGAAGACACTGTGCTAAGTGAAATAAATCAGACAAAGACAAATATTGTATCATCTTACTTATATGTGGAATCTAAGCAAACAAAACCATTTTTGGAAAAAGAGATCAGATTTGTGGTTATCAGAGATGGTGGGGGAATGGAGTATTAGAGGAAGGTGATTAAAAGGTACAAACTTCCACTATATGCTAACTAACTTAGATGTAAATTAAAAAATAAATCAGTTACTTAATAAAAAAAGGGACAAACTTTATGTTACAAGACAAATAAGTAGTAAGAATGTAATGTACATGATGACCATGGTTTTCACTGCTGTATGATATACAGGAAGGCTGTTAATAGAGTAGATCCTATGACTACTTACCAAAGGAATTTTTTTTTCCTTTTTCTGCTTTTTCTTTTTTATCATATCTATATGAGACAATATATGCTAACTACACTTATTGTGGTGATCATTTCACAATATATGTAATTCAAACCATTCTGCTGTACATCCTAAGCTTATATTGTAATGTATATCAATTATATGTTAATAAAACTGGGGGAAAAGATATTGTTTTATATCAGTTTGGTATATGGGTACAGAATTGATCAATCAGCTCAGCTGTTATTATTTTCCTTTTTGTATCTTCTTCAAACCAAAAGGTGTGATTCAAAGTTGAAGGGTACCATTCCTGGGGTCCTTTTTTATAATGCTTATAAGAATTCTTGCTTTCTTCAGACTGGCTTCTCTTGATTTTTATTTCTGGCCTGAACTCATGATTCACGATATTTTGCAAAGCTGCCATAAACATTTTTTCTTGAATTTCCATACAGAGAAAATATGAGTAGACCTAAGAGCAGGACTAACTACCTACTTTGCAGGCCCAATACAAAATGAAAGTATGGACCCTTTGTTTAAACAAGAAACAGAATATTGCCACCACCCCAGAATCTCCCTCATGCTCCCCCAACTATTACTTTCCAAGGGTAACCATTACCCCCACTTCTAATGGCAGATTAATTTGGCCTCTTTTTGACTTTATATTAGTGGAATTATGAAGAATATATTCCTTTGTGTCTGAATTCTTTTGCTCAACATTGTGATGGTAAGATTTTTCCATATCCTTGCATGTAATTGTAATTTCTTTGCTTTTTTTCCTAGATAACATTCATTTTATAGAATCTTAAAATCGTTACCACTAGTATCATAGTAGGTTTGCTTTTGTCCCAGATCTTTTCTTCACATGGGCACACACGCACACACACATTTTGATGAATTCAGTCTATTGTGAATGGAGGTGGGGAAGATGGGGTTGTATATTAACTGGGTTTTGACCTCTGCATAGAGTGTTGGTTGCTCAGTAACTGCAATGTGTTAAATATCCTGAAGATATTGGTGGACACATTTAATCACATCATCTTCTTTTCTAAATGGCTACTTTTTTTTCTTCCTGTGAACGAGATAGTGCATGAAACTTTAGCTGGTGGCATACCAAATCTGTATTCAACCTGTTTTTCCAGTTCTGGGAACCTGACAACTTTCCCTCATTCCATTTCCAACTAGTTGGCTTCTAGTTCTTGCCATATTGGTATAATGATAAGCATGAAGAAATCACGCATACCGAATGACAGACGGAAAAATTCACAGAAACGAACCACAACTAAGATGTGCATCAATTATATCTTAACTTGTTTTGAATGCAGGGATATGTCATCAAATATTTTCTGCCAATGTTTTTGAAGTCTCCAAGACTGAACTTTATTCTTTTTATTTCTTTACTTAGCAATGTTATTAATGTGTAATTCACATACCCTATAGTTCACTCATGTAAAAGATACAACTAAATGGTTTTTACTACACTTCTAGAGTCATGCAATTCCCACCACAGTCTCAGAACACTTTCATTACCCTAAAAGGAAACCCTATACCATTAGCAGTCACTCCTCATTTTCCTCCAGTCTCCTCCTCCCCTCTGTTTGTCTCCAGGTAGACAACCACTAATCTAGGTTTTGTCCCTATTGTTTTACCTTTACCTGTTATGGACATTTGATATAAATGGAATCACATGATGTATGTTCTTTTTTCAATGGCTTCTTTCACTACATCACTGCTTTTTATGGCTGAATAACATTCCTATATATATATATATATATATATATATATATATATATATATATAACATTTTGTTTAACCATTCATCAGCTGATGGATATCTGGATTATTTCTGCTTTTTGATTATTATGAATAATATTGCTATGATCACTTGTGTACAAATTTTATGTAAAAACATGTTTTCATTTCACTTGGGTGTATATGTGGTTGTAGAATTACTGGGCCATAGATTAACTCTGTTTAACCATTTTTAACAACTAGCAGACTGTTTTCTAAAAACTATCTTACTTGCAACCAGCGATGGAGAAGTGTTCCAATTTCTGCACATCCTCACCAACACTTGTTATTATCGGTCTTTTTGGTTATATAGCTATTCTAGAATGTATGAGGTGGTATCTCATTATGGATTTGATTTGCATTTCCATGATGGCTGATGATGTTTAACATCTTTTCATGTGTTTATTGACCATGTGTATGTTTTCTTTGGAGAAATACCTATTCATGTCATTTGCCATTTTTAATTGGGTTATTTGTCTTTTTTTATTATTAAGTTGTAGGAGTTCTTTATATATTCTAGATACAAGTCCCTTTTCATATATATGATTTCCAAATATTTTATCCCATTTGTAGATTGTCTTTTTGTATTTTCTTTATGGTATTCTTTGAAGCACAAAAGTTTCTTTTTTAATTGAAGTATATTTGACACACAGTGTCATATTATTTCAGGTATACCACATAATGATTTGACAATTCTGTATATCAGTCAGTGCTCACTACAATAAGTGTAGTCACTATCTGTCATCAAAGTTTTTAATTTTAATGAAGTCTAATTTATCTGTTTTTCTTTCTCATTTATTTTTTTGTGCCATTGAATTTGATTCTTTAATGAGATTTCAAAGCATTATTGGAATTGTTAATGTTTAAAGATTCTTTTTTTTTTCCTGGAACATAGTTCCAGGAAACATAGTAAACTATGTTTATTATCATTTTAGGGAAGAATTTGTAATGTTAAACCACTCAGTAATTTGATTTTATTTTTTTAACTTTATTATTTATTTATTTTGAGAAAGAGTGAGCAGGGAAGGGGCAGAGGGAGAGGGAGAGAGAGAATCCCAAGCAGGCTCCATGCAGTTGGTGCAGAGCCCTATGAGAGGCCCAATCTCACCAACTGTGAGATCATGACCTGAGCCAAAATCCAGAGTCAGATGCTTAACTGACTGAGCCAGCCAGGTGCTCCAAGTCATTCACTGGTTTTCTATATGTTTTGGGGAGGTTGGGATTCCCTCTTATTGCCTATAGCTGGTTTGAAAGAAAATCTTTTCTTAAAATAAAATGGGATTTTTTTTTTCCTAACAAGAGAAAACAGGGTGACCAGGAGATGAATGACCTTGGAGTCAGCCACAGGATAAGAATGTTTGGTGGCTGTTTGGCATCTGGTTATCCTGGCAGCCAAGATGCAAAGATCCTAAGGGAATCGGTCTAGTAATATGTACTTAGTGATTCTGGGCCCAGGCCGGGTTAAGAATTATGGAAGGCTGACACACAGGCTGAGTTCTGTTCTGTTTAGGATCTCATAAAGTAGACAGAAGAGACATATCTAACATACAGGAAGCAATTATGAACAATCTCTCTAATTCCCAAGGTATCCAATTTAATGCTTAATTGGTAAGTCTTCAGTAAATATTTATATAATTACCTGAAAGATAATGTAGAATCAGGGATTAAATTGTCTGGTATGGAGTATAATTATGGTGTGACTTTGGGCAAGCCATCTCACCTTTCTGAGCTTTTATTTATTCATCTGTAAATGGGCACGAAAATACCACTTAGTTCAGAAGGTTGTCAGGAAGGGTAAATGAGACACTGCCTATGTAAACATGCATGTAACTATCAAAACTCGAAATTGTTATGAATGCAGGAACAGAGGTAGCAGGGAAGAGTGGTTTAGACATGGGGTTTGGAGTTAGAACCTGGTGAAAGTTCTATATCTGTGTTCTCTTGGACAAGCCCTTGTTTGTAAGACCTACATTGTGAGATTTCTGTGGGGAATATTTTAAATGAGGTCATATATACAAAGGTCTGAAAACTGGAGGATCTTTTAGGTGAAGAAGGCAATAGGTACAAAGCATTAAAGTGCATAGTTTTCCTAGTATGTAAGAAAAAAGTTCTAAACAAGCAGAGTTGGGAACACCTGGGCCGGGGGGGAAGGACTAAATATAGAATCAGAGAACTTATAGCAAGCTCCATGGAAAATCAGAGAAAGACTATTTAATCAGCAACTATTTTGTTTGATACTTGTCTCAGGCTGGAGAAAAGGCGATCTGCTCTATTGGGAAAACTCCTGTTATGGGTAAACTGGAAGCCTGGGTTTGGTTCTAGCTCAACCACTAGTTAACTGTGTGTCTCGGACCAGTCACTTAACCTCCCTGGGCCCTGTCACCAGCTGAGTTCCTCAAAATTTAATGTGAGTGACAGTAAGCTCCAGGCTGACCTAGTTTCCCCCACAGTGCCACTGTCAGACTGCTGCCGAGGTTTAGAAAACAAAGAATGTTGGATCATCTGGGACTTGGAGCGATTTTCTAATGCCCCAGACTTGGTGCTTGGACCATCATTGATGGTTTATAGCAAAATATGTGAACACATTTAGATACCCAATTTCAGTCCAAAGTGGTACTTGGCAAGATGTTCCAGATTGTTCATATGTCTTTCTGCATCACAACAGACACTCCCATGAAATTGCCGCAACACATTTCTTGAACATTTACTATAACATACATAAAGAAATTCCTCAAATCCCAGGTGTACTTGCACTTCTAGTTTTCACAAAACTTAACACAACTGACTAATTAGTTCCCAAATCAAGAAACAGACTATAACCAGGGCCCCAGAACCTTACTTACTTTCTGTTCCAGTCATTACCTCCCCTGAAGATAACCATTATTTCTAGCAGCATAGAGTGGTTCAAAATGTCAAAAAGCTCAATAAAAATAAGAATTACTGGGTCTTTATTTAGAGATCTTAAATGTGCATAAGTGTAATGTGCCTAGATAAATAGGTCCACACTTTTGGAAAATAACTTGGCACTATGTCTCAAAATGTGTTAACATGTTTGTTCTATTCCATTCTCAGAAATTTATCCGAGGAAAATCTGTTTAAAAGGGATTATTTTATATTCATGAATATTCTCACTTAGTTATTGATAATTATTAGACCAGAAATAGCTTTGTGGATGTCAGACACTCAATACCAAATGAATCATTAATTAGTGTAATGAAGCAGTAAGCAGCTGTTAAAAGGGAAGATTCTGTAATAACAGGGAAAGCATTCACCTTGTAATGTCTAGGAAAAGTTGCAAGTGTAAAATTGCAGTATACTAGAATCTTTTCTTCATAAAACACAAATGCACATGAACTAAAGCTGGAAAATAGTTATGAAGGGATGCTGGTTGCTTTCTATATCTGTTATATTGTAAAACTGTTACTGTGATAAAAATCCAATGGGCAAAATAAGAACATATAAGCTTCTATGTTTAAAATGAACATTTTATAACAGTACAGTCAGGACTTTTAGAGTACAAAAGGAAATCATAAGCCTATTTTTTTAAAATCTAAAAGTCACCCAACAGCTATGAGAATAATAAAAACGTTAAAGTACGGCAGCCTCCAATGTTGGCAATGCTTCAAGGCAATGAGCACTCTCTCCCCTAATTGATGGTGGATATAAAATTGCTACAATCTCTGGAAAACAAGCAAGCACTAACTGGTAAAATAAAAATGCATGTGCCCTTGACCAACATTCTTGCTTATAGGAATCTACCCATGTAAATAAAAGTACCAGGACTAAAAGATACGTGTATCAAATGTATCTGGTGGCCACAGCCTTGTTTGAAGTAGAAAAACAAGCAAGCAAGCAAACAAACACATCTGGGAACAACCTGAATGTTTAATAATTGGGCAAATTTTGCTACATCCATAAATGAAAGGTTTTGCAGCTATGGTAAGGAATAACTTAGATCTCTAAGATTGACTTGGAGGCACACTCATGAATGGTTGCCAAGTGAGATAAAAAGAAGACATATGTGAAGAATACAAATTTGCTTTGTAAAAATATTATAAAATGTCATACACACTTGTGGGGCATGGAGAAATATGTGAAATTATTCTAGTTACCCGGGCCAAGAATGAACGGATATTGGCTTTTTCTTTTTTCTTTTCTTTTCTTCTCTTCTTTCTTTTCTTTCTTTTCTTCTCTTTTCTTTTTTAATGTTTATGTATTTTTAAAAAAAATTTTAATGTTTTTATGTATTTTTGAGACACAGAGAGACAGAGCATGAGCAGGGGAGCGGCAGAGAGAGAGGGAGACACAGAATCTGAAGCAGGCTCCAGGCTCTGAGCTGTCAGCACAGAGACCGACGCGGGGCTTGAACTCATGGAGTGTGAGATCATGACCTGAGCTGAAGTCGGACGCTTAACCAACTGAGCCACCCAGGCGCCCCAAATGTTTATGTATTTTTGAGAAAGAGAGAGTCAGAGCATGAGCGAGGAGGGGCAGAGAGAGAGGGAGACACAGAATCTGAATCAGGCTCCAAGCTCTGAGCTGTCAGCACAGAGCCCTACACAGGGCTCGCTGGCCGTGAGATCATGACCTGAGCCAAAGTTGGACACTTAACCAACTGAGCCCCCCAGGCGCCCCTGGCTTTTTCTAAATGTATCTTTACATCCATGAATTTGAGTACATGTTATTGCATAATCTCTGAAAAGGAATTTAATTTAAGAAGATGTATTTTTTAAGTCAACGATTTTTCCAAAGCACTTATACTTGAATACTGATCAATAAGTCCTCTGACATAACATACTGTTAGGTATAGAATTGTTACTAATGAGGCTATTTCATCTAATACCGAATGGCATATAAAACCCTACATATGATACCTCTTGTGCAGTTCCATGAATACAAAAACCTCTAAAATAAAGGAAAACTGATTATGAATACTCATTTTACAGAATGTTCATTTTTTGTGCTTATGAGGACTATTTTTAGTGTTTCTTTTTTTTAAGTAGAATTATATAGCATCCTTAATGTTTTCACTGAATATGACATTTTCCTAAATGCTGTCCAAGAATAATGGCGTGGGATAAAGTGAGTGAGAAGCATCTCTTGATTTCCTACATCCACAAATATTTGAGCCTCACTTTCAGCCGGTAAAATGCTGCAGTTCTTCCTTTCTTCACTTAAAATGGGGTGGAGCAGAAACTTGGGCCAGTATCCAGATGTGACTTCTGGCATTCCCCAATTCTCCAACCCTGTTCACATTGTTCAAACTTGCTTCATTTGAAGGGCAGGGCTCCCATCAGCCTTGTCTCCAGAAACCACCTGCTTAGTGGTGAAAGGTGCCATAAGAGCTCTTAGTCTTCCAGCAATTACAGTATAGGAACCAGTAAGAGCACAGAGAAAACACTTTGGTCCCCAGGGTGTATTGCAAGCAACGGTCCTAAGATTCACACGTTCCTCTTGCCAAAGGATCATCTGACCAAGGATCTTATATAGTCAGCCAAGAGGATTGTTGATACACCAATCAAATTGTTACCTATGGGCACAAATTTGGTTAATTTTTTCTTAACCTACATTTCTTTTTTATTGTTTATCACTCAGGTGACAAAAATTCTGACATGATTTCTGCCTCTCATTTTCCAAACCGTAAGGCATGGACTCATGTTATATATGGCACTGAGTTACAAAGTGCCCAAATCACAGAAAAAGAGGAGTTACTGCCTTGAATCTCAGGGAATATCTGACCTAAACTTCCTCTTCCTGTCCATCCCCCAAGTATCCCTCACAGATTGTTCTTAACTAATGATAAAGCTTAGTTCTCAAAGTTTAGTAAACTACTTTGGAATTCAGCATTATAATATTTTAGGTTGTGAGAGGGAATTGTCCTACAAGAGCCCATGCTTAATATATTTTCTATTGTGGTGAGAACAGATAGCATGAGATCTACTCTCTTAATAAAAATTTAGATAACAATAGTTAACTATACGCACAATGTTGTACAGTACATCTCTAGAACTTTCTCATCTTGCTTCACTGAAACTTTTTACCCGTTGAATAGTAACTCTACCCTTCCTACCTCCCTCTAGCCCCTGGCAACCACCATTATACTTTTTTTGTGTTTGACAATCCTAGATTTCTCATATAAGTGGAATCACACAGTATTTGTTCTTCCGCAACTGGCTTATTTCCCTTAACATAGTGTTTTCAAGGTTTATCCAAATTGTTGCCCATAGCAAGAGTTCCATCTTTTTTATGGATGAATGATATTCCATTTATGGATATTTTGCACTTCCTGTATCCATTCATCCATTAATGGGTATTTAGGTTGTTTCCACATCTTGGCTCTTATGAATAATGCTACAATGAACTTAGAGATGCATAAACTTCTTTGAGATCCTGATATTCTTTTGAATAAATATGCAGGAGTGAGATGGGTGGATCATATAATAATTCTATTTTTAATTTTCTGAGGAAGCCGCTTACTGTTTTCTATCACAGTTTCATCACTTTGTGTTCCCACCAATATTGTACAAGGATTCCAATTTCTCCATATCCTTGTCAACACTGGCTATCTTCTTTATTTTTATTTATTATTATTTTTTAAGATAGCCATTCTACAAGGTGTGCTCATCTTGAGTACTCTAACATCTTAATGTAATCTAGACCTCTCAAAAAGGTACTTTGGTTCATATAGTATTCTTTTTTTAAAAATAAAATTTAGTTTATTTATGTATTTTTTGAGAGAGAGAGAGTGAGCAGAGGAGGAGCAGAGAGAGAGGAAGAGAGAGAATCCCCATTGTCAGCGCAGAGCCTGATGCAGGGCTCGAACACACAAACTGCGAGATCATGACCTAAGCCAAAATCAAGAGTCAGATGCTTAAGTGACTGAGCCACCCAGGTGCCCCTCATCTAAGATTGTTATGTCTGTTTCTGTGGGGGATCAAGGACTGGAACTTCTCACTCTGCCATCTTACTTATATGACTCACCAAGATGTTTCCTGGAACCATTTTACTTTTTATTTATTTATTTTTTTAAGACTTTCTTTCTTTCTTTCTTTCTTTCTTTCTTTCTTTCTTTCTTTCTTTCTTCTTTCTTTTATTTTTTTTAAGATTCCTGGGGACCTACTTCCTGAGATTCAGATTTAATTGATATCAGTAGGTGTCTTTTTAATGTTTTATTTACTTTTTGAGAGACAGCAAGTATAAGTGGGGGAGGGGCAGAGAGAGAGTGGGGGACAGAGGATCCAAAGCAGGCTCTGTGTTGACAGCTGACAGCAGCAATCCTGACGTGGGGCTTGAACTCACAAACCGCAAGATCATGACCGGACACTAAGTGAGCCGCTCAACCGACTGAACCACTCAGGTACCCTGGGACCATTTTACTTTTAAGTGATCCTTTCTTTTTTTTTTTTTTTTAATGAGGCTAATTGAAATAAAACAGAAATATATCTATATTATAATTTTCTATTTTATGTGATATTTTATAACAATCCTATGAGGGAAAGACAGGCAGATATTTTATTTTTATTTTATGAATCAGAAAATTGCATCCAAAGAGGTTACACTCATTGTCCGCCATCTTACTCTGTGAATGAAGGTATGCACACAGTTTTGTCTGGGAGTGTGAAAAGCAGTTTCCCCCATTCAGTAGCATATGGGGAAAGGGATGATAGTTCTGAACACTGTGAGTTGTTAATTGTAGCTATCTAAAGCCCAGAACCTCCCTAGTTTGGTGACTTTATTGCTGTCCTGAATTGGAGCAAAAAGGTGGGGCATTCCACACCTAAACTCTTCTGTTTTTATCCATATGCATGGGTGCTTGTGGTGTGGTTTGTGTTGGAAACTGCCTGCATAAACACGCTCACCAAAGGAAGAAAATAAGGGAAATATATGTGGCAATATGTACCATATACATATATACCCAAACATATATACATTTATCATCACATAAGGGGCACATGGGTGGCTCAGCTGGTTGAGTGTCTTGACTCGATTTTGGCTCAAGTCATGATCCCAGAGTTGTAGGTTCAAACCTCTCATTGGGCTCTCTCTGTGTTGAGTGTGGAGGCTGCTTAAGATTCTCTCTCTCTCCCTTTGCCCCTCTCCCTCACTCACATGCTCTGTCTCAAATAAACAAAATACATATTGTCACAAAAAAGCTAATCCAGGTTGTTGTAAAGGCAATAGTCATAGATATAATTTTTAAGTAGAATGCTGAAGGGCAGCAGAAAGGTTTTGACAGTAACAGAAAAAATTCTGTGGCTTCTTTGGTGATGGATCAATGCAGTAGAAATGTGGCACCTTCTCGTCAGAATCCACTGACATTGCACTACTCAAAGACATTATTGTTCCCATCTCGACTGGCTCTTTTTGTGGGGAGATTCACATGCCTCAGAGAAGAGGCAGGAGGAACCACAATGAGAATAAAAGGATGGAAATAACATTTTATAATTTATCAAGCTAGAGAATTCCACAGTTACACATTTCATTAAAGAAAAAAAAGCACAGATTTTTTTTCTTTCTTAACCTGTATTTTAGATGCTGCAGCAGTGTAGGAATAAATGACGCTCATGCCAGTAGTCATTAAACAGTCCTTTTCTGGCTGAACTTCCCATGTTTCTACAAGAATGACAACTTCTTTCAAATTTCTCCCGAGTCTTTTTGGCGTGATTCTGAAGGTTTCTCAAGTGCATTCTGCAGAAACCCTCTTATCTCGAGGAAGAAGATGAGTGAGGACACACACTCCCCATCTCCTCCTGTTATGCCCAGAATTTGTGATCCCCAAATACCGCCAGGGAGCCGAGTCCGATGTAAAAGCAAAAGAGCCTTTATTCGAGCTAGCTCGAGCTCAATCCCCTACCTGCACCAACGCAGCGGTGAGATACCAGGGAGAGAGAGGGAGTTTCAAAAGGACAAAGGTTTTATTGGGGCCTAGGGGCAGTTGGTGAGGTAATGGCTATGGCCTCAGCCGATTGGCTGGGGAAGGGTCCGAGTCCTGTTAGGCAGGTGAGGGGGGGGGGGGTTACTCAAGGGGAGGAGGTGTGGTCAAGGTGAAGGACACAGAACAAGATGGAGTCGGCCGGCTAGGCCCGCCCTTTCACTCCCAATGCTTTGAGTCTTTGTGCTAATCTATCCCCATCTGCGCTGGGGCATTACCACTGATCCAGTTCTTGCCAGTGTCCTCACAGAGGCAGCAGATCCATGATGCAAGGGTGCCAACATTGACACTGAGGGTGCCAATTCCTGGTCCTGCTGGCCCTGGTGCTGTTGGCTAATTGTTCTCTCAGTCTTGTGGAGAATATACTTGAAGTGATTTTACTTTTCCACTTTTACGGGAGTCTCTATCTACTATTGGGCCTCCTGTATACTCAGGGGCTACGCTGAAGTGCCTCCACCACCCTGCTACTGTCCTATATTCCTGCTCCATCACTTTTGAGCCAAAGTTACGGCTTGGACCTTGGAAGATGTCCATTAAAATCTATATTAGTGGCCCTACCTTAAAAGCCCTTCAAATATGTCCAGAGACATACATAGTTTAGATTCAAACTGAGCCCCTTCTACATGGACTGGATTCTCAGTCATTTAGAAGCATTCCAGTTCCAAAGGCAAGCTTTTTGAAGCCATGAATAAACCAAAGGAAAAGTTGCCCAGTTAGAGAACTCTCACCTCCTGAGAGTTCATAGTGAGCACACTTTGGAGGGACAAGCAATGGCAGTTTAGTCTCCTTATGATCTCATTCTTCTAGAAGGGTAAATTGGATCTGCCCAGAGGCCAAGCATCCCCTGGAAGAATCAGTGATGTCTTGGGATGTCGGTGACCTGGGGTGCCTCTCCTAGCCATTTCTAGAACAAGTGTGGAAGGTTTCCATTCTAACCATTAGCACTCTATGTTCTTATTGTGGGTTTACTGCCTTGTCAGAGAGGTGACAGAGAAGAGGGTTTGCTTTTATTTTTTTTCCATTTAACCTACTGGTTTTCCCAAAGAGGCTGGATTTCATTTGTAATTCCATAACTGTTTAGGCAAGAATGCTCTTAGATTTCACTTGGGGACTAGAGGGGAAAGAGAAAGATGTGAGTCTGGAGCAACTATTTCCACCCAGAAGTTACTTTTTGATGTTTGGAAGCTGGAGAGCCACATGTATTCTATCTTGTACCTCTTGGACACCATACATCCCAAAGCCAGCCTTTTTCTGACAACTACTCTGTCAAATGCTGAACCTTTGCATCAGAGCACATCCCTCCAACTTAAGTGGCATTGCTTTGAAATATTTCTTTGCAGTCCTCAGATATAAATATCTAAAAATTTTCCCCAGATTCCGTTCCCTTGATACTCACTGAGTTTGTGCTAATCCTGCCTCTTACCTTTAGCACCTTTATAAATAACGTGGAATGTGTGCTATCTCATTTAAATCTTAAGTGTTCTGATCACCATTGTTCTAATTATCATTGTCCCAGTTGTGCATGGAGCTGTGAGTGTCCTTGGGCAATTATTTGACTTGTCTGAGCTGATTCATCCTTTTCTCACTCATTGTTCTGAAACCTTTGAAAGGCATAAGATGGGGTTTGACAAAGGTGTGCTGAATAAATGGGCCTCAGTCTATTCATCTGTGAAGTGAGGAGGTTGAAGCAGCCTGTTAGTTCTCATTCAGCCCAAACATTTGAAGACTTCTAAGTGCAGTTCAGCCTAGCTGTTTAGGGTACTGTGCCATGTGTTGTATAGAACTTAGATGAGACACCACCTGCAATTACTTTTCTACTTTAAGCAGAGGACATTGGTATGCACATTTATTTAATGTCATAGAATGAAGACATGTTCATTATACACAGAATGAGGTTCAGGATAAAAAGTTTGTAAAATATACAGATATTTTGAGAAAATTCTTTAAGAAAAATACTGAAAAGATGATGAAATTTTTCCGTGTTAAAGTGACCAAGGCTCAGTTAGACTCTTCCATCATGCATTAATAGTGTCTAGACCATTTTACCCAACCTCCTTCAAGGCAGGTTGTTTGGTATCTTGGACTGTTATTTGTAAGCTTTCAATGAGAAAAAATATATACAAATATGTTAGGGAGCTGGTTCTGATTTGAGATGCTTAGGGGACGAGTTGCACACCTTTGGAGACAGACCAATATGGGCTTGACTTTTGCATTTGATCTGGTCCTTACAAACTCTGAGCTCTCTGCAATTCTGCGACTCAGTTTTCCTGTCTATATAATTTATAACAAATATACTATTTCTCCTCTGTTTCCAGACTCTCTGGCCTATTTACTACACTTTTTGCCAACTAACAAACCCATTGTTTTAAATTTAATGCCTATGATTTGAAAATAAAACTGACATACTGTTTTAAAGTAAGGTTATCCTATGGTTTCCACCTTTTCAAATACCCTATAAATACAAAAGGTTTCCATTTATGGATGTGAAATGCATGATAATGGGGTGTAAAATAGTGTACTTAAAGAGAGGACACAAACTCTACAAACTGACCCAGAAACGCTTTCAGGAACTATGAGTGCTTAATCTTCCCTAATTTAGAAAACATCATTGAGGAAAAAGTGCAAAAAAGGTTGGTTTTCTTTCTACTGGGTTGACCTATTCTGAGGATCCAGCAGCATGGAAACAGAGCCCTCAATCTGTCCCATCTTCTACGCGTTTACATGGGTCAGTTCTGGGTAACTCAGCCTTCCTAATTTTACTGTGTATGGGATCTTACTGATGTAGCAGAACCCTCATTTTTTGCAGTTGAATAAACCACGGTTCAGAAAAGTGTGTAACTTGTGCAGGAAAAGTACACGTGGCTAATGGCAGAAAGAGGGTAAGAAGCTCTTTCTCCTGATCAGAAGTCCAGGACTCAGGACCATGCCTATTCTATGCAGAATATAACTCTGTAAAGAGGGATGATTTAAATTCTCATCCATATTCTTAAAAGGAAATAAAAATTCCTTGTGTGCGGTAGCAATAACTTTGGGAAAAGTCCCTTTATGAATGGGTCTAGAGCCGAATGGCTGATTCCCTAAAGTTCCAGGGAGAGGTCTAGTGCCATAAATAACAAAAACAAGAGGCTTCCTGATGAGAGCCCAGCTGTGAGTATGTTCTGGTTTTGATATTAATTCAAGAAGCTAGTCTGAGTCAGAGCAATTGCAGCTGAGATAAGATTTAGCCTAATGAAACCCTTTGGGGAGTGCTTCATGCCATTTCCTGTGCTGTTTATGTTTTTGACTTGTGCAATCCCACAAACTATGTTAAATACTTCTTTTGTGACATAGCCATGTTGATGCCACACATCCAGAAGTCCTTACAGAGAAAAAAAAAAAGTCTAGAAGCTTCGTACTTTCAGGAGGAAGACCGGCTCTTTTAAAATTATTATTATTATTTAAAGAATCATTTACTACCATTTACTCGTTTTTTAAAAATGTTTGTTTATTTATTTATTTATTTATTTATTTATTTATTTATTTAGAGAGCACCAGAGAGCATGAGTGGGGGAGAGGCAGAAAGAGAGGGAGCAAAAATCCCAAACAGGTTTGGCATTGTCAGCACAAAGCCTAATGCGGCGCTTGACCCCAAGAACCACAAGATCTTGACCTAAGCTGAAATCAAGAGTTGGATGCTTAGCCAACTGAGCCACCTAGGTGCCCCTACCATTTACTCTTGTTATCAAAAATGGTTCAATTCTTTTTGCAAAACAAAAACAAAATGGCACGTACTGGACATGTACATCACATTTTTCTTCCTGTGACTCTAGCTTACCCCCACCCCACTAAAAGAAACAAAAATTAAAAGCTCAACAACAACAAAACAACTCTATCTGACCACATTTACAGAAAATGACACCAGGATACACTTTTTACAAAAACAGAGGGAGGTGTCATCTGCTCTGTGTCCAAATATTTCTTCTCCATGTCTTGTACCAAGTAACAATCATTGAACAAGCTGTGTGCCAAATCAAAGCGTAACTTCCGCATATGTCAGATCTCATGAGAGACGGTGAATGTAGGAATTTTTCCAGCAGTATGAAAAACTTCAGAAAAAAAAAAACAAAAGGAAAGGTGTTAATGTGGGTGTGCTCCTCAAAATCCAAGTGTTCCTAACATGCCATGGCCAATGCTGCCCTTGCTACTCAAACTGCAAAGCCTGCTTAGATTATATATGTCATGATGCTAAAACTCCTATATGACCAATGGAGAGAAGAAGCTAGAGGCATTTGCTGTGCCAGAAAAGACCTTGCAGCACACCAAACTCACTTTGGGCATTAATGTGACTAACATTGCTGTGCCCAAAGCTAGTACCAGCACCATGTAATTAATGTGACACGGTCCCCAGTAACAACATTTTTAGTTGCCAATACATGATGATAAGAGTTTGGACGAAGCTATAGACATGAGATTTAACTGTTCAGAGGTCTTTAAATTTATCTCTGGTAGGGAAATAGCTACAGTTTTACTGTAGCTATGTTTTGTTGGTTTAACTTGCCAGCACTGCTGAATATAGACCACTTGTATCAAGTGTTTTCATTGCTGAGTCATATGCACTAGTGTTACGGAAATAGTTTTCAGATAATGGAGGAGTAACTCTACAACTCTGTGTCCTTAGTTTGAAGACTGGCTGTCTTTTAAACTTGATTTTATACTATTTTTCCTTTGGCTATGTCATTCTCGGTCATGCAACCAATAATCTCATCTCCTGGTCTATGTATAATTCTAATAGTTATACCTTGTAAGAGCAGTTACATATGGGTGAATAAAAGTCTGTTTCTCTGCTGTTTGATGGCAGCCACTAGCCACAGGTGGCTACTTAAATCTAAATTTAATACAATTAAAATTAAATGAAAATTCAAATTCACTTCTTTAATCACAAGAATCACATTTCACATGCTCAATAGCCACATGTGGCTAGTGGTTCCGTATTGGCTAGTGAAGACCTGGAACATTCCCATCATCACAGAATGTTCTATTGGGCAGTGCTGGTCTATTTGGTAAAGACTAAGGAAGCAGGGTTATGTAATTGACCAGATTACATTAGATATGCTAATTGACACTTTCTGATTGAAATAATGAAAGTGATGGATGGAATTTTTCTTTTAAAATTTTTTTAATGTTTATTTTATTTTTGAGAGAAAGAGAGAGAGAGAGAGAGAAAGCAGGGAAGGGGCAGAGACAGAGGGAGACACAGAATCTGAAGCTGGCTCCAGGTTCCGAGCTGTCAGAATGGAGCCCGATGCAGGGCTCGAACTCACAAACCGTCAGATCATGATCTAAGCTGAAGTAGGATGCTGAAATGACTGAGCCACCCAGGTGCCCCAAGAATTTTTCTTTTTTAAATTTAAGTGCCTTACTGAGCTGGTATTTAAAAAAAGGCATTTGCAGTTTTCAAACTGAAGTGAAAGCAGAAACGGTATGAGTTAGATTAAATGCCACAGCAGGAACTTCTCCAGGAGTTTCTAAGAAACTTGAGAAACTGAGTTTCTGATTTGGCTTTATGGAACAGAGGGCACAGGAGGCCGATCTTCGGGCCCACCCAAAGTAGAAGTCTATTGGGACATCTCACAAAGCTGGGATTCTTAAGGGCTATTCCTTTGGAGGGAAGGTGAACTAAAAAGAAATTTCACCCTGAAGGAAGGAACATAGATAAAACTTGTTTTTTTTTGTTTTTTGTTTTTACCTTGGTATAGGATAGAAAAGAAATCTCTAAAAATATGTGAGCCAAGGTTTTAGTCCATATTCATACTCCCTTTGTGATCTGGAAAATTTCAATCAGATCATTTAATTGAAGTGACCCCATTCTAATAATACTCTTAGGCACCTGGTGATGAAAATGCATATCCTTTCTGTAAAACCTCAAATTCAAACTCACATTAAATAACTCCCACACAAAAATTAGATGAAAATGAGCAGCCCATGGTCAAAACATCACAATGCACAAGAAAGTGAAGTTCACATTCATTTGTGATAATAAAAATACAAATTAAAACCAAAATGAGACAAAGTTGCGCACTACCAGCTTGATAAGATTTAAAACTTGATGATAGTAAGTGATCACAAAGATGTAGAAAGATCAGGACTTTCATCCACTGTTGGTTTGGATGTAACGGTACCGCTTTGGAAACCAGTTTAGTATCAAATATGGTATTGAACCTATGCACTTCTGTAATATAATAATCCACTTCAAGAGAAAATTGTGCACATGTGTAACAGAATAGGTATATAAGAATGTTCATAGCTCCATGATTCATGACAGCCAAACATCAAAGACCACCTAACTTACATGATAGCAGACTGAATCAATAAATTCCAATATAATCATGCAACGAAATGAAATTCAGCAGTGAAAATGACTAAATGAAGCTACACGCCTCAGTGTGGATGAACTTTGAAACCAATGTTGAGGTGCGCCTGGGTGGCTCAGTGGGTTAAGCAGACGACTTCGGCTCAGGTCATGATCTCGCGGTCCATGGGTTCAAGCCCCGCGTCAGGCTCTGTGCTGACAGCTCAGAGCCTGGAGCCTGTTTCAGATTCTGTGTCTCCCTCTCTCTGACCCTCCCCCGTTCATGCTCTGTCTCTCTCTGTCTCAAAAATAAATAAACGTTAAAGAAAAATTAAAAAAAAAAGAAGCCAATGTTGAATGCAAGAAGCAATGTTAGAACAAAATTTATCACGTAATTTTATTTATGTAAGTTCAAAACCAAGCAGAACAAAATTATAACCATACATAACTTAAACATAAATATAAAGGATATGTACTATTTGTACATTAAAGATACAAACACAGATGGGGAAAAAAAAGCTGAAAGAAAAGAATGGTTAACACACCGTTCAGAGGTGAGAGAGGAATATCATATGGAAGAGCTACTCAGAGGATCTTCTAAAAGACTCTGTCTTCAGTGTCTTAAACTGGGTGATGGAAACATAGCTATGCCTTAAAGTACATATGGATTGCATATCTTGCCTATTTGGTCTATTAAATAACAGTGAACATTCTGAATGAAGTACAATACAAAGGATCATCTGAGTAGTAAGAGGCAGTGCTGGAATTGTCACCCATATCCGCCAGGTGAATTGGCTGCTCCTTTCACATACATTCCCCAGCGCATATTCAAAGCAGTGACTTTCCTTCTTCACCTCTTTCTCTGCCATCAACATTTCTTAACATATTTTCTTTCTTTTTTTAAAATTATTTTTACAATTTTTTTAATGTTTATTTAGTTTTGAGAGAGAGAGACAAAGAGTGCGAGTCGGGGAGGGGCAGAGAGAGGGGGAGACACAGAATCCGAAGCAGGCTCCAGGCTCTGAGCTGTCAGCACAGAGCCCAGTGGGGCCTTCAGACTCACGAACCAGTGAGATCATGACCTGAGCCGAAGTCAGTGCTTAACTGACTGAGCAACCCAGGTGCCCCAACATTTCTTAACATATTTTCTATCTTCCAGAAATCTGTACACATCTCTTGTCCTGTAACTACAGTCTCACTCCCTATTCTCTTCAGTGTTTTAGGATAATACAATCACACACATACATACAAACTGACCCAATTAGATAGAGATAATTCAGGCCACAGAAGAGAACTTAAAGAAACATACCAATTTAAGAAGATATTGTATCCATAAATCAAGAACGTAATGCTATGAAAAGGAACAAAGTGTAGTAAATGATCCTTTTAAATAAAAAAAGGAGAAAATAAAAAATTCTCAAAATGTAGAACATGAAAAGGATATGGAATGTTTTAGAGAAATCGAAACAGAGATCTATCCAGGAGGTCTAACAGCCAGCAAGTGGTAGCGCCCCAAAGATAGAACAGAGCAGATAGAGTCTAAATTATCTGAAGAGCAATGAGTATTTTTCAGAGCTGAAGGGGAACAGCTCTATTCTATTTGAATAGAAAAGCCCCTCATCCACATTCTGATTATGAAATGTCAGAACGCTAAGGATAAAGAGAACAAAAGGAACTTTTGACAACAGAATTATCATTGGAAATATCAGATACCAGAAAAATAATGGAAAATAATCTGCCTTCAGATTTCTCCATCCACTCATCCATCCATCCATGTGTCCATCCACACATGTCAACTCATCTTTCCTGAATTTTCTTTCATGATATCTACATTTCCTAAGCTATTTCCTTACAGTAGTTATCATGTACACTTTAAAGAGATCAGTGATGTGTTTTCTTTTAAATATGAACAATATTATTAACTCTTCTAGTATGGCATTTACTTTTGTCTTATAGTAGGAGCTGTTTTACCCCAAATTCCTTGCAATTTGTTTTAGCCAAAATGAATACTTACAATACATGTGATTCTGAAACTTACTTTTTTCATTTAACATCTAAATAATATACAATGTCAATACAGATCTAATTAACTCCACCTATTAGCTATCTAATATTTCCTTATAGACATTTACCACAATTTATTCAACTGCTTGCTCATTAAGAGTCATTCCACTTATTCCCAGTAACCCTGTGTTAGTACCTTAGAGTATCAGAATCCAAGAGAATTGACAAGTATCCAGAGTGGGTGGGGAGCTGGTGAGATCCAAATTATCATAGTGTATTTCAAGAGTTTGTACTGTGTGTGTCACCCTCTATCTGTACAGAATTCTGGCATCTCTACACAGAACTATCATCTGCTTATCACTGGAAAATATATCTCCAGGTGACAACTTAGCTTTTCTTCTAGGGAAAAGGTACATGATGTATACATGATGCGAGGCTGTATTTTTCTTCTCAAATGGGATTTCAATTACTCTTAACTCACTTCTGCTTCCCAAGCAAGTCACAAGAATGACAAATTCTACAGATTTCTATCTTGCTTTAGAATAGGAAACATAATTTCTGACTCCCCAAACTGGTAACCTTAAGTATATACCTCTTAGAGCTTATCTGGGTGAGAGATGGTGAATAGTAATTAATTTTGTTTCCTAAGCTAATTACAGAAAGTTATATGCTGCTTTTTTTTACATGAGCTCTACCTCCCAAACAGATAGAAGGACATGCTTCAGCAAGCACTATATTACCTCTCAGTGTGAGAAGTAACTGTAGCCAAATTGGTTTTATTTCCAAAGCAAATTTTATGAACCATGAACTTAACTGAAAAAAAAATTCTTTAAATAGTTTACCGTGAATTCTTTTAAATGTATAAATATGTAAAAATGTATACATATTTGAGCATAATACTGGCTTTTTCTGCATCAGGACTTTAGTCCTTTTCATTATAGATTTTTTGAACACATCACTGCTTTATCTTTTTCTTTTGACTTTTCAGAATTTTTGGCCATAATTTAGTCTTTGAGATACAGGCTATTATTAAAGTATTAACCGTCTAATATTCATAATCTCTTACAAAAGTCATTAATTTTTTAATCTAAGCTTATTATTTTATCTTTATGATAGGTTTTTATTGGCATTATTGCTCACCCTTAGACCCTTTGCAACCATTATTTCCGCTATTTTATTTTGATTGATTTCTCAGGTAATGTATTGGTTTTTGACAATTGTGTGAGATGTGTAACCACCACCAAAAATAATATGAAGAACATCTGAACCCCTCAGAAAGTTCACCCACGCACTTTTCCAGTCCATTTCCCATGTCTCCTTTTATTTCCTTCCCCTCAAACCCACTACTTAATTCCTATTTCCACATATTAGCTTTCCCTGAATTTGGATTTCAAATAAATGCGATCACCATGGCACATACTCTTAGCTAGCCTCCTTAACATTATATTTTGGAGATTCAACCATGCCATTGTGTCTATCAGTAGCTTATTTTTAATTGTAAAATAATATTCCATTATGTATATACTACAAATTGTGTATCTAGTTCTTTGCCAGTGGGCATTTGGATTGTTTCAAGCTTTTCAATACATTGAAGAAGTTTTCTGGCAATATTCTTATATAAGCCTTTTTATGGACATATGTTGTCATTTCTCTTGGGTAAGTACCTGGGAGTGAAATTACTGGGTCATAAGGTAAACTTTATAAGAAATTGCCAAACAACTTTGAAAAATGAATGTTCTACTTTTTACTCCAATGAATAATATGCAAAGGTTTCATTTGCTTCACATCTTTGCAAGTATTTACTCTTCCAGTGTATCCCATGATGACTGGTTATTCTATCTTTCATTTTGATTTTTTCAGTTTCTCCCGCTCTAATTGATCCTACACAGTACTCCAAGGTTCACTGTCCTCAGGCTCAATTCTAGTGAAATAATACTCAACTCAAGTTCTTTCAATGACAAAAACATGGAATGTTAGGTTAGTCTGACACGGAAGGTTCTCTGTGATCTGACCCTTGTTTAAATTTTTAATTTTATCTCCTAATCTCTAATATACAAATTCCACACACCTCACATTCCAGCCAAACTAGCTGTAGCTGGCAGTTCCCCAAGCCTGCTAGGTGATTTCTCCCTCTGATTTTCTTCACACTGTTCCCCACCCTCAAACCCTTCCCTGACATTCCTCATCCCCCACGCCTGCCCATTCCCCAGCACTCAGCTCACATTGTAACCTTTTATGACATCCACTACCCCAACCATGAAATTGAACTTGAGAACCCTTTTAGAATTTGATTTTTTTTTGCATTTGTTTTAGGATGTTTCACTTTCACCTTTTATTATAGTTCATTTACTATATATCTTTGGGTTCCTTTCTGGTTGCAAGCTAGTTTGAAGCCAAGGATACATATCCTATTTCTTTTCTGTTTGCCATGGCCCTGAATCACTCTTCACGGAAAGACTGACTAAGCTGAATGAGCTTTAAGTGGAAATATGAGTGCTGTTTATGATCAGTGGTGGCCACTCCTTTTTAACTGAATTTTGTCTTGTCTGCTTATTTAAAACTAGTTATTTGGAGATGCTATCAGACCTACTTACCAGATGCTGTTTGTATAAAAAGTGGCAGAAGTGACAAAAATGTGGGCTTTGGAGTCAGACAGACCTGTGTTTCTGCCTATCAACTGTGAGACTTTGACAACTCACCAAATACTTTTGGAGTTTAAATTTTCTTTTTCTTTCTTTCTTTCTTTTCTTTTCTTTTCTTTTTTTTTTTTTTTTTGATGAGAATGATTGTACTTCATTGTCTTGTTGTGACAATTAGATAAAGTAAGTTCTCCAAGCATGTTAGAGTTTTCTTCTTTTCTTTAATACAGAATGTTGATCCACAGATAAAACTTTAAAATTCTCCTTAATGATTGTTCTTTATGTAAAATTTAAAAGAGTTAGGAGGACATTCATTATGGCCCCATATTGGCAACAATGAACCAAACCTAAGGATCATGTAAGTTACATACCCACTTTCTAAAAAACCACTGGGACTGAGGTACCTGGCTGGCTCAATCGGTTAACTGTCAGATTCTTGATTTCAAGTCTCACAAAGGGTTCCGTACTGACAGTGTGAAATCTGCTTGGAATTCTCTCTCTCCCTATCTCTCCATCCCTACCCACCGCCCACCCCCACTCTCTCTCTCTCTCAAAATAATTAAATAAACTTAAAAAAAGTTAAAAACAAAACAAAAAACACTGGACCAGGCCCTGCCTCAGGTTGAGCAAGAGGAGACACATAATCCCTACTATCCAAGAGAGTCAGCCAATGCTCCTTCCCATCCTATTAAAGAATTGAGAAAAAAAAAAAAAAAGAATTGAGAGAAGTGTGGATTCATAAGTGTAGGCATCAGCCTGGTGTAGCAAGTGTTCATGATAAAGATGCTTTCTCATGTCTAAAGACAAGTGATGGGATTTCTAAGAGAATCACACATAAAGACCAGGGATGCCTGCAAAAGGGAATGCTGGATCTCTTTCCCAGATAGGCAACTCCCAAGGCAAGTATACTTGCAATCTGGCCCATAGCCTAACTGAAGAGGGAGAGGGAAGACAAAGGGGCAGGATAGACAGCAAGGACGAATGGTGGAGATGCTCACACTTTCACAGTTAGGATGCAGAGTTTCCTATGGCATTACAGAAAAAAAGCCAGTTTTGCATCATCTAGTCAATTATCTACTAAAGACAGTTGCTCAAAGGCAAAGCCTCCTTACTGCAAGGTGTGTTGTTTTCCACCAGGAAAGGATGATAAGGGAATGTGGATGTGAGCCACTACATGAGCAAATTGTGTCGTAGGAAGAACCCCAGTTAAGCCTTCCAAAGATTTTGTGCATGCAAACTGTGGGTCAGTGTCAGAATCTCTTTCACTTGGGGGCATGTTGGTGGCCAGTTTGGGGCAGCTCAGAGTCAGCAACAACCACAGAGAAACAACAAACATATCCAGTAAAAAGGCATTTACCATTCCCCCTGATCCCTTCTTCCTCACCCAACATCCGAGTAGCTGGAGACTAGAAAAAAGAGAACCAAGAGGGATTCCAGAGATGGACTGTGTCTTCCTATTCACCAAGTTCAAGATGCCGGAGCAGCAGGAAAGAGCAGACCACAGTCTCATCCATTCTGAAGATTCAACCTTTAGAGAGGGGGTAAAATGGGATTTAAATAGGCATTTAGATAAAAATATTAAAATGAATAGAATTTGGTAATTGAAGGTAACTAGAAAACCATGGAATCTGCCCAAGAGATACAGAGCTCCAAAGGAGAGGCACAGTGTGGAATCAGAAAAAATTTTCTTGTTTTTGTTCCACTCTGTTGAGATTTAATGAACTGGCCAACAGTGCATTCAAAATAATAAAATTTTCACAAATTACCCTTGTAAGTAGTCAGCAAGTTACACAAAATTTAAGAGGACATTTAGAAAAAAAAGTTTTCATTATGATAAATTACCTGAATAGGACACATTTAAAATAGTGATGTACTGAGGATAAATTTTACTGAGAAGAGATTTCATATGGACTTTTAGCAGGTTTTTTTTTCTTTTAATCAGTTTTCTTCTCTTCTTTTTCTTCTCTTCTCTTCTCTTCTCTTCTCTTTTCTTTTATTTATTTTGTGAAGCAGATTCTGCTAGTTGCCTCCCAACAGCCTTGATAATGGAGTCCATTTTGTTCAAGTCTGGGCAGTGTCATGCCCCCTGGGATGGATCTAACCAATCTAAACCAACCATAAGGTCTCTATTCCCTTTGCTGGTGATTGTTTCAGGAACAGGCTGGCCAGCAAGTTGTGCCTACAACTGCTGGAAGATGTCCAGAAGAGGTTTATTTCAGGCCTCCCAAAAATCCACAAGAAAAGACACCTTCTCCCTTCCTTCCTTCTCTGTTGTGTGGCAAGGAGGTGGTTCTTGGAGCTACCACACGCATCTCATGTTCACAGGGAAAGGTTCTACTGACACTCTGCGGAGGGCAGGCTGCAAGTGGGAAAACATTTTCATCCACAAAGGCACTGAGCTGCAGAGCCAGACTGTGAGTAGCCTTCATGCAGCTGGCTTGGAGACAGGTGGCCTCCCCTTTGTGGATCCAGGACATGGATGTCCTGCCTCTTGCGCAGGAAGCTCCAGCAGACACACTGGGCAAGGGGCCAGCGTCCTCCTGGGCCTAGGGGCCATGGTGGGAAAGAAAGACAGCTCCTCAGAGACTGGACACTGCTCTTAGCAGAGGCCCTTCTGAAGTTGCCAGAGCTCAAGGCAATCAGTTGTGATTTGCTAGTGCCCACAAGCCAAAGATTTTTGGTCCGCTCAGAATGAAGAAGGCCACAGTCTCATCCAGGAAGAGCATCCGGGGCACATGGCCACTGTGGTTTCTGTATCTAAATCTGAGGGTCTTGAGGGCCTCAAAATTTCTTCTGGTTAGAAAAAAGAAAGTTCGATGGGCCAGGAAAGTACTGGCATGACTAAGCTTGGGCTGACATCTTGTGGTTGGGTGTGAAATAGGCGCTTCAGGAAGAAATTCCCACAGACTGGGAAAGAGTGGGAAGATAGGGGCCCTGAGAATAGCAAATATTAAGAAGCAATTAGCTGGGGACTCATGGGTGGCTTAGTTGGTCAAGCCTCCAACTCTTGATTTCAGCTCAGGCCATGATTTCACGGTTCATGGGATCGAGCCCCACATCGGGTTCCACACCCACAGTACTTAGGCTGCTTGGGATTCTCTCTTTCTCTGTCCCTCCTCTGCTCACACACTCTCTCTTTCTCTCTCTCTTTCTCTCTCAAAATAAATAAACATTAAAAATTTAAAAAACCCAATTAACTAAAACACAAAAAATTACCAAATGTTTTCTAATTTTATGATATTCTTTAACTGAATTTTAAAATATATCTATGAAAATGTAATATGCAGTATTATATATATATATTTTTTCTAATCTATATGGAAAATTATATATATATTTGCTAATATATATATATTTGCTAATCTATATATATACATATATATATTTGCTAACATATATATATACATATATATATATATATATATATATATATCTGCTAATCTATATGGCAAATTAAATATATATAATTTGCCATATAAATGGCACAGGTAGAAGTTATCCAAGAAAAGGTTAGTTCTGCATCCAGTTAATTTCTAGTACATGGGAGATCCTCTTTCCTTTACTGTTTGGTGGTCCATAATCTGAGCAGCCCGTAGATGCTGGTAGGTATTCCTGAGAACACTGAAGAATGTTAGGATGTTCCACAAACCCACCTATGCCCTGGTCACTTTATGTTCTAGGCTCAGGCTCAGGCTAAGTCCCTTCCCTCTGTCTCCTCCTGCACGTCTCTTACATCTTTTCCACATTGTAGTTATTCCCTCTGGTCTGTTTTGCCAAAGAATGTGGACAAAGAGTCTCCCTCCTATCATAACTAATAAAAGGGCTGCAGATTAAACAGACTTTCCTGACACTTGAGATAACATAAGGGAACTGCAGTACACAAAAGGAAAACTTGAAAATAATACTCCAGCTTTTATTTTCCTGGAATTCACTACCTGCTTTCCCCCTGTGATTTCTCTATTGGCCGTAGCTCCTAGCTTAATGCCATGTAACCAAGTCCTGCCTTTTGCTCCCAAAAGGATCCAAAGGGTTTTTAATGTCATCTGAGTGAAAGACCCTGAGTCCTGCCTCTGGTTCCTGTCTGAGGATGCAAAGGCTCAATTCACATCATATTAATTTCTGCAGTGGTACACCCAGATCATGAGGATACCAGATGCTTTCTTGTTGAGGGCAGAGGAAAAAGGGGTGATTGATTCAACTCAATTCAACCCCCATTTCAGGTTTGGTATCTGGGAGGTGGCATGGGGGGTAGTTCTGGGATACTGGTCATGTTCTAGTTCTTAATCTGTGTGCTGACTCTATGTTCATGTTTATTTTGTGAAAATCCATGCAGCTGTACTTACTACATTTGCACATTTAATTATAAATGTTATTCTTCACCAAAGAAACTTTGCTTGAAAATTCTAATACCTCTGCACATTCGCCAGGACATAAATATACAATGCAGCAGGTGGCACTTATGAAAAGCATAAAAATCAGTTTTAGAGAAATAAAGATGCCACCTTTCCCCATACATTTGAGTGCAGTGTAAGTGTAAGTAAATGTGTAAATCTGCTTTATGTGCTTTTGCTAAAGAAAGTGGGTCAAAAATCTACAAACATGGTAGACTTCTCAAAGACAATGGCAAGTGCCGCCATTAGGAAACACTCAGGCTAGTTCTATACTTACTACTCTCCAGAGTAGGAAGTTAATGTGGAACCAATTTCAGGGGACAGAAATTAAAGAAGAGATCTAGTTGTCATTATATCTGCATACTATCGTTATAGCTGTGTTAATAGTTATTGTTATGTTGATGTATTATCGGAAATACCACATACTTTTTAATATTCTTAAAAGCCATAGAGAACTTTAACTAGTATCTTCTCCAAATTGGCGGTAGCCTCATAATACAGCCAGGTATAGTGGGAAGGAGAAAAAAGAAAGGAGAAAGTGGGTCAAATTCATACCTTTCAGCAGTTGCAACATGTCAGGTGAACCACATTATCTCTCAAGCTGCTTCCTCAACATCTGACCCACCCACCCACCCCAGAGCCTGGCAGTGAGAAGAAAGAAAATGCTGCACACTGAAGTCCTCTGTAAACTTCCTTCACAGGGTAAATCTTGATGATTGCAGATCTGTCTTGAGAATGAAAGATCAAATGAGTCCATGTTCTGTAACCCTAATGGCAGCTTCAGATTTCCAGCACTTTGGTACCTTGCTAGATGGTCTCAAGGAAGCAGTGTTGGCAAAATTCGATTGCTGCACCCCTATGTCCATAGGAGCATTATTTATGATAGCAAGACATGGGAACAACATAGGTGTTCATCGATGGATGAATGGATAGAGACGTTGTGGTATATGTTTACAGTGGAATTTTATTCAGCCAGAAACCACAAGGAGATCCTACCATTTGTGACAACAGAGAAAGACAAATACTGTATGATCTCATTTATATGTGGAATCTTAAAAAAAATCATAGGAAAAGAGATGAGACTTGTGGTTACCAGAGACAGAGGAGGGTGGGAGGAAGGGAATTGGAGAAAGGTTGTCAAAAGGTACAAAGTCCAGTTATAAGATCAATTAAGTACTAGGTATGCAGCACATACGATGACTGTAGCTAACACTGATATATAGGAGCTATATATAGTTGAGAGAGTAAATCTTGAGAGTTCTCATCACAAGAAGAAAATTTGACTTCCTTCCCCACTTTAAAAGAAGTATCAGATGCCTCCTCCAAAAGCCTTCATAGGATGAACATACTTATTCTTGGATAACAGCATATCTTGCAAGATCTTTTCTCCTCTTTTTACTGTCGCTATATGAGAAGATGAATGTTAGCTGAACTTATTGAGGTAATCATTTCACAGCGTATGTAAATTAAACCATTATGCTCTATGCCTTAAACTTATACAGTGATGTATGTCAATTATTTCTCAATAAAATGGGGAAAATGTAAAAATTCAATGAGCCTTTGATTAATGGTGCTTAATAATCTGCCACATGAAGTGATGTGTGTATATATATATATATATATGTATGTATAAAATAGCTTGTGTTGCCTGGAAGTTAATTGTTCTGTGGGGTATGATACAAAGTGGGAGTAGGATAATTCTATTTTTACATTCAGCTCTGCACCACTGCAGCTGACATGTCAGTACCCACCCTCCCACTTCTTTCTCTGCCACTGCTTTGGTGCACATACGTGACCTCGAACTACCAGTTCCTGTGACATTGTGCTACAGGGTGTTCTCTGGTGAGTGAGGCTGACTCACTTTTCATGTGTCTCTATACTTTTCTACACTATATTCATTCCCAAAAATATCCAGTATTGTCCAGACTTACAATCTACATGTCACTGGTATCACAATTTAGGTGTTTTTTTGTTTTATTTTGTTTTTGTTGTTGTTATTTTTTTTCAAATAATTTTATTTCAATCAGTGTTATATTTTTGAGTTACATCCATATGGATACATGTAGCTGTATAATATTCCATTGTATGCATATAGTATATGTTTATCAATTCTATTTTTTTATTATTTAGGTTATTTCCAACTTTGTTTTTTTGTTTTGTTTTGTTTTTTGTTGTTACAAACAATATTTTTGTGAACCTCATACACGTGTCTCCTTGTGGATGTGTGCAAGAGTTTCTTTAGAGTGGTATCTAATCATAACAACATTGATAGTAAGACCTGAGGGGGCGCCTGGGCAGCTCAGTAGGTTAAGTGTCCAACTTCAGCTCAGGTCATGATCTCGCGGTTCACGGGTTGGAGCCCCAAGTCTGGTTCTGTGCTAACAGCTCAGAGCCTACTTTGGATTCTGTACCTCCTTCTCTCTCTCTGCTCCTCCCCCCACCTCTCTCTCACATATAAATAAACATTAAAAGAAGAAAAGTAAAAACCTGCAAGTTACTGAGAGCTAAAAATATAACTTCTAAACATTTCAGATGTATTAAATCTTTCCATCCTCACTTCAGATAATATTTAGATAATATATTCAGGTAATTATTATCCTCATTGTATGCATACAGAAAATGTAAGCGGGCAGTTGATGGGTCATGTGCTAAATTTTCGATTTTACCAGATATAGCAAATTATCCTTCTAAATGTTATAACAATTTCCATTTCCATTAGAGGTATATGTAAGTTTTTATTGGTCTCTATTGTCGCAGCACTTAAAAACATCAGACTTTCAAAAATCTTGATAGAGTTAAAAATGTATATTTATGTGTTGTTTGTGTCAGTGGCTCCGATGAGAAAGAGAGAGATCAAAGTAAATCCTGTCTTAAGAGTATGGATAGTAAGGAGACCACAGAAGTTAGGAGTTTGAGAACACAGTAAAATGCCCCAAGGAGAGTCAAACGCTACTGATTGCTAGCACATGCTTCTCCAAAAGGTGGAGCATACACTAGTATTGGCTTTGTTTTCCCAACACTCACAGGCGTACAAAGGGGAAAGTCTCAACTGAAAATCAGAGTACAGAAAATCTCATTTTTAACTTTCAATTCTCTCCTGGCTTGAATATTATAACTTTATAGTGAGTGATGTATCCTGAACACCCCACACTCTTTCTTACTTGTGAATGTTTCAAATAGCACCGAAAAAAAATCAGTACCTTTGTTTAAAAAACCTAAAATATTCACTTCTCCCCAGAATTGGTTAATTTTTTTTATATCTCCTGCAAAAGGAAAGAATGTTTATTATGTATGTTTGATTGATGGAAAGATAAACTCAAATTATGAACATGAGATTAAGGATCTTTAAAATTGTGGTCAAAAGCAGATAAAAATAAAACTTTTTGGCTCATGGAGGTTGTGGGAAATGCCATTTTCCATGAACACACTTACATTTACACTTTAAGTGCACTGAGACCTAAAATCCCACCAAATGGAAAATTCCCACCATTGGGAAGTGGGCTTCTTACCACATGGGCCGCTGATTCCCTCCTCATCAAAGGGACCCTCTGTATTTAGCTGATTTCAGAAACTTTAGTATTTTGGTGAGGGGGGCTATGCAAACATACTTGACTGAGTACAAGTGTAAGATATGTTTTGCAAAGAAATAAAAGTTCAGGCCATAAAAAGTTAGGATATGCTCACAGCAGCAAAAAAAAAAAACAAAAACAAAAACAAAAAAAACAAAAAAACTACATTTTAGACACACAGTCTATGTTTCCCCACAGAAACTTAGAAGTACTATCACCTCCAAAAAACGGTAGTCCCTCCTTCTCAAAGGGAGCATTTCAGAACTCTAAAACTTCTGATTCTCTATTGATTTGTACAAAAGAAGCTTTATGAGGCCATGAACCACCCCTCTGATTAGGCATTTCCGGAGAGAATACTAAAGTAACAATACAAGTTTCCTTCTTTTTCTTCTCAGTCCCACCCATCTTTAAAAGGTCTCTACATTCTCCAAAAACCAACCTGGATTATTTAGTAGAAAACATGCGAAAAATAAATATCTCTTCCTAGCATTCCAGTTAGAAAGAGAGAAAAGAGTATAATAGAATATATATATATATATTAGAATTATATATAAAACAGTCTTAAACACCAAGAATTATATATATATATAATATATATATATAATAGAAAGGGTATAATGTCACTATTATCCACCAAATTCCCTCCCTCAGGGATGGAATGTCTTCTCTTCCTCTTTCTTAGAACTAAAATAAATATATATGTCATGGTGGAATCTTGGTTATGAGGGATTGGTTTCTAAGTGATTTAGTGATTATAAGCCAGTCCTTATTCTTCTATGAAATTACTTGAAGGTAGATGGAGTCTGCAATGATATTTTTTAAAAAAAGATTCTTGTTTTAAAAAATACTACCCTTTGTGTTTTGATTTAGACACAGTGTGTCTATTCTCCATTAGATCTATTCCTGAGCTGTCCTAAGGTATCTGAGATCTCAAACTATATACAACACATGATTCCCCAAGAGCCCATCCCACTAAAGAACATTCTTATTAGCAAGGTTTCTGGTAATGAAGTACTCAGAAGCCAATGTTTCTACAAGTATTACTAGTGGACATTCATAGGATTAATAATGGCAAGACAGTTTACCTGATGCAATTTATAACACCTGAGCGTAAATAAAAGTGCAGTGAAGCTAGTCATTTTGATTTATTTTGATTTTTTATTGTGCCCCTCTCCCCCCCCCCCCCCCCCATGCCTAACCTCAACCCACAACCATTGTGTACATTTTAAGCATAATTCATTGTCCATTGGTAATTGGTGTCTGGGCTCTTTATGCTATGGACATCCACCATCGAATGCCTGTGGCAATATTTTCTTTAACATTTAAAGTTCCAGAGGGCCAGGATTACATTGAAAGCACTCATCACAGCCACTCATTCATCTAACAGACATTTAGTGAGTGCCTACTCTATACCTAGGACTGTACTATACCATGACTTAACCCTTGTCAACTGAGTCTTTATTAAACTACATCAGTAAGAGATGATGCCTAGACCAGGACTGAAAGACAAAAGAGTAATAATGAATAGAGAAAAGTAATAATGCTCTGAAAGACCTTTGATGCTAAGAGCTTTGGGTCCTCTTTCTACCTGACCTACTTCATTCTGCCTTCTGTATTTTTAAATATTTTTCTCCAAAGCCTGGAGCCTTTGACAATAACCTATAATATGGAGAAAGATATTAAATAATATGACACACTGTTAGCAATAAAGAGTGAGAAACAGTTCTCACTGATATCAGCTTCTTTTTTCAATTGCTCAAGTCCATAAAAATCCAGAAGAGTTAACATGGAGCTTGGAGGAGAATTTCCAATGTGTGACAGGCTCTGCCAGCGCTGAGGCCTCGTCACATAACCACAAGTGGGATTTCTGAAGTGGAAAGTTGCCTTTGGAAAAATTTCTGCAGTCGTGGTAAATATTTGCTTGTTTGCTTTCCTCCATTAGCTCAAATCCCCCTCAGTACGAATGGCAGGAGAAAGGAAGATTTTGGCAAACAAGAATGTGGGGATTGTAATGGATCATTCAGTTCAGGGGTCTGTGAACTTTCTGTATAGACACAGATAGTAATATCATTGGTTTTGTAGGTCATATGGTTTCTATGGCAACTACTAGACTTGACCATTGTAGCTTGAAAACATTCATAGATGGTACACACACAAATGGGCATGGCTGTGTTCCAATAGAAGTTTATTTCATAAAAAAAGCACAGGGCCAGATCCTGCCTGCCAGCAGTGGTTCTGACTACTAATCTAGTTGGATCCTTCGTTTTTTGTTTTTTGTTTTTTTAATAAAAAGGAGCACTAATGTGCCAGCAAGGCCCATGTTCTTGGCATGGTCTAGAGGGAGTAAAGACCCAAAGAGCAAGAAAAAAGAATGATGGAGAATAATAGCATTTACTAAAATTAAAACATTCTAAAACTATACATTTTATATGAACTCATACAAAATGAAAGACAAAATAAACATATAATGATTTCCTTTGGGCAAGCTTAGGAATAAAGGGAGTGGGAATTTGGAATAAATAAATAAAATGAGGAAAATAGACTTTGAGGGGTGAATGATTATGCTGTGCTTTGAACAGAGCTTCTGGTTGACACAAGCCCTGCAGCTGAGGCCCCACTAAGAAAAGATACACTCAAAATAATACAAAAACAATACAAATTTTAATCTTGATTTGAACCCAAAGAAACACTGCCATATAAAAAGACTCCTTGAATGTAGAAGATCATGATTTACCATGAATATAATATGATATAGCCTCATGGTATTGAATAGCAAATATTGAAAACACCATGCAGGATGCCATAGTATAATTTGTACAAGCTATGGAAATGAACTAAACATCACTTCTAGAAGCTCCCAATCTTTTGGGAAAAACCAATGCCTAAATGAGTATTATTGAAAGTGTGGTTTGTGGAACACTGGTGACCAGAAAATTTTTACTGCAGATGTGGGATGCTACATGTACAGCAATTGAGAACAAGTTTTTTTTTTTTTTTTTTAAGTTTTTTTTTTAATGTTATTTGTTTTTGAGAGAGAGAGAGAGAGAGACAGGGTGTGAGCAGGGGAGGGTCAGAGAGACAGAATCTGATGAAGGCTCCAGGCACTGAGCTGTCAGCACAGAGCCTGATGCAGGGCTTGAACTCATGAATCATGAGATCATGACCTGAGCTGAAGTTGGACGCTTAACTGACTGAGCCTCCCAGGCACCTTGAGAACAAATGTTTCAAAACTTTCATAGCAATCTGTACCACAGCATCTAGGTGGACTTGTCTTACTGCACCAGCTATAGATTAGGTCAGGTGTCATCGAACTCATGTGGTGAGACACAATGGCAGGAGTCACATAATCATTGAACTCTGTAGGTCCCCATTCTGGAAAATTGTCCAGATTAAGGAGTTTGTGATGGATTGTAAATAGAGTACTATTTTCTTCATTGAAAGAGTCTTGTGATAAAAAAAAAAATCCAGTTGAACTGAATAATGTGCTAAGAAAAATAGTAAATATAGAAATTTCATAAAGGCTAATAAGGAAAGATATTTTTCTTTTGCAGATAGTAATGTTGAAGCTGGTCATAAGCAACTGAATGTATGTGGGGGCACGTGGTTACCGAGGGGAAAGTTTGGTGGAGAATGTTTGAACTGTGGAATGAACTCTGTTTCTGCAAGGCAAGCAGCCAGTTTGTTAATTTAAGGATGAAATGGGACAGTCTTGCTTATTTGTCTAATACTCTGGGCATTTTAATGATCTTAACACTGCCTTGCAATGGAAAAGTTCAACATGTCTTTCCATTGTGGATAAGACCAAAGGACAAAAGCCCAAATCAGAAACTTGGAAGAATAGGGTTTCTAAAGCAGATTAGTTCCATGATTTAACAGTAATTACAAGACAACTTCAACAACAAGAACCTTGTTGGTTCTTCTCCTATGTTTGTCTTTGGCTGCTACTGGTGCTGGCCCCTGGGGACACAGGAACATTGAGGCTCCTTCAGCCACACTTTATTTGTGTTAGACCCCTACTTCCTGTTCTCTACGTCACTCCTGCTGTGATTCCCAGAACTCAGAGCCTCACCTCCCTTTGTCCAAGTCCCCCAGCTTTCTCCTCAAGACCAGACTGTTCACCTTGAGGCTCTGTTTCTCCCTGTATCTGCACACCTGGGATGTCAACACTTATTTATTTATTTATTTATTTATTTATTTATTTTAATGTTTATTTATTTTGAGAGAGAGAAAAAAAAACCTGTGCATGTGCACACATGTGCACGAGCAGGGGAGGGGCAGAGAGAGAGGGAAAGAGAAAATTCCAAGCAGCACTGACAGCACAGAGACCAATGTGGGGCTCTATCTCACAAACTGTGAGGTCATGACCTGAGCCTAAATCAAGTGTCAGACACCTAACCAACTGAGCCACTCAGGTGTCCCTGGGCTGTCAGCTCTTGATCTGCCAACAGAATTGAAAGTGGAGTGGACTTAGCATGGGCAGCCAAGAAAGCTGAGTCTTGTTTTCGTCATCATGGAAATCCCAGCAGTGTGCACTGGAAGGTGCTTCAAAAGGATGGGGTCAAATGCTTCTGGGCAAAATCAAAGCTGCTGGCCACCCCAAGTCTGCTCCAAGCCAGTGCCCTTCTTGGCTTCTCAGGGCCAGCTCACTCCTGTGTCCTGGGAGGGAGCCCCTACTATTGTCTCCTAAAAACTTGGGGCATATAGCTCCATGATGGACAGATGGAGGTGAGGCAGGTGAGAGGGAAGCAAGGCTGGAAGGAGACAGGAGTGTTGCTGAGTGTGGTTCTCTGGAGCAGGGGCAGCTCTCAGGACTTCCTAGGATGGAAGCATGAGTCAGGTAGAGGAAACATTGGATCACAAAGTCTCATTGCTACCCACTCAGAACAGGGTCCTGGATTGCCCAGCCAGGCAAAGGGGGTGGATATAAGGCAGATTGCCAGGGCCTGAGACTGGCAGAGAGAGGCTGGACATGAAAGGATTGCACTCAGGCTCCTGCTCCTCCTCCTGGCTCCTGTCATTACAAGCTCCTTCACATGGTACTCTCTCCAGGCCCCCCCCATACCTGTGTTCTCTCCTATAGTCTACAGCTTTGCTTACTCTCTCTCTGCCAGCCTCTATTCTTGGTTCCCTGCTTCCACCATCCCACACTTGGAGTTCCCAAAACTTTGATGCTAGCATCTTTGGTTTACTAGCTGATCCTCTTCTGGGCATTCCATCTACTTGGGGTCCTCAAAGCAGCTTTGAAGTCTAGATGACTATGATGACAATTTGAACTTTCTGGATCACTATGCAGATGGGAAATGCATCCTATCAGAGGAGAGAATTAAATCTTCTTGCAAGGTCCTTTTGAAGATGGGGCTAAGGAAGACATAGGTCACCTAGGAGCAGTAGGTATGGGTACCACAAAGACACTACTGTTTGTAAATTCCTACAGAGGCCACAGAGGCTGCTAGGGAGAAGGCCTCAAAATATGGCCTATGTCCTGGATTAGTTTACCCTGGTGAAGCCTCTGGTCCCCAGGATGATAAACAGCATTCAATGGAAGAAGATGTCTTGCTGGCCTCTCTTCAATCACTAGGAGAAACTAGTGCCATGTAACCTTGAAAACTCACAAACTGACGACACAAGAGGAGCCTCTCTGAAGACAGCAGAGCCCAATGTAGATAAGGGACATTACTCAAAGGAGGGAAACAGTGGCCATTGGAACATGCACAGATAGGTCTTACACTGGAAGAGTTTTAGACTCACATAATTACTATATGACAGATCTGATCTTTAGAAGGAGAAGATAAATCTCTCAAAAACAGACTGATATGATGAACAACTTCTACAGAAAAATCCAAGTAATTTTTTAACAGTACCAGATTATAATATTTTTATAAGAATTCTGCATGATGCCTTAAAAATTATGAGTAAAAAAAAAAAAGAAAAGTTAAATAAGCAAAATGGAAGATGTAAAACAGCACAATAACAAAATTCAAGAATTAGAAAAGAAATTACGCTATAAATTACACATTGGTACTTTTAATTAAAAAGTCTGTGCCATTTTAATTATAGCCTGGACTGCAGAAAGAGCTCCTCATGTAGAGACAATGGAAGTGACCATTTGAGAGAGGTCCTTAGAAAATAAGCCATTAGAGGGGTACCTGTGTGAGTCAGTTGATTGAATGTTCGACTCTTGATTTTAGCTCAGGTCATGATCTCATGGTTCCTGAGTTTCACTGACAGTGCAGAGCCTGCTTGGGATACTCTGTCTCCCTCTCTCTCTCTCTGCCCCTCTCTTACTAGAGAATATATGCATGCATGCTCTCTCTCTCTCAAAATAAATAAATAAACATTAAAAAAAACATTAGATGGCTCAGTTTTGACGGTCAATTCCAGAAATATGTTCACCAGATGTTTTCACCAAAAAGGCATGCAAGCCAGGGGGGAGCTCTTTGGCCCTCACATGGATATCAAGGAAGTTCTCTGCCTTGCATCAAAAATGTCCCAACTTTCAAGGACTTCCTGTTCTGAAAAAGGAAGATTTGGGCTTTTACCTGAGGAAAGGCCTACAACTAGTCCTAGTGAGTCATCAAAAGGGACCAGTAAATTAATGACCTGAAGTAAACTGTGATGAATCATATTTTAAACCTTAGAGCAGTCATTTAAAAATAACACAAAACTAGTAAGAAATAATCAACACAGGAATTGTAATGTTAGCTGAAAAGCATTCGACACCAAAGAAAGCAGTCAATAGGTATGAAGAATAAAAATGACAGGAGACATATAGAAAACAAATAAAAAATCACAGACACAAATGCAATCATATCACATTTTATATCACATTAAATATACATGGTCTAAATACCCCAATCATAAGGCAAATATTCTCAAGCTGGATAAGAAAGCATGGTTGGACTATAGATGTTTTCAAAAGACACACCTTAAATTTAAATTCAGAGACTGAAAATGAAAGAAAAAAAGATATGTAAACAGTAACCAAAAGAGAGGTGGAATGACTATATCAATAAAATAGATGTTAAGAAATAGTATTGGAGAGAGAAACATCTGAAGGATAAAAATTGAACACATCAGGAATATATATTATAAATGTATACATATGTAATAACAATTCTGTAATACATTGAAGCAAACACTGCTAGAATTGAAAAGAGCAATAGAAAATTCAACAACTATAGTTGGAGAATTCAAGACCCCATTCTGAATAATTGCTAGAGCAACTGGACAGAAAATTAGCAAAGAAATGGAAGACTTGAACAACACTATCAATTAACTTGAGATATATGGAATACTCCACTCAACGATTACTGAATACAGATTATTTTCCAATACACATGTAACATTCTCTGTGATATACCATATGCTAAGCCATAAAATAACACTAAATTTTAAATGATCTAAATCAAAGCATATTCTCCAACTAAGCCGGATTTGGTATGCTTAAAAACTACTTTCCCATATAAATTGAATGTCAGAACAGTAATTTTGTTTGTTCAAGATCAGGGTGAAATGTCCTATGATTTAAACTTTATAAATTTCCTATATTGGATTTATGAGTTACATAAGTTACCACTGTTTACATAACAGTTTAAAATAAAAAATTATGTGTATAAATTTAAGTTTGTGTATATACATAGTGAAATGAAATGATAATAATGGGTGCCTTTTAAATGTTTTAAATTTAATTAAATTTTATAAAGCCACAGATTTAGTGTGTTAACTAATTTGCAATTTCCCAATCCTTATCTAAAGATCTTAGATAAATGAGTCAAATTAATTAAGTTTTGATAGCCAAGAAAGTTGTTTATTATTATTATTATTATTATTATTATTATTAAAGATAGAGCAAGCAGGGAAGGGGCAGAGAGAGAGTGAGAGAATCTTAAGCATGACCTGGGGATCATGACCTGAGCCAAAATCAAGAATCAGATGCTACCCAGGGACCCTGAAAGCCAGGAAAGTTTCTAAAAGCAGAAAAAAACACTTACTAATAAACATAAATTCTACTCTTACTATTTAAATTGTTATCGATTAACAACAAATATACAATTGTCTTCGGATGACATCTATCTTATCCAAATTATACAGCTAGAAATAAATATGTTTGTTTATACATGTGTGAGAATCCATCCACTTCAATTGTTAAAATGATGTTTTTATAAAGAAAAAATAGTGACATAATGCTTGTTTTTTGTCCTGTAGTTCTTTCTTGTGCTGGTTATTTGATTAAAGATGACTTTAATATAAATGGTTAATTATATAAGATACAAATATAATATGCATAAAATAAAATAAGGGAACTTCTGCTTAAGAAATTTATAATAGTTTATTCTCAGGATAAATTTAATATATCTACATTGTTTAATATAGTGATAAATTAATTATATCTAAAGGCTACAGGTAAAAGCTTAAATAATTACCTCTTTATATATCTGTATATCCCTAAGTATATACATATAGAAATACAGTAATAAATCTTTCACCCTAAATTATTACATAAATAATGTAAAACAGAAATAAAATTCTATGCTTAGATTGTGGAGTTTGCTTTTGTAACTTAATTATTCTGTTAAACATTGGTGCCTTTTTACATTTTAATCAGTTTTTAAAAACTCCTTAGTTTTTCCCCTTAATTTTGTTTTTATAATTGTTATTTATTGTGTTTTTATGATGTTCTAAAATTATTTCTGATTTTAGATAGTTATAATTTATATTGCCTTCAGTGCTATCAGTCTTTATTTTGTCCTTCCAAAATTCACAATAGTAATTTGCTCTTTTACTGTACAAAAAAAGAGGAAATAGGATAAATTAGGTTTGTTAAAATTCTTCAGGCCTTAATGAATTCAGAACTACAATGAGAGACTTTGTCCTCCAACCTTGGTGTTTAAAAACAAAACAAAACAAAACAAAACCCCACAAAACCAGAAAAATCCAAAAGAGAGCTGATCTTCCTGGATGAATTGTATATAAGTAGAATCTATCAATAGAAATATCTTTTAATAATTATACACTCTCCAAGTTACAAGAAGTAGGCTTATGTTTAAAGCTAAGTACCAGAACAGTAACTATCTATCACAAATTTCTACTCCAGGATTCTAGATTCACAAATCCCTTTGTGTCCATGAAAATTTGGAACAAGTGGTAGGAGTACTCACTTGATTTATGTGAGAATCACCAGGGACCTCCTGCTTATCTCAGTGTTTTGTGAGAACCAGTGGCCAAGCCATAACTGACTTGTTTAATATGTCCAATAGCAAAACCCGTGAAAACTTCCATTGCAGGGTCTCCACTACATCTAATGAGTTCTCATCCTATACTCTTTTTTTTTTTACATTTTAAAAACTTTATCATGCTTTAGAAGATATAAAAATACAAAACATTTGCATTTTTTTAAAGCTAAAAGGTTTTAAAACTGGCTACATTTTCAACATTTTCCTTTAGATTTCTCTAAGATTTAATACACTGAAGTCAGACCTCATACTAGCTTTACCAATTTTTCAAAAACAAAGAAGAGTCCATGAGAAAACAGTTACATAGGTTATATATTTACTGCTCCTAACATATCCAATTATGGCAAGCCTTGGAACCAAGCATTCATAGGCAAGCCAAGTCATGCTGTGATTTGATGGCCCCATCACCATTCTTTGCACTAAACTCTGGAAGAAGGCAACATGTCAACCCCTTTAGTGATTTCCCAGTGGTAACTTCTACAGATGCCTACTAGTAGCACCTGGCCCTAGAAACTCTTGCTCCTGGAATCAAGAGGTCATGAGGCAAAAGCCAGTGTGGTAGGGCCCACGCCCACATGGCCTTGGGGCAGTTGCAAGTGAACAGTTCACATAATCATCAGGAGTAACTTGTTTTGGTTCTCAAACATTTTTAGTACTCAAATAGTGATAGTAATATTAGTCCCTTAACTGTAAGCCCCCCAAACAAAACTAATGAAGTTCTCAAAACAGTTTCAAAATTGTTGCTGAACTTGAAATAAGTTACAATATAAAAAAAAATGTCCATGGAATAACTTAAAGACCCACACTTTTTTTACTAGAATGTGTCAATGCTTAGTTGATGAAAAGAGCAACTTTAGGATTTCCAGAAATAACAACATAATCCCATGGCAGTCTGAATTCCAATCAGCCAATTCTTAAAGTTTTCCATAGAAACATTTTTTAAAGTTTATTTATTTTGAGAGAGAAAGAGAAAGAGAGCAGGGGAGGGACAGAAAGAAGGAGAGACAGAATCCCAAGCAGGCTCCACGCTATCAGCAAGGAGCTTGATGCAGGGTTCGAACTCACCATCTGTGAGATCATGATCTGAGCTGAGAGCAAGAGTCAGACATTTAACTGACTGAGCCACCCAGATGCCCCTCCATAGAAACTTTTTTAAAGAGAAACACTGAATATTTATGGTACAACAGTTTTAAAAGAACAGCATTTGAGATACCATGCTTATGAATTCTAATCAATACAATTCCCAAAGTATGGCTGAGAATTAACAAGAAGCACAATCATCGGAGAAACCACAAGTAGCAGTTGGCCATTACTAACTACATTATTGTAGGCATGCCACCAGCTCAGAGCAGCCTTTGGTTGAGAGCCTGTGCTGGTCTGGCTGAAGATGCTCCTGTACCTGCACCAAAGTGCTTGGACAACAGAGAAGTCTTAGTCACTCTTAGAAGCTACCCATGAAGTCTGGACCAGGTGCTGGTTACTACTCACAGTCCAGCACCTGAAGGCATTCATCAATTATCTTATGAGTACTTCACATGGACACAGAAACCCAGCTCTTTGAAAGTAAGTCTCTTAGCCTTTTTAATTTTGTTCTTTAAGATAACATAATATTGATCCGATGATAGAGGCACAAATTTCTTTTTCTCTCTCCGATGTCAACGGTAATTAAACACATGGATGACATCCTGTATCCATTGAGAGCCTCTCATTTTTTGGAGGCCAATTGAATACAGGCCATTAACACATGCCCCAAATGTTTTACAAAGAACTTAGTATAAAAGAACCAAAGGGTTCACACCTATCTGATAGCCATGACCACTTACTTTGCTCTTCAAAGGTCTCTATGCACTGCTGCCTCACTTTAAATACAAACACCCTCCTTTCTTTACCTGAAGAAAGACAACCCAATAATTACATAACATCATTTTGGGAGCTATCTACCGTCAGTATGGATATTCTAGATGAGATAACTCTGACTTTCTTGTCATTTTATAGGCTCATACTTATTAAAAACAAAAAAAAAAAAACCCTAAAAAATTTCAAAGCTGGGTATGGCATCAGAAACTTGAATTTGCCTTTGACATATAAGCTTCACCCAGAAATTAAATTATTTCCAGATGGCTAAATTAATGGCTCTTTCCTGGACTTGTCAGCTGACAGAACATAAAGAAGTAGATATTTATACTGATAGTGAGTATATTTTTGATTAGTTCATGATTTTGAAATGCTTTAGGAATGAAGAGATGTCTTGGCCACTATAGGATAGTGAATTGAAAATATTCAGATGTTTTGCTCTAAAGTTATAAGACATAATGAAAGTAGAGTTTTGTGGAAATGCTTTATAATATTATCCACAAGAGCAAAAGGTATTCCTGAGGCTGTTTCCGGATTTGTCCCACCTGTTGATGATACAACCCCCAAAAGACAGTAAAGGTGGGACATGTGCATGGTTGAGGCTTTTCCTTCTGGAAAGCTATGGCAGTAATGACAGGGGAAAATTATTGCTTGATTTTGCATTTTTGACTTGGAGAATCTTTTTTTTTTAAATTTTTTTTAATATTTATTTATTTTTGACAGAGAGAGAGAGAGACAGAGCATGAGCAGGGGAGGGGCAGAGAGCAAGGGAGACACAGAATCAGAAACAGGCTCCAGGCTCTGAGCTGTCAGCACAGAGCCCGACGTGGGGCTCGAACTCACAGGCCACAAGATCATGACCTGAGCCGAAGTTGATGCTCAACTGACTGAGCCACCCAGGCGCCCCCTGACTTGGAGAATCTTAACTTATCTTTGCAGTAATGGGGACACATAGTTAGTTCACTAGTACTACTATTAAGAACTCTGTAAGGTTTACCTTTTATTCAGAAACTCCATTTTATCACCCATAAACCTCAGGGAAAATAAAAAGAACTAACAGAATCCTAAAGCCATAATGATCAAAGCACTCAAAAACCCTCAAGCTTCTAAGGCCTTATTCCCATGGGCCTTGATAGCAATAAGATCAATTTCTCATAGGGCTCAGAAGTTATCTCCTTCTTCATCATTAACAGGCTACCTCATGAGTTTGAGAATTACTTTCAATTCTAGATTCTACTCTTCTATACTCTGATATGAGTAATTACTCTAGGGAACTCTTATAATACCTCTGACTTTATCACCAATAGGTACAAACAATTTCTAAAACAGCCACTGAAGCAGCCGCTGCATATGAGACCTGGAGGTTTTGTGCTCTCAAAAAGGCACCAGAGAAAAACTGCCCTTGACTCTCAATAAGACAAGACTGTATACAGTACTGCTAATGACTGACACAGTGAAACTCCAGGGTGTTGATCTTTAGGCTCTGTTTCCCAGCTTAAAAGACTTCTCTGGTCTATTGGAGTCTATTCCATCAGGAGACCTAAAACTGAGGTCTAGAAATTCTCCAGATGATTTTGGGTGCAGATGATGTTGAGTGCAGAAATGGATGGCTTTCACCCAAGACCCAAGATGTCAGAATCAGATAAATATTCTGCTCTTCAGTAACCCTTTTCTTTCTTCTCTCTATGCTAACCAAATCACAGCTTGTGTTGTCCTCTGACACTCTCTTAATATGATCTCCCTTATCATTCTGTTACTTTTAACTGACCCTACCCCATGCCATGATCTTCTACCATTTAAGAAAACACAAAATACTTTGGCACATTTTTCTCAGACCATAGCTTCTGGACAAAAATTTGATAACTGTTCCTTTAAACACTCAAGGTAAATTTCCTTATACTGATCTTTCTGGTTCATGAGCTTCTCTCACATAACTGATTCAAAATTTAGGCTAATAAAAATTGGATATTGACCCATGTCAACAAAATGGTTCTGCAAAAGCCATTACAACCCTCTCAGAATAACCTAGTCCAGTGGGGACTAATGTTGGACTGTGTTTGATCCAATTGTCAGTACACTCTCGGTTTTTTCGCAGGAACTGATGAATTCCTTGGGGTATAGAGTATTTGGTGAATAGTATTGCAAAATAATACTTATGATCTCAATACAGTTCATGCCCCATTAGGATCTGCTGCTTTTGTGGTCATCAGGCTTACCCTAAATACAAAGATAACTTAGTGTGTATTGTCTGGTACATACTAATCCTGCATATTCAGGATAATTGTTAGAGATTTTCATATATTTAAAACTACTACCCTTCCAGGGGATCATGTTTCTCTGAACAAAAGATATCCAGAGACCTCCAGAAAGAGGCAAACAGCGTCTACTTGGGAGAACTCCAAGAAACATAACTGACTTTTCCATGCATAGTATTTGAACAGCAACTCCCATGGTAGGGATACTGCAACTAGAAAAGTTGCATGAAGTCCAAAACTTACTTTTGACACTAGCAGATGTCATGAGTTACACACTTTGTTCTCTGGAAACCCAACAAATCAGAATAAATTTATTAGTCAGAATCATAGATAACCACAAAGATGTTAGTTTTCTCTTAACTAGACAATGGAGAGTTTGTCTTATAGCCAACACTTCCTGCTGCACCTACATACTTCAGGCAATAAGATAGAGAGCCTGTGATTAAGCTAAAGGAAAAGGCACCCAGGTCTCCACCACTGACCTTGTTGGATTCCAGGCCAGGTTTTCTTGCCTCAGTTTGATGATTATGTCCCTATGGTCAGGCCTGTTGAAAGGACTAATTACCATTTCTGTTTCTGGTAACCTCCTGCAATGCCGTTGACTGATGCATCCCATCCAGAGTCTTAAATGCTCCTGGGCAGTCATTGCCATGTCCGATGATTCAGCAACTCACCCTGCAACAAAGCAGCAGGAGAGATTACCTCTGGGCCGGTGCACTCTGGACCAACACCTGATTAGTAATGCCTCAGCAACAGAGAAGATCATCGATTTATGTCCTGAAACCTAACAGTCTGGTCTTGGCTAAAAGAGGGTACCAAGAAAGAGTGAAGCGGCCCCTGACATTTGGGAACAGGCTTGGCACCGTCTGTTAGGCTTATTGCTGCCAGGAGCAAGACCTGGCCCTCACAGCTTGGACATAATGCTCTCCTGTTCAGTAGAAACAATTTCACAGACCACCAACATTAGGAAGGCCACATTGCACCTCTGAGGGGTCAAGGCAGAAAGAAAACCACTCCACGGTCATGTCCAAATGTAGTCAGACACATGAACATTGTCCAAACCACAAAGCTGAGCAAATACCCCTCCTGGCTAATACATCTAACAGCTGCTTTACCCATCATAGCACTAATCTCACTTCCAAATTGTACATAAGATTTTTCAAGCTACTTCATCATAGAACCAACTCTACTTCTTGCAGCATCCATTGCAGAGCAAAGATGATTCCTCGAACCTGCCCCTAAAGCACCCAACCCAAGCCCCCAATCCTATAGTGTCTTCTCTAACATGTTCTTACTGAGAGACTCCACACTTCCCCATGGTATTGCCCCTCATTTCAATGAGAAATAAATTCAACTTGTTCAATCACAGGTCTATCCCTGGTGGTCTTTGGCTGGAGGACATTGACAATGTAAAATAAAGAACACTTCTGAGGGTACATCCTTGGATACCTGGCTAGACACATATCCAAGGACTGTTTTTTTTTTTTTTTTTTAATTGAAACTATTGCCAAAGAAGATGACCCCAAGTCACAAGGTCAAGTTGTAACCTCCCATTGATTGAACTGCTTATTTTATTTTCTTTGCTTGTATAAATAATTAATATGAACTATTTAGAATAGTATGATGGTGTTATTCTTTAAAATTTTTTTTTTCTTTATAAAATACTCATGTGATTCTGAGGCAGAGAGCAGGTTGGGAATTCCTTGTCCGTGCCAGTGGGACTCAGATGAAGGTTTGCATTTCATTACAACTTTGCAGTAGGTAGTCCTTGTAAAATCCTTACCCACTATTTCCTTGGGCCCTAGGATAGTGCTAGAGGTTAGGTGGCACCTCTAACCTCAAGAAATCAGAGTAGTTGGTAAATCATAGTAAAACAATAATAAGAAACTGACATATACTAAAAACTCACTGTGCTGTGCACTATTGTGAATCCTTTGTGATTTTAACCTCACACCCCAGAGGCAGGTACTGTCATTAGCATTGTTGGTTAAGGGGAAGACTGAGCTGCACGGACACTCAGGAAACTTGCCGCAGGTCAGTGAGCAAAGAGGGGAGTATGCAGCATGGGAGTGGAGCATTTGGGTCCAGAGTCCTTGCTCTTGAATCCACCATCTGAGGCCCAGCAAGAGCCAGGCCCAATCTCTGCCCTTCCACGTACAGAGCTTTCAGGGGGCTCATTTATCCCTTCTCTTCTTGAATTCCCCTCTTTGGGACAATCAGGACAAGGTGAGGGCAGTGACTAACACAGAAAAATGTACTGTCCAGCCGTGGCAGATGCTCCTTCAAAAGGTGACTTTTCTCCTTGATGCCAAGTTCTCTTTTGCATAAAGTTGTGGGATAAGAGCAAAGCTAAAGCCAAGGGTGGCTCACAGCCTGACTTGTTCCTGGTGGCGCCTGAAGTTGCTCTGAATATAAGGACTTTCTTACTTATCTACCTGGTCCCAGGGGAAGCTGGATGGCTCCTGGTCAAGACTTATGCAGTTAGTTTCCTTCTGACCCCATGGAAGTTGCAATGGCATCGATTCCTAGAGTGTGTCAACAGGACGGCTGGTTCTCTGTGGCTTTTAGAGTTTCTGAGACCCTGAGCCCCCAAAGGGGGCTGCACCAAGGGTTTAGTGACTGTTCATGTGCCGTCAGCATCTCAATAGATGACTTGTGTTTCTCTGCAAAAATAGTACTTTTTAAGGAGAAAAAGCATGCTACCTATAACAAAAATCCAGTTCCCATTCCTATATCCACCTCCTTTTCCCCAGAGTTGACCTTGATCTTGAAGGTGATGCACACCATGATGTGGTATTTGAATACTCTTACTACACACCCCTGTCCGGTGAACACTATGTCAACTTGTCTCCCATATACAGGTTTGCACACAAATGGCCTCACAGTTCATGTCCTCTCCCAGGTCCACTTCTTCAGGATATCCTACTTTTGTGTCTGGGTATTTTATCTCCATGGGTCAGGTATGGGAAAAGGTACAGAGAGATTTCTTCTGATAGTGCTGCCCAATATTTACACAAGCACAGAGGAGAATTTGGTTGGAAATTACAGGTTACCATGATTCTTGGCTTAAGGGCAAAGTGAGAGACAAACAAATCGGGGCCTGAGCCCACGTGTTCCCAAGGAGGGGCAATCTCTCGGCCTGATTCTGTGCAATGCTGCACATCTTGGAACTGGCTGTTTCTCTGAAGGAAACAGGACCAGAGAGCAGAGGCACTTTCTCAAGTTCTCAGACAGTCTGAGCAGAACAAGTCCCATATCCCAAGTTCCAGATACCTGGCCCAGTGCTCCCTGCACTGACCTCAGGGCCTCTCGATATGAGGGTCCATGAAGGTCACAGAAGCATGTTTCTTTTTCCTCTTCCTCCAGCAAAGGGCAGCAGTTTATGTATAAACTGTTATAGTTGGTGGTTTCCTTGCTCTGCTTCAGGGAAGCTCCCTGAGAAGCCACAACTGGACTGTGTTCACTGGCCCCTGGGAGATAGGGCTATGTCCTGACTTCAGAGCCATCACCCAGGCCCTAGAATTCTTCCCAGGATTATTGATCTCTGTTAAGAGCAATGTGCTTCAGGAAGGTAAGCCCTCCCTGGACCTAGGGGATAAGTCTAATCAATCTAAGCCGATCACAGCATTCTCACTCTTTTTGCTGGTGACCGTTCCTGGGACAGCCTGGCCAGTGAGCTGTATACCTCCATCTGGTAGAAGGTGTCTAGAAGAAGTTTGAGGTGGGGGGAACTTACAGAAGTACACAAGGAAAGAAAGAAAAACCACCTTTTTCTCCCTTCTCTGTAGTGTGAAAACAGGGTGGTTCTTGGAGTATCTCACACCCACGAGGGAAGTTTCTGCTGATACCCTGGGGTAGGCAGGCTGTAAGTAGGAAAGCATTTTCATCCATTGAGCTACCAAGCCATTCCAGAGTTGCCTTCATGCATTGACAGGAGACAGGTATTCGGTGTCCTCTCCAAAATCAGGGACACTAGTTTCCTGTCCTTGCACAGGAAGCTCCAGCAGACACACTGGACAAGGGGCCCGTGTCCTCCTGGGCCTGGGGGCCACAGTAAGAAGGAAAGGCAGCTCCTCCAGAGACTGGACGCTGCTCTTAGCAGAGGCCCTTCTGACACTGCTAGAGCTCAAGGCAACCCGTTGTAATTTGTCAGTGTCCACAAGCTCAAGATTATTCACCTGCTCAGACTCAATAAAGAAAACAAGAGGGAGGAAAGGGATGAAGAAATTGATATGTGGCCTGGAAAAATATAGAAATGACTAAGCATAGGCTGACATCTTGTGGCTGAATCTGAAAAAGGCATTTCACTAAGAACTGAAAAGAGCTGTCATTGTGGGAACTGTGGGAGCTGGAAGGGATGGCCTGCGGTCTGAGAACACAAGACTTAAACTTGCATTCTGCCTTTATTTTTACTCATCTCCTTTATTATTACACTTTTTCAGTAGCCTTTCTTAGCATAGCTATAAGAAAAGGAGTATTTTAACTTTAATGACCACAGACAAACTTATTTCTGGCTAATAGTAAATTATTATTACCACTATTTTGGTTTTAGATTAATAAGCCATTCACCTAGTGTCATCAGATAACCCCTTTCTTTGGACGGTAGACATAATGCAGTAGACTTGAGTGATTTGTAGAGTTAGCTAACTAGGAGTTCAAAAGGTGTGCCTCATACCTTTCCTTCTTTTTTATTTATTTATTTATTTATTTATTTATTTATTTATTTATTTTTGAGAGGAAGAGAGAGAGAGAGAGAGCACAGGGTAGAGGCAGGGAGAGAGGGAGACAGAGGGAATCCCAAGCAGGCTCCACACTGTTAGCACAGAGCCTGATGCAGGGCTTGATCCCACGCAATGGGAGATCATGACCTGAGCAGAAATCAACAGTCAGACAACTAACAGACTGAACCATCTGGGCGCCCCCCTTTCCTTCTTGAGAGTAAGCTCACAGACAAGATGTGTTCCCATTTACCTAGATGGAACCTAATAGCAATGCCTGGTGTCCATAACCAGAAGGTGGTAGACAAAGTCTTGAGTGCAGGTGCCTCAGACCCCAGAGCCCTGAGGTAGATCTGATGGTCATCACTTCCTTCCAATGGGTAGTGCAAGCAAGGTCTGCACATTGCCTTATTTAATTTTTAAAACCACTCTGTAAGGTACATATTGTTATGCTCACTCTACAAGTGAGGGTGCGAAACTGAGGGTTCTTGAGGTTGGCTCCCTGGGAAACTGAGCCTTGGCCTATTTCCCAAACCAGGCCTTGTCATCTGTCTCCACTTTTGAGATAATCTACCTCTTGCTGTCCGCCTCAACACTTCCCTCCCTTTCTTTTATACGTCTCTCCTATATCTTGGGCTCCCAAGAAATTGTCTTCAGCATTTGTTGCTGCGGTTCTTCTTGAAATATTAGTCAATAAAGAGCTGTTATCCCCACCCCACCACCCAGGGACATTTACAATATAATAGATAAGGGGCTTTGAACACAGAGAGCCTTTGGGATTAAAAGGAAACATGTCAGATTGCAAGAAATATATGAGAGGAGGATATTTGGAGAGCAGGTAAACAAAGATCTTTTTTAAATAACCCCACAAAAAAATAAACAAACAAACAAACAAATAAATAAATAACCCCACAAAGACAACACTGTCCTCGGCAGCCTAGGGCTCCCAGACCGCCCAGATTACATATCTGGTGTAATTGAAAATCCAACTAGAGGGGCGCCTGGGTGGCGCAGTCGGTTAAGCGTCCGACTTCAGCCAGGTCACGATCTCGCGGTCCGTGAGTTCGAGCCCCGCGTCAGGCTCTGGGCTGATGGCTCGGAGCCTGGAGCCTGTTTCCGATTCTGTGTCTCCCTCTCTCTCTCTGCCCCTCCCCCGTTCATGCTCTGTCTCTCTCTGTCCCAAAAATAAATAAAAAAAAAAAAAAAAAAAAAAAAAAAAGAAAATCCAACTAGAGGCAAGCAGTTGTTTACTCGGCATCCTGGACAGATTTATCACTAGACCAATACACACACTACCTGAGAAGAGCTAGAAGCTGCTCCTAAAGCAAATAGAACGGATTTCTCCCTCTATCATTTTCAAAAACAATATCTTTATAATTCCAAAATACAAAGGGCCAGAACATTTTAATTCCAATTAACCTGCATCCTTCATTTTTCCTAGAATAAATTTGAATAACAGTGAACTGGTGTACGATATTGTCCCCCACAGAAAATACACTCATGGAACACTTATTAAGGTCAGTAAAATTCTGCACTCGATTCCAGTGTGGTGGTTCTTTGCCCCCAAGCGAGCAATGCTCTGATACCAGCTGAATGTCCTACAATTCAACTCAACTCTGACACAGTCTACCTGGAGATGGCATCAGATCCCACAGGTTAAGGGCCGAGTCCCACAAGACTGCTTGTCACTTCAGATGCCAGTCATGAGTCCAAGTTGTCACTTATGCTTCCAACCAAGGGGGTATACATCAGAGGTTCCCACACCCCCTTCTTTGCATTCAATTAATTTTCTGGAGCAGTCACAGAAGTCAGGAAACAGATTTACTTATATATTACTGGTTTATTACAAAGGGTAGATTGGTTCCGGAAGATGGCGGCGTAGGAGGACGCGGGGCTCACAGCGCGTCCTGCCGATCACTTAGATTCCACCTACACCTGCCTAAAGAACCCAGAAAACCGCCAGAGGATTAGAAGAAGGGAGTCTCCGGAGTCAAGCGCAGACTAGAGGCCCACGGAAGAGGGTAGGAAGGGCGGCGAGGCGGTGCGCGCTCCACGGACTGGCGGGAGGGAGCCGGGGCGGAGGGGCGGCTCGCCGGCCAAGCAGAGCCCCCCGAGTCTGGCTGGCAAAAGCGGAGGGGCCAGACGGACTGTGTTCCGACAGCAAGCGCGACTTTGCGTCTGGGAGGTCATAAGTTAACAGCTCTGCTCGGAAAGCGGGAAGGCTGGAGGACAAAGGGAGGGAGAACTGCTGAGCCCCCGGACGGCAGAGCTCAGCTTGGCGGGGAACAAAGGCGCCAGCGCCATCTCCCCCGCCCATCCCCCAGCCAAAATCCCAAAGGGAACCAGTTCCTGCCAGGGAACTTTCTCGCTCGGCGCAAACACCCAACTCTGTGCTTCTGCGGAGCCAAACCTCCGGCAGCGGATCTGACTCCCTCCCGCTGCCACAGGGCCCCTCCTGAAGTGGATCACCTAAGGAGAAGCGAGCTAAGCCTGCCCCTCCAGCCCCCGTGCACCTTGCCTACCCACCCCAGCTAATACGCCAGATCCCCAGCAACACAAGCCTGGCAGTGTTCAAGTAACCCAGACGGGACACGCCACCCCACAGTGAATCCCGCCCCTAGGAGAGGGGAAGAGAAGGCACACACCAGTCTGACTGTGGCCCCAGCAGTGGGCTGGGGGCAGACATCGGGTCGGACTGCGGCCCCGCCCACTAACTCCAGTTATACACCACAGCACAGGGGAAGTGCCCTGCAGGTCCTCACCACGCCAGGGACTCTCCAAAATGACCAAACGGAAGAATTCCCCTCAGAAGAATCTCCAGGAAATAACAACAGCTAATGAACTGATCAAAAAGGATTTAAATAATATAACAGAAAGTGAATTTAGAATAATAGTCATAAAATTAATCGCTGGGCTTGAAAACAGTATACAGGACAGCAGAGAATCTCTTGCCACAAAGATCGAGGGACTAAGGAACAGTCACGAGGAGCTGAAAAACGCTTTAAACGAAATGCAAAACAAAATGGAAACCACGATGGCTCGGCTTGAAGAGGCAGAGGAGAGAATAGGTGAACTAGAAGATAAAGTTATGGAGAAAGAGGAAGCTGAAAGAAAGAGAGATAAAAAAATCCAGGAGTATGAGGGGAAAATTAGAGAACTAAGTGATACACTAAAAAAAAATAATATACGCATAATTGGTATCCCAGAGGAGGAAGAGAGAGGGAAAGGTGCTGAAGGGGTACTTGAACAAATTATAGCTGAGAACTTCCCTGAACTGGGGAAGGAAAAAGGCATTGAAATCCAAGAGGCACAGAGAACTCCCTTCAGACGTAACTTGAATCGATCTTCTGCACGACATATCATAGTGAAACTGGCAAAATACAAGGATAAAGAGAAAATTCTGAAAGCAGCAAGGGATAAACGTGCCCTCACATATAAAGGGAGACCTATAAGACTCGTGACTGATCTCTCCTTTGAAACTTGGCAGGCCAGGAAGGCTTGGCACGATATCTACAGTGTGCTAAACAGAAAAAATATGCAGCCGAGAATCCTTTATCCAGCAAGTCTGTCATTTAGAATAGAAGGAGAGATAAAGGTCTTCCCAAACAAACAAAAACTGAAGAAATTTGTCACCACGAAACCAGCCCTACAAGAGATCCTAAGGGGGATCCTGTGAGACAAAGTACCAGAGACATCGCTACAAGCATAAAACATACAGACATCACAATGACTCTAAACCCATATCTTTCTATAATAACACTGAATGTAAATGGATTAAATGCGCCAACCAAAAGACATAGGGTATCAGAATGGATAAAAAAACAAGACCCATCTATTTGCTGTCTACAAGAGACTCATTTTAGATCTGAGGACACCTTTAGATTGAGAGTGAGGGGATGGAGAACTATCTATCATGCTCCTGGAAGACAAAAGAAAGCTGGAGTAGCCATACTTATATCAGACAAACTAGACTTTAAACTAAAGGCTGTAACAAGAGATGAAGAAGGGCATTATATAATAATCACAGGGTCTATCCACCAGGAAGAGCTAACTATTATAAATGTCTATGCGCCAAATACCCGAGCCCCCAGATATATAAAACAATTACTCATAAACATAAGCAACCTTATTGATAAGAATGTGGTCATTGCAGGGGACTTTAACACCCCACTTACAGAAATGGATAGATCATCTAGACACAGGATCAATAAAGAAACAAGGGCCCTGAATGATACATTGGATCAGATGGACTTGACAGATATATTTAGAACTCTGCATCCCAAAGCAACAGAATATACTTTCTTCTCGAGTGCACATGGAACATTCTCCAAGATAGATCATATACTGGGTCACAAAACAGCCCTTCATAAGTTTACAAGAATTGAAATTATACCATGCATACTTTCAGACCACAATGCTATGAAGCTTGAAATCAACCACAGGAAAAAGTCTGGAAAACCTCCAAAAGCATGGAGGTTAAAGAACACCCTACTAACGAATGAGTGGGTCAACCAGGCAATTAGAGAAGAAATTAAAATATATATGGAAACGGGGCGCCTGGGTGGCGCAGTCGGTTAAGCGTCCGACTTCAGCCAGGTCACGATCTCGCGGTCCGTGAGTTCGAGCCCCGCGTCAGGCTCTGGGCTGATGGCTCGGAGCCTGGAGCCTGTTTCCGATTCTGTGTCTCCCTCTCTCTGACCCTCCCCCGTTCATGCTCTGTCTCTCTCTGTCCCAAAAATAAATAAAAAACGTTGAAAAAAAAAATTAAAAAAAAAAAATAAATAAAATAAAATATATATGGAAACAAACGAAAATGAAAATACAACAATCCAAACGCTTTGGGATGCAGCGAAGGCAGTCCTGAGAGGAAAATACATTGCAATCCAGGCCTATCTCAAGAAACAAGAAAAATCCCAAATACAAAATCTAACAGCACACCTAAAGGAAATAGAAGCAGAACAGCAAAGGCAGCCTAAACCCAGCAGAAGAAGAGAAATAATAAAGATCAGAGCAGAAATAAACAATATAGAATCTAAAAAAACTGCAGAGCAGATCAACGAAACCAAGAGTTGGTTTTTTGAAAAAATAAACAAAATTGACAAACCTCTAGCCAGGCTTCTCAAAAAGAAAAGGGAGATGACCCAAATAGATAAAATCATGAATGAAAATGGAATGATTACAACCAATCCCTCAGAGATACAAACAATTATCAGGGAATACTATGAAAAATTATACGCCAGCAAATTGGACAACCTGGAAGAAATGGACAAATTTCTAAACACCCACACTCTTCCAAAACTCAATCAGGAGGAAATAGAAAGCTTGAACAGACCCATAACCAGCGAAGAAATTGAATCGGTTATCAAAAATCTCCCAACAAATAAGAGTCCAGGACCAGATGGCTTCCCAGGGGAGTTCTACCAGACATTTAAAGCAGAGATAATACCTATCCTTCTCAAGCTATTCCAAGAAATAGAAAGGGAAGGAAAACTTCCAGACTCATTCTATGAAGCCAGTATTACTTTGATTCCTAAACCAGACAGAGACCCAGTAAAAAAAGAGACCTACAGGCCAATATCCCTGATGAATATGGATGCAAAAATTCTTAATAAGATACTAGCAAATCGAATTCAACAGCATATAAAAAGAATTATTCACCATGATCAAGTGGGATTCATTCCTGGGATGCAGGGCTGGTTCAACATTCGCAAATCAATCAACGTGATACATCACATTAACAAAAAAAAAGAGAAGAACCATATGATCCTGTCAATCGATGCAGAAAAGGCCTTTGACAAAATCCAGCACCCTTTCTTAATACAAAGGGTATTAAAGGATACAAACTAGTAGCCAGATGAAGGGACACTTAGGGCAAGGTATGGGGTAAGGGTGGGGGCTTCCATGCCCTCTCTGAGCATGCCACTCTCCCCCAATTCTCCATGTGTTTGTGAACTGGGAAGGAATCTCCCAGAACCCCAACCTTTTGGATTTTTCTATAGGTCTCATTACATGGACAAGATCGATTAAATCATTGGCCATTGACACTTGAACTCAATCTCCAGCCCCTGTTCCGTCCCTGGAAATCAGGGGGTGGGACTGAAAGTTCCAACCTTCTTATCACAAGATTGGTTCCCTGGCAACCAGCCCCATCCTGAGATGCTTTCCAAAAGCCACTGCATTGACATAATCTCAGGTGTGGCTGAAAGGGGTTTGTTATGAATACTAAGACACCTTTATTCAGGAGATTCTAAGGGTTTTAGGATATTTGTGCCAGAAACATCTGGGATAAAGATGAAATACATATTTATTATAAATCACAATATCACAGTCAGGCAACCAGATCCCAGGCTAAGTACTTTTTCTAAATTACCTTATTTAATCCATATAAAACACCTACTAGGTATATGGAGATCTCTATTTTACAGATGAAATATCTCACTACCAGATGGATTAGGTGGTCTGTTTGGGGTTGTACGGACAGAGCTGGCATCTGAGTTTAGACATATTCATAGTATTTACCTGATTTTTTTGGTAGTAAAATGAAATATCAACTCTGATATTTTAAAAATTGTCCTTTTCCCTGTGTGATAGTGGGTAATGAAGGGAGGGAAAGAGTCTTCCTCTCCCCTGAAAGGTCTTCCAGTTAGAATGAGAATTAAATTGGATTTACACAGATTAATGGGAGGAAAAAAATTCCAAATTTTGTTATGTGTGCGTGAAGTCCCAACAATAAAATGGAGACCTCCAGAAATGACCAAGGCAGAGAGATTTTATACTTTTTAAATAGAGAGACAATAAATCTGTGAGGAATTGACAGGTCAAAGAAATCTTAACTTTGGGAGCTTCAGTTAGTAAGGAATTCTAAACAGAATTTGGGCTGTGATAGTGAATTAGTAAAAAGTCACAAGGGCTGTTTATACAGCTTTCTCAGCCCTGAATCTCCCATCTCTGGTGATAAGGATGTCTCTCTACCTCCTGGTCCTGGTCCAGGGAGGCTACCTTCCACATGGGAGATTTATTTCCTGCTTTCAGGGGGACAGAGGAGGGTCTGGGCGTTCTTGCACAGGCCGTCTCTTCAATAACTTTTATTTAGGGGTGTCTCAGTTAAGTGTCCGACTTCTGCTCAGGTCATGATCTTGTGGTTCATGAGTTTGAGCCCCACGTCTGGTTCTGTGCTGATAGATCAGAGCCTGGAGCCTGCTTCAGATTCTGCATCTCCTTCTCTCTCTGCCCCTCCCCTGCTCACACTGTGTCTCTGTCTCTGTCTCTGACTCTGTCTCTCTCTCTCTCTCAAAAATAAGTAAACATTAAAAAAAAATTAAAATAACCAATATGCCAAAATGACACATTTTGGGACAACCTGCCCTTGGCCCCTATGGCAAGAATGGTGGACAGGGAACTTGAACATGCATCTCAGTCACTTTTGCTAATTGTAGTTACCTGGTTTCCCTAGGTATATTGTGGGAGGCTCTCTCTCTCCTTTACTGTGCAATGATCCCAAGTTGGAGTCCCCTCTGGGTGACAGCAGGGATTCTGAGAACCCTGGAGAGTACCAGAATGTTCCTCAGGCCCACTTGTGCCCTGGGCACCTCCTGTTGCATACAAACGTTCACCTCCTCCCTCTTTCTGCTCCTGTAGGGCTGTGAACCCCTTTTCCCCCTTGTAGTTATTCTCTCTGGTCCACTCTGCCAGAGAATATGAACAAACAATAATTCTCCAAAGAACAATTAACACATGGCTTTTTCAATTCAATATTTAAAGATAATCTAAGGGAGTTACAATGCAGAAAGGGGAAACAAAATAAAATGTCAGATCCCTTTTTCTAGAATTCAGCAACTTGCTTCTTCTCTGGGGCCCTTCCTGTCTGCCTACTTCAAGAGTCCAAGTTTTCAAGATATTCCAGAATGCAAGACTGCTGACTCCTGTCCAGAAAACAAAACATCAGTTCACATAATCATAACCTGTAAGGGGAGCACTCTACTGTGAAGATAGTGACTCTTTATGTCTCTAAATGGGGTGCTTAGTTCCCAGGGGGTACAATCTGCATTTAGCTTAACTTCACCTGTGTAGTGTTTTTCCAGGACACTGATACTGGCTTGTGTTTGATAACCATTTGAATGACTGAGGGGATGTGCTAAAAATGTCTCTTCTAAAAACTGAAGAAGTTTGCCCCAAATACAAATTTCATTTTTACCTTTAAAACCACAGGAAAGTCATGCTTAAAATATGCTGGGTTTTTTTCTTAAATTATGGCTGTATGTTGGGGGGGGGGGGAACCAGTTGAATTGCTCCAGGCCTCAAAATTAAGATAGTAAAACATAGACCACAAGGTCTTCTGAGGTTAAAGTAAGGTAACTATTAAAAAGCATCTTGCAAACTATCAAACACTATAAATGCCAAGCCACTTCTGTTTCGCTTTTGTTTTCAGGGTGACTTGACCCAATCCTTCTGCAACTGATGAGTTAGAGCTCATTAGTTATCAAGTGTGGTTCTGCTTACATGTAGGCATATTGGGAGAAATATGCCAAAATTAACCTTTGCATCTCTTGGGATTAATATTTTGAAATATCTGAGTATGCCTTTCAATTGTATATTTCTGGGTAAATGACACTTCTCTTCCTGAGGCAGTTTTTTTTTTTTTTCAAAGGAGGGAAAGAGAGGGGCAGCGGGGGAAAACAGAAATTAGGATTAGAATTATTATAACGATAGTTAAAGAGAAAAAATAATACTGAGCCCTTGAATGAAATACAGGGTCTCCTCACCCTTCGCACAATGCAATAATCTTGAAAATTCATTTGTGATTTGTGATGAGGGATAGAAACAGAAAAGTGTTCATCTTTAGCCCAGAATGCTGCCCTATAGCCTGCATAGTTCCGATAAGGATCAAATAGGTGCTGGCTGTTACATTCTTAAAGCGTCTCATGACTGCCTGTACAGCTTCCTGGTTAATATCGAGCTGAAGGATAAGCACCAGAGAAAGCTTACAAAAGTAGTTTTACAAGTAGAAAGTCGAAGAAAACATTTATGATCTAATACTCCCTTACATCTCCTCCTCCTTGAGCACTAAGTGTATAATCACCACCATCATAAAGCAAAAGTGCAGCTCTTTCTGCCCCCGGGCCCGGTCCCCATGCTGTAATAAAAGCATCTTTTTGCACAAAAAACGTCTCAAGAATTCCTTCGTGACCGTTTACTCGCGTCCTCACATCAATTTCTGTATGTATATCATACTTCAAGAAAAGATAACTTAAAAAAATCTATACAAGTCATCTACACTCTACCTCACAAAATAAAATACTGCGCGCGCGGGCGTGCACACACACACTTACACACACACACACACACCCCAGCAGGTTGGGGAAATCATGAAGTCAATCATAAAGAAATTAAAAAATGCTTAATTTTTTATGCACATTTGTGATTAGTGTGAACAAAAGTGTGACTTTACTTCATGCACTTTTGCTACGGAAAGTGAACAAAAACCAGTGAACCTGGAAAACTCCCGAAACATGATGGCAGAGACCCCATCAGGAAAAAACTCAAGATGCCTTGATAAATAATCCAGTCTCAGTTTCTGGGCTAAATTTCAGGCTATAGCAGTTTAAGAATAGGTTTGGCACTATTATATATGCATGTATAGACTTATTTGTTACAATAGACTTTGTATATTTTTATTGTTATTTTTTATTTTTAGAAACGGCACATAATTTATATTCTCAGAGGTCGTAAGTCAGCTTTAACTACAATATTCCCTGATCCTAGCCTGAACCTTCCTGAGGTGCTAAAACTCAGCAAGGCGTTGTGGAAATCAATTGTAATTAGAGCAAGGAGAACCTATGTTGGAGTCTGCCCCCACTCAGCACTGAAAGGACCTTAAATGAATTGTGTAACTTCTTGAGTTGTACTGTGCAATTCTGAGTCTATCTGGAGTTGGTTAGATATCACAAGTCAATGGCAAACACCTCTACAAGACTGCTCTCACTTCAGATGCCAGCCCCAAGCTTGGGAGTTCCATTTGCCTGCACTTCTGACCAACTGGCTATAAATTCAGGAGTTCCCATTGTTCCTTAAGGCTTGATAGTTTGCTAGAAGATCTCACAGATTCAAGAAAGGCTGTACTTATAAATAATTAAAATAAAGAATACAAGTGAGGAGCAATCAGATGGAGAGATGCACAGGGTGATGTCTGGGATGGTCCCCAAAGTGAAATTTGCATGTCTTTTGGACATGTCCCCCTCCTGGCACATTAATGTATAATCACCAACTAAGGAAGCTCAATTGAGGTTTGGGTGTCAGGATATTTTACTGGGATTTCATTATGCAAGTATGATTGATTGGATCATTGGCCACATGACTGCACTCAATGCCCAGGCCCTCTTTCCTCCCAAGAGGTTGGACTGATATCATGTGCCCCTCCCAAAACATGAGACAACTGGTTGGTATTTCCAGTATGGATACCTGCCTTACCAATATGGGAAGCTCCCCCTCTATTTATCCTATATAATTTTCCTCTTCAAGGTCTTCATGTACCCCCAATCAGACTCACTGGTGTGTGGATTCATCTCTACTCTCCTCAGGCCATCAAACTAACTCCTACTGTATGCACTGAAAAGGAAGAACAACCCCTTCCTACAGGTTCACCTATCAGACTTCATCTGCCTTGGATAGCCATCAGGGAATAAAAGAGGACTTAGAACTAGATGGAGGGGCCATTGGATGAAGTACTCCTGTCCCCCAGATGCAATAATACACCTAACTGCAGTCCCCTTTTATAAAGATGGTTTAGCTCCTCTTCACCCTGCTAAGCTTGTGCCCCCCTCTCTCCCTGCCCCCATCTATTCCTCTGTGGTCCACCATGAAACAAACTACCCTGTGAGGGGAGCTCAGATTCCTCCTTCTCCTGGCCTCTTTGGGCAGTGGTCCATTCATGTTCAATGTTCTGGTGAGAGATTTTTACATCTCCAAGGCCTCCCTCTCAGCAGGAAGTAGCTTCAGAAGATGAGACCTTCAGCCCTTTCTCTTTAGAAATAAGGAGGGTCAAATCTGTCAGAGGGGAATAAGAGAGAGCAGGGACAGGACTCTGGTCCCCTCCACCTATCTAGGAAATCCAGGATTCCTAGATAATAATAATGTCCCTTGGGTAGATCTTCCAGGATAGCTATAGCCTTTGGGTAGGAATATGCAAAGGGAAGACCCTCACTGAATGGAGACACTCAACTATGAAGAGAGGACCAAACCAGCCTGCACCAAGGTAGACCCCAGTACTGACTTTCCCACTCACTATAATGCTAAAAATCATATGTGGGTGGAGATTTAACATGCTAATGACACATTCAATGTATGTAACACCATATTCTGTCCACTGTGTTTGGGCATTCAACCTCCAGTATCTCCTTACCCCAACCTACTTGGATGTGTCTCTTTTCCTACCTTAGCCCCTTTAAAAATTTTTTCAGGGAGCTAGCCTGAAGGACGCTTTCCCTTTGTGTTGTCTCCCTTGTGCTCTGGCATAAGCCCTAATAAAAGCCTCGCCTGGAACTCTTACTTGACCTCTATGCAATTTCTTGTTTAGAGAGCCCAAGGACCTAAGTTGATACCATCAACACTCATGCCATTAGCTTCAATCAATGACTTATAGGACTTGATGGGTACACTTCCAGCTTCCTCTCCCCTCAGATGGGTCAGGTCTAAGGCATTGTGAACTGTACTAGTCCCGTACTTCCTGAGTCACCTTGGGGACAACTGGTTTGACAACACATTCTTCTTTGGCGATGTTTCCTCCCTGTTTCCTTTCCTACTCCAGTCCCCTGTGTTACTTTTATCACCCCAATGAACTAAATGCCCATAAATTCTGGACTCAGGGTATGTTTCTGGGGAAAACTTCACTAAAAGTATGACCAATAATGTTCATTCCCTATTGTGGGTCTTGATAACGTGGATGTATTATCTCATTTCTGTTGTCCCTGAGATCTAGCATCTTGTCTTTACAACCACCATGTCCCATAGCCAGTGGCAATACAGAAGAAAGCTGAGGAGGAAGGAGTCCTGGTTTATTCTGGTAGATGGGTATTTGTATGGTAGGGAAAGATAGGATAAAATAGGCAGAGAGGGAAAGGTTAGGACCTGAGGTCCCTGGGGGGAAAAACACATACTTTGAAACAATGCTGGGAGTGTCTGATCACAGTAAATCCCCTCTGGGGTAAGGTTCTTCTTAAGAATGTAACAGACATAACCTACTCCCACTCAGGAATTTGACAATCAAAATACTTAACTCTAAGAAGTAAACCATAAAACTTATGTTACACAAGGACAGTATGACCATAGTCTGATTCTTCACACAATGCAACAAGCCAATCAGGCATGAACAACCTAATACCTAGAGTCACCTATCCAGTTAAGGGTAGAACCTGAGAAGGAAGGAAAGGGAAGGGAAGGGAAGGGGAGGGGCTGACCAGAACCTTGTAAAACAAAGACTCTTGCCTATAATCTAGGACATTCACTTTTGAGTGCCCTCTGTCAATAAAGAGAGCTTCCATACTATTCTTTCTTTCTGATCTTATATTCTAATAAGCTTTTGCCTGCTGCTCATTTTGTGTCCACCTCTTCATTCTTCAAAGTGGTGAGACAATGAATCCTGGATATTGAGGGGAAAAAATCCTGCAACGTTTGTGTGTATATGTGCATGCCCAGACAGTTCAATTTCTAAAAGTAAATATTTATTTAGTATTTTTGGGACAGTATTTCCCTTACTGATATTCTGAATAATCTGGAGTTTAGCGTGTTCCCAAAGAAATAAACCTGAATTGTGTTCAAGAAAGAAAAATTGTATGTTTCCTTAAGGTAAATTATCAGATTTCTTACCATAATCATTTATCAGAGAGAACTGTGACTTTATGAGATAAAATGCAAGAGGTGTTTTTTCTGCCTTTCTTATTGTTCCTTCTCCTCCTTGTTCTCTCTCCCTTCTTTTTGCCACTCCATAGTCCTTCCCTACACTGGTATTTCCTGGACATTCCCCACCTCTCACAGACACTTTTAAAAGATGGTATGCTTTGATGATTCCTCCAGATATCTGTCCCAGGGTTTATGCATTTTTACATAACAGCATATTTCCTCTATCTTCAACTCTTGCTAAAGCATTCCAAAAGACAGTGTCTCCCAAGGAAAGAGTTCAAAAATTGTTAGTCAGAATGTTATGTAGAAGTTTCTGGTTGTTCTTAGAATCATGAGTTCCTTCTAAGTCTTGGGTAATTCAGGAGGTATCAGACTTAAGTTTTGTAATGGAGAATAGATATAATCTGGGTTGATCAAGGATCAGATGGAGAGAAATGGTCAAGTTCTCTCTCTCTCTCTCTCTCTCTCTCTCTCTCTCTCTCTCTCTCTTTTAATTATGGAAGATTCCATCTACCTTCAAGTGGTTTCATGCAAGAATAAAGACTGGTTTACAATAGCTAAATAGCTCAAAAATATTTTCAAGAGCCCACAGTATACCATGAAACAGGTTTACTTTGCTTCAGGGAAGTGGGAAGGATAAGACATTCTTTCTATCCCTGAGCTTCAGGGATTTTGTCAGTAACAGTGACACCAAACATCTCTTCGGGCTTCTTTTTGGAACTGGAATGCCAAGAAGAGACAATTGATTTATCTCAGTATTTTCCACTGGAGAATCCAGGTTAGTTAAGAAGTCAGTTTGTTTCAAAATGTATGGGACTAAGACAAAAGAAGAGAAATATTTTGGTTACTGTTGATGTTTTTGCTGGGGTTGCAAGATCAGAGGACATGGTTCATAGCTAGTAAAAATTCTTAAATTTAATAGGGACCTAGGATTTTCAGAGTTCTGCAATTCTTCTTTTGAGAATTAGGTGTAGTGTTTTATGGAGGTGACAGTACCTTGAATTTTCTCTGTAGAGAAAGGAGTTTGCCATAAAAACATTGGATGTGTAACTAAAATATAATTAATTTTATTGTTAGAACCTCTTAACTTTTTATGAACTGAATTTGTTTTTAGTAAAAGAAGGCTACCTTTTCATCCAGTCAAGCATGTTTTCATAGCTCCCTTACAGAAATGCCCACATTTCTGCAATCCACTCAACACAGAAAGCCCTTTAATGAGCTAGGAATCTGTAATAGCTTGATGAGAAGCCCATTTCCCACCTTGTGCGGATTATCCAGCTGGTATCACTTTAATTTTTTTTTTTAATGTTTATTTATTTTTGAGAGAGAGAGGTGGGGGGAGAGGCAGAAAGAGAAGGAAACAAAATTCGAAGCAGACCCCAGGCTCTGAGCTGTCGGCACAGAGCCCCACACAGGGCTCAAACTCTTGAACCAAGATCATGACCTGAGCTGAAGACAGACACTTAACCCTCTGAGCCACCTAGATGCCCCGGTATCGCTTTAAAATCCCTCTGGGTTTAAAGGTTTAATAGTAATGATCTAGTGAAAATTGGTGTCTTCCATTGTTTAGTTAGTTATAAGGGTGTTTTGGAGTTTTTTTGTTTTTGGAGGGGGCCTTGGTCTGATTTGGACTGAAGACTTTTAATCTTCTTGTGTTTCTAGTTTGAGTGTGTTTTCACATTGATCAAGCATACCTAATAAACTTTTCTTTCTCCTAGAGGAGACAAAAGAAAATGAATGATTGCTGGTGAAAAGTGATAACTTTAGGTTAAAAGGAGTGTTATTGATTTGTTCTGTGTTATATGAATAATTCATAACGAAAGGAGAAAGCAGAGGTGCTTAGGGACACAACATTTATTGAAAAGTCATAATATTAAAAGTAGGGAAGAATTAAGAGTGAGAGATAAAGGAATTTTCCATTCTCTGATCTCTAATTCAGATATCTCCCTATGGTCTTTGACAGGAAATTATTACTGGGTAAAAGAAGAATTAGCATGTGTATGGCTCTATTGCTTGGGTGCGTGTGTGTGTGTGTGTGTGTGTGTGTGTGTGTGTGTGTGAGACTACCAATTAGTAGTCTTCTGTTAGGGTATTTCTACTGAGTTTTCAGATCCTAACTTCTGTTCCTGAAATACACTTCCCTTTATTCTGCTGATCTCTCTATTTCAAATAGTCAATGAATGCACTCTTTACATTGGCAATCTCTATGTACATATTTGAAAACAAATTTTAAATCTGATGGCACCAAGTTTTGATGAGACTGTGAAGCAACAGAAATTTTTATATATGCCTGATGGGAATATAAATTTTATAATTGGGTAATATTTTATAAGCTAGAAAATTTATATTCTAAACTCAATAATACCCCTCCAATGTTTTCCTTATTGGCAAAATGGAGTTAATAATGTATCTACTTAACAGAATTCTTAGATTAACTTAGTAAAACAAACTAGTAAAGCTAATTGAATTAATTAAGTCACTAAATTAGTAAAACAAACAGACTAATAAAAGTTAGCTCTTATTGGGGCGCCTGGGTGGCTCAGTCGGTTAAGCGTCCGACTTCAGCTCAGGTCACGATCTCGTGGTCCGTGAGTTCGAGCCCGCGTCGGGCTCTGTGCTGACAGCTCAGAGCCTGGAGCCTGTTTCAGATTCTATGTCTCCCTCTCTCTGACCCTCCCCTGTTCATGCTCTGTCTCTCTCTGTCTCAAAAATAAATAAAACGTTAAAAAAAAAAAGTTAGCTCTTATTATCATTAGTAGTAGTTGCAGTAACAGTTATAGTATATTCTTCTTGTTAACTATGTACTATAGAAAACCATTGTTTATAATAACAAAAAATTTTTTTGAAACAACTTCAAAGAATGAATAAGTTCTGTATACTCTTACAGTGGAATACTATACAGGCAGTACATGCATCAACAGGGATGAATCTCAAAAATATATCATTGAGTAAAAACCAATTTTCAGAAAAATAAAGTACGATACCAGTTATACTTAGGCTAAAATATACAAACAATATTGTATAGACTTTATAAGGTATAATTATAAATGCTTTAAAAGCTTAAAGAAGATATAGAAATAATAATCCCCAAATTCAGGATTGCTGATAACTCAAGTGAGGAATGAGGGGTCTGTAATCAGAGATGGAATTTCACTTTCCAACTTGGGTCCCACATAGAAGGGTGGAGAGAAGAAGGGCTGTTCTGCTATCAACGAGGTAGTGACCAGAGAATACACATCAACATTGACAAGTGCATCTGTGGAGTGGTTTCAAGAAGCATGCCCCTTGGGCACTTAAAGGGATCCAGAAATTTGCCATGAAGGAGATGGGAACTCCAGACATGCACATGGACACCAGCTTCAACAAAGCTGTCTGGGCCAAAGAAATAAGGAATATTCCATACCATATCTATGTGCGGTTGTCCTGAAAATGTAATGAGGATGAAGAGTCGTCAAACAAGCTCTGTATGTTAGTTACCTATGTACCTGTCACCACTTTTGAAAATTTACAGACCGTTAATGTGGATGAGAACTAATGGTTGATTGCCAAGTAAAGGTATAAAACTTCAAAAAAAAAAAAATGGAATTTCAATTGGATGGTGATTCTATTACTTAAGTTGGGAGTTCACTGTATCTTTCATTGTCTTTTACTTCATCTTAAATATTGCCCTCCAAATAAATTAGCACAGAACAACAGAAAAGAACAAATACCATATTAATGAATTGGTGTTTGTGTGTTTCCTGTGAATAGTACTTATTTGTTAACTAAGTAGGAGCCTGTATATTGAAAATCAGAAGTGTTCATACAAAAAAGGGCTTGAGTCTCTGCTGAGACTGGAACAAAAAACACACTGTGGAAATGTATGCATCCAACACTCACCAGTCAACATCCATAGAGTTACAGAAGGCAGGCCAGTTGGCCTGAGAACCAATAAGTCATCAGCTTTGCCCAAGTGAGCTGAATTGCTTTGTCTGTTCTGAATTTCACAAAATATTTTGCTCTTCCATGGCCCTAGGGATGGTTTTATCCATTTACATCTGAACTATTTTTATATTCCTTGCTGGCTGTTCCTTATCATGCCCATGCCAGCATTTGCTCTCATGTTAACATTTCCAGAGGGTGGTATTTTGCCTGAAACACATATCAGAGCTCATTTATTTATTTATTGAGAGTCTATCATGTGCCAATAATTATTGGGTACTGACTCAACTCTTTTAAATGTTTGATAAATGGCTTTTGAATCTATTTTTCTGAATATTATTTATCCATATGAGAAATGTTCCCGAGGTAGGCCAGAAAGGTGAAGCGGCTCTAAGGGACATCTTTCTCATGCTGCATGTCCTCTATCCTCACCAGTGTCCTCCTTGAACCCCAAAGTTGGTGTCAGGTATGTTTCTAAAAGATCCTCCAAAGCCCAAAGCCCTTTATATTATGTCAGGGTTACTCATGATTATTAAGTTTGTAAACATCTTTTACATTTTACATTTTTGGTTGGAAGAAGTGAGAACATTTCTGAGATCAACTTATTTTTTCACTTAGTATCAGTTATAGGGCTGATTTTAAATCAATTCTTAGGGGCGTCTGGGTGGCTCAGTCAGTTGAGCATCCAACTTAGGCTCAGGTCATGATCTCATGGTTTGTGAGTTTGAGCCCCACATCCAGCTCTGTGTTGTCAGCTCCAAGCCTGGAGCCTGCTTCGGATTCTGTGTCTCCCCTTCTCTCTGCCCCTCCCCTTCTCATGCTCTGTGTCTCTGTCTCTCAATAATAAATAAACATTAAAAAAATTAAATCAATTCTTAGTCTCACATACTGTGGCTTAATTGTTTCAACTCACAGTCCAGAGGAGTAAACATGGGGCCACGCTGCATGTTGAAGTACTTCAAATGACTGAACGGCTTCTGCAAACACTAACGGGTGGGGTCACATGACAGCAAGAGAGACTTCTGAAGTGAAAATTTGCTTTCAGAAAAATCTCTGCAGTTACAGGGATTTCTGCAGACACAGTGCATGGTGATTTGTTTTTGTTTTTTTGCTTTTTCCAATTGGCTTGTTCACAGCTTCTATCCTTGGCACAACATTATTGCTCTTTTATTTGAATTTATCCACAGAGTTTATGATAATAATAATTATTATTATAATTATAATAATTATTATTATATTTTTCATAATAGCTGAGATTCAGTCAAGTGTTATCATGTGCCAGCCTGCATTTTAAGCAGAGTTTTTCTAGCCCAACCAGCCTAAGAACACCAGGGATAAGTCTCTAGTCCTACTAAGCCAGATAATTGACTCATTGCAAAGAGGGAGAGAACACACTAGTGGAAGTGTGGTCTATTGTGCCAAATAAAAAAAAAGTACAATTGTAGGATTTTGGAGAAGGGTGAAATTTAACATCTGAAGCAACATCCTGATGGACTCAAAGCAAAGCAAGGCTATGTATAAGGCGTCAGCATTAAATCTGGACACAAAATGGACTCAAGATCCTTTTGCTTTGTTTGAGACAGTAAAATTAAGGTAGATGTGGAGGACTATAGCCAGAAACTCCTTACCTGAAGGTTTGCACATGGCTTATAAGTCTGGGCTGTTTTTCTGTGTCAAAGGGACTTAGATTCTCTAGGTAAGAGCAGGATGCTTTTGTGGGAAGCTGTCAGGAGCACAGTCTGGCTGTCAGCCAGAAAGGAAATGGGACCTCAGTCCTACAACAACAAGGCACTGAGTTCAGCCAACAATCTGAATGAGCTCAGAACACTTTTCCCCAGAGCCTCTGGTAAGGAATGCAGCCTGCCGATACTTTGATTTCGTCCTTGTGTGAATCCTTAACTTAGCAGAGGAACCATGTGAACCCCCGGGACTTATGACCTACAGAAACTGTAAGATAATAAATGTTTGTTTGGTTTTTTTTTTAAAGACACAAAACCTGAAACAAACAGAGTGGGGTTTCATTCACATTGGGTATGATTTCAAAGAGCAGTATTTCTCAGAGTCTATGATTTAGAGAACAGAGTTTCTCAGTGGGTAAAAAAGCATTTGTCACCAATGAAAGAGTTTTGCAATGCTTTACATCTATAGGGTGCCCTTGGGAGGAATGTTATTTGCGGTTAACTTGGTGCTGGCTTTATCTTTTCTATTTACCAAGCCTGATAATAGCCAGATTTTTACTTTAAATTCCAAGCTAATTTTTACTTTCTCAGGGAATTGACTTATTTCATCCTTAAACATTCTTATGCAGTAGGTAGTATTATTATCCTATTTTATAGATGAGGAAACTCAAGAGTAGGAAGTGACCAACTGCCCAAATGGGAGAAAAATTGTAAGGAGTGGTTCCAGGCTTCAACCTAGGCCATCTGTCTTCAAAACCAAGTGCTTAACTGCTTAATTCCCATTCTGTCCTGTTATATGAGCCTTTTCACATAGGCCAATAAAATATATTATTTTAGGAAATGGAAATAGAATTTCTTTTAGGGAAAAAAAATTCATTTCCACCATTTCTCAGGCCAGAATATGAGACATAGATTAATACAGGTAATGGTACAAATAGGGTAATTGAGCAGGTCTGTGTTAACAACAGTAAAAATCCTAACATGTGTACACATTCATCATGTGCTAGGCCTATATAAATGTATTAACCAACTTAACTTTTTTTTAAAATATAATTTATTGTTAAATTGGCTAACGTACAGTGTATACAGTGTGCTCTTGGAATTGGAGGTAGATTCCCGTGATTCATCACTTACATACAACACCCAGTACTCATCCCAACAAGTGCCCTCCTCAATGCCCATCACCCATTTCCCCCTCTCCTCCGCCCACCCTTCCATCAACCCTCAGTTTGTTCTCTGTATTTAGGAATCTCTTATGGTTTGCCTTCCTCCACCTCTGTTTGAAACTATTTTTTTCCCCTTCCCTTCACCCATGGTCTTCTGCTAAGTTTCTCAAGTTCTACATATGAGTGAAGACATATGATATCTGTCTTTCTCTGATTGACTTACTTCATTAGCATAGTACCCTCCAGTTCCACCCACCTTGCTGCAAATGGCATGATTTCATTCTTTCTCATTGCCAAGTAGTATACCATTGTATATATAAACCACATCTTCTTTATCCATTCATCAGTTGTTGGAGATTTAGGTTCTTTCCATAACTTGGCTATTGTTGAAAACACTGCTATAAACACTCGGGTACATGTGCCCCTATGAATCAGCACTCCTATATCCTTTGGATAAATTCCTAGTAGTGCTATTGCTGGGTCATAGGGTAGTTTTATTTTTAATTTTTTGAGGAACCTCCACACTGTTTTCCAGAGTGGCTGCACCAGTTTGCATTCCTACCAACAGTGCAAGAGGGTTCCCACTTCACATCCTCTTCAGCATCTATTGTTTCCTGAGTTGTTAATTTTAGCCACTCTGACCAGTGTAACTCACTTAACTTTTACAGCAACACTGTAAACTAGAGTGATCCCCATTTTATAGATGAGCCAACTGTGGCCTCCAGAGGTGAAGTAACTTGCCCAAGGTCATATGGATTATAGGAGGTAGAGATGGGATCCACACATGAGAGTCTTGTCTCTAAAGCTCAATATATTAGTGACTTTGTTATATATGAATACACAAGAATTAGGGGACATAGGGACAAAAAGAAGGGAAGTAGGAATAGAGGTGATATGGTGACTGAACCCATTGAAAGGGAACAAGGAACTTCCCAGCTCAGATGGCAAATATTCATTTTGTACTTGTTTATACTGCTCTAATATAAACATCTCTGTCTCTTCAAATATGCTCTGTACATAAAGGTTTCTATAAATGTGATTCTTTGGTAGTAGAGTTAGGAAAATGAGATTCAGAAAAAAGTCACAAGATATATAATGCAAGGGGTATAATTCATGACAGGTTGTAAATAATAGCCAGAAGGAATGGGAAAAATATCACCTCAGGTATTTACAATTGTTATGGTGGTGGTGGGGAATTTGGAACTTTCCAGAACATGCAAAGAGAGTTGGAGTCAATCTTATTGAGATTGTAGACAACGATGTTGCATGTCTATTAAGCATTGAAAGTGAAAACACCCAGAAAGTTGATTTTAATTATACCATTGACAAGTGATATATTAGTAACTGTTAATTATTTCTGGCACCTAGCATAACATCAGGTATGCGGTTGTCCTGAATAAATAAATATTTGTTGAATAAAAATCATGAATAAATGAATGACTGGTTGTTTTTAAACAACAATAATTAATGGATAGAAGTGATGTATTTTTTTCTGTTGTGCTTACAGATGATTAGAAACTTTCCCACCCACACACTATTTATATCTTTATCTGGTGAGTTAGAGTATAGGCTACAGACGGTTGCCAATGCCTTCCAGTTTATGACAGTGGCACCTAATGCATGTGTCATGACTGAAATCAACAAGTAGGTAGTACTTGATTCATCAAATTCTGCATAGTGAAATCAATTTTGATGAGATAACACAGTCTAAATTCAGGGCACAAAGTCTGTCATGACCAACGCTTATTCATTTTCTTCCTAAATGTTTGTATTACCCATTTTCTAAAATGGAAGCCTTTTTATAATATGCCATGACTTTTAAGACTCAATTTTCTGAACGTATAAAACTTTTGCGTTTCTTTTGGTGATTTATTTTCAGGAGCATTATTTACCGAGTGCCCATTTCTGGGCTGTGATGCAATGGTGGTCTTGAGGTAGGCAATTGGCAGCATTCTTGAATTGCAAGTACCAGAATCCACTCTGCTAGTTAAGTAATAAAATAAACTTATTCTTAGATATTAGATAGCTCATAGCATTATAGAGGGCTAGAGAATTAGATATGGAGCCTAGGCAGCAAGAATGATGGCTAAATGGTACCGCTAATGATGCCAGGAGAGACCCAGGGCCACTACCATCAGGCACACCAGCTCTACAGGTGTCATAGGTGCAGGTGCTATTTCCATGACCTCAGCCAGTGCTCCATGTGAAATAGGAATTCTCTCCACTATACTTAGTCACCTTCACCAGAACATGGATTCTACATGGCAACTAGTTTCTCTTCCAAATCAAGTTGGGAATATGTGATTGGGAGTTGAAATCATATATCTGGGTCTTACTTACAAAGGAATCTGGAAATGATTTATTCTGGTTTCTACCTAAGAAAGGCAGACTTATAATGTGGGAAATTCTAAACAGAGAAAGGCTCCTCAAAACACACTAGGTACCCACTCACATGGTATTCATTCACTATGGCCGTGGAATCACATAGGGGTGTACATTGGGCCATATTTTGGACAAGGAGGAGAGATCTCTTCTACAGGACCTTATCCTGCTGCCCTGTTTAAACAGCTCTTTCTTGGTCTTGTCTCTTCTTTTCTCTTAGTTATCATTTCTTCCTGTTGCTGGTTACAGGGAAAAAAAATGTTTATTCTTTTTATTAGTCATGCTAGATACAATTTGCTGAGTTTTTGATTTTTTCTGGGCTCTATGCAAGAGAGCTTTACATATATTTCAATTTTATTCTTCATAAAACCTTCATAAACCTGTGAGATAGATATTCTTCCAGCTTTGAATTTTATAGGTGAACACACTGAGGTTGGGAGCAGTTCAGGTGTCTTGTGGGACACAGAGTGAGTGACAGACCTGAAATTTGAGCCACCTTTTCAGACTCCAACTCCTGTTCTCTTCTTGTCCATTATGTTAAACCTTTCTCTTAAATTTACACACAGTCCGGGGCGCCTGGGTGGCTTAGTCGGTTAAGCGTCCGACTTCAGCTCAGGTCACGATCTCGCAGTCCATGAGTTCGAGCCCCACGTCGGGCTCTGGTCTGATGGCTCAGAGCCTGGAGCCTGCTTCCGATTCTGTGTCTCCCTCTCTCTCTGCCCCTCCCCCATTCATGCTCTGTCTCTCTCTGTCTCAAAAATAAAATAAAACGTTTAAAAAAAAATAAAAAAAAATAAATTTACACACAGTAATTGATCAATAGACTCAATTGTTCTCCAAGTTGATTAATTACTTATAGGTAGTTAGATTAACATCTTTTCCCTCTACCAACAAGTGAATGAAGCATTCTGAATTCATGTAACTTACAAGAGTTTCAAAAATGTCAACAAAACAATCACCAGAGAGTAGCACTGCTTGCAAAGATAAATCTAGCTATTTTGTGTCGGGAGGGATTATTCTAATGAGTTCTGAATGAAGCAAGTTAGGACTGCTGATCTTGTAAGAACCACAACCATTCTGCACTGATTCCTGGGGATTCAAGGATGAGTAAGGCTCAGTGGCCACCTTTTGGGGCAGAGAGTCAGAAGAGGTCCCAGCTGGTTATTCTATAGGTTTGGTTTGATCCATCTTTTCTGGTAACTAACCAGAGCCCATCCTTTGACCCATCCTCCAAGCTGACTCACCATCATACCCACTAATACCAAAAAGTAAAGTTGCAGCTTTAAGGCTTTTCCCTCTTTCAAGCTTCAATGACTATAGATTTGCCCAACAACCCATTTACCTCATGGATACAGGCGAAACACAGGATGGTGTCTTCAATAGGGAGAATGATTACTAGATCTATCTTGAGAGGTTGTTATAAATTTTGAAATTTACATGTTACTGTGGGTTATGCCACGGCTCATCCTGAAAACCAGAGATGCTGGCTTTTGAGAATATTAGCTAAAACTGATTTCCTATAAAATTCATGTATGCTTTTAAAATTGAAAGACTCTTTTACTTCCTAATAGCCACTGATGATTTTTATCTTGGGAAAGATATACTGTTATTTTTATAAAAATAGGTTTGAGAGCAGGAGTATAAAACAAACTTCTTAATGTTTTTCCCTCTGTAGAGCCCACTTCTGTGTATTTTTACAGAGAAGCTCAGACTGTGTTCCATGGCATACCGAGGATGCATATGCGGGGTTCCTTGGGGTGATAGCAGAGGGAGAGTTGGGGGCACCCTTCCAGATTCACAAGCCCTTACCTGCTTCCCCAGGATCCCTCTGCTTGAACCTGTTTGGTATTTGGGGCTTTGTGTCAATCTGCATTTGAAAGAAGGAGTTCACTGCTCACATGAGTTTGGAAACTACTGAGGCAGAGAAGGGTTGAGAGAAAGCAATTTGTTCCTACTCACTGATGACTTCAAGGGAGTATATTAGGCCCCACCTGATCTTTATATGCTTGGGTTTCAGTTAGTTGTTTTCTTTCCTCAAGGTATGAATTCCCAACACCCAATGTACCCATATTCATTTGTCATTTTAAAAAGATGCCCAAATCAAATATATATTACTGAGCAAATCTGCCATTTTGGAAAATGTCTGATTTTGTCTATGAAAGCAAATCCTAAAAAGGTTATTTTCTGAAGAAAAAAAAATCAGGTATGGGATTTTTGCAGTAAATTAGGGAGTATTAACATGGTGTGACACACTCAGTTTGCCCTCTTCTGGAAGTTTCTAATTCAATTTGTAAAAGTTGAATTTTCCTGTGGCTGATATTGTCACACTGGTTCTCTGATTCTCTGTCTGCCCCCTCCCCCACCTCCACCAACCTCCCACTTGGCAAAATGTCTTCTGCTCTCTTTTAAAAGGGAGGAAGAGTTTCAAAAAGACCTGCTATGTGTCCCAGTGGTTTGTTTATAGCCCCCTCAGCCTGCCTTGCTCTCGGGCTAACACAAACTTCAGCTTCGAGTGAACAGAATGTTCGCTTCTCTGTATGTGGATGTTTTTTTCTCTGTACCTGGGTCTGCCTATGGGCTTGGTCACTCCCAAGTGCTGGAAATGTTTGGCTGACACTATGCTGTGCACGGACGGCATATAACCTGCCAGTGTCAGGCCTGGCTGCCCTTGCCACTGATTGCTGGGTTCATTTCATTCCTCTCTACATTGGGAGATTCAGGGCTCTCTCTGCTTCTCCTGCATGTGCACACAACAACCAGTGGCCTTTTCTCTTGCCTCCTTTCAGGGGTGCTGTGGCCCTGTTCCCGAGAACCACCGGCTGCCAGTGCAGTGGGGAGAGCACATCCCCAAAGTGTGGGGAGAGCACAACCCCAAAGTGGAGCTGGGCTCATTAGCAGGCTTCTTCTCAAGCCCCAGTGTGCAGGGCAGACATCAAGATAGACAGACAGGAACCGAATTGGGCTCCAAATTATTTCTGAGTTTCACCTCTGGCAGTAAAGTCCCACATCTGACCCGAAGCAGCAGCCTGCAAATTGGTCTTCAGAGCTCTCCTTGGTGGCTGGAGACAGAACCTAACACTACAATTAAGGCTGTGCCAGCCTTTCAATGATCACCGTGCCTTTTCTACTGCACTGGACTGTCTGGAGTGAATGGAGCACCTCCACCCCCACAGAGGGCAGCCCAGCCCAATTGCTCTGCTTGGAGGGGTATGTTGCCATTTGAGCCTTGGAATTATTATTATTATTGTAGTTATTTTTCAGGCAGTCTTTAAATGGTCTTATCCTTATTTCTGACTTCAAAGGTGGACCTTTCTTTCTTTAAGTATGGAGAGGGGGACAGGGAGGCCCCATGTGAGTAGGAGAGATGGATATTGGGCCTTTGAAGGATTAGTTCATTCCTTCCCTCCTTCCTTCCTTCAACAAATATTTACTGAGGGTTATAGTGTGTCAGGAACTCCTCTAGGCACACTTGTGGTGTTCACCAATGAACAAAACAAAGATCCTGCCCTCGCAGCACCTACCTTTTGGCCTCTAAGTGTACTAGGACACATTCAGATGGAAATACTGTCCCTGGCCACACCCACACCCTTAGGGCTACTGAAAGCAAGGCCGGTATCTGCCTTGCTCTGAGCCCAGCAACGGTTCATGCTCCACGGGGCACACTGTGGCGTCGCCAGCAGCTCACAGCCCCTCAGTGCCCAATGACTGGCAGCTCCTGTGCCCAGCTGTTGGGATGGCTGAGCCAGGTCTTGTGGCTGACTCTACGTGCTCATCCCCCACCGCCCGGATTCTGGCGCAGTTCTAGAGGGCAGTCTGGTGCCTGCTGCCCGTTCCGCCTGGAAACTTCTTTCTTTTGCTGCTTCGGGGATTTTTCTGAAATGGGAAAGGGCTGCTCAGCCTGCCCTTAAGCACAGTGTGGACATGGAGGAGTTAATGACCCTCGCCCAACCCTCAAGGGACCCTCGGCCACCACTAGGAGGTCGTGGATAAATGCTCCAACCTCCAGGAGCGGGAAACTTTGGAGGCTTGCTCTGTATTCTGGCTGCCCGGCTGCCATCAGAGTAACAGCTCAACAGTGCACGTTTTATCGGCTCTGCTCTCCGCCCTGTCTCCTGCTTTCCCACGCCACATTCCTACTTCAGGGAATCACCAAACCAACCAATGGCACTTGAGCCCACGTCTCAGACACTATTTCCGGGGAACTCCAATCGGGACTCCTCTGTCACCTGTCTTCTCAAGGACACTCATTTGAAGGCAACCTAGAGAGTGATGGCGATGGTGATAACTGATGATAATAACAGTGACTGCCTTATCTATTTGAGGGCTTACAGCTCACCAGGCACTGCTCTGAGCACCGGTGTGTGCTGACATCTTTCTTGCACACAGATGCTCTTTCAGGTGTCATTATTACCCTCATTTCACATGTCAGGAAACTGAGGCAGCAAGAGATTCAGTAACTTGTCCAAGGCATGACCCAGTCATAGAACAGAGTCATAGAATTGAGATTTAATTTAAGGCTGTCTCTAGAGTCTATACCCTGTGCCATCTCTCATTTCAAGAAAATACGGGCCCCAAATGCACAGAAAAGGCTCCGTGCCTTTTCCAAGTCAGTGAATGAGGCTGTGTTGGTGCCAGGAGAGGGGTCTTGAGTGTCACTGAGGAAAAGGTGGCAGATTTGTAATTTCAAAGATGTATCATCTATGTATCTACTGTCTATCATCTCCTATCGCACATGTTCTTTTTATAAGTGACAGTCACTCTCCTCACCTCTTGAATTTGGGAAGCTTATCTCCACAGTGGATATGGTGAAAGTGATGTTCCATGACTTCTGTGGCTGGGCCAGAAAAGGTGACAGGGCTCTCTCTCTCTCTCTCTCTCTCTCTTTTCTCTCCCTTGTCTCAGCAAGAGACTTGGGAACCCTGAAGCATCTGTGTAAGAACTCTGGGCACCTGCAGTTGCCATGCTTGTGAGACCTTATGGAGAAGCCACTAGAGACAGACAGCATTGTCCAGGAAGCCCCAGCTGATCCAGCCCACATCTGTGCGAGATGACCCCAGATCAGCCACCAGCTGACTGATGACAGCTTCATCACGGACGGAGACAGAACCACTCAGCTGAGATGCTTCCACATTCCTAACCCACAGAAACCATATGAGATAAGCAATGATTATTTTTGTTTTAAGCCACGGAGATTTGGGGTGACTTGTTATATAGCAATCTAATATAGAAAATTTCAGTCAATAATCATTATGGCTTTTACTAATTGGGTTATAACCCATTTTGGGTAAATGTCTAAAATGTTTGTAATGATAATAACATTATCTAACTTTTACTGTGAACTTGGTGTATGTCAATTACTGTCCTAAGCACACTGTATGAATTAACTCATCTAATTGTCACAGCAACTTCATAATCTCAGTATAAATATGAATGAAAGAAAGGACAGAGGTGAGTTAACTTACTCTATGTCGTGCAACTGGTAAGTGTTAGACCAGGAGTTCAGAACTGCAGTCTATGCTTTACTCCATTAAGCCCCAAATCACACAAAGTCATACCGAATCACTTTTCGAACTGTGCTAGGACTTTATAATAAAAATGGGATTTGTATACAAGAATGTCTGCTTGCAAGTGATACCGTTTGGAAAGGAAAAATTGATACCAATGTTCCCCATCTGTGTGACACTTTAAATAAAACAAAAATGAAATTACCCAGGAATTAGACTAGAATTTGTTTTATAGGTAGATGTTTGTACATTTCAAATGACTATGACTGGCTCCATATTCAACTTGTTGGTGTAAATAATAAACTTGTGCAATTATTACTTGACACACTTAATAACTACAAATGTTTGTCATTGGGACCAAAAGGTTACTCATTATAGGAAAGCAAAAAAAAAAATTTTCCTAGTAATTGTAGTATTTATTGATCACTTAGCAGATGATTCTATAGTCATTTGTTGATTTAATTCTCCCAACAATTTTTAGAAGAATCCTCTTAATGATATCATCTTATAGTAACTTTCCCAACCTTGTTGGGGAGGTTCTGGATCTAGGAGGTGGCTGAGCTGGATTTAAACCTAGACCCAAGAGATGCCGTACTTTGGCCCTCTCCTCCCTGGTGGTAGAAGACAGCTGACCACACAAATATTTCATGTTTGTAAACTGAGTTTTTTCATTCACTTGGGGCTGTTTGAATGATTTTTACATCCATAGGAAGAGGGAAAGAAAGACATTTCAGGAAGACAATGTCTTCCTTTCTTCCTGTTTCTGACAAGTTTGGTCTTTGTAACCCTTGACAAGGAAACAGATTTCCTTTACACACCTCTGTCTCCTTACCTAGAATTCTCCTCACCAACCTTCTCTAACCAACTCCCCAATCGTCTGGTTCCTTTATACCTTTGCCGAAGGGTCAGAAACTTTGAGGGTCTTTCCTGACCCCTCCATGTAGCCATCAACGACTCCTTACTTTCAGTTCCTTGCATATGTATATCTATCTTTATACAATATCAAAATAACCCATTTTTGCTGACCTTCTTCACTTCCTACCTGGGAACTACCTGAAGATTGAGACTATCTGGTTCACTCTTGTTTCTCCAGTGACTAGTTCTGTTTCTAGTACATAATAGGTGTCCAGAATATGGTTGTGTGATAAATGAATAAAGGTGAGCTTTTAAAATAAAAGGGAGTATGAATATGGCTTTGTACTTCCATTGCTTAACTACGTCTGCTGTATAGCAAGTGCTCAAGACATTTACTAAATGAATTGGTTCAGCAGATTAGAGGTTTTAGCTAGAGTCCTAAGATGAGGCAGTTTTATGGAAAACCATAAGCTTAACTATCCCCAAAATGAACATATTTCTTTTAAAGCAGCTTTAAGAAACTCAATGCCCTTACATTCTGGAGGGAACAGAGATATTTTCATTTTATGCCTAATAAGGAATAAGATGTTCTTTTGACTTTTTCTCTTTTTAAAGCCAACACATTCACCTACAGCACTAGTCTACCAGTTATTTGAGAGTGAAGTTAGGCTTAGAGCTGTATCCCTATTCCTCTGCCTCTATTCATGTTGAAGAAAAGAATTTGGATTTCCATGTATAAACTCCTATGAATGCTGGGTATGATGGGAGACAGCCATGCAGGCCAGGGGAGGGGGGGAGCATGTTTACTCAACTTCACTGTTTTGACAGTTGGTCATGACAAATTGGCTGGTACCAGATCATCCAAGAATCATGTTTTTCTATAGTCATAATGCCAGGGAGTGATCATATTATCCAATCCTCTCATTTGATAATTGAGGGAAATAGGGATGTAGGGGGTGATGTTTCCTGCCCACAGTTATATAATTAGTGGCAGAGTTAGAAATAAACACCACTCCTCTTGAATCTAAGTGTCATTGTCACTATTTCAACACATTCTATTGTTGTCCATTAACCACTGAACAAAATTACTACAAACTTCTTGGGGATAATGGCTGTACTTCTCTCCTCTGCTATTTTTATGACATCAAGGTTCAATCTCTACATATCCTTGGCTCAGCCCATCATGTGTCTACCTAGAATAACAAAAGAGGGGTCTCTATCACCTTCAAGCATTGCACAGTAGAGAGGGTAGGTCTCCTGGGCACCTGCTTTTTTGCTCATTAAAGAATTCTCTCAAGTTCAAAATGGTCAAATTCCAGCTTAGTAAACTCCCATAGAATAGTCATGTGTCTGTATCTAGACAATGCCTGTCCTGAGGAAAGGGCTGATATTGGAAGCAAAAGAACAATATGGATGCTCTGGAGGCTTCTATTTCGAAAACACTGAAAACCCATCTTTAAGGCTCCAAGGTGTCAAGTCTGCTTTTTCACCTGTTTTTCCTTCCTGCTTTTCAAAGAGTGCACATCCTTCCTTCATTCTTTCCCCAATCTTCTATCCGTTATGGTTCTTTGATGGCAAAGTTGGTTATAGGAACCAACTTTAGTTAATGTAAGAGGAAGCCATTCTTTGGAAGGTTTATAGGGGCTCATGGAGCCTAAAGCAGGGGGAGACTCAGATGTTGGCAGGAGCAGTGTGGGGCAGGAGGCTCCCCTAGGACCAAACACTCCTTGGTTTAGGGTCCCTCATCTCTCTGATTAAGGTTCATATTCTAGGTCGCAACTATCTATTGGGTCTGGGTTGAGTCACTTGATTTAAGCAAGTGATTGATTCTAGTTCAGGGAAGCAGGGCTCTGATCATACTCCATCTTAGTTTGAGTTTCCTCAGAAGCAGACCAAGAGACAAGGATTCAAGTATACATAGTGATCCCAGGAGGCATCTAAGGGGCAGTCGGAAAGTGAGACAGAGAAAGGAAGGCAGCCATATGGTTAACTGAGCCAGTTCCTGCACTGGACACCAGGGGATTAATCTCACAGGGAAAACTGAGGAACCTATGTGGAACCCACACTGCAGAGTATCTATCCCAAGGGCAAGGGAACTGGGATTTATGTCCACCAGCTCTCATCAGTGATTGCTTGGAGGTGATGGGAGTCCATCCTCAGTCCCTTCTGGAATGCCTCAAGAAGGAGCTGAGTGGTCTTGGGAAAGAGAAGCACAGACTGGCAGCTGAAAACCAAGCAATCTTGCACTAACATATTGTATTAGTTTTCTATCAATTTCTATTATCTTTCTTTTAATTTCCTGATTACCATAAACTTAGTGGCCAAAAACACAAATTTATATACTGAAGGTCAGAAGTGTAAAATCAAGGTGGTGAAGAGCTACCTTCCTTTTGGAGGCTTTAGGGTACAATCCATTTCCTTGCCTTTTCCAGCTTCCAGAGGTTGCCTACATTCCTTGGCTCATGGCCCCTTCCTCTATCCTCAAAGCTAGCAGAGTAGCATGTCCTCCCTCTGACTCTGCATCCCTCTCTTTTTGTTGTCACCTGGGCTTCTCCTTCTCTGACTCTGCCTCTCCTGCTACCCTGTTATCAAAGATTACATTGGGTACACCAGGACAAGCCACGAGAATCTTCCCATACAAGGTTCTTCATCACATCTGCAAAGTCCTACCCATCTGTGTAAAGTAACATCACAAGTTTCAGGGATTAGACTGCTAACATCTTTGAGGGGCCATTATCCAGCCTACCACACAGGATAGGGCCCCAGACTGCTAGCCTTTATTGGGGGCAGGAGGGGACTGTTGGGAACAGGGCATACACACAGACCAGCCAAAGAAAGACAAATATCTTCAATAGAAAAGCATTTTCTCCTTGCTTCATAAGTAAGTTGTCCTCCCTGCTAGCTCTACTTGGTCTAAGATGAGAGAAAATGAATGGCTTTGTGTCCTTAATCCCAGAACTATAGAATGATGATACCCACTAAACATCCTGTAGGATTCTCACACTGATTCCAACATGGCTGAAGCAGTTCAAATCACTATCCGCTCTTCTCCTTGTCCAAGTCACCTTCTGCTGATGTTCATTTGCACCCAATTCAGCCACCTCTAGGCCCACCATGTGACTTCCATATCAAGTGCCCAGCAAACAGCAGGAGTTCCCTAAATATATTTGCTGGAAGAAGGAGGGGGTGCAGATAATGATGGAGCCCTGTGTGTGCATGCATATATGTGTTCACATTCACCTTCTCTGCATCAGAATGAACTCTGTGCACAAACTAAGAGGCAAGCCTGGCTTGGAGCCTTTAAGCAAAAGTGAGGGGCACTGTAATTTATTTTGGGTCAACCCTTGGCAGACATAATCAATCTCCTCTCGTGCTTCTCCCACACTGCTGGCATGCTGAGCAGTGAGGGTGGGAAGGGGGAGCCAGGGAGCCCCAGCCCCTGACCTGTCCTGCACTCTTGTGTGGATCAGCCCAAGGCAGGATCAGAGCCTGCTTGGAGGAAAATGCTGACATCTTCTTGGTGATATGACAGGCCTCCCTCTGAAGGCCTGATGTTTCTTGAGCAGCTGAGTTTCAGCTGCAGGGCAAAGCTATCATACTGGTTTACTCTGGGATCAAATTAGAAAAATCATTTCCCCAAATACCCTTCCTTGCTAGAGTTCCCACACAGTCAGAAGAAACAAAATCCCCCTCAATTGATTCCATTGGTTCTGATGTCAAGCTCCTAAGCCCCTCTGAGGCTCCAGTACCTCACCCTCCAGGCTCCTTTCCTTCTGCACATGGTCCCATATATCACTCCTCAAACCTGTCTGGGCAATTCTGTTATTATTGAGGGAGCTCAACAAACTATGCCTAAGTTGTGTGTTTGTTTACAAATAGAAAGTTGTGCTGTCCAAATGCCAAATTTTAACTAATGATAGTTTCTTTTAAATAGAACACTTAGGTGGGGGGCAGGAGAAAACCCTTCCTCACAAAATTAACCACTGTTGCTGACCACTTTTGTGGTCCTGGCTCTACGCTTTCTGGGGAATGTATAATTGGAAATACAAGATATTTTTCCAGCTACGTTTTCTGTGGGAATTATGTTTTAGTTTTATTTTTCTTATTTTTAGGTCTCCCATGATACTTCATGAGTGTCAGCTAGACCTTTGACTTTCAGGTTTGCTCTACTCATTTGAGTAATGGCAAAGGGAAAAGGAGGTGAGGATTTAAGTCACTTTTCTAACCCTACACAGTGGGCTGGGTAAAGAGACTGTGTTAAATAAGAGTTGCCCCTCCTTCTTTTTCAAAAATGGCTTGGCAATGGTCAGCCAACTGCATGGCCTAGTAGAGAAGGTGCTTTATCACAATGCAAGGACTTTTCCCCTCAGGCTTGGGACAGTGCAGATAGAGGTAGGAGAGGGGATGAGCAGCCTGTGTGTGGTCTCTGGGATCTAGGCCTCTACCTGCCCAGCCAGACACCCTAGAGGGCTCCAAAAGCCATTTCAGACCTCAGTGGGCATGTATTCACAGATGCTGCCTTTGTGGAAATTTAAGTGCATCTGAATACTCTTCAGCTTGAAACCCCACAAGGCAGGATGGAGCTCAGAAGCATGTAGCATTTGAAGCATTGCCCTGTTACCTGACAGCTTTCAGGAAAAGCACTGCAGACAAAGCCTGTGGTCATGCAGTACTGGGCCTTTAATGGCTCCTCACTACCCTTTAGATACATTGGGAGTCCTTGCTATGACTCCCCAGGCTCTGAAGACCCCGTGTAATTCTGCTTTTTAACTCCCATTACCTGCTTTGTCAGTATCTATCTTGTCTACTTGTTTATAAGCTCTGCAAAGGAAGGGACCAAGTTTTCCTCATGCACAGCTTTATCCCCAGGGCTTAACAGAGTTCCTGACACATAGCAGGTGAGCAATCATTGTTGGTTGGATGAGTGAATGAAATCAAATAACTTCTTCAGTTGACTGGAGTACTAGAAAAATGTTTGGAGTCAGGCAGATTTGGGGAAGCTCAGATCACTGGCCTGGTCAGACCATAATTTTTTGGAAAGGGACTGAACTCAGAGAGGCTCTTGCTGTGCTTGCTCTGTGCCCATGGTTGGTCAGGGAGAAAATGGTTTAACATGCCTGGAAGGGACATAGAAGCTGAAGTTTCTTTCTGGTTGGTTTATGAAAGTACATGCAGCAGAAATGGTCACCACCTGTCTTCAGACCTGGTCTTTACCAGATGTAGGTGGGTAAGAATTGGTGTAGTTTCTTCCCTTCCCTTGGAATAGAGTTATGTCGAACCCCCTTCTTTGGTGTTTATGCTGGGGTGTGCTCAAATTAGGGAATATCGCTTCCCAAAGATTTGAAGAACAGCTACTCCAAACCAAGAAGCAGCCCAGTGACAGTTCATATACCTACTGCCTACCTGCCTGCTGACACCCATGCTCAAACTCAAACCTCCTAAGTGGAGACACAGCCTGTGCTTGTGCTGTGATCTATTTCTGTTCTCAGGGAAGCAGAAGCAGGCCTATGACATCCAAGATCCATTAGATGGCTGTATTGCATTTCTTTCCATTAACAGATGTTTCTTCTCCCAGCACAGAGAACTCTGTGGTAGCCTTCTGACTGTGTGTCCCACAGTGAGACTTTCTGTCTCAGACCTGCACTGAGCACTGTGTTGATCTTGTCTCATCACAGTTCTCTGTCAAAGAGTGAAGATGTTCTGGAAGCTTCCTCTCGAACACATCTGGAGCTTTTAGATTCTACAGAGATAGTGTGGTCTAATTCAGAGGTACTGCACTACTTGTTAGGAGATGTGGTTTTTACCCCACTTCTTACCCTACCTGGGACAGTTAGATTGTACTAGTTTTTCCTTCTTTCTCCACCCTTGTCACGATTCACTGGGAGTTGAGTATCTTCCTGCCCTATTGGCCTTGGACTTGGTCACGTGATTTGCTTTGGCCAATGGAAGGTGATGTGACAGGATGCTAGTTATAAGCTGAGGTTTTAAGGGCTCTCACTCCTCAAAACTCTTCTGCTTTTAATGGCATCTTGAGAAAATCTTGCGCTGAGCAACTGTTAGAACTTCCAGAGGAGACGAGACCCACAGGATTACCAGTCAACCTGCCACTTGTGAGCAAGAAACAAGTATTTGCTATTGCAAGCCACTGAGTTTTGGCGTTGTTTATTGTTGTTAGACATTGTTGCCACCAATATCTGATTAATATAAAGACTTTCAAGTTTTTCTAATTTATTTGAATTTAGCTGGGATATTTTTTCATCTGAGGTATAATTTGCATACAATAAAATGAATAAATCTAACTTTTTTACTGCATTTAATGAATTTTGCGGGGGCATTTAATGAACTTTGTCAATGTTATACACTCATGTAACTGCTGCCCTAAACACACTATTGAACACTTTGTAACACTTCAGCCAATTCTTTCCTGTTCCTTTCTAGCAAGTCTACACCCCCCACCCCCACCCCCGACACACACACACACACACACACACACACACACACACTCAATAAATAACCACTTGCTGATTTCTATTACTGGAGTTTAGTTTTTCCTGCTTTGGGGTTTCATATGGTATAGTCTCTTTGTGTCTGGCTCCTTTTGACCAACAATGTTTTTTAAAGCTTCATCCATGTTGTGTGCATAACTAGTTTATTCTTGTAATTACTGACTAGTATATCATTGTATGAATATACCACAATACACCATCATTTATTCCTATATTACCCGGTGATAGACAATTTGGTTGTTTCTGGATTTGGGCTATTGTAAATAAAGCTGCTCTGTGTGGACATTTGTTTTTACTTCTTGGTAAATAGCTGGAAATGGAGTTAACAGGCTGTAGGGCAAATTATTTTCCAAACTGGTTAAGCCATATTATCTTTGGTTAACAACATATTATAGTTTTAATGCCTGTTACATGCTTGCCGACACTTGGTGTTTCCAGTCTTTTTAATTTTAACCTTTCCATTGGCCATTTAGTGGCATAACACCATGGTTTCACTTTTCATTTCCCTGATGGGTAATGGCAGTGAGCATCTTTTCAGGTGATTATTGGCCATTACTATATCTTCTTTTATGTGTCTAAGTCTTTTGCCCATTTTTTAAATTGTATTTTTTTTTTTTTTTTTTTTTTTGTCTTACAATTGAGTTGTCAGAGTTCTTCGTATGCTCTGGGTACAAGTCCTTTATCACATACACGCATTGCAAACAATTTCTTGTAGGTTTTTCTATCAGTCACTGAGAATTGAGCATTGCAATCTCTATTATTGTGGATTTGTCCATTTCCCTTAGTTATGTTAGTCTTTGCGTTTTGGAGTCATGCGTTTTGGAGTTCTGTGATTTAATACACCACTTAGGATTGTTTACATCTTTGAGATAAATTTCTTTAATCATCACGGAATGTCCTTCTTTATTCCTTAATAATACTGTCTTGAAGTTTACTTTGTCAGACATTAATACAGCCACTCTAGATTTTGTTTGCTTATTGTTTGTATGTCAGATCTTTTTCCTTCTTCCTTTTACTTGCAACTGATTTGTGTCTTTATATTCGAAGGTGTCCTTTTAGACAACAAATAGTTGAGTCTTCATTTTTGTCCTGTCAGATACTGTATTTCAAGTTTTTTTCTATTTAAATTCAGTAATTATTGTTGTCATGGGTTTATGTCTACCATTTGATATTTATTTTTATTTTCTATTTGTCCCATCTGTCCATCTTTCCTTTACTTCTCTTCTGCCTTCTTTTGGGTGAATCAAGTATATTTTTTCAATATTCCATTCCATTTCATCCCTCAACTTTTTTTTTAATGTTTATTTATTTTTGAGAGAGAGAAAGAGAGAGAGCACGAGCAGGGGAAGGTTAGAAAGAGAGAGACACAGAGTCTGAAGCAGGGTCCAGGCTCTGAGCTGTCAGCACAGAGCCCAACATGGGGTTCAAACCCATGAACCATGAGATCATGACCTGACTCAAAGTTGGATGCTTAACCGACTGAGCCACCCAGGTGCCCCTCATCCCTCAACTTTGTAAGTGATACCTCTTTATGTCATTTTTTTTTTTTTGAGTGGTTGGCTTGGATTATAATAAACATTTTAAGATTATCACAGTCTTTTACAGGATGTCCTAAACTTTCACACACACTGTAAGAATTTATAACATTGTTGTTAAATTTACTCCCCCGCCACCTTATATGCTTCTGTTGTCATTTGTTCTTACTGTTGTATGCTCTAAGCCCTATAAAATACTCATTATTTTTGTTTTAATTAATAGATTTAAAAATTAATATAATATGATAATTTTAAAAATGTTTATGCTTACCCACACACTTTGCTCTTTCTGGTATTCCTCATTCCTTACTAGTGATCAAAGAATCCATGTGGCATTTTGCTTCAGTCTGTAAAACATCTTTCAGTTTGTCTTGTAGAGCAGACCCTTGTCTGTAGAAGAGTCCTCCTCCACCACCCTGTGGGGCATGAAAACAGCTTTGATTCTCCTCTTCTCTAGGAAGAGATCATTACTTAAGTTGTTGTTGTTGTTGTTGTTGTTGTTGTTGTTGTTTTAATGTTCTCAGGTCTCCAAAGGGTTTGAAAAAATGATTTTAGAACTTATTCTTTTTGTGTTCTTGGTTAGGGTGGGAATGACAGTGTTTTAAAACTTTCTTAATCTGAAACAGAAGTCCAGGATTTAGTTTGCTCATTTGGACATGAGAAGTTTAAACTTCAATCATTTATTTGATCAAAAAGCATTTCTGAGCAGCCCTTCCAGAAGCTCAGCGTCCAAACTATAGAGAAGCATAGAGCTTTCCTTGCAGTGACTTCTTTTTTTTTTTTTTTTTTTTTAACGTTTATTTAGTTTTGAGACAGAGAGAGAAAGAGCATGAACAGGGGAGGAGCAGAGAGAGAGGGAGACACAGAATCTGAAACAAGCTCCAGGCTCTGAGTTGTCAGCACAGAGCCCGACGCAGGGCTCGAACTCTTGGACCGTGAGATCATGACCTGAGCCGAAGTTGGACGCTTAACCGACCAAGCCACCCAGGCGCCCCATCCTTGCAGTGACTTCTTAAAGTTTTACATCTCTAATATGACCCTGAGCATGACATTTTAGCATGCTGTTTGACACTTTGCATTTCTCTATCTTGATGCTTGATAATTCTTGAGACTTTTTATTCGTTTTCTTGATTCATTCACAGCTGCACAAAGGGACTATCTGCTTATTTTGGAATGGCTGATCTGTGTTTTTGTGTGTGTCATTTCCCACACCCTCCTTCCCATCTTGGAAATGTCTTTTTCTTCTATAGTCAATGGCCATTCCCCTTTCTCTCTCTTGAAAGCACCTAAGACATTTCCTTCCTCCAGCCTCCAGCCCAAAATTCAAAAAGGCCCATAATTTTTGGTTTGTGCCTCATTATTCAGGTTTGAATTAACAAAGCAACTTCCAGGATAACCTTACTGCTTATGAAGGACTGGTGTTCATTTTGATTTGTCAGTACCTGTGCATTACTGGTTATTATATATTTCGTAAATCACTCTACCAGGACTGTCAGACCTTTGCATTGTGCCTACCTCATAGTATGTACTTAGTACATATTTGATGAATAAAGTAAGAGTCTCCAGGATGATCGTATGTGATGGCAAGGTTTTCTAGCTGCCAGGCCCTGTTCTCTGGAGATGGGATACAAAGACAAATGAGGCACCATCCCTGGCCTTAATTGGGATCCATACATGTATGTTGGACATCTACAACCTTCCATCCCAATGTTTTGTTCAGGCTGCTGCTATGGACACCTGCTGTTTACTAGTGTATCCCAAGTGTACTTGCTATATCCAATATCTCTTGCTTTTTGCACCATTGCCAATACTCTCTGAATCCAGTTTTGATTACTGGGAAGACAGGATCTGGAGAGTAACTAGACTGCTCTTTGTTTTTCAGGCACACAATTCTAGTTATATGTGACATAGTCCCTCAGAGGATCCCTAGTGGATAGAGCTCAGTTGCCTACAGTGTTGGTCAGCTCAGTAATGACCTCTTGGATTGCCTTTCCCTCCTCTCATGTTTCATTCTTCCCAGTCTCCATGCCTGTTCCTTAGGAATCACTTTCAAAGTAAATTTCCTGAATGCAAGCCATGTTTCTACCTTTTTACTTGTAAACAAGTAATCACAGAACAATGTGATCAGTGTGTTAATAATCATTAGAATCATGAATTTTAATGGGGAATTCTTTACTGAAAAATTACATTTGAAGTAATCTTTAGGGATGAGCAGAAGGCAGACAGATAAGATGGAGAAGGGCATTCTATGCTGAAAGAAGAGCGTGAAAGTCAAGGATGGTAGCCAGATTCCAATATGGCCACCAGGGATTATTATCTCTTAGTATTGACACCCTCAAGCAGTCCCCTCCACCTCCACATTGTACCAGGACTGACCTGTGAGACCCATAGGACAGGACAGAATTGATGGTATGTCTCTTCTGAGATTAGGCTATAGAAGGTTTCAGCTTCTATCATGGGCTCTGTCCTTCTTGGGTCACATGCTTTGTGGGAATGTAGCTGCCATGCCATGAGGACAATTTAGGCTACTTATGGAGAGGTGACATGGTGGGAAACTGAGGTCTCTGGCCAACAGTCAACAACAGCTATCAACAACCACATGAGCGAGCCTACAAACAAGTGTCCTAGCCCAGTCAGGTCTTCAGACGATTGCAGCCTGGGCCATCAGCTTGACTGCAACCTTGGGGGGAATTCAGACCCAACTAAGCCACTCCTGGACTAAGATAAAAAAACATGCTCGGGATAAGTTGTTATGCAATAGTAACCAGTACAGAAAGGAATTGTGAGAACGCATCATGCACTTTGGAATTACAAGTGAACATTTTTAGGTCCTTCCAACTCCAAAATTAATGACTGTATCATCAGTTAAGTCAACATTGTCGAGATTAAATGCATCATCTTTGAAGACAGACTACCTACATTAAGTCCCTCCTCTGGTGCGTACTAACGTTGTAATCTTGGACAATTTGCTTGACTGCTAAGCTTTAACTTTCTGGTCTGTAATTTGGGATTGGAACTCATATCTATCTCAAACGATTGTAAAAGTTACATGAGACACTCAATGTAAAGCTGCTATTATTTTTCTTGAACATGATAAACACAGTAAATTTCAGCTATTATTATTTTTATAAAAATACTCTCAAGTCCCAAACCTCAATTACAAAGCTAGGTTACAGAATAATGTGACAGCCTCGCTTTTTCTGGTTTTATTTATAGTCTCTCTTAGCCATTTTCAAGGATAAATTCAACAGAAACTTTCCCCTTTTCTTTTTAATCAACTTAGTTCCAGAAGTCTAAGAATTTGAAGTGTAAAGGTATATTCAATACCTTTAATTAGTAACCACTAATTCATTTCCCCAATGTGCCAACAAAAAGGTTGAAAGTAATCAGCTGATGAAAGGTTAATTAACTCAATCTTTTATGGTTCAGAACAAGCTGAGCTATGCTTCAAAAACACTTCATTTTGGGTGGAGAGCTTATGAGCAAAAAGAAAAATGAAAGAAAACTCCATCCAAACTAAGCTGAGAACAAGCAAGCAAGCAAAGAAACAAACAAACAAACAAACAAACAATAAATAAACAAAAACAAAGCCAAGGAGACTGACAGCTCAGCCTTATTCCCTTTTTTCTCAAGACCTACCCACTCTTGAAGGGGGATTGGTACAGGGAATTCTGTGAGATGACACAGTCTGAGGAAATGGTTAATCCAGTCCCTCCCAGGGCAGAACTCTGGATGGAAAAGCAGCGGGGAGGACGAGTCAGGGCTCTGAGGCCAGTCAACTAACACATTAACCATTAGATGAAGTTTCTATGAAAGGTTCTGGCCTCTCCTGCATCTTTCCCCCATCTCCCTCACCTTATTTGATCTCCCTAAAAAAACCTGTGTCTGGCAGGTCATTTCTACCCTATGAATTTAAATAACCAGATTGCAGCTCCTACGGGAATTTGGGCACACAGTTCCTCTATCCTCCATGATAGAAGGACTTCAAACACCAGGGAACAGTTGGGGCAGATTTTTGTCTGGGCATCAGTGAATTTTCAGTACCCAAGAAATCATCCCCTAGGGTGGGCTGCTACCAAAAGCATCCTAAGGGCCCTTACAGCAAGAAAGGCATGACACAGCCCACAGTGACATGAGTCAGATTGAAAGTACAACCTCTAGGAAGGCAGACTAACATCTGCAGTTACTATGGAATTCAGTTAATCCCATTGATATCAAGGGATTCAATTTATAGGAAGTATTTCTCCTTTCCTTCTTATAAAGCTAACTATATAGTTTGGGATTCTTTGTGGCAGAATTTTGTCATTACATCAAATAAGCTCTACCAGGAAAACTTTCTTAGATTTTTCTTTGTTTCCCACTCCTGCTGTGACTACATGTTGGGCTTCTTTTTGCCCATAATGCCCATTGCAGTGCCAAGATGGTGCAGGAAAGTCACATGGGAGCTTGATAAACACATGGCTGCAGGATGCATGGAATGGCTTCTGGCTTCCAACTTGGACAAGTTGATATTCCAGATGTTGAAGGCAACTTGAAGAAATGGTACTAGCCTATGTCCAGGATTTAGAATTTGAAGAAAAGATAAATAAAATGAAAAAGAAAATAAGGTTCTTGTTTTTACTTTCTTTCTCATATTTATATCTCAATCTAAAATGTTCTTTAGAAAAAAGAGAAGAGTCATGGAAAAGAGTGAGGAAAAACTAAGGAGGGGGTAAAGGGGGGAGTTCACAGACTGGCGGGTGATCTGAAGGGGTTTGGATCCTCACAAGGGGCAGCAGCGCAGTTGACAGAAGACACATGGTCGCTCTGCCCACCCTATGCCCACTCGGGCAGGTATTGTGGTGGGAAGTCATCTTTCAGTGTGTGGAGAAGGGATGGCCTACTTTCAGGTTTCCTCATGGATCTGTGGGGTGTGCCTGAGTTCTGTGAGGCTGTGGTAGAACTGTTTTGTTCCTTTGCCACTCTGTATCTGAGTAATCTTGGAAAGAATAATCCTGGAGGTCATGGATGTCTATTTTCACTGATGTCATCTGGTCCACTGACTAATGCCATGAAAACCCTGCACTGTCTTAATGGTGGCTGCAAGGACAGAGCGTCATGCCTAAATGTGTTTTAGGGTGACCATCAATGCCACTGAGACCTTAGCGCAGTGGAACTAGCACTGTCCAAATGCTGGAGGGGGCGTGTGTCCAGACTTGACTGTGACACATTAGACTCTTATGAGCCACCAGGTCCACTCATGGCTAATGAGGGCATCAGACTGGATGAGCTCATTCTTCCCTTGCTCCTCCATCAGTGTAGAGATTTACTTTACATCAGCTCTTTATAGATCTAAATTATGTGGGTATGAAAAATGCATTTTTATGTTAGACCTCAACCTTTGGAATTAACCAGCTTTCCAGGTCTTACTTTATCAAACTCAGGTCATGATCTGCAATTTTCTAACCAGCTTGTCCTGCTCAAATCATATCCAGCCCATCTTAATTTATGATTTCTATACTGTTGGGGAAAAAATATGAGTAGTGTCTACAGAAACTTGAAACACCATCAAACACTTGCTCTCATGTACACACAACTTTAAATACTTCATATAAACCTCTACAAGCAGATTGGAGAAGTGAATCATTAAGTGAGTGATGTAATGGTAAATAGCTTTCACTCATATGATGCTTTGGATGTGCCAGGCCCATGTTTCATGTGCTGTACACATATCTCACAACAACCCTATGGGGTGGGTTTTATTTTTGCAGATGAGGAAACACAGTGCATGTGTGCAGTCAGGCTGTGTTGGATAGGGCCTGTGCATTCCTTCAGACATGCCCGCTGTCCCTGGAATCCAGTTCTACTATATCCATTATCCAAGGGGAAAAAGGCTACAGGCTTGGGAGTCATCCAGCCCTGGGTATGAGTCCTGGCTGTGGTCCTTAGCTGTGAGATTTCTGCCATATTTCTGAACCCCCCTGAACTTCATTTCCCTTCTCTTTAAAATTCCATGTACATGGCAAGTTGCAGTGGGCTAAATGGATTAATGGGGGAATCTGGCACAAGGAAGTTTCCCCACCAGTGCTGCTTCTCTCTCCCATGCCTTCCATTTCCTGTGTTCCCTCCCTCCCCACTCCATCTGATTGATTTTGCTTTCTAGTCATGTGTCATTTATTTCTTGTGCTTCCCCAGAAGAAAAGTTAGAGTTGCACCCTCTCTGTAAGCCCCCCTTATCACTTTTTCTCTCTTTTTCTCACCCATGAGGATTTCCTTTCTGGATTCACCACCTTCCTTAGGCTGGGATGCTCAAGCTTCATTTTTTTTTCTTTTTCCTTTTTTGCAGAACAGCCCATGGGGATGCCATCCTGGGACTCTGAACATCCTGTCCCTCCCTGCTCAGTACAATCGCATTGCAGCATCCAAGAGCAGCCACATAACCGCAGCACAGACAAGAGTCAGAGGAGGTCACTGGATTCTAATTATAAACAAAGCAAGCCGGAGTTGTATAATTAGGTTGGAAGGAACAGAGTTACAGTTGTTTTAAGGGTTGTGACCCAAACTGACAAAAGACAGGAAACTCAGGGAGGCAGATGCCTCATCAACCTTGCTTTTGAATGGCTTGGTTTGGGGGGCTGATATATTGTTCCCCTTCAAGGGATTTTGAGCTTCTAATTTCTGAATTTTCATTTTTAAGGCATTCACAGAACATTATACCTGGGAGACTGATGGACTCCTTTGAAACTTAAATAACCCAAAGGAGCCATCCAAACCTGTGGGTGGAATATGTATTCATGCATTTTTAAAAAGGTATATTATATACATCAGAGACTTGGATGGCTCGTTAGGAAGGGTTTGGTGGAGTATGTAATTCAGGATTTAATGTGCTGTCCATGGACTAAGCTTATCAGGGCTGTGCTAAAGCTGTTTTATTTTACTTTATTTTCCACAGTAACATCTAAAGCCTAAAGCATTTACACAAAATGACTGACTAATCATTTGCATAGTTTCATTTTTGAAATCTAAGCCTTTTTCAAGTTAGATGAAAACCAGACATACCTGAAGCCAATATGCCTTCCATGAAACTTCAGTAACCTTGGTAAAATTTTTCTTTGTCTTCTTTTGATTTACACCTAAGCTGAGAATGAGTTATTTTGTCTCTAGGAGATTTTCTGTGCTTGGATCCATGCAATGCAACTTTGGGCATTCCTCATAGAAAAGCAAGCTTAAGTTGGATTAAGCTACATAAGCATTTGTTAATATTTTATTATTTAGCATATCAATCATCCTTTATATTTCCCAGGGTTCAAAAAAAAAGGAGAAGGTGGTTGGCCAGATTTAGAGGGAAGCCAATGGGATGACCAAGCTTTGGGGAATTACATATTTGAGATATGAGAGGAGTAATCAAGTGGCAAGGGGGAGGAGACAAAACTTAACTCTCCGCACCTTGTGTGGATTCAAAGATCGATATTTTCCCCAATCCCTGAATATCACACCTCTTTTCTTCATTTCTATTCTGCCAAAAATTGTAAACATAAAACATATTTCTTCCTCTGTTGCTGTCCAATTGGCCAGCAATATTCAAACTACCCATGGGTCCATATGGCTCTTGAACATCACTGAACATTCCTTTTTCTCCAAGGCAGACCTTGGAGAGCTGCCGAGAGAAACAAATTCAGTGAAGGAACAATCTCTCTTTTTAGTGTGTGGAGAATGGGTCATATTGCGGATGCTGGTGGAGAGCCTGAAAGGGTCCCCAGCTCTTACCCAGAGCCTTTTGACTATCCTGAGGGTATTGCAATGGTGAGAGAAGGTACAAGGAAAGATCTATTTATATTCATTCATTCATGCACTTATTCATTAATTCAGTCATTCATTTGGAAAGGCATATTTTTCAGGTAGTATTTAAGGAGCAACATAAAGGGCTTCCAAGCTATTTAACACTGCGGATGACTGTAGAGAAACATGCTTCATTTGAAATATGAAGGGGAGTATGTGAAAACTCCCTTTTCAAGGTAAACTGGGAAATGGTTTGGGTTTTTTCTAATCTGTTTGTTCTGATAGCATTAGGTGAAGCATTGTGTTATGGGTAGCAAGGAAGTGCAAAAAGGGAGAGAATAATTTATTGAACATCTGCTATATGCCAACCAAGCCGATCACTGTGCTAGGAATGTTACACACATCTGTTATTTTGTCCCCTACCACACAGCAAGGTAATCAGATCGCCCTCCTTACAAGTAAAGCAGCTGAGACAAAAGGTGAGAAACTTGACGCATGATAACATGCTGGGTTAGCAGTTGTCGTCTTGGTTCTGCAACTAACTAGCTCTGTGACTTGTTCCAACTCAGAGTATCTGTCTCATTTTTCTTCTTTGTCCAATGAGTGAGCATGACTAGGGCTCTAGCAAATCCTGGAAGGAAGGTTCAGGACTCTAATATTCCATGTATTTTCTGTAGATTCTGTGATCTCTTCCAAGAAGGAAACGTTAGTGCCTCTAAACCCATATGATAGAGCCAGAACCTGGGAAAGCCCAAAGTGCCATGTGGGGCCTCTGCTATTAGGTTTTGGGGGAAGCACAGCAAAGGAGGATCGTCTTGTTTAGTCTGGAAAACGTGAGGGATCAAGTTATCAGCTTCTAAAAAGCGAGAAGTTGAGGAATACTGCACATTACTTTGCACCAGAGATAGAGTGAGATTTGTGGCCAGCAACGAAAACAGCTTTGTGCTCGCTTCTCTGATGTCCCTGACTCCCTTTCTTAGCTGGACAGAGTGCCATGTCCTGCTAATTTATTTAAGATAAATAAATTAAAAGTAGCTGTGTCTTGTTGCCTACTATTCATCTTTCCTTAGTCCTTTCTAGTCTTCTTTCTAAATTTTCTTCTTACCTCTGGCCTCATTTATTTTGCATAAAACTCTCCTATAGATCCCAAGATTACTTTGCCACTCTTAAAACAGTAAACTGGGGTATACGGGTGGAATAAAAGGCCACGGTCAGTTACTCTGTGTGAGACATGAAAGCAACATCGTTTGACATAACCCTTTCCTGATCTCCAGATCCCTGTGTTGTGAGCAAGCATTGCTATTTAGAGCCCGATAATTATTTTATTGTTTTATTTATTATTTTATTTTATCTTTTTGGACTTAATTGTTTTTTTAAAGTACATTTTCTGCAAACATTATGGTTCTTGGTATGTTCAACTTAAGATCTTCAGTTCAGAAGAAATACTGAGCTCAGCTCTGGGCTTTGCTTTTATCCAACATCTGTCCCTTGTGTAACTAACCCCCTTTATTTTTCTTTGGCCTGTGTGAAGATTGTCCCTGAAATTAGAAAAGTAATCTCTTTCTAGATTAATTCATTTGTGATTTTATTAATTTCTGGGCCAGGCTCTTCCATCTTTTACAATATATTGGTGATGCTAAGAACTTTTCAGAAATGTTTTACCCCCAAAGCCTATGACCTCAGTTGAAAAGCACAAATTGAGGATTTACTCTGAGGTAGATACTATTCTGTCCACAGAATGCAGAGCTGAGTAAAGCATTGTTTATACCTTCAAGGGATTTATATGCTTGTACACAAATCCACAATTTGCTACTATGAAAAGCATCCCAGTGAAGTGTTGTGGGGTTCAGAGTTAAGAGGATCAAAGGTCCTCTTGCAAGTGTTTGAGGTATGTGGAGGTGAGATCATTAGCTGCTTTCTATGTCAAAGGGTTGCTGCCCGTAGGGACATTATCCTCTGTGGACACTTGGGGGTGTGTAAGTGGCATCCATTTTTTCCCTGTTATTATTCCTGTGGAGAAATAGTCCTATCAAAAGCCAAGTCCCACATCCAATCTAATGCCTTGAAAAGGATTAAAAATATTCAACAGACTTATTGAGGTAAAATTTACATTTTTTTCCTGTGTTATTTGGTTTCTCAGTAACCCTGGGCGCAGTTAGCATTCTTCCCTGGACAGTGTCCTGTTACCTGGGCTACAGTGACATTAACCCCTCCTAGATGCCCCTTCCTCTCAGGCTGCCTCTCCTCCCTACCCACTGGAGAGGCCCTTTCTTTCACTGTATCCAATTTTGGGGTTCCCAAAGACTAACAGCTAGGCCAGCATATTTTCTCTCCCTTTTCTCCCTTTCCCTAGGTGATTTAATCCTTTTTCATAACTTAAATACCATCTTATAATGATAGTGCCCAACTTTATCTCTAAGCTGTATCTTTCCTTTAGGCTTTCATCTCACTTATTTAACTGCCTATGTGCTATTTCCATTTGGATATCTCACAGACATCTGAGACATAATTGTTTAAATGGAATGATTGGTTTCCACCCTCCCCTCACCCCTGTTGCTCCTGTTCTCAGCAATGGTGTTAACAACCAGCCACTCAGTTGCTCAAGCCAGAAGTCTAGGATTTCACCCGTGACTCATTCCCTCCCTCTCTATGTAGGATCAGCAGTGATCCCAGTGAGTCTGTTTAATAGATGTCTTGGATTTGACCACCTCTCACTATCTTCCTTAACACGCCTTTGGCTGTGACTGTCATGGTCTTCATCTGAATTAACACAACTGCTCTCCCTGATCATACTCCAGCAGTGATCTTAAGCATGCGAATCTCACATTGCCATTTCCACCTTACCTAAGCTTCTTCAATGGCGCTTTTTTTTTCTTATATACATCCCTGTACAACAGGCAAAAAAGAAAACAAATACAACTCGTTTTTACCCCGTGCATAAACACGACCTTGACCTTTCCTCTTTGTTGTTATGAGTCTACTTTTTAATTCTTTCTTCTTACCCTCTGAGGATCTTCCAAAAGGAAGACAGGTTTCCTCCTTGAGAGAAGTTGGGGTGAATTTTTCAAAGTAACACAGTGTTAATATAATCAGAATTGGGAAGGAATTGAAAAGGTCTGCTGAAAGGTCTTTGCCCTCCATTCCCCAATATTCCATGAGTCAATCTGCCAATAACAGGTGCCAACAGAGGAGCATTTATTTTCACTGCAATAATAATGCCAATGCCACTGATTCAAGTGGAAAATATTTCAAGGGTGACAGATTCTGTAACACAGGAGTGAGAATTTACTGTTTTTATCTAGGTTCCCCCTACAACTGGCATTCCCCTTCATTTAAATTTCACTGCTACTGGAAGAGGATGGGTTTGGGCCTGGCTCCCATATGGAAATTAATTGATATTCTTCCTCACACTGGGCTGGATAATTTAAAAATTAATATACTGTGCAGACAGAAGTGCCTAAAGGTTACAGAGACTGACTGGTGAGCTACAAGCATTTAAGTCTGCCAAGCAGAATAAGAAATAGATAAAGCTAAATTACAGACCTATTAAAAATAAATTAGTGGTGTCGAAAAAGCAAATTAAGATGCAGATAATCAATCTAATTTCAGGGTCTCTGGTGAGTGTTAATGCTTAATCCTTCTCATGTTTGATGAAGCCATCTATTAATTAAAAATATTTATATAAAAAATAGCCTGCACAAGGTCTGTATTTCAAGAGGGACCAACTTCAATTGATGTGACTCTCAGATGATGGCCTTGATTTTATAGCGAAAGGCAAGGCCTGCCTTTGCACTGTCTAAATTAGAGCCCATTTTCTAAAATCTCTTTGCCAGCTGGAGAGAGCATCTGCCTCACTTTCCTCCACTTCCATTTTTGTCCACTCTTCTCTTCTCTTCTCTTCTCTTCTCTTCTCTTCTCTTCTCCTCTCCTCTCCTCTCCTCTTCTCTTCTCCTCTCCTCTCTTCTCTTCTCTTCTCCTCTCTTCTCGTGACCAGTTCTAAACCATCCATCTTGTTTCCTCATGCCCCATCAGTGCTCTTAATGCAGAGGTTGTAGCTGAATATCAAAGCAGAGAAAGAAGTTGGATTCATAACTGCTTTTGAGAGGAAAAGGGTCAAATGAGCAGAAAGACCATGAACTGGGAGAAGGGAAGATGTATTCATTGAGATGGGGGCATAGCAGGATGCCGAGTCCTGGAGCAAACCCATAGGAAAAAATCACAGAGGATTTTAAGTCCTGTGAGTGTTAGCAGATATGAAACTCTTGGATAGGGGTAAGAATGAATCCTAACGCAACTTACAATCTGATAGCATTTTGCTTTCCTTCTAGTCAGTATATTGAAGAAGAGGTTTACCATAAAGGTGCCAGAAGCATAGGACCAAATGACAGACTTTTACGTCTATTTCTCTCATCCAACCTCTGATGCGGGGTCAGAGAATAACTTTTCAGGGAGGCTGTCCAGAGCTGTGTCCTGCTTACTGGTCCTTCTGGAGTTAAAGCTCATGGTTTTGCAGCATGGGAATAAATAGAGAAAAGGAGGCCAATACTGCTGCTGTACCTCACTGTCCTACTTTGCAGCAAAAAGGGGATTGAGTCAGAGGCTGGAATCAAAGCAAATCTTCCCAGCCTGCTAAAGGCTTGCTCCTGCAACTCTAGTGCCTGCTAATAATGGTAGGAAGAATGGTAGAAGGCAACATGCAGATTTTGGGTCTTTTTAACTCACTTTTTAGTTGAAAATGTCATACGACACACAGGAAAAAGCAAAAAAAGAAAAAAAAAAAGAAAAAACTTTGAAAAAGAGGGAGAAGTACAGAGTGAAAAGCCAGGCTTCCTGTATCAGGCGGGGTTTGATTATCACAGAGGAAAAGTGCTTTGCACTGGGAAGAAAGGAAGAAAGAAAGAAGGAAGGTAACTTGCAGCCCTGACAAAACAGAGCTCTTGCCTGGATGAGGCACCATGCTCCTTGCTAGCCGCCTCACACGGTAATGCTATTAGGTAATGCTTGGTTGTCCCCAAGGAAGAAGCACTGTGCCCACCTTAACCAGGCCCCCTGCATCTTGATTCCCAACCAGTGACTGCAGGCAACAGGTTTTTCCTATTCGATGAGTTTGACACCTGAGAACGTTAAGTTTAGTACCTTATTTTGTACAGTCTGTACAACAACAATGACAACAGCAACAGCAATGAACAGGTGAATCATTATTTTCTTCCCCACAGCACTTAATTTACCTGGGAGAAGTGGGTGCATTCCTGGGCAGGTCCCAGCCATTGCATCAGGTCTAAAGATTTTTGGCTCCCCTGCCCACTCTGGTTTCATGATGTTGTCTCTGTGGTGTGCCAACGCAGATGCACAGTGTGGATAACAGTGCAGATGAGCTGCATTGCTAATAGACCACAGTACTATTTTTATGTTTATGTATTTCCATGCCTCTCTATATATGTGTGCATAAAAGTAATGCCACTGCTTTGTGGCAACGTGGAAATGAAGGTATCTGCCAGGAGACTGACAGGTGACTCAAGAGACTAAAGCTTTTCTTCAGCAATTTCCCCGAGGGCTTCTACAAATTTAGAGCAAAAGAGAAAGTTTATATCACTGTATAGGGAACATTCAACCCAAATTGCTATTTAAAATTTAGAGATGGCCCCAGCCTCCCTTTTCAGCATTATAAGGTATATTTCATAACTGCCAGAAGGGGGTTTATGTCAGATGGCATCCTGTCCTTAGATACTGCTCTTTGATGCTGTGACCTGACCACTTCATGTATTTCTGTAGTTTTGCCACTTGGGCCATTGTGAACACTTCAGTCATTAGATGCTGATGATTCATAAAGAAAATTAACAACTGAGAAAGCCCATGAGTTCCTTCATCCCTCCATATCCAATCTCTGTGCTTCCCTTTGCTCCAGGAAGCTGACCTCAACAGATAATTTCCCCTGGACCACCTTGCCCTCTGGTTTCCTGTGTGTCCACCAGAGAGGGGCAATGGTAGAAGGTCTTCAGTGGAAGAGATTACGGTCACAACTTCAGCCAGGAGAGGGTAGGTCAGTCTCTTTCCCCCGCTGTAGCTCCCGCCAACATTCTGCTCATGCTCTTTCTTAGAGCTGCTTCTTTATGCGGTATCAACTTCCTGCTGCTGCTAATCCGTGGGTGCTTTGCCAACCGCAGTGGCTTCCGGAAACCTGCCTCCATGTCTGAAAGTAGTCCTTCTATGAAATATCCTCTGTTACGAGTTTGAATATCTCTACCTGTGTTCTGCCAGGACCCCAAGTAATGGAGCTGCCATACCTATTGGGAAATTGGCTGAGTTGTGGCTTCTAAGGTAGCAAACTCCAGAATAGGCTGAAGGCTCATAAAGCTGCAGGGAGTTCTGGCCTTGTGATGAGTCCTGAGTCCAGGACCTCTGAAGTCCTCATGATGAATTTATGAGTTTTTTTTTTTTTTAATCATCCATTGGTAAGTCTCACTGGGATTTAATCAGTAAGAAAATATCAAATGGCAGATGGCAGTATAGTTACAATATTGAATTTGACATTAGAGAGATGTGGATTCAAATCTTAGTTTTGATACTGATTATAGACGCTTGCCCTTTCTGAAACTGTTTCTTTACAGGTGAAAGGGTGTCATCCTATCCCATTCATACAGGGTTCTTGTGAAGAGTAGGGATGATGGCTATAAAATAGCACGGCATCAGGAATGCTTCTTTCAAGGCACACTTCCCTGCCATAGCCCCATCTATGTACACACACACGCACACATGTGGGCACACATACACACACATGTGAGTGCACACACTTAGCATTTTCCTCCCAAATATATCTTGGCTTTAGCTTCAATAAGAGTATCCAGAAAATACAGCCTGATGGGGTAGGTACTATCACTATAGTGGTTTGGCAATATGTCAACTAGACCAGGCTGAACTACATCCCCCAAATTCCCTTTCCTGTATGGTTCCAGTGAGGGTATGCCATAAGAAAGACTCGGGGGTGAGAAGTAGAGTGTGGAAGTGAGATGGCAGCCATATTGTGATTCACACCCACTGTCTCTGATTTGCTAACTTGCCTCATCCTTGCAGGTTTGCAAATGCTCGTTCCACCATCCTGTGACCCTCCTGTGGTTCCTCTGACCCAGGGAGTTGGTGTGTGTGTTTAGCAGCAGACGAAAGTCTTTCGCAGGACACCAAACTTCGAAGGTCAGAGGCAATACGAACTGTTATACATTTCAGCCCATTTTCAGGTTTAAGATAATGTGTGTAGGTTCCATTTTGTTCCTTGTTCTCCCCACCTTACAACCATCTTACCTTCCCAGCTACCTGATGTCCTATGGATTTCCATCTCTGACATCAGTGTCAGACCTATAACACACACACACACACACACACACACACACCCCAGAAACTGAAGAAGAAGGCTTTAGGTTCACTTGAACTCTATTTCTTGGCTGAGGCAAGGACTGCCTCTAGACTTGTAGTACTTCTACAATTAAAGGTGGAGGCACCCAGACTTGCCTGAAGTTCAACCAGTAGCTGGTATCATTGCTCACGTCCTGTTTCTGGTGGTGTGAAGAGGCATTGACAGTGTGTTTGAGTGGTCAGAGGCCACTTGGAGAAGTCAGATCCCCACGTTTGTAGAAACCCAGAACTAGCATCTGGCAGGGATGGAATCTAGCTGTATTCATGCACTCACAGTACCTACAGCTCACCAGTCTCTGTTTCCCTTGCCCAGACACCCTCCAGGAGCCAATGTTGGGTCAGAAAGAAAGCACAGCATGGCATTTAGAGGTTCTCAGGAATGAGGAAGCAGTGGGAACCTGGCTTCTGTTGAGTTACTGATATCCCCAATCATGCTGTAAGAAACATCCTCTTAAGTAGGGTGGATAACGTGTGAAGATATTCACCTTTTGTCCCCCTCACCCCCCGCCCCACACTGGATTCTCCCTTTCCCTCCAGTCATGCAAGGTGATTCCTGCTTCAGAGGACCGATGTATAAGGGCAAGGCCAGGAAATCAAAAATGGTCTGTAGCTTTCCCAGGCTTTTGTGTTCTAAAATCCTATGCAATTAGGGGAAATTGGAGATTTGCAGCTAAGCGAAAAGAAAGGACTTAAGCTTTGCTCTCATCTTCAGAGTAGGAAAGTATTTTCCTTGGTCCAGTAGTGAGAGAGGGGAAAGTAGTTGACAGGGTCTGCAGGAGCCTTCTAAGAATGCTTTTCTCCAAAAGCAAAGCCTTGGAGAGAAAGTGGCAAAGTGGTACATTTAGGAGACAGGTTCCATGTAGCCTTGCAGGAAGGTTCCTGGATCCTTGGTGTCACTCATAGACAATTGAGACCATTTGGTCAGGTCTCTGACCAAAAGGAAGACCTTCTCTGCAGTAGTCTGACTGCAATCACACCATTCCTTCTTACTTCTCACCACACCAGGACTCTACACAGATGTATTCAGCCAATATTTTGGGATAGTGATAACATGATAAGAGCTAGCTCTTATATTGCAGGCATGATGTGCCAGTCACAGTTCTAATCACTTCTTATATATTAACTCATTCAGTCATCATGAAAACCCTACAAAGTGACATTTTACAACCCATTTTACAGATAAGGAAACCGAGACCACACATCCAGGAGTCAAATCTAGACCATTCAGTTCTAGGATCCATGCTTGTTTGGTGGCTGTCAAAGACAGTGATTATTTCTCGTTCATATACCTGAGTTTGTAGGCATAGATTAATACTGACTAAATAGGTAACCATGTTTGCAATTAACATATTTTATCCTGGCAGTTACACAGGAGAGAATCAGTCACTTTGTCTGGAGGTGGAAGCAAGAGGTGTAGACCAAGACCTGCTTATAATCCTTTAGCAGCCTTTCAGGGGTCAGAAGTGAGGGCTTCCGATTCTCAAAGAGACCTGTCTGTGGTCTCAATAGTATCATGCTCTCAGCCAAACGTCTGGAACACAATAAGCCCCCAATAAATATCAGCTGCTTTAATGATTATGATGACGATTATGGTTATTATCACCCCAGAGAAGGCTACACAGAGCCAATTTGCCAGCACAGAATGACTGCCCTCTCGCTCCACGTTTCCCTTCACAGGACTAGATTCATCTGAGGTCATCACGGCAATTACTCCACCTCTGCCTGGAGTGTCCAGTCCTTAATTCACTTCTCTCTCCTGTTGAGAATGAACACAATCTGATCTTCTAAATTAAGAGTTCGGTGTACTAACACTTTCAAAATTATTTTCATTTAAAAGGGGAGGGTAGTGCTTAACAAAAATGAAGACATATTTAATGATGTAATCACAGGATTCTATACAGTATTTAACAGTGGAATAGCAGGATTCAATAGCTGTGATAATGGTGAAGTGACCGCAAGCTCTCAGGTCTTCCCTATGACTAAATGCATGCTCTACACATCCTCCTTCCTGTCTGTCTCATAAGTAGGGCACAGCAGTATGATCAAAGAGCTGAGAGGTGGCTGCACATGGGAACAACTATGAAGGATAAAACATCATTGAATGATACTCAACTTAAAACATCAGGGGCACCTGGGCAGCTCAGCTGGTTGAGCCTCTGACTTCAGCTCAGGTCAATCTCAGGGTTTGTGGGTTCAAGCCCAGCATTGGGTTCTGTGCTGACAACTCGGAGTCTGGAGTCTACTTCAAAGTCTGTGTCTCCCTCTGTCTCTACTCCTCCCCTGCTCACCTCTCTCTCTCTCTCTCTCTCTCAAAAATGAATAAACATTAAAAAAATTAAAATAAATAAATAAATAAATAAATAAATAAATAAAACATCAAAGCCTCATGAAGACTGCTGGGAAATAGCTCTGTCTCCATAGAGGATACAGAAGCCAACCTGTTGTGTGTTTGAGGGTAGGAGGTGCCAGAAAGATTTCCCAAGAGCAGCCATACCAGAAAATACAGGTGTGTATTATGGAAGGGATGCTCACCCAAGGTTTTTGTGTGACTAGAGAAGTATTTTTGGAGAGGTATGACATGAATGAATGAATGAATGAATGACTTAATGAATTAATACATGAGTCTTGGTGATATTAAATTCCCAGTGAACAAGTGACTGTTTGGTAAAGACCAGTTGATTTATTTGATCAAAATGAGAACAGATAGTGTTAAGTCATTCCCATGGTAGCTATTAAAATACCTTAATCACATATAATGGTCAATAAAGATTTATAGGGTCAGTGAATATAATGCATGAGGTGCAGGTAATAGAAAGATCAACAAACAGCAACCCAAGAAGCTCCAGTTCCTATTTTAGCAGAGTTCCAAAGCAGCTGTGTGACTGTTGCTCAGTTTCTCAGTCTCTCAATCTTCAGACACTTTCTCTGCAAAATGAACAGTCAAACCTGGATAATATTTAGGCTCATTTCCAGCTAGATAATGGAATAGTAGTGTATTCTGTACTTGGGCACCTTCAAGTGAAAGTTGATAGTTACTCTTTGGAATGCCATGTTTCTCCTTTGGGTACATCCTCCCTTTGATCAGTGGCTACCTGGTGACAATCTCTTTCCATGTCCTGTCCCAAGTCTCCTGAAACTATCAGCCACATCTGACATTTATCAATTGCTGAGTTCCAGATGAAACTCTGTCTTTGCTTCTAATTTTGCTTCTGCTATAGGTTTACAGGTGACAGATGATAAAATATTAATTCCCTTAAGTTCTTTCATGTATCATATGTCTGTGTGGACTCAAACAACAGGTAGAAACATGTAGAAATAACATGAATTTTGATGGTAAGTCTCAGATTCTTTGCTTTAGAGGACCTATCCATAGGTACTAAGATTTTTGAAATTTTGACATTTGTGCTTAGACATTTTAATTTTCCATTTTAGTTGTTTGAATCTTATTTATTTACATTTCTTTTCAGACAAAATGATTTATAACTAGATCTCCCCTCTCACTCCATCACCTATAACAAAATACTTCAATGATATTAACATTTCCTGCTTAATTTACTCTTTTCTGTTTATAAGTAGGAAAATATTTAGTTTTAAATCTGATTTCACGCTAAACTTAGAGAAAAAGCAATTTTCATTTATGTCTCTTCCAGAAGGAATATGTTCAAATGTCAGCTATTTGTGGACTTTTCCTACTTGGCTTGTGACAGATATATGAGAAATTTGACAATTGTGGTTTTTAACAGCCCACCTCAGAGGTGATAAATAAAATGAGTTGACAAGGAATTCATCACCTTAATGTGGATCTGTGGGGTAATGGGAGACATCAAGCATGGGATGCCAAAGCATCCCCAGTGTTTGATGAGACCCTGTGTCTGGGTGTCCATGGCAAAGAGATAAAGCTGTCAGTGAGTTCCTCATAATGCTGTTGGACAAATAGCCATGCCACCCACCTGTCCAAACATAGCCTCCCCTTATAGAAAATCAATAATTGGACCTCAAAAGCCATGCAAATTAGCACAGCTCCACACACCAGGGCCAAGGCTAATCTCAGATTGGCTTAGATGACTATGAGAGAAGAGAAAGCAAGGGCTATGGGAAGGCAAGGAAGATGACTCATGGTTCATTTGGGGTTTGCTTTTGATTACTGACGCTTTTTAGATGTAATAATAATAGAGACGTTTTTGTATTTCTTTCACGTTTAAAAGCATTTTGGAATGTGTTGCCTTGGTTGACCTTTTTTACATGGTCAACCATGGAGTGAGATGTATCATGTCCCAAAGAGATAAGGCTAGAGCTTATCCACACTTTGCTACTCTACACCAGTGCTTTGCCAACTCTAAATGACTGCACATATCTGAGAGGAGGAGAGTTTTTGCTATGTGCAATGATAATACCTCTGCTGACCATACTAGAAGCTATGGAAAGATCAAAATGAGATAGCTGATGGGAAACTGCCAAGAGAACTTGTAAAATTCCATAAAAAAAAAATAAGAGTCTTGCTTGGTGTGTTTAGAATCTCACTATGGTGTTGTCCCACATAATAGTATCAGTTATCTCTGGTCCATAAACCCCATCTTTCCCACACAAACTGTTTACATTCCTGTGTTCTCTTCTCAGGAAATGGCACAGGCTAAGACCTGGGATTTGCCTTAGACTCCTTTGTCTTTCATACATAATCAATCATTTGTCAAGGCCTATTGTCAAAACACCCCCTTAATATCCTCCATTTCTGTCTCTTTTTTAACCTGGAATTTTCCAGTGCCTCCAATCTTGTATTCTCAATACTCCATTGTGGCTATAGTCATGGTTCTAAGTGCAAATCTAATCACATTACTGCCTATTTAAAATCAACTCTTCTTTGCTCAAAGAACAAAGTTCAAATTCCTTAACAAGGCTCACAAATCTATAACCTGGATTCTCTGAACATTCCCATCTCTTCTCTGTCCTTCCTCACAACCCCAAAACACTGTATTTCTGCCTTAAGACATAGTAATGGTTCTTGGAAGGCACCACAATGTCTTTCACCTCCAGCTTTTTGTTCTGGGACATTCTCACTGCTATTGACCAAGATCACTTCTATCCATCTTCCAGGGCTCAGTGTAGACCTTCCAGGAAATATTTCCCAATTACCTAAACCAGTGTTGGAGCTTTCTCCTGCACATTCCCTCCGTGAATTCTATCAGAGGACCGAATTGCACTTTTTTTTAAACTTCCTTAAATATAACAGTCATGCAGAAAACTGCATCACTCATAATGCACAGTACACTTATCCTGCAGTGAATATACCCATGAAATCACCACCCAGACCAAGAAATTTAAATAACCCCCAACCCAGAAGCCCTCTTAACACTCCCTTTTAATCAATATACTTCCTTCTTCCCAAAGGTAATTATCATTTGACTTTTACTATCATAGTTTTGCTTGCTGTAGAACTTCATATAAGTGGAACCATGCAGTACCTCTAATTTTATGTCTGATTTCTTTTACTGGGTATACCTGTGAGATTTTTCCATGTTGTTGTGTGTAGTTATAATAATTTTATTTTCATTACTGTGTAATATTCCACTGAATTAATAGACCCACTATTTATGTATCCATTTTACTATTAAGCATTTGTGCTGTTTCCAGTTTTTGGTTATTTTAACTATGGTGCTATGAACATTTTTTTTTCCATCTTTTGGTAGAAACAAGCACTCATTTCTCTTGGGTACATGTCTAGGAGTTATGGAGTAGGTGCATGTTTGGCTTTAATAGACACTGACAAACATTTTCCAAAATGATCTTACCAATTTTTTCTCTCTAGCAGTGCATGTACATTCCAATTGTTCCCCATTTTGGGGACTTGCAGTGGTTAGCAACAATGGACATTGCTAATGGTTAGCCATTCTGGTGATTGTACAGTGGTGTTTCATTGTGATTACAATTTTCTTTTGTTACTTCACACATGTTTATTGGTTATGTATGTGTCCTCTTTTGTGGATGTCAGTTGAAGTCTCTTGATCATTTATCTACTGGAGTGACTTTTCAGGTACATGGGATGAAAATATATTTTTCCACTATGTGGTTTACCTTCTCATCTTTTAATTGTGTCTTTTCATGAGGTGAAATTCTTATTTTTAATGTTATCCAATTTATTGGATAATTGGATAATTATCCAATTGGATATTGGATAATTGCTTCCTCCATGGTCTTTATGTTTTTGTTCTGTTTTGGAAAACTTTCTCTTCCTTGAGGTAGAGAAGATTGTTGTGGATGTTTTCCTCTAGAACTTTTCTTGCTTTCCCTTTCATATTTACATCAACAATATATCTGGAATTATTTTTCATGTATGCTATCACACTGTATTTTGATTATCTATTTAGTTGTCTCCCCATCCAGGCTGTGAAGGGCTGGGAAGAAAAATGTGAATTACACCTTCTTAATCTTCATTGGGGGAACCATCTGTGTGATGCATAGTTCCTACCACTCTCAAGCAGTCAAAATACTTCTTACTTTTAGATAATTTCCCTCTCTATATTTTAGAAATGTCTTTATATTTAACTAAAATTGCATCTTAATGTATTATTTGAGAAAATATATGCACTATGCCTTTTCTATCATGATATTATTTTACTTCTGAGATGCTTTCTCCATTGTACATGGCGCATTTTCATGTCTATGGCTGTCAGTGTCACTTTCAAGTCCATGTAAAAAAGTTTGTACAAGAGGGGGAAACTGTGTGGCATTAGTTTAATTTATTTATTCTCTAGAAGTTATTAATTTAAGCTTTTCTCCTTCCGATGTTCATTTTACTTATTTATTTGTTTGTTTACTTATTCATTCATTTATTACTAAAGTCTTATTTATTTATTTATTTGAAAGAACACAAGCAGGGGAGGGGCAGAGAAAGAGAGAGAAAAAATCACAAGCAGACTCCACACAGTGAGCACAGAGCCCAATGTGGGGCTTGAACTCACAAACTGCGAGATCATGACATGAACTGAAATCAAGAGTCAGACATTAGACTGACTGAGCCACCCAAGTGCCCCAATTTTTATTTCTTAAAAATTAGGTAAGACATTCACATTGTTCAGATATCAAATATGTGCACTGACAAGTCTTGCTTCTGCTTCTGTCTACATCTACCAGTTATCTCTAATATCTCTTGGTTTACCATTTTTATCAATTTCTTGTGTGTACTTCCATTATGTATTGATAAACAAAAGGATGCTACCTAGCAGACAAGGGCACATGACCAGAGAGCACACATAACAGGACATCTGGAAAATAATTTATTGGGAAAGAAAATCATAGAAACATAAGCAGTTAGCAGATATGTGGTCCTCATTGCTTATCACTCTCTGAGGTGGCAGAAGGGGATCTAGAAAGGCAGATCCTTAGGTTTGAGGAGCAGGAATCCAGCCCTTGGCTGGTGGGCTGCAAGATTCCCCTCCCCTGGCATGAACAGAGGGCTGGGCTAGAGTCCAAATCCTGTGACTGCAGCTATGTGACAATAGTTCAGTGTCCTCAGGACCAAATGCATTATCACAGTCCTCTCGGGGATCAATTGCCTCAGACTAACACTTTCTGTAGTGCCCTAGAGGAGATAATCACCTTTTCTGAGAAGCCAGCCTACAGGCTACGAAAAAAGTTTAAACTTCACTTATCAGTTCACTCTTATCCCAAGGGGTAGATGTGTCAGAAACCCATACAATTGTAGCCTGTAAGCTCATGAGGCTAGTCTCTGGTATCACTGTAGAAGACACTGGAGGATGGTTAGAACAAGAATAGGAAAATTAAAGCCATGAATATAACTTTAAGCTCCCCTCAGTGAAGTCTCAGAGAGCCCAGCCCCAGCCCAGAGGATAGGTCCCAGGTTGCTAAGAGCTCTAGACAACCCTTCTTCCTAGTGTCCCATATGTGGGACACTGAACCTTCTGACTCCGCACTGACGTTGATGCATATAGTTCCAGGTAGTGTGTTAGTCTAGGATAAGACTAATTGGCCAACACATAATAGTGATTCTGTTCTAAGATGACCCTAGAATTTAGGCTAAAATTCTGGGTCTTTGAGGCATGGAGAATCTTTTTGGTTACTTGGCCTAGATGTTTGACAAATACTATATTTTTGTCATCATCACAGTTATCCCTTACCCAGGAACTAGACTACGGTCAAGGTTGTAGTATGCTATGTCTCCTCCTGAGGCAACCATAGATTTGCACCACTCAGATTTCTCTTCAAGAAAGAACCTGTGTCAAGCAATGCAGATAGCTGTCAGTGCCCGGCTGTAGCACTTTCAAGATCTCCTGTATTGTCTCACCTGAGGCTATACTGCTCCTGGGCTTCTCTAAGCCAGTGTGTGACCATCATGAAAGTATGAGGGCCTGGACTTTGCTGTTCAACGTTGGACTATTCAATGGCCATTCTATGCACTGGAGCTCCCCATTGGGTGGCTGAAACTTTCTTAGAGATACACCACAGCCTGTGCCATTTCCTACACAATCTTTCTTTCCCTTCACTCTCTGGATTCATATCTGCATCATGGTCTGAAGGGTTTCCTTTCATCCCTTTACATGCCACAGGTTTTACTCTCAGTGAATCTCTTATACTTTTAACTCTTGGTGTCTGCTTGTTGGAGGTCCTGAACTGACAAACATACTCTGAGAAGATTGTTTCTTCACACTTGGGCCAGAAGGGACAAGTAAGGTCTTAGAAGAGGTGCAGGAAAATCTGTAATGGCTAGATGACTACCTTTGTCTTGGGTTCAGATTATGTTCAACTGAAACAGTAAGGGGAGGTCTGTTGAACCATATGGAAATAGTAGCCCAGGGGAGTGACATCACCCAGTGGAAAGTGTCATATATAGTCATTTGAGTCAAGCAGTCAGTAGTCCTTCTCTCCATTGTTGGATTTAAGCAGTGTGGCAAGTTGGCTGAAGATGGCATCTGTAGGTGCCTTTCATAGGTCAAGAATATCTCATCTAGGCCTGAAGAATTGGTCTCAAGACTCTTATACTAACTAAGGAGAACATGCCATCCTATACTAAGTAAAGATTCAACTAGCATGTCATGTTTGACCTTAGCACCTAGGATTAAAATTATATAATTGACTTCATTGCAAAGTACTGGCTGATGCAATTCAATGGAGTATGCCAGGATACTAGGGATATCAGAAGCAGTATTTTAGGAGACAGGGTAATAACTACTAACTTTTTTCAAGACCCAGCAGATTGTGGTAGATGCAACATCATGACACATTTGAGGCCTCCAACTGTTAGAAATGCAATCAAGAATGCAATCAAGAATGCATCCAGGTGGCCTGGATGACAATTTTACCAGAAGGGTCAAGGTGCAAGACAAATGGCAGGCACCGGTCTTTTTACCTACCACCAGCACCACTACAACTATCTGAGGTTTCAGGTATTCCTGTCCTACCAAGCAATGGGCTTCTTCTTCCAGGTAAGTGAGACCTTATGTCTCACAACCAAGTGATAATACAAACATATTCTTATTTTTAGATGACACGCTAAATATTGGTTTGTATGCAACTTCTTTCATTTAACAATGTGTCCATATAATTTAGATAAATGAACAGTCCTTGTGTTTTTCTCCATCCCTGTGGCAATTTCTCTGATGAAAATACTTGACAAGCATGAAAAGAATCTACAAGGATGGCTGCCTTTGTCCCTTTCAAATCTTAATTTTTAGGTTCCATTTGAAAAATTGATATTGGATAGGCAATGAATTATCAGTCTTTTAAAGTGTGAGGAAACTCTTTCTAACATCAGAAAGGCTTACAGACATCTACCTAATTAAAGTTGATCTTTTAGAACTGATTGATTGATGAAATACCCAATGACCAAAAGATGCTGTGAATTCATGTCAATTTAGTAATACTTTCTGATAATTTGATTATGAATTATAATAGCATATATATATATATATATCCATGTGTATATTGGTATGTATAACTATGGAAAAATGTTAGCATATATAAGGGCAATATATAATAGTTATTCAGAAGTAATATTTGGTGTCCATGTGGAATATTAGAGTCTCTCATAGCTATGGAAGCAACAGATATACCATCTTAACATCTGGCATCAGACATTTCTTTTCTTAGAAAGAAAGAAGAATCTTTGTTTAGGAAAATGCCCGTAAATTGGGGGGATGGAAGAAAAGACCCTGAAGCATGAGACCAGAAAGATCTAAAGCAAGAAAAGAGAAGACTGAATTGCTATGTGTGAGATGGAGAGGAGTTTGTTTCTACCTTGGGTGAGCATGAAATGAAGAGACGCATGGAGTAAAGCCGGGACCAAGAAGTCGCTATTGGGCTAAGGAAACTCAGAGAGTAGCATATCCATGGAAAACCCCTATGCGGTGGCAACAGAAGGCTTTTAAAGAAGAATGCTTGATGTTTACCTCAAAGTTTTTCTTCATCATATCTAAAATCCTCTTCTTTTTATTGTCCATAAATCTTCAATAAAGTTTACTAAATACATGAGTTGCCTTATGCAAGAAGGTTTTTACTGGGACAAAGATGGAATGCATAGGATGGCAAGATGATTAATAAATCAAGAAAGCAGGCAGCCAGAACTAAAGGGGTCCTAGAATATAAAACTTCAGAAATTCTCAGAAGTCTTCGGGGGACTTCTGGAATCTCTAGAGTATGTGTGGGTTGTAGTGATGGGGTAGTTGGGGCACTTAGGAAAAAACTTAGGTAAACCTCAAAAATCTTTAAGTCCCTAGTTAAAAATTAGGTTTTATTTATTCAGTTACTCACCAAATATTTGAAGACCTACAATGTACTTTTATAGGTCCTGGAGATAGAGGAATGAACAAACCATAGTTCCTGTCTGTATAGAGCTTACATTCTAGTGGAAGACACAGTTAATAAATAAAAGAGCAAAAAACATATGCAATTTTATGTCAATTATTAAGAGGTTCTATATGGAACCAAGCAAGGAAAATGAATAAAGCCTTAGGAGTTGCTTTTTCTCATAGGATGGTCAGGAAGGGTTTCTCGGAGGAAGTAGCATTGGAGCAGAGCCTGAAAAAAGATCTGGGGAAGAGCATTCTAGGTGAATGGCCAGTGAAATAGTAAGAACGGAGGTTTCTATAAATTACCTAGAAAAGGCAAATTGGTACTACTTCCACTTGAAGATTATACTTTTTTAAAAAATATTTTTTTAATGTTTATTTATTTTTGAGAGAAACAGAGCCTGAGCAGGAGAGGGGCAGGGAAAGAAGGAGACACAGAATCTGACGCAGGCTCTAGGCTCCAAGCTATCAGCACAGAGCCTGAAGCAAGACTTGAACCCACGAACCATGAGATCATGACCTGATCCAAAGTTGGATGCTTAACCTACTGAGCTACCTTAGACACACCAAAGATTATGCTTTTGATAATGATGATTGTGGGTATAGTTGATAGGAACAAAAGTATATATGACCATAACAATATATACATACAATATGCATATGATTTAACTACTGTTCTTAGTGGTTGGAGACGTTACGAGTAATTTATCATTTAGTGCTTGTGAATAATAAGACATCCTCCATTAAAACATTACATTGATATTAGTTAATTTTCTATTAAGTCTTTGGTTACCACAAATTTTAATATAAAATAAATACCTAATAAAGCAGGATGAAAATGCATAATCAGGAATTCTTAATGGTTGTATAACAATATGTGTTATTACTTAAAACTGATTTTAAGTTGGGGATTTTCAGTTCACATCTCACTTTTAACCTAAGATATGCCCTTTGAACAAATTTTTAAGTATCCTACAGTATTGTTAACAATAGGCATTATGCTGTACAGTAGATCTCTAGAATTTACTCATCTTGCATAACAAACTTTGTACCCTTTGACAAATACCTCTCTGTTTCCCTCTCCCCGAAGACCCTAGAAACTACCATTCTACTTTCTGTTCTAAGAATTTGACTATTTTAGGGGCGCCTGGGTGGCTCCATCAGTTAAGCATCTAGTTCTCAATCAGCTCAGGTCATGATCTCACAGTTCGTTGGTTCGGCCCCATATCAAGGGTCTGTGCTAGCAACATAAAGCCTGCTTAGGGTTCTGTCTCTCCCTCTTTCTGACCCTTCTCTGCTATCTCTCTCATGCTCTGTCTCTCAAAATAAAAACATAAATTTAAAAATAATTTTAAAAAAGAATTTGACTATTTTAGATTCCTCATATAAGTGATATCATATTAATTGTTCTTATCACAAAAATAATAATAATAAAGAAAGAAAGTTGTAGGAAATTTTGGAGGTGATGTGTATGTTTATGGCATAGATTGTAGTGACAATTTCATGGGTATATACAAAACCCCACAATATAAATGAAATTTTCACCTACTCATTTCAAAGTAGAAATGCTGTGGTATTCCTATAATAAAGATACAGCTAAATCATTTTTAAAAATTTTCATTTTGTCCCTTTTTATCTTTCAGTCTTTGCACAATTCACTTAAGTGCAGCTCAATTTAGTATCAGTTGCTTGAAATAATGACACCCACCTGGCAGAGTGGTTATAGGGATTTGAGGGTGATTATCTAATGCCTGCTATATAAAAGGACTGAATCAAGTTTATTTAAATGAAAATTTATTTATATTGATGTAGAAAAGTATTGTATTACTGACATTTTCTACTTGGCAATTGACAATGTTTATCATATGTTGAATGTTTGACTATTTCACTAAAATAGTGGTTATAGGGCTACCTGGGTGGCTCAGTCGGTTGGGCAGCTGACTACGGCTCAGGTCATGATCTCGCAGTCTGTGAGTTCGAGCCCAGCGTTGGGCTCTGTGCTGACAGCTCAGAACCTGGAGCCTGCTTCTGATTCTGTGCCTCCCTCTCTCTCTGCCCTTTCCCTGCTTGGTCTCTGTCTCTGTCTCTCTTTCTCTCTCTCTCAAAAATAATAAACATTAAAAAAAAATTTAAATAGTGGTTATAAATTCTGGCAATTTTGACCCCAAAGGAATATCTGGCAATGCTCAGAGACATTTTTGATAATCATGACTTGGACACTGAGACTTGGTCTTAGTGTAGCTGTATTTTTTTGACCAGTTGGTTTCGGCATTTGAGTATGGTGAAATATCACTAGAGCATCTTTGTTGCCTTATGGAAATACTAGAAAGAAGTGTGTGGTGTGTGAAATATTGGATTAGTGTACATCAAGTATTCCCTTCCCTCTCCTACTGTGAGCATTTGATGCAGGAAGCCATTACGTGACTTGCTTTGGCCAAAGGAATGTTAGACTTGTGTGGCAAGTGGAGGCTTTAACTGGGCTTAGATGGTTTGCCTTACTTTTATTCTTTCTGTCATTTGCCATTAGACCTTTCCTAAGAATTCTTTCATCAAGGATACAAGAGACACTTGGATCAGACCCAAACCCAAGCCAAGCCTAGTCTAGCAGATGTGTAGACTGAAGCAAAGCTACCTGGCTGAGTAAAGTTCAGAGCAGCCCAGGTGCTGGTCTACAGACCAGTGAGCATGAAAACAAATGCTAGTTGTTATAAGCCACTCAGTTTGAGATGGTTGGTTATGCAACATAATTGTGTCAATAGCTGACTAATACATGATGCATTGCAAAGACATCACTTACTAAGCCTAATGCATGTTCAATGCATCTAAATAAGTTAGGAAGATCAGCAATTTGAATACAGGAAAAAAACAATAAAGTGGAGATATTTATTATTAGCAAGTGTCCCTAAATGCCAGGAGGCATTTAATCTGGCAATCACAGGCTCCAAGTTTCAGAGATGCATTTGACTTACTGATTTGGACTTGAATATCTTGAATATTTGAGCATTCTCTAAAACAGTCAGGTCAGAAAAAATAGTTTCAGCAGTGATCATATTTTTCAATCAATTGACAAATGCTTGTACTTTGAAGGGGGGACAGTCTCCAAAATTGTCATTTGATTCTCAATAGTGCTTGAGGTCTTTTTATCACACACACACACACACACAACAACAACAACAAAAACACCCCCAAAACGAAAACTAAGGATTCTTGAGCCATAAGATGGATGCTACAATACTGGTCCTTGGTTGGAACTTTCCAGAATGTTATTCCTCCATTTTCTGAGATCCCATTACCCTCCCAACCCAAACGTGCTGCCTTTTTCTCTCTATTCTACAATACTTATTTGGAACATGCTTACTGATAGGTTTACTAGGCTGAAGAACTTTGGGGGTAAAAACCACAACTCATGAGCCATCTGTTGTGGCATATGTGCTGTTGTCGTTACTCGGTATTTGGCAGTGGTGTAATGATGATTTAAAACTTTATTTCAAGGGAAAATAGGAATTGTGATGACTTAGCATTTGTATGTATGTATATATGACTTAGCATTTGTATATATATTTAGGATGAGGGAAAGATCAAAATAAAGTGGTGAGTCAGAGCCTTCTGGGTTTGGAAGGAAGACCAGAGTGTGGGCAGCCTGAAGGATGGTGTCTGTACAGATGGCAGAATATCTGTTTTGTGTGCCAAGTGAACTTACAGAAGCAGCTTCCGCTGACAGCTTATTTGGTAGAAGTGAACATATACATTTTGAAGGCTAGCTATGGAACTACGACTAACAAGCTCATGTTGACTTTTTTTAATTGCATTTTTTGTTTTGAGATAAATGTAGATGCACGTGTACCTATAAGAAGTAATACACAGCAATCCAACATATCCTTTACTCAGTTTTCTCCAGTGGCAATGTCTTACAAAACCAAAGTCAAATATCATAACCAAGATATTGACATGGACACAGTCAAAATACCTCATAACTCCATCACCAAAGGATCCCTGATTTTGCCCTTTTATAGCCACACCTGCTTCCCTCCTGCCTCCCCTTCCTCCTTAACCCTTGACAATGACTATTCTGTGTTCCATGTCTATAATTTCAAGAATATAATATAAATAGAATCATATAGAATATTGTAAACTTTTGGGACTTGCTTTTTCACTTAGCATACTTCTGTGGAAATTAACTTATATTACTGAGTGCATCCATAGTTTTTTCCCTGTTATTGGTGATTGGCAATCATCGAATAGATGTCCCACACTTTGTTTAACCACTCACCCTTTGAAAGACATCTGAGTTGTTTGTGCTCTTTGGCTACCATGAATAAAACTGTTATAAACATTCATTTATAGGTTTGTTTGTGTGTTTGTTTGTTTTTGTGAACATGCTTTCATTTCTGTGGGATGCCTAAGAATGCAATTTCTAGATTGTACAACAGTTGCACGCTTAGTTTTTAAAGAAATCGACAATTGTTTTTTAGTGTGGCTGTACTATTTATTTAATTTATTCATTCATTTATTTAAAGCGTTTTTATTATTTATTTATTTTTTAATTTGAGAGAAAAAGAGAGAGCATGAGTGGGGGAGAGGGACAGAGGGAGAGGAAAAGAGAATTTCAAGCAGGTTCCATGCTCAGCACAGAGCCCACTGCAGGGTTGGGTCCCATGACCCTGGGATCATGACCTGAGCTGAAATGAAGAGTTGGACGCTCAATTGACTGAGCTACTCAGGTGTACCATTCTACATTCCTGCCACCAGTGTGTGAGTAATCCAGTATCTCCACATTCTAAGCAGCATGTTAGAGTTGTCACTTCTTTTCTTAGCCATTCTGATAGGTGTGTAGCAATATCTCATTGTGATTTTAATTTGCATTCCCTAATGGCTGATGATATTGAACCTACTTACATGTGCCCATTTGCCGTCTGCATATCTTCTTCAGTGAAATGTCTTTTATGTCTTTTGCCCATTTTCTAATTGGATTTTTTTTCTGTTGAGTTTTGTGAGTTCTTTATATATTCTAGATAAAAGTCTTTTGTCAGATATATGAATTGCAAATATTTTCTCAGTTTATAGTTTGTCTTTTTATTGTCTTAATAGAGTCTTTTACATAGCAACAATTTTTAATCTTGATGAAGTCTAATTTACCATTCTTTCCTTTTACTGATCATATTTTTAATGTCAATTCTAACTGCTTTTTGCCTGGGTTTGGAAGATTTTATCCTATTTTTGTTTGTTTGTTTTGTCATTTTATGTTTTATGTTTAAGTCCATGACAGATTTTGAGTTAACTTTTGTGCAAAGTGGGAGACTTACACAGAGATTCTTTTTTTACATGTGCCTATAGATGTCTATTTTACTTATTCCATCATCATATATAGAAAAAGCTATTTTTCCTCCATTGAATTGTTTTTGCACTTTTGTCAAAAAATCCGTTGAAGATATTTCTGTGGTTCTATTTCTGAGTGCTCTGTTCTCTTCCACTGATCTATGTGCCTATCTCTCTGCCAATAGTACATAGTCTTGATTACTGTGGGTGCATGACTAAGTCTTGAAATCAGGGAAACTGATTCCTCATCCTATATTATTTTTCAAAATTATTTACAGATATCTTTTCTGGAAGTTTTTTAAATCATAAATTCAGTGAATATAATAGTTACAGGGCTACTCAAGTTATCTATTAAATAATTGGTGATTTGGAGTAGCATATGTTTTTCAAGAATTCTGAAGTTGGGTAGTAACCATGGTGACAACAGATCATTTCTAAATCATCAGAGAGAGCAGTTAAGGAGAGGAAGCAAAGATCAAGAGATTCATCTTAGTAGGCACTTACTGCAGACTTTAGAGTTAAAGGTAAAATAAACTCATTATTGAGAAGTAGATATAATTCCTTGGAAAAGTTAACACCCTCCTGCATTATTCTTTATTTTCTTTAGTCTTGCATTTTTCTTCAATAATAAAAAAAGGAAATACATGGGAAAAGAAGAATATACAGTCTCATCTCCCATTTCCCCAGAGATTATTACCACTTTTACTTCTTACATGCATATCCTTCCAGCTCAATCCCATAATATTTTCTGTTTCCCAATGTCCACATCTAACAATGCCATTAAGAAGGTTTTCTGATGACTAGAATTGTTGTTCTCCAACAATGATTTAAAATGGAAATAGATTGACTAAAACCCAATAAATTTCTAAATACTGGAAAATGCTGATTTGATATACAAGTAGCTGCAATCCATGCTATACTTATATTTTTGTAATGATAAATCAGATGATTTAAATTTTGGAAATACAGTCAGAAGGAAGATTTAATTTTAGTTGTTTGTTTCTTCTTTATTTTCCCAAAGCATTCAATGTGACCTGCCATTTCAAATCAATGTGTTTGTGTGTTCTTGTTTGTGAAGTGAGGGTAACAAGTGTTTTACTTCACAAGGTTGCACTGAGGATTAAAATAATGACATTTACCATGAAGAACAGAACCTTACAGTGGTTAGTTATTATCGTTGTTGTTATATGAGCCAACCTATGTCCTTTACCAACATGGCAAGAGAAATGAGGTTAGCAGATTTGCTTCAAGTCCAATGATCGTTTCTCCTATTGTGTGGGAATTTACAAATCTCTGGCATATTTGTTTCCATAAGACTGCAGCTATATGAGATAAAGAGCACCAAAAGTTCTTGACTGGATTTCATGGTTTATATACCTGACTGGAAACACTTTCCTGCAAAATACATCAGGAATAGCATGAGGTCAGATGTATTGCAGGGTTGTTCTTGCTGGTTTTGCCTTAGGGGGTTTTACCTTCAGCTGGAGGTGGAAAGATACTGAACAATCTCACCCCCTTTAGGGGGCTAAAAGGATTCAGTCAGTGGGATGGGGTTTGGTGAAATACTTTAGAACAAAAGAAAGGAAACTAACCATGACTCCAAAAGACTTGCAATATTCTTAAAATAAGTTAACATTAAATTTAAAGTACGGTAAAGTTGGGGTATGGGTTGACTTTTTTTAACCCTTGATGTTAAGATGACATGGTGTGAATAGAGTGGACACAGTCATTTCTTTCTCAAGCTAGTCTATGCAGATGACTACAGAGTAGCAGATTCCCATTTGTGCCAAAGACATTCAGTTCCTTCCTGGCCCTGACAGAGGATGGAAACCGTGGGCACCTTTCCAGTTTTTCCATGGACTTCTCACGTAAAGGTGACATTTCCCCCAGCAACAATTTCTGTCTCACCCTTTCACTGCATGTCAGTCTGGGGTTAGATCTAACAAATTGTCAGTGTTTCTGCTTCATTCCCCATTCCCCAGAACACTTTTTTTTTCCTGTCTCAGCAGTGACAGATTTCCCTTCCATTTCCCCCTAGCCCCAGATTGTTTTAATTACCACTACTGTTTTTTTAGGTGGTAAACTGTGAAAATGGCCTCTGGTTGTTTAGGTTGCTTAGTTTAAAAAAAAACAACGAAAACAACACTTGCTTCGAGTAAAAAGAAAAAAAGGCACACAGGATGCAGGGATCTATTGATTTACTCATTTATTCATTAGGAGAGGAAGTGGAACTAAAGATAAGAGGTAATTCATCTGCCGTGTTCACCCCATTTTGACTGCAGAGATTTTTCTTAGTTCACACTCTATTGACAGACTGTCTCATGGGGGAAAGGGGAGGAGCTGTGATTTTGTCCTTCATGGGTAAGTCTTGGACCTGAAGTCACACCATTTCCCTGAACTATTTCCTTCCTAGAGTCCAAAGAAGAGGGGAGATGGGAAAAGAAGCTCACACTTCCTTGAACGGGCTGTTCTGCAGTGGAGTGTCAGTATAGATCGGACATTGCGGTATCTTCATTGAGTCCTTAAAGCAGAGTGCTCGAAGCAGATCCACCCTCCTCTAAGCCTCAGTTTCCTCATCTGTAACATGGAGATAATGTAACAAGTTTAATGTGTGTGTGTGTGTGTGTGTGTGTGTGTGTGTGTATATGTTAATGTACAAGTATACTGTAGATTGTTGTATCTTATGGTAGCTCTTTTCATTCATGACAGAGAATCTTTAAGTTCCTTAATTGACAACTCTTAGTAATTTAGTCTAGCACAATGCCTGGTTCATTAAAGGAGCTTTCCAACGTGCATGAATGGACAAATGAACAAACTAAACTGATGACATAAGAAAATAGGAGGAAAGGAAAAAGTGAGTGGTGTTTCAGAGAATGCAGTTCATTTTTGACCTCTTAAACATAGGAAACATCTTTAGGGAAAGAAATTCTGTCCTCTGGAAGCGGAGGCACCATTTAACTAACACTGTAAATGGGGTTCAGCTTAACACTTAGGTTTAGTTTAATAATGCTATACAAATGATTATATCTCACACTTCCTTAGTGGAGAAAAATACCAGTCAATAATAATATTAATAATGATAACAACCAATATTTATTGAGAGCTTACTTCTTTTCTGGACACTATCCTAATTGCATTACATATCTTAACCCATTTAATCTCAATTTAATTCTCACAAGGCTGCAAAGTAGGCACAATTATTATTCCATATTAAAGATTAGAAAACTGATGGACAAAGGTGATAGTGGCAAGTTGATAGTGACAGAATTGACAACCCCTGAAAACAAACCCAGTTTTAGAATTTTACTTTGGACATTTTCTGTTTTTGTTTTTATTTTCTTTCCCCTCCATATGGTGATGGACTTCTTTTTTGCCTAACTGTACACACCCATCTACCTCTGTGCAGGCAATCTAAATATGTCACTGTTCATTAGTTATTTGTACCAACGATCATACTGCATTTTTAGAATGTCATATTTGACAATGTGCTAAATAGCCCTCTGCTATGAATAGCCCTCTGTATGAATCAGCTTGTAGACTGGCAGGCTTGTTCTTGTCAAATCAGTTCTAATCTAAGCTTGGCTAATCACAAACCTTCTTCTTTTTCTTCCTCAGTAGCTCTCAGGCAACTTTGGATAAATAGTGCTCCAGCCAACAAAGCTTCTTCCTTCAGCCAGGCATTGCCACTTCCTTTCCTGACTTGAAGCATGGTTGCTCTGCTGTTAAACAACTAACAGCAGTTTCAGCACCGGGGACAGCATCTTTTAATGAAGTGGTAATGGAATGTAGAGTAGGACATGCCTTGATTAAAATGGAATACTCTGCTTAAAGATTACAGTCCATTCCCATTTCTTCATGCAGTTCTAAATTTGCTTCTGGTTACCAGGCTTCCTTTCCAGCCTTAGAAGACTGCAATGGAGTTTGTGTATGCTGTGCCTCCAAATAACTTTTAATTAGACATTTAAATTAGACTGGTGCTGGTTCACTGAATCCAACGTTTTTATATTTCTCCAATCCAATTATTAGGTGTTTTAATTCCCCAATTCTTGGCTTTCTATTTATTTTAATATTACTTACTACAACATTAAAACTATAATTTCTAGATTTTCTCATAAAGAAAATGAGATATAAATGTCCAAAATTAAGAACAAAAATTCTAAGCAATCAAGCTCATAATAAAAAAATAAATAAAAAACTGTCTTAAGCCATCAAATCCATAATCGAAAGCTAGCTATTCTCTAGACAGGTGCTGATGAAGGAGAATGAACAAAAATACTCTAATGTGAGGGGGAAACACAAAAGAGATGCTAAGGGATTTTGTTCTTTTTATCAAGGTGGGGGTGAATGTCAGCCTTCTTGCTGAGATGGGCCACTACACAAAACCACCCTAGTCTACATAGCCAGAATAAGAGTCCCTTCTGGATGGGGGAGCCTGTATCATAAAGTGACAAGCTGAGTAGGTAGATGGAGGGCTGATGGCCTTTCCAAACATTTATCAAATGCTTTCAGACATTGTTCTGGGTGCTTTTGCCTATTCAGTACTCACAACACTGTTATAACGTAAGTACTATTACAATCTCTGTGTAGAAAAGGAAACTGAGGCATAGAATACAAGTAGCTTGTCTAAGATCACACAGATGTAAGGATTGGGAGCAGGGTTTAAGCTCAAGCTGTCTGGTTCCTGAATTTGCACTTCCAACACTCACACTATTATATATTTCCAACAGGGTAAGTAGTGCAAAACAAAAAAAAAGGTCAGTCTGAGTTTTCAAGTCAAGTGATCACAATGGAATAGTTCTTGCCTAATGGAGGTATTGTGAAGACTAATTATATTAGTTCATATTAAATGCTTAGCTTAGTACCTGGCACAGAATATTATTCATGGTTACCATTAATTAATTGAAAGCCTGCTATGTGCCTTAAAGAAAGAGCAAGCCATTTAGAGACAACAATGACAATAATGAGATAGAAGTACAAAGGAGATGAAGTCTGAAGCAAGTCGTTAAAAGTGGGTTTAGGCATCCCCTTCATGTATATAGTGCCTTCAGCCTTGACTGGTAGTGGTCAGAGTCAAGAGGTAAGGGTTTTGAAAGGTAAATAACTTGTCTTTCCTGCATGCTGTGGTACATGAAAACTGGGTGTTAAGTCTAAAGAAACCTTGATCTCCACCACTGGCTCTGCCTTGGGCTATCCATGCCTACCCTCCTCTGAGACTGGTGAGCCCTATCAGAGCAGTGACTGGTAAAGTCCAACAAGCCCCCACTGTTTCATTCACCAGCAATTCAAGGAAAACAACTACAAGCCAAACATCTGCAAGGATCCTCAAAAAGACATATGCTTTGCCCCAAGGCATTCGTTACCTAAGAGTGAAAATAAAGCATGCTTATAATTACCCAAGAATGTGGGACTGAGATCTGAGGGACACATGTAGATACAATTAATATGTATCCTCCAGCAACAGTGACCGAGATCTTTTTCATGAATTTTCATCTGGGGATTTGGATCAGATACAAAATGGAGGTTTTAGGGAGTTGTCAGTGAGGTAGTTAGGACTTATGTATGGAGGATGAGTGCTTAGCATCTGTGTTAGATTGATTGAATTATCATTATCAACATTATTCGCTTCCTTCCTCCTTCCTTTTGGGGTGGATTACATTTGGCTGCCCCACTGAATTCGGATTGAATATGAGATGGACTTTGAACAAAGGATTGTGAGCAGATGTAAGGCAAGCAGAGGCTTACCCTTTTCTGCTCTTGTGAGTTTCCATGAGAAGGACGTGCTTGTGGTAGCCACTGGTTCATGGAGAGATGTGGAGCAGATGTGGACCTGATCTGTGGCCTGGAGCAACCCCAGCCAGTTTTCCACCTGAGGCAATGCCATCCTAGTCTACTCACGGAACCACGGACAAGAAAAAGAAATGTTTGTTGCTATAAGGCATTGGAGTTTGGAATGTTTGTTATCACATGATTGAAGAAAAAAAATGACCATTACAGCATCTTTTTTTTTTTTTTTTTTTCTCTAAGAGCCCATGTGTAGTCTTGGTGTGAAAGGAAATTCAAGTACCCAGTGCTCAGTTTTGAAGCTGATTAGGGCCATATTCCATCTTTCTTCTCTCCCATGTACGTTTATTTGGCAGATGAGGGAGGCTTCCTATGAACCAAGATTAGACAATCATATGGTCTTTCCTAAGACTTTAAACCTTGAGCCATGACTCAAGAACACGGGAACTGCCGGTCATACATGATACACGTGGTACCGTGACTAGGGTTTTCCAGACAAGAGACTATTGCTGTGCCTCTTGCTTCCTGTTCTCTGTCACTCTCTTAGCACTTACTTCCTCTAAAACCCAACCAGCCACTAATTATTTAAACCCTCAATATTTTCTTAATGTATTTCCCATTACCTAAATAAGCCAAAGTCAGCCTCTGATGGTTGTAACCAATACTTCTAACTCACTAATACTACTATTGCTAATAGTGCCTCAGAACATGATTTTTAGTCATGGAGACAGTCTCAGTCACATGAAAGTCCTTTTGGAAACTGTTATTAAATTGCCATATTGAGAGCTGCATGTCTGCACCTCTTAAGGTTCCTCCTATGTTCCCCATATTGGACAGGTATTTGTGATGAGAAACCACCCTGGCTTTTAGTTCTACGAAAGTGCATCAATAAGACTTTTGAAGCCTTAGGGATCTTTGAATTTCCTATGGTGTGTGATAAGGCTCTTTCTCATTACTCTAAGAATAGCCCAGCTCCCAAAGCCATTCAGAAATCCACGGAGGGAGATCTGGCCTGCAGGCTTTGCAATAAACTCTTATTAACACTATCAAAAGTAATCTGCTTTTGTCTTGACCTCACTTTAGATTCTCAGCAGGTATAATGGACAGATTTGTAGAGTTTCCTTTTCCCTTTTAAAAGACTAGATAAATGTACCTTTTCTCTCATCAGATTATAAAAGTCCAATGTAAATGGAAAGTTCATTGCTTTCCTTGATAACAGACGTAATCTTCCCAAATGATGCCCCTCTGTCAGAAGACATACGAGATAGCCCTAGAGATTGTTTTCTGTTAAAGCAGGCTGAGAATAAGTTTAATTTCCCACACCATGCACTTTAACCTTTCTCAGACTGATGCAGTGAGAAGGTGTTTTGTAACAACTTTCAGTGAAGAAAAGATGTCGCTTTCTGCTGCTCCCAGTTCTCTTTGGGCTGTGTTGGGGACAGGCAGCTTGGTCACAAATGACCCCATGTCCAAGTCTTCCAATTAGATTAATTTTGTTATCATATACTTATTTGGTGGGGGTGGGGGTGGGAGCACTGAGAGGAGGGGAAAGAGACTACTAACAGCAATGCTGCTTTAACACTCACTGTTTAAGTCAGCTCAGGCTCAAAGCATAGAGCTTTGTTATTCAAAATAACACTCATTGAATATAGCATTTTACACATTTCAAAACATTTTGCCTTATCTCAGCTTCTCGTCACACAGTTCTATGCAGGGTTGTTCTATGACAGTTCTATGTCATGTCCCTTTGACAGATGGGAAAAACAGGGCACACACAAACATCAAGAAATTTGACTCCATTTGCACAGTTAAACAATATTAGCTACGGGTCAGGTTTTGGATCCTTAGATTCTTGGTTCATTCCCCTCCATTAACTAACAGGGTAAATGAGAGTCTAGTAAACAGCAATAGGGTTTGAAACCTGAAGACCAGAGCAGTGGTTCCAGCTGTGCTCCTTCCTGGTTGTTGTTGTTGTTGTTGTTGTGTGTGTGTGTATGTGTGTCAAGACTAAGCTATGTTTTCTTATCTGTGAAATAGGAATCATGACAATGTCTGGGTTAAAAAGAGGTGATTTTCATAAAAACACTTTGTAACGTGCAATGGATAATAAAAGTAAAATTCGTATATTATGTATTTATGATAATAACTGATATTTATTGAGCACTTACTGTGTGCCAGACATGACACATGTTATTTTATCTTTTACATTGTGAAATAAAACCTATGTATAAAAGTTCCTATATGAACTACCACCAAGTCAACAATCAGAACGTTGCCTGAAGTCCAGAAACCACACACCTATCTCCTCCTCCTCCTTCCTCCCCCAGAGGTTACCACTGTTCTATTTAGGCAATCACTTCTATGCTTTTCTTCATATTTTAATAATTCTAAATAATATAGTGTAGTTTGCCTCTTTTTGAATTTTATGTCAATGGAAACAGATAGTATGCCCTCTTTTGCATTTGCTTTTTTTTTTTTTTTTTTTTTTTTTGGTCAGTATCATGTTTTAAAGATTCATGCATCTTGTTCCATATAACTTGAGTCATTCATTTTCATTGTTGTATAGTATGCTACCATTAGAAGATAATAATGATTTACCCAAACTCTGTACCATCGACAGATGTTTAGGTTGTTTCTAGACTTTTGCTTTTTAAGAAGAGCATACCTACAAAGAAGTACACATGCATATGCTGTTCTGTAGGCTGTGTACTTCATAGTACAATGACTGAATCACAACTTATTTATATATCTTAAACTATAGTGTATACTGCCGAATTGATTTTTTTTAATGTGGGTATTCTGATTTACACTTCCAATAACAACATATGAGATTTTATATTGTTCCATACCCTCTCCTACATTCAATATTGTGTTATGTTTACATACTAACTAGTCTGGTGTGCATATAGAGGTATCTCCTTGAAGAGTTAATATGCATTTTTCTGATCACTAAGAAGGTTGTATTTGTTTATAAATTTATTTATCCTCTTTTTAAAAAGTATTTGTTTAGAACTATTGCCCATTTTTAAACTGGATTGTCTGTATTTTTCTCATTGATTTATAAGATCATTTTCTTATATAATCTGGATAAAAATCCTTTGTTATACATGTATCAAATATCTTTCCCCACTATGTGCCTTGCCTTTTCATTCTCTTGATGGAGTCTTTTGATGAACACAAGTTGTCAAGTTTAATGTTGTCTAATTTATTAATCATTTCTTGTATGCTTAGGTCTTTTTGTATCTTGTATGAAACCTTTCATTTCTGTGAGGTTGTGAAGATGTTTTTAAATGTTTGTTTGTTTTTCTGTAAGCTTGTAGTTAGGGTGGAGCTGCTACAGAGTTTATCATCAAGCAGCTGGAGCTAAGGGAGGAGGGGAAGAGAGGAGATGTGGATTTCAGGCTGGTGTCACCCATTTACCATAGAAGGCTTAAAAAGGTCTGTACACAGACCTTTGTGTGTACAGAGTGTACACTTTTTGTGTACTTGTACAAAGTATACAAAAAAGAGGGTGATGCAATAGGCTGGTCTTGGCACAGGATCTATGGTTGGGCCATGAAAGATAACAAGTATTTTAGGTCTACTTCAGGCCCATAAACACTCAAGAAACCAGAGAGAAGTTTTGTTCCTTATTTTGGTCAATTCTTATCCAGGTACTGTTTTCCATAAAAGAAACATTTCTAGAGAGGAGAAGGATAAATAGAGATAAAAGATTTTTGTTTTTGAAACAAAATTTCTCCTCCTTTTAACGTGGAAAACTCACACTTCAGGTAAAATTTAAGACATGGAATATGAAATTAAGGTTGGAATGTTTGGTGTCTTTTTAATGTAAGAGCGGGGATTATCAACTTTGTGGAAGTTGATTCAGTTTATAACCTCCTTTTCTCCCTGTTCCTCACCTCTCCAAACTACAGACTTTATTTATATTTTACAGAATCTTAGATTTGCCGGATCTCAAATCCAACCTTTTTATTTTTCAGACGAGGATACCAAGACCTTCATATGATCACAGAGCTATTTAGTGAAACAACCAAACCAGGTTTCCAACTCTGCATGCTTTACTTCTCAAAGTACTATAGGATATATTTTTTTTAAATAAAACTAAATTGCTTGGAGAAATGTCTGACAATCTGAGATACTAGTAGTGATAACTAAAGACACTTGTAGCTGTTGTAAAGTGGTAGAAAAGCCCATCAAAGCATGGGCAACTCTTCAACTCCCATCTTATATAAAACCTTAAATATTTGAATCAATAAGCAAAATTAAGTAACAAAATTTTTTAAATATACAAAAACTTTGAGTAGACAGTTTACAAAAGAGAATACCCAAGTGGCCAATGTATGTGTGCAAAGGTGCTCAATTTCATTCATCATTTGGAAGATGCAAATTAAACCATAATGTGGTACCTCTAGACACCCACCAGAATGCCAAAAAAAAAAAAAAGGCAAGAGAAAAGAAAACAAAAACATTACAGATTATACCAAGTGATGGTGAGAATGTGGATCACCTAGAACTATTATGCTGTGATGAAGAAAGTGTAAAATGATCCAACCACTTTGGGGAACTGGTAGTCTACTAACGTTGAATATATGGAAACCCTACAATCATAATCTAGCAATTCCACTGCTAGGTACGTGCCCAAGAGAACACATATGCACACCAAAAGACACATACATTTTCACAGTATAACTTTCCATAAGAACCTCACTTTGGAGACCTCCCAAATGCTCTTCAACAATAGAAAACATAAATGGATTGTGGCATAATTACACCACGGAGCACTACTCCATAATGAGAAAACATGAACTGCTACCACATTGAAGCAGGATGAATAAATCTTGCAAACACAATATTTAGGAAATGAAGGCAGACAAAACAGTACATCACCTGTGATTTCAGGTTTACAAAAATTAAAAACAAAGATATGCTGCTAAAAGTCAAGATAGTGGTTAGCTTTGCGGGGACAATAATGCGCAAGAGGAATTCTGATAATGTTTTCTTACTTGATCTGGGTACTGGTTATACAGGTGTGTTTAGTTTGTGAAAATTCACCAAGCCATCCATTTATATGTATGTATATATTTTTTCTTCCTCTTTGCTATGCTTTAATAAGATGTTCAAAAAAAATCTTAACATGCAGCCAAGTTTCAGGGCCAGAGGTCTTAAGGAAAATAACACTACCATCCTCATGACAATCTGAATACATTTTACATTTACACGACACTCCTTCCACTTAGCCTGGCCTCTGCCACACATCTGTATCCCCCATGGCACACAGTAAGTTAACCCAGATGCTGAAGAAAAATCATAACAGTGGGAGACTGAATTTAAGATGAATAGATTGGGGAGGGAAAGATAAGTTTTCAATTGACATCAGGAATGAATAGAAGGGTCGATGGGGAAGCAAGAAAAGAGAAAATGATCATTTTTGGCAGGAGTAAAGGCAGATTTTACAGTGGAGTCTGGCAGATCGTGAATGGGCAAACAGAGCACAAAAATGAGCAATGGTTATGACCAATGTAGGGGACAAGGCAGGGAACTGGGGAGTTCTCTGCCCCTGATAAAACACATTACTGTCACCAGCTGACTCTGCCAAGGGAAGTTTGTATTCCTGTCTCACACCATACTTTTGAAAAATACTAAGCCAAAAAGATAGATGGAGGGAAGGAAGGAAGGAGAGAGAGTGTAAGAGACTGCACTTCAATCTCAAAATACTCCTTTTTTTCTGTACTAGAATGATATTGGGACTTGCTTTGATAGCAAGAAAAGAAAAGTGACTTTGAGCACTCACAGCATGCAAGGAACATCCATAGGTATCATAACACTTAATCCTCATAGCAGCTTATGAAGTGGTGAAGGCTATTCACATTTATGTTTGGGACTTGAGGCTCAGAGAGTTGAGACACTAGCCCACTGGCCCGTTAGTAGTGGAAGACAGAGCCTAACTTTGAGCCCATTGCAGTCCGACTGAAACTCCTCGCTCTGACTGTGAAAATAAGCACTTATGGAAATAGCTCTGTTTCCCACTCTGCATTGTGCTCCAGGAAAGAAGAAAATTCTCTAAAGAGACAACTGGCCTGCATTGTCTGGTTAGCATGTCTGTCTGCGGAATCCACAAGGCAGGTTGTGACAGTATTGACAGGAAAAGAGGCAAGCACACTGAATCCCAAACATCATGGCAGGGGGCTCTGATGTGTCCCCCAGTACACCGTGGACGGGTAGTCTTAGGGCCAACCTCTTTCCTTTAGGTGGGACCCGAGTCTGAGCCTAACCACAGGCTGACTAGGTGGGTATATATCTATATGATATGATTTGGATTGTACCACAAATCCCCAAGAAACCCCAGATTATCCTGTGTTTGCTTCAAGACAGGAATTCTGACCTCAGCTGCCTCTCTGCATCCTTCAAGGGTAAGTTGTGGCTTGGAGAGGAATCCTAGCTATTTATCACAAAGGCATCAATTGTTTCATTGGGAGAATCCATTGCTCCTTTGGCCCAAAGAGGTGCATTTTGATGGAGGATAAGTGGAGAGTGAGTGCTGATGATCTGAGGTTGGTCTCATTGCATAAGGCAGTGGGGTACGAGGTGTGGGATAGGTGTGAGAAAGGGAGAGCTGGTAGCTATACTTGGGAGTGAGAGTGGAGGTGAGGGGGGAAAAGCCACACACACACACACACATGCATCCCCCAAAGGCACTCTGCGAGTGAAGCATTTTAAAGGAGTCAGATATTCTGTATTTGACCCTCACTTTTCTCACTTGTCAGTGTATGATCTGGGCCAAGTTACTTAACCTTTCTGAGTCTCATTGACTTCATCTGAAAATCACTACAAGAAAGATTAAATGTTAGGAAAATTCGCCCATCACTTCCCATGCTGCGAACACAGTGTCTGGTCCAAGGGCCTGTGGACATATCCAAGGTGACACTGCAGAGCCAGGAACACATAGAGAACACTATAGAGAATTAATGTCTTCTAGGACCAGTACTCACTTAATGACAGATAGAAATGGGTATATAAACATTCCAACTCCCTTGCCCTTCAGCTGTCCCCTCCCTCTTTACTCCTTTACTGGTGTTTTCCAGAATTACCCCCAAGATAAGTTACTTATATTTAAATCTTTGTTTTCAGGATGTGTTTCTAGGGCAACCCAAAGTAAGACAGTAGCAGTCATAAGGTTTGGATGAAATGAATCCCAGTTTCTGTTCCAAAAGCAGCTTCTAAATGACATAAGCAAATGAGTGTGATCACACACCCCCTGTCCTCAGCAATTGAATTAGGGGTGGGCAGTAACCAAGACTGATGCAAATCAACATATGACTTCCATGACTGGTTTAGGTGTAGTCCATTCAGCAGGGCACAGATTCTGACTTGTCCATTTCCACATCTACAGTTCCTAACAGAGGTAGGTTCATCTAGACCAGGCCTTCTGTCAATGTTGTGTCCTAATTCATGCTAACATAATAATGACTAACAGATCTATGTTATCACCCTTTTCAGGAAGAATTATACCTTAAAAGAAGGAGAAATGATTTATCCTTGAAGTGTGTATATCCTTACCCATGGGATCTTGGCAGTGTAGCAGATGACTGGAGAAACTTATTTGAATAAGAAAGACTTGTCTTTCAATGGCATGGATTAATTTTGTCTGCTTATGTAGTTATGTAGCTTACATGAATGGAATAATACAGGACATATACTTCATTCAGCCTTCTTTGGTTCAATATGATGTTTGAGAACATTCATACTGTGGTCAGTAGCAATGATTTACACAATCTCTTTGCTGTATAGTAAGTATCCTAGCACATGGGTATGCACAATTTATCTCTCCACCCTACTGCTTGGGAGCATATGTGTCCTTTCCAGTTTGGAGCTATTATGAACAGTGCTTCTATGAACATTCCAGTACATGTCTTTTGGTGCTCATAAGTATGCAGTTTTCCTGAGTATCTACCCAGGAGTGGAATTGCCTCATCATAGGGCATGCACATGCTCTGTTTTAGCAGACATCCCCAACAGTTTTCCAAATTTGCTGTATTGTGCTTTGCATTTTTAAAAAGTCCAAATTAATTCTTAGCCTTTAAAAATCACATCCCGGGGCGCCTGGGTGGCTCAGTCGGTTGGGCGGCCGACTTCGGCTCAGGTCATGATCTCGCGGTTGGTGAGTTCAAGCCCCGCGTCGGGCTCTGTGCTGATAGCTCGGAGCCTGGAGCCTGTTTCAGATTCTGTGTTTCCCTCTCTCTGACCCTCCCCCGTTTATGCTCGGTCTCTGTCTCAAAAATAAATAAATGTTAAAAAAAAATTTTTTTAAATCACATCCCTAGGACACCTGGATGGCAGTCAGTTAAGGGTCCAGCTCTTGATTTTGGCTCAGGTCATGATCTTGCAGTTCATGAGTTTGAGCCCTGAATCGGGCTCTGCACTGACAATGTGAAGCCTGCTTGGGATTCTGTCTCTCTCTCCCTCTTACTGCTTCTCTCTCTCTCTCTCTTTCTCTCAAAATAAATAAATAAACTTTGGAAAATAAATAAACATAAAATAAAAATCTCACTTCCCATAAGAGGATCTGGCAAACAAAGGGTCACATTGCCCAATGAAATCAGATGACTAGAGCTAGTTGTAGCCATCATCCCCAACCAGTTGCTTCATTCACTGACAATACTTTCTTGACCCCTGCTTCTGGGTTTTCTTTTCTTTCATTTGTGACTAAAGAAACATCACAGATGAATATGAGAGCCCCACAACCACTCATTTTGAGGATTCTAGAACCTGGCTCACTTATTTCTTTGGTTTGGGTTTCATGGGACACAGACCCTGAGATAAGGATGTGAGTGCAGATATTTCATTTACAGCATGATCCACGGGAACAAAGCTAGGGACTGGGGAAGGGAGACAGGGAAAGAAAAGAGACCAATAAGTGTGGGCATCTGGAGCTCAGTCCCACCAGGGATCTCTAGAAGCCAGTGTGGAACACACTGCAGAGGTCTGTTACTTGTGTGGAGGAGGTCAGGCCTCATTCATTGCTTGAGGACTGCTGGGGGTGGGCGGTGTTCCCTCCCCAGGACTTCTGGTCTGTTGTACTTGCATGCAAGGTGGGCTCTGGAGATCTGAGAATTTCTCAGGCAACCAGAAGCAGATGCTCGCAGTTGGAGGCCAAGAACTAGAAGGGTAAGACAAGGGCAATACAAGTGAGGTATCGACAGTGGCTGCCACATCACTATAATCCATGTTTACTCCCAAGCCTCTAGTCCCCAGAATCCTACATCCTAGAACCTTGGGTTTTACACCCCCAACACAAGAGTGTTGTTTTTCATCAACAAACCTGAAACCTCTACTCTTATTTCAGAAGGTCTATCCACACTCCTCCACCACCATCCCCTTCCCAAGCGTGTCCAGATAACTGCACATTTATGGCAGTCCTAATCGTATTACAAACAGAGTCTCTGCACAGAGAGCCTTTCACTGCCTTTCCCATCCAGGCACAGAAACATTTCCTTCACTTCTGTGCAAGCACATTTAAAAGATTTTTAATAACGTGCTTGCCAAGATAGATTCATCTTCTACTTGCATGTCCTGCTATTTGCAACCAAGTAGAACAATTAAATTGTTGAGCATTCCCCTAAACTGCAAGAAGAGTTGACAGGAGATGGGGAATCTGTGTGGAGAGGAAGTAGAAATTCTGCTTCTTTTTATTACTCTTCAATTTTCAATTTATATTCCAAGATGATTTTACTCAAAGAGAATTCTTAGATTCTTAGAAGAGAATAGGGTCTGTGTGAATACAAGATCTGTGCATTTATCGGATTTTGCATTAATAGCATATAGACTGCAGTGCCAAAAAAAAAAAAAAAGTGGCAAACAGTCCCTTTGGCAAAAGGATTTTTGCAGAAGGAGGGAAAATCCAACTTTTCATTTAGGAAAGAACAAATTCTCAGCCATCCTCAGACTTAAGTGTGAGTTCCCCAATTAGGATAATTTGTAGAGGGATATGGTTAGTTCCACATTACTTTCCATTTTTACCAAAAAAGCCAAGATATTAAAAAAAGCCAAGGTCTAAAAACAAACCTCAAAAAACAGCTAAAGCAATTAGAAAAAGAGTATTGGCCATAATTCTTATGTTAGCTGATTTTGAAAACTCATTTGAAAGTGACCAAGGATTTAAAGATACGAAATCAAACAAAAGCAACAAACAAAAACACGTTATGAAAATTCCACATGGCTAACATGTGCAATGGGAGATTGTGATCTGGAAGTACTAAATCCCAGACTGGATAAACGGGAAAATTAAGTTGAACCTCACTCATTTTCAGTTAGCAATAGGTATTTATGCAGACAGGCATGCGAGCACGCACACACACACACACACACACACACACACTCACATACACACACACAGTTGGTTCTCGTTATTCAGTTGTTATATTCTATAAAGTCGCTATGGACACTGAATTAGCAAATATTGAACTGTTGCCCCTAGAGGAAAGTCAGCTTTAAGTTTCCACATGTCTCTGATCACAACATTTTGGTCAACTCAAATGCCATTCGTGTTATAGAGGTTGGTTTGCCAATATTCTTGTAAAACAAGCCAGTCTCATCACTGTTGAAAACACTCTTCCATTTAATCCTTTTCCTATATAACACTGAGAGAAAATTGTAAAAAAATTCTTTCTTAGCTTCTTGACCTGCAGAACCTGCAAATTTAGCATTTTTCAGGCCATATTACTTTTTGAAACATGCAAGCCAGCCCTCCCTAGCTGAGAAGGGCCTGACATTTTCCTGACCCTGGGTAGCATGACCATGAATTTCTTTGGTGTTCAGCCTCACAGCAGTGTCATTCAGTATACATTGCTCATCAGTTGTCAACTTACACATCCACAAATTTAGCTACTTTTCCATCTTTTCTGAAGCACTACAGATGATAGTTTAAAACATTGTGGAGTGGCCTCCCATACAGATTAGTGAACTTTCCCTCTCTTTTTTTTCTGGAAGTACCATGCTTTTGATTGATGAGCACTGAACCCACAGCCAATGTCACCATAATTCCTACCTGGACAAAGCTTATCTAACATGCATACTTTCTCTGTAAGGCACATCACAGCCTTTCTACCCTTGGAAACACTAGACAGTATGTGAGTGCTCTGTGGGACTGATGTAAACAGAGAAATCACCAAAAAAAGTACAAAATGTGAACAAAATGACACTAAATAGACCATGGAAAGGACATTTGTTTACAGAGCAAGAGCTGAGACAAAGCAAAGCCTTGTCTTGTTCGAGACAACGGAAGATGGAAATGTGCGTGTCCAGCAGCTTTGATTTTCAGTACACTGTGCCTGCCTGTTAGCGACTATGGAGGTTCCAGAGGTATGGATTTTGGAGTAACAAGTAAATTTTAGAAGAAGGTGAATTTGCAAATATGCAATCCATGAATAATGAAGATCAACTGTGTATTATTGTGACTTCATGCTTCATATGTTAGCTCTGGGTAATTCAAATTGAATTTTCATTAGTATTTTTTCATGCTTTCATAGGGCAGGGATGATATATTTTGGAATATATATATACGTATATACGTATATACATATGTATATACGTATATACGTATATATATATTCCAAAATATATGATATATATTCCAAAATATATCATACATATATATATATATATACACACACTCACACATACGTATGTATTTTTGGTATCTTCTGTCCCTAGTTCTCTCCATGCTGGCGTTCTCTCACCTCCTTTGATTTATAGAAAAGGTTTTTCTTGGGGTGCCTGGGTGGCTCAGTTGATTGACTGTCTGTCTTTGGCTTAGGTCATGATCTCACTCGTGGGTTCGAGCCCTTTGTCAGGCTCTGTGCTGACAGCTCAGAGCCTGCAGCCTGCTTCGGATTCTGTGTCTCCCTCTCTTTCTGCCCCTCCCTGGCTCACGTTCTCTCTCTCTCTCTCTCTCTCTCTCTCTCTCTCCTCTCTCTCTCTCTCTTTCTCTCTCTCAAAATAAATAAATGTTAAAAAATTTAAAAAAAAGAAAAGGTTTTTCTTCCAATCCTTAAGTGCTATGTCCTAAGTGATATCTTGGAAATATGTCAGTATGTTTTGAATCCTGCTTATGGCATATTTTTAGTTATGTGACCTGTGGCAAATTACTTAACCTCAAGGAAATTTATTCCCTAATACTAAATTGATATAACAGTACTTCTTTCCTAACTCCACTGTAAGAATGAAATAAGAAATCTAAAATAATTGCATATTATTAATTAGATGGCACTTCTTTTCTATGCCCTGATTTGAATGGAGAAACATATAAAGTAGTGGTTAAAGATTGGATTTGGAAGTCATTTACCTTGTTCAAATCCAAGCTCCACCAGTTACCTACTGTGAAAGTGTGGAAGCAAGTGTAGAGACAAAGCCTTCTCCAGCCTGGGTAACCAGGTGGAGCAGAACCCCCACTGACCTGCACCACGATATGAGTATGAAAGGAACCCGTGCTGTGTTCTGAAAATACCACATGGATTAAATGTATTAATGGAAGACTTATACCTCAGAATAAATTCTGAGGTATAAGTACCTGGTATAATACCTCAGGTATAAGTACCTGGTATAAGTACCTCAGGTATAATACCTGAGGTATAAGTACCTCTGAGTACCAGGTACTCTCTACAGAGTAACTGGTTTCTGTTGTGTAACTAAGCCTAGCCTGAGAAATACTAACAGGCCCACAGGTCTGTGACCTTCCTTGGGCCCAAACTATTATGATAGCTATACAGTTAAGAAGGTGGATGGTGAGCTTATGAGAGCTTAGAAAGGAATATGATGATCCCAAGAGACCCAGGTGTGATCCTTTAATGTGTATATATGTATTAGGGATCAGGGTGTGATGCTTGTCAAAGAAGGGCTGCCCAAAGAGGAACGAAAGCTTTATTAGAATATCAAATCAGGGGCGCCTGGGTGGCTCAGTCGGTTGGGCTTCCGACTTCGGCTCAGGTCACGATCTCACGGTCCGTGAGTTCGAGCCCCGCGTCGGGCTCTGGGCTGATGGCTCAGATCCTGGAGCCTGCTTCCGATTCTGTGTCTCCCTCTCTCTCTGCCCCTCCCCCGTTCATGCTGTGTCTCTCTCTGTCTCAAAAATAAATAAAACGTTAAAAAAAAAAAAAAAAATTAAAAAAAAAAAAAAAAGAATATCAAATCATTATTAAAATTTTACCATGTGGATAAGGGATGATGGAAATAGTAGAATGAAAGAACATTCTAAGCAGAGGAAATTGCATATAGTCCACAAGTATAATGCAGCAGGTCCTGGCAAGGGCCAGAGCTCCCTATCTTGTACTAGGAAGTCATTGAAGGGAAATGGTAGGAGCTGAACAAGGCTCTAGAAAGATTACTGAATTATCAGCACTGATCACTGATTGGAATAGAGGATTGCTATAAACAAGGAGAGCAGTGGGAAGCTCTCTTCTCATTTTATCTCCCTGCAGAGTCAAAGTGTCTACACCAGAACGAGGGAAGAGTTGGCTCTCAGAGACAACTGAAAAAAGAAGGTTTTATATATGTTGAGTGTATATGTAAGCTATAGCCATAATAATGCTAAAAACAGCAATAGCAAACATAACAAACAATCGAAAACTCGGTAGCTTATAGACACAACATTTTCTCACTCATGAAGCCACCAGTTAAAGTTTGGCTGGTCTTTGCTGGATTCAGCAGGGCTTGGCTCCAGGCTGCAGGCCAAGCTCAAGCCAATTCCACTTGTCTCATTCTGAGGCATAGGCTGGAAGGGCCTTGGCCTCGCAGAACCTGTTCTTTGCATAACAATGGTACAAGAGGTTAAACCCAGCTGTGTAAGCATATGGTAAGTCTTTGCTCACATCACAACTACGGACATCCCATTGGACAGAGCAATTCACATGGACAAACCCAAAGTCAAGGTGTAGGTATGTTAGGTTTTTCCAGAGAAACAAAACTGATAGGATATTTACTTACTTATCTACTTATTATAAGGAATTGGCTCATGTGATTATAAACCCTGACCAGTCCCAAATTCTGAAGTCAGCAAGCTGGAGACCCAGGGGTGCTGAGGGTATAGTTCTATTCCAGAAGCCAGCAGGCTTCTCAAGACCCAGGAAAAGTTCATGTTCCAGTTCAAGCTTGATGGCAGGAAAGAACTGATGTCCCAGCTCAGTTAAGTCAGGTTGAAGGAGTTCCCTCTTACTTGCAGAACAGTTGGCCTTTTTGTTCTATTCAGGCTTTTACCTGATAGGATGAAGCCCATCCACATTGGGGATGGCAATCTGCTTTCCTCTGTCTACCGATTCAAATGGTAATCTCCTCCAAAATATCCTCACAGACACAGCAGAATAATATTTGATCAAATATCTCGGCACCCTGTCAAGTTGATAAATAAAATTACTCATCACAGTGAGAAGGAAAGCACACTCTGCAGACTGAGGGCCCACAGAGATGTAGCATGAAGATCAACTGTCAAATCTGTAGCAATGGGCTTGCAAGAAAGTGAAATAAAATTCACTCCAAGATTTTGAATCTGATTAACTGGAAAACTGTCCATCTTCTAGTCTGCTTCATTATTTGGCCAGAGAATGTGTAGTTAAAGATGAGGCATCTGAGTCTTGCTGTAGATGGGTCAAACTCATCTTCTTTCCAATGCAAGAAGATATATGAGCTTCAGGAAATTTCCTTAGACCTTCTCAAACTTCTTCATTCCTCATTTAGCTGCCTGTCTTTGAAAACTGTCATTGTCTCATTCTCTAACTTTATTCTTACAAGCTATGAGACTATTGGCAAATTATCAACTTCACTGTATCTGTCTCTTGACCTGTAAAATGGGAATAATGATTCTACATACTTCATTTTAAAGTAGGTAATATAGGGGCGCCTGGGTGGCTTGGTCGGTTAAGCGTCCGACTTCGGCTCAGGTCATGATCTCGCGGTCCGTGAGTTCGAGCCCCGCGTCGGGCTCTGTGCTGACAGCTCAGAGCCTGGGGCCTGTTTCGGATTCTGTGTCTCCCTCTCTCTCTGCCCCTCCCCTGTTTATGCTCTGTCTCTCTCTGTCTCAAAAATAAATAAACGTTAAAAAAAAATTTAAACTAGGTAATATAGATAAAGCACCTAGAGCATTACTAGGCCCTGAATAAGTGCTACACACATATTATCTGTTTTATTATTAACTCACTTAATCCTCACAATACCTCTATCATGTAGACATACTTTATAATCTACATATTATAGATGAAGAACCCAAAACAGAGTAAGTAACTTTTCCAAGATTATACAACTAGTGAGATAAGTCTAAATCCATCCGGCCACTACTTCCACACCCACTTTCTTCTCAAAGAATAATTGCTTTTTCCATCCAATGGAAGGAATTCCAGACCATCCTTTGTGTATCTGTATTCATATTTATAAAAGTGTAATATTGTTTTGTATATGTGTGCAGGTTCTCTCTTGTAAAATGCTACCATATCATATCCTTGGCATATTTTGTTTTGCTACTTGGTTTATTCAATTTAACACTATATTTTGGAAGTTTTCTGGTGTCACCAATATTAAATCCATCCTATATAAAGTGGCAAATAATCTGACAACCTAAATATACCATGTTATCTAACCCTTTCACTGTTGGTAAACATGAAATTCCCTTCCAATTCTTTATTATGAACAATGCTGCACTGGTCACCCTAGTACAATCCTCCTGGTGTGCATGGATGAGTGTTTCTCTAGGCAAGATACTGAGAAATATACTTGGTGGACCATCAAATGTGTACGATGACAATTTTAGTGGCTATCAGCAAGCTGCCCTCTAGTGTAGCTGTACCAGTTCCACTCTCACTGGCCATGACAGGCGTTTGTTTCCCTGGCATCAGGAATGCAGCAAATGTTAGGGTTAAAACGACAAGGTCTGGTGGGGAGAGAAAAGTCCCTGAGAACCACAGGAGACTCAAGACAAGTGTCTTTCCTTTAGTGTTTTCATTGAGCCTCCTGGACTCACATTGGTTTCCAATTCCCAAGTATTTTTAGGGGGAAAAATAACACAAAAGAGATTATTTTCTTTTATAATGGGGAGAGGATTTTTTCCCCATTTTTCTGTGCTCAGGAGGCTCCCCAAATCTCACTTCTTTATTAGGAAATACACTGGGATCTTTTGTTTCAAGCAGAGAGAACGGTACTTTTTTCCCCCCATCACCAGCTAGCCTTGTATGCCCAACTGGCACCACTATAAAACCCTTCTTGAGGAGCCACTCCCTGTCCTGACTCTCATGTTATATTCAGAGGTGCAACACAACACAGCAAATTTCAGTTCACTAAGGAAGTCTGCATGATTCAAGAACATAAAAAGCTATAAGAAAAGAATCTTCCCCAATGGCCAAAAAAGCAAACAATTTATCATGAGGCATTTTCCTTATGGCAATTGATAGCAGTCTTTGTAACTACCTACAGTAGTCAGCAGACAATTAGGAAAATACTGTTCTTCTGACAATTTAGAAAGTTCAGTCTTTGGAAAATGGACAGCCAAGCTTGGTTCTAACCTAGTAACCAAAGCTCTCTAATTAATTAGTTCTTGCAGGTTTCAGGCGGAAAATGGCGTTGCTGTGTTACAGTAATAATCCTGCTTGTTGTTGAGTTATCAGCAAACTGCAGCTCCTCTCTCAGGGGAACAAACCCTGTAATTTAACAAATCACTGTATTTTGGGTTTTGACATTGCACATGCTTTTCAATTTCCATCTGTTCCTTTGGTTCATTAGTATTTTATTGTTGCTACAGTCAGAAACATTTTAATAGTTTTCTCCCTCTAAAATAACACACCATCAACTATCTTCTGTCATCCCTTTGGACACCTAAAAATGGCATGTCCATTCCAGTTTTAAATCGCTTTTCGGAAGTATTATTTTGGGCATTTTCCCAAAAGTCCAAGATGGCTGCCTCTGGCTATGAACTAGAATAATTGCTTTGTATATGAAAACAAATACTCAAAGTCTGCTTCAAACACAGATTTTTAGAAAAGAAACAGAGCAGTGTCCTTTTATATTCCTGGACTATATCTTTATTAGATCAGAATAAGGTTAAAAAAACTCAGTGTGTGCACCTATAAGTGCATATACACACACCTTTCACATACACACACCATGCTTTTCCCAAAACAAACATCACAAAAATCAAATAAGAACACCCACCCACACTCCATGTACACACACAACCACAGTCTTCCCAGCACAAGTCACACACGTACCATGCACTAACACACATACTTCAATACACACATGTACTATACAAACAAATCACATACACACTCCATGTATACATACAATCTCAGATACACACACATGCACACACTGTAGTCACACACATCCCACTCTCCCTCAAACACATATATGTGAATACACATATTCCATATACACACATGCATGCATACACACACATTCACATATATACACGATCCTCATATACAAAAACCACAAACACACACACATATAGGACTATCAGGTATGTGAGGATGAGTGAAAATATTAACCCACCAAAAATAGCAGTGAAAAAGTTATAAATAAACACAAGTAAAATATTACATTAAGAATTTATAGTGGGAAATATTTTGGAATGAAATTTAATATTATTTATTTATTTAAGAAATTTTAATAACTTCCATAACATCAGATATTTGGAGCCAAGTGGTGGTCTTCCTTTGTTGCCTTGTCCTGTCTGTGTACACTCAGACCCATTCCTCCTCAGTTTAAATGAAAGGTCAAAGCCAAAGTTGCAAAAATAAAATCAGAGTATAACACACATACACACACATGTACACACACACACACACACACATTTGTAATATACATGGGGTGATGGTGACGGAAGGCAGTATTGGTTCCGGAATGTATTGGGAATATACTATGTGCTATGAAAAGAGATCTCTCTGAGGATGCGGTTATCCATCACTAAGGAAGATGAGAGAGTCCTGCTTGGAAATGTCCTCAAGAATGGACAGCCCTATCATTCTCAGGCACCCCTTTGTTCTGTGGTATTTCTGGGCTGTGCTTGATTTCTAGCCTCCTACAGACTGATTACTTGGAAGGACCAGCTCTGCCTGGAATGCTCCTCACTGGGAGACCAAGAGCCCTCATCCCTAGGAGTGGCCAGTAGGTCCCTCTGGAGGATGGAGATCAGCTCAGTGTCTGTGAAAGCTCAAAGAAGTGTCAATGCACTCTAAGAGAGACTCCCCTCAGCAAGGCTAGGCATTCCCTCGGGATCCGCAGCCATACTCTCATGTCCTGCTATGTGACTGTCTTTTCCTCAGTTTTGCCTTTAAGAAAAAGTTTTAAGTGCACTGCAGGCTGCTGTCAGAACTGTGAGTATGAAGGTCAAATGCAGAGGAGGCTTAGAGTGACATCAGACTTCACAAGTTTAAGGGCTGTCTCAAGTTGCCTCTGATGGAAAATCAATTCATGGAAATTACTGTACTGAGAACCCTACCGATTAGCTGTGTTGTTCACCCTTGTCTCTGTCTCCCCCATTTTCCCTTCCATTCCTATTCACCTGCTTGCCCTTCCTCCCTCCCTCCCCCTCTTCCCTCCCTCCCTTCCTTCCTCCCCGCCTTCTCCCTCCTTTCCTTCCTTCCTTGCTTCTTCTTTTTTCTTTACTATTTTCCTTTTCTCCCTCTACAGGCTTTAGTCTTTTTAAATTAAGATCAGAGAAAGCTATGGTATTGTGTTTCAAGAGGAAGAGTGTACAGCAAGCCTCTACTTAAATATAATCCACATCAGTGGGATGTCCAGTTGTTTCAAGTAGGATTGTGCTTCAAAATTTGTTATAAAATTTAGTTGATCAACTAACAGGCATTGAATATTGACTTTTAACCATCTCTCCCAGTTCTTCCCCAGTAGAAAACCATCTTTGACTACAAACTAGTCTATAACTATTTGGAGCCACTGGTTCCAGCTGAAGTTAGTTTAGATGTGGGCATTTAAGCTATAGAATCTTTATCTTTTTCATCTGAAGGGTCACTAGAAATTGATCTCACATCCACTGTTTTAATCTTCCCACAACAGTTCCCAAACTTACCTCCTTAAAGGATGTCCTTCCCCTCTTCAGACCTCTATCAGATTCCTCTCCTCTAATAAATAAAGTCTAAACTCTTCAGCAAGTTCACACTTGAAGACGGTCTTTGCAGCCTGGCTCCAATTTCCCATCGATTCACTCCCTAAACTCTAAAATTTGGTCACCGGTCTTCAAATCCTAGTGTTTGCTTTCCTTTGGGCTCCATGTATGGGAAGCCCATTCATTCTTCAAGTTTACAAAGACTCTCCATGTGTCTGAGGCAGAACTAATTGTTCCTTCTTCTGGAATCCATAGCACGTGGCTTGTGCTTCCACTTAGACTTGCACAACAGTTGGGTCTGCTGTTCTCTCTTTTGAGGACTGGCACTATTGTCTTGTTATAACCCATAGTTCCTAGCATTTGTCTGACACAAAGTAGAACTTCAGTAAATGATAATAGAATTATTAACTTGAAAGACATCAAAGGAATGGATATCTGCTATGTTGCCTGCCTAGCACCCATTCCATCTCCGTCAAGTAAAAGCATCTGGATTTTTCCTTTAGAAATTATGTCTTCCTATGTCAAAGGTCATGGTGACTAACCTTACCCTGTTGGCCAAGGGATGTGCATGTGACTTGACCTGGTCAATCAGATTCAAAGTGATTGCTGCAGCGATAGATACACAGCCCAAATGGGTTTACTAAAGTGAATGCCAGTTGTTTTATTTACTTATCTATTTTGCTCAAATAACTGCAAAAGAAGTTTATTCCTTTGCTACTAGAGCAAAACTATCAGGATGTGAACCTGGACTACTAAGGCTGCACTTACTACTACCTCTTGAGAGAGTTTGCTTTCAAATGATACTCATGTAGAAGAAAGAACCAAGAGAAAGGGAGGGATGTATTCTTGAGGACAGATTTTAATTCAGCCATGCCTGAAGACATGTGTCCTTGGATATTTGACTGTACAACCTAATATATTACTAATTTTGCTTTAATCAGTGTAATCATTCTTCTGTTCATACTCTTTTTTGTTCATTCTTCCATTATTTTTCTTCCTGACCTCTGTATTCAAAAGATTCCTGCGAGAGCCATTTTGTGGAATAACAGAAATAAGCAGGTATCTGTCCCCCAAGGTCAAAAGATCAACTATAAAAAGTTTGTTTTTGCATTTTCAACATCATGTTTCTAAAGATATTTTCCTGGAACCCAATGATCCCAAGTAAAATAGAACACTGCTTCTTAGTCTTAACTTACCCATGAATCCCCTGGGGATCTTGTTAAAATGCAGATTCTGACCCAGAATGTCTGGGGTGGACCCGAGATCCTGCATTTCTAATAAGCTCCCAGGGACTGTGATTATGCTGGTCGATGGCCCACATTTTGTGTAGCAAGGACCTAGAGTCAGAGGTCATCATTAGTGCCTAGACCCTTCTGCCCAAAAGAAATTGCCTTTTAGCATGCCACTTAAAGTGGTGATGGTTGAATTTGCCACTGTTTTCCAGATAACTTCCTTACTTTTAAACTGACTTTCTGAAGAAAAAGAAGCAGAGCCAAAATCAGGTTACTAATGGGGGGACAGGGGTGGGGAAGAGTGAGCAATGTGTGAAGCCAGAGCAAAGGAAGGTGGAATAACTCACTTAGATGCCACCGATCCACAACAAACATCTTGAAATCCTCTCTCGTTCCCCATTCTTGAATCATGAATTTGTCTTATTGGAAGCATTTAGTGCAACACAGCCCATCTCTGCTGGGACTCGGCAAAATTTATGTCACATGCTTTCTTCTGGGGCCCACCCTGCTGCCCAACAGAATGACTATCCCACCTGGGCTCTGATCTCATTTATTTCCTTCCATCTGTGCCAGGTTCCTGTGTTCTGGTGCCGGGAACTAAAGCAGCACCACTGCTCACCCGTATCTGAAGTTGGCTGCTTACTGACAATGCCAGGCGGCTCAGGATAAGCCTTGCATGTTATCCTGCCTGATGATGCAGTGACTTAGTTTCACTGTAACTGAAACATATGCCTTGTGAGTTTGTTATGTTTGGGGATTATTAATAACTGCACCAAAGTATTTAAGCAGGCATGAGCATCTCATCTCCCAGTAAACATGTCACTTTCAAATCCAGATTCTGCCCCCACATATTCATAAACTCTTCTCATCAAAATCACTTTTTGTGTTGAGACTTGGCAGACCTCCCATTTTCTAACACATCCTCTCTGAATCTCTCTGGGTTTTCTCTCTCCTAATCAAGAATTACTCAAGTAGAGGAGCCATTTCTTGATCCTAAGAGCATCCGTCATCGGCAGAGGTAAATGTGAGATGCCTAATCTTCCTTGAACCCCTTCTGTAGGTCTTGAGGGAAGGGCAGAAGATAAGGCCGGAAGCTTATCATTTGTGTTTTAAGAAGAAAATGTGACTTTAGACTTCAGAAACATCGGGCTCGGTGTCTCATAGCTTGAAAAAGACACTGTTTGGTTACTTCTTAGCTTCTGGAAAAGAGCGTGATGACAAGGATGTCAGAACTAAAGTCAACAACAGGAGAGAATAATTAGAAAAATCTGTGAGACCAAGTTTGTTTTTCTGTTATCAGTGTTGGGAGAGAGAGAGCTTGAACTTAGTCTTTGGAATAAAATGTGACATTCAAAATAATACTTGGCATAGATGGGCCTTATATTAGTCACCGTGAAAGCTGAATGAGCAGCTTTATGGAATGAACAAAGTTGGCTTTGCGTCAAGGCAGACTCCTTCCTGTCTCTCAGCAGGCTTCTGGAGGCTTCTCCTGCTTGCTGATGGATATATGCTCAGAGGATGAAAACTGATTCTTTTACTAGATTGAAGAAAAATCTAACCAATAACCTAAATATTATGTAAAACGACTGTACATGTTGTACTCTGTACACAAATGTAAGTTACATTTGATGAATGGGTGCTTCCATCAATTACATATGTATAAACACAGGAGAGAAGGGATGCATAGCAGTGCCAGGGAATGGGGGAGACAAAATGGCCTTTCTTCCAAATTACTTTGGCTACATTCCAGAGCCAGTGTCCTTAATTCAGCCACATATGGGTGGAAAATTACTCTTTATGTATTTGTTATGAAGTTTCTTTTCTAGTATATAAATAGAGGTATTATTGGCAGAGGGTCCCTACTGATACAAAATAGATGGTAGGAAGCATGGGAAACCAAGTTTTTGCTTCTTCAGGGTTTTGAGTTTACCCAACAGGGTTCTGCTGTTGACAAGCAAATAGCTCTATAGATGTTATTGGGAGAGTGAAAGGTGCATTTGTGAAAAATGTCAGAGTGATAACCAAAGGAAGGAGAACAGAACGCATTCCTCATTGTGGTGAGGATGTTCCCAGCAGTATATATACCATTATTATCATGAGAAGACTCCAAATTTTACCAAGAGGTTACTATTTATCCTTAAATTAAAAGGGAGGTCTGTTGTGCATGCCTTCCACGAGAACATCATCATTAGTTGGACTGGATACCTCTCCCAAGAAAAATGTCTCTGCTGTCAAGAGAGAAGAGGCCAGTTGCAGTGAGAGTGGGGCCCACAAGAGGTGCATACTTCTTCCAGGTCATTTACTGATGGTGTCTCCCAGAGGGCCTGGCTGGCCTGAAAACCTGCTGCCATCACTGGAAGGCATCATTTGGGGTCCTGAAACTGAAGCTGGCGGTCCTGGCATCTACTCCCAGCTCATCTGTGTGTCTACCTCCTGCAGGGTAAGCAAATCTAGCTCTCTGAATTTCTGAGAATATGGGAGTCTGGGACTACAGTACCTCTCCAGAGACTTTATATTCTATGACACTATGATTCTCTCCTCTCCCGTATCTAGGCTCTCTGGAAATCCCATTTATAAGTAAAATATAGGCAGATTCTGTCCACTATCTATCTCCACAGCTAGGACCTGGTCCAGCTTCCTCATTCATTTCTCACTTGAATTATCACAGCAGTCTCTGAACTGACCCATCTGCTTTCTCTTCTGCCCCCCACAGTCTGTTCTCAACACAGCAGACTGGATCGTCTTATTGAAATCCTACCATACTGCTCCCCAGTGACACACCTTTTCTCTCTGTGCTTATAATGTCCCTAGTGCCTGAGGGCCTGGCCCGGGTTCATCTCTCTGATCCCATCTCCTACCATCTCTCACTTGATTATCTCCATGCAGCCACAGAGCCAGCCTCCTCCCCCCTGGCCCTCAATCCACGTCCAAGTGTCAGCCGTTCCCCTTGCTGGATTGCTCTTCTTGCTCCCTCCCAACCCCACCATATCCCAGATATGATCATAACTATCTCTGTCACCCCCTTCAACCCCTACTCAACTGCCATCTCCTAGATGAGACTTTCCCTGACCATTACATTTAAAAGTGCATCAATGCCACGGCACTTGCTAATCCCCTTATTCTGCCTTTTTACTTCCCATAGCTCCAAACTTCTGATATATAATACAGTTCATATATCAATTACAGTAAAACCTTGGTTTGCAAGCATAATTTGTTCTGGAAACATGCTTGTAATCCAAAGCATTTGTATATCCAAGCGAATTTCCCCATAAGAAATAATGGAAACTCAGATGATTCGTTCCACAACCCAAACATATTCAGATAAAAATGATGACAATTCTGTAATAAAATACAAAATAATAAAGAAAATACAAAATATAAAGAAAAATACACAAATTAACTTGCACTTATCTTTGAAAACCTTTGTGGCTGGTGTGAAGGAGACATGAGAGAGGATGGTTATTGTGTAGGACAAATTTCACTCTCACTAATGGAATCATGGCTGTCTATTGGCTCAATGGAATTTTTTTCTTTTCTTGCAGCTTTAACAAGGAACCTATCCACTGACACTTGCTTTTGCCTCCTTTTGAGGATTTTGCAGAAATGTGACATTGGGTTGTCATTAAACAGATTCATCGCTCACACTGCTACAGCCTTATTCGGGTGGTGCTTTTCTAAAAAATTTTGCACTCTTTCCCACGTTTTACACATCTCCCTAATCTCATTTGAAGTGAGGGATTCCTCCACCTTTTTCTCCTCCTCTTCTGCAGACTAGATGCAGATGCAGACTTCTTATAAAATCTTGCAATTTCGGCTACTTGCATACCTCATTTGTACTTCCTGATGATTTCTTTCTTAACTTCCACTGTATTGATCTCCTTCTTATTACCTTTCTTTTCAACCTTTTCCTGCATGGGGGCCATTGTATATGCTTGCACAGATGTTGACTACAGTTCAGTATTCTTAAATTCTTGTCATATACTGTATTTGATGTAACTGGCAATAAGGTAGCAGAAGAAAGGGTCTATATCTGCAGGCAGCCTGACCTAGAATGAAGCAAAGCATTCTTTTTTTTTTTTTTAATGCTTATTTATTTTTTGACAGAGAGAGAGAGACAGAGCATGAGCAGGGGAGGGGCAGAGAGAGAGGGAGACACAGAATCCAAAGCAGGCTCCAGGCTCCGAGCTGTCAACACAGAGCCTGACACGGGGCTCGAACCCACAGACTGCGAGATCATGACCTGAGCCGAAGTCGGACGCTCAACCGACTGAGCCACCCAGGTGCCCCGAAGCAAAGCATTCTTAAGCTTACTCTTGTATGGAAAAGCAAAGAACTGTCCATAGGTGCTTCGAGGTGACAAAACATACAGTACTGCCAGTTTTGTGCACCTTCTAATGTTCTGAAAAAGCACTGATTTCTGCCAAACATCACGCCTGAGACCAAGCATCCCAGCATGGGAGACTATCACCCGCGATCCTACACCGAGAGAGACAGAGAAGAGAAGAACCATTGGCTCAGTTGTGATCCTGTGGCATTTGGTGACACATACTACTTGTATTGTAAGACACCACTTGTTTATCAAGTTAAAATTTATTAGAAATGTTTGCTCATCTTACAGAACACTTGCAGAAGAAGTTACTCACAACCCAAGGTTTTATTGTATATATATTTTTTCTCCTTTACCAGAGTGCAGGTGCCATGTGGGCAAGGAACTTGGCCTATATATATATATATATATATATATATATATATACACACACACACACACACACACACATATATATATATATATACACATATACATATATACACACATATACATATGTGTATGTGTGTGTGTATGTGTGTGTGTGTGTGTGTGTGTGTGTGTATATATATATATATATATATATATATATATATATATATAAACTGTTGTATCCCCAGTGTCTAAAAGAGTTCCTGCTTCAGAGAGGTGCTCAGTAAAAACTTGTAGGATGAAATAATGAATCCTTGAAACTCTTTTTTCTTTTTCTTGTCATGCTTTGAGATGGGCATGATGCTAATAACAGACAGCAGTGAAAGTCCAGGAAGAGAGAATGCCTCCATATTGGAGGGCTGACAGCACACAGAAGACTGCATGACTCTTCTTAGGTGGTAGAGATGTTTATAATTTGGTATTTGCACCTTGCACTTTGTTGTATATGCTGTCAGTGTTCTTCCCTGTGCCCTGGGTGTTTGCTGTCCCTCCTGCTTCAGCACCTCTGTCTGTGCCTTAAAGTTTTCTCTGTCCATAGCAACATTGTGGGACCCACGTCCAGCATGGGCTCACACTACCAGGGAGCTAATTCCCCTAGAAGTACCCTCAAATGATGAGCAAAGGGAGTTGATAGCTGCATATGCCCTTCAGTTGAGACCATTCTCTGCCATGTCTACCGTGTCCCAGAGGTCTGCAGTGGGTTCAAGCCACCATTGCCAAGTGGTAACCTTCTCATAAACATACGTGTTACAGACTTCCATCCCTTCCCTGAATTACTTCCCTACTCCTCTGCTCTCCCAGGGATCTTCTTGTGATCACTTCTTGAATAAACTGCATTCTTATCTCACGACTACTTCCACGGGAACCCAAATCCTCATAAGCACCTAACAAAGACCATCCTCCTGCTTTGTGGGTAGTTCAAGGCCTCTGTGTGTCAAGAAGATCACATTTCCTGTGCAAGTTAAGCATTGGCTAAGGATATGGACCAAGTCATTCCTAAAGCCCCCTCCTACAGCATGACCTGAGATTCCAGTTTGTGAGGGCAGGTTGATGTGAAAGAGGTAGTTAAGACCCCAGACTCTGGAGCCAGACTGCCCAGGTTCAAGTCCTGACTATTACATGCCAGCTGTATGATATTGGGCACATTGTTTAATCTTTCTCTTCCCCAGTTTCCTCATCTGTAAAATAAGTGTGCTGATAGTGCTGGACTCTGAGGTTGCCATGAGGATTAAATAAATTCACATTTGTGAAGCACTCTGACCAGTACGTGGCCTAGAGAAGACACTACGTAACATTAAATAATGAAGTCCCCCCATCTGCCAACAGAGAATCAAGGGCTAAAGAAGGTTACATTCACCGACCCAGGTCATACAACTGAGATATTCTGGAACTGGAAAGCGACTCTTTGGGATCCAAATCCAGTACGATTTTTCATATTTCACTCAACTGGAAAAAAAACCCCCAAATCTAAGCATCCATGTTTTCTTGAAACATATCCCCATAATGAAGATTGGACATTTTTGTTTTTTTCTTGTTTTGTTTTTGTATAATTAGTACTAGCTAATTAGTGGAAAAGCATAAGCAAGTAAATATGCACTACAAGTTAATTTGAAACAATATTAGGTTTATATATTTGGATTGTTCCGTATAGCTCATAGAAGAACTCTGGTGGGTAAGTACTTCACTTGGATAATAAATCAATTTCTGTTACCCCCCCAGTACTATAATCATCAAATATATGAAAAGTTTTTGTGTGAAGGAAAACAATGGACTCTGCCAATTCTCCATGGAGCATTGAAGAAAAGGATTTATGTTAAATATTGTTGAAAGGAATTCCATTCACATGTGGGCAGAGATTTTCTGATTAATGTGGAGAGTCACAATTGAAGTTGGCTCTATGTGGGGTTTGAGGGACATTTGGAAAATGTTTTTGTTCAAGAACATCTTCCCTACTGGCTTGTGCGGGTACCTAAAGGCCTACTATTAGAGGTTCATTCCTTTGGTGAGTTTCGTTCAAACAATTCATTAAATATTGCTCATGAAACAGCCACTGGGTTGTGTGCTAGGTAAGAGGTGGCTGTTTCTAAGACCCTCTACAAAATGCAAATATCTCTGAACAGGTGACACATTATGCTATTGTCAACAATTAACACTTCAGTAGGAATTAGCTTGACACATTCTTTTTCAGCTATGACAGCTGTCTGAGAACACACTCCCAAGGAAATAAGACATAAATTTTGATTATGGATAGGGAGATGGTGGATAGAGGGGTCAGGGTATGGGCCATGGCTGTAAAGGAGAGTATTAAACATTTGTTGGGCATGGGCCATGGACCAGGCACTGTGCCCGCTCCTTTCCAACCATCCTGAGGGGAGTTGGGTAGCCATTGTGATGGGTTCCCATCACAAGTCCAAAGATAAAATGGGGCAGGGAGAATAGAGGAGCATTGTAAAGACCCACTTTGCCTCCCTCTGTGGTGTTCTAGGGCCCCTGGATGATCTATAATGAGGGAGAATGAATACCTATCTCCCTTGGCTTACTTCTAAGATAGGAGAGTAACCAGAGTTTAGTAAGAGAAATTCTGCTGTTGCCACATAGAATTCTTAACCAATGTGAAATTATTCATAGAAATGAAGAGGTTGCAATGAGTGTTCAGGTTGGCCAAATTTCTTTCTACCATAAAATGCAAGTCCATGACACTGGTAGTTTGATAAATATATGTTTAGAGGACATACAGTCGAACAAAGGTTTATAACCCTTACTTAATATACAGCAACCTGCTTAGAAGTACAAATTGGCATTGAAGTTAAATATTAACAATTTTGACAGAAACTGGAAAATTTCTGTCTTCTTACTACATGCACCTTTATACTTCTTCCATCCCCATTTTGTGATTGTTCATCTGGTATTTATTGAACATTTAGTATGTGCCACTTAGCCTACAAAACTCTTAAGTATGGCATGTCTTTAATATCTGTTTAAGTTGCTATATTAGATGGAGCGTGTGCTTTTCTATTGTTCAAAAAGTAAACAGTTTCTCTTCTGATTAAAAAAAAAAACGATCTGAACCTTGACCAAATACTTAGAAAACTCATCTCTAATAGATAGAAACGTAAACATCATTTCAAACAATATTTAATGTTTATTTGTTTTTGAGAGAGTGCCAGCAGGGGAGGAACAGAGAGGGAGACAGAAGATCTGAAGCAGCCTCCATGCTGACAGCAGAGAGCCTGATGTGGGGCTTGAACTCATGAGCGGTGAGATCATGAGCTGAGCTGACGTTGGGCCTTCAACCGACTGTGCCACCCAGAAGCCCCCTCAAACAATATTTAAGTCCTACCAATTAAAGTCAAACCATTATCTCCAATTAAACTTTTAACCTTCTCCTAGTTTATTATACTCACATTATTGCTACAAAGTTCACAATTTCTACAACAGGTCCCCATCGTGGTGCCCTTGCTCATTTCTTTTTTTCTTTTTCTTTTTTAAAATTTTTTAAATGTTTATTTATTTTTGAGACAGAAAGAGAGAGAGAGAGAGAGAGAGAGAGAGAGAGACAGAGCACGAGTGGGGAGGGGCAGAGAGGGAGACACAGAATACGAAGCAGGCTCCAGGCTCTGAGCTGTCTGCACAGAGCCCGACGCAGGGCTTGAACTCACAAACTGTGAGATCATGACCTGGGCCTGAAGTTGAAAGCTCAACAGACTGAGCTACCCAGGCACCCCGCTCATTTCTTTTTTAAACAGGCCACATCCTGTCAAAAGTCAGGGCTGTAGCCCGCCACTTAGTAGCAATACAACTTTGGCCAAGTTGTGTGACCTTTTCCATCTCTGTTTCTCCCTCTGCAAAATGGTGATGGTAATACATGTCATGCTAACGTGCTCTGAGGAATATACACATTAAATGAAACGATGTATAGAAGCTGCCTGGCACAGCTCTGGAGATAGGATCCATGCTCAGTAAGCAGTGATTACAATCCCACTGCAAGTTTCAACCATTCCTGGGAGCTTTGCATTCTTGCTTGCTCCCTCCACCAGGCACTGGGGTGAGCCAGCCCTGTCACCTCAGCTAACCACTTCTCTGACATCACCTCTTGCTGCTTTACACGAGGTCTAAGTGCAGCTATTTTGCTTGAAGTTCTCTCTGAGCCCCTCTGCTAGGTTTTGTGTTTCCTAATCAGAAGACAGAAACTGAAGCAAGCTCTCTCTGCCATTTTACCATGGCAACCAGCTGTTTCTAGAGAAGTCTTATCCCCTTTCCTGGTGTCAGTAGGAAATCTGTAGTTTACAACCTTTTTCCTCCCCACCCCCACCCCCACCCCCAGCTGGGTTAGTTTTAGCCATTTGGCTCTTTTCTAACTTTACAAGGAATAAATAGCTTTTAGACCATAACCCTGTTTATATTTTAATGTATTCCTGATCTCTGCCTCCCTGTCCAGAAAAGAAAAGTAAGAAAAAAATACACAAAGGCTTTGCAGCTGCCCAGGCTGTTTAAAGAAGCCTATTGTAAATTTCCTCTCCCCATAGGCGTTCTCAGGGGCCTCAATCCAGACCCTGCACAGATCCCTGACCTGCACTTTTGTGTTCTGTCACACAGAACCCCATGTTTAGAACGGGCCCGTGCTTGATTTAATGTTCTGCCATCACTCTCTCTGAGATTCTTTGTAAGTTTTGCATAAGGGACCCCCCGCATTTCATTTTGCTCTGAGTCCACTAATTATGCAGCCAGTCTTGCCCCCAGGGCTCGTCTCCTTTGCCTTGGGCACCACCTTCGGTCTCCACCCCACCACCTGCCACCTCTCTGAGCGCCTTCTAACACCACTGCAACTGTGACGCTGGGCGCCCTGCCAAGGCCGTGCCGGGCTCACACTCAAATACACTTTTATTAGAAATTCCAGTTGGAGGAAAACAGGAGGGACCTCAGTGGTTACTCTGTGCCCTTCATGTTTACACTGTTTTCATCTCTCCTAAACCTTGTAAAATGAAAATGGGAATAAGCACTACATTCCCAAGTATGTTTGTTCACCCCAGCTTTCCAGTTGTGGTTGATTTAGTGATACAGCGCTGCTTTTGGTAGACTTCCTTATTAAAGAGGAGCATGTGAAATGGACACCTGTGTTTAGGTAAACGAATAGAAATTATTACTCCTCAGAGCTGCAAATGCCTCCAGTTTTAAGTATGACATTTGTTATAAAACAAGCACAGTATTTCATCTGCCAGCTGTGTGATAAAAGCACATTATTTCCAACCCACTAGGTAGCACTCCCCGATTAGAAGCTTGATGTGTAATAATTCAGGTATCCTGAGCTCCATGTCTTCTGAGATCCTTTATCAAGAATACTCACCAATCTAAAAGAGGGGAAATGTGACAACTGGCTGAGTTATTGAATTAGAAATATAGGCATTTAAGTTTAAGACCCGAGGAATCAGAAACTTGCAGTGGGGTAAACCTCTGCTAATAAATATCATGGTCATTTGATTCATCAACAAAAACCCATAGCCTAGCATCTGTGAGAACACGCACAGGATAAATGTCATGTATTACAGGACACAGGCAGAGGCTGAGGATGACAGTAGGCAAGCTTTGGGGTCGCAGGGAGGATAATGGGCCACATCTGTACAAATGGGATCCATCTTTTCCTTTAAATGATCTTCTGGTTAAAAAAGGAAAATTGGGATAGTACTGGTATGATTCCACATTAAACCCTTGGTGAACTCTGTTACCTGGCTCTCTAGGGACCAGAATTGTCTCTTGTTTGTCATTTCCTAATTATTGGGAATTATATCATTTCCAGTCGAGTTTTGGTGTTGATTGCATTTTATTACATTTTAATCCTATGACTATTGGAAAACCAGATGTAGCTGGCATTGGTTGCACTCTTCCAACTCGCATCTGTGGTTTTTTTTTAAGCTTATTTTTTTTTTTTGTTTGAGAGAAAGATAGGGAGCACATGGAGAGGCAGAGAGAGAGAGAGAGAGACAGAGAGAGAGAGAGAGAGAGAGAATCCTAAGCAAGCTCCACACTATGAGTGCAGAGCCTGACTCAGCGCTCAAATCCATGAACCGTGAGACTGTGACCTGAGCAGAAATCAAGAGTCAGACACTTAACCAGCTGAGCCACCCTGGTGCCCCATCACCAGTGATTTTTTAAATAACACAAATCTGATCAGTCAGCTTAGCTGTTGGAACCTCATCAGTGCTCCATGAATTAGTCCAGAGTCCTCCCCCTGAGCCCTGTGAGTTCAGGTGCCTGCCTCCTTTCCCCAATTCTTACTCTTCATTATTCACCCTGTTTGTGAGGCCCCAGTGAAGAGGAAATGTGTTTCCTTTTCCACTGCAGAAATTCCCATCTCCATTCACGGCACTGTGAGCAGGTGCTACGTCTATTGCATTCACTCCTCATCTGCATGACCTAGCACCAGGCCTGGCAAGAGTAGATGCTCATTAAAACAATTATTTTTAAATGAATCAATAGCCAAGTGTAACAAAGAACCTTCCCCACTAATAATGTGAGCTGAAGTTCAACTGTTATCCAGAAAATAGTAGAAAAGTATATTAGATTCGAGAAGGACAATGTGGGTCCACGTGAAGAATTTAGCATTAAAGACGGAAGATACTCATTTTTTAAAAATCTGTTTTTCTCCAGCTAACTGGCTAGCTGTATAAAAGTAATTTGAAGAAACATTACAGCTTATGAAATATTTTTGCTTATGAAACATTATTTACAAAAATAATACATGAAACATTTGCTTTTCAACGCTTTCAGATGGGCCTGACGAGGTAGCTACTCCTGTCAAGCTCTCTGTGCAGCTTTACAGACACTGTTCTTTCTATGCAGTATTTCCACACAGCGATCCACAGAAACCGCACCACAGTGGGTACTGCTCCAGTCCTGTCCTGCTGCGGTCTAGCCACGGAACAGGGGCGGCGGGTGCTGGTGACAGGGCGTTTCATGTGGGAGCTGAGGTGTCAATTCTTCGAGTCCAGGGCAGTGCGTAACACCAGCATCAAGGTGCACACCCAGCTGTCCCGGGCTGCAGCAAAGCCTTGAGCTCCAGGGACCTGGCTGCTCTCGATTTAATAAGGAAACTGTCAGGAGACCTTGCATCGTGCAACTACCCATCACCTGAGAGTCAAATAGCTGTAACTGAGGATGGCCACATCCTGAAAAAGATACGTAGCAGCTTCTAGAATTGAGATGAGATTAGGAAACTATTAGGTTGGGTTGATGAATGATTTGTGCTGTCATTTATACCACCTAATAAGCACTTTTACGATTTTATTTATCTTTAAAATTTAGTGAAGTTAGAGAATAAAAATTAATGTTTTTCCTTTATGTTTTGACTTATAAATAGATTTATATAGTAATTTATGTCACTGCTTTGGTTGTTAAATATTTTAAATATTATTCTTGTTTTTTTCAAATTTATTATTATTAATATATATAATGCTGCCAATCATTATTATGCAGTTTTAGTGAGTTCCCTAATTCTTTATTCCTTAGTTCCCTTCCCTGTAAAATGGGATAGAAAATAGTACCTATCTCTCAGAATTATTATATTAAGTAAGTAATGTAAAGTGCTAGGGTACTTTTTGGGACATGGTTGGAGGTGATTAAATTCAGTTATTATTATTTTCATTAACCCTTGCACACGCTTCCTTGTATTATTATCTGCAAGTATATGTCTTGGTAGTTAGAGGAAACATTCTCTAGAGCTACAATGATATTTCCCCACAAACTTAAAATTAAGTAGGCCCTTTCAGAATTAGTGTCTAATTATAACAAACTGGAGTGGAGATATGCAGGCATTGTAATGATATCAAGAGCCCCAAGATCTGGCTGAAGCTTGGTTAAACACAGTGATATATTCAAAGAAAGACTTTATCCACCCGATAGGACCTGGCCCATCTTAGAAGCACTGGAAAAGGAGAGTTCAGTTAAACAAAACTCCTGAAGCACAAGACCGGATCCTGCCTTGCCCTCTGGGGATTGCTCCCTCTGGCTGGTTGTGGGTGGGGGTGGGGCACAGAGGGTAACGTGAGCAGTACCTGGTAGCTGCTCAGGACAGCTACCTGTCCTGGAGTAGATGCCTCCTGGAGTAGATGCCTCCACATAAGGCCAAAAGAGGCAGGTGAAATCCTACAGTGGAAACAGAAATGTGTGGCTCTCAGAGCCTAGATGCCAGTCCCCCTTTGAATCTAATGTTGGATCTTGGACTCTAGAGCAAACTCCTCCTACAGATTGTAATTCATCTACCACTGAATCTTGTCTAGAAGAAAGGAAGGCATTGTCAGGTGGATGGGCATGTCTATCTTCCTGGAAGTTAAGTAAACTCCACTATATCCTCTCAACAGATATTTACTGAGGGTCCAGTCTACGTAGTGCACTATTCTATCAACTGGGGATAAAAGAGTGATTAAAACAAACACAAATCCATGGCTTCCTAAAGTATTTATCCTCTTGGTCTGGGAGTCAGGAAATAAATTATCTATTCTTTTTTATTTTTTATGTTTAAACTTTTATTTATTATTAAGTGACAGAGCGTGAACAGGGGAGGGGCAGAGAGAGAGGGAGACACAGAAAGGGAAGCAGTCTCCAGGCTCTGAGTGGTCAGCACAGAGCCCGATGCGGGGCTTGAACTCACAAACCGCAAGATCATGACCTGAGCCAAAGCTGAACGCTTAACCGACTGAGCCACCCAGGTGCCCCAATAAATAAATTATCTATTTACCTATCTATCTGGGGGCAAGAGAGGGCCAGAGGTTGGAATTTTAGGTCATAGTGGCAGGGGACTTTTAAGTAAAAGCTTTGGGGAACTGTCGGAGAAACAGCAGGCAAAGGGACTCACAGGCGTGCCAGCCCAGGTGGTGGTGGGGCACTTAGGGGCTGAGGCTAAGTGGCGAGGGAGGAACAGGGAGAGCAGGCAGGCAGATCATGTAGAGCTAGAACTCACTGCAAAGGCATGGGCTTCTATTTGAGGATTCTGAACAGAGGAAGGACATGCTCTAAGCATTTAACAGGATTCAAGATCTGCCTTTCTGTAGAGAAGCAGGCAAACAGGCACAGGTAGGAAAGCCAGAGAGGAAGCTATTACAAGGCAAAGATGATATATGGGAGAGGCAGGAAAATGTAGGCCAAAATTGTTTTCATTTCTCGATTTTGTATATTAGTACCTTATGAGCAGCTTTATCATTAGGAATCAACATCCAGATTATAATTAATTAGGGCCACTCACCAGATCATGCAGCAGGTGTGACTTCATAGTCTAAGTGCAAGATGTAACTTTTGTTCTTTTATAAAACTAAATGTAATTCTAGTTAGAGAACCGTTAATCTTAGGGTAAATTTAATCATGTAGGATTTTTTAAGGTGGTTCTGGGTTTTCTCACTCAATTTAGGGATTTCTCATGCTTCTTCTCATGGTGGGAATTACTTGCTGCTGTTTCCTACCCCCATGCTTACATTAACATGGGTGCCCTGGTGGTCATTGCTGTCCTACATTCGTATCACAGAAATATCTGGGCTTCTAGCTGGACTTAGGACAGTAGTGCCCTGTATTCTGGGGTTCCCAAATCTAACTGAGGATGCTCCCATCATCTTCTCCCACCCCACTTTGGTCTGCCTCTTGAGTGGAGAGTAACCAATGGTCTGATTGTCTTGATTTTCATAGAAGGTTATACTCTCCATTGGCTGTGGAGTCTTTGAATAGGCTGGTGGAAGCAGGGAAAGAAGCTTATGTCTGCTTTTTAAAAAAATGTCTTTGACATAGCCTTAAAAACTCTGTGTGTGGATTTCTGATACCTGTATATAGAAACCAAAGAGCAATAAAAAAGAATCAACTATTGATAAATGCAGTATCTTGGATAAATCTCAAGTCATACAGCATGTTAACACACTATTTGACCACATTTATATGAAACTGTACACAGTACAAACGAATCTATAGGCCAGAGAGCAGATCAATGTTTGTGGAAGGATAGGGCAAAAAGGAGAGATTTTAAAAGATCATGAAGAACTTTTGTGGGTGAAAAATATGTTCATTATTATGATTGTGGTGATCGTTAAATGGATGTCTGCATATGTCAAAACATATCAAATTGCATAATTTAAATATAGTCTGTATACATATGTCAATTATAACTAAATAAAGCTGATAAAAACTGAATAGAGACAGGATCTTAGGGCAGCTGTGTGATTATAAATAGTGGCACTGAGCAGCTGAAGACATGTCACTTGATGTCTTCATATTGCTCTAGTCCATCTGGAATGAACTCCATGGAGGAAAAAGGCTCTTTTTTTCCCCAATTCTACACAGACCTTTAATGGCTGTGAGATGGGGAGATAGAATATTTTGGTTTAGCACTTGCAGACTGAGCAGTCTGGACCATGGGGACAGAAATGGAGAGGTGTCTGAAGTTGCTGCTGGAAGCTCCCTCCCCAGCACATGTATCCTTTGTTTCAGCAGAGGCTGCCCTTCTGGACTCTGAAGTAGTGCCCTGTAGTGTCCTGGTCGTGATCAAACAGCCACCCTCCCCCCCCCCCCACATGCCCGCCTTCTCAGCTGCCAGGACGAAGTCTCCTGGGTGGAGACCCAGTGTGATAAACCACACCATGTGCCATCTTGCTGATGGTGAGACAGCTGATGGAGGGCAAACCCCGCTCCAACATGCATGTCAAGTAGCATCTCCATGCTGATGGATTCCTAGGCTCTTTAGTGGGTGAAGAGCTAGGTGCTCCAGGACTCACCCTGCATCTTTCTGAGTGGTCCTAGAGAACAGTCTCACAGTTCACCATCCATCTTCTTATTGATGAACACACTGTTGGGTCTGCCAGTTGCCCATCTTAATGGCCTTGGGGGCCACAACCATGCCTCCTTGTTGACTCAGGGATCTCAGCACAGCCTTCCATTTGCCCACCCATGGCTGTGTTGAAATTGCTAGTGACGTGCATTGACTGGTGTTACTCTTAAGGATAACCACGTAGGGAGCCCCCAGGAGCATGGCAGACACCTGCTAGACACATTCCAGTAGCTTGAGGTGGATGTGCAGGTGAAGAGCACTCACTGTCATGACTCTACCTTTCTCTCTAAGGTCTACTTTGAAAGTGAAGGCCGAGTATTAACTTGTTCTCTCTTTCTGAATTTTACAATAGTGACCATGAAAAAAGAAATGATTCAAGTGCCAGGGATGGGGGGCAAGGACTGTGGGAGAAGGAGATGGGGGGTCAATTCAGTATATTCCCTACAATATTACTTCACCTTTGTAGATTGTTTTTCTTGCAAGGTTAAGGACCAGTTCCTACACCTTCTTTAGTAAATATATCAATGCCTGACACTGTTGAAGGCCTTTGGAACAAGACCCTGGAGAATTATCTTAGCACTGCAGAGACTCCCTTTGGGATGGGAGCCTTCCTAAATATTGTGAACAGGACAGTTTGTGTTTACAACATCATGGAGATGTTGCTAAAATTATAAAGCCCCAAAGCTGAAGTTGGCTTCCTTTCTAAATGCTGTGTTGACATTCCTCTATATATAAGACACAGGAAATGGGGCAATAAAGCCAATCTTTATTGCATTATTTGTGCAAAATATCTGGTGCAGACTCTTGCTTGGGAACCCTGGGGAGAGCTCTAGGTTATAAGAGAGGAAAGAAGAAATATCCTAAATATGAGCATCATCCTGATACTATTTCACCAGAACTTTGGGGCTTGGGTGACCTCAGTGTAACTCCTGCCCTAAATGTTCATTCAGGTATTTTATTAAATTGACTTTCTAATCACCCAGAAGACATTTTCCTGAAGCATAGCCATGACTGGCAGCGGTAGGTGTGAAGGGTAGAAAGGAGGATTGAAATTTCCCCAAATCAACTAGCTAAAACAAACATCCAGTCTGGAGAGAATTTTAGCAATTTTAGTTTCTTTTGTAAAATCTATCATTAAAGCATAATACTCATACACAAAATTATACTTACTGTAAGGGTACAGCTAAATACATTTTCAGAAATAAATCAGCACCAAGATAAAAAATAAATAAATAAAGCATTTTCAGCCTTCTAGAACTACCCCCCCCCCCCACCATGTACACACACACAGATGCCACTTTTTGTCACTACCAACCTCTCTCATCCAACTAACCACTGTCCTGACTTTGAATACTACAGGTTAGTTTTGCCTGTTTGGGAACATTACACAGATAGAATTGTACAATATGTTTATTTTTTGGCCTCTCTTGCTCAATGTTGTATTTGTGACATTCATCTGTGTTGCATATGACAGCAGTTCATTCATTCCCATTGCTTCTCATTTCCATTGTGTGAACATATCACAGTTATTTTTAACCCATTCTAGCAATGGTGGAAATTTGTGTTTTTTCCAGGTTTTAGCAATTATATAGCTTCTATGAAACATTTTATACATGGCTTTTGATAGCCATAGCCCACCAAATTCTTTCCTGGTAACTTGTATATTTGCTTTCATAATGCTTCTGTTAAAGTTTTTTGCTCATTTTTCCTTTTTTATTGGGTTACCTGTCTTTTACTGATTCATAGGAGTTGGTATGTATCCTGAATTTGAGACTTAATCAGACCTAAATATTGCCAATGACTTCTCTCATTCTGTGGGTTGACAATATTCTTTTGAAAATCAAGAGATTTATAATACTCCTCTTATGCTTACAGTCTATGTGATTTTGGGGGCATTCACCCATTTTTTTCTAAATCAAAGTTTTCTCACCAGCAATATGATACTTCGATTTCTTAATTTTCTAATTTTGAGCCTGATTTACACTGCATGTATGTAATGCATATATTTCTCCAGAGCTTGAATGAGTCTCTAGAGAAAAATTTGGAGGTTCTCATCAGCTGGGTCAAAGTGAAAGAGGAGAGAGCAAAGGAACCACACTAACTGTTTAATAGAGACAGGTAGTGGCATCTCTGGGACAATTCCAGCCTTGTACTTCCTTCCTCCTCCTGTAAATTTCTAGCCACTTAGGAGGTAGTTTTGAGAGTTCTATACTGCAAAAGGAATTTCTAGTAAAGAAAATTTACTTCTCATGAGGGGTGATAATGGCCATTACTGAGTTTGGCTGAACTGGAGTCCCACTGCTTTAAACATTCTACCCTGTGGGCTTGGACATTTCCTGCTTGGCATGAAGAATCAGACAGCTGCCCTCTCATCCCCAATGCAAGCATCTATGATAGTATTGATGCTTCATAGATTGTATTAAAAAGGTCAGTGAAGATCCTGAGCAAAAATAAAAATTTGTATGGTGATGGTGGTAGAATATTTGTGTGAAATTTTGCTTCCTTAATTTTGTTGCCCTCTTCTTGACCTCAGAAAGGTATGGATTATTCCTGTTTCCTCATGAAGAAGCCCAAGGAATCAGTGTAGGTTGATAAAATCATACGTGGCTACTGAGCACTTGAAATGTGACTTGCTCCGAATTGAGATGTGCTATAAGTTTAACACACATACAGGACTTCAGAGACTTGGTACAATTGGTTGAATGCAGATTACAAGTTGAAATGATAATATTTGGAATATATTGGGTGAAATAAAATCATTTATTAGATTTAATCTCACCTGTTTCTTTTTACTTTCTTAGATGTGCCTATTAGAAAACAATTTTTAATTATCTATGCAGCATGTTATATTTCTGCTGGACTGCATTCTTACAGGTTATGGCTGATGAATACCATCTCCATGGCTGTGAGTTCAACACTGTCCCACTTAGAGTGGAAGGTTCTGCTTGTTCCATTTTGTTAGAGCACCAGAGGAAGCAGAGGAAAGAGAGAGAAGGCCAGCTCTGGCTTCATAGCCCCACCTCCCACAAATAGATTCCAAGTTATCCACCTTCTCTTCAAGGATGTGGATGGGAAGTAAGAGAGGCACATTCTCCTTATTCCTTCTACACCTTGTCCTGGGACCCCTCATAAAAGGCTCTTTTTCTATTTCCCACTTCGGCTGCATCTAATCCTTCTAGCCCATTTTATTTCTAGTTCAAGTGGCCCCACAGATGCTTACCTTGTCTCTGGGAGAGGAAAAACTGGTAAATAGCATATTCACTAGATACTTTTAGGTCTTTAAATTTTTGCACCTATTTGGTGTGGCTAGGGAAGGAATCTGTGCTCTCAAAATACCCAAGAGAGAAGAGGGGAAGGAGAAAAACAGAAAATACTCCAATTTATATTTTAAGAAATAATGCTGCTACATAGTAATCTCTAATAGAACACCGATTATGTGTCAGGAGTAAACTGACACTGATTGATAGCCAGGCGATATGCTGAGGGCATTTAATACATTATCTCATTTGTCTTTGCAATCATCCATTGAGGTAGTACCATTATCATCCCCATTTTACAGATGAGGAACTAGGGCTTGAATTCTCTCAGTATCCTCTTCTGCTAACATTCAAATTCTGACAGTCTGACTCTAGAGCCCACCAATTTACTAACCATACTTTACTGCACTAAGTAAAGCATCCAGCAGAATATCAAGCACACGGTAGGGACTTAATAAATGGTAGCCTCTAGTCCTATCGTGGTAACTGTTTTTATTCATACTGTGAAACGAGTAAGAAGCATAGCTGGTTTTCAAGTTCAGTTCCAAATCTGTTTTTCCTCTCCTGTCCTTCAAGTCCACTCCTGTGATCCCATCATCCTTTTTAATGGCTCCTGTAGTAGACTGGGGGTGGTGTAATTTCAACCACCTGCCAGCTCCCACTGGCCCATAACAGCTACTGGAGTGTTGACAGGAGTCTGAGGACACATCAAAACTCCAAAGAAGGAGAGCCACGGTGGATTGGGATATCTTTCATGGGCATGGTGGAGGGAGTGGTGGTAACATGGCCACCTGTTAGTCATTTCTGGCTCCCACACTCACTATATCCCATTACTCAGAGACATTTAACCACCAAGTCTATTCTCCCCAGCTCTTCCTTTATGCTCTGGCTCTTCCTTTCTTCTTTAAAAGAAAGCTGCTTCTCAACTAATTTAAGCCATTGCCATAAAGAGTGGGGGACAATTCCCAGAGGCACTGACCATATAGTAGGGAATTAACTCCAAAGATGCTCTTCCCTAATCTACCCTTTCTCATAGTTAGATGTCATGTACTCCAACGGGCCTGGGGAGGTGGGCCGGGAGGCGTTAGGAAGAAAGGGAAATATTTGGAAGCAGCTAACCTTTTCTTGTAACCCCCATCACATGGCACCCACCTGTGGATGGAATCTATTTTAGTGATAAATGGTTGGAAGCCCCCTAGCAAATCCCAAATGAACAGATTTTAAATGTTTGCTGGGGGGCTTACCCTTATATTTGGACTCAAAATAGAATCAATTTTCTCGCCATAACTGAGATGATTTGGAACACAGATACTCTCTCACAGACAGGCCCAGGTACTCTTTATTATGTGGCATAAACACAAAGCACTGATATTTGTTTGAAATATGCCCCTAAAGCCTCCAAAGGGGGAAAAAGTGTGTGAAAATGGCATGAATTAGAATAGGCTATAATATTCTGAATGTACCTTCTGTCCTCAGCCTTGCTGTTTTGCAGAAAGCATCTAAAATTTATGTTCTTAGATTTGTCAGTTTAAAATTGTGAGCTGTGTGTTAGGCCAGCACAGTAAAATATTGAAGGCATCACTGTGGATGGGAGAGTGAGGGTGGGATTGTAATACATCAAGATCAAAAGAATTGTGCAGACTTTATAAATTCTTCAGAGATTTTTATCCTGCCTCATTTGTGAATTTTAAGAAGCTTGGCATAATATCTTCTTTTTCTCCCCTTAGATATTTAGGAAGGAGGGCAAATTATATTGTTTTCCTGTCACATTTGGAGACAGGCTGTCGATGAACAAGCTGTAAATGATATAATATCCTTAATAAATAAGTGTGGGCAAATCACTTTGCAAAACAAGGTTAGAAAAAGAGGCAATAGATGGTCGATGACTCATGGCAAACTGATAAGGAGGCTTAGGCAGTAAAGAGTCTGTTCTCTCATATAGCAGTATTATTACAACTGCCTTCACTCTGAAGCATTGTGGATTTAACAATTTTGGCATCACAATCTACAATAATCTTAAAGGAAAAACACAACATTAAGTACTGGAAAGGGAAAATACTTCTGGGCCTTCTTTAAACAAGTGCTAATGTCATTCCCTTACAGAACATCTGGGTGGTATAAAAGGCTGATCTCAAATAGAATGTTGAAACAGGGGAGTCCAAGTTAAGACACATTTTTTTTTTCAAGAGATGACATTCCAGGCCGGCTTTGCCTTTTGCTTTTCTTTTCCACAAGCCGAAACCAAGATGTCTTTAGAATCTTCCTGGGGAACATGGCCAGACCTTATATCCCTTAGCAATAAACCTGAAATGAACTTGATTAAATCATATGTGATTACATTATCACTTTTAAATATGTCAAGAGATCCTTATGATTTGGTTTATGATCACTTTGGTATAGGTAAGCTGGTCCTATTGGATAGTGGAAAGAAGCTAATTGGGGGAAAGTTCTTTCCTTCAAAGACGTATATAAGCCTGTCTAACTGGCATGTATTTGCTCAAAAAGGCATGCCTGACATAACATTATTTGAAGAGGCAGTTTTTATAATAGGTGTAGAGCTTGCTGCATGTTCTTCTATTTCAAAACATGTATGTGGAAATAAGCCCCATGTCCCTGTTAGAACCAAAGGCTGAATGCCAGACAACATCTTGGATGAAGGAAGAACATTTAAGTAACTCATCAATTAGGTTTCTGATTAGCTATCAGTTATCTGAACCATTTTATGTTTGCCTCTGCTCTTAATTGCATCTAATATTGAAGATGTGATATCTGTGTAAGGAGTCCTTATTTCTGCCAGGCTGTCTGCTACACGCCAGGAAGGTCCTAGGGGCAGTACCCTCAGAGGGCTGATAGTCCAGTGAGGGAATGTTTTACTCACGTATCTTACTCAAGCCATTATGTTTATAAATGTGGTCCCCAATCGTGAAGGGCAAGACCTCAATGCAATTAATCCTTTCTGAACTCCTGCTGTGTGCAAAAGCACCATAAAAATGTACGAATTTCAAGTATATGGTTATAAAATCCAAGGCTAACATTCACAATCTGTTTCGTTCTCAACAGAAAATCAGCATCTTACTTAATCAGTGGGTGTGTTCTTAACTAGCCTGGGCCACCAACAACAAGAAGGTGCTGACGATGGCAGTAAAAGTCATTCTGACCCAGAAGTCTATGTATTCATGGCTTGCTCAGGGCAAAGAGGCCATGCTGGAGCATAGGCTGCCGCTGAGCCCTGGTGAAAGAGATTCAACTGAAGCACCTGGCTGAACAGTATGGAAGAACAGGCGGAATGAAGAAACTCCACAGTTATGGGAAATATCAAATATGCATTTGCCTCCATTCCCTGGCCTGTTTACTTTTTCATCTTTCCAGCCTTTAGAAACAAGTATTTTTCCTTCTAACAGAATAAATGGGAGAGATGATGAAAAAAGAGTCTGTCTTCACAAGTCAGTGACTTCACAAGTGACTTCACAAGTCACACCAAACAACAGTGGCTGCTTTTAAAACCCACTGCAGGGATGTGTGGGTGGCTCAGTCGGTTGGGCGTCCGACTTCAGCTCTGGTCATGATCTCCCAGTTCTTGGGTTCGAGCCCCAAGTCGGGCTCTGTGCTGACAGCTCGGAGCCTGGAGGCTGCCTCAGATTCTGTGTCTCTCTGTCTCTCTGCCCCTCCCCAACTCACACTCTGTCTCTCAAAAATGAACATTAAAAAAAAATAAAAAAATAAAAACCATTCCATCTTGGAAAACATGCAGTATTATGAAACTCAGCTACATTTCTCCACCAGAGGTTATCAAGATGTGGGTGGAGTTGAGGGAACTAAGTTGATTATGAAAAGCCCACAAAGATAATGGTCAGGTATCCTTTCAAACACTTAGTACCAACAGCACAACTTCTGTGCTCTGTAACATGCATAGATCCAAGAAATATTTTCACTCTCAGAGTGGCTGTATTTTAAAAATGAGTAAGCATATGCTGCTGAAAGCAACAGTTAGTACAATTCATTTGGAAAGCTTTGGGGCAGTATCGACTAAAGTCAGGATAAATACATATGCCCTATGACCCAGGATGTGTGTCTTCCCAGGTACATATCCCAACACCAATGAATGTATATCTTTACAAAAAGATGTGTACAGGAATGTCCAGACCAGTGTACTGAATGAGCATCAAGAGTAAATGGATAAAAAGGTTATATTCTCACAATAGAGTATTATATGCCAGCAAGAATGAGAGAACCATAGCCACATTCAACAACATGGATGAATTCTGAAAACAAAATGTTGAGGAAAAGAAGCTAGACACCAGTGAGTGCACACTGTATATGAATTCTGAAAAATAAGCAAAAACTATTGTGACGTGTCAGAATAATGGTTGCCCTTGAGGTGGTGGTAACTGAAAGAGGATCCAAGGGGGCCTCTGGATGGTTGCAATGTTCTTGAAATGGGTATTATTTATACAGGCTTGTTCACTTCATGAAAACTCATTGAGTTGTACACCCATGATTTTTACTCTTTCCTGTATATATTCTATACTTCAAAAATTATCATAAAAAAGTGGTAGGCCACTGTGAGATAGCTTATAAATCAAGAGCAGGCAGAATTAAGTAACTCAAGTGTCTTTTGTTATTAACCAATCAACTCTTTATTGTGCACCAACATTTGCCTGGCACTACTATGCTCTAGAGAGGAATTTTTAAAAGAAGAACAACACACAGGACCTTCTCCAGATGAGTGTAAAATGTAATTGGGATGACAAGCCAGATGAAGCTATTAGAAAATTTCATAGGTCAACATAAAGTTCAAGCACCGATAAGTATGTTTGGAAAAAAAACATTGTCAGAGTTTAGATAGGGCCTAGCTTTCTCCAGCTAGTGACTAAGATCCGCTTTCCCTCTATCTCTTTTTCAGTGGCACTCCTTTGAGAAGCCTTCCCTGACTCAACTCTCTTCTATACTCCCATAATGTCCCCAAACAATGCTGGGTAACCCACATCATGATGAGTTTAATTAATCATGTATTATATTGTTTATTGTACATCTCTACATGTGGCAGGAACAGTTCTGTTAACATCTATATCCCTGGGCTTAGCTCAGACTTAGAAAATTTGCTTGAATAAATAAGATGGGGAGAAAACATGAGCTGACAATATGAATAATAAAGACTTTACAAAAGGGCCTAACCTAAGCTCAAGTTTGAATGATGTGTAGGAAAATGAATAATAACTGAGCGACAGAGAATATCTAAAAAGCTTTCCATGTGAGTCTCCTTTAATTATCAAAATAACCCTATGATACTGGTCATATGATTCCCAGTTAATTCATCCCTCTCTACTATTCAGAGAGGTTAACTAACTCGCTCCAACTCAAAGTTGGTGAGTGACCAAAACTGGAAACTTTAAATGGTTCAGTGCCTTTAAATGACTTATCTTAGGAAAAAGGAAGGCAGCTTAGCGAATATAGATGTGTTCATCTGGATCAATGGAACTCCCATACTATTATACGCATTATTTGGCCCTGAGAGATCTTCTGAGTGGAGACTGTTTTGTTCCATTAAGCAAACAGTAGGACATTTTTGGTTTGTTTTTTAAAGAAGGCAAAATGATTTCTCTAGAGGCTTAATCCATTTGACCATATAAATCCCAGCCAATTGTTGAGTCTTAAAATAGTCTTGTTCATATCTGAAAAGGAGAGATTTGGGTATAAAATCAATATAAGAAATCAAAGTGCTTTTCTCAGATAAAATCTAAGAGGACCTGCAGTGAGGAGAGAGCTGGCGTGTGAGGCCAGAGTAATGACTGACCCTGTCCTGGCAGGTGACTGAGTTCTGAATCCTGCTACTGTGTTCTCAACTCCCCTCCCACCACCCCACCTGTATATTGCGCGTATGTTTCCAAGTGCCTGGGTGTTTTGTAGACAAATGGTATAGCAAATGCCCATCATCTCCTCACTGTCCAGCAGATCAATATATCTATATTTCATTTCAGCTAAAAACCATCAGATGGATGAAGCTAGGGGAAATAATATACAAAATAATAAACACCTTAGAATTTATTTCATTTAATCCCCTTCTCTACAAATGACAACTTTGGGGCCCAACCATGTTGTATCAGTTAGCTTTTGCTGCCTAACAAACCATTCCAGAACTCACTAGCTTAAAATTTTGTTGTTGTTGTTGTTGTTGTTGTTTCTTTTTTTTTCAATATATGAAATTTATTGTCAAATTGGTTTCCATACAACACCCAGTGCTCATCCCAAAAGGTGCCCTCCTCAATACCCATCACCCACCCTCCCCTCCCTCCCATCCCCCCATCAACCCTCAGTTTGTTCTCAGTTTTTAGGAGTCTCTTATGCTTTGGCTCTCTCCCACTCTAACCTCTTTTTTTTTCCTTCCCCTCCTCCATGGGTTTCTGTTAAGTTTCTCAGGATCCACATAAGAGTGAAAACATATGGTATCTGTCTTTCTCTGTATGACTTATTTCACTTAGCATCACACTCTCCAGTTCCATCCACGTTGCTACAAAGGGCCATATTTCGTTCTTTCTCATTGCCATGTAGTACTCCATTGTGTATATAAACCACAATTTCTTTATCCGTTCATCAGTTGATGGACATTTAGGCTCTTTCCACAATTTGGCTATTGTTGAGAGTGCTGCTATAAACATTGGGGTACAAGTGCCCCTATGCATCAGTACTCCTGTATCCCTTGGGTAAATTCCTAGCAGTGCTATTGCTGGGTCATAGGGTAGGTCTATTTTTAATTTTCTGAGGAACCTCCACACTGTTTTCCAGAGTGGCTGCACCAGTTTGCATTCCCACCAACAGTGCAAGAGGGTTCCCGTTTCTCCACATCCTCTCCAGCATCTATAGTCTCCTGATTTGTTCATTTTGGCCACTCTGACTGGCGTGAGGTGACATCTGAGTGTGGTTTTGATTTGTATTTCCCTGATGAGGAGCGACGTTGAGCACCTTTTCATGTGCCTGTTGGCCATCCGGATGTCTTCTTTAGAGAAGTGTCTATTCATGTTTTCTGCCCATTTCTTCACTGGGTTATTTGTTTTTCAGGTGTGGAGTTTGGTGAGCTCTTTATAGATTTTGGATACTAGCCCTTTTTCCGATATGTCATTTGCAAATATCTTTTCCCATTCCGTTGGTTGCCTTTTAGTTTTGTTGGTTGTTTCCTTTGCTGTGCAGAAGCTTTCTATCTTCATAAGGTCCCAGCAATTCATTTTTGCTTTTAATTCCCTTGCCTTTGGGGATGTGTCGAGTAAGAGATTGCTACGGCTGAGGTCAGAGAGGTCTTTTCCTGCTTTCTCCTCTAGGGTTTTGATGGTTTCCTGTCTCACATTCAGGTCCTTTATCCATTTTGAGTTTATTTTTGTGAATGGTGTGAGAAAGTGGTCTAGTTTCAACCTTCTGCATGTTGCTGTCCAGTTCTCCCAGCACCATTTGTTAAAGAGACTGTCTTTTTTCCATTGGATGTTCTTTCCTGCTTTGTCAAAGATGAGTTGGCCATACGTTTGTGGGTCTAGTTCTGGGGTTTCTATTCTATTCCATTGGTCTGTATGTCTGTTTTTGTGCCATGTTTCGTTCAATCTATATTAGCCTACAAGGCACTTCGGAGAGTCTTCTGTTCTCATTTAGAACTGGGTTCTGAGTTCATTCATGCATGCTTGGTCAGTCAGTGGGGCAGCAGGGGCTGGGCTGATCTAGGGTGGCCTTTACTCACATGACTAGATGTTCACTGAGGTGATCCTTCAGTAGGCTAGCCTGGGCTTGATCACAGAGTACTGGGAAGAGTCTAAGAGAGTGAGTGGAAGTTTGCAGGTCCTTTTGAAGCCATCGCTTTATTAAATTTTGTTGGCAAAAGCAAGCTACAAGGCCAGACCGGCTTTAAGAAGAAGTAGAATAGATTTCATCTCTTGATGGAACAGAAAGGTCATATTGTCTAATATGTAGATACAGGGAAAGGTGGGGACTTAGAGACAATTTTTTTTAATCTATCACAGAAGTGAAATGGAAGGACTGGTCAAGTGTCATCAGAAAGCAAAGGCAAGATCTACTCAGGGTCCCAAGCTGCAACCATGCTTCCTCCACCATATTGTGTATTTTGTTTGGAGGGCTGAGCCCTCTTCTGGGAAATGCTAGCACACTGGCAACAGTGTTGGTGGAGTATAAAGATAAGAATGCAAATGGTGCTTGTTTTATTTCTCCTTCATATCATCAGGTTTGATTGTTGAAGTTAGGAAAAAAGTTGTGTTTTTTTCAAACAGAAAATATGAAAAACCATAATGAGGATAATTTAACAATCACATCTTTAGATCAAAATAGAGGGACTGAATTGCCAAAACTCTGAGGGGTCTGAGAAACTGAGAAACAGGCCTTCTGGAAACTTAGCTGTAAGGAAACTGAAGTAACTTCTCTACAGTAAGGGTGGTAATGGTAGGCAGAATAACGGCCCCCAAAGATGTCCACATTCCATTCCTCAGAATCTGTGAATATGTTGCCTTGCATGGCCAAAAGGACTTTCAAAATGTGATTTAGGGCATGGCCTTGGGACCTTGAGATGGGGAGTTTATTTTGGATTATTCGGGTAGGCCCAATCTAATCACATGAGCCCTTAAAAGTAGAAGAGGGCAGAAAAATGGATCAAAGAGAAATGATACAAGAGAGACTCAACTTTCCCTTTACTGGCTTTGAAGATGGAAGGAGGGAGCAATAAGCCAAGAAGTGTGGCAGCTTCTAGAGGCTGGGAACTCTCCTCAGCTCATAGCCAGCCGGAAAACAACCATCTCAATCCCACAGTCTCAAGGAATTAGACTCTGCCAACAATCTACATGGGCAGGATACCAGTTCTCTCCTAGGACCTCCAAAAGGGACACAGCATGCTGACATTTTACCTCAATCTTGACTGCTGATCTTGACTCTATGAGACCATAATGGACTTCCGATCTACAGAACTATGAGATAATAAGTGTGTGTTGTTTTAGGTCTCTAAATGTGTGGTGATCTCTATGGCAGCAATAGAAAACTAATACAGATAATAAGCCATAAAATATATCCCTTCTACTGATAGACAAGTTCTTTCCAATTTTCCACTATTACAATGTTGCAAATAAACCTTCTATATTCATATTTAGGTATATATGATGCAAGTACTTGGTTAGAATACATTCTTCCCAAATAGAAATTCTGTATCAAAGAATACAAAAAGCTTTATGTTTGGGGACACCTGGGAGGCTCAGTCAGTTGAGTGTCCAACTTTCGATTTCGGCTTAGGACACGATCCCAGGTTTGTGGGCTTGAGCCCCACATTGGACTCCTCACTAAGTATGGAGCCTGCTTAAGATTCTCTTTATGTCTCCCTCACCCCCTCTCCCCTGCTCTCTCTCAAAATGAAAATAAGTAAATAAAACTTTTAGGTTTTGCTAGAGACTCCCAAATTTCCTCATGACAGTCATTGCTAACTTAACACTCATCAACAGTGTGTTTGACTGTCTTTTGCCCTTCACCTTCCTCAGCACTGGAAATTATCATTCTTGTTAACTTTTTGCCAGTATGATATGTGAAAATGCCTTCTCACTATTAAATTTTGTATTTTCCTGGTTACTAGTGAGTTCTTTTCATAACACTATTGCTCCTTGACGCATCTTTTGTAAATTTCATGTATCAAGCCTTCTGCTCTGTAACTCACCTGTTTATTTAAACTCTCTTTTTCCATGAAGCAAATCATCAGTGAATCCCCTTTTGTTACAGAGCCACAACCTCAGACTCATGTTTTTATCCCTGCTCACACTCAGCTCTGTGACCAGTGCGTCCCCCACACTATGCTCTCCTCACCTCCAAGCATCCTCTGCTTTTTAGTTCCTCTGCTGCCTTCCTGGTTCAGACTCCCATTACTTGCCAACAAACGACTTTCCTTGCCCCATTGCTCTCCCACTGCCCAAGTTCCCTTCTTAAATGGAAATTCTGATCCTACTGATCCCCTGCTCAGAAAACCTCAGCAATGGCTGCCCATTGTACCCAGAGATACAAGATTTCTCAGCTTGGCCTGGAAGGCTTCCCCTTCATGATGTGACCCTGCTACACTCCCCTCCATCCTGACTCTCTCCCTTTAAAGTCTACTATTCTCTTACTTTCTTGCATTCTGTTTTTGTTATTTCCCAAGTGGTGAATGCCCTTTCTAGCATTCAAAATACTTCCGTGTTTTTCAAGGAACATTTCAACTTTCCTCCTCATATAGGAAGCTATTTTTTTCCCACCGACATTTATTATTACAAGTTTTAACATACAGAAAAGTTGAAAGAATTGTATAGTGACACTCCATATATCCCACCTTGTTTCTACCATTAACACTTTACTGTATTCGCTTCATCAGTTATGTAACCATCCATCCATCCATCCACCCATCCACCAACCCATCTCGTTTTGTATGCATTTCAAAGTGAATTACAGGCTTTAGTACATTTCTCCCTAAATACTGCAGTGGTGTGTCATTAACCAGAGTTCAATACACTTATAGTTTCCCTTTGAGGTAAAATTTGCATGCAATGAAATGCTCACATCTAAAGTACATCATGTGTTGAGTCTGACAAGTGCATACACCTGTGTAACCCAAACCTTCCCAAGATCGAAAACAGAAAGTGGCCTTTATACCCTTAGCCAGTCACATCCATACTCTAGAGGACACCTCTGCTCTCCTCTTTTTTTAACCATGCCTGTTGTAGAACATCACATTAATGGAATTATATAATATATATACTTTTGGGTCAGTCTTTTTTTTGCTCAGAAAAACGCTTTGTCAAATGGCCTTGGAGAGGAATAACGTGTCCATGTCTTACTCCTCCTACTGAATAGCTAACTCTACGAGGCCAGGGCTCTGCCATGCACATCTCTGAATGCACTGCCTTGTTGCATACCCAGCTTTACGTGCAACAGGGATTCAATATGCATTCACCAAAGTGGGAAGCAGACTTCCTAAGAGAACTGGAAATATTAGAAAAAAACACACTTCCTGTGTTGTGCCATGTTGAATTGAAGTTAAAGGAAGAGTAAACATTTCTAAGTTCTTTCATTTAGTGAAAAGTACGGAACAAATACCTGCTTTTCATAGTTGCCTCTTCTGTTTCTGTGAAGGAGAGAGAAGAGTGGGTTCATCAATGCAGCCTCAGAGTACCTGCATTATGAGGCAGAGGGCAGCCATTCCCTGTGCAAACTGGCAACACAATATCCTTCAGAATCCCTGTAACAACATGGGTAGGGAAAGTTCATGGTCATGATCAGTGTCTTACACTGAAATCTGGAGTTAAGACTGCAAAGTGTAGGTGGAAAAAAAGAGGCCTCAACATATGCTCAACCACTAAAAATTGGATCTACTTGGGGCACCTGGGTGGGTCAGTAGGTTGAGCGACCAGCTCTTTCTTGACTTCAGCTCAGGTCATGATCCCAGGGTCGTGGGATAAGCCCCATGTCGGACTTCGTAATGAACATGGAGCCTGCTTAAGATTCTCTCTGTCTCTTCTTCTGGCTCTCTCCCCAGCTCACACTCTCTCTCTCTAAAACAAAAACAAAAACAAAAACAAAAACAAAAATAAAAATAAAAATAAAATAAAAATATAAAAAAATAAAACAAAAGAAAAATCAGATCTTACAATTCTTACGGGAAATTTCTACAATAGTGATTAAAAATAATAATCATACTTCTATGTTACATTGGCTTTATGGATAAAAATGTGCTGGGAGGGTTGAAATATATAAAAATATAGTAAATATAGTAAATGGTTCTCTCCTTTGGCATCTGGGGACTTAGGGTCTCATGGAGCACAAAGGTCATTGAAAAAGCACAGTGCCACCGTGGGGTTGGCCTGATGACCTACAAGTACTGACTTACCTTCCAAAATGAAGGTAAGGCACTCCAAAAGGTGCCCGAATCAGAGTATGTTAGTTCTTTCTTGGTGTAACAATGGTTGATTACTTAACATGATTGGGGAAAAAGTTAAGTTCTTTTTTTCTAAAAAGGGTCATATATTTTCTGGCCATAAAATTCCTACTCCAGTAGCTGACTCTATTTCCCTTGCACAATTTAGTGGCTCAGATTATAAACATTAGCCTCACCATCTGATAATCATAAAGCACATTTAGATTCAGCAAAACCAGCATCATCAGTTTTCAACTCTGGTGCTTAAAAGAGCTTTGTTTTTCTGTTCAGAAGACTTCCATTGGCTATTTTTTTTTCATTGACCCTTACTATTTCCTTTTCACTTTTCTCCATGCCCTCTTCTGAGTTATTACATACAATGTTGTATGTATTTTTCTTTTTGTAACTGTTTGCATTTAAAAAGAAAGCAACTTTCCCAAAGGAGGCCTATACTGTAGCTACTGTTGGAATGTACCTTGCAGGATGGGCTAGACTGTACATTCTTTGGGAGAACAGAAAATCATTCACTATATTCCAAGCAAATTATTCACAGGGGCTTTCACAGACGGATCGCACAAGGAAGCATGTTTTTTCTCTCTCTTCCCCTAATGTTGTTTTTTGACATCTTCATGTCTGTGTAGTCATATTCATTAGGAATCAAAGTGATGTGCCACCCTGGTTAATTTTTCCATGCAGAATTCTGTACTTGAAGTCTGTACAGACAGAAATGCTAATACTTCGGCCAAATACCTATGATTATCAGCTCAATCTTTAGTGGCTGGAATCTGACATAAGTCCCCCGAATATATTAAAGTTGGCCATGGTAGTTGGCAGAGAGGCTTGTTATGTTGACCTTGGGCAAAGCCTTACCTAACAGCAATTCAACAGAAATATGGATGCCAAGACACTATATTTTTATAAAGAAGAGAATGAATAGGCTATTTAAGTTAAGCATTTGCTGTTATACAACATAAGATCAGGATTCAGACTACCATGGATGAACCACATTCCAGTGAGACCCCAAGAGACACAGACCTTATGCTAAGATCAGAGAGGGACATCTAACTGCCCATTATTGTTCACCTCACTGTGGGGGCTAAAAGTACCTAGTGACTCTGTATTCCATCCAACAGTTTAATTGCTACAAATTGTGACATTTTGGTACAATACGGGCAGAAGATCATGTCTCTAAAGTTTCTCACAGAATCTAGAGGTAGGAATATATTGAATTAAATCAATAGAGGTTTCCCAATGAGGATTAACTGCTAAAACTGCTATCCCCCTGCATAAAACATGAAGGAAAAGAGTATCATTTGTAAAACAATGAAAGACTGACTTCTCTTTCAAATACGAGTTAAAAATTGTCAAGACCAAGCATAATCACATTGAAATAACGTTTTTGAAATGTTACATTAAATATAATTAAAATTAATCTTACCAGTTTCTTTTTTTGCCTTTTTCTTAATGTTTTTTATTTCTTTTGAGAGAGACAGAGAGTGCACACACATATGCATGTGAGGGAAGGGCAGAGAGAATCCCAAGCAGGCTCTGCACTGTCAGCACGGAGCCCCACACAGGGCTCAATCTCACAAACTATGAGATTATGACCTTAGCCAAAATCAAGAGTCAGATGCTTCACCGACAGAGTCACCCGGACACCCTGTCTCTTTGTTTTTTTAATGTGGTTACTAGAAAAGTTAAAATTATATTTGTGGCCTACAGTGTATTTCTGAAGGACAATGCTTCCAATGGCTTCTCAGCCTACTATTCAGCTTGAAAGAGCAAATCCTCACTATGGCTTACAAAGTTCTACATGATCTGGACCTTGATGATCTCTTCAACCACCTGTCTGTCCTAGGAGCATTCATTTGTACACTCCACTGTAGCTACACTTACCTTCTTGCTATTTCCTGAATACACAAAGCTCACCTCTCCCTCAGGGCCTTTGCACATGCCATCCTCTCTAACTGCAAAGCAGTTTTCTGGATTTTCTCATTTGTTACTCCCTTACTTCATTTAAGTGAAGATGAGAAGATGTTCTTGTTCACTCTGCCTAAAACAGACTCCCATTTCCTGATGCTTAATAGCCCTTTAATCCTGCTTTGTTTTTCCTCATAATATGTATTGCCATCAGACATTTTATTATATATTTATTTTACATTATTTGTTGTTTCATTTATTGCTTAATATTTTATTTATTTTCAATATCTCTTTCTAGAAGGTAAGTGCCTTTAAAGAAAGGACAGTAGTGTGCTATATCCAGCTCGTATTAAGTCACAAGGGCCAACTCTTAAATTCCTAGAAATTTTGAAAGCTGGTTTTATTTATTTATTTTTTAAAGTTTATTTATTTTGAGAGAGAGAAAGAGAGAGAGAGAGAGAGAGAGAAAGAGAGAAACCCCGGGGGGCCGGGGAGGGGGCAAAGAGAGAGGGAGACAGAGGATCCAAAGCAGGCTCTGTGCTGAGGACAGAGAGCCCAATACAGGGTTCGAACTCATGAACCATGTGATCATAACCTGAGCTAAAATCGGATACTTAACTGACTAAGTCACCCAGGCGCCCCCTGAGAGCTGGTTTTAAAACACATTGTTAAAATTAAATAAGTTTATAATTAAATGAATTATACTGAAAAAGGTAGTAAATAATCTTAATCACTTTTTAATTGCTTTTTTACATTTTATTCTTATCCTTTCTCTGGAAGTTATCTAAATCAATTGTATCTATAGGGTGGAAAAAATATATAGTGGTGTACTAGTACCAATTTTTTTCCAATGTATGTTGGTAGCTTAAAATTGGCCATGGTGGATATATTTACACCATGGAGATTGGCAAATGCTACAAATCAGGGCTCTCTTTTTGGTGGGTTGGAGGAAGTCCTTAAACATTGCCAGTGCACCATTGGGCAAGACCTTGTATTTTCACTGCTATTCTCCCCATGTCTGTAGGAATAGGATCTAACACATATGTGTTGTTGAAGAAATGTTGATTTAATGGATTCCACAAAAAGGGCAGAGCTTTGTAGGCTAAAATCATTCAAGATGTGAAGAAGGAAATATGTATCTTAAAAGATTTGGAAAATTTAGAAACCAAAGAGGAATGGGGTGTGCATATTTGTGTATATGTATATGTATGTATGTGTGCACATACATGCATGCACATTTTGGATCAAAGCAATCACCTAAGCAAAGGAATGAGGCATTTAAAATGAATTTAGAGGGTGAGAATGGAACCATTTTTAGTACAGAAAGAAAGAGAAGGATGTGCTTGAGTTCTGCAGGTGGATGCTGGGATTTAAGAAAAACTCTGGATTTCTGAACAGATAAATACATATGGACCCACACCTGTCATACTGTTGCCATGACCCTCGCATCCACCTAGAGGTGGCCTGACTGCCTCTGCTCCTCTCCATCCTGGAAAGGCACCCATGTGTCCCAGGAGGTGAGCACTCGGGCCCAAGGTATCGCAATTCCTTGTGGGTTGCATCTTTTTGAGCTCATTGGTATGGACTCTGCCCATGTGCTAATTCATGCAGATGTTTTAGAGGCTGTGAAATATTAGTTTTTTCAGACTCGAAGGAATGCAGGCCCATGCAACTCTGTGTTATGGTCGCAAGCCCACACCCCCTCCGCATCAGCTTTCAGGCCCATTACTTCCAAGAATATGACTGTGGAAGAACAATTTCAGCCTTTCTTCTCTAGACTTTGGTTCACTGCATCATGCAGACCCCATAGTCCAGAATTATTCAGAGCCCCGCCACAGACAGAGAATCAGCTAAGACTTGTTAGGAGTGGGAATTCTGGAAAAACCAAATCAGACTGGCGCCACAAAAAAAGAACATCGCGGGAACAGGGCTTGCTTTAGGCACAGCTTGATCTGTGCCTCATATGATACGACCAGGACCAGTTTCACTCTCTAGGCGACTCTTAAACAACAAAGTTCCATGTCAGCTTTATTTTCAGACAAATGCTTCCTTCACAGACTTAAGTTGACTATGGCTTTTCCAGACCTTACATTTTCTGAGCTTCAAATTCCCTAGAAAAGGGTGAGAATTTCTCTCCTAGACATCTCAGGGGAAAACAAAAACAATTATAATAAAAACTGATACTTGAATACTTTTAATTTGGAATTTACTATGCAAGTACTTTACATACAATAACTCCTTTTATCTTTACATCTTCCATGTGAGATGGTATTTAGCTTATTAACTATTTCAGAAATAAAGTGAGGTTAAGACAGGTTAAGTAACATTCCAAGTGACTTGCCAAGTGGGGACTCAAACCCGGGCATTTGCTCTCCAGTGTGACCTCCCAGGAAGCCCTTTGTATGTATCTCATTGGCTCCGATAAGGCCATGTACACCAATCCCTGGACCAATATCTATGGCCGTGAGCTGTGTGTGGTATCCTCAACTGGAAGCCCAGAATGGGCTCCCCTCCCTGTCCCCCCAGACACACATAGACGTAGTTTCCTATGCTTTGGCCATGATTTCCTGGAGCCCTGGGCAGTGGGAGTGGACCAGTCCCACCTGCAGAGTGATGAACCTGAAGAGGCTGGATCCTCCATGACCTTGGGGATGGGAGCCCTCCATGGCCATGCTGAGTGGTTGCTCCATCCCAGCGTAGGAGCTCTTTCGTCTGTCTGACAGCCCTGCCTGGAGGGCTCTGTGCTCCCAGGTACACCACAGGCATTTGGGAACTCATTGAAAGAAGCCATTTGTGCCAGGCTTTTGAGCGATGTGTGGCAATAACCTAGAAGTGGAAAGCACCACTCTGAGAAATGAGGGTGTCACATTTTCATCAAGTATGGCCCTGTGGTTGGGGAAGGGGGAAAGACAAAAACGATCCCTCTGGCTGTCCAGACCTTTCCACCTTGTCAGCTTCATGAATCTGAGCACCAAAGCCTGTGGCAGTTGTCTGTGCTCTGAGTGAGACAGTGATGTAATCCTGATTAAAATAGTTAGTAAGGAATTAATGAGAGGTTATCTCCTTGTCTTCAATCATTTCCTGGTGAGAAGAAGATTCTCTAAGCAGAACTCATTAGAGCTGTTCCTTTGCTGTTACTGAAATTACCCTGTTTTGAAATTACTCAGGGTTTTTAAGAAGCAAACTCATTTCAAGTCATTATTTCTGAATGTTATGACTATAGTATGAAAAAATTGTTTTATGTTTTTTTAAGCCAAAGATCTAATCCAATCAGAAGGGTTTGAACACTCATTCTGGTATCTAAATTTCACTGATTTTAGTTTATTTTAGGATGGAATTTTTGCAGGCATATGAAGGAAGACAGAGACTATTTAAATGGGTCTCCATCAGAGATAGTAAATGAAGACAAATTTATTCTAATGTGTTACAGGAGAATAATTCAGTTCAATCCAGAAACAACAAATATTCACTGTGTGCCTCCTGTGTTAAGTGGAGTATTTAAGATACAAAACCAAAAGAGCATTGTTAGAAACTTGAGCTGTTAAGGATAAAGACTCTGGAATCATACTAGAAGCCTGAACATTTTGCCATCTTTTGTCATCTAGGGCAACTAAAATATCTAATTTTCAGTTTCTTAATATGCAAAATAGGGATCAATGTAACACTTGCCTTACAGGATTAATATAAGGAATAAAAAAAGAAATCTCTGAGAAGTATTTAAAAACGTGTCTGGTGCATAGTAAGGATCCAGTGGGTATTTGATCAACGAGCTCAGATGAACGTAAAACTAAATAAGATAACTTTCTGCTTGGAAGTTTGACAAAGTATATGGACCGCTATCTTGTCAGGGTCTGCGAACAAATCACATTTTATTTCAGGTGATCATAATGATTCTCAGCAAAGCTGCTTCCATTAGAGCACCTGGAAAAACAGAAATTACATCCAGGTTTATAAGGGAATTTATCATGCAACCAAGATTGCATTTTTTTCTTCTTCTTTTATTCAAATATAATTAACATACAGTATTATGTTTCTTTCAGGTATATAATATAGAATGTATAATATAATGATTCAACAATTCTATACATTTCTCAGTGCTCATCAAGATAAATGTACTCTTAATCCCCTTTAACTATTTAGCCAAATAGTGAAACCATAAAACTCCTAGAAGAGAACATAGGCAGTAATTTCTTTAACATTGGCCATTGAAACATTTTTTACATGTGTCTCCTCTAGCAAGGCAAACAAAAGCAAAATTAAACTATTGTGACTACACCAAAATAAAAAGCCAAATAGTGAAATAGTTAAATCTCTCCCACCCACCTCCCTTCTGGCAACCACCAGTTTGTTCTCTATATTTAAGAATCTGTTTTGTTTTGTTTTGTTTTGTTTTGTTTTTGTGGTTTCCTTCACTGTGCAAAGCTTTTTATTTTGGTGTAGTCTCAATAGTTTAATTTTGCTTTTGTTTCCCTTGCTAGAGGAGACACATGTAAAAAAAAAAAAATGTTTCAATGGTCAATGCAAAGAAATTACTGCCTATATTCTCTTCTAGGAGTTTTATGGTTTCAGGTCTCATATTTAGATCTTTAATCCATTATGAGTTTATTTTTTGTATGTTGTAAGAAAGCGATCTGCTTTCTTTCTTTTGCACGTGGTTGTTCAGTTTTCCCAAAACCATTTGTTGAAGAGACTGTCTTTTCCCCATTGCATATTCTTGCCTCCCTTTTTTGGTAGATTAATTGACCATAAAAGTATGGGCTTATTTTGAGACTCCACTCCGTTCCATTGGTCTATGTGTCTATTTTTTTTGTGCCAGTAGCATACTGGTTTGATTACTACAGCTTTTTAGTATATCTTGAAACTTGGGCTGTGATACCTCCAGCTTTGATTTTCTTTTTCAAGACCAGGGCTTTGGCTATATAGGGTTTTTTATTGTTCCATACAAATTTTAGGGTTATTTTTTCTAGTCTTGTGAAAAATGTTGACATTTTAAAATTTCATTTTAATTCAGGATAGTTTATTGACTATATATCATGCTGTAATAATTGCTACCTATATGGAAGAAGACATGAGGTTCCTTCCTTACTCCACACACAGATATAAATTCACGTTGAATTAAAGAGCTAAATGAAAACAAAAATAATAATCTCAGAACAAATTACAGGGGAATATTTTCATAACTTAGGGATGATGGACTTTCTTAAACAAGATAGGAATCTCAGAAAACATCATAAAATAGAGATAGTTGGCTATGTAAATATTTTAAGAAATAGTATGGCAAATATAGCATCAGTAAAGTGAAATGTAAACTATATATTGGTTCACATAATTACAACAGAAATGATAAGTAAAGAGTCCCACTGTTCAAAGGGCTCTTTCAATACGTAAAATTAAAACCAAAGACAAATAACTCCAATATGTATGACTAGACAGTTCAGAAAAGAAGAACTGGAGAAAGTCAATAAATTTAGAAAAAGATGTTCAACCACAGTGCAAACTTGAAAATGAATTACGATTTTTTCAGTCATTAGATTTGCAATCCAACGTGCAGAGACTTTTAGGGGGATAATGGTGAGGCAGATGGGGGGATGCTGTCACACATTTCTGGAGGGAGAGCAAGTTGCTACTATACTTGAGAAAGTTACCTAGAAATATTGCTTAAAAGTAAAAAAAAATTTTGCTACCCTTTGTCCAAAGAAGCCCACGATAGGGAATTTTGCTTACAGAAATAAAAGCACCAGAAGGTACTGATATATGGATCAGAGTACTGAAGCTCTGCAGACGAAGAAAATGGAAAGTAAACTGGAAAATGCATCAATGATGTAAGGGCTGAATAAATTGTGGTACGTATATCTTATTGAATATTATCCAACTTTTAAAGAAAATGAGTTAGGGATGTTTACTTATTTTTCCATCTCCTAAATAAGTTTTTCCAACCTCTTTCTTGCTTTTTTGCAGGCTGTTCTCAGCCTCAAAAGGAACTTTTTACTGTGGCTTTGTTTACATTTTTCTCCACATCAAGAGTAGGAGAACTGTACCCTGGATGGAAATTCACCTGTGAGATACATATTCTGTGTGGCATGAAATTGCTGTCTGAGACATAGCAGAGGAAGCAAAAGGGATGGAATACTGAAAGCACATCAGCATTAGTGTGGAGGACAGCACAGGTAGCATATAAATTATTCACTTAGCCTAGTTGCTTCATAATAAATTTTAAGGTATGGGGCCTCCTGCCCAAAGAGGTGCCTCTTTACAAGACCATGGGAGATTTACCCATGAAACCTAGGGTTGTTCTCATGACACCAAAGTTAATGTGACTTTCTGTCCCCTGGGAACTGCTAGTGGAAGTCATGACTACCTTCTGCACCATCAAAGTCAATAACTTTTTTAATAGCGCCAACTTGGTGCCCTCTGATGACTTCCAATATCTGAACTAAATCATGCATGCTGTCATTTCTACACATATGTATTAAGTCACTGTTTGTATCATGCACTATTGTGGACACTGGGGGTGGAGTAGTGAATCAAACAGACCAATTCTATGCTCTTATGTTCATATTCTAATTAGGGGCCAAAGAGGAGATCAGACAATAGAAAAAATAAACAAGTGAATGTAAAGAGGGTGATGATAAGTACCTAAAAGAAAATAAAGCAGGTTAGAAGATGGGAGAGTACATGCACATGTGTGCATGTGTGTAGGCTATTTTAAATAGGGTGGTTAGGGAAGGCCTCTCTGCAAAAGTGACATCTCAGCAGGACCCTACCTGCCTCCTGAGAAAGGGAGTTTCAGGTAGAGGGAAGGGGAGTGAAACTGTTCCAAGCCAGGAGCATGCATGTGTGCCTACGTGCGTGCATGCGTGCGTACGTGTCTTCCCAGGGAAGGAGAGTCAGCTGGTACACCAGGAGCAGAGGGAGGGGGCTGAGCAGCTCGAGGAGACAGACCCACGGAGGCAGCAAGGGCTGGACCACTGGCATCACTCTGGCTGTGATGAAGATTGTGCATTTAACTCTGCTTGAAGCCACCCCAGGTTTTGAGCAGGAGCCTGATGAAATCTCACTTAATGTTTTAACAAGGGTTGCTCTGGCTGCTGTGAAAAGAACAGACAAGAGGAAGCAGGGGTGGAAGCAGGAATCTTGTTAAAAGGCTTTTTCAGTGTTTTGGGGATAGATAATGGTGGCATAGGCCAAATGGAAACTGATACCACCGAGCGTGGTCCGATGTGAGGCAAGACACTGGGGTCAAGTTGTGACACCCCTGGTTTTGGCTAAGACCCTGGGAGAGCCCCCTTTAACAGACATTTCCAGGACCCTGATCTACATCCTGAGGCCTTGTTAACAAGAAAGGGTTAAATTTTTCATGGCAGGCCTCTGGCTGAGCTCTGGGGAAAATCTGCTGCTAGTGTCTGTGAGAGGCCTCTCTCCTCCAGTTCTCCTCTGAGTCTCCAACTCAGATTCATACCTCACTTCAGAACTGAACAAAAGTCAATCTCATTCAAATAATTCATTAACCACTGGGAAGGACCCCATGTGGTCCTCTTATCCTGATTTTACAAATGATGCAGCTCCAGGTCAAGGACTGAAATGGTTTCTCCAGTGTACCAGGGTTCTCTCCATCCAAACCATCCTAGTGGGCTTCCCAAGGCATTCCCATGTCCTGCCTCATCTACGCTTCTCCATGACCTTGCCAGTACATGGAACAGACACCAAGGAGCTATCCAGTGGGAACAAGCGAAGCTCAGAAGTACTCACTGAGATGCCCAGTGGCCACACTTCTCTGCTCATTGTGAGCCTGGGGTCTTCTAACAGCACAGCGCTGCATGCCATGGGCAGGACCTGGGACACTGCTGACTGACAACAAAGAACTAAGGATCCTCCTGGGGTTTTTTTTTTTTCCCTTCAGCCTAGCTTATTCAGACACTGAGTTCCTTTAAAAACAGGGCTTTCTGGGGAGCAAAATTCAACGAGACTCTGTTTCTTCTTGTGGGATCTGTTGGCTTACTTAACATCTCTCACAGGAGACTTGGGCAGAGCCCAAGTTGATGTCCAACTTGATGTCCAGTCCAAGTCCGAGCCCAACTTGATGCAGGAAACAAAGGCAAGAGAAATGTAGTTTAAATTAAATCTCCTTACAGCTCACAGCCAACGATAGACACCTGAAACACGCAGAGCATGACCTTCTTCAAGGAACTCATGGCCGCCTTACTGCTTTAATGTTTTTGTTTTAGCAGCTAACCCTTCAAGGTCCTGAAAGCTTTGCTTATAAAATTCCTTAGAAACTTTATCTCTATCCCCTCCCTCCACGAACTTAAAAAATATATAATCAGTCACTCTTCACCACCCCAGTGCAGCTCTTTCTGCCCACGGGTCCTGTCCCCATGCTGTAATAAAATCACCTTTTTGCACCGAAAACGTCTCAGGAGTTTTTTCTCAGCCATTTGCTCATGAAACCCACCTCATAATTTCATCAAAACTCAGAGCGCCAACCTCTCCAGGACAGAAAGGGTCAGCACGGGGAGCAAAGCCACAGTCGAAGGAAAGGAAAGTTCCTGAGTTCTCAGCACTAAAAATCTGAAGCCCTGGCTTTAACCCATCTGAAGCAGGCTGATCAGAGGAGGCACATCATTGAGAAAGGAAGATGGCAAGATCTCATGCTTTTCAAGGAATCGCTGCTCCCTGTCAGCTCAAGACTCAGAAGGCACAGAGGCACACGGAAGGCAAGGGTGCCTTTTATTCTGGCTGCTTCCTCGCGCTGCCTCCAGCCTGCTGGGGGAGATGAAGCCGGCTGGCTCTGCTCTGAGGAGCTCGGCAGCCCTGTCTGCTTAATTTCCGGTGGACCCTCAGTGCCCAGGGAGAGCGCGTGTTTTGCTTGTGATGTTGGTAATGAACCGCCGCTGGGAACAAATTAATGAGTGTGTCAGAAACTGCAGTGGAACTGTATTACGATTCATAAACACCACGATGAAAATGCCAGTTGAGCTCTGGTATAAATACACACACACTCTGAAGAAGCAAACTCCTTTTCCTCCTAATGAGAGAAGAATTTAAAATAACATCATTCTGCCCTGAGCCACATTGCCAGAGGAGAACTCCTTAGTGGATAGATGGTTTTTTTCTAATTTTATATTTAATGCATAAAGAAACCTAGGAGAGTTTAATTTTACTTTTTATATTTGTGTGCAAATGTACTACACTTTGAGGTACATGTAGTATATATACCACGTAGGGGTATAAAATATTCAAAAATGTAAATAGTGTCACCTTTCCAGGGGCTGTACCATGTTTGTTTGTTAAATGAGATCTTTCTCTTTTCTTTTTCTTGGCTATCGTGTTTACATGGCCTTTCATTAATGTTCTTTAATGTTCTGAGTTTGGAATTCGGATTCAGAAATTAAAATTAAAAATGACCATGGGCGCCTGGGTGGTTCAGTTGGTTAAGCGGCGGACTTCGGCTCAAGTCATGATCTCGCAGTTTGTGAGTTCGAGCCCCATGTCCGGCTCTGTGCCAACAGCTCAGTGCCTGGTGTCAGAATCTGTCTCTCTCTCTCTCTCTGCCCCTACTCCGCTTGTGCTCTCTCTCTCAAAAATAAATAAAAATATTTTTTTTAAAGTGTAAAAATGACCACATTAGTCCATAGAGACCTGGGACTTTAAAGCTCATGGCTGACAAAGAAAAAGAAACTTCCATTTATTTCAAAGGTGCATTGTGGTTGTATTGGAAGCATCTATATGCGATCCCTGATATGCATGAGGATGCTCACGTCTATGGTGGGGGGTGTTGCTGCAATAAAAGACCTAACACGGGGCTTCCATGGAGCCTGACTTTCCATAATGCCCATGGGGCTGCTGCAGAGAGGCCTGGGAAATAATGGAAAAAGAATCTCTGCAGAAAGGCTCCAGGCTTTCTCCTCCCAATTCCACAAAAGAAACCACTCTTTTATCTCCTTAACATCTCAGGGCTCCAGGTAAATTTCATTTCATTAAAGTGTGCTACAAAGTAGAGCCAGAAAACGTTAGGTTAGTAGCGGATTGGGTGTGGGTTTCGGAATCAATGAGACTTGATTTCATATATAAAGTCCAGTATTTATTCGCTATTGGACTTGGGGCACATGTAACCTCTTGGAGTCTTGATTTTTGTCTAAGACTGAGTGATAATAACCCCTACTTGCTTGGTTGCCATGAGAATTAGAGAGAGCGAATTAAAATGCCTTGCACTTAACTGATTTTCACAAAGGATTGTGTGATTATTATAACGAGTTCTGGCTGGTAACTAGTCATACATTTAAGTGGTTTGTTTTCTTCCCCTGACAACTTCAGAACATTAAGCTTCCTTCCTCCACCCGCTCTAATGTCAAGGCTAACAGAAGGCAATTTTGCCTTAAGTCAGAGACTCTATTTAGCTCATCACAACCTCAAATATTAGCTAGAGTTTCAGGAAGAAGAACAAAACTTGTTCAAAAGTACTGCTTATTTGTCATAAGTGACCAATTTGAGTTTAGAACAATTGTGGGAAATGCTTTACTAAGACGTGAAGCAATAATGTAACAGTTCTTTACCACCCCATTTTGAGTTATCTACTCTTAAATTGTTCCTGAGAAGCTTCTTGACATCATTACCTGTGAATTTCCATCTAAAACAGTATGCAAAACAGAAAGTACAATGACTCAATCAGGTTGGTGTCAAACCAAATTTTTGGGAGTAAAAGCACACATCTGGGTTTGACTCCAGTGCAGTCCCTTGGTTTCTAACTTTAGAAGTTGGGCTGGGGGGCACCTGGGTGGCTCAGTCAGTTAAGTGCCCAACTCTTGGTTTCAGCTCAGGTCATGATCTCGTAGTTCATGGGTTTGGTCCCTGCACTGGGCTTGGTGCTGAGAGTGCAGAGCCTGTTGGGATTCTCTCTCTCTCCCTCTCTCTCTGCTCCTTCCCTTCTTGCTTGCTATCTCTCTCTTTCCCTCTCTCTCTCAAAATAAATATATAAACTTAAAAAAATTAAAAAGAAAAAAGAAGTTGGGTTTGTAGCAGGTGCTATGTTAGTGCATCCGTCCAGTCCTATTACAGATTTGACATGTTGAGTCACTTGTTTTCTTCGATTCCTTGTCAACAGAGTGACTCACTGTTGACATGGCAATCCTTCATTTTAAGATTCAGGTCAGTAGTTAATGAATTGCTCAGTGTTCAATAAAGTAGAAAAAAATGACAAGAAATGCAATTGTTTTGAATAGGGTATTAGTCTTTGCCGCTAGGTGAAATGAGTTGTATTTTGTAAATTCTAGCAGAAAATCCAAACTAAATAATACTGGCTAAGAGAAAAGGGAGGATTTGCATCCCCTCCCCTCTTTGGGGATTCTGTTGCTCAAGTTGAACTATCTCACATTTATTTTACATAGTTCAAAAATCAAAGATGAGGCATTGTGTGGCCTTTCCAAACATAGCAACCCAAGGTGAATTTTTGATGGATGCATCCAGTTTCACGTAGGCAAAAGATCTTCAATGTGCTGTTCACAAAACAACAGTGGAAGTTAATGGGGGCATTGCAATTTAAGTTCCTGCATAACCAAGTATGTCCAGAGATGGGATACCCACTTTGCTCATTTATAGCAGAAAAAAAGATGGTGTTATAGATCAAAATGGCTTCTATCCATCATGAAAATGCATTCTTGGAGGGCAGTGAATCAAAGCTTGTGGAAGGCCTTTTATGAATCACTCAGCAGAGAATTGGAAAGTTTTAAGGATTCATTCATATTCACAGCCACCAGACTTTCTGAAATGCTTGTTAACTTTCTGGGACCATCTTAGCACAGGAGTGTTTCACATGAGCAAACACAGGGTCTAAACTCAGTGTTCTCAAACTGGTTCTTTGTGTAACGTCTGAAGTGAAATAACATCACTTGTTCCACATTGAGTGAAACACTCAATTGTAGGTGACTCAGCCACCAATGTTGATTTGTAGGTAGCTGCCTGAAGGCCAGGGTGGGTCCCAGCCTGTTTTGTAGACTTCCCTTCAGTTCTAGGAAGGCAGCGTCTTTGTTTTACTTTTACACATTTACATTTACACATTTCTTTTGCTATGCCACTCATTTTCTTGGGATATGATTTTAGTAATGACCAACGTCACTCTGAAATAAGATACTATCTTAGTTCACAACCACATGCTGAGATAAGGATTCAAGAGCAAGTGGTTTATTGGGAAAGCAAGCTGAGGAAAAACTGAGTCATGGGGGGTAGGGGAAGGAAACTGATAAAGCATGGGTTATAAAGTAAGCACTGGAGGCAACTGGAAATCAGTCTCATTGGGAAGCTCTGGGAAAGGGTGTGGATATTCCTTGGAGTTACCTCACATGAGGGGCAGGCAGGGTTCAAGAAGAAGGCGGAAGGGAGGCAGTGACAGGGTATGTTACAGATGGTGACATCATGATGAAGGAATTGATTTCAAGAAAGTTATTTGGGAATTGGGATGAGTTTGGAAAGGGCAGAAGAAAATCCTGCACATGGGAAGATAAAGCGGAGGGAGCCAAAAAGATATCACAGGGATGCCAAAACATTTGGTACAATTGATTCTGTGTTGAGGAAGGGTACTTGAGTTACTGACCATCTACTATTAATCTTTAAGTATCCATAGAGGGAGCACCTGGGTGGCTCAGTCGGTTAAGCATGCAATGCTTGATTTTGGCTCAGGTCACGATCTCACAGTTCGTGAGTTTGAACCCTACCACAGGCTCTGCACTGACAGCTCGGAGCCTGCTTGAGATTCTCTCTCTCCCTCTCTCTCTCAACCCCTCTCCCTCCCTCAAAATAAATAAATAACCATTTTTTTTAAAGTATCCACAGAATGATTACTCAGCATGTAGATTTCCTAGGCTCTGATCCTTTGTTTCTTCCTGTTGGATTCTATTTGACCATATTTTTGATGACCATCATAGTAAACAAGTGAGGAAGAATAGGAAGAGGAGGAAGAGGAAGAAGAAGCAGGAGGCAGGGGGAAGGGAGAGGAGCAGGAGGAGAAGAAGAAGAAGGTAGAAAGGGAGGAGGAGAGAGAAGAAGCAGGAGCAGGAAGAGGAGACAGAGGGATGGGAGTTGGGGGAGGAGGAGAAGAGGAAAAATATTAAGAAAGGACAGCAAAAGACAATTTAGACTATATAACCTAACTCAGAAGTCTTTGAAAATGCATCTATGGATCAATTCTAAACTGAGATGACTTTTTTTTTTCCTAGTCCATGGAGGAAAAAAAAATAAAAGTCAATACAGGGAAATTTCCATAAAGGTAAATAAATCTACTCTGATATTATTATATCTTTCCAACATTTGGATATTAAATCTTTTCCTCTTAGGCAACATAGTAATAATGGATGGGTATTTTAAAAAGATACTTTCTCAAGAAGAATAAAGAATTAGAAACCTCATGTCCTTAGTTTTGTAAAAGTCCCTAGTTTTGCTGGTATGAGAAACCCAGAGTCCTGAAACCATTCCCTCATCCTCTGAGACATTCTTTACATCATTCTGAAGATTTAACCAATACTAATGACTGTAGGTCACTCAGATGCAAGGCTGCATTTGAAATAGAGACAGTATATTCAAGTGGATCAGAGCATAGGCTGGGGCCAGAGACACTAGGTCTTATAGCACAGCCACATGCTGTTCTTGAGAACTATTATGGATTATTCAAACCTCTGTGTCTCAATATACACATCTGTAGAATGAGCAAAATAATCAGAACACCTATCTCATAAGGTTGATGTGAAAATAAACACAATAAGATAGGTATAATGCCTAGGACAAGATCTGTCACACAATAAGGAAACAATAAATATTACCTATTACCAGTTATATGTATGTCCTACTGTGTGATAATGGAAACATGGTAATTCAGCTGGAAATTTCCAAAATTAAGGTGTTTTTTTTTTCTGAGATGATGCTTTCTAATTAAATTACTTGGTCTATACATGTTACAATAGGAGAAGTATTTTTTTAAATAAACAAGAGCTTAAAATCAGGGTGCCTGGGTAGCTCAGTTGGTTGAGCATTTGACTTCAGCTCAGGTCATGATCTTTCAGTTTGTGAGTTCAAACCCCATATCAGGCTCTCTGCTGGCAGCTCAGAGCCTGGAGCCTGCTTCCAATTTTATCTGATTCTCTCTCTCTCTCTCTCAAATAAATAAATACTTTAAAAAAGAGCTGAAAAATAATTTTAAGGACTGAGGATGGAGATATGACTTGCTCTAGATAAAAATTTTTAAATTTTCTTATGATTTTAATGAATAGAGTAACCCTTCAGATGGACTCTACTGTAAAGAATTTATATTTTTCTGAAAGCATTTGTAAAGCTTTTAAGCTTTAGCACTAGTTCTTGACAAGTTGTTTTACTCACATTCATTGTAAGCATTTCTTAATATAATTGGTGTGGAAAACAAGGACATTTTCTTCTTAATTAAGATACCCTTTGGAAATTTATAATTGGCTATAGTAACTATATAATACTATCATATATCATAGCAACTGCATTATAAAATAATAAAGTGAAGGAGGTCATTTTGTGATTTTAGGTTTTTTTCCTATGGTTTCAGCAGCATTTTACCAGACAAGGTGGGACATGAGAAAGGATGCCAATGATTCTATTATACCATGAGTTTTGCACCAGCATCTATGAGAGACACAAAATAAGAAGACAGAGTCTTGGGGTGCCTGGGCGGCTTAGTGGGTTAAGCGTCCAACTCTTGACTTTGGCTCAGGTCATGATTTCACGGTCATGGGATCGAGCCTTGTATTGGGCTCTGTGCTGACAGTGTGGAGCCTGCTTGGGATTCTCTCCTTCTCTCCCTCTCTCTCTGTCCCTCCCCTGTTCATGCTCACTCTCGCTCAAAATAAACAAATATTAAGAAGAAAAAAAAAGAAGACAGAGTCTTCACAGATAGGAAAATGAACAATGAACAGATGGGCTAATTCTGCGTTTCCAGATAGGGCTCTTTCCACACATGAAAGCACCTCCATGGATAAAGGAAAAGGAGTTTTGTCTGAACTCAGCACCTGCAGCAATAAATGCTGACTCTTTTCCCATTACCTTAAAAGAATCGTGGCCAGGATAGCAGGGACAGTGACGGGAGGAGGGAAAAAAGATGACTTTAAGATACATTAGCTTCTTTATCTCCTAATGGAGAGACTAAAATTTGATTGTAATTCCAAGCAAAACCGCATTAGCTGAGCTCAGCAGAACTCTTGCGAGACAGTTATTGGCCACCTCTCATGATTTCTCAAGTGGTCAGTTGGCTGGACGTTTACAAGTCAGTTGGTTTCTAGACTTGCTGGATGTGTGGCTCGAGTACCTGGAAAGAACTAGACAATGCTTAGCTTGCCTTTTTCCTGTAATGTCCTTATGTTTAATAAAGACACAAGCAGCTGTCTCTGGATGTCTACTATAATTTGTTGGGAAAATGCAGCCCACAATTATGGTTTTCAAAATGACATTTTCCCGTCTGACAAAATACTCTTCTGTTTTTATTCCTGCTTAGGAATTTGGAAACTGATTTGGACAGTCTCCAAGTGTCCCTCTCCTCATTGCAGGTGGTAGGTTGATAGCATGTAGGTGTCTACTCTACAGGATGTAGATGGCTAATTCTGGATCCAGATGGTTATATATAATTCAATACAATTACTTAATTTTACTGGGCACACCATGTGCTTCATTTATTCAACTTATTATTCCTATTCTGTGCAAAAGATCCCTTTTCTAGGTACTGAGAATGCCAATAAAGTGTAATGCACAATCCGTCCACATGTATGTAAACACACTCACATCACATGGATGTTTGCCAATCCAGGACTAGATTTACAGATTTTGAGAAATCATAATTGAAATTGGGGCTTGTCGGGACACGTGGGTGGCTCAGTTGGCTAAGCATGGGACCCTTGATTTCAGCTCAGGTCATGATCTCACCCTCATGGGGCTGTGGGCTGGGTGTGGAGCCTGCCTGAGATTCTCTCTCTCTTTTTCCCTCTGCCCCTCCCTGTCTCACTCATGCTCATGCTCTCTTTCTCTAAGGGAAAAAAATTGGGGCTTGCAAAGATGGCAGTACCTAAGATTGGGTGGCTTGTAAGATGACAGTGCTGAATGTGCAGTTTTTAAAAAGATGATCTACAAAAATATAATTTGTAGAACTCAGCAGTTTCAGCCAGAGTACATATTGTTATGTAGACTGAACATCCGAAAATTAGAGGCAAATAAAATTTACTCTCTTATAGGTTTTTCAGCTGTTGCTTTAGAGCCACCATGTGTGGAAACCAGAGTGACACAGCCAAGCTGAGTACAAGACTGAGTTTGCAGACACAGCATTCCTGCATCTGTAGACTCCTCATCAGATCTAAAGCTCCCAGGTTGGTATCTCAGGTGATGACTAAAAAAGGTCATAGGAGATGACATTCTCTCTCGCGCTCACTCTTGCTCTTGCTCTCTCTCATTATCTTCCCCCTTACCTCTCTATCTCCTATGCCATGCTGGTATTAGCTGCAGAATTTAAAACTGATGTAACTTTAGCTTGGAGAGAAGTACGACATGTCAGAGGGTTTCAGCAATGCAGTGACTGCTGAGCACAGACGAATTCAGGGGACAGTGAATCCCTGCCATTTTCTCACTGCTTTTCAGTAAGAGGAAGAAAAGCCAACCCCACAAGCTTGCTTAACTTTCTGTTACAGGTGGTGCACTCATGGCCAGAGATTTCAATCTGGTCCTGTCCCTCTCTGACCTCACTTTCCGCTGCTGCTCCTGCACATGCTTCCTATGTCTTTGCCCAATTAAATAATCAAGGAGTCTCTGTAGTTATTTAGAAGCGGGAAATGCTTCTACTAATCATTTAAATTCAGCTAATCTATTTTCTCATTGTGGAAACTTTCTCTCACCACCCCATTTCCTCACCACAATCTTTCTCCCACCACCTCCAGGCCCTAGACTCCATCTCACCCCGCTTTGTGCTGCCATGCTCAGGAAAAACCAGTAGGCTTCCCTCATGATCTGTGTCCACGTCTGTCTCCATCATTAGCCTAGAAGACAAAGATTGCAAAGCATGTAATCATTTGGTCGCCAGTGCCTGGTAGACACAACTCCTACCTGGTGAGGTGAATACCTAAAAGATGTTCATCAAAAGAAGTGGGATAAAGAAATACCATTATTTGAAACACTAACACCAAGGATTTTGAAGTAAATCCAAGATTTATCAGCTCTGGTTTTGTTTTACTGTTTGCTTGTTTTTACAGTTAATGGAGAGTATAGCCACTTCTGACATGCTTCCCATCTACAATGCATAGATTGTGAATGCCAGAGCTAATAACAGCATAGTCTAGAACGGAGAAGAAACAACATCTCATCTGCCCATTCTTTGCTCTTCACCTGCAACACCAAACCCAAGGCCTTCAGCATTTGATAAGAACTCAGAAGAGCTGTATCTACAAACCCCATTTTGCTCTCAGCCTCCCTGTGTGATTCTGGACTTCATGCCTAATTAGAGGATTACGAAGTAGCAATTAGAAAACGTATAAATTCAGAGTGAATTTTTATTCATCTCTTATTTTATGACTGGCAATCTACCTCATAATACTCACTCGTTGGTTGAAACTGCTGAGTTCTACAAATTGTATTTTCACATTGACTTAAGAAGTCTGCTTGGCATGTTTCCCCAGAACATAGCAATCCATAAAATGCTGGTTGTCTTATATAAATATAAAGTAAATGTATAATTACTTACTGAGGCAACTAAGCCAAATACTGAGAAAGTATAGAGCCAGAAAACTATAATGTATGGCTGTATTGGATATCTCAAGGGATCATGGATTTTCTTACAAAATTTAGATATTCTAAGGCGACTTCCCAATTTCACCAGAATGCATTAAAGAAACACAATAGGAAATAAACAGACAACAAGCAGAATAAGTGCACTCCCAATCGAGGGCTCAGCCTTAAGTAACTCTAAAAACCATCAAAAATAGGTGTAAATGATGAACACATAACAATTATGAACCATGGAAATAATTTGAAATAGCAAAATTATACTTTAGGCTTAGTAGCCTTAAATGTTGGGTAACCAATTATCTAAAAGTGCCTCCATGGTGCAATAAACTGCAGGAACAGTTTATACACTTAAAGCAGAATCCATTTTTATTGAAATCTTCCACTCAGAGCACTAGTAGGTAAACCCGAAAAAAAAATCTCTTATTAAAGTGAAAACGAGAATAATTCTACAGCCCATCCTCTCTTTCCCCTCCTGTGCCTCTTATGGTGGGTCTAAGACCCTAGGACTTTGCTAGATCATAACAGTGACCAAAAATTAGGTGGGCTCATTAACCAAAATTAAACATTTGACTTGTGTGAATCTTGTTTTTTCTAAATTACTTCTCTTATTTTAATAGGTGATAGATGTATTGGTTAAAAATTTGAAAAACAAAAAAAGAATGGAAATTTCTCATTTAGAAATGACAGAATATAGTTGATTCTTTTCATAAATCACCCCCAAACAAGAAGGGAAAACAAGAGGAAAAAAAAAAAAGAAAATCCATATTAGTCATAGTTAGGGCCGATTGACATGTTGAATAAGAGTGGGTGAAAGGGGATTAAAGGCAGTGAAGAGGATCTGTGTCACTCACCTTCCTTCTTTGTTCTGGAGCTTCAGGGTTGCCCTCCTTGAAGGCACTAAGAACTACCAGTCAATTGCATATCCTTCTGGAGGAATCTGTATTATTTTCTGTAATCACACAAATAGTACGTACTGTACATGCAATTCTACGTTGTGATATTTTTAAAGGTTATCATTCCGGGGGTGCCTGTGTGGCTCAGTCAGTTAAGCGTCCGACTTTGGCTCAGGTCATGATCTCACGGTTTGTGAGTTCGAGTCCCGCGTCGGGCTCTGTGCTGACAGCTCAGAGCCTGGAGCCTGCTTCGGGTTCTGTGTCTCCCTCTCTCTCTGCCCCTCCCCCCGCTCATGCTCTGTCTTTCTCTGTCTCTCAATAATAAATAAATGTTAAAAAAAAATTAAAGGTTATCATTCCATATTAGCTCAAACAGATGTGCTAGTTTTGTTTTTTTTTAATGACTATGTAGTATTTTATTATATGTTAGCCTATAATTTATTCACCTATCCTTGTTAGTAGACCTGTAGGTCATTTATAATATTTTGCAGCTACAAGCAGTGCTCCAAGGAATGAAGCTGGATAGCTATCTTTGGCACTTGCATATCTGTAGAATATATTCCTAGAAGGTGAATTGTTATTTCAAAGGGTATATGCATTTTTAATTCTGATACATCTTTTAGCATGCATAGAGGTTGTTCCAATTTATGCTTTTACTGGCAATGAAAGACATTGACTTTCTTCACGATGATCTGCATAACCTGTTTTCAAACTTTATGATCCCTTCTAATCTTTTCATGTTAATGTCAAAGTTTAATATGCAACTTTTCCATAGTAGGTGAAGTTAACATTTTTTTCAATATTTCAAACTTTTTAATCACCCCTAAGTCACATCCTTTGTTCACTTTTTCTATTGAGTTGTTGGTTTTATTATTTAAATTGATTTGTAGAAACTCTTTGTATATTAAAGGAATTAATTTTCTGTAATATGAGCCACAAATATTTTTTACAAATTTATTGTTTGACTTTTGACTTTGTATATAGTGCTTTGGAAATAATTAAAGAAGAAACTTTAATGTAGTTTAATTACCTTTCTTTTTAGGCTCTCTACATATTTTATCACACCAGGGAGTCTTGTCCACTTCAAAATTATATTTAAAATTTTTTGTATATCTTCTTTCAGTAATTTTCTGGTTTTAGTTCTATAATGAGTGTTTTTCTAATCAATCTTAAATTTGCTTTAAAGTTAAGGTATGGAGTTTAAGATATATATACTTTTTTTTTCCCCAGAAGGCTATTAAACTGTTCCAATATATTTGTTAAATAAGCTTCCTTCCTCTACTCCTGGAATTGAAATGTTATCTTTATTGCATATTTAATTGCCATGTGTGTATAGATATTTCTGGACTTCAAGTATTCATGTCTTATTCATGTGTCAGCACTACACTATTGAAATTACTGTGGTTATTTAATATGCTTCAACACTTGCTGGCGCTAGTCCTCTCTCCTTAATGTTCCAACATATAATAATGTTCCAAAATCCCCAAGATAATTTTTGCTTGGCTATTTCTCCATATGAAGTTTAGAGTGAGTTTATCTAGCTCCAAATAGAATACTATTCAGTTTCTCCTTTGGATCACCTTCAATTGATAGACAGCCCCAATGTGTTTAATATCATATGATGCTAAGAACATAGGATTTCTTTCCATGTTTTTAATCTCTTTTTTTTATATCTCACTAGTGTTGCAAAATATTTCTTTATAGATTGTTTATATTTTTGTTAAATTTATTGATTTATATTTTTTGGCTGCTACTCTTCAGAATGTCTTGTATTCCACTGTATCTTCTGGTTATTTGTGTGCATGAATGCTACTGATGTCTGTGCCCAGATAATTTTTGAATTCTCAAGTTGTTTGCGGCAGTTTTTAAGTAGATTCTAATTTTCCATATTAACATCTGTACACAGTCTTTTCATATCTTGGTTTTTCACTATAATCTTTGTCTTTATTTTGTTTTACTGTATTGGTTGGGATTTCTGCAGCAACATTAAGTGATAATGATGACAGCAGCATCCTTATTTTATTTCTAACATCAGTGAAGATGTTTAGTAGTGTTTCCCCAATACACCTAGTGCTGACTTTGGGTTATGATCATTTATATTTCTGAGCATTATTTTTTCCTACTGTATAGTGTTATTTTAAAATCAAGAATGGATTTTGACTCTTATTAAAGACCTTTATAGCACATATGAACATATATATGATGATGAATTCATTTTTGATTTGATATTGATACTTCTTGCATTTTAATATTGAATCCCACCTGAATATTCTGTCTTAGTTTTTTAATATATTGCTGCATTTTGCTTTATACTATTTTGCTCGGCTTCTTATATCACTTCTCATTATGTGATTAATCTGGAGTTTTCTTTTATTGTACTAACTTTGTCAATACTATAGTATTTTCAAAGAAAAAAGCTTGAAGGTTTTTTTTTTTCCTATACTTTAAACAAATTTAAAATAATAAACATTACAAAGATCTATGCTTTAAAGGTTTAGTCAAAATCGCCTGGGAAACCATCTGTACTTGAGGCTTTTTTAGGAAGGCAGTTCTTTGAAATATTTTTTCCCCCAATAACAATTGAATTGTTTAGGTTGTATGTATTTTCTAGAATTGGTTCTGGTCAACTTTTGCTCAAGAATAGGCACTGATAATCATATTCTTGGAGAATATGATATTCTTAGAGAAATCATATTCTTGGAATTACGCTGATGGCTATTTGGACACTTTGCATTTCTTTGGTGAGCTATTATAAAGTTAGAAATAAAAAAAAATAGAAATTCCAAACATGCACCACACAATTGCTAAGAGAAGCATAGGAAGGTACCTTAACTGTATATGTTCTGCTGTGTTCCTATCACGGAAATTGGCAGGCATATCTGAGTGGCAAGAAAGGTAGGGAAGGTTTTCAGATTGTGGAAAATCTTTAAGATGCTGCACAGCTCACAAAAATAGTCATGTCCGTGAGAATGTTGCTTGGCAAAAACCTATCTCCCTACTACTCACTATTCTGAAATTCAGCCGCTCACCCTTGGGGGTCACTAAGCCCTGGATCTTCTTCCAAAGCTCTGGTACATCCTTGTGAATGTCGAAAGCTGACCTTTCAGAGCCATAGCTGACTCTGCTTATCATCTTGGATCACAGGCTCACACCCATAGTGTCAGTTTTTGTGTTATTCCAAGTGTGTTGTGTTGTGCAAGCCTAGAACTGAGAGTAATTTAGGCAACAGGAAAGGGAAAAAAGGAGAGCAAAGAAAATAATTTGTCATCATCTACCATGTATATGACCTGATAAAAACTCTAGCCATGTCATTTAATTTTGATGTGTCATTTTAATTTTTCCAAAAGTTTCACAAAGAACTGAGGCCCAGTGAAGTAAAATGAGCTTCCTAAAGTCACATAATTAATGCATAACTGAGTTGCAACATGAACCTGTGTTCTTTCTCTGACACTAACCTGAAACTCAAGTGACAAAATGAAGAGCTGCAAAGAAATGGAAGTTTTGTTGGTAGAATAAAATATTAGTGACCCCAAGAAAAGGGGTTAAAAAAATTCCATGGGTAACAAAACTGGAGGTCACCAAAATTTCACATCTGAGCCAATCATTTTAATTCCTCTTTTATCAAGCCTTTTATCACATCAGGGGGAAAATAACATTCTTATTTGTTTGTATTTTGAAGCTGTCAGATACATTAAAAAAAAAAGGAAAGGAAAGAAAGGAAGGAAAATTATGACTTTGTTCTTAGCAACTTCTTGGTCAGAGAAGTAATTTTCTGAGCAGTCAGTTTTTGAGTGTGGATGCTGCTGTTTTGGTCTGACCTACACATCTGCCCGCCATCCATAAGAAACTGGCAGACACCTTTTAGAAGGCTTTCCTGTGAAAAGGTAGGCTTTACAGCGATGTACAATAGGCGTTTGATCCAGAATGATTTCAGGAACTAAATTTCAACATGGGAACAGCTCCAACCAGTACCTCAGTAACCAGAGCTCACTGTTTGCTGGACTAAAAGGAAGCTGGTATTTCAGCCTTCTCATTAGTTCACACATATCCCTCAGTAATTTTCTTAGAACTGAGATTTTATTCCACCTGCCTAAAAGTGGGTTTCCCAGAGAGTTTTATGGAAAATGCTATTCCCTTAAGATGATATTACAAGTGATATCTAAAGTTAATCATTTGTTTAGAAACTGTCAAACACTACATCCATCTCTTGGTGATTTGCGATACATATTCACAAACTAAAGCTTTTCTTTTTTTAGTGGTTTTTTTTTCGTTTATTTATTTTTGAGAGAGAGAGAGAGAGACAGAGCGTAAGTGGGGGAGGGGCAGAGAGAGAGGGAGACACAAAATCCAAAGCAGGCTCCAGGCTCTGAGCTGTCAGCACAGAGCCTGATGTGGGGTTCGAACCCATGAACAGTGAGATCATGACCTGTTCGAACCCATGAACAGTGAGATCTGAAGTCAGACACTTAACTGACTGAGCCACCCAGGCACCCCTATTCACAAACTAAAGGTTCTAAGAAGTCCTGCAATAAAGAAACTTGCTTAACTTTGTTTAATCCAGCATTGTCAAAATAACACTCAACCAACGATATTTCTTTTTATTCGTGTAACACTATAAATTTCTTGTGCTATTGTATATTCTGTGTGTAAACTCTTTCTCTAAATCTGGGGTTAGCAATCTAGAGCACATGAACCAAGTACATCCACAGCCTCTTTTTGTATACCCCAGAGCTAATAATGTTTTTTACATTTCTAAAAGTTTGCAAAAAAAAAAAAAAAAGAAAGAAAAAAAGAAAAAAGAAAAAATATATAACAGAGGCTTTATGTAACTCTAAAATATTTTCTCTGTCCAACGCCTGTTCATCTAAACCAAAAATATTAACACAATTTAAGTAAATAAAGATATATCACCTATTATAAATTATATAAATGAATGAGGTAATAATTCTCTTCCTTCTTAATTATTATTCCACTAAATAATTCAAAATTGAATTATTCAAATGAAAAGCATTGGCAATGAAAATATTCAAGGGGTTCAAACAGCACTTGAAGGCTTAAACTCTCAAATTTTGAGTTTATATCAGGAAGTAATATTTCATGGGATAAACTAAAGATTAGCTTTAAATGACTCAAAAATCACTTTGATGCTATACCAATTGAATAATTTCTATCCTTGTATGATCACTTACCATCTCTTATAGTCTCTTATTTATAAAATTAGCAGATTGACCTCACTGTTTCATTTAAGGACTGGGTTTCAAAATTTAAATGCTTAATGTTTGCAAGCTGCAACTCTGTCCCACATTGACTAGATTATATCAAAAAGTCACTGACACTGGGAAATATTTTCAAAACACACATCCCTTGGTTAGATCCACTCTCTTACCATACAGATTTTGTAGGAGCAAGATAGGTCTCCTGTGTGTAACTTGATAGAACTTCCAGAAACTTCTTTTTTGCTTTTATTGCTCTTTTTTGCTCTTTCTTCTTCCCTTCTTACTGCTATGTAACAAACCACATTGTAATTTAGTGGCTTGAAACTACAATGTAACATGACTGCATATTAGTATGTCTTATGATTCTATGGGTTGACTTGGCTCAATTGCGTGATTCTCACTTTGGGTTGTTCATCCACTTGTGGTCAGAAGGCATATAAAGATGCAGTTATCTCAAGGTTTGGTTGGCCAGACACCCAAGACGGCTTGCTCACTTGGTTGGCATTTGATGCCAGCTGTTAAACTGGGAGCCCATCTGGGGTTGTTGTCTGGGACACCAAGTGGTCTCTCTGTGGTTTGAGTTTCTCACTCAGTTTCTCATAGAAGCTGAGTTCAGAGAGTGAGCATCCAAGAGGCCCAGTAAAATCTTCAAAAGATCTAGCCTCAGAAGTTCAGAATGTCACTTTACAGCATTCTATTGGTCAAGCAAGTCACTAAGGCCAGTTCAGTTTTGGGGGAAGGGGAAGTAGGTCCCACTTCTTGATGTAAAGTGCAGCATGAACAGGAAGGAATTGGTACCATTATCTTTAGAACCACTTTACCACAGTCCACAGCTGGATGATACCTATTCACCTAAGAAGCTCTACCGTTCCAAGCCTTTGGTGAATAAAGGGATGGCACTTCCTCTTTTAAATTTCTCATTGACAAGGCATTGATGCTATCCACTGTTTCCAGTGAAAACTACAAACTTGAGTGTACTCTATAATATCCTTTAAAGAAGAGGTATATTTAGGGTGACCTAGAGTTTCAATTGTTTTGTTTTTCTGTGGCACTTTCTTATCAAGTAACTCAATGTTCTGTGGAACCTCATCCATCATAGAATATCATACAATTTGGATGGTATGATGTAGAATGCTTCCTTAATTTGAAGTTGATGTGACTCTTCAAATACAGGTAGTATACACAGCAAGACAGTCTTCCTATAAGGAAGGATTTATTTATGCAACTGAATAAAAACAATAATTGGACAGACTGATGCATTATTTAAGGACAGTCCTGAAAGCAATTGGTCTGTTTAAATGTGTCTCCCCATTTACTTATTCAGGTTGTGTATTTTCCCCTTAATGATCTATCTTTTGTGTATATGATCCTATGTATTAGTCGGTGTCTATGTAAGGGATACTTTTATTCAAATAGGAATAGGTCTTGGGGCACCTGGGTGGCTCAGTCAGTTAAGTGTCCTGACTTTAGCTTAGGTCATGATCGCATGGTTTGTGGGTTCGAGCCCTGCATTGGGCTCTGTGCTGACAGCGCAGAGCCTGGAGCCTGCTTTGGATTCTACATCTCCCTCTCTCTCTGCCTCTTCCCCACCATCCTCTGTCTGTCTGTCTGTCTCTCTCTCTCTCTCTCTCAAAAAATGAATAAACATTTAAAAAATTCAAATAGGAATAGGTCTTGCTGTTTGGGTTGATAGTTATCCAAGGCATAATACAATGAGTTAGGGAAGGAAGAGAAAGGCCCATTCAGTCAGGCTTTTACATTCATGGAGGGCCTTAAATTTAGAACTGGATATTTTATCAAATTAGTTCAAACTTATACACCCGATAACCTGGTGCCAATAAAAAACATTCATCATACAACTTTAGACCTGAATTCATGATTGGACCACTACAAAAAACTTGCTGTACATGACATATTTTTTTGTAACTAAAACTAACTTCTATGACTGTCCTTGAATAGCATTATATTATAATACATTTGTGTGTATACATTAAAATTGTTGAGGTTTTTTTCAATATAAACACATCTTATTGACCACAGGTTTTGAACTTTGTTTTGATCTTTCTTTATTTTGTTTAATATATGGTGTACCACAAGAGATGACAGGGCTTCAAGAAGCCATGCATCTCAGTCCTCTGCATTTTCTGGGGGTCAGAAAGATGCTGTAAATGGTGCTCCGTTACCCAATTTAGATAGCTTTCCTTATGTGTAAGTAACATAGAAAAGAAATATTTATCTTCTTAGCAACAGATTTAAGAAATTAATTTGTGGGAGAAGGCTGGCTCTTCTGAAAAAAAGCCTTTGATATGTGGCTGTAGTATGGAAGTCAGCTTCAGACTGGCTTCCACATCCACCTAAGAGACAGAATTTTAATAATGTTGTGAGAAGAAGGAAGTTGACCAGCTGAACAAAGAGTGTGGGGGTAGTTCAAAGAGGGAGCAGATCCCTACACTTATTAATTGCTTCCCATACAAATTGTTAAGATGCTTGCTTCCATAAATTTTACATTGACTAGAAATGCTTTTGTGGGTTCTTTTTGAGAACCTCAGGAAAGGATAACGAGACAACTGGCTATTGGGACTAAATGAAGCAATAATGTAATTGGATGATGGTGGGTGTCTGAGCAGGACCTCGACAAGGCAGAAAATAGACAGCTTGTGCCCAGGCTGCTCTCATGAAGGTCTTGATAACAGGAGGAGAAACAGGCAGGGCTCAGCTGGGTCCAAAGAGCTTTCAGCTATTGAAGAAAATAACCTGGGCTCTATCCTTGCCCCATCCATGGCAGGAAGCTCTGTCCTACAGGGAGTCCTAGTTCCCTATGGGGAGACACAATTAGCAGTGGGATCAGAACCAATTTTTGGTACTAAATAGTTGGGAACCCATAGCCTGGCTCTACCCAATGGTAGAAGTGTGACATTTGGAAAATTCCTTAACGCTTGCTGCCTCAGTTTCCCCCAAAGTGCATTGGAATTAATAATGTTAATTTTGAAGTGTTTTCTGAGACTTAAATTATGTAATGCATAAAACATTCCTTCTAGAGACCCACATCTAAGTAAGTGCTTGGTGAATGATAGCTATTATTATTATTAGTGGTAGCAGCACCACAACTAGGAAAGATGTTCAGACATTGGTTAAGGGCACTGTAGGGGAACCATTTCCTCTGAAAGAACATCATATTTTTGGAAATTCCACATTTGCATGGAATTCAGCAGCACCAATTCATTGCATATATAGTTAAAGCAATAGACACAAACTTGGTGATTTTTCAAAACCAAGCTCTGAGACTTGGAGACACAATATCTTCTGGGATTGGAACAGAGGCTCTGTACAAGAAAATAAACATTAAGATGCCATTCGGTAAGGGCCAGTGTGGAGCCTCATACAAGGTCAAGGAAGGGAAAAAAATGGAATCCATTATATTCAGAGCTAAATAATTGCTGCAGCTTACAGAGTTTCTTAGGTCAGGTCTCCAAGAGACAGACCCTGAGGTCAGGATTGGTGTGCTTCCAGGAGAAACTAGTGAGGGTGGAGGGGAAGCATGGCAGGGAAAGGGGAGGGTGGAGCTAATTAGTATACAATTATAGAAATCCCAGCCTCAGCCTGAGCCTATGGAAGCTCTGGAGCCTCCCTTTGAGGTAAAGGAACTGCCTGTGGTTACCTGGCACCTGTTAGTCTTTGACACTTTCCAGCTTTCATTGTGTGGCAGCAAACAGAAGCAGAGTGGTGAGCGCCTGCTAGAAGCTCGTCACCCCAGCCTTGCTCAGGGCATGATATTTAGTTGGGACCCACCCTGACAATCAAACTGGTCATAAAATATTTAAACCTTTCTGTACAGTAACTGGTTGGTAAAGAGCCGTTTCTCTAAGACCCCGTGACCACTCTGGTTTCCCCAAGCCCATTCTCAGGACCCTTCAGGTCTTCCCAGGCTTCCTGCTGCTGATCTGATTGTTTGGTGTTCTACCACAGATGATCAAGATTTGCAATAGCACACATGGACAAGAGTCTGCCAGATCATTGTTATACCATTTCATAAGTTGTGAGTCAATACTTTAATGAAATTGCATACTGTTTCTTAAACTCTCTCCCCAAGAGAACAAATTCCAAAGCATCATGGAAGGTAGCAAAAGCAGCACATTTTGGCATTTTCATAGGTTAATTTATCTTCCTTATCTGGAAGGTCCAGACATTTTTAGTAATGTCCATGGACTGATTTAGTAATGTGACTTTTAATGGCAAGTCAGCTCATTTGTCTTCTAAATTCAGGTGTTTAATGGGAAACTTTGGTGAAATAGCCTATAAAGTGACACACCCTGAGAAGAAAGAGGAAAGTAGCATGTCACTATCTAGTAAAACAAGGCTTGTTGCTATGTTTACTCCTGTCACTTCCACTGAGGCTGCTATAATGACTGTTTTGATAAGTTAAATCTGTCTTCCATCCAAGTTGTTCCATAGAGATATTTCATAGTACAATGGAGAAGAGGACACACCTATGAAGGAGGTGATGGAGTAACTAAGGATGTGCCTTCAAGATGAATGGACTTAATTCTTTCCCTGAATCATTTGCCTCCTAGTCAAATTCCAATGGGACTTGACTCAAAACAGGGTCCTGTTCAATCGTGTTCAAGAATAGGTGAGACATTTATTTTCCAGCTGGCACCTGGATTTCTTCTAACTGATGGACATGATAGCACACCTGCTGGTCTTAGATGTGTGTATTCAGGTGTGTGAAGATATGTAGAGGGGTTGTGATAGATTGTGTTTTCCCAGAAGTAGATCCTAAAACAAAGTTGTGAGTGTTAAAAGCTTACTGGGAAGTGATTCCAGGAAGTAATGGAAGGGAAGTAAAGAAGAAAAAGGAGTGTCATCAGGCAGGTTTTCATTGTGGGCCACTGGCGCTTAACACTGATGGGGAAGTTAGGTAATGTAGAACCAGAGTAGAGCACATTACCTGGGTTTACCCCGACCCAGACATTAGTAACATCACTCTATGTCTAGGCTGCTTCAGTTCTGTGTTTATCTGTCTTCTCAGGATAGGCACCTGAAGTTCAAAAACCTGGTTAGTTGATGAATCGGAACAAATGGGAGCTGGATAAATGCTTTGGCTATTACTTGACATTCTTGGCATGTGGCATTAAAAATGGGCATGTCTGTAACTCAAATCATAGAAACTTGAGAGATTTTACTAACTGCCATCTTCTATCTGTTTTTTAAAAATTTTTTTAAGTTTTTTTTTATTTAGGGAGAGAGAGAGAGGGAGCAAGCAGGGGAGGGGCAGAGAGAGAGCAGGAGAGAGAGAATCCCAGGCAGTTTCTACACTGTCAGCACAGAACCCAATGTGGGACTCAAACTCACGAACCATGAAATATTACCTGAGCTGAAACCAAGAGTCAGATGCTCAACCGACTAGGCCACCAGGTGCCCCATGCAATCTTCTATCTTTATAAAGTCCTCAATGTTATCCTTCCATTAGCAAACTCAAAGTGGCCATTTTGACATTTCTGGGTTGATGTTTTTACTAATGACTCTTCCAGAAAGAACGCAAATGTGAAAAATGTTAGATATCTCCAAGGCAAAGCAAAGGAGACACAGGGGAAAATGGGACTTTTTCAAATGTCTCCAAATTCTGTTTCTTTAATTTCTATTACCAAGGAATGAACCCTGAGAAGCAATCTAAGGAATATTAACCAGTTGGGCTAAGGAAACGGAAAAACCACAATACCATGGCTTTAAGGCAATCTATGTGATTCTGTGTAACAAAATGAGTGCTAGTCTAGGAATCAAAAGGCTAATATTTAAGACCATGGCCGCACATCTAGAGCGGTCACCATGGTCAACTCCTTACCTCTTCTGGCTTCAGTTGTACCATATACACAAGGAAAAATATGCATTATACAATCTCTTCTTTTGCCAAAATTCAGCAAATGTATATTCATTTCTCTTTCTACTTACATTTTTTTTTCCAGGGGGAAAGTTAATATTGTTTTTTTCATTTTCATATATTTTCCCCACTACCTAAGCAAGTTCACAAACTCTTGGAAAACATTTGGAAAAAATAGAAAAGAAAAAAAATCCATAGCCTGTCCATTGCATTTTAGTGTGCCTCTTTAATTCTTTTTTTTATGTAGTCTAATTAAAATGTATACACTTTTTTTTGTATTTTATTATAGCTGTGAGGAAAAAAAAACAGAAAGGTGATAGCTCATTTCCAATACTTGAAAGGATCCCATGTGGAAGAGATGACTGACTTGTTCTATGCAAAATCAAGGAATCAGTGAGAGGAAGAAACATCAATTTTGCTTTATTACAGGGAAAAGGTTCCTTTTCTGTGTCCCCAGAAGAATGGTGGTACTTGAAGGGCAAGCAACAGGAAAAAATTGGAGAGGTGTTAGGACAAGGTGATGTCACTCCATTTTGGAGAACATGTAGCTCATTTTCTGATACTCTAGCTGGCTCGTTCCATCTTTGTAAAGTCTTGAATCGTAGCATTCCATTAACAAATCAGAGCAGCCACTTAGTCATTTTCACATTTCTGGGTTGTCGTTCTTACTAATGACTCTTTCAGGGAGGATACAGATTGTCAAAACTTTCAGACACATCCATAGCTGTATCCAAGGCAAAGGAGAGAGATAGGAAAACAGAACTTTTTCATTATCTTTGAATTTCATTTTCTTAATTTCTATTACCAGTCACCTTAAGCTGAACCAACGTTGCCCTGTACATTTCTCCTAATAATCCCATGCTGGTTTATTTTATCCTCCCTCCATATTCTGTTTTTTCACCATTATTTATCAGACCCCTGGTATTGGTTCTTTGGATTAATCACTGATGATCTGGCTTATATTGACTGTGGGTAACATAGGTATAAAAGCAGCAAGACATGCAATGCCACATCCATTAAATCTTGTTCATAAAAACAGATATGAATTCTTCTTGAGAAATGGATAAAAACAAGAACTCAGATTCTTAAAAGCTTTTCACCACTTCCCACCCCTCTTCTTTTCTTCCTTCCTTCCTTTCTTTCTTTCTTTCTTTCTTTTTTCTTTCTTCTTTCTTTCATGCAGTTCTTGAAAATAAATTTTAGTGTGCATGGGAGTTAAATTGATTATCAACTGGAAGCCAACTCTGTTCTGCTTGAGGAACCATCCAGAAAGGGATATTTAGGTATTCAACATCCTTGTAAGATGAGAGAAGCATAAGCAGGAGGAATTAAATCCTCTTTGACATATCATTGCAAAAGGCATTTAGCTAAAACATTTTTCTACCAAATTGCCCTTTGAAGGTTTTATTGAGATTTACAACTGAGAGGCTTTAGAAGACAGGTAAAGAAAGGTGGAAATTCAGGCATGATCTGGAATAGGTGTGCTCAGGCAGGAGATGTATTTTTTATTGGATGTATGCTACTTTAATTTCTCTTTTTGCAACAACTATTTAATAATAGATCTATCTTTACATGGTGCTTTACATGGTGCTTTTAACTCTTCAGGTTACATCGATTTGTTTTATTTCATTTGATATTAAAACAAGAGCTCCAGCAATAGGAAATGAAGGCATGAAACCCATTCAAAGATGGTAGAATTTACTAAAGTCATAAGAATATTCATAATAGTAGTGACACTTCGTTCCTGGTCTTCTTGCTGCCCCTTTCTTTGTTTCCCACTTTTTGTTTGCTTGTTTGTTTCTTTGTTTCTTTGTTTGCTTTGTTTCTTACTTCTATGGATGATTATACATATATTTTATCTTTTCTTTAAGTAAATTATTCTTTTTTTCCAATATATGAAATTTATTGTCAAATTGGTTTCTATACAAACCCCAGTGCTCATCCCAAAAGGTGCCCTCCTCAATACCCATCACCCACCCTCCTTTCCCTCCCACCCCCCATCAACCCTCAGTTTGTTCCCAGTTTTTAAGAGTCTCTTATGCTTTGGTTCTCTCCCACTCTAACCTCTTTTTTTTTTTCCTTCCCCTCCCCCATGGGTTTCTGTTAGGTTTCTCAGGATCCACATAAGAGTGAAAACATACGGTATCTGTCTTTCTCTGTATGGCTTATTTCACTTAGCATCCCACTCTCCAGTTCCATCCACGTTGCTACAAAGGGCCATATTTCGTTCTTTCTCATTGCCATGTAGTACTCCATTGTGTATATAAACCACAATTTCTTTATCCATTCATCAGTTGATGGACATTTAGGCTCTTTCCATAATTTGGCTATTGTTGAGAGTGCTGCTATAAACATTGGGGTACAAGTGCCCCTATGCATCAATACTCCTGTATCCCTTGGGTAAATTCCTAGCAGTGCTATTGCTGGGTCATAGGGTAGGACTATTTTTAATTTTCTGAGGAACCTCCACATTGTTTTCCAGAGTGGCTGCACCAGTTTGCATTCCCACCAACAGTGCAAGAGGGTTCCCGTTTCTCCACATCCTCTCCAGCATCTATAGTCTCCTGATTTGTTCATTTTGGCCACTCTGACTGGCGTGAGGTGATATCTGAGTGTGGTTTTGATTTGTAATTCCCTGAGGAGGAGCAACGTTGAGCATCTTTTCATGTGCCTGTTGGCCATCCGGATGTCTTCTTTAGAGAAGTGTCTATTCATGTTTTCTGCCCATTTCTTCACTGGGTTATTTGTTTTACGGGTGTGGAGTTTGGTGAGCTCTTTATAGATTTTGGATACTAGCCCTTTGTCCGATATGTCATTTGCAAATATCTTTTCCCATTCCGTTGGTTGCCTTTTAGTTTTGTTGGTTGTTTCCTTTGCTGTGCAGAAGCTTTTTATCTTCATAAGGTCCCAGCAATTCATTTTTGCTTTTAATTCCCTTGCCTTTGGGGATGTGTCGAGTAAGAGATTGCTACGGCTGAGGTCAGAGAGGTCTTTTCCTGCTTTCTCCTCTAGGGTTTTGATGGTTTCCTGTCTCACATTCAGGTCCTTTATCCATTTTGAGTTTATTTTTGTGAATGGTGTGAGAAAGTGGTCTAGTTTCAACCTTCTGCATGTTGCTGTCCAGTTCTCCCAGCACCATTTGTTAAAGAGACTGTCTTTTTTCCATTGGATGTTCTTTCCTGCTTTGTCAAAGATGAGTTGGCCGTACGTTTGTGGGTCTAGTTCTGGGGTTTCTACTCTATCCCATTGGTCTATGTGTCTTTTTTTGTGCCAATACCATGCTGTCTTGATGATTACAGCTTTGTAGTAGAGGCTAAAGTCTGGGATTGTGATGCTTCGTGCTTTGGTCTTCTTCTTCAAAATTACTTTGGCTATTCGGGGCCTTTTGTGTTTCCATATGAATTTTAGGATTGCTTGTTCTAGTTTCGAGAAGAATGCTGGTGCAATTTTGATTGGGATTGCATTGAATGTGTAGATAGCTTTGGGTAGTATTGACATTTTGACAATATTTATTCTTCCAATCCATGAGCAGGGAATGTCTTTCCATTTCTTTATATCTTCTTCAATTACCTTCATAAGCTTTCTATAGTTTTCAGCATACAGATCTTTTACATCTTTGGTTAGATTTATTCCTAGGTATTTTATGCTTCTTGGTGCAATTGTGCATGGGATCAGTTTCTTTATTTGTCTTTCTGTTGCTTCATTGTTAGTGTATAAGAATGCAACTGATTTCTGTACATTTATTTTGTATCCTGCAACTTTGCTGAATTCATGTATCAGTTCTAGCAGACTTTTGGTGGAGTCTCTCGGATTTTCCATGTATAATATCATGTCATCTGCAAAAAGCGAAAGCTTGACTTCATCTTTGCCAATTTTGATGCCTTTGATTTCCTTTTGTTGTCTGATTGCTGATGCTAGAACTTCCAACACTATGTTAAACAACAGCAGTGAGAGTGGGCATCCCTGTCGTGTTCCTGATTTCAGGGAAAAAGCTCTCAGTTTTTCCCCATTGAGGATGATGTTAGCTATGGGCTTTTCATAAATGGCTTTTATGATCTTTAAGTATGTTCCTTCTATCCCGACTTTCTCAAGGGTTTTTATTAAGAAAGGGTGCTGAATTTTGTCAAAGGCCTTTTCTGCATCGATTGACAGGATCATATGGTTCTTCTCTTTTCTTTTATTAATGTGATGTATCGTGTTGATTGATTTGCGAATGTTGAACCAGCCCTGCATCCCAGGAATGAATCCCACTTGATCATGGTGAATAATTCTTTTTATATGCTGTTGAATTCGATTTGCTAGTATCTTATTGAGAATTTTTGCATCCATATTCATCAGGGATATTGGTCTGTAGTTCTCTTTTTTTACTGGGTCTCTGTCTGGTTTAGGAATCAAAGTAATACTGGCTTCATAGAATGAGTCTGGAAGTTTTCCTTCCCTTTCTATTTCTTGGAATAGCTTGAGAAGGCTAGGTATCATCTCTGCTTTAAACGTCTGGTAGAACTCCCCTGGGAAGCCATCTGGTCCTGGACTCTTATTTGTTGGGAGATTTTTGATAACCGATTCAATCTCTTCGCTGGTTATGGGTCTGTTCAAGCTTTCTATTTCCTCCTGATTGAGTTTTGGAAGAGTGTGGGTGTTTAGGAATTTGTCCATTTCTTCCAGGTTGTCCAATTTGTTGGCATATAATTTTTCATAGTATTCCCTGATAATTGTTTGTATCTCTGAGGGATTGGTTGTAATAATTCCATTTTCATTCATGATTTTATCTATTTGGGTCATTTCCCTTTTCTTTTTGAGAAGCCTGGCTAGAGGTTTGTCAATTTTGTTTATTTTTTCAAAAAACCAACTCTTGGTTTCGTTGATCTGCTCTACAGTTTTTTTAGATTCTATATTGTTTATTTCTGCTCTGATCTTTATTATTTCTCTTCTTCTGCTGGGTTTAGGCTGTCTTTGCTGTTCTGCTTCTATTTCCTTTAGGTGTGCTGTTAGATTTTTTATTTGGGATTTTTCTTGTTTCTTGAGATAGGCCTGGATTGCAATGTATTTTCCTCTCAGGACTGCCTTCGCTGCATCCCAAAGAGTTTGGATTGTTGTATTTTCATTTTTGTTTGCTTCCATATATTTTTTAATTTCTTCTCTAATTGCCTGGTTGACCCACTCATTCTTTAGTAGGGTGTTCTTTAACCTCCATGCTTTTGGAGGTTTTCCAGACTTTTTCCTGTGGTTGATTTCAAGCTTCATAACATTGTGGTCTGAAAGTATGCATGGTATAATTTCAATTCTTGTATACTTATGAAGGGCTGTTTTGTGACCCAGTATATGATCTATCTTGGAGAATGTTTCATGTGCACTCGAGAAGAAAGTATATTCTGTTGCTTTGGGATGCAGAGTTCTAAATATATCTGTCAAGTCCATCTGATCCAATGTGTCATTCAGGGCCCTTGTTTCTTTATTGACCGTGTGTCTAGATGATCTATCCATTTCTGTAAGTGGAGTGTTAAAGTCCCCTGCAATTACCACATTCTTATCAATAAGGTTGCTTATGTTTGTGAGTAATTGTTTTATATATTTGGGGGGTCTGGTATTCGGTGCATAGACATTTATAATTGTTAGCTCTTCCTGATGGATAGACCCTGTGATTATTATATAATGCCCTTCTTCATCTCTTGTTACAGCCTTTAATTTAAAGTCTAGTTTGTCTGATATAAGTATGGCTACTCCAGCTTTCTTTTGGCTTCCAGTAGCATGATAAATAGTTCTCCATCCCCTCACTCTCAATCTGAAGGTGTCCTCAGATCTAAAATGAGTCTCTTGTAGACAGCAAATAGATGGGTCTTGTTTTTTTATCCATTCTGATACCCTATGTCTTTTGGTTGGCGCATTTAATCCATTTACATTCAGTGTTATTATAGAAAGATACGGGTTTAGAGTCATTGTGATGTCTGTATGTTTTATGCTTGTAGCGATGTCTCTGGTACTTTGTCTCACAGGATCCCCCTTAGGATCTCTTGTAGGGCTGGTTTAGTGGTGACAAATTCCTTCAGTTTTTGTTTGGGAAGACCTTTATCTCTCCTTCTATTCTAAATGATAGACTTGCTGGATAAAGGATTCTCGGCTGCATATTTTTTTCTGTTCAACACATTGAAGATCTCTTGCCAATCCTTTCTGGCCTGCCAAGTTTCAAAAGAGAGATCAGTCACGAGTCTTATAGGTCTCCCTTTATAAGTTAGGGCACGTTTATCCCTTGCTGCTTTCAGAATTTTCTCTTTATCCTTGTATTTTGCCAGTTTGACTATGATATGTCGTGCAGAAGATCGATTCAAGTTACATCTGAAGGGAGTTCTCTGTGCCTCTTGGATTTCAATGCCTTTTTCCTTCCCCAGTTCAGGGAAGTTCTCAGCTATAATTTCTTCAAGTACCCCTTCAGCACCTTTCCCTCTCTCTTCCTCTTCTGGGATACCAATTATGCGTATATTATTTCTTTTTAGTGTATCACTTAGTTCTCTAATTTTCCCCTCATACTCCTGGATTTTTTTATCTTTTTCTCAGCTTCCTCTTTTTCCATAACTTTATCTTCTAGTTCACCTATTCTCTCCTCTGCCTCTTCAATCCGAGCTGTCGTCATTTCCATTTTGTTTTGCATTTCGTTTAAAGCGTTTTTCAGCTCCTCCTGGCTATTCCTTAGTCCCTTGATCTCTGTAGCAAGAGATTCTCTGCTGTCCTCTATACTGTTTTCAAGCCCAACGATTAATTTTATGACTATTATTCTAAATTCACTTTCTGTTATATTATTTAAATCTTTTTGATCAGTTCATTAGCTGTTGTTATTTCCTGGAGATTCTTCTGAGGGGAATTCTTCCGTTTGGTCATTTTGGTTAGTCCCTGGAGTGGTGCGGACCTGCAGGGCACTTCCCCTGTGCTGTGGTGTATAACTGGAGTTGGTGGGCGGAGTTGCAGTCAGACCTGACGTCTGCCCCCAGCCCACCGATGGGGCCACAGTCAGACTGGTGTGTGCCTTCTCTTCCCCTCTCCTAGGGGCGGGATTCACTGTGGGGTGGCGTGGCCTGTCTGGGCTACTTGCACACTGCCAGGCTTGTGGTGCTAGGGATCTGGCGTATTAGCTGGGGTGGGTAGGCAAGGTGCACGGGGGCAGGAGGGGCAGGCTTAGCTCGCTTCTCCTTGTGATCCACTTCAGAAGGGGCCCTGTGGCAGCGGGAGGGAGTCAGACCCGCTGCCGGAGGGGTGGCTCCGCAGAAGCACAGCGTTGGGTGTTTGTGCGGTGCCAGCAAGTTCCCTGGCAGGAACTGGTTCCCTTTGGGATTTTGGCTAGGGGATGGGCGAGGGAGATGGCGCTGGTGAGCGCCTTTGTTCCCCGCCAAACTGAGCTCTGTCGTCCTGGGGCTCAGCAACTCTCCCTCCCTTTGTCCTCCAGCCTTCCCGCTTTCCGAGCAGAGCTGTTAACTTATGACCTCCCAAATGCTAAGTCGCGCTTGCTGTCGGAACACACTCCGTCTGGCCCCTCCACTTTTGCAAGCCAGTCTCGGGGGCTCTGCTTGGCCGGCAGGCTACCCCTCTGCCCCAGCTCCCTCCCGCCAGTCCGTGCAGCGTGCACTGCCTCTCCGCCCTTCCTACCCTCTTCTGTGGGCCTCTCGTCTGCGCTTGGCTCCGGAGACTCCATTCTGCTAGTCTTCTGGTGGTTTTCTGGGTTAGTTAGGCAGGTGTAGGTGGAATCTAAGTGATCAGCAGGATGTGTGGTGAGCCCAGCGTCCTCCTAAGCCGCCATCTTCCCTCCGCCTAAGTAAATTATTCTTAAATTTGAGGCAGTAGAAAGTGAAATAACGTTGACCCAACAACAGTGTACGATCTACTACTGCCTTTCAGGCGGAATAGTATGATATTACGGAAAGAACCTGGGACAAAAGACAGAAAATGAATCAGATCTTAACTCCCTGCCGCTTTGACTGAGATGGGTAAGCTGGCCATTTCTACACTTCTTCTGACATGGATTTCCTTACATTCTGTTTTGAAAGAAGTATGTTTAGCAAAACCCATTTCCCTTCTATGTCAAGAGCCTACTCACCTAGTCTTTCTGAGCTTTATTCTCCACATATTTCAAAATTCTTTCTAAGGTGACCCTTAATTACATGGTATTAGCTAGCAGCTCCCAGTTGCTTGGAATGGTTCAGTTGTCCTGTGGTTGCCAAGCATGGTATCTCCTTTTCTTTAAGTGGGATTTCCTAATATTCTGTGAAAGAAAGAATATGGAAGATTTCTATAACATATACAGTTACTGAATCTCTGTAAGTACTGATTTTCAGTTACAATCTCTGTTAAGTGTCTTTAAATTGGTGACCACATCCTCATCATCATTTTGTGTGGCTACCTTGTAGTTTCAATGACGCTTAAGTTCATTACTTCTAAAGAGAAATGCAAAACAAAACCCCTGCTCTGCAGGGTTTAGCTTCCCTCGAAGTAGAGGGATCCTGGGGTAGTTCTGGATATACAGGACAGCATAAATCTTGGGAGTTCACAGAAGACACAGATGTCATCCTTCCTCCCCACCCCACTCCCACCTTTTATGGGTTTTTCCCAATTTCTAGAAATTAAACCTTTTATTCTGGGATAATTGCAGATTCACATGCAGTTGTAAGAAATAATACAGAGAGATACCCTTTGCTCTTTACCCAATTTTAGCTATTCTAGTTCTCTTTCTCTTCCATGCAGATTTTAAAATAGTTCTGTCTGTATCTATATAAAATCTTGCTGTGGTTTTGATAGTAATTGCATTAAACCTGCATATCAGTTTGGGGAGAACTGACATCATTTTTGTGTCTTCCAATCCAGGAACATGGCATTTTCTCTCCATTTATTTACATCTTCTTATTTTCTTCCATTAGTGTTGTATAATTTTCAGCAAATAAATCCTGTAAATATTTTGTTAGATTTACATCTAAGTATTTCATTTTTTGAAAGATTGTAAATGGCATTATATCTAACTTTTGTGCCCATATGTTCATTGGTAGTATGTAGAAATATCATTGAGTTTAGTATGTTTACCTTGTGTCCTGAAACCTTGCTGAACTTGCTAGTTGTAGGAGTATTTTTGTAGATACCTTGTGATTTTCCATATAGATAATTATGTCACCTACATATAGGAACAGTACTGTTTATATGTGTGTTTTCTTTCTTTTTCTTGCCATATTTCACTGGCTAGAACTTTCAGTACTATGTTGAATAAAATTAGTGAGGGAGGACATTCTTGCCTTATTTTCAATCTTAGGGAGAAAGCATTCAGTATTTCACTATTAATTATAATATTAGTAGGAAGGTTTTTAAAATAGATGTGCTTTATCAATTCGAGGGTATTCCCATTTTCCCCTATTTATCTAAGAGCTTTATCATGAATTAGTGTTACATTTTCTCAAACACTTTTTCTACATTGACCAGTATAGTCACATGCTTATCCTTTAGCCTGTTAATATTATGCACTATAATTGATTGATTTTTTGAACATTGAACCAGCCTTATGTCCCTAAAATAAACCCTGTTTTGTCATGGTCCGTAATTCTTTTTATATATTGCAGATCTAAATGCTAGTATTTTGTTAAAGATTTTGCATTTATAATCATCAAAAATATTGAACTATTACTCTCTTTTTTGCACTATATTTGTTTTGTTATCAGGGAAATATTAGCCTCATAAAATCAGTTGGAAAGTATGATTTCCTCTTAAGTTTTCTGGAAGGATGTATAGAATTGATCTTAATTATTAAATTGTGTGTCTTAAATATGTGATAGAATTCTCCAATGAAACATCTGGGCTTGAAGATTATTTTGGGGGTCATTTTTAAATTAAGAATAAAATTTCCAAAATAAGTCAGTTGGAGAAAGACGAATATCATATGATTTCACTCATATGTGGAATTTAAGAAACAACAGAAGAACATAGGGGAAGGGAAGCAAAAATAAGATAAAAACAGAGAAGGAGGCAAACCATAAGAGACTCTTAAATGCAGAGAACATACTGAAGGTTGCTGGAGGGGGGATAGTGGGGGGGGCAGGATGGGCTAAATGGTTGATGGGCATTAAGGAGGGCACTTGTTGAGATGAGCACTGGGTGTTATATGTAAGCGATAAAGCCCTAAATTCTACTCCTGAAATCATTAGTACACTATATGTTAACTAGGATTTAAATAAAAAAAAAATAAATAAATAAATAATTTTTAAACATTAAAAAAAATAAATCTATAATCACTAAAAACAAAGAATTCAATTTCCTGTCAACTACACTTCAATAAAAAATAAAATAAAATGCTATTGTATAGTTAAATGCACAGGATCCTGCAAAAAAGAATATAATTTTCTTAACAGTAATAAAGTTATGCAAATTATCTATTTCAAAATTGTTGAAATGCATTTTCCAAAAAAATGGACCATTTTGTCTAAGTTGCCAAATTTATGTATGTTGAGGTTTTTTGCAGAATTCCTTTATTGTATTTTTTAAATTTCTACAGGTTTTTTAGTAATATCCCATTTCACTTCTGATATTGGCAGTTTTTATTTTCTACTTTTCTTTGTCAGTACTGCAAGAGATTTGTAAATTTTACTGATATTTTCAAAGACCCAGCTTTTTGTTTTAATGTTTCTTTGTTGTTTTTTTTTTCCAATCCCATTGATTTATCTTTATTATTTATTTTCTTCTGCTTGCTTTGGATATATTTTGTGGATTTACTTAAGTTTATCCTGTTTGTTTCACTCAGCTTCTTGAATCTGTAGGTTTATGTACATTGTCAAATTTGGGAAGTTTTCAGCCATGAATTCTTTAAATATTTTTTCAACTTTGCTCTCCTTTTTCACATCTTGCAAGATTCTAGTGACATAAATAGTAGATATTTGTTTTAGAGCCACAGATCCCTGAGGCCATGTTCATTTTAATTTTTATTCTAACTTCTCCGTGGTATTGGGATTGGTAATTTATATTATTTTATTTTTCTATTCATTGATTCTTTCCTCTGTCACCTCCATTCTGCTGTTCAGCTCATCCATTGAGCCATATTTTGGTTATTTTATTATTCAGTTCTAAAATCTCCATTTGGCCCTGCTTTATATTTCTTTGCTGAAACTTTTTTATTTCTTTAGTGAATATTTTTATTTGTTTCTTCAAGCATATTCATCATTGCTCATGGATGCATTTTTATCATGGATGGTTTAAAATCTTTGTCAAGTAATTCTAATATCTCTGCAGTCTTGGTGGTAGCATTGATTCACTGTCATTTTCAGTTCTGTTTTAGATTTTCCTGGTCCTTAGCATTACGAATGATTTTTTATTGAAACCTTCATATGTTTATATTACATCATGAGACTTTGGATCTTATGTAAACCTCTTATTTCAGTTGGCCTTTTCTTACACAGTCCCAGCAGTGCAAGCTATTGGAAGGGCCATCTCGCTACTGTCAGATGGAGACAGAATTCCAGGTTCTGTCGACTACTAAGCTGAGGGGGATTCCTTGTTGGAGTTCTAGTTCTCTTTGTGGTGTTCACTGATACTGCAGTGATGTTGCCACCCTCATTTTGTGTGGTAGGTTTCTTAAGAATTATCCATGGTCAGAAAACACATTTTGGCCCTTCTTAGGCAAATGAGTGATCAAATCCTGTCCTGATGCTCCCTTCTCCAGGTAGAATTCCATCACTGGTCATTCTGTCCTATACCAGCAACTTTAGATTTCAGCTTCCCTACTACATAGTAGCTTCTGGAAGGTAATGTCTCCATCTGATTAACTTCTATCTCTAGTTCCCAGCATAGAAAAAAAAATTGTTATGTGTCAGTTATGTTTCTCTTCTTAAATAGCCTGGCTCATTGTGTACTCTCTCACAGCCACAGATGTGGCCCAAATGCAAGCCAGCTATCTTTATCAATGTCTATCACTGCTCACAAAGAAGGGTTTGAAAGGGAGCAGAATAAAGTTGTGAAGAATAGTCAATAAAAGTCAAAGTCTGCCTCAGACCAGTTGCAAAATCTTGAAGAAGTTGCCTTATGACTCTGAGCTTCAGTTTATAGCCTCTACCTATAAAATGTACGTATTAATAGCACTCCCCTTATAGAGCTTTTCTAAAATAATGAATTATTTCATGTAAAATCCTTAGCACTATGCTTGCCACATAGTAAGCCATCAAACAGCTTTTTTTTCAGCGATTGTTGCAAATTCATGCTTAATATTGGTGGTAGGCAGCATCTAAAATGAGCTCTGATGATCCCTACCCCTGTATTTATGCCCTCCTATAATCCCTTTCCCTTGATTGCAGACTAGACCTGGGGATTCACTTCTAACAAACAGAATATGACAAAAAGGATGAGATGTCACTTCCAAGATTGTTACAAGAGCATGACTTTTATATTGTTCACTCTCTCTTGCCCTCTTCCTTGCTTATTCTGAGGAAGCCTAGTTGCCATGTTGTAAGCCACCCTATGGACATGACCATGTGGTAAGGAAACTGTCAAGGCCTCTGACCAAAAGCCAGCCTTCAGCCCAACAGCCTGTGAGGAACTGAATCCCATCAACAGCCACATGAGTGATTTTGGAAATTAATCTTTCCTGAATTAAATATTGAGGTGCCTACAACCTGCATCAACTTCTTGACTGAAGCTTTTGAGAAACCTAGAGACTGAGAACTCACTAAGCTTCACCCAAATTAAAAAAAAAAAAAAAATATATATATATATATATATATATATATATATATATATATATATATATTATTGAAGTACAGTGGACATGAGCCTCACTTACGCTTCTGATTCACAAAATAAATGTCTGTTACTCTTTTTTTTTAAATTTTTTTTAACGTTTATTTATTTTTGAGACAGAGAGAGACAGAGCATGAACAGGGGAGGAGCAGAGAGAGAGGGAGACACAGAATCTGAAGCAGGCTCCAGGCTCTGAGCTGTCAGCACAGAGCCCAACGCAGGGCTCAAACTCATGGACCGTGAGATCATGACCTGAGCCGAAGTCAGACGCTTAACCGACCAAGCCACCCAGGTGCCCCAATGTCTGTTATTCTAAAACACTAAATTTTGGTATAGTTTGCTATACATTGTTAAAAAAAGGATGAAAATCATAAGACCAGTAGGTGATGGCCCTTTAGAATCTTTATATTCAGAAAGCAGCTTATTATGGCCATGGTTGTACATTAAGTTGCAGGAGAACTATGGATGGTAGAGACATGTGCCTCTTATTCTGTGCCCCCTACCTGATGCTCCCCCCCTCATGTTTACCTGGTCGAACATAATTTATAATAAGCACAATATCTGAGGCTGAAGAGCAAAGCGGGGGTGATATGGGGCAGAGAAAAGGAGGGAAAAGAATTAGGACTGACATTTTATGTCTTTTAAAAAATCTGACCTTTTGGAAATATCACTGTGTACATTTAAAATATTAATAAAGGCTCTTGTTGTTAGTAGGCGAAGGAGGTTGTTGTCATCTGTGACCTTTTATTGAAGTAAAAGAAAATTGACAGTTTTATTAGTAATAGAATATGACATGAGAAAATGCAAAGGAGGAATAAAAGCTGCCACAGTAGCAATTAGTTACATAAGCTGAATATCGTTAGGCAGCTGAGATTTTAGACAAGGGGAGCTATAATGTAAGTTTGAGCCTCCTCCACTGAAGCCAGTGTAAATGATGGCTACATTGAGAAGGCACTATTCTTACTCTATTTCTTTTGGAAAGAACATTTAAGTGTATCTCTATTTTTTTTTTTATTTCAGCCAAGACATTTCCCTCAAGAAAAATCATACAGACGAGCCTCTAATCCCCTATGCATTGCTACTCACTTATGTATCCACTCAACAAATATTTATTAAGCACTCACAATGTGCTTGACATTTTTCTAGGCTCAGAGGAATCAACAAAGAAAAAAGAGATAAGGTCCTTGCCCTTGGGGAGCTTATGTTCCAATGGGGAAGACAGAAAATAAGCAAGCACATAAATATATGTAACTGCTATGTTGTAAGAGCAAGATCTAGAAGGAGCTATCATAAAATAACACCATTCTTTCCTGTCTGCAACTTATTCAAACCCTCTGTGAAATGAGTTCTTACTCTCTGTGGATGAAATATTGGTCCAATCCCAGTTCTTCTTTAACTATCGTCACTTCAACCATAAAAATTTCTGCCATCACTTTTAGGCACAAAACAGTTTCATTTCAGTAATAAAAGTATCCAGTCCCCATGGACTAGTCAAAACTCTTCTTTTCATTTATAAATAAATCTCACTTTACCAACTAATAGAAACAGCCACAGTCTCTTTCTCACCATGAGTCTTTCCACCTGTTTCGCATCACCTAGGAGACAGTTTCCAAAAGATCCTCTGAAACTTCTAATAGGCTGGGAACAAAATGGCTGAGGGAGGGAAAATCCAAAGTAAACCAACAGCTCTCCCCAAATTCCTTTTCTCTGAGATGTTCCTTCTTAAACTTTTCATACACTCCCCAATATCCTGTGCAAGATGGCGCTTAACACTTCATTTTAGAATGTGCAAGAACCTGCCACTTACTGGTTCATTCTTAGCTTTTTAGAGCCCGAGGCAGATTAAAGACAGAAGGGACCCCAGTTAAACATCTACTTATCTATCTATCTATCTATCTATCATCTATCTTCTTTTGTATTTTCTAGGTACTAGTAACAGCAATAATTTAAAATAATATGGTATTACTTATCTATCTATCTTCTTTTGTATTTTCTAGGTACTAATAACAGCAATAATTTAAAATAATAAGGTATGGCATAGAATGTTATTTGGGTGATAAGCAAGCATTTTTAAGGAGGTAATCCTGCCCCATTGAACAGAATGTACAGAAAGAAAGTAAGGAGGAATAGTAACCTTGAGGCAACCTTGAGTTTATTTACCAAATAAAATTTAACCAACTTGAAAGAAGGGATCTTCACTTATGTTCACATAGCACTATCCATTGTGCTTTGCTCAGCACTGTTTGATAGTAAATTTTCAACAGTTTTTGTTTTATTAACTAAATGATTGGGGAGATAAAAAACTGAGAGGTCCCTCATTGATATTCTTAGCCATGTGGATTCATGCCCACTGAAATACGTCATGTGTGTTGCTCAGATTGGTGAGTACAGTTTTAGAGTTTACCAGCCTCTGAGAATTCTTCCTTTTGCACATATTTCCCCTAACTTCAGACCCAGTCTTTTTTTTTTTTTTTTTTTTTTTGGTCAAGAAAAATCACTTAAAAAAAAACTGTGATCTGTATTTTAGAGATTGTTAACTTGAAAGAGAGTCTCAGTCTAACGTTTGAACATGTCTTGGTTTGATATGTGATGCTTCTTTTACTGATATATTTATGGATGCAGGAAGGAAACTTGGACATTTACAGAAAACTTTATGAATATTTGAAGGAATGCCCATCAAGTGGAGTTAAGAGACTAAGCGCTTTTATAACAGAAAAAAAAAAATAGCTGTCATAGAACCTAAAGTCAAATGGGAATTGTAAGTGTAAACTACATGAAATCTGTTTGCTGGAAAAAAAAAATATTTCGTTATGAAGGACCAAGGCAGCCAAGGACTGTTCTGACCACACTCTCTAGGTTATTCTAACACTAGTCTAAATGCCAAACTTACTCCATGTCTAAGAAATTTCTATTCTCAGATAAGTTGTCAAGTGGAATTCAGGGACAATGTAAGTTGTTTATATAATTTAAGGGTTAAGAGTATATGATTAAGCTAGTCGGACTTTTAGTTACAAGAATTTGAAATCAAAAATGCATGGGAAAAATGGTCATATTTTTAGGTAAGGACAATACAGTCATTAAAGACTGAATCACCTAATAATATATAACAGGTACCCAATGGTTATATTGTTTTTCATTCAGCCTACATTTATTGGTCATGTATTATGTGCCAAGCACTGAGCTAGACACAGAGGCTACAAACCATGACATGCTTTGTGCCCCTAAAGCAAAATGGAGGCTGTACTTTATTTTATGTTGAAGATCTAATGTTTTGGATATATAGAGTTAAATTAAATATATTTTTAAAGTTAATTTCATTATTTCTTTTTTACTTTTTAAATATGAATGCTAGAAAACTTATTTATACAAGTGGCTCGCTTTCTGTTTCTATTGCATGACACTACTCCAGAGGGATCTACTCACACATGCCAACCCGTCTGCACTTCAGTCCTGCACTGGTCCAAGTCCAGAAGTGGGCTTCGATACTAATGCTGTTTACTCACAGCCTAAATCCATTATCCGGTACTCTGATAAGTGGCATGTAGCCTTTCTGTCTGGACGTATAAGACCCTCAAGTCTTTAAGCCTGCATCTCAAGTACAGGACTGTTTATAAAAACATTTTGTATTTTTTTCCCCTTGGATAAGTGTGTGCCAAACTTTAAAAATGACTTTAAAAATACCCCTGAAGGGGGCGCCTGGTGGCTCAGTCGGTTGAGCATCCGACTTCGGCTCTGGTCATGATCTCATGGTCCGTGAATTCGAGCCCCACGTCGGGCTCTATGCTGACAGCCAGAGCCTGGAGCCTGCTTCAGATTCTGTGTCTCCCTCTCTCTCTGCCCCTCCCCTGCTCATACTCTCTGTCTCTCAAAAATAAATAAACATTTTTTAAAAAATTAAAAAGAAAATGCCCCTGAAGGGAAAATACAGGACTTTTATTAAGCCCTTAGACTTGTAAAACTTCTTCATCCGGACTGAATATCAAAAATATTTGCCACATATATTAACTATTACAGGAAAGTTTTGGACAATATTAAGCAATTAACCATTATTATTATTATTATTATTATTATTATTAGGAAACTGAAGAAAACCAAAGAAGAAGATACAGGAGGACAGGTCTGGTTGGAATACAAACATGACTGAGCATGTAAGTGAAAAGTCTCTTCAAAGAGATATAAGGATAAATAGCTGGTTATAAATTGACAGCAATTACAGGTAGTGATCCTGTTGTTTTTTTCTCAAGAACTCCCTGGGTAATGTTTTTACATACTTTTGTAGGTTGGGAAATATCTTTGTGGTAGATTGCTTGAAAAAATGGCCACAGCACTGTACCCTGTACCCATGACACTTCACCTTACAGCTTTGTGGTTTTTCTCATGGAGAGGTGGAAACTCTTTCTTCATCCATTGAATTTGATCTGGCCTGTGACTTGCTTTGACAAATGCAGCAGAAGTGACTCTGTGTCTGTTCTGAGTCTGGACCTCAAGAGATCTTTCATGCTTCCGTCTTTCTCGTGGGACTTTGCCACCACCCTGAGGACACATCCAGATACCCTGCTAAAAGATATTTTGAAAGTGTGGAACATAAATGAACTGTCCTAGGTGAGATCAGCCTAGATTAGCCAGTCACAGACACCTGGCAGCTCACCACAGACATGCGAGTTAATCCACTGAGCCAGGACAGCCACATAGTTAAGCTCAGCCCCAGCTACTAACCCATAGATTCATAAGCTAAATTAATGATTACTGTTTTAAGCCACTAAGGTTTAGGGTGGTTTGTTATGTAGCAAAAGTTAACTGATTGAGAGTTCTAATTCTTTTATTTCCTTCCCATCCAACAAAATCTAAGTTTCTAAGATTGGATAACGAATACTGATTAGCTCCTCTGTAACATTTAAGTGACAAGCCTATTTGAATATTGAAATCATACTTCTTTTCAAGAAAATGATTTAACTTTAAATGATACTGAAAATTTAGAAGACAGTTAAGAAGGAGGGGGGCTATAAGTAGTCTGGATCTACATGATTTTAATAAGGTCAGATGATTTTCAAAGTTCTAAAACAATTTTATCTTCAGACGACTTCTCACTAAAAAAACCTGTTATATTTTTTAAAAACTCGCATCTTCCGTGATTCTGGTCATTTCAGAATGTTTTCCAGTGTTTTATTATGTCCTCTGAAGATCTGAGTTCAGTCATTAAACTTCATCCCCTAGTAGGCAAATTGCTCATATTATTTCCATTTGAATGGGATAATACCATAATCATGGTGCTCTTTGGAGTTACATTCGCCTTCAGGGAAATTGTGCCTGCTAATATAGCTAGGATTAAATGTTAAGGTGACATGTCATGTGACACTTGGCCATGCTAAAAACTTAAAGCAATAAGCATACTACTTCAAATATGCACATAAGAAAGAGAGTTCTTTTTAAAAAAAAAAATTAATGTTTATTTATTTTTGAAGGAGAGAGAGCGCGCGCATGAGCAGGGAGAGGGGCATAGAGAAAGGGAGATAAAGAATCCGAAGCAGGCTCCAGGCTCTGAGCTGTCAGCACAGCTGAGTCAGACGCTCAACCTACTGAGCCACCCAGGCACCCCTAAAGAAATCAGATTTAATGAATGGGGCTATATGTCATGCAAACTGGCTCTTTGTTGGACTACTGTTTTATCTCCTTATAACAAAAACAAATGTGGGGTAGGAGTGTTAGACAAGAAGAGTTCCTGTAGGGTGCTGTCTGCTGGGAAGGTTACAGAGGAGAAATATGGGTCTTTGGAAGTTAGTATAGGATGGGCAGAAAGTGAGGGGTTGATTGAATGAGGTGATGGAGAGGTGCAGAATCCCCACACTTCAGGGACACCACACGACCTCACCATAACCTCCTCAAACATAGGCAGGTTGTGACTGTATATCTTGAGGAAACTAGTGAGGTGTGGCGTTGAATGTCAGTGAATCTCAATGACTGACATGGTCATGGGTGTGGAGAAGAGAGGAAACAACAGGATGGTGACATTGGGGATTTTGTGAAATTGTGGGGAGGAACTGGAATGATTCACAATGTGAAATTAAATGTTCCCATTAAGAGCACCTAAATCTGACAGGCAATAACTCTTTAAGCTACTTACAAGGTATTATGCTATAGGACATTTTCCAGCATATGGGTCATAAGGAACAAGGTAGAGATGCGTCATTAAATCACTCCCCTGGAACTGAGATATGCACCAAGTCCTGGCTGCAAGAGTACAACTCATTGTGCAGAGTAAACATTGACCCACTGATGCCATGGTGGTTCTTATAGGGAAGAGGATGGAGTCTACTCCAAGAAAGACATCAGAATCTCTGGGGAAGCATTTCCAAGACTAAACATTGCAGAGAGATCCAGCCTCATGAGATATCTGAGAGAATTATGTGATATTACCAAAGTAACTTTCTCATGAAATTTCAGACTAGAAGTTGGTGATGATGTTTAACTCAGTTTTGTTTTTTTTTTTATTTTTTATTTTTTAATAAAGACTATTCTAGAAGGTAAAGAAGTTCCATAGTGGGTCCCAATTTGTTGAGAGGGGATTTTCTGTGTCTATCCCAGGGCTGGCTATGAGCAACTTTAGTTGAGGCTACTCGTTTCCGGAAATTGGAGATATTTGCCAGAAGTGTAGTGTCAGGAAATAGAACATTTTTAAATCAATGTTAGGACAGTATCTATCAATCTGGGGCTTATGAATTCTCTAGAAGAAAATTTGCCTTTAAGATTTTCATTGGATGAGTGAATAAGAGAGCAATATTTCAAAGCCTATTTCAGAACCTCCAGATGATTTCTTATAAGTAAGTCTTTTCCTTGTCCTGCAATTTCAGTGCCTATGTTTTCATTCATGGAGCCAACTGAAGGCTCTAAGATGTTATTATATGTTACAAATAAAAGTTTTGTGGCTGTTTAATAATGGGAAGTGGTGGGAGAATTGAACCAAAGGCATATCAAATTCAGAGGCAACACTAGGCTCCAGAAATTTTATTTTTCTTTTAAAAGATATCTAGGGATTACTCATATTTGGGGAAAATGGGGTTGGATTATGCCACTGAATTGCTGCAAAAGTGGCAGGCTATTGGGGAGAAGGTGCTAGGAAATCTGTATTGTCTCACGTTGGAAATGCTCTGTGCTGATTGCTCTGTGAAATATAGCAGCCTCTAGCCAAGTGGAGTATTCAAAAACACATATAAATGGATTAATTTTTTTAAACATTTAAAACATTTCAGTTATCACATTTCATTAGCTACATTTTAAGAGTTCAATATCTACATGTAATTAGAGGCTACTGTATTTGATAGCACAAACAGAAAATGCCCATCATCACAGAAAATTCTACTGGATAGCCCTGCTTCATGTTCTCCAACTTTCAAACATCTCAGTTTCTTCATAGAAATGTTTTCTAACACCTGCTTAGGTGTATGGCCAATGAAAGAGTTGGTGGGATCCATATATCTATTTGGTGACCACTCATGAGCAAGGCAATAAAAACATGTAGGTGTTGAGATATGAAACTTGTATAAAAAGCATGACATATTACTGGAGTTGATAGTTTTGAAATCAGGATTAACTAGAATTAGTCATAAGAGGAATTATGGATAATTTGGATATCATCTGAGAAGGTCCTGGAACTCTCACTTGCTGTGAAGCACATTTGAGAGAAGGAAAGTGGACTGTGGCATTGTCTTCAAAGAATAAGACAAAAAGACCAGTAAGGTTTCAGCTGTAAGGTCTAAGCAATATGCCAAAGTGACTGAGTCTCTTCTGGTTAGATCCTCAACATGAATGGTACCAGGGATTAGAGTCTGCACTGCATCCTGGGGAAGTCAAACAAGCTCAAACACCATGACCATGTGGCATCCCTAAGCAGGCTGAAACCCAGCTTGGTACTTTGTGTCTCTACCAGGATTTTCACACATGAGCCTGACATCATAGTAGCAGAGGTGTCAGACTTTGAGGCCACAGAGCACAGAGTGGACACCATTAGTGGGTTCTGCATCTGAAACCAGATGAATCAGAGACAGTGAGTTTCTTTCTTTCTCTGGGAGTTTCTTGCCAGCTCAACAGATTAGGGGCTTGGATTTAGATTCAAGTTATAGAGAAAATAAGAAAATAAGTAAATGTAACATCCCTTGCTTATCCAAGTTTGAAGAAAGAGAACTATTCCCCATAAAACTACATTACTCAAAGGAATAGAAGGAAATTTTGTGCAAAGTTTATGTAATATGTAGAGTAGGCAGGAGATGAAACCCGAGCAGCCCCCAAGGACAGAGGGGAGGAGACAGACAGATCCTTGAGGATGCAGGTCCAGAAATTCCCAGAAACCATTCAAGGGCACTGGAGTCAGAGGAGTCCCAAGACTGAGGACCAAGATAGGCTAAATCTATTATGGTCAACAAACAGCAAGTTATGCTAGATTTTATCTTAAAAAGCACTGCATTATTTGTGTCTTGACATTTTACATATTCTGTGTCCCCCATCACCTCATTTTTCTTCATTTAATATGGTATATTTAATTAAGACACATTTATATCATGCTTACTATATGCTGGGCACAGTTGTATAATGTTTTATAAGTATCAATTTATTAAATCCTCATAACAATCCTACTATTTAGAATTGACTGCCACAGTCTAAAAATGAAGAAACTGGCACAAAGACGATAAATAATATCCTAAATATTCCACATATAGAAATTGCTCTGCTGATATTTAAACCTAGGAGTTCTGGTTTCAGAATCTGTGTTCTTAACCACATTGCTTTGCTAAACCACTCTCCATCTTCAATCCTTCATTCTATTCTTTGGTGGCTAAAAGATACAAGTTAACAAAAAAGGTCAGCTCATGTTTCAGTAGATTTTGTTGAATTCAGCAAAACAAAACCCTTTCTAGTCCTTCAAAAAACATTTTCTGCAAGAAGGTCATGGCTAACTTATCAATTTCTCTTCAATTTCACTCACTAAACATCAGTGGAACGACCCACTTCTGATTTTGAGTCTGGTGGAGGTTTAGCTGAAAATTCAAGGCTCCCCTTTTGAACTAGGAAGGGGTTGGTTGGGTTTCTGGACCAGGATGAGGAAGGAGACCATTTGACATTTTATCAAGATATACTTCACATACCTTAAAATTCTCTTTTCTAAAATGGACAATTAGTAGTGTTTGATATATTCACACATTTGTGCAGTTACCACTAATTATAGAAATTTTCATCAATCCCCAAAGAAACCCCATCTGTTTTAGCAGTCAACCCAGGTTCTCAGTGTTGCAGGATTTTTTCCCTCAATACCCAGTGTTTGTTGTCTCACCGCTTTGAAGAATGAAGAGGTGGACACAAAATGAAAGGAGCAGCAGGCAAAAATAAGAATAGTATGAAAGCTCTCTTTGCAGATAGGGGACATTCGAAAGGGAATATCCCCGACTATGGGCAAAGGACTTTATTTTATAGGGTTTCGGTCTGTTCCACACCCCTTTATTTTCCTGTTTGGTGGCATGAAAACTGTAGGTGCTGAGTTGTTCATTCCTGTGGGAAACATGGATGGGGGAGGGGGCGTAGGGAGTGTCTGTTAACACTCTCAAGAAAAACTTCAGGCCTGAGGGAGCTTTTCTCATGGTTAGACCTGAAGGAGTTTTGCTAAGGCAGTTTTTCTCATGGTGCGATGTTCCCAGGCTTGTTTTAAAATATGTGGTTTTGCTCCCAGGGACCTTCAAGTCCTAGCCTCTCCCTTTTCTGTCTGCTGAATGAATCTTATCTCTCCTTATCATATCAGGCCCATGAAAACCACTGATGTACTTTCAGTCTTTATTAATTTTTCTATTCTGGACATTTTATATAAATGGGACCCTACGGGGGTGCCTGGGTGGTTCAGTCGGTGAAGCGCCCAACTCTTGGTTTAGGCTCAGGTCATGATTTCACAGTTTTGTGAGTTCAAGCCCTACGTGGAGCTCTGTGCTGGCAGCATGGAGCCTGCTTGGGACTCTCTCTCCCTCTCTCTCTGTCCCTTCTCCACTTGCAGTGTCTCTGCCTTTCTCATTAAATAAATAAATAAGCTTAAAAAAATAAATGGCACCATACAATATTTAAGCAAGGCCTTTTATGTCTTGCTTCTTTCACTTAGTATAATGTTTTTCAGGTTCACCTATATTGTAGCATGTGTCAGTACTTCATTCCTTTTAAGGCCAAATAATGTTTAATTGGAAAGTTATTCCACATCTTGCTTATTCATTCACCAGTTGAGGGACATGTGGATTGTTCCCACTTTTGGGGATTATGAACAATGCTGTTATGACATCTGTATATAAGTTTTTGTGTTGAAACATGTTTTTAATTCTCTTGGGTATATATACCTAGGATTAGAATTGCTGGGTCATAAGATAACTCAATGCTTAACTTTCTGAGAAACTGCCAAAATATTTACCAAAGTATTTACCAATACAACCAAAGGGTTGCACCATTTTACTTTGTCCTCAGGAAAGTAGGTGGGTTCCATTTTCTCCACATTTAAAAAAAAATATTTATTTTTGAGACCAAAAGAGAGAAAGCAAGCCAGTGGGGGAGGGGCAGAGAGAGAAGGAGGCACAGGATGCAAAGCAGGCTTTGAGCTGACAGCAGAGAACCCAATGTAAGGCTCAAACCCACAAGTCACAAGATCATGACCTGAGCCAAAGTCAGAAGCTTAACCGACTAAGTCACCCAGTGACTCCATTTTTTTCTCCACATTTTTGACAACACTTGATATTGTTTGTTTTTGATTATATGCATCCCAGTGGGTATGAAGTGGTCATTATGGTTTTGTTTTACATTTCCATAATGACTAATGATGTTGAATGTCTTTCCCTGCACTTATTGAACATTTGTATATTTTATTTGGAGAAAGGTCTACTTATCCAAATGCTTTGCCCATTTTTATGTTGGATTATATGTCTTTTTATTATTACACTGTAAGAGTTCTTTACATATTCTGCATACAAGTCCTTTATCAGCTATATGATATGAAAGTATTTTCTCCCATTCTGTGGGTAGTCCTTTCACTGTTCTATGGCATCATACAAAACACGAATGTATTTTATTACATTCATAATCATATTATTTCTGTTTTCTTTGGAATGCTTGTGATTTTGGTTTCATATCTAATAAATCCTTGTCTAATCAAAGGTTATGAAAATCTACACCTTTACTTTCTTCTAAGGATTTTGTAGTTTTATCTCTTATAGTTAGGTCTATTTTGATTTCATTTTTGTATCCGGTGTGAAGGAATGGTATAACATCATTCTTTTCCATGTGAATATGTAGTTGCTTTGGCACCATTTATTAAAAAGACTACTCTTTTCTTCTATTGAATTGTATTGGCACCCTTTTCAAACAGAATTTCATCATAAAAGTATAGGTTTATTTCTGGACTCTCAATTCCATTCCACTGATCTGTATGTCTACTATTAAATCAAAGCAGTCCACAGTTTCAACATGCATTAGATCATGTTATACCCTTTTCAGTGATGTTTTGTATCTTTTCAAGACTGAATTTTCAGATAAAAATGTATAAAAATCAATGTGGAAAAAAATGAGCATGACGGTGTCTGGTCTGATCCTGAATTTTGAAAAGTTGTGCAGTGCTCAACAGGCACACACGTCCCATTAATAATTGTGCTTATTCACAGCTGAATTAATATTTATGTGTGTCATGCTTCTAAATGACTAATCACTTGTTTATATATATATATATATATATATATATATATATATATATATACTTAAAAATTGTTGCACTGAGCTCCTTGGTAAATGGGACTGTTAGTATTTCCTTTGGCTTAAGGGTGTTGTGAAGAAATTAGATACTAAGGATGCTGCTTTGAGTCTAGAAAACTTGGGATCCTCTGACCAAGGAATTTGGTAGAATTAGACAGACATGTGACCAAGCAAGCACAGTCCAGTGTTACAGAGTTCTGAAAGAAGCCCATATCGAAAGTGGAGTGGATTGTCCAGCTTCAGAGGAAAAATGATACTTCATCTGAGTTTCAAGAACAAGGGAGCATTAACTCATCAAACACAGCAGAGTGGAAGAGAAGGGGGCCTTGGAAAAGCACATGGAATCGGAAACATGGAAAGTGATTTATCTAAGATGGGTTTGGGGACCATAGGTCAGATGGAGACCACCTTTTCTTTCAGAAGTTAGGGAGCAACCACGAGGTAAGAAATGGAGCACCTGAGTGAGTCGTCGTCTAGATACCTGATGCTGATGAGAAGGAGAGATAGGACAGGAACTCATTGCTACTAAGATTCAGGGAAGGTGTTTGTGTTTAGATTCACCTGAAAACAAAACTTGAGACAAAAATACTAGCACAGGTAGTTTATAGGACACATGAACAAGGAAAATGAGAGTGGCACAGAAAAGGCCGAGCAGATATGAATGTGTGATGTCAAGGTTGCCATTGAGGGCAATGGGGGCTCAAATCTGTGGGGCTTCTGAGAAGCCTACAGACTCTCTTTCAGAATTGTCCCCATGACAGACATACCCTCCTCCTTCAGGGACTTTAGCTCCCCTGTATTTCCAGGTGGTGTCAGCACACAGTGGATTCCTGCACCTTATGGGGAGGTTCTGAGATGGAAAAGCAGGGAAATACAGATGAAGGGGCCTTTAGTGGCTTGAGTCTTGCATAGAACTGCCCAACATGGCTGTGGCTAAAATCCAAGAAGGCCCTAAGGGATGGGATAAAGGGAAAGAAAATCAATTGCTACAGAAAACAGTCCTGCATAGAGGAAAAGAAGCCACAGAAATGAGAGTACCCATCCATTAGAGTAGTGATTTTCCAAGTGTGGTCCTCTAGAGAAGTAGCATAAATATCACTTGGAGAGTGTGTGAAAAAATGGAAAAAATTTTGGGGTCCTGTCCAAGACCAGCTGAACCAGAAAGTCTGATCTTAGGCCCAATAATGAATGTGAAGTCTGTAGATATGCACTAAATTTTGAACGTCACTGTGTGTGTGTGTGTGTGTGTGAGAGAGAGAGAGAGAGAGAGAGAGACAGAGAGACAGAGAGAGACAGAGAGAGAGAGAGAGAGGGAAAGGAGAAGAGAAAGAAAGGGAGAGATAGAAATGAGAAATTCAGGTGAGATATGAGAAGAGAGGTGCAAACCCAAGCATTGAATATTAACTCATTCACTGAATATGTACTGAATGTTTATGTATGCAAGGTATATCCACACAATTATGTTTGGCATCAGCAAAGGCAGAAGAACATGGGCCCAAATAAAATACAAGTATTCCTAAGTTTCCAATTTTACTCAGTAACTTCAAAATCCATCCCTATCCTGCCTTTTACAAGACATATTAAAAAGTGACCGAACTGATTACTTTGAATTTTATTACCTCTCTGTATCTCTCTTCTGACATGATGAAAAATGAAATGCTGAATTGCGGGTAAGAACAGTAAGAGAAGGATAGGATCCACCAACTAGTTAACTGGTACTTGAAAATCTGTGAACTAAAGATATGCCCTTTATTCTGTGTCTGTCTTACACTCTAGTGGCAGCTAAAAAACTAGAAAATTGTCAGTGCTTCAAGTTGGGGATGGATGCCTTTTCAGCATCTACTGGCATGAAGCAGTTATGAACAAACATAATGCATCTCTCTCCATGATTATTTTCTAAGGGAAAAAAAGCATAAAAAAGTTTCTATTCATTGTAATTACAAGAGAAAAAATGTCTTTTTACTTATAGCATGTAATTTAGAGTTATGAACTGAATACCCACTGGAAACCATGCCATCTTCTTTCTGAGGAAATATATCCCTATGCTGTAAAGCTTTTCTTTACGGAGAACGTAGATTTTTATGGTATTTAGTGATCATGGAAAATAATTGCTCCCATTTTCTATCCAATTCTACTTAGGACTAAATAAGCTGAGTCTATTGCATCTTTCATGGTGCATTTTACCCAGAATGACATTAGTTGGGAGAGGGAGTGTTACCCTGGCTGACAGATAGCCAGGTGCTGACTATGGTTCTCTCCTCTCAGGAGAATGGGTAGCCCTTCTTCCTCATACATCATTGTTTAACAGGGCAAAAGTCACAAGTCTCTTGCCTTGATGGAACACATTATCAGACTGTGCTGTTTTGAGGCCTGCTTACCATAGCCAGAGGTATGATTCATTTGTACGCATTTCAGCACCCAGCTAGTCCTTCTATGTGAGTTTTGATGGGGGAGGGCTTTGGATGAAAAAGCCAATATAAGAGCAGTGCTGTCTATAGCCAGGAATGTATGCTCAAGAGACAGAGAAAATAAAAGAGATGAGTATTTCAATATGTAGTGTGGATTATATTTGGATTACTAGCAAATAAAAATGTATACAACAGGGAGAATTCTCTACCAGAGATTAAATTTCTCTTTTTATTGGCCATGTACTAGGGAGAGCTGATGAGTCACTTTGGGTGAGTATATAAAGAAAATCTATTTTTTTTATATCCCCCACGACAGGAGGGAAAAGTGTGTGTGTGTGTGTGTGTGTGTGTGTGTGTGTGTAACCTGTCTTTGTGAGTCAAAGGAGGAAATTTTTCAAGGATGCAAATTGAGATATCTAAAAGGGGGGCTGTGGCATCCTCCAAGGGGAATACAGGAAGTTAAGTATTGGGAGATGCTGAGTTTTTGGCTGATTCCAGAAGTCTGGGCTCAGCTAGCATCATGAAGGGTCTTGGAGTATTGGCAGCCAGTCAGAGCCTGATAGTGGCCCCTAGCTGAGATGACCCAAACCAGCACTGAGCTCTAAGCATGGCTCAACACGCAGTAGACAGGTGGTTACCCTACCATGGCATTCCCCAGTCACCTCTACTTTGCCCATGTCATCTGGGTATCCCTAGCTACCACATTCTGTGCCTCAGAGATGCCCCAGAGTTGTGGCAAACTCTACAGGACATTTAATAACATTCAATAAGGTAGAGGTGCTTGGTGTTGATGTCACTAGCCAGCTAATGGTTGAGGAACCCACTCTGATGATAGATTTGGATATATTGATAGACTGAAGGGAGTGTTAGCTTCTGTTACCTATGCATATCCTCACAACAACAATGTCCATCAATAAATATTCACAGACCCATGTTTTACAAAATGCAAAATTTAGAGTTTAAAAAACAAATAGACTGACATTCCCTAACTTCAAGACTTACTAGAAAGTTAGAGTAAGCAAGACAGACAAACAAGTCAATGAAACAGAAGGAAAAAAACATAAATAGACCCATGCAATATGGTCAACTGATCTTAAAAAAGAGAAAGGGCAATTCAAAGGAGAAAGAATAGGCTTTTCAAAAATGGTTCCAGAACAACTGGACATTCACAAACTGGAAAGAGAGAGAGAGAGAGAGAGAGAAAGAATCTAGACACAAAGCTTATACATCACATAAAAATTAACTCAAAACAGATCGTGGAAATAAGGTAAACTGCAAAACTAAAATTTCTAGAAGCTAACATAGGAGAAAATCTAGATGACCTTGGGTTTGGTGATGATGTTTTAGATACAATAAAAAAAAGCATGACCCATGAGAGAAAAAAACTGACACACTGAACTTCATTAAAACTAAAAACTTTTATTCTATAAAAAACACTGTTCAGAGAATGAAATGGCAGGCCACAGATTGGGAGAAGATATTTGCAAAACAAGTATCTGATAAATGATTGGTATCCAAAATAACAAAGAACTCTTACAAAGAACTCTTAACACTCAACATGAAGACAAGCAACCTGATTCAAATGTGCAAAAGATCTGCGCAGATACTTCATCAATGATCTATAGAGGGCAAATAAGCATATGAAAAGATAATCAACATCTTCTATCATTGAGAAATTAAAAGTTAAAACTACAATGAGATGCCACTACACAGCTATTAGAATGGCCAAAATTCAGAATACTGACAGCACCAAATGCTGTTTGAAGATGTGGGACAGCAAGAACTCTCATTCATGGCTGCTATTTGGCCTGCAAAATGATACAGTAACCTTGGAAGACACTTTGATGGTTTCTTAAAAAACTAAACATACTCTTACCATATGAACCAGCAGTTATACTCCTTGGTATTTACCCAAAGGAGTTTAAATATTATGTTCACAACCTGCATATTAATGGTTATAACACCTTATTCATAATTGCCAAAATTTGGAAGAAACTAAGATGTCCTTCAAAGGGTAAGTGGAGGGGCGCCTGGATGGCTCCGTCGACTAAGCGTCTGAATTTAGCTCAGGTCATGATCTTACAGTTCACGAGTTCTAGCCCCACGTCAGGCTCTGTGCTGACATCTCAGTGACTGGCGACTGCATCAGATTCTGTGTCTCCCTCTCTCTCTGCCCCTCCCTGGCTCACGCTCGGTCTCTCTTTCTCTCTCAAAAATAAAATAAACATTAAAAAAATTTATTTAAAAGGTAAGTGGATAAATAAACTCGTACATCTGAACGGTGAAATATATTCAGCACTAAAAAAAAAAGCAGCTATCAAAGCCATTCAATGACATGGAAGAAACAAATGCATTTTACTAAGTGAAAGAAGGCAATTTGTAAAAGGTCCAATTCCATGACATTCTGCAAAAGAAAAAACAATGGAGATAGTAAAAAGATTGGTGGTTTCCAGAAGTTAGAGGGGAGAATGATGAACTGGCGGCACACAAGTGATTTTTAGGGTGGTGATACTACTGTCTATGAAAGTATAATGATGGATATATGTCATTATACATTTGTCCTAACCCATAGAATTACAACCCTAAGACTGAACCCTACAACAAAGTATGAACTCTGGGTGATAATAATGTACTTTTTTATATTTTATTTTTCCTTACCTCTATTGAGATGTAATTGACAGATAACACTGTGTAAGTTTAAGCTATACAATGTGATCATTTGAGATATATATATATATTTGTCACAGTTTACTGTCAGTCTTTTTGCACTAGATCATAAGTTTCATGAATGCACTGGGCTTATTCTGTCTTGTTCATCACCAGCTAGGACAGTGAGTGCCTGGGTTACTAAAACAATATTCAATGCTGAATGAATGAATAAATATCAATTTTATTTTGGAAGGCATGATTTTTTTCCTGTCCCAGAACATGCCTGGATTATAGCATTAGAATACAACATAATTCTTTCAGTGCTGATGATGCAAAAGGTTACTTACCTTTGGATGCTTTTACCCCTACATCCATTACCTTCTGCCACTGATGTCCGACTTTTGCTGAGGAACAACCATAAATTCAGCCATGGACTCTTCATTGGATCATGTTCTTGTTTCTAATCTTCTAGTTACCCAAACAGACGGGAATTCTCTGTCACAAAAGCCATAAGGTCAGAAGCATCAGAGTCCATTATGCACCTACAGATTCTATAATGGAGAGCTTTCAAATTACCCACCTCGGCTGCAATATCAGTTGGTCGGAACAACCCAGTGAAAATAATAAGAAAATTACCTATGCACTGCCAGCCATAGATAGAATGGAAACAAAATGTTTCAAAAGTTTGGAAAGCCCATAGCAATGTCTGAAACCCTGCTGCCCAGTGGAAAATCAGAGACCATCAAAACAACTAAGCATAGTCCACTAAGTTGACTGGGGTTTCTATTACCGAAACAATGCTTTCCAGGGCAAACCCATAATGAGCAAAAAAATGATGGGACAGAGGGGACTACCACACTTTTTATAGTTCTGGAAAAGTCTTTGCAATAGACTCAATTCCTGGATCTAGAACGCTGTTCCTGACTCCAACCAAAGTGGCCAATGTCTGTCCTAGTATGCCATCTTTTATCTCCTGTACTGGCTGCCTGAATCCACAAGCCACCACCATTCAGGAAATCTAGAGAATGGGACTTCTAAACTACAAGCCTGTACAGACTACCAGGCTTCTAAATGGCATCTAACCTCAGCCCCTGGTTTATTGCCCAATAGTACTTTAAGATAAATTAAAAGATTTCAGATCAATGGTTCTTGGTTCAAGTCCAGGAGGCCTCTATCTGGTCTTTCTTACAAGGTGGTTGTAGACTGCAGTGGTTATCAGTTCAGACCCTGAGTACAGGCCATTGCATTTCAAGCTTCACCCTATTACACCCCACTGAATGATGTAGGACAGGTGCTTATCTGTTCTTAGGCTCTGTTTCTCCATCTATAAAACAGGGCCAATAATAGTGACTACCTCATGGGATAGTTATAAATCCCAGTATAATAATTCATGCAAATAACTTAGCATGACTTTTACTGTCATCTTTTCCTACTTTCTCCACGATAACATCATCACTGCAGGTGAGTAGTTCCATCTATATCCCAAAGCTATGGGCACACTTTCCCTCTCCTGTATACTGTACCCTCAACATAGAACATCTTCTCTTTTCTTATATAAAACTGACACACAGTTTATGTTTGGAGAAACTTTCCTTGACAATTCTTTATCAATTGCCCTATGTGCTGATGCAGACATTACATGGTACCTTGTATTTTTAACACATTCTCATGCAGCTATTAGGCACCAATGCAATGTCTATAATGTGTCAGTACCTTTAATAGATACTGACTATACCTTTATATATATACTGACTATATACCTTTAAAAGAACAAGACTTTGCACCTCTCTTAACAGCTGCCACTCCAGTGAGCTACAGTTAGACGAGAAGATGATTTCCATGCATGGGAGCCCCAGGATGGAGGGCATCTAATTCTAGCTGGGCTGAGGTTGGAGGCTTTGTGAAATGATGTCCTCTGTGTATCTTTTTACCCAAACTATCTTACAGGTTCCTTAAAGCCATGCTTATCTCAAAGCATTTACAATCCTTGTGTATGGAGGATTACACATAATAAGGGCTCAGTGAGGTCAACTGACTCAAAGTTAAAAAGCTGAAAAGATACACTCTTAAATTAAAAGATAATTTAAAAATTAAGAATTGTAAGAGCTATTTAAAATCGAAAAATTCAACTAAAAAAGGTTGTTGACACAGTAAAGGATCCTGTGATTACAGGGCCTGGCCATCTCAGAGACAAACAGGTTGATGGCCTGAGGATGTGCTTCTGATGTCCAGCAGCCCCATAGAGATATTTTCCAAAAGCTGAGGCTCCCCATAGCCTCCAGGGTGGAAAAACAGTAGGGAGAAGTCTTGCTTCTTCAGGTTCCTTTAGGTCAACAAGAGGCTCGGATCTCCATCAGTCTCCTCCTAGCCCCCTGCAGGACTGCATAATAGGCACTGTCTCCTGCCCACTCTCCTTAGACAGATGGCCCAGCAAAATTGATGAGCTGGAAGCCCTGTGTGGTGATTATTGCATTTACTAAAGAGTATTTATTTTTCTTGACTAATTATCCAGTTTGGAGATTTCCTAATCCTTGCTGTCTGGCCTAGAGTTTACAAAAGCTCTTGTCCCATGACTGATGACTTTTTTTTTTGGCCATTGCAAACTCTGCTTAAGCCACAGAAGGACAGGAAGTGAATAGGATGACTTTAAATCACTGGCTTATGCTGCTGAGGAAGGAAAGTTGCTAAGTTCAGGGCACATAAATGCATCTTCACACTCAAAAAAAAAAAAAAAAAGAAAGAAAGAAAGGGAGAGATAATCTAATCAATACATTTGGGGAAATGGATTTCACCTTCTTCATCAGCAGTGAATTCTACTAGAGAACTGTCATCAGATGTGCACCTAGTCCCATCAGTGTTAGCTGCATACACAACACAGTTGTTACCTGTGCTGTGAATGGCATACTCAAAGGGAAGAGATTCTCAAAGTGTGGTTGCCAGACCAGTGGAATTACTTAGAACTTGTCAGACTACAAATTTTTGGGCCTCACTTCAGACCTACTGAATCAGAGACAACATGTTTTAATAAGTGCTCCAGGTGATTCTTGTGTATGCTTAAGTTTAAGAACAAATGCAATAAAATAGTGCCTTATAAGGGATCACACTTCTGCCTTCTTATTTACCTTTAGAAGCACCGAAAAGGCTCCTGTGATATGGGACTTCGAAACTAAAAAGATTGCTGTGGGTTTGATTCTGGTACAGAATTCAGGAAGCTGGTAGATGTTTCTGGTGAATATCAGAACCTATATCTACCCTCATACCAATTCTCCTCCATCATACTTGACCTCCAGAAGTTGAGAAATAGTGTCAAGGCCCACAATCCTTGTAGACCAAATCTTGGTTTGGCTCATTGTGGTTCCTGCAGAAAATTGGGGCCATACCACATTATCAGGTCTTCCTTAGGAAATCTTATGTATTAACAAAGCCTGAATTCACACCAGAGAGATGCAGAAAAATTACAACATATGAAGAAGCCCCCAAATCAACTCATTTTCAGAAAGATCTTCCTTGAATGTACTCCTCCTAAAGGAAATTTCCAACAAGGTATGAACATGGATGGATTTCAGTTAGGATTGCTGTGCTGATTATGATGCTCTTGGTTATAAACAACAGAAACCTTAGTTCAAATAAACCTAAACAAAAAGGGCTATATGTTCGTTTATGTAAAGTCTAACATGTCTTTAGACATCTTTAGACATGTTACTTCAGAAACAGTGACAACTATGGCATAGGGCAACTTCTTTTCTTCTCTAAGTCCTGTTTCTTTTCTCTTTGAAATTTATTCTCTGCAGAATCACCTCAAATGGTGACAAGAATGGCCTCTAGCAGTGTAATACTTATGCTTGACCAACACAGGCAAAAGAAAGACCTTTTTTTTTTCCTGGTAGCTCCATAAAAAGCCCAGGTTAAGACTCTTAATGGCCTGCCTTGGTTCAGACACCTATTTTGTCACCATTGGTAAGGCTAATACTGAATTGGCCTGGCCTGGGGTAGAGGCAATGCCAACCAAGAGAAACAAAAGTGAAAAAGAAGGGTTCAGCCAAGTGGAAAGGAAAGGCCCCAATGTCCAAAAAGAGATGCTAGGCTGGCAAAAACAGTTGATTTCTATTATAGGCTCCAAGAAAATACATACAGCCTAGAGTTTTAGAATATGCTTTTTGACCCTGTCATTCGAATCCAATATTGGTCAATGGTGTCAAGTGTCCTTTTGCTGTTCTCTTTAAGAATAACGCACAGTCCTGTGGCAATGTGTTAAATGGTGGGAGGAAAGACCCATATGACTACAGCTTCTACTCATTCATAAGGAGGATATTCAGGAAAAATACATAAGAATCAATTATCTAAAAATTTTAGAACCAAGTGGCCTACAAAGAACTCAGCTTTGAAAATAAATTTAATAAGTTACTAGTTTAAAAACTGGTTCATAAAATCACATTCATTGTGGCTTTTTTCATTGCATATTTTCAAAAACAGGTAGTTGGCTTACAAAGCACAACCTTGCTCCATCCTCCCAGTCTGAAGACTCTTATTCATTAGTGACTAACCCCTGTCTTTTAACAGGTCAGAGCTTGACAAATCCAAACCTAGATACATACACTCCTGTGCCTAATGAAGAGTCGTTTGGGTTTTCATACCTGGTGTGAGACGGTAATACGTGGACAGGCAATCGTGGACTGGTAAGTGTGGACAGCAGCTGTGGAACATAATGCAGTGAAATGCCGTTGAATGTAGCTGCAGTGTCGTATAGCCCATCTTTGAGGAAGGAGAATTAGGGAGCTCTGGCTGGAGCACCAAATGTCACACCTCTCTACCTTTCTATCAGATGGGACCCCACTACGGATGAGTTACGTTATGTGAGTGTCTCAGCCTTGCCCACAATGTATGCAGCCCTCCCCACCTGGTACTGTCCAGTTAGATGCAGTCTCCTGCAGGCCTGGAGGGGGAAGGAACAGACTCAGCCTTCCTCTTGTTGTCAGCATTGATATTCTGTTCCCAACCAAATCAGATGGCAAGGTCACTATAGGTAAATGTAAACCCCATCCCTGTCCTGATTTCAAAGGCACCACAACAGGACAAGGTTTGTGTCAAGAGGGTAGAAGGAAGATCGGATTTGAAATGGCAGGTTTAGGGTGGCTACTCTTTCAGGCTCTGGACTAGATGTGGGATTGTATCCCTGCTCTACTATTTATACACCTGTGTTTTTGGAAAAGTTAAGAAAGAAACAAATGAACAAACGAAAAAGACGAAGCAACAACAAAAAACACTGAGCACCAGATTCCTCATCTCCTTAATGAAGGCTCAGATATAGTTATGAGAATTAAGAGAGACAACATGTATGAAGCGTCTATTTGCTGAACACGCAGGTGGTGATAATTATTACGAGTACTATAATCTGAAATAAAGTATAAAAAAAAGGAAACAAAAAACAAAAAAGTCTAAGCAAATTCACTTGGCCAATGAGTTACTTTTTCATCACTCCTGGAACTTTGCTATGAGTAATCCCAAAAGTCCACACAAACTTTAGAAATGTGCACCCTAAATTAGTTCTTAAGGATTCTTTGAAAATTTAGATTTATGCTTAGTGTTTTTCTCTCAGGCATTTCTGATTGCTTCATGTTTTTTGATACTGGCAATAAATTGTCTAGTTTTTATGCTGTATTAAGATACTTTCATGAACTGTTTGGTTCAGTAGTTCTCTTTTTTAAGTTAATGTATTTTCAGCTTGTTTGTAAGAATATTTCTATTATTATTTCAAAGTAAGTTAGAGCTTGAGAGAGGTTGCTGGTGAAAATATTCTCTCTAAAATGTTGTTATAATTTACAAAGTCAAGAAATAAATTGATACATTTTGATCAAGATTGGATTAGGAAATACCACCTTTCTCTGATATGTATTAGCTTTTACCTTATTTTCATCGATTATGAGGTTTATGGGCTCAAAAGAGCATGCAGTTTTGAAGTAACTGGTAAGAAAGCATTCTCAATTTGGTTTTAGGAGTGATCTGAAAATAGGACATAATTACATCACAAAATAGTATTTCTGCAATGGTTTAAATAAAAGGGAAAGATCTGTAAGAAGGAAGTGGAATGGAAAATTCATCTTGTTAAGACCTCAAGGAATATCAAAAACAGGAAACACTGCATTCATGCCTAAATCTTACAATGCTTTTAACTGCAATAGATAGAAAACTGGGCTCAAACTGGCTTTAACAAAAAATGAATTTATAAATTTCTGAGCTCACATATCCTGAAAGTCCCAGGGATTGGCCAGGCTTCATATAATCAGACCTCAATTTCTCTCGGTCTTGCTGTCTTAAATGACCTCATTCTTGGGCTCCACAACCTAGAATGAGAGAGAGTGAGGGTTCTTTCCTAACAACTGAACCAGTTATTGGGCTTCTCATTGATGTGAATTGGGTCAAGTCCTCATTCCAGAACCAACCCCTGTGGCCAGGGGAATATGTGTCCTGTCTGAGTAGACATGAGTCTATGGCCACCCCTGAAGTCTGAAGCATAGTCACCATTCGAAACCACATGTGGAGATGGTGGAGGAGGTGAGAATCCCCCAGGGAAAATCAAATACTATTTTTGAAAAGGGAACAATGACTGGGTTCTCCAATGTGCAGTTTAAATTCTACTTTCCCTGTGACATCTTTCCAGATCCACAGATCACACAGTGACTGCTTCTTCCTCTCAACCCATAAAAGATACTGCAATTAATGTACTTTGCCATGACAGCCATTATTTTAATTCCTTGTACTGTTTTTAAAATCTTACATTATTCTAATGGATGCTGATACCTTGTCCAGATTCCCTTTAATGGTCGGTGCACTCAGCCCTAGCTGCTGTGAGTGTTGGCTGCCAATACCTCATGGTGGCTCCCCTTCTTTAGAGAATTGCTTTCAATTTAGTGGAAACCATTTTAGTCAAGAGTTTATGTCCTCTACTCCCAATTCAGGTGCAGCCTACAGCCAAATACACTCTAACAGACTACAAAAAACTGAATCCAGCTGGGATCATATCCTTACTTAACTCCTTCCCCAGGCCCATCCTGATTCTCACTTCTCTTCTCCTGAGAACCCTCCCCCAATAAGTCATGTGCTCCAAATCCCTTTCTCAGGCTCTGCTTCTATGGGACTTGACCTAAGATAATTATTCAACTTGTCACATTAATTTATCTCTAGTTTTTAAGATTCTTGATAGTAGGGACCATGTTTTGGCCCATCCTCAATGTTTAATATGCTTTAAGTCTTCATATATATATGCAGTGGTTTTTTCAACTGCCTTGAGAAGACAAGACCAATTCTTTTATTGCAATGTTTCTCAAATATTAATGGTCATACATGTCTCCTAGAGATGACTCAGTAGGCCTGAGATGGGACCTGAAATTTTCATTTCTTTTTTTTATTGTTTTTTTTAATGTGTCTTTATCCCTGAGAGAGAAACAGAGCACGAGTGGGGGAGGAGGAGAGAGAGAGGGAGACACAGAATTGGAAGCAGGCTCCAGGGTCTGAGCTGTCAGCACAGAGCCTGATGTGGGGCTTGAACCCACAACTCCGAGATTATGACTTGAGCTGAAGTCAGTAGCTTAACCAACAGAGCCCCCCAGGTGCCCCTGAAATCTTCATTTCTAACAAGTTCCCAGATGATACTAATGCTACTGGTCTGGGAATAATGCTTTGAATAGCAGGTTCTACTATGCATACATTATTTTTAATTACCCACAGCATTTAGTATCATGCTTTCTAAACAATAAGCACTCAGTAAATGTTTGTTATTGGATTATAAGCTAATTGAAGGATGTAGGAATTTAAGGCATTTTGATTGAAAAGAAGGCTTATTTAAAAAGTGTGCTCTCTAAAGATTTATAGATTCTCTGTCCCACATGGAGGGCTCTCAGCAAAAGTTACTAAAGGAGACATTTTTTACAAGTTTCCAGATAACCGGCAATAGAAATATTTCCTAAATCTAATTTCTTCTGTTCTAGGACCCAGAGCTAAGGGGCCAATTAGTAATGGGGCAGTAATTCTCAGATATGCCAACAGAAGTTGAAAATGGCAATTTTGGGAAGAAGTACAATGTGATTTCTTATTTGCCATGGGAGATCCAATGTCCATCCTGGGCAGCAGCTTCCGAGTTTAATCTTAAAGTCAGCTATGCTTGGGCATTTGATTTATTTCTAGAAAGGATAATGACTGCAGTCAGGCTTCTGCTGGGATGTACGTCACGGGTCCTGGGGCCACGGGTGGCTTCATCCCAGTGCTTACAGCTCCGCCATCCCTCTGGCATTATGTTCTACTAATTATAGCTGAGATACTAATCAATCAGTCCTTTCTGAAATCCTGAAGTATCAGGCTCTGTTCTCATCAAAAAGTGGGATTCTTTAGTTTTAGCACCAGACCTTTCTTTTAGAATGAAGATTTTGTTCATTATGTTTATGTCTTCTGGGAGCGAAAGAAAAATTATGTAAGCTTAATAAATCCTAATGTCTATACACTGCAAATGTATAGAGCAAGACAGTTTACTTAGTATAAACATGCAGTTCTCAATCCTGGGTGCATCAGAATTGCCAAGAGACTTAGGTGACAATGCAGTTTCAGTAGTTCTGGGGAGGGGCCCAGGCATCTCCAGTTTTAATAACGCTCTCCCAAGGGTTTTAATGCACAAGGTTAAGCATCACTGGTGTAAAGTGGTAATTTTCAAACATATTCGGCAATCAAAAAGAATGAAATCTTGCCATTTGCAACTACGTGGATGGAACTGGAGGGTATTATGCTAAGTGAAATTAGTCAGTCAGAGAAAGACAAAAATCCTATGACTTCACTCATATGAGGACTTTAAGAGACAAAACAGATGAACATAAGGGAAGGGAAACAAACATAATATAAAAACAGGGAGGGGGACAAAACAGAAGAGACTCTTAAATATGGAGAACAAACAGAGGGTTACTGGAGGGCTTGTGGGAGGGGGGATGGGCTAAATGGGGAAGGGGCATTAAGGAATCTTCTCCTGAAATCATTGTTGCACTATATGCTAACTAATTTGGATGTAAATTTTAAAAAATAGAAAAACAAAGTTAAAAAAAAATTCAAACATCTGTGTGCTTCAGAATCATCTGGAGGGATTTTTAAAATGCAGATTCATGAGCCCCACCTCAAACATTCTGACTCATCAGGTCTGGGGAGTGGCCTGATAATTTGCATTTCTAATAAGCTCAAGAGATGCTGATGCTGCTGGTCCACAGATCACATTTTACTTAGCACTGGAGAAAATACATATTAGAATCTCCCGGGGAGATTTTAAAATCCCCATGCTCAGCACAAGTACCAGCACTTCTTGGGGTAGGATCAAGGCATCAGCATTTTTTTAAAGCAGTTGATTTCAATGTGCAGCTACAGTTGAGAAGCACCAGTGGGGAGTAATATGTGATCAATCTTACACTTAATCTGTAGAGAAAGCCACTTGTGGGATGCAATCGTGTAGAGTATTCTCTTTGCAATAGGCAAGTGCAGGTGCAAACCATGGCACAGCTGTCAAATAACTGGGGCACTTGGTTTACACTAATCCACCTAAGCCTCAATATATTCATGTATCAAATGGGTATTATACCAATAGTAACTCCTTCAAAGAAATGAGATAATGTATTAAAGCTTTTGGCTGAAAGCCTGACACACAGTAAGTGTTCAATAAATATACATGGGTACTATTATTGTATCATTTGTTATTATTACCACTGTTCTTATATGAAGAATTTTACCGATAATTTCCCCTTGCCACACAGAATGCTTCTTGGAACTACTTGCTTACCTATGATATTTTCTTTTTCTTTTCTTTTTAAAATTTATTTATTTTGAGAGAGAGAGAGAGAGAGCGGGAGCTGGGGAAGGGCAGAGAGAGAGAGAGGGAGAGAGAGAGAATCCCAAGCAGGCTTCACACTGTCAGCACTGAGCCCGATATGGGGCTTGAACTCACAAACTGTGAGATCATGACCTGAGCGAAAGTTGGATGCTTAGCCAACTCAGCCATCCAGGCACCCCAATATGTTCTTTATTTTAGATAGTCTATGTTGTATGTGTGTGTTGAGGAGTGGGGTAGTTCCTCAGCAGTATTTTCCATATAGACAGATAGTATGTACATTTAGCTTTAAGAAACATTTATCTTTCTATGAACTTGTTTCCTGGTGAGCTTTCAACCACAGGTTTTAAGAACAAGAAGGTGTATTTAGGAGGGTGTAGACTAGAAATCTTGAAGTTATAGCAGCTGAAAAAGCTGAAGGAGGGAGACTGCTTTTAAAATTGCCCCAACCCTTTACCTTCTCCTATGTCCACACTCTTTGCAGTGTGACTGTGCAGTTCTTCTCATGAATAGCAGGAGTCGTTTTGCTACACCTGGCATCTGGGCTGCCTTGTGACCTGCTTTGGCCAACAGAGTAGGTGGAATTGATTAGGAACAAGTTCTTCAGATGGATCCCACTGAAGTGAGAAGAAGTGAGAAGTTCTTGCTCACTTCTGTTCTCTTTTGTTCTTCTGCCTTCATCATGACAACATGCCAGGCTGGTATGAAACAGCATGAGACAGAGAGAACAAATTCAAGTCTCCCCCAGAATCCCAACTGAGGTTGTAGACACATGAAAGAATTCAGCTAAGATCAATAAGATTCCCTGGACAACCCACAGAACACAATAGATGCATTCATAGTCAACTTGGGTCAGCACAACCACCCATCCCACCTACAGAATTATGAGAAATAATAATTGTTATAAGCTACTAAATTTTGGGGTGGTTTGTTACATGGCATGAGCTAACTGATACCAAAGATTGACTAAAAACAAGAAAAAAAGTGAAGATAATGGGGACTGGAAATAATGATAGCCATATTTCGCTACATCCAAAAAAATTGTTTAGGCTTGGTCTTCTAGGCACATTACACATGCACATACACATATAAATTAACAAATATTTACTTCCATAAAAATAAATTACATTTCACAGAGGCATTGGAATCAAGGTTTTCTGGTCATTTACTTGATGAATGGCTTTTATTTTATTTTTATTTTGTTGTTGTTTAAGCCAGCAGTCTGTAGACAAACTCAGAAAGCCTTCAGTAGGAGAGACCTTCTGGTGGATGCTGTTCCAGACAAAAGTCAGATGACATTTTTAGTGTTTAGGTCACAGAGAAGGCTAAAGGAACAATAAATTGTGCAGTTTCCCATTTTAGGCTTATAAGATTAAGAAGAATCTACAAGTTGCAGGTCTATCTACAAAGTCATAGCGGGTATTGAAAATTGAGGACAAAGGGCACTGGGGAAACTACTAATTTTGCTTTTTAAAGAAACTGCCTCTCAGGAACATGAACACATAGCATTTATCTTCATAAAGCCTTTGGCAAACTCACAAAGAAAGGTACTTTGAGGTCACGAACTAGTGGCCCTGTGCACTTATCAGTGCTGAAATCCCAGATCCACTCCTCAATAGAGAAAATGAGAACTGCCAACATACTCCTGTAACAGAACTGTCCTTTTGTAAACGGGCTTTAACTGTTTAGCCTTGTAAGATTTAAGTGCCTAAGAATGTAGAATCCAAATATTCCACACAAAGTATTAAGTTGTGTTTAATTTCTTTAAAGGGCTCAAATAAATTTGGCAAGGAAGCTTATTGCTAGCAATTTGACACATAAAATATTCCATTTGGGGGTGTTTCCTGTGTGTTTTTTGATTTACATAATTTGTGATCTCCAAAGTGGAAGGCAGGAATAACTAAAAATAAAACTGCTCTCTTAGATTAGTTAGGTCACAATGTCTATAACAAGGTATCCTGAGCTCAAGAATCATCAATTACTGGACAGGTGATTTCTATGTTGCAATAGATATTTACTGAGCATCTCCTGTATGTAATGAGATCCTATGGGGTGAAAGAGACGAAGAATCACTCCCTCAGAATGCTCAACCTTCTGAAAGGTCAACATTAGAAAAGAAGTCAGACAATGCAACAAACAGTTAAATTACAAAGTGCAAATACTAGTAGAGGTGAAGGGCAGAGGGCTTTACTGCCAAAGGGCAGCATTAAGGAAATGGTCACTGGGATATTGAAAATACTTCTGAAGGGGGAGTATGAATTTGCCAACTAAAAAGGTTGCAGGAGGCCACTCCTGGCAGGAGACACAGCTTCAACAATATTATGATGCCTTGATGGACTTTTATATACTTGGGAAACAGCAGTTGCTTTGGTATGGCTAAATACGGCAGGTTCACCAAGGAGAGTAGGAGGAGCTACAGCTGAAGAATTGGGTCTGAACTACACGGTGGATACCCTAGGGTGCCATGGTAAAAATTTTATCCTGGAAGAAATAGAGAGGGTGGGGCTAGAGGCAGAGAGATCATTTAATGGATTATGGTGGTAGTTTACATCACAGATGGAGACAGCCAAAATAAAAGATTGTGTTCCTGGTCAGCAGGAAGCAGACCCTGAGCCAGGATATATTTGCAAATGATTTACATAGGCAGAATGCATGCAGTAATATGGGAAACAGAACAGAGAAGGCAAAAAAGTCAAATAAGGATGTGAGTTCAGGAATAGTCACAGTCTCAGTCTAATCCCCACATGAGCTCTGTAGCATAAATTACACCTCACTCTGTATTCCATACCAGTTTAGTCATTGGCTGGAAGCTATCCTGAGGGAGATAGGAACTCTGAGTTGCTCTGGCTCCCTTTATATGGGAAGCACACAAATCCTTTGTCTAGAATCTGCTTCCTGCTCTGTACCAGGAGTACAACACCATTCCTATCCCCAAAGACAATCCTCTGAAGGTCAAAGGTATGGGCTTTTGATGAAAACATAGAGGTTGGACAATGGTGGCATGCAGCTGGTAAAAAGATCATAGGGGATCTGGGCAAACAACTAACAGTATCTATTATACAGTGAGAGTGGAGACAGGACAAAGAACAATAGTTTCCAAATTGTGTCTCTAGGAGCCTTCAATTCTGTAAATTTCCTCTAGGTATGGGCAATGGGAGTGGTGGTTGTAAGTTTGAAAATGCTGGGTTAAACAAAATTGAAGACCTGGTTTACTATTGGAATCTTTAGTTCCTTTGATGTCCCAAGAGAAACATAAAATATGAAGCATTTTCTAGCTTATATGACCAGAGCACACTTTCAGAAGTACTTGATTAGGGAGATATTAGGGGTTTGAAGTGGCCGAACTAAGGAGATGATGATAAGTGGTGAGGATGGGGAAGGTGTCTGGGGTAACCCTTATGTTTATGCCTTGGGAGGTAAAGTGGTAGGTCAGTTTTGGGGGGATTAGATAATTAGTTCAATTTTGGACTTGTTGAGTTTAAGATCCCTACTGGAAGGATAGAAATCTGTGGTATGGAATGAACTTTAGGAGATATAAATTAAATCACATTTGTAGATGAGATCATTCTAGATGAGGAATAGTTTAAAACACCAGAGTTTAATTGAAGTTTAAATATAAAATAAACATTTTATATTTACATTTATATTAAATAGTTTAAAACACCAGATTTAATTGAAGCAGCCCACACAGTAAACTGATAAAGAAGAACTGGAAATATTAGAGAACCAAAGATGAAGAGGTCTAGCAACCTAAGAACTAACAAGTATCTTTTTGGTTTGGAATTTTATAATCCTAATGAGAAGACATCAAGTGGAATATTGAATATGTTCAGCATATTGCAAAGGGTAGAAAATCTAAGGGAAGTGGGGAAATGGAGTGACTGCTGTGCAAATAAATGGCTGTGAGAAGAATAGGAGGATAAAGGAATGAATGACGGTTCCTTTACATGGAGAAAGTTGAGTAAGTATACACCAAGAGGAAGGAAATATTGGAGAACAAAGAGTTGAAAATTTATAAGAGAAAAATGAGAGATTAAAGTATTTGAAATGCACAAATTAAAGAATTATGGTGATAGTGGATTGGGATGATTGCCATGGTATAAGAACAGATGAAATAGAACTCAACTCTTAGTTTTATTTGTGGAGCATGAAGAATTATCCTCTGATAGACTCAAGAGTGTGGTAGCTCCCTATTCATTCATCAAATGTTTACTGATTATCCTACAATGTGCTAGGTACTATGGTAGGCACTGGGGCTATGGGGATTGGGCAGTATCTGTGTAGATATAATTATGCTTATTTCCCTCAAGGAGGAAACATTAACATTTTTTTTAATGTTTATTTACTTTTGAGAGAGAAAGAGAGATAGAGTGCAAGTGGGGGAAGGGCAGAGAGAGAGGGAGACACAGAATCTGAAGCAGGCTCCAGGCTCTGAGCTGTCAGCACAGAGCCCCACATGGGGCTCAAACTCACAAACCACAAGATCATGACCTGAGCCGAAGTTGGACACAACCGACTGAGCCTCCAGGTGCCCCATGGAGGAAATATTTTAGAAAGAGAGATAGCTTGAGAGGAGCTTGTGAAGTTTGGAGCAAAAGAACATTGACTCAGGACACGTAATAGGATCATTGCATAGCGGTGAGCACTGGCTGAGTGGCATGAACGATAATAATTATAACTTTCTCCAGTGGTGCTCAATAACAACTTGGTGGGAAGGAAAAGAAGCTTGGAGGGATCTACATTTGGAATTTTATAAGATGGTTTGATGGAATTAAAGATAAAGATAATTAGCTAGCTGAAGTGATGTATAATGGGGTCTCAGGAGGACAGGCAGAAAGAACAATGAGGTCAAAGGACTGATGTAGAGAGGGCTAGGAAGCATAAGTGTTAATTTTGTAGCTAGGGAATAGGATTTTAGAGGTGGCTAAGCTTCAGGTTCTTAGTATTGTCTTGGGAGTGTGGAGTTGAAGTTCAGTGGAGGTGAAGGTCACTGGAATTAAGGAGGTTACTTTTCTGTTTACAGAAAAGACCAGACATCAGGGTCACCTGTGATGCTAGCAAGAGTTGGAGCAGGGACCAAGATCACCAATCATTCCAGGATCCCCAAGAATGAATGAATGAATCAGTCAATCAACCAATCTTCCATACATCCAATTTGTCCTATTGGAATCCAAGAATACTATTAAAGCTATATAAGACATGCATATCCAAGACCCAATGTTCAGTATGAAATGCTATCCTAATTTACCAAGCCATAGGCGAGAAATAAGCAGGAATTTTCCACAGAGCAAAACCAGCTTATTCAAAGACCCATCTTCTTTATTTCCTGTGTTGTGTGCGGTTATGATGTCAAAATGTTTGAAACCCTTCCTCTATTCCCTGAAAGTGATGGAAAAGGCTTTGCTGAAATGGGTGTGAGATACTCACGCATCCAAGCCCACTCACTTAGCTCACAGATCACCAAAACTGCTCTAGGGAGGCTCACCGAATGTTTGTTGAAAGTAAAGGACTTAAGCCATGTGTCAAAAGAGAGCAAGGAGACTTTCCCCATCTGAGACAGATATCTGGTTTACTTGTCACCGACATAATCTAAGGGAAGTCATTTCTTCAGGAGATCTCAGATGCTTAGCATACTGTTTGACTAGTCTCAACAGTTCAGAGATATTAATATAACAAGGGGCAAGGCATACCAAATATACACCATATAGAATGAGGTGAGTAGTGACCTACCCATTGTCACTTCATGGTATTGATTTCTATTGATAACTCTCAGAAACTTCTTCCAGGTGCTTCCTGTCATCCCTTCTCGTCAGTGTGCAGGTCCTTACCAAGTGGCAATCACAAAGAACAAATTCTTTGATAAGTTTGCCCAAATTCCACAGCATGATCTAGGATGTGTGGAACTTGGGCCACGTGATTTCCTTATATTATTTTTGATCTTTACAACCACTTTGAAAGGTAGGCATTACCATCTCACATTTACAAATTGGTATATTGAGGCTTAGAGGCTACATTTCTGCCTAGTGGAAAAATCAAAAGTAATTTTGGGCAGTAATCTGAGCCAGGTCAGGCCAGTAACAAAGCTGGTGCTTTCTCCAAAATTCTGGGTGTCCTCAGAAACTTCTGAAACTATAACTTTTCAGATCCTATTTGGGTGTCTTAAGGATGAAGGTTGTTTATTGCTTGGATTCCAGATCCACCAATATTTGACTTCTAGTTGATTCCATAGCAGCATAACCATCTCCCAATCATCTTAGATTGCATACTACCAGTCAAGAGAGGTGCGGGAAGATAAAGGAGTCCTTCTTGACCCTTTCCAGATTCAAGATTCCAGGAGGGATCCTGAACAGTCTTTGATTAGTAGTAATGACACTTTCTCACCTTCCCCCCAAAAGTGGCTGCTGTTATAGTTCTGTAGCTTCAAGGAACAGAAGCAAAAGCAACACAACAAATAAGCAAAAAAAAAAAAGAGAAAAGGATTCCAATCCACCATTTCATCCCATATAACCAATGGACTCCAAACAACACATGTAATGGATGGGGGATATGTACATAGTGCACTCTCATGACACATGTTGGAAATAGTTAATGCTTATCAACATGATAGGAAGAAATGGTGACTTGGAGCTTGTGGTAATCAGACTGTAAGAATTTAACACATGTCAGCACATTCTGGCAGGAGGCCACCATGACTGGTTTTCCAGCCACCAGTCATGGAATGAGAAGTTGGCAAACAAAGTTTGCCTTTGCTTGACTGCCTTCAATAGTACAGAAAATTGTAAATAGCTTTGGAAAGCCAGTGGATTTATTATTAGGTTTTTCTGCAATGTTCTTTCATAGGGGGAACGACATGGAATCAAATGTCCCCACAACATACACGGTTCTGGTCTCAGAGCCACAAGCTTAGCAAAACCTTCTCTGCTTTTCTCAAATGCTGAGATTGATTTCTCTCCTCGGGGTGCAGTGCAGGAAAATTCTTTTTAAACTGAAAAAACTTTCGATTCAAAAGCAAGTTCTGAATAAATAAATACATAGATGGAGCCTCTTTGATATGCAGTTTGATAATGAGAGAGAATAGAACAGTTTGGGAAGACATCTCTCTGATATGAGGTGAATGGCTACAAAGAATGAATTTCTTTAGGGAAAAAAATCTCAGTGAAAAATAGTTTCATCTCCCAAAGATCAAATGTAAAGAGACTTACCATAGTTTAGTATACTGCTTCATTTAGCTTAGATTTATTTTTCTTGCTACATACAGACATAAAGGGATGAAATATTTTGGAAGGGTAACCTGTGCCCTGGAGGTCTAGAGTCCTAAATTTTGACAGAACTCCCAAACTCTACATCCTCTTTTCTCCACTTAGAAAGGATACATTATTCTTGAAACCTGATGTGTTTTCCATTTTATGATAAATAATATGTAAAACCCACTGTCTCAGTCAGGGTTTAATCAGAGAAGCAGAACCACTAGGATTATATATATCTATATATATATGGATTTGTTACAGGGATTTGACCTGTAACAACTCATGTGGCAGCTCATTAAACAGTCTCTGTAAGACTATTGTTTTTGCATCTGATGCTGAAACTTGAAGTCCCCAGGGCAGGCAGTTGGGAAAGGAAATTGGAAGTAAAGTGGGAAACATAATGGGCAGGGAGAGCCCACAAGGAAGAACTGGAACCATGGCAGTCTTATCGCCTCCCAGTTTTGTGGCGTAGGTGTCCTGCAGAAACTGGAGCTCATTGTCATAAGCTGAACACACACCTGGCCCAAGAGTGGAAGAAGTTGAAGGAATCCAGGGAAAGGTGGAGACACAGCTGCCTTCCCACAGCAACAAGGTGAGCTGCTAGATTAATGACAAGGAGTGTGAGTGACAAAAGCATCTTCCCCAACCTTTCAAAAGCAAAAGCATATGGCTAAGGCATCACCTCCGGCAACCTATCTTCTAAGAAAATATCTCTGATGGCCTATCATTATTTGGTTTTTGTTTGTTTGTTTGAGGGGAGAGGGGAGAGGGACAAAGAGAGAGAGAGAAAAAATCCTAAGCAGGCTCCATGCCCAGCACAGAGCCTAATGAGGGGCTCGATCTCATGACCATGAGATCATGACTTGAGCCAAAATCAAGAGTCAGATGCTCAATGGACTGAGCCACCCAGGTGCCCATCTGGTGGCTTGTCTGAACCAGAAACAGAGGAAGGGAACTCTGGGAAGTGCAGTTCAGCCTAGCCATATTGATACATTACAAAGCATCACACCCATTTTCGTGAAGGTACACTGGCCCTTACTCCAAAGCATATTATCATACTAGGGGCTGTGTCACAGAATGGTAAGAGGGAGTGATTCCAGAGATCCAAGGCAGGTGGCATGGCCAAATCCAACACAGATCCACAGTTTCATCAGGCCATGACCTCCACACAATTGTTACCAAACTCCACTGTGCCTCCTTTCTTGAGAATTCTTCCAAAGTTTTCTCCCCTAAAACAAGGGGAAAATGCGTACCATTAGCCATTGTCAAACACACACAGAGTAGGCCAATATAAAGAATAAGGAAGGAGAGAAAACATATCCAAGTTCTCTGAGACATGACAAGTTCTTTTTTCTCTAGTGACATGTAGTTTATGATTAGACCAAGTTCTGTGTTCCTTCTCCAGTAAAATGTTTATATCAATCGATTTGGAGTCTGTGTGTGTGTGTTTTTCAATAGTGTCCATTCATAACCCAGACTCTCTGTCAAGCAATATAATCCACTGGGCAGTAAATATATTTAATATATAATATAGGATGTAATCTGAGGTGACTGTAGCATGAAAATACCAAAGCTGCCTTAGAAACAAAGAATCCTATAGTTAGGTTTGACAGGACGAGTATTTGTAGGTAACATAGCTGCAGTTATGATGCAACATTTCAATAATTTAAAACTATCTCACAAAATGATTTTGTCTTAGATATGTGTATGTGTTGGTGTTGTATGTTAGGTATGTGTCAGTGTTGTTAGTGTCAGTGAGTGTACAAATGAATGAAAAGAATTTCTTCAGGAGGGTAAGAGTTTGAACCTGGTTTGAAAGTGACAAAAAACTTGAAAATGTAAAAGAAGTCACCAAGTGGGGCATTATTATAGTGTGAATAAAGATAAAGTGAGTGATTGTAGAAAATCTAATGGTGAATTAAGATTCTAGGCCGGGGACACCTGGGTGGCTCAGTCAGTTAAGTGACCAGCTCTCGTCACGATCTCACGGTTTTGTGGGTTTGAGCCTTGTTGGGCTCTGTGCTGGCAGCACGGACCCTGTTTGGGATTCTCCCTCTCTTTCAGCCTCTCCCCTGCTTATGCACTCTCTCAAAATAAATAAATAAACTTAAAAAAAAAAAAGAATCTAGGCTGTTGAGTAGCTGGGATAAATGAATAAACGACCCTTCTTACAAACAGGCTAAGAAATCTGAGTTGTATATGATACAATAAGGAGCCATTTGTGGGGTTGGGAATGATTTGATGAAAATGTCAGCTGAATATATCAGATGGATAATAGAAGGGAAATTCCAAAAAACTCAAAACTTAAGAACTGGTACAAAATTCCCATTAATGAGAAAAATAAGGACCCTAAGGATGTGACTATGAAACAGAAAAGTAAGCGTTCACAAGTCATTAAGCAGAGAGAACTTGCCATCAACCAGCAAGTGACACTGAGTTCCTCCAGTGCTCTCAACTCAGGACCAAGCTCTGTGGGACACACTTCTGAAAATATAGCCTCTCCTCTCTTTGAGGAAGGGCAGGGCTAAAAGACCAATGATGAAGGGAGAGACTCTCTTTTCCCTAAAATAACGTATTGTGTAATAGAAATAAGATCTTCATGAGGTAAGAATGGTTGTTCTTCATGTTTATGATTGGGTTTGATTAGGGCATGACAGATTTTAGCTTCCAAGACGTCCACATCTATGCCCACACTTACGTCACATGCTCTTCTTACAATGAGACATTGGCACTCCTTCCTGAAGAGGTGGGATCCATGCTCTCTCTCCTTAAAACTAGTAGGCAGGAAACTCTGACAGAATGGATGTTGTGTGACTTCTAAAGCAAGGTCATAGAAGGCAGTACAGTTTCTGTCTTGCTCTCTGTCTCCAGACACACACTTTGGAATCCCCAGGTTGCCGTGTTAAAAGCCCACCTGCCTGAAGCTGTCATACTGAAGAGACATGTAGGGAGACCATAGCATTAGAAATAGATGCCCAGAGAGCTTCACCTGTTCCAGTCCTCGACTGTTTGTTTTCTGAGTCCAGGTGCTGGCATGTAAGTGAAGTAAGCCTGGGTGATTGTAGCCCCAGTCTTGGGTACCCCAGTTCATGTCCCATGGATCCAGGCTTTCCAGTCTTTTAGCTCAGGACTCAGACCCTGTTGGGCAGAGACAAGCTATCCTTACAGTATTCTGCCCAAATTCCTGATCCATAGAATCCATGAAAATGTTAAAACCTTGCTTTACATCACTGAGTGTTTGGATAATTTATTACACAGCCTTTAAGGATTCTGGGGCTCAGGAGAACATAGGTTGATAGAAAAGATGGAAATATGTGTCCAACAAAAGCAGAAGTGATGCAGAATATCATTAGTAGAAGTAGTATCGACAGTACTAGTTACAGTAGCAGGAGCCTTGATGGTGGTAGTAGAACTAGTTAAGTAGCTAACACGTTGAATTTCAGTATCTTAGATCTCTTCTTTTATCTAATCCTTAAAAAATGAAAATGGGGAGAGTGTGTTGCTTATCTCCATTTCTCAGAGGGGAGAGATGAAGTGTAAAGAGATGGAAGAAACTTGTGCAAGGTGCCTGAAAGCGGTGGAGAGAGGATAAGGCTCCGAGCACTCTGGCTTCAGAGTCGGCACACTAACTACTGGAGTATCCAAGTGAAGGCCTGAAGGTTGTGGGGATCTTAGCGCTGAAACCGATAACTAGTATTTTTTCAGACTCTCTCCCAGGTGCCATATTAAGGGCTTTCAATGAATTATCTTACCAGGCAATACAGGTAGGATAGCTGGCTAGGAGTATAACTGAGCCCAGTGGCCTGAAATGGGCTCTTTATTTGGGGCAAAAAGACAGGTTAGAAAAATTACTTTTCCTTAGTTATGAGTTTTGGAAACTACGTAAGACAATGCAGAGTAGAAGTAAGCAGGCACGTCATCAAAAGCCCCATAACCAGAGAAGCAGTTGTGAATATAACAGGAATCACAGTGTAGATTGTGAATCAAACCCAAGTGCTCCAAATCACAGAGAGTCTATGTGGCACATAAGCAATTACTCACAAATGTCCTTTTATCCTAAGCCGACATCCTCACTAACTTTGAATAGCACTGGAAAAGAATCCAATAAAGATCCAGCCTGCAGGCCTACTTTTAAAACGTTATTATTAATATCCAGTGATGCAACATTCATTGTGAGTCACTCATAATAATCTTCAGGGCTAGGATAAAATTCTTTCTTTCATTTAGTAGAGCAACTCTCAAAAATTAAAACATGCAAATATGTGGCTTGCCCACGTTCTGATTCTATCAGATATTCATCTGACAAATCAAAGCCTTCTCATGAATTAGCATTTACTGCAAGATGAAATCTGGGAAGACGGAATAAGGAATTTTCTCTCTACAATATATGCAGCTTTTTTTTTTTTTTTTAACTTTCCCTTGATTGTGATTTCTGGTCTCCTCTATCATCACCGGTGTTTGATCTCTGCAGCGCCATTTGGATTTGGATTACATTGTGAACTCCCAGGAGGCAAGTGCTGTCCAACTTAATATATTCTCTACAGCCCTCAACCAAGGACCATATGGAGAAGGGCTCGATATTAGGGGGAGTAGTGATGGTGGTATATACGATAGCCATTTTTACCCACAGCCATGCTCTCCTTCACCCCTCTAACAGAATGCATTTTTCCCCCAAATCAACTATGCGCCCAAAGCTAGGAAACAGATCTTGATTTAGTGGAGCCAATTCTGTTCTCCATTGAAACTACCAATATCAGAAGGCATCCAGGAAAGATTCTACCCCTAGATAAAATACAACCCTTTTCTTCTTATACAGTTCCTCCTTCCCTCTTGGCATCCTGTGGCAAGGAGGTACTGCAGCAGCCATCTTGCAACCATGTGGAGAAAGCCTGAGAGGTAATGGCAGTGGGCTGGAAGAACATTAACAGTTAGAAAGAACCTAGGTCCTGGATGGCATCACTGAGGTAATGATCTTTCCTTTAACCACCTATCTCTGGACATCTTGTTTTCCACCTCTTTACTTTTTTTTTAAATGTTTATTTATTTTTATTTTGAGAGAGAGACAGAGAAAGAGAGAGAGAGAGAGTATGAGCAGTAGCAGGACAGAGAGAGAGTAAGAGTGAATCCCAAGCAGGCTTCACTCTGTCAGTGCAGAGCCAACTTGAGCCTCGATCTCACGAACCATGATATCACGACCTGAGCTGAAGTTGGATGCTCAACTGACTGGGCCACCCAGGACTCCACTTCTTGACTTTTCATTTGAAGCCACTTTAATCAAATTTAATGTTACTTACGGTCAAGCATATCCTAGGGGACACAATACTGCTCTAAATGTACCAATAAGATTTTTAGTAAAATCAATATTCAAGAAATGTGGATAAGAGTTATATATTCAAGTTATGTAGCTCTTACAGGTTTTTAGGCACCTGAAACCTGAATTAGCTGTTCTCTCTTTTTTTTTTTTTAAGTTTATTTATTTATTTTGAGAGAGGGAGTGTGTGCATGTGTGTGCACACAAGCAGGGGAGGAGAAGAGAGTGAGGGAGAGAGAGAATTCTCAGCACAGAGCCTGATGCAGGCTCCATCCTGTGAACCCAGAGATTATGACCTGAGCTGAAATCAACAGTCTGACTGACACTCGATGGATTAAACCCCCTGCATTAGCTCTTCAGTTCTGGGGCAACTGCTCAGCACTGGAAAATTTTAGCTGGTGTGTTTATATTCTCCCCAGGATGCAGTTAGTAGAGCCCATCATTCTTAAGCCTATTTTGGGAAGATTGTTATGTTACTAGAAGATAGAAAATGAGGCGAGGGGAAGGGATGCTGCCAAGGAATCTCAAAATCATTGTGAACACATGAGAGGAGAGAGGACTACACCCAGCAGTCAAGTATTTGAGATGGTAGGAAAGACAGCAAGATTGTAATCCTAGCTAGGTCAACATACTATCTTTTTTATTTTAGGCATTTTTTTTTTTTTACCTCTGTGAGCCTCAATTTTCTCCTCCATGAAGTGGAAATAACAGTAATGCTTGCATTATTTGGATATTTTTAGGGTTAAATGAAGTCACGTTCTTAATACAATACCCGGGCCATAACACACATTTATGATGGCTTTACGAAATCAGAATTATTTCCCGACAAAGAGGTGCTTCTGCTAGAATTAGCCTTTTATCCTATTGTTTCCAGGAAATGATGGACTCCCCTCCTCCCCTTTTCTTTAAATCCCTGAGATTTGCCTTTGGTAATGTTTTCTAGCACCTTCTTCATGATCAATGTTTGGCTTGACCTGGAGTCATTTTTTTTAAAATACTGGAGAATGGAGCAGGTTTCATAATATCCCTTGCACTGGTCCTGGACTCCTTTGTTATGCAGGCTGACAACACCAACTCTTAAATCTCTCAGTGGGGCTTCCCTGGGAACCAGGCAATGGCAAAGGAAGGCAGTTTCAAAGTAACATTGATTTGTCCTAGGCTCACTGCAAGCTTCTTCATACCCACCCTTGCCTAATTTTGTTTATATAGGTATTTGAATGTTTATTTATTTATTTTGAAAGAGAGAGAGGGGGAGGGGCAAAGAGAGAGGAGAGAGAGAATCCCAAGCAGGCTCTGCCCTGTCAGCACAGAGCCCAATGTGAGGCTCGATCTCACTGTGAGATCATGACCCAAACTGAAACCAAGAGTCTGACACTTACTCGACTAAGCCACCCATACTGATATGCCCCTATATCAGTATTTGCAAACTGGAGTGTATTCTCTGCAGATACTGTGGGAGTGTGTGTGTTTCAGAAATGCACTTTGTTTAAAACTTTCAGTTTTGTGAATTAAATGCTTTTGTGACACGTGTACTCTCTAGTTCTACTCAAAGTGTGGTCCAGTGACCAGCAGCAGTAGAATCTCTTGAATTCTGCCTAATTCTAATATCTGCCTAAAAGTGGGTAAATAGTAGGGTACATTATACTTTGAATCGTTAACACATATTTATTTCAAGAATCTGAGTCTTGTCTCCTCTTCCCCTTCACACAAATGGAAGACACACATTATTCTCCCACACCCACTCTATTCTCTGAAACCCCATGTCACCCCTGGCTTCCAATTTTCAAAATAATCTTCCATGGGCCATAAAGGACCTACCATTGTGCTTTAAAGACAACTCTAATTAATAAATAGCTGGTTTTTAAAAAAGTCTCAAATAGCTAAACACACACAGGGAAGATCAAGTGTTTGCCACACAAGCAATCAAACAAATTGATGAACAGGAAGAAAATGACTCTGGAACTAAAACTGTTCTATTATTAACTAGCAATCTGCATATTTTCCCCCAATTAATGCTTAGAATGGGATGTGAGTCAGTTGAAACCTAATTACTGGCATATCACTTTGTTGATGAGAAGCCTGCCACAGTCACTGCTCCTGCTTCATTTGCATGAACCCCACAAAAACCACCCCGTAGGATGTCAGTCACGGCTTTGCTACCAGCACGGGTGTGCTGTAGCCAGAACTTTCTGTAGAAATGCATACCACCTTCTCTGCTGAGTAAATATTCTGTCACTCATAGTCCTTATTCAATGAGGAGGAAGATATGTTTCTTGTAAAAATTTTTCCAGGAATTATTCCTACAATTTCCTGGTACGGTGAAGTACTAGGGGTTGGTTTCCAGAATGTGATTAATAGTAAGTTTGGAGGAGGACCCGGATTTTGTAGTTGGTGTTTATCATCTTATTAAATATATATAAACATGTAAATATATAAATATATATATATTTACATATATATATATAAACATATAAATAATCAAACAAAAATACTTCCCATTGAACAATGGCACTCCTAATTTCCCCACCACCCTGCGAATAGATGTTGCAGGTACTATTACCTTAATGGCCTAGGATGGGGCAGGCTACTTCCTAGTGTAGAGGCATGAACACTGGCCTTGCCTGCTAGTCTCTGCTCCCACAGTACTCAACACATGTACATTCAAGTGACCTTCCCTGAAACACTGCATTAGGGGTTATATTTATAGATCCCATCCTAATCAGGCTATTCAGTGTTTTTATGTCTCTGCTTGGTTCTCCCTAGTATGACCCAAAATAGCTATGTTAGCCTTCTCCATTCTCCTCCAGCACCCTGGCTAATTCACCGGGGAAGTCTCATTTTAGTGAGAAAATTTAAGTTGGTGTAGAAACAAAGATATCTTACCTTTCTGTATCTGCTGAGGTGATTTCTTTAATTATACCCCCTGTTCCTTATTTCTTCCATCTCACCATTCACCCAGGCCTAGAAAATCTCTTAGCATTTCTGGAATTTCCCTGCTGCTGCCAACCCTCTCATTGAGACCATGGATATCAATAGAGAGGTATCAGGTATGGCAGAAGTTAGGCCAGGAGGATGAGAAGTCCTTCAGTACATCTGTTAAGCAGGGCTACTCATGTTCTGGGCAGTGTACCTCTCGAGCGGTGTCGTTTGCCAGCCCCTTCATCCTGTGCACGATAGCCCACCTATGGCCACCTGCTGGCATTGCTCTTCTCTGTCAGGCTTGCCATGGCTTCAGGTTCCCTTCAACTTGTGTATTCTCTGTCTGGAGTGCTTATATTCAGCTCTTTAAATCCTATTCTTCCTTCAGGACTCAGCTCAGATATTACCCTCTTTGAGGAATCTTCCCTGGCCCTACAGGCAATCTCTAATGTGCAACACCACACCATGGGGCCACCCATGCCAATATGCTTATAAGATACACCCTATGACAATTGCCCCTTATGTTGTTGTTGTTAGAAGTCTCTTTACCTACATAACATGATTCCAAGCAGGATATTGTCTTCTACATCCCTAAGATTCCTACCACCATGCACTGTGCCTGCATGAGATAGGCATTCATGGAGAAGTACGCAGATGTGTGGTCAAAAGCCCCAACACAGTTCTCTACCTGTGTGAAGTTGAGAAATTCACTTACTCTTTCTGCATCTTAGCGTTCTCATTTCCAACAGAAATTTCTAGACAGTATCATTTGTTTCCCATCTCCCTCTCTAATGACCTAACAAAAGGTATTTAGCCTGAAACCATGCATAGAAAACTTCAGCCCAAAAAAATGGGCTGTAGGGGCCAAGGGCTGGCTGCCCCCAAATGTGCCATTTTGGCATATCGATTATTTTAAATTCAAGTTACTTAAGAGACAACCTGTGTAAGAAGAACACTTGGCTCTCCTCTGTCCCCCTGGAAGCAAGAAATAAATTTCCCAAGTGGAAGGCACCTTTCTTGTACCGGGAGGTAAAGAGACATCCTTATCACCACAGATGGGAAACTTAGAGCCAAGAATGCTATAGAAACTACCCTTATTACTTTTTTTACTAGCCAACTACCTCAGCACAAATTCCACTTAGAATTCCTTACTAATTAAAACTCCCAAACATTTTTTTCTCCTGTCAATCCCTCACAAATTTATTGTCTCTTTGTCTAAACTGCATATATAAACTGCCTGCTTTGGTCATTTGTTTGGGTCTGAATTTCATTACTAGGCCTCCGTGTGTACATAATAAAATTTTGGCTTTTTCTCCCACTAATCTGTCTTATGTCAGTTTAATTCTTCGCCCAGCTGGAAGACCTTTATGGGTAAGGGAAGAATTTTTCCTTCCCTATAGGGCAACCTCCTTGATAACATAATTGGGGAGGGTTTCTGAGTAAGGTTTTGGAATCAAATTCTTCAAAAAAATTCTTTATCTGTCTTAGGTTACATTCCCAAGAAGATGCATAATGGATTGGAGAACAGAGGAGCTCTTTGTCTTACCAGAGATCATGTTAATTCTATATTTTTTATTTATTTTTATTAAAAAACATTTTTTTTTGAGAAAGAGAATGCACGAGGGAGGGAGAGGTGCAGAGGGAGACAGAGAGAGACTCCTAAGCAGGCTCCACGCTGAGTGGAGTGAGGCTCGATCCCACCACCCTGGGATCATGACCTGGGCCGAAATCAAGAGTTGGATGCTCAGCTGACTTAGCCACTCAGGCACCCCCCCCAAAGATCATTTTTAACCTATTCAAATCAAAAGTGATTTTAAAATTTATTCTACCTTAGCCCATCCTCATTTTTATAGACAGAGAAACAGAAATCTCTGGGTCTGTAATTTTTGTGGATGTTTTTGTGGAATCTCCTACAATCTCATAGTGGACCATTGCCAGCTGTAAATGAAAAAGGCATGCTCCTTAGCAGCAGGGAAAATGCCACCCTTAGAGTTCACCACTTAAAATGTTTATTTTGAGGGGGTGACCAGAATAAAAGATCAAGGCAATGAGAAAGGTTGCAGAATGTTTACTCACTTAAAGAAATGACAGTGTCTTTCTGGAAAACAACATAGGTATTTTATCAAAGAAAATATATTCATTTAGTAAAACATGGGCCTCCATAGAGAAGTATAGATTTTCCTACCAACAGACCTTATGAAAGAAGGGACTCCTGGGAGCACAGTGTTAGAACACAATCATGTCAAGTCACGGGGGCATGCATTCCTTTCTTTTTCCGACAGGAGCTTTTTAATGTGATCCTAATTATTAGTTGCAATCTTGCACAGGCGATCTGAGCAATGATCTGAGCCAGCTCATCTGGACCCCTTTACAGCCTGGGCATGTGGTTAGGCACCTTTGCCTGGCGCTTAGTATTTACATTCCATATAACCTCAAATACCGCTTCTTTGCCTCAGGACGGATTGGTAGTAGACTTTATATACCAGAGGAAACATTTAATGAACTTGATTCTTATTTTCTATAACTCTCTAATTCTGAAACACTGAAGCACCTCAGCCAGAGATGTTTGCAGGTAATTTTTTTTTTCTGTCAGAACACAGAAAAGTGGGGAGTGGGACTCACCCTAAATTGCTGGTAAGAAAGGGGGCAATGACCCCTTTTTGGTGAATTGTATACTTGTCAAGACTTGAGCATTCTGGTTGGTGTGCTGGGATGTGGTTCCTAAAATAGCCAGTGTCCCTCTGAGCCAGAAGTCTATAATAAAACTTTGTTTTACTGTGGCAGAGTAGCATCTGACTTATGGATAAGTCTCTCTAGAAAGACAGTTTAATGGCATTTCAAGTATATAAAATAAAATAAACACAGGACATTGAAGGACTTATTTAAAGCTGATTCCTTAAGAAAAACAGATGAATAACAATTAACATGCCATAATAAAGGCTTTTGAAGCACGTTAGCATAATTTATTCCTTTAAGTAAGGTGTCAGCCCTATGCTTCCCATTAATATATTTAGCAAACAAAAAGAATTACCCCACAGAAAGAATTGCTTTAATTTTTTGTTCCACTCCTGAGCTTTCCCCAAACCTAAAGCAGGTCTGCCAACGGGATAAAAGTATGGGGCATCCAAGAGGGGTGTTCTCTAGCCCAGACCATTAGCAAATCTGAGGCAATTTCAGAGAGTTTGTCATGCAGCCCCTTCTCTTTGGTAGACTCTGTTTAATAAAGGAGTACGTAAGCAGTTTATTGATTGCCCCAGTTCTGTTCTGGAAGTTCCAATTGCTACAGGGTCTGGACAGGGTTCATTCTTTAACAAAGGCCAGATAAGGGTAAGCAGAATACCACTAATGACAGCATTCACCAAAATTGCTGATGTGGTGGCTTACCAGCTGCCTTCTCTGTTGGGTGTCAGCGCAGGCGTCTAATTCTCTGGGCTTTATGGCTCTTTTGTTTCATGCTATTGATACACACTGCATTGCTCTCTACTCAGCGCTATCGTTTGATGACTGAAGTTGTTTGCTGTGGGTGGCACATTCTTGGTAATGAGCCCACTACCTGCACCTAAGCATCCCTGGTAGAGTGTCCTCTGTTTCCAGTTTCCCCATTTCTCTACACACAGCCACACTCTAAGGCAGCTACTGCTAGTGACCTGGGCTTTGCCCTGCTTTTGAAAGGGTCATAGTTCAGTCCCTGAGGTGGCTTTCTCCAAGCCGAGGTTACCATCAGTGGTCTCAGGTGGGGTGTTCAAGTACCACCCAGGTACCAGGGCCAAGACCCTAGTGATTGCCAAAACTCACAGAGAAGATTCTGTTTCCTGCATGATATGATCCTAAATGGTCAATTTCAGTTTGGGTTGCTCAGAATAAGAAAAAATGTTGTTGTTTTTTTCTCCCCCCTGGGGGAAGAACAACCTCCAGGTCAGTGAAAACTAACTGTATTCCACCATCACATCCTGGTATTTCCAGCCTAGAGCCATTTCTGTGCTCAAGGATACCGTTGCCTTGGACAGGTCTGGAGAAAGATACAGCCAGGATGCAAATGTTAGAAACAGAGCTCTGCGTGCATGTTGCCTGGACCCTAATCTTTCTTACATTAGGTGCTAATGCCACGAGGAACAATGTGTGATCAACTGAAAGCAGGAAGACTGGACGTTGATGCTAATGGATCCATCACTACCTGAACGTGAAGGTTGGTGCAGAACACCTAGTAAACTTGTACCTCTTATTTTTTAATTGGGAACTTAAATTCTTTGAGGAGCAGAAACAGGACACTGGCACCAATAGCAGGGGAAACTGTGTCTATGGAAAGTATTAATTGATGAGACCTTGAACGAGGGGCTCTAGCTCTAATGTCGCAAGAAGGCTGAAAGGAGTAGATGAAAGCCAAATAGAGAATCTTCATATCAGAACCACCCTAAGAAAGATTGAGGAATAAAAACACTAGTTTCTCTTTCCCTACTGCCTCACTAAATATTTTTCCCATCTGGTTGATAATTAAGTCTGGGGTTTTTATTTGCCTATTTGTCTGTTTCCTCACCAAAACATCAAGTTTCACTATTTCTGGGAACTGAAATCTATACTTGTGAAGCCCCTGGGGTAGAAGATCTATACAATATTTTCTTCTGACTTAAATGTCTTAGAACATTTTGAGATATTTTGATCCTAGCTTGCCACTATCTAGACCAGATAAAATGAACCACTCAAAAACCAAAGGGAAATATAACTGCCATATCATTTAGTTGAAAGAGTTGCTATCATCTCTCCTTTTACTATTTCCTTAGCATAATCATGGTTGTTTGATTGTTTTGGTTAAATACCTAGTCCCAAAGCAAAGTCAATTGCTATGAAGTAGATAAATATTGGGAATTTCCATTAGAAAAAATACTAAATATGAAATCCAGTCTGTACAAGATGGCAAGATTATGAGCTCTGATTCTGAAAATAAGGATTTTGGCTAATCAGAGGCACTGCTCTGATAATCTGCATTGTACCAGGGGCAGGTGAGATTCCTATGGATAATTCCCGGTGTCTGTGAGATTGGTCGTAAAAATCACTATGAATACGAACAGTTTTGGGAGTTAGAAACTCTGATTTTGAGCCAAGGCTCTCCATAGGCAGGAAAAAGTAATCAGTTTGTGAGAATGAAGTTGAAGATGCAGAATAAAGCAAGAATCCTTGATCCTGAGATGAGCAGATGCCCTCCATCTTGGGGCTTCTCCAATTAAATCAAGAGTGTTTTTGCCTTTGTCTTTTTAGGTGAAGGTGAAACTGGCACTGATATTTTCCTGAATTTCTTTTCAGGAAGAATAGGTTGGTTGAGAGGTTGAGAATATGTGTAGCACAGCTCAGTCATTGCTACTGGTGCCCTGATGGGCCAAAAGAATACCGCAAAATAAGATCCTAGTATATACCTCTTTGCTTCCTGATAAATTCCTTAAACTATGTCTTTAAATTGGTGCCATGAGTATCACTTATCCTATGAAGTCAAAGATTAAAAGTGTATCCTACATGAAAAGCTGAGGCACAGAGAACATCTGCCTAATCATTCCTGGCATTAGAAATGCTTCAAAGACCATCTGTCCACTGGTACATATAGTTGGCTTTGCTTTGTCACTGGAGCTGGAAGGGGGCATCTAGCTCTCTTCCTTTCCCAGTTCTTTCATTCATTAATCCTTAGAGGAATGTTGCAGAAGAAAAAACACTCTGATGTTTGGCCCCTTATGGTGGGAGTTCCAGAACCTTCATAAAGCTGAAGAGACTTCTGTGGGAAGAGGCATTGAGCATGACGAAATCCAAATGCTTTTAGAGATGAGGACAGCATGATGTAGAACTGCTGGGAAATATTTGTAAGACCTTGAGACTGAAAAACTCTAAGATATTTTATTATGACTTAAGTGTCCAGATATGTGTTAGGTATTTGTATATTTACATAAGTATAGAAATATAAATATAGGTATGAATAGAAATTAACCTATCTAGTATTGAGTGGAGTTTTTCCTGATGAACCATAATTATAGGTAATTCCCCAAGCTGAGAAGGACAAATAAAATGTAGTACTCTGTTGGTTTCTTGGGGGAGTAACTGGGTTCATGATAGAAGTTTTTTTCTTCTCATTTTGGTTTGGGTTCCTCCTAAAGCAGATTTTGCATGTAAGTGACTTATTTGGGATATGATTTCAGGAAATCCCAATAGGGCTGTGAGGGAGTGAGAAAGGGAAAGAAATCCAATAAAGAGTGTATTATGGAGCAGGTAGTTACTGAAACAATTGAATCTCAGTCCTGCTGGGGAATACTAGGAGGCAGTGTAGAACCCATCTCAGAGTTGTCCCATCAGGAGGATGTGGAAGCTAGGGTATCTGTACACCAACTCCAATCCCTCATTTCTCAGCAATGTCAACCCCTCAGCATTTCTGGTGGCACTTCATGTGGCTGAAAACCCTTAGCTGAAACTCATAGCTGCGTGCACTAGAATGCTGAGTGTGTAGTGAGTGTGGTAAGTGTGAGGGAATGACACTGGGATGCTTACAGGATCAGCTACAATTCTCCTATCATGGCTAAGAGAGGAGGTATGATTTCTTGAGCTCCAAGGCCAAATTTTGTAGCCCTCCAAGAGAAGATGACCTGTGATACCTTGTGCTGCTTTAAGAAAGGGAGGCTATCATCTCAGGATGGATATTTACCAAGGTTTAGAATCTGCAAACTTTCTGATTATAGAATTTTGTCTTAGTTCTTGGAAGTTTTTGACACAGGTTCCCTGGAGTTGGAAGTGGTGTCTGAACATAGGGTCTAGTGTCTTCTTGTAGTCCAGTAATTTCCAAAGGCATGGATGTCTCTAAAGTGGTCGATAGAGCAGGCTTGAAAGCATTGTGTAATTGTGTTGTTACCTGCAACCCACGGAGAGTGAAGACAAAGACTTTAATGGTTCTGATGACTCCACATGTGTAGGATAATGAAGGTTAATAGAATCCAGGAGTTGTGGGGTTCCTAGCCAAGTACTGGGATCCCTAATATGAAGAAAGGTTTGGAAGCCTAGACCACTGGCAAAGCCAAAAGAAGACTCAGCTGCCTCTCTCTAAGAGAGTGTTCCATAGAAGGGTCAGGGAAAGGTTGACCATCACTTTAGGAAAACCACAGATGTCTACGGGAAGACAATTTGATCAGACAGAAATGGATCCACTGAGAGCAATAATCATAATTATTGTATCTAGTCAGCACATATTTTCTTTTTCCACTGGAAGAATTAGAATCTAGAAGAGTTAGGGGAAGGAGAGAGTTTTAGATAGGTGATGAATTTGAAATATTAAACAGGATTATATTCAGTTGTAATAACTGAAACTTATTAGAAGATATGAAATTGAGCCAAAAGTTCACTGGTAAAGGAAAAGATGACTTAAAGGATCATGGTTAATAACAGTCATCTAATGTAAGGGGAGGGTTTTTGCGTTTTCCTATGCTCTAGAATATTAGCCTCATGAAAACAATGATTCGACTTTGCTTAGTTCCTTTTCCAGCAATTCTAAAACAGGGCCTATGCCTAGTAAATGTGTAGTAAATGTTTGTTGAATGAATGAAAATACATTCCACAGTGAATTACTATTGTACTAACTGTGTATAGAAACATGAGAACCAATTAAAATGTAGATACAAATATTAAAGATAAACATTTTGGTATATATCAGTGCTTCTCGTGTTTCTGGGTCTAAACTCCTGCATTTTCTTTTTTGTTTTCTATTGTCCAGCCAAACTAACCTTACTTCTCCCTGAATTGCTCTACCTCTTTCTGACACAGGATTTGGTCTTGCTAGGTTCTCCACCTGGTCTGCTTCCCCAAAGATCATAGCAAAGCTCACCCCTTCTCCATTTTCTACTTTTGTTCAAATATTTCTTCCAAAAGACTCTGTGTAACCATGTTCTGTCTCATTAGCCTGTATACATATTTATTCTTTAGAACTCCTGATACATCCTAGTTCTGAATTTTACTTGGTTCATCTCTGCTGCTTCCACTAGAAGGTAAGCTCCATGAAAGGAGAACATTTTTCTGCCTCATGAACCACTGACTACCCAGCGTGTAGACCAGTGCCTCAAGCAGAGTAGATGTCTTAGTTTGAATATACAGAAGTAATTTCTTTGGCTATATCCCAAGAAACACAGGTGAGGGATCAGGAAAGAGAGAGAGCAAAGAGAAGGCAGCCAGTAAAGACTGTGTCATTGAGTAGGTTACCCTTGGGTGCAACTGGAGCTTAACCCCGTGAGAACCTTCTGAGATCCTGTGTGGAACTCCCTCAGAATTATTCCACCAAGGGTGAAGAGAATCTGAGGTATTTATCTACTAGCTCCCAACTCTCATTTGTTGATGTTTCTTACAGGGAACATTAATTCCTCAGCACTTCTGGTCTATCTTTCACCCTCTGCCAACAGCAAGATAAAGCCTTTAGGCAGAGGGTCCCAGATGTTTAAGTGGGAACTGTTTAATGAATCTGTAGATAATCTCCAGGAAGGCTAAAGGGATATGGCTTTGACATATCTACTACAGTAGGTATTGAGTAAATGTTGAATGAATAAATAAATCATCATAAAGAAAAAACAAAATGAATGATATATAAAGGCAGCATAGAATTTTTTATGTTAATAGATAATGTATCCCTAAAATTATAGGCCAAGTGCTATAAAGGAAAATGTTTATTTTCTGAAAGGCCCTAGAAAAGTAAACAGTTAGGGTTGAGAGCTAAACAATTTTTCAGATCAGTTTCACAAAACAGTGACATACTCACTAACAGATTTGCATGTGGCTTTTAGAGTATTGTGTGATGGGGAGGGGCATTTGCATATATAAAAAATGAGAGCTAAAGTTATTTGATATTTTATTGTTCATTTAGGAGAAATGTTTTGTTCTATTGGTTTCATTTTATTAAATTGCTTCTGAGATGCTGACTCTACTTCAGACAGTCTCAGCTTATTCCTTACTCTGAACATGATGCTGCACCTGCTCTTTGTTCTGGGCCTTGCAGCAGTATCTGAGCAAAGGAAATAACATCCAGTCTGATGTATGAACCAGTGGAAGCACTAAGAAGTAGTCTTCAGGGGCTTTATCCTCTGTATTATCTCATTGCCTCCTAAGGTACTGCTAAATAGCCACTGTAAGTAAAAAACAGTTTATGTGCCCACAGTTCAACATCAGCCCTGCCCAGCCAGAGTGTGGCCCTTAAACTCCCATCATACAGAAACTCTGGAACTACTGCTTTTCTGGATCTATTCTTTATGGTTCCAGGATAAACTCTGGGATCCACAGCAACTGTCCTGCTATGCTTCCCCTTGTTGAGAATAATCAAGCTATCCCAGTAGTACATCAGGCATGTAATTATTGAAGTTGTTATGAGTCTCCTTGGCGTTTGTAGTTGAGTTAGAACATAGGGTTTAGTGCCCCCTTGTGGTCCAGTGATCTCTACATGCAGGAGGTCCACTAGAATGGGGTCTGAGAGACCTGTTTACAAATCCTATATTTTGATTTTTTTAACTCTAAAAATTTTGTAATAACTTTACATTTACAGAAGATTTACAATAATAATACAAAGAGTTTTTATGTACTTTCTACCCAAATTCATCAATTTTTAATATTATGTTACATTTATTGTATCATCCTATTTTTTCCCTAAACTATTACATATGCTCCTTTATTCCCCAGTGCTTGAATATTTATTTACTAAAATCAGGGATGATTTCTAATATAATTGTTAAACAGTTATCAAAATTGGGATATTTAACTTTAGATGTAATACTTCATTATTATCTACAGTCCATACCTAATATCATCAATTCTCCTATTAATACCATTCATAAGACACTCTTATTTTTTTGTGTATGAGCTAGTTAGGAATCATGCACAGTTTTTTTATTTCTTTTCAAATCTTAATCTGAGACAGCTATTCAGTCTTTCTTTGCCTTTTGTAACACTGACAGTTTTGAAAAATATGGGCAATTTAAGGTTGTTTTTTTTTTTTTTTTTTTTTTTTTTGTTATTGGTTATATGGCATGTTTCATGGGTGTGATCACAGCTCCAAAGGGACTTAAGAGAAAGAAGTTCAACACAAAGAATAGGTTTAAAATTGGAGCAGAAAATGTCCAAGATCTTTGATATATCATGCAATCATGTAACAGTGCAAGTTCCAGTGAAAAGTTAACTTCCTAAAGAGAAGAATCTCTCAAGAAAATACAGAATATGGGATGTTTTAATCTATTGCTGTCTCCTCTAAATGTGTCACCATCTCTTTCCTAGACATTCTAGTGTTCTCATCTTACCATCTTTTGACAGGAATTAAATTAACTCTTGTCTCCATGAACCTTATTGCTCAAAATGCACCTCTCACAGTCATGAAATATGAGTACCTCCAATGCAGTCTGTTATCTTATTTATGGTGTAGCTGATATCTCTCTTTCCCAGCTCATGTGAAAGTATAAGGCATACAGTATGGAATTATTCAAATGCATTGCTTGTGTGTTGTGGTTTTTTTTTCCTCTTTAGTGTGTTTTTGTTTTTAGCACAAACAACTTTGCTCTCTGTTAGCAGTCATCAGCCTAGCTTTGGCCTCAGGGAAGAGCAAAGGCATCGCGAAATATAAATAAGCCCACACAATGAAATGCTGATACTCAAAATGAAATTGTTTCAACAAAAGTTCATTGAGAGTTCCAAAATGTCCCAGCCCCATGCTAGGTACTGGGGGTCCAAAATGAATGAAGCAGATATTCTTCCTGATCTCTGAGAGTTTAAAGTTAGATGGGATATAAAGAAAATTAATTATGCAATTCTAATTGATAAACAATATTAGGAAAATGTACCATGACACTGAAGTATGTAGGAGGATATGTTATCCAAATCTGGGAGCCAGAAAGTATTTTCCCAAGAGGAAGTTTCCTCTGCACTGAGACCCTGATGATAAGTAGAAGGTAGCCAAACCAGGAGGGATGATGAGGAAGAGAGTGGCTCAGACCAAAGTTACCATTTGTGCAAAAGTCTAGAGAAGAAAAGGAGAGGGGAATCAGAAGAACTGAAAGATTTGCAATGCATCAGTCAGCTATTTCTATAAATGCTGTGTAACAAGCCACCACAATTCAGTGACTTTCTACTATAAGGATTTTTTTCTCCTACTCATGAGTCTATAGACTGACTATAGTTTGGCTCACTTACAATAACCTCAGAAGGATAGTTTGGTTTCAGGTTGTGGTTAATCTGGGTCTAGATAGAAGATGTGGGTTAAATTCAGTATTCGTCAATGTGTTTATTCCAAAGATCATGCTGGAGGGGAAGAAGTTACCCAGGTATATACTTCTCATGACAGATCACTGAAGCAAAATAATCAAGTCAAACTACCCAAGCATATTTAAAGTCCCTGCTCATGGGACTTTACCAACATCCCATTGGCCAAAGCAAACTACATGGGCAAGCCCAAAGTGACAAGATGAAGAAAAACACCTGGCTCTCGTTGGAAGAGAGTATGTGGATATATACTGAACATAAACCTAAACTATTGCATATAGTATGTCTGGATTATACAGATTATAAAGAACTGGAGAGATAGGCAGGGGCCCTATGAACCACTCACAAAGTTCGGCTTTCATCCACATATGGTTTTAAATTAGGAGAGACAATCGTATTTGTATTTTAATTTGATCCTATTGTTGCAGTTAAGATAACAGATTAGAACAGAGCAAGACTGATGCTGAGGCAAATAAAGGAAAGATACTGGGGGGACAGAATCACCTTTGAAACCTTCTCCAATAAATTAAGAAAATATATAAGCTGCAGAGACATCCTAGCCTACATTATTATTTTTTACTTCTTTAGCTTAACAGATTAAAACAGAAACCAAGATTAGTGGAAAGTTCAAAAGCCAAATACATTGATTTGAAATTGGTGATAGGAAATGGATCATATTATTCTGGATACTCTATTTTGTAATTTTATAGTATTATTTCGCTCTACAAAACATTTGCTCTATTATTCTAAGTGTGGAGCCCTCAAAACTGTGTCTTATAGGATATAACTGCTCAGTGTATGGTCCTTGGATGAGATGCATCAGTATCGCTTGGAAGTCTTCCAAAGACACAGAATCTTGGGCCCTAATTTAGACCTATGGGATTAGCAACTAGTAGCATTTTAATAAGATCACTGGATGATTCCCATGCTCACTAAAGTCTTAGAAGCACTGTTAGGATATTGAAAGAAGAAATACAAATTAGAAAAAAAACTTCAGTTACTCAGTCAGTGCCTTACATTTATAAGATGCTATGGTCTGAAAAGTGGTTAATACAGAGATGTATTACCCTAGGTCTCCTATATCGAGGTAACTTCAAACTAGTAGTCTGAAAGTCATATAGAACCTTTATACCCAAATATTACAGTATATGATAAGGGAGTTAATGTTAAGTATTAAATCATTAGCAACAATCAATTTTACCTTGGGGTGAATGAGGAAAGCTTAGCTGAGAGTGTGATATGCAGACTAGACTTTGAAATATTTCTGAGATTCCAGAAACAGCTCTGAAGTAAGAAGACATTCCAGGGGGTAGCTCAATGCAGATAGTTGGGAAAAGGCAGGGCATATTCAAAAAAAGAAAAGAAAAGAGAAGAAAACAAAAGAAAAGAAAACAAAAGAAAAGAAAAGAAAAGAAAAAAAGCCTCAGGGAAAAGTGTAACTGGACTAACCAAATGTGAGAGGAAGCAGATGTTGGACTATCCTTTGAAACTAGTTAGTTTAAAATATGCATAAGGAGAACTAAAGTTAAAATTAAAGATAGGAAAAGAATGTAGAAATGTTTTGAGGTAGGGAAAACAATGGTATTCCACATACAGTGGTGGTCAAGAGCTTAGGCTCTGGCATCAGGGGAACGAGAGAGAATTTTCTACTCTGCTACTTAGTAGCTGTGTGACCTTTGGCAAGTCATACAATACTTTCTAAGCTTCAGTTTCTTCGCTGGTAAAATAAGGGTGATTACACATACCTTGTGGGAGTTTCTTACAATGATGGTTCCCAACAATTTCATCTCCTGCTTTACATGTCTTTATATTGAGCCACATTGACTCTGCTACTTAGTCACCTGACTTGCAAATATCATACAAGCAGAATCTTGCCAAGTTCCTAAACTCAAGGTGTTTACACTTAAGCTCCAGTCAAAGAAACATTCAAATAATCAGAAATCAAAGTTCAGTTTGAATAACTACCTAGGAGTGGAAAAGCTAAATCACATGGTAGGTGTGTTTTAACTTTTTAAGGTTTCTAACAATCTTATAATAGGTATGTTGTAAAAACTCATTTTTATTTTAATTTTCCCAAATGACTGATGAACATCTTTTTATGTGCTTATTATCCCTATATCTTGTGAAGTATCTGTTCAAATCTTTTTCCCATTTATTTATTGTTTTTTTCTGTTACTGAATTTTGAAGGTCTTCTATGTATTCTGGATACAAGTCCTTTCAGATGCTCCACAATTATTTTTTTCTTCATCTATGGCATGCCTTTTCATTCTTCACAGCAGCTTTATCCATAATCAAATAACCATCATCCATAACCAAAAACTAGAAACAATACAAATTTCTGTCAACTGGTGAAGAGGCAAACAAATTGTAGCATGTTCATACAGTGGAATGGCACCCAACAACAAATAGGAATAAAGTTGGGCTTTTTTTATTGTTGTAAGAGAACCCTTACTGTTTTGTTTTGTTTTATTTTGTTTTATTTTATTTTATTTTTTAAAGTTTACTTATTTATTTATTTTGAGAGAGTGAGGGCATGAGTGGGAGAGGGGCAGAGAGAGAGAGAGAGAGAGAGGGAGGGAGGGAGGGAGAGAAGCCCAAGCAGACTCAGCACTGTCAGCGCAGAGCCTGATGCAGGGCTTGGGTTCACAGACCACGAGATCATGACCTGAGCAAAAACAACTGAGCTCAGATAACTGAGCCACCCAGGCTCCCCAAACCCTTACTGTTTAAAACCACTGAATGTTAGCATGTTTTGTTATGTGGCAATAGATAACCAGAACATAACTCATAGGCTGTTATGTACATTATCTCACTTCATCTCCATGATATTCTTACAAGATATGTACTTACTCACAGGGAAACTAAATAAACATTAGATATTATTTTTTAACTTTGAGGATTCAGTTTAAAAGAAGACAGAAGCATAATATATACAGTCTATATGCTATTCTACAATTTGCCTTTTCTTTCTCTGCTTTTTTAATTTGACAATATATCACTTGGGGATTTTTCCCTGTCAGCACACAGAGTTCTACCCCATTCTTTGTAATTATCTACTGTTCTATTGAATGGATGTTTCATAATTTATGTAGCCATTCCCCTGTCTAGGTTGCTCCTTATTTTTTAAACTATTACAGATCATTTTATAATGAATATATTTATACATATATTTCAGTGCACATTTGTGAGTATAATTGTGGCATAAATTCCTAGAAGTAAAAATCATGGTTTAAAGGAGTATATACATTTTATTTTGTGGTAGATCATTTATCTATCACATGGATATACAGTGAGGCTGCAGCAATTTGCACTTTCATCAAGAGTATATGAGACTGCCTGTTTCCTTTAATCATTGTTAATAATATTATAAACTATTAAATCTTTGGTAGCTTTCAATCTGATAAGTGAAAAATTATGTTTGTTTCAATGTACCTTTACTTAGTAGGAATGATGTTGCACAACTATTCACGTCAATACACTACTTAAAGTTCTGTGTTCTGGTCAGATGTGTTGTACATTTTTCTGTTCTGTTTCATTTTCTGTTCTGACTCTGGTCTTTTATTATTGATTTGAAAGAGTACTTTATAAATTGAGGAAATTACCCTTTTTTCTTAGGTGCTAAGAATTTTTTTTCAGGTTGATCATTTTTCTTATGACCTTTGTTTACAATATGGTATTGCAGTCATACGTGAATTTTGCATAGTCAAATTAATCAGTCTTCCATATTTCCCTTGGGTAATTTTATAGTTTAGCTTTATTTAAATACTTAAATCTTTCTTCCATCTGTTTTTTTTGGGGGGGTGCAGCAATTTAGATAGAGATCCACTAAACTATGTTTTCAAGTATCTAACTAATTTGTCTCAATTCCGTGCATTAAAAAAATCCATCAATTCACATTGCTTTAAAATATTGCTCTTATGAAATATAGAGTTCAAGTCCAGTTTTGGACTCTTTTCTATTATCACTTCTTCTATTCATGGCCCTGTCACAAATTGATATAATTATTGTAGTATTATATTTAATTGTGTTATAAAATCTGGTAAACTTCAGTCTCTTAAATACTCATTTCTCCTCAGAATTGTATTTAGTATTCTCACATATTTGTGTTTCCATAAGAAGTAAAGACTAGTCCACAAAAAGTATATTTTTACAAAAATTATAGGTCATTTTAGGAAGAATTGAATGATATTACAAAATAACAAGACTCCATCACCAGGACTTGTAATCTTCTTCATGTCCCCCAATAGTGGCCAATATTGATCCTTTAAAGACACATGTGTGTGTGTGTGTGTGTGTGTGTGTGTGTGTTTAATGGGAAGAGCCTTGTGGAATCAAGCAAGGTTAACATAAGGGATGATGTTGGGTAACTCTCCTCTGATCAAAACCAGACTGAGGCTGAATAACACTGCTCCCTGGGGTGTCTGGGTGGCTTAGTCGGTATGGCACCTGACTTTGGCTCAGAATCTCACAGTTCATGAGTTCGAGGCCCACATCAGGCTCTGTGCTGACAGCTCAGAGCCTGGAGCCTGCTTTACATCCTGTGTCTCCCCCTCTCTCTGCTCCTCCCCAGCTCGCACTCTGTCTCCATCTCTCTCAAATATAAATAAACATTAAAAAAAAAACATTAAAAAAGAAGACTGCTCCCCTTGTATCTTTTTAAAATTAGTTCAGAGAATTTTCCCAAAAGAGGCATCCCAAGTATATTTAAGTAAATCCCTCGCAACGAAGTGGACTTAACAGCTTCTCAGGGTCACCGCATGGAAGGAATAACACTCAGTGGCACATATACATTGTAGTAGATTTACTTAACCATTGTTAAAATAATGAAAACAATACACCTTAATGAAAAATACCCAGCATAGTAAGTAAAAACTGAACACAAATTTTACATTCATCATGATTACAGCTATTTGAAAATCACTCTGCTCATAACAACAACAAATACAAACAAAAAACAAAACAAAACAAATGCTAAAAAAAAAAACTCCAATAAAATGGAGGCATTAGAGGAGATTTTTCTTCCTAAAAAGTTTGATTAATGCTGGTGTAACAGTCTTTATATAGTAAGACAAATTAAGAGCTTGATTATTTCGTAGTCATATCTCCTGAAGAAGAACCCTATGAGGAATAGGAGGTACGATAAGGATGTTATTTATTCTGGCCCATGTGTGGGATGGCATCATAACATAATAACACACAAACAGAAACTGAGGTCTGAAGATCTGCCTTCAGGATCCTAGCTCTGTTGTGTTAGCTGGGACTGATTTGACTCTCAAGATTCCTCCCATGGAAATGAGATTCAGAGAATCACTTCATGGAGATTTTAGAGCCTTGTTCCTCAAAGAGTGGTCCATGGACCAATAGCATCAGCATCACCTGGGGCTTATAAGAAATGCAGAATTTCAGGCCCCAAGCCAGTCCTCTAAGAATCAGAATATCTGAGAGTGGAACCTAGCAATCTGTTTTCACAAACATGCATGCTGAAGTTTGAGCAGCATTGCTTTAGAAAACTCAATGAATCAAATATAATTACAAATGCTGATTTCTACAAATCCATTATCATTAAGTCAATCACACACAGTAAAAGGTTAACCAGGCAGACTGGAGGCCTGGGAACAATTAGTGTCATCCAAATTGTGGAAAATTTTTTCTTTCTCTCTCTCTCTCTCTTTTTTTTTTACTTACCATTATTTGGACTTGGACAAGAACATTAAGCATTCAGTAGATGAGGATTCTGCCTTTTAATTTCATAAATATTTATCGAGTTCTACCTGTGTTCCAGGCCTTGCCTTTTATGCAGGGGGTTCAGCGATGAAAATCTACATGGCTCCTGCCTTCAGAGAGTTTCTAGGACACCAGGAAAGACAGGCAATAAACCGATCATAACAGATGTGACAAAGATTACAAAAGAATCATTAAGTGCTGTGAAAACATCTAAACTGGGGCTGTTACCTATGAGTCAGAGGATGGACATTACGGGCTCTATGAACCCCTTGGATTTTGTTCACATTGGGAGAAATATATGTTCATAGTTTAATTGTTCTGGAGAGAGTTTTCAAAGAATTCCTTGAAATCCAAATCTTTAGGGACCCCTACTGAGATCAACATTGCAGGCCAGTTTATTATCCCAGTGTTTGAATACATTATCTTCATTTATGAGATCCCTTTTCCCCTCTTCCCCTAGGAATAATTACTTTGGCCTGAATTACCTGAGTATAGATTCAAAAATCTGTTTACTCTGCAGCATAGAGCTACCCTTTCATCCTTCTATGACAAACTGAAGACAAATTCTTTCCAGATGTGGGCTCGGTCAGGTGCAAACCTGTATTGCTTTGTTGCAAGATATGGGTGTAGAAGAAATGTCCTAAGATGAGCTCTCAAAAGGGCCTTCACTGACATTTACTCAACATTTAATTCACAGTTCTTGGAGATGAATGAGCAGTTCTGGGGTGTAAGCTTAAAACCCTGCAAGTTGATTAAAAGCTGTGCTTAAATCCAGACCAATTAATAACTGAGTCCCCATGGGGTTAATATTAAGGGTAGCTGTAATTATGTTTTTCATCTTCATTTCAGAGTTTCTCCAAGTGGATTAATCAGCCCTTGTGTATTCACTCTACCACCAGAGCAACAATTCATTTTGATTATTATGTTACAAATACCAGCGACATTCAATAGACCTTGCAGAGAAATTTTTATGAGTTTGAGCAAATATCCACCATTGCACATGAGGCAGATCAGATACTAATAGCAGCTGCAGGTTTTGGAACCTCCCAGGGTTCCCCGACCACATGCACTGGATTGGAATGTCAACTTGGTGATTTAGTTCACCCTCATTACCTAAATCATTGCAGAATGAAGGCAAATATAGCACTTGGGTTTAAAATATCAGCACTCATGGGGCGCCTGCGTGGCTCAGTCGGTTAGGCATCCGACTTTGACTCAGGTCATGATATCATGGTCTGTGGGTTTGAGCCCCGTGTCTGGCTCTGTGCTGACAGCTCAGAGCCTGGAGCCTCCTTTGGATTCTATGTCTCCTTCTCTCTCTGCCCCTCCAACTCTCACACACTCTCTCTCTCTCAAAAATAAATATTAAAAAAAAAGTTTTAATAAAATATTGGCACTCCTATAATTTTTTACTCAGTTCAAGTTGTTTAAATACTGGGTTTCAAAAAGCCTTTAAATTAACCCCTAAATTCCAAATTAAGACAGCAAATGGAGCTAAGTCTAACTCTTCTCAAATGCCATGGGACTTTTAATAACCCCAAATAGGCAATCAGCCTTTATTTTTCATTTTTTCAGAAAAATCATACTCCAGTCTCACTGCTACTCAGTTTACTACAATTGCTTGTGGATTTGGCAAGTTTTAAGTAGAGTCTTGGTTGGTAGTTTTATCAGTGTCTTAGTCAACTCAAAGGTCATCTCAATTTTTAACACCTCCCCTCTGTGTTTCAAGTGAAAGAATCAAGTGCAGTAACTTTTGCAGCTCGCATGGTCTGGACACCCTTGGCTTGTCCATGGTGGTTAAAGTTGTGAGCACCCCCACCCATGGTTCTCTATATCTATATCTATAGATCTATAACAGTCCCCACCCATGGTTCTCTGCTTCTTCCCCTGCTGTCCCTCTCACTTTACTTCTGGTGCTTTTATGAGATGATAGAGAAGAAGTACCATTTTCTTTCATTTAACAACCTGCGTTGGATTCCTTAACTGGCTACAGTCCTCCACTTTCCCCTGGTAACCTGTACTGTCTTCCTGCTCATCAACAGATCTGGAATGATAGGAACACAGACACAGAGCCAGGACACTGCCTGCCTGCTATGGGTACTGCAGGTCCTCCATCATCGTGGCCCAGAGTTATGTGGGCAGTCCTCATTGCTTGTGGTGTTTCCATGTTGCTGGCTTCCTCCCTTCCTCTCCCACCTGCTTCTGACAGGAACACAAATATCCTGAAGCCCTCCAGTGGGAAGAAAAGAAATGGGACAGGGCAGGGACCTGGCCTTTGAAAAAGATGGCCACCTTCTCACCTGGCTTCAGCACCTGTCCCAAGGCACCCTGATCTCTCTTGACTGCACGCTTACAAAGAATGACCAAGACTGTGCTATCTAAAGGGAAAAAAGGAAGACCTATGCCATATTTGTTTGTAGGCGGCTGAGAACCGTCGTAGGTGACCATTAACAGAACTGTCTCAACAACAACTATTGCCAAACAGTGCCCTTAATGGCATGTACAACGTCAGATCACTGGAAAGTACATTCCTGTAAATGGATTTGTTTTACAAGCCTGTTATTATTCTAAGGTTTGCATGGGCATACTCTTTACCAATCTTCCTTTCACTAAGAAGGGAGGGTGTGGCCTAAAAGAAAACAGTCACAGACAGACTCAATGAGTTACGTATTAGAATGAAAACTAAACATAAGAGGCGTGCCTCTCAGCACCCAGGTGAGGTGCTCTTGACTCTCCTATTTATGACACCTGGCAGGCAGTCATAATGTGGAAGTACCATCCCGTCCTCCTCAAGTCAAACCTCTCAAAAGAAAACATAAAGGGAGTTACAAAAAAAGTCAGGCCTTAGGAAACAAGTAAGGCAAATCCTGTGTGTTAAGAATTGGTATATGAGGATTGTCATAGGAATAGGTCCTCTCTCTCCCTTTCTCCCTTCTTTCCTTCCTAGAGAAACATTGCTCATGTATGTGTCTTACTCTTCAGTAGTTAGGAGTTGCTGAGTATAAGAAACAAAGAAACACTATGTGTTTTGCCAATCTTAACATCTATAAGCTGTAAAGATAGACTTCTGGAAGTCTGTGCCCAAAATAGGCAATAGGCTGGAGTTCCTTCCACCTGCCAGACTTTTATGATTTCCGTTAACATGTGGGCCAACGGAAAGCTGAGTCATGCAATTAAATCTGAAAGATCAGAAGAGGAGTATGTCCAGGTGTGTTGACCCGACTATCTGAAATGATTTTCCACAAATCTAAATCAAGATGTGTTCATCAGAAGGCTTACAAAAGTATACAGATCAATTCATTACATTATATATGAAACCACTTTAATTGAAAACAGCACAATAACCCAAGATTTGGAATGTTGCAAGGATTTGGAGACAGGAGATTAAGTTGCCATATACAATGAATTCCTACAGTCTGGGAGGTGATTTGATTTCAAAATAGACAAAGATTACCTGCCTCAGAAAATCTCTCCTGTGCCTGAGGTCTTGACCAGCTCCTTGTTTGGTGTGAAGCTGTATATCTAGAAGGTGTCAGGAAAGGCTAATGAATATCTTGGCAAGGGGAACCCAGCAGTAAGTGATGCACATGGGCTGGTGCTCAAGTAAGCAAGCAAAAAGCAGGGTCTCTGAAGGAAATCAGTGGATGGGTTTGGAGGAAGGTTGGCAAGAAAACAGGGGGCCCTCAATGGACTGTTGGGGAAATGGCTGTGGGTAGTCAAAAGAGAGTAGGGATAGTAACATAGGCCACTAATACAGCAGCTTCTGTCTTTGGGTTCAATTCCATGACCCTGGTCCAACCTCCCTTATCACTTATTGTATGTTAGCTACCCTGCTCAATGTCCTCCAGAAATACACCAATAAATAGCTGCAGATGTAGTGTGGCTCATGTCTCATTTTCGCAGCGTTTTTCTTTTCCTTTCTGTCTAAAATGTAAACTGAAATTAAATCTTTCCCTGAAAGAGCTTAGAGCTGTAAGAGGATGTTATACTAAGAGATGGTAAATCTATCACCACCGAGATGGAACAATCCAGAAAAGCATTACCACATCCTCAGTGCACCTTGAGTAATCACAGCAAATGCCTGGGAGTCTGGAATAACACCCTTTTTCCTTTTCTACATTTAGATATTTTAAGGAAGGGCAGAAAGCTCTGGTCTGCCTTCCAGTTGATTTTGACATGAATACCATACAACAGAATATAAATATAATATAAGGAGTCCTGGGTGCAAAAGCATAAGATTTAAGCCACAGTTTTGAACTCACCACTATACAGTTACGTGCCTTCAGTATAAGGTCCTCTCTCCATACCTCTTTCCATTCACCCACCCAACCCCCCCTTCTTATATCCCTTCATCCTCCTCACTGCCCTCCATCATTCTTCCATCACCCTTTCTCATCCAGGCTTCCTTCATTCTTTCCTTCTTCCATTCATGAATACTCTTAAGAGTGACACTAGGACATGATGGTTTAATGTCACACTCTAAAGTCAGGCTAGCTGGTTCAAATCCAGGTCCAGTGTTCACTAGACATATGTCCTTGGGTAATTCACTTTAAGTCCCCATACTTGAGGTTTCTAGTTTCTCTGTTGATAAACAGCAGCTAATAATAACCCCTACTCCATTAGTTTATTCTGAGGATTAAATAAGCCAATATGCATAAGATGCATATGGTAAAACTGACTTGTATTAAGTGTTATAAATACTAGTTGTTGTTATTAGTATACTCCTGGTATTGGGTTAAAGTCTGCAAAGATAAATTTTTAAGACACAGCCCTTGTTTATAAGAGGATTCTTATATCTGAGGAGAGTTAATACAGTATCTGAAGATGAGCAAGTAATTCACTTCTCAATAGGAAGCTTTATCGCATTGTGTTCATTTCCTAAAGTGTATAATTTAGCATTATCACGTCTGAGGAATAGTGAAATCTTTGAAGGTCTTGGGTTTCCAAACCACTGCTGCACTCTTAACAATTGCTGACCTTTGCCCCATTTCAGTTTCATTCTATCAAGTGTATTCATCTGAACCTTGATTTGTACACTGAGTTTCTTGCCAGCCTCCTGCAATGCAATTTAAAATGAGAGGCAATATAATATTCTTGTTGGGGATAGCAGGCGTTCGATAGAATGGATTGGAACTCTCACCAATGTGAGCATGATTTAGGTCCCTTTGTTATTGGGTAAGGTCTGCATGTTCTTTCAGCTCCATTGAGATGGGGCCTTTCAAACAGTGACTGCAGTCAATTCCTTTTGTCCTTTTAGGAAAAAAAAAAAAAGCTCCAGAACTTTAATACCCAGAAAATTTCAAATTAACATTTAAGAATTGCAATGTCTAGTTTGAGAAGTTAAGCAAAGAATAGCTTAGTTTAGTTTGAGGATCTATTGAAACTCCTACCAGGGAACCATATGAACATACCTCACTAGTCTCCTGTGTCCAGAACCAGGATCTTACAGGTTTGACTTTACAAACAACCTAACATCCAAAATCATGATCAGTCAGAAAACAAATATTACCACACTCAACTGACACCTCGACTTTGAAATGATTATGAATGGAGTATAAGACAAAGACAGCTTACACTATGCTATGAAAATAAACAAATCCTGAAATCTCAGTAGTTTAGCACAATGAGGATTTATTTCTGGCTTATGCAAAATCTGAGGCAGGTTGATAGGGACTTGCCCCCATCTCACTGTTAGAGATCCAGGCACCCTGCATGTTCTACTTCCACCATCTCAACATGTGACTTCTCAGGTTCCTGAAGAAAGAACGAGGGGAAGGAGGAGACACATCAGGTCTTAACTGGCTCATCTGGGAGGGGACATCCACCACTTCTACTTAGATCCATTGACCAAACCTGTTTCATGGCCTCATCCCTATGGCAAGCACTGGGAAATCAAGTAAACACATGGAATAGTTGTTGCATCTAAACATCTCATTCATAATTGGTAGATATGTAGATATTCCAAATCCATAAGGAAAAAGATGGTAAATAGATAAAGATAGCAGAAAATGTGGATTGTTTCTAAATGACAGTGAAAGTACTGGGCAAGAGTTGGGGGAACTAGAGGCTTAATCGAAAACGGCCTGGCCACCAGCACAGCACTTCTCGAATGTTTCATGTTTTATCATTAAAATTAAACTTTTCATGAGTTTAAAAATGCAAAACTTCAGCTGTGTTCCCTCAATGCTGGAAAGATGACACATGTTCATGTTTTGGATATCTCCCAGCATACAGTATGCCCTCCCAAGGATTTGTCTTCCCTGGTTTAAGTAGCACATTCTAAATGTCCAATTAACAGTTATTAAATGGTAGTGAGGAGGGTGCATTTAATATTTAAGGAAATGCCATTGTTACATTGAAGGCCCTGCACCATTGTTGAGCATTTGCTTGGATGCCTTGAATGCCCTATTCTAAAGTGCAAGTTCATTGTAATAACAGTGCTTTATACACTTTTTAATTAACTTTTCTCGTGAATCCTCTTCAGTGACCATTCACAAAGGGCAATGAACCCAGGACATATAAGTCTGTCTGAAACCTATTTAATGCCATAAGACTAACAAGGGCCTATTATAGGAATTTCTTCTTCCCTCCTTATCTTCCTTTGTTTACCAGCCAGGATTTTCACTGAACAGCAAAGACAAGCCTCAAACTAGTGAATCCTATGGATACATTCTTGCTGTCAAAGGACAAATAAAGAGAGAAGCCTTCTGAAAAGAAGAATGAGTTTGCCTAATTTCCACTTTTGTTTTTGTTTTTTCCAGTTGATGCAAAGCTACCCCCATATCTCACTGTTTCCTGCCCACTCCTTACCCCAATGTCTGAATCCAGATGGCTCTCCTGCATTCTGGACCTCTTGTTACCTGAACTCCAAGGTCTGCCTAGGTCTGCAAATCTCAACCTTGCTTATACAACCAAATCTGATAATAGCTATTTAAAAAGAATTAACACAGTTGGTTAAGCATCTGATTTCAGCTCAGGTCATGATCTCATGGTTTGTGAGTTCAAGCCCTGGCATTGGGTGAGCTCTAGTCCAGCTTTGGGCTCTGTGCTGACGGTGTGGAGCCTGCATGGGATTCTCATTCTCTCCCTCTCTCTCTGCCCCTCATGGGATTCTCTCTGCCTTTCACTCACTTGTGCCTTCTCTCTCTCTCTCTCTCTCAAAAAAAAAAAAAAAAAAAAAAGACAATAAGAGCATTCTTTACCTAAGATTGTTTTTTTTTTAATAAAATAAAATAAAAAGAATTGACACCTATGAAATAATTACATGATTAACCAAATAGTTATTGTGTACCTTCTATCCTCCAGGCACCATGGGTACAGATAAGATGATAACTATGGAGCGAGATCAGGTCCCTGTTCTTCATGCAGTTTACTTTCTTGAAGTGGAGAACAGGTAAAGAAATTAAAAGTAAGATGGTTCTGAATGATGATCAATAATACAAAGGAAGGAAAATAGGGTGATGTGATAGGGGAGTGACTAAGGTCAGGGCAACATGCACAGAGTGGTCAGAGAAGGACTGCCTGCCCATGAGAAGGGGGCAACTCTGGGGAGATGGGTGGGGTAGCAGGCCAGGCAATGGTGCCAGAAGGAGCTGGGAATACAGGATGGCAAGGACAAAGATTACCTTCCTCCTCCCACGCCCAATAAAGGACTGTAGCATTCCTTGTTCTTATCTCTGCCCCAGTGCCCCAGATCCTCTGTGAAAGCTAGGATATAAATTTCATATTAAATGTAATAACAGATCATCTTCAAGAAAGCCCTCATTCTCTCTTTCCCGAATCAGCTTCTCTCCAAGGAACTAAACAAAACACCTGCCTTGATCTTTGGTCAAGCTGCTGTGACCCAATTTTCTCTATTGAGACCAATAGCTGATGACAAGTTATAATAGAAACAACTGCTCACTTTCCAGCTGCCCTCAATCAGCTAGGCAACATCCCTCTGACTGATTAAGTCACTAGGGAAAATCTTTTCTCTGTTCCCAGTGACTGCTGATTGATGGCACTGAAGGAGCCTTGCTGCTCACTCCCTGATTCAAGGGGGCTATCAATTTCTGCAGATCCCTTGGCCAGTCTACCCCCATCTGTTTCAGGAGTTGGAAGAATTGCCTCAGAAGGACATGTGGCCATGTACCCAAGGAGAATGATGGGGACAGGGTGAGACGAGGCAGAAATGACACAGCCTCACAATTAGATCAGCACTGAGCTCACTCAGAAGCAGCCAGCCCCATCATTCTGTTTATATCACAGCTACCTTCTCTCCCCATGTGCCCTCATGCCACGTTCTGCAGGCAGATGCAATAACAAGGAAGAAAAGGAAAGAGAAGATGGATGCTATGAAGGTTGGGAAAAGTTCAGACAATTCAGGTCTTTTAAAATAAGAGAAGTTCTCAAAGAAGTTTATCTGGGATTTAATAACCTGGCATCATACCATAAATAAAATGGACTCCTGCTTTCCCTTTCCCCCAACCCCTGCCTTTTGAGACAAAAGATGTGGAAATAATCTGCAGTATATACCATGGGGTGAGCAAGGAACAGGGTTTCAAGAAGGCTTCTATCAGAGCCTTGTTCTGTTAGTAGATTCCTGGGCAACCCTGAGCAAGTTCCTCAGCATCTCTGATTTTAGCCTGCGCATCTACAAAGTGAGGCAATTTCATTGACAAGACTTCTAAGGTCCCTTTTTGTTCTAAAATGCCAATAATCCCTATGCAGTTGGACAGATTCTTTTTTTTCTAATTTTTTTAAATGTTTATTTATTTTTGAGTGGGGGAGGAGGGGCGGAGAGATGGGAACAGAGGACCTGAAGTGGGCTCTATGCTGACAGCAGACATCCTGATGCGGAGCTTGAACTCACAAACTGTGAGATCATGACCCAAGCGGAAGTTGGGTGCTTAACTGACTGAGCCCCCCAGGAGCCCCAAGTGATTCAGTTTCACTGAAAATAAAGAAACTTTTGACAGATACTAGTTTTAAAAAAGCCTTTTAATGTCTCTTTCTAAAAAAAACAAACAAACCAGTTATTCAATAAATCCATATGTTAAGCTCTAACTTCTTAGTGTAGGGACATTCTGCCTAAGGCAAGATGGGACAGGTTGGAATCCTGCAAACACTCAAAGGAGGAATACTTTTCTTTCCTCCCTTTAATCGGACTCTAAATTTGGTTAGAAGCAAGTGCTTTTGAATTGGACTTCAGTGGAATTTTCCAAATCCATTTCACAAAAGTTTTAAGTGTGTTTGAGAAAAGTTAAACACATTCCTGGTGCCCAGGAAGCTCAGAGCCTTAACTGGGAGACAGGCCTAGGAAAGATAAATTACAGAGCTATAGGGAGAGCTCACCTGGGGCCAGCCCATATACTTTGACTAGGCAACCAAGGTGTATGCACACTGGGCCAGGGGTCACACACATTAGATACAGTCATGCAGTGCTACAGAATTCTTAACCTGCTGCCTTCCTAGGAGATCACACATCTTTTTCATGGGGCTCCCTCTCAGTGCTTGTGAAATGACAGCTACTCTTAAAGCAGGCCAAAATGGTTTCTTCTTTGATACATGAAGATACTTATTGTGTCAGAGCCTACAGGTCTTCCAGCCCTTCATGAAACTCTTTAACATTGACCAAAGACTTTCCTTCCATGGCTGGGGATAGGTTGGTACAGTGGCTCTCAATCTTGGCTGCACAGCAGAATCACTAGGGAGCCTTTAGATATACTTCTGTCCAAGCAGCACCCCAAACAAATTAAAATACACTAGAGTCCAGCTAGAGGTAGAACTCAGGCATTCTGGACAATCCCAACGTGCAACCCAAACTGAGGGTCCAGCTAAATGTGTCTGAAAATCTGAGAGGAGTCACATTTAGGACTGAATTCAGGCTAAGGTGGATATGACTGATATGATTTACTTTCATAAGAGGCTATTTTTGATAGGAGAAAGGGTAAGGATGGAGCATTCTTGGGACCATCTCCTGATCCCTTAGAGCCTCTGTAACTTGGGTTAATGATGATCATTAATCACAAAAATAAGAAAACATAACAGACTTTCAATGAATGCTACGTTGCAAGTTGTATTACTTTTAATTTCAGAGTCTTAAAAGTGGGTATCTTGAGCCCCACTTTAGAGGTATAGAGAGATTAGATAATTTGTCAAAAGTTTATAAGGAATAAATTATGAAAGCAAAAATCAAAACTATATCTCTGTTTCTTAAGTCTTTGCTTTATCCACACACCCCACCCCTACCCCCACCAAGAGCCTAGGTCAAAGGGTAACAGCAAAGGGCATGTATTGTATCTGCTTCGTGATTGCTACTAAATAGACTGGTCTCCTGCAACCATCCAGGGGAAAAGATTTTTACACACCTGTCTTTTTGGAAGGCAATTCCTCACATTGGACATAGTGGGACAGGGTTTGCGAGATTAAAAGAGCTTGTACCTAAATTTTCTAAGCATAGCAGAACAACAGGGGCTCTAGGCTAATTGCAGAGGGTGACTAGTTAACTGAAGTATTTTTAGAAGCAAAACAGAAGGTGCCGGGCTCAGTTCTGGGTAGGTACCTGTGGAGGTAAACTCAGATTATGTTGATCACTCACTAAAGGCTTCTAAATTTACGGTGGAGGCAGCGTATAACTGGCACAGAAGCATCCTGCCTCCCTAAATGACATGGTGTCTGGCTACACCCATGTAGCAGTGATCACATTAGAGCCAAGCCTCCAGCTCCAGGCTGTCAAAGACTATTGAATTTGCTGTATTTTCTGAGCAATAAAAGCAGACTTTTAATTTAATTAATCTCATCCTTGATTGCATTAACCACCCATGTGGCCAGAAAGTACAGCTTGGACCTCGGGCAAGCAGACCCTGTCTGCATTAACCTCTCAGGCATTGAGGACTCAGGGTTTCCACGAAGGGAATGATTCATTTTGCTGTTGATCAGAAACAAAAGTCAGCCAAAAAACCTGTGCCGGCTTACGGACTAGATGCTTGGGAAGCAAATTTTAAATAGGGAATGGGGAGGGCAACCCAAACATTTCTTTGACAATCTTTTGATCTGAGGAATTCAGAACCATTTTCTTTGAACCAATGAAACCTTTTATCCTCAAAGGTATGAAATTTCTAAGAAAGCAAAACGTTGATTTCAAAGTAATAGACATTAGCTGAGTTTGATCTTGACATTCTGGATATTGGGGCTTTAGTAGATGGGATTGAACACTCAGAGACCATATGTTGCTGACAGAATCAGTCTATTTTTAATGAGAACTCAAACATGTGTTCACCTGAAATCAGGTGGTTTAGGGAGTACTGGATGGTAGCATCTAAAGTGATACAGATAGGCCGGGTAAAAGGGAAAAATGTAATGAGAGGACACCTAATAGAGGGCAGTGTAATGTTTTACACTGAGGGTAAAAAAACAAACCTGTACAAAAGTGGTGCCCTGCCCAGATCTGCTTTCTTGGGCTTGTTGTCCTCGCCACTAGCACGTGAGTGTTGACTGCTACTAGCTCAGACCTGGCTTCATTGGAGAAGAATTGCCTTCAGTTGATAGGAGCCTGGAGAAGTAACACTGTTCTTCAGGGTAGCCTGCAGCCAATAACTGAGGAAATTACGATTACAAGAGGCTGATGAGCCCCCTAGTTTTGGGAGTGGGACCACTCTGTTGCAATTCACCTTCTAGAGCTCCTTGTGTGATTAGTCTGGACTCCAGTTGAGACCACAAGTGTGATATTGTGATTTATATTCGGCTTTCATCCCTACTTCTGGCACAAAGGTCTTTAAATCCTTGGAATTTCCTAAGTGATGAGAGAGATGAAGGTGTCTATTGTTATGTTAAGGAGTTGACTTTTGGAAAGCTCCTAAGGATAGGGGTAGATTGCCAAGACTGTCAACCAGGTGATTAGAGGGAGGGAAACATCCATTATCCATCCACTCCCTCCCCCACCTCTGGGGAGGGGAGAAAGGCTAGAGATTGAGTTCAGTCATGGATGAACAGTGATTTAATCATTCATGCCCATGTACTGAAGCCTTTATAAAAACCCAAAAGGGCAGAGCTTCTGGGATGGTAAACTCATGGACGTGCTGGGAGAGTGGCACCTTGGGAAGGCACAGAAGCCTCTCTCCATTTCTCCATACTTTTCCCTGTGCATCCATTCCATCTGGCTGGTCCTGATTTATATCCTTTTATAATAACCTGGCAATCTACTAAGTACTGTGAGCCCCTCTAGCAAATTAATGGAACCCAAGGAGGAGATCATGGACACCTTTGGTTTATAGTCAGTCAGTCAGTCAGTCAGTCAGAAATACAGGTAACCAGTGCTTGCAACTGTTGTCTGAGGTGGGGAGACTGGGGGGACATTCTTAATTCTTATGGAACTGAGCCACAAACCTATGGAATCTGCTGATCTCTCCAGGTGGAGAGTATCTAAATTGAGTTAAATTCTCAGAACTGCATATTGGTGTAAGAAAGCCCTGCCCCCTTCCCCATGCCCTCCCCCAACATACACTGGAATTGTAACTGGGGCCCAAAGGCACAAGAGCACCTGGCTCCAGGGTTTCCAAACACACCAGATTTGGCCACCAGCTGCTGACAGAATCCAAATGCAGACAGAGTAGTGGTAAAACAAGAAAGAAATTTATTTCAGTAAGGCCAACACTGGGAAGACAGCAGACTAGGTGTCCCAAAGGTTGTCTCCAATGTGCTGAAAATACTTCTAAATTTGTGTAAGGAAAATGTGGGACAAAGGCTGGTGGGTAAGTGCAGCTGGGTGGTAAAGATCAGGTCTATCATTGTCTTGGGGTCAGTCACCCACCAGCTTGCTGGCTTCAGGACAGTTGTTATTGCTTCAGGGTATAGTTTTGGTTCCCTTCAGGGGATGCTTTGCCTGCTGGGTCTTTTGCCTGAGTTAGAAGATAAGCCAGATGCAAAGAAGAATTTACTTACTTAGAAAGTACTGAGTTAGAAGATAAGCCAGATGCAAAGAAGAATTTACTTACTTAGAAAGACTGAGGTCAAAATGGACATAGTTAGGGCAACCACTGTGTTCTCTTTCAGAACCGGTGAGTTTACCATCTCAGGCTCTGATTACCAGAAACCTGGCCTAAGATATTCTGCACTGATAAAGACATGTCCAGAAGGAAGTGGGGGGATGTCTTGTAGCACCAGAAAAACTGCACTAGGTTTTGGGCACACCACCCAAAGTGGCAATAGGCACAAACTCAAAGACTCTCACAAGGAGGTTATTCAGACGGTAAAAATTCTAGAAACTCTTGACTTTAGAAGGTCGTTTTAAAGATTGGGATTATGGAACATATTTGGAAAGGTCTTGAACTGTGTGGGTGCTGGAAAACTATTTGTTCCTCTTATAGGAAAGAACATTTGTTAGTATGGTGGAAAGTTCCCGTAATGACTCCCAGGCTGCAATCTAGTACACTGTTCATCTCCACTACATTCAAAATTCAGTGGAACATCCCAAGTAAAATTACAGAATATTACAAAGCACCAATTCATCCAGAAACATTTATTGACCATTTATTTTGAGTTAGGCAATGTTCAAGGGGCTTAGGGTTAAAAATGGAAAAGAAATAAAAATTGGAAAACGTAGCTAAGTTTCTATGTCTCCCTTTCCAAAATAAGGCAAAGAATCTTCCACAGAGAGGAAACCTTCCTTGTGTCCTTAAGAGTGATGAAGTGTAGTGAGGCCCCACTTTGAGCTGATAGAAACTTGAAGGAAAGAAAGATCTTTGTTAATTCAATTTTTCAAGATAAATCAAAGTCCAATAAAACTGAATACCCTACTTCTTATTCTGTAGGTTTGTGAGGATGTTTTGTTTTGTTTTGTTTTCTATTGACTGTTGAAGAAGAAAAAGGAGAAGAAGTTGAATAAAGTGGAGAAAGACAACCAATTTGGGGCCAGAGCATTGAGTGGGACAATCTGAATTTGTGGATCAAATTAGCCTTCTGTTCTCTCTCCTTCTTCCTCTCCCTTTCTCTCTCTTCTTCTGTCTCTCTCTTCAAAAATAAAATACAAATTTGGTAGATTGTTCAAATATTTGAAACCCAAGGAGCCCAAGATAGAATCAGCTACCATTCAAAGTGCGCTGTGGATCAGAGCGATGGATTACCTGCTGCCTGGCATGGTAGCCATTCAACCTTTGTTCAGTTGACCTCTGGATATAACAGAATCAAGGAAACCAATTTCAACCATGGCTCCTTCCACCAACTCCCTGTGCTTCAAGCTCATGCACTGTAGTTCTGTCATGTATTGGTTTGATACTATTTCAAATCCACTTGTTTTGACTTAAATGAGGTTTGTTTTAACCCATTGTTTATGACAAAGACAAAAAAAATGTTTTGATACAAGAATAAAGTAAGCTGGGTCAGGATGTCATTATTTCATCTATCCTCACCATTAAGGACTCAGTAGCTCAGCTGTTGGGGGCCCCACTTGGGGCTCATCTATGAAAACCTATGAAGAAGCAACTATGTCAAGGGGATATTTTGACTGTAAATACCAAGAGTTTGTGAGGATTACCCAAGTGTGTTTGGTTTGGGCAAGGAGGCACTTTACTGCTCTAAGTAGCTCCACAATGACCTTGGGGTAATTACCCTCTGTGCAGTAAAGGTGAATCTTTTACCAGCAGTGGTGAAAGCTGTGCAGTGGCCCCAGAAGTCAATCTGTTTATGCGTCAACATCAGTCCCACTGTTCCCTAGCAATGTGCTCTTGCAGCAAGGGACTTCTACCGTTGCCTGGCAAGTGAATGGCACCTCTCTCCCATTTGGCTGAGCCTTCTCTCTCTCCCAAGTACCAAATCATTATAAAGGAAAACCTCAACTAAATTTGAACTTTATTCCTTTCATCTCCCTTTGCCTGGAAAAATAGTGTGATTATCATTGATTTAGAGTATATTATTTCTTTATTAGTTTATCAAGAGACATCTTGCATGCTATTGCCTTGTGAAATTCCCACAGTAAACCTGCATTAAATAAATCGTTGGCAGGGCACCTGGGTGGCTCAGTTGGTTAAGCGTCCCACTTCGGCTCAGGTCATGATCTCACAGTTTGTGAGTTCGAGCCCCATGTCAGGCTCTGTGCTGACAGCTCAGAGCCTGGAGCCTGCTTCAGATTCTGTGTCTCCCTCTCTCTGTCTGCCCATCCCTCACTAGTACTCTGTCTCTCTCTCAAAAATAAATAAAAAACATTTAAAAAATTAAAATTAAAAAATAAATAAATAAATTGTTGGCAAAGACAAACTCAGTCTCTGAGCATGATTTGCCTCCCCAAACAAAACAAGTTCTCTTCCTCAATAATATCTTGGGTGAAAGCTATTATAGCTTTCATAGCTTGGGTGAAAAAAGAACCTTCTGGGCTCTCCTGAGGGCCATCATTTGGCAGGGTTCAATAGGTCACATACGATAAATCTGCTTTAACACTTGAGTCCAGATTTCAGTCCACTAGACTGTTGGCACCCCTGGCACCTACATGAGCACAGTGAATCAGAATCTCCAGAACATTCAGCACTGTTGATGAAATCAGGCAGAACAAAATATTTTTTTCTTTCTCTTTGATCTCACATCATTGTAATAATTTTTTACAACTATATGCCAGCTTCTGTTGATAGAAATTAGCATATTACACCTTGTTGGCTTTGTAGCCATTCCTTCCCTTATTTGGCTTCATAAGTTGCCCTGAGAAATGTTAGAATCTGACTCTACCTGAAATCTAGAGACCATGAGAGATGGGGTAAGATGATAGGAGAATTTACTTCCCCTTGCAAGGGAACTTGCTGGAGAGGCCACAGCATGTGTAAATATGTGCAAGGTTCTTTCTGTCAGCCAGGCAGTCTTCACGGGGAATGAGGATTTCGGATCTTACAAATCATCTGAGATTTCCTATATTTCCTTATTCTAGTTCTCGTTTTCCCTAGCTAATGTTCTAAAAGGCCTGATGAAACCCCAAATTCAGCAGGCATTGTCATATAACAACCACAAATATCAGACTTCTCGTTTAATTTTCAGACTTAGAGTAACAAGAGTTAAGAGATGAAAAGAAATCATAGAAATAATGGTGATTCTATCAGGGAAAGAAAGTTTTTGGTTTTCAGCCAAAGTTTTGAGGTGAAAGGTAAGAAATGTGACATTGTTGATCTCTTTTCTCAAGTCCAATACCATCAGACACAATACCTTACCCTTTGGTCCTTAAATCTTCTTATACTATTTTAGGGAAGTAGCCAATTGATCTCCTAAAGCTGTGCCTTCATCCCTAGTAACCATCTATGGGCATTAAATTAATTTTTCTCTGTGCTTTGCCAGAGCCCATCCCTTAATACTAACTGGATGTTCATTGCCAATAGCCCCAGCCAAGCCAAGCAACCAATCTCTTCTTTTCTGAATTTCTTAGAGGGTCTGATGACCACCTGCTTCTGCTACCTGCCTACTTTTGTTTCCAAATTCCATATCAATAAGTGTTCTTAGCTGCAAGCTATGATAAAATCTAGATGAGTTAGGTGGAAAATACATTTTGGAAGAGAATGCTGGATAGCATGTGAAACCCTGCACAACCAGTTAGAGCATTGTAGGTGAGGGTGATCCCCAAACCATACAAGTGTGGAAGAAAACAGCTACCGTTATGCCCTTAACATGGAAGCATGCACTGCTGACATTTAGTGCAGCTGCTATTGCTGTTTCCAGCAGGCTGACTTTCTTGCATCCACCTCTATGACTCAGACTGCTGTCAATGATGTTTCAGAAGTGGCTACTGCTGCTATGGCTGTCTGTAGAGCACTCTTTGTGGTTCTTATTTTTAAAGACCTACAGGGGGAGTGGGGTTGACTGGCAGAACCTCACAATATATCTGAGCCCCAGCTTCAAGGGGGAAAGGGAAAATATACACATGGGATGTTGTGCTTTTAGGGCGGGAGAGAGCTCAGAATCATGTGGAAAGAATCATATTGTCATGGATGTGGCAAAGAGCAGTTTTCCTCCTCTACTGCCCAACCTGTGATTCAATATTTCTAGTTCCTATTTCATACTTCTTGAAGCAGCCTGTTCTTTGGCTGGAGAGCTCTCAGTGTTAGAAAGGTCAATATAGCACTAATCAGATACTTTACATAACAGTGCTATTAGTAGAGAAAGAACCAGGTTTGATGCTGGGTGCTTTACTTCATTATCTTATTTGATCAAAACTTATGACTAAGAAGAAGGCAGTGTCCACTTCATTTTTTAGATGAGTAATTTGAAATTTGGAGAGGTTAAAGGACTTGTCCAAGATTATATAATTAGGAGATAAATACAGAAGTTTGAATGAGAAGGCTGCACTTCTTCACTCTTCCCTGTACTCACATTCTTTTCCTTATGACTTTGCAGGCCCCTATCCCACTGAGGAAGAAACGGCTTTCCTGACCCTTGATTATGGGCTTGTCCACGTGACTTAATTTGACCGACAGAATGTTGGTGTGTAATGATACAAGCAAAGGTGAGATGAACTCCATATTGAATCATGCGATCCATATTGCAGACTAGTAGAAAAAAATTCAAACAAAAAAGAATGGGAACAGAATTTGACCTATAATTAAGTGCTGAAATGGGTGGCATAAGGTTTCTTGTTAATAAGAGATTTCAAAGAATGAGAGATAAGTGAGGGTGAAAATGACCAGGAAAGGTTTTATTGAAGAAGCAGAATATGAATGGGTCTTGATGAATTCAGGAAATTGTGGTTGGTGTTGGTCAGGGAATTTAAAACCCAGTAACAAAGAGAAGTTGCAGGCAGCAGTGTAGGGAGCATCTTCTTCCTTCTACCCCTCCCTACTCTTAGCAACAGAAAAAAATAGTCTTTCTCCTTCTTTAGTTTCTAACTTTTATTTACAATGCACTTTTCTCCATCATGTCATTGAAGAGAATAAAATAAATAGAGTTGAGTGCTGTGATAAGAAGTCTTTCAACACAGCTGTGTGTGTGTTGATCAAAATATTTAGATAGAGTGCTTGTCAAAGCACTTAGGTAGGGAGAGATAAGTTCCATTATAAACTTGGGAGGAAAACAAAGTAGGTGTAAGAATATGAGGTAAAATTAGTTGTTTAGCTTCATTGAATTTGTATTTGGCTGTTCTCCCTTTAGCCACTCAGCAAGAACAGAAGTTATTTACCATGTGTCTAACACTGCAAATGTACAAAGAAATACAAGAAATGGTGTGCTGTGGAGCTATTTGGAAATTGATATTCCTACTTCCTGAAGCACAACTGTCTTGGCTATCTTTTAAACACTTTTGAAGTATTATCTCACTCATACAAAATGGGGAACTATTCAAGTCTATTAAGTATTAAGCATTAATTATACTAGAATATAAGGGTTTTGAGGGCACTAACAGTATTTGTTCAAATATGTGTCTCTCAAGTATTCAATGTATATATCTTTTTGGTTACATTGAAAGGAGAATTTAATTCAGAACTAGGGTCTGTATTCAGTGTAAACCATTCCCCTGTGTGCCCTTCCTTCTTGTCTTCTCCAGCAAATAAACCATTTGGAGCCTTGTCTATGTATCCTTCAAAACTCACTCTCATGCTATTTTATTATTTCACACCCAACTTTAGCTGCTACAGAACTGGCTTCCTTCCTAAGACAGCATTTCGCTGAACCAAATTGAATTCATTAGAGACAACAAGCTTATGATTAGCCAACAAGCTAATTTCTTGATCATTCATGAAGCATCCAAACAAGTCGGCCAGTCACTCTAACCTAGGCTGTCTTAGCCTCTGGCATAGGATTCACAACGACCATTCTTTAAAGTGCCTTGACAATTGGACAAAACACATAACATCTGTGGGCCCCAATCTCCTCTTCTGAAAATGGGTGTGAAAATCTAATACCCAGTGATTTTTATGGTATACCACAAATATAGTGATTCTGTGGTGTTAGATCCTATTCTCCATATAGATAGTAGCTTTCTTGCTATACTATATCCTCTTTCCCTTCTTTCCAACTCGTGGTGCCTAAAATACACTTGTCTACTCTGGTGTTTTCTAGCAGACAGTGCTTTTTTGCAACCTGAGTATTTTCCTATAGACAGGTAAAAACGTAAACCATTATTTTGCCAAAATTTTATTTTTCTCCTATTAGCTTTGGATATAATATTTTTTCTTGTTTCATTTGTATCTTAATAGTGAAGAGAATGAAGCATTTATGACTACCGTTATCCTTTTTGCACTATCCTTCAGTAGTGCTCTGGAAGAAATTTGTACTAGATAGTAACTCTCACAACTTATTTACTCTTCTTTTGTTCACAATAATAAAATACATTCAATGTACACCAATTGTTGTACATTTAGTTAAGCTCAGCTGTTTGGGAGAAGTGAAAAAACTATTTGCCAACTGATATGCCCCAGACCATAGAGATTTGGGATACTTTTGTGGCCCATAACTTCATCAGTAGTTAATGTCCCACTAGGTGGACATTAGGTGCACTGTTAATGGGATAAAATAAAATGTCTGAAACTAGCTTCTTTCATGCTATGGCTTGGTGTATGATGATAGATTTGAGACCAAAGACTGGCTTTCATGCTCTGAAGCATGGTGCTGGTATATTGTACCTTTCACAAGACCCAAACTTTTGGCCAAGAGAGAAATGTAGTAAAAAGCTGGTGTCAGCTCTCAGTTGGCCCCCAAAACTGACATTCACACCCATGAGTTTATGTCAAGTCAGGCTAATCATTCTTCATGGGTTTCCTCCAGAATTCCTTTTTAAAACCTCTTTAAAATAGCCCCTTCCCAAAGAAAAGAAGGGAACGATATGATAATAGTTTTAGAAGTACAAGATTATGATATTTTCTGTGTTTAGGGATTTCACTAACTGAGGAAAATTCTATGTAGGATTTAGTTAAGAAATTATCAGTGTTTGACTTAGATAAGAAGCTCAGTCTGCACCGTTTCCCATCTTTAGCTTAGAGATGCAGGGGATAGACCAATGGGAACATATGATCATCACCCCTATTACATGCAATTACTTTGTGAGATGACCAGAGAAACTTGATCCAGCAGCGCCAAACAGATGAATGCCTACTACACTCTAGAATTTAGGCAGGTATTATGCACATGGAAAGTAGGAGTTGCTAATGGAATCCTATCCACTCCCACATAGAAAGTGAAGATAACCAAAAGGGATATAAACATCATTAGTACACATTAGGTTGGATTTCTCTTCTTTCAAGGAAGAGATAACATTCCCCCATCTCCCAAAGTATAACGACTTAAAAGCATTAATACATTGAACACCTTCTCATGGAAAGCCAGTCAAAAAATTAAAATTGTATTTCTAAGTTATCAGGAAAATAAGGGAAATCCTCATTGGTCAAGACAGTAAAAGGTGAAATCCAAAGGTATCAGTGAATAATGAAACTGGTGGGTGCTCCAGCTCTCTGTTCATCTTAACTATTTATCTTCATGTTAACGTGGGAAGGAAGATAAACTTAAAGATCACTCAATCTAGAATAAGGCCAGAACTCCAAAAGCCTCATTGTCATTTGAAGAGTAAATTAGATGTATAAAAAGAAAAATGCTCCCATAAAAAGTACTGGTAAGGAAAATTGTCTCAAACTTGCTGCTAAGTAGAGGGAAAAAATGCCTTGAGAAATCCTAACCATAAACCATTCCTTACTAGCCTGATGGACCAAATTCAGACTCTCTATGTTGTCTGAAAAAATACCAAGATAAGAATTTATTTTAAAGGGATCCAGAAATGGTAGTGCTTCTCTGAGCCATGCAGGAATAAAACCAATACTCTGTGGATGAATGTACTTCATGCTAGGTCTCAAACAACTGTCACAGAATAAACTCCAAAGACTCCAGCACATAGTGAAGCAATCTCAACCATGTGCAGGGAAATGGGATACTACACTTAAGAGCCAGTTTAAAAATGATAGATAGATAGATAGATAGGGGCACCTGGGTGGCTCAGTCGGTTAAGCATCTGACTTCGGCTCAGGTCATGATCTCATGGTTTGTGGGTTAGAGCCCCGCATTGGGCTCTGTTCAGACAGCTCAGAGCCTGGAGCCTGCTTCAGATTCTGTGTCTCCCTCTCTTTCTGCTCCTCTCCTGCTCGTGCTCTATCTCTCTCAGTCTCTCAAAAATAAATAAACATTAGAAAAAAAAATAATAATAATTTAAAAAATGATAGATAACTGATATACTAATATATATTATATATTATATAATATGTTTATCCTATACACACACATGCACAATTAAGCATCTAAAAATGTAAATATTAGATATACCTAAATATTACAAGGTACTTAGAAGAATATATGTGTGTGTATATATATATATATATGTATATATATATATACACACACACACAGAGAGAGAGAGAGAGTTCATTAAAAATAGAATAGGTAAATGTGAGAAAGAAACAAGACATTATATTAGATGGGCAAGCAGTTTTGAAAAAGAACCAAATCAAATTTATATAGATGAAAAGCAAAACATAATGATTGAAAACTAAAGGATGAGAAGCAGAATAAACACAGGTTTCTAAACCTGTTTCTAAACACAGGTTTCACATTTCATGGTGAAATAGTATCTTAGTGTCTCAGTAATTTTATCAAAGTGTTTCTAGGCCCAAAGAAATTCCCTACAGTTCCATCTGTTAAATAGTTACATTTGGTTCAGACACTTAATAAGTACTTGTTATAAGAAGTTAGTAGGAATTCAAAAATTAATAAGAATTGGGGCGCCTGGGTGGCGCAGTCGGTTAAGCGTCCGACTTCAGCCAGGTCACGATCTCGCGGTCCGTGAGTTCGAGCCCCGCGTCAGGCTCTGGGCTGATGGCTCGGAGCCTGGAGCCTGTTTCCGATTCTGTGTCTCCCTCTCTCTCTGCCCCTCCCCCGTTCATGCTCTGTCTCTCTCTATCCCAAAAATAAATAAAAAAAAAAAAAAAAAAAAAAAACATTGAAAAAAAAAATTAATAAGAATAAATTGAATAAAAAATAACAATTATATTTCATTCTTAAATAACCATTTCAAGTAATGAATTAAGTGTACCAGTTGGGAACTGCATACAGTTGGGAAACTGTAATTCAGATTGGACACAACCAGACTCATTTCTTGTTTCTGGTACTTCCTTTTGATAACAATAACTGCCAAAGAATGGAATGTTGAAACTGATCTACCTTGAGGTAGCAGCACAGTGTCTTATTACACAGTGTTGAGTTTTTCTGTTCCCCTCAAATATTTAAAATATTCTGTGGCTCCCGTGAGTTTAATATATCACCCCAAAGCAAGTCAGTAACCTGACAAAAGTCAGTTTGGGAACCATAGATTTAGATACTGCTAAATGGAGAACTGGTGAATTGGAATACGGATTTGAAGAAATGATCTAGAATTCAGCACAGAATTTCAAGAGAAGTCAAGCAATAAGCTAACATGATGCATATGGTTAGATGTTTTCAATGGAGAAAGAGAATATAGTGGAAAGGTGTTATTTGGGATATAATATCTGACAATTTTCCAGAATTAATAAAATCCTAGTAGTCATTAAATTCATGACACATAGTAAATCCTAGGTAGAATGGGTACTTAAAAACAAACAAAAAAACAAAACCCCACATTATTACCTAGATCTGTAACACTAAAATTGCAGAGAAAAAAAATAAAAAAAAATAAAAGCAACTTTAGAGAAAAGAGAAGTTGAAATTAGATTGGCAGTTGACTGTTCAATATTAACAGTGGAAGCCAGATACAGTGAATAATGGTATTTTCAAGACACCATTGAGAGAGAAGAATAACTGTCAATTAAAATTCTCTACACACTGAAATTACCTTTTGAGAATGATGGCAAAATAAAGACTAACTTTTAAAAGCTAACAAAAATTGAACATATTACTAAAAGACCCTGACTAATGAATCTTCTGAAAGATTGTCTTTGGGAAGAAGGGAATTATAAGAAGATATGATGAATAAATAAATTGTTTAAGATATGGGTAAATATTACCGAACGTGAAGTGTCAAAACACTAATGACAGTACCTTAATCCATGAGAACAGAGTAAAATAATTCATTCCAATTTGAGTTCTTACAACAGAATATAAATGGAAATGGGGGTTGATTCAGGTTCAAATATTTCAAGGTCTTTATATTTTTCAGAAACTAGGTAAAAGTACTAATATTAGACATTCTTAAGTTAACCATAAGTGACAAAATGTCTAGAGTACCTACTAAAATAGCATGAATAAATGCTATACCTTCCAATCTAGAACAAAAAAATGAAATGTTGAAAACACACACACACACACACACACACACACACACACACACACACACATACCAAATTCTATTAATCAACAAATTAAAGGTTAAATTTCAACAGAGATCATTTCAACAGAGACAGGAAATGTTCTTGCTAAATTTCCTTATTGATTCATGATAAAATTTCATTGCAAAAAAGCATGGAAGGGAACTCCTTAATCTGTTAGATTTATCTACAAAAAAGTCTACTACACATTAGTTAATATTGAACATTTAAAGCACTTCTTTTTAAAGCAGAAGGAAGATGGACTTGGTCAGTATCAGTACTTGGTTTTTTATGTTGTTTTATATATATATCCTAGCATGTGTCCTAAGATAAGAAAAAGATACTATAATTATATGTGGATTAGAAAAGAAGAAATCGAGAAAGCATTAGGCACAGTTAATATGGATGTGAACCTAGAAAATACACACAGTATAGATGGTTTACTAAAACTAATAATTCAGTTTAGCAAATTCTCTGGCTATAAAATCATTGTACATGATTATAAATAAGACAATTGCATTTCTATTCACCAGCAATAAGCTATTACAGATTATAATTTTTAAAAGATACAATTTATAATTGCTAGCAGAAAATATAAAGTATCTGATAATAAGTCTAAAAAATATGTACATTAGGCACCTGGGAGCATTTGACTCTTGATTTGGGCTCAGGTCATGATCCCAGGGTCATGGGATAAAGTCCCACATCAGAGCATGGAGACTGCTTGGGATTCTCTCTCTCTCTCTCTCTCTCTCTCTCTCTCTCTCTCTCTCTCTCTCTCTCCCTCTGTACCTCTCCCCCACTCACCCATGCTCTCTCTCTTTCTCTCTGTCTAATATAAAAAATACATATGTACAACGCTTTCAGTATTTAAGAAGAATTAATAAGCCAGATTTATACCATGTTCCTGGATATAAAACTTCAAAATAAAAATAACATTATTTTCTCAAATGATCTATATCAAGGACATGCAAACTTTATAAAGGATGAAACAGTAAATATTCTAGACTTTATGGGATATGTAATTGCTATCACATCCATTCTACTTTGTTTTGTAGCTTGACAGTGGTTATTGACCGTAGATGTTGCTGTGTTCCAATAAAACTTTATTTGCAAACTGAGGCAAGGAGATGGCAGGCCAAGTTTCATTTGTGGATTATTGTTTTTCAATTCCTGATCTAGGGAATCTATCTTTAGTGCAATTCTAATCAAAATCTAGAAGTCTGTGTGTGTGAGCATGTAAACTAACAAGCTAATTCTAACATTTCTATGACCAAGGACTGGTGTAAGAATGATCAAAATATTTCCAGGAAAGGACAAAGTCACTTATCCTACCAGAAACAAAGACTATAAAACTAGAGTTATTAAGATAGTACAAAATAGTCAAACAGATGAACAGGATAAGATATAAAGCACAGAATTTACTTTATGACAGAGGTGTTACTGCAGATCATACAAAATGAATCACTCAGTACACAGCTGGCACAACTTCTCCATTTGGAAACGGATATTCATGGATTTCTACCTCCATACACAGGCAAAATTTGATTCTGTATGAATTATAGATGTTAAAATTAAAGGTGCATCTTTAAACTTTTAGAATAAAATATGAAACTATCTTTCTTATCCTGGAGTTAGGGGCAATTTCTTAAGTAAGACAAAAAATAAATCTGCAAACCTTGAAGAAAAACCCTATAATTATACTAAACTGAGACCATCTGTTCATCAAAAACATCTTGATAAGAGTAAAAAGGAAAATAACAAGCTGGTGTGAAAACTTTTACACATATAAAAAACCCCAAAGAATTAATATCTAGAAGATACTAATACCTTCTATTTACCATTAAAAATAGAAAACCAGCATAATTAAAAATACTCAAGAGACACGAGTGGACATTTCATAGAAGAGGAATTATAAATTGGGACTAAACATTGGGAAAGATGGTAATTTTCAATAATTGTTTGGGAAATAAAATTAAATCCTTGGTGCAATATTTTACAACCCATATTTTAGTGAAAAGCAAAAAGATACAGTGCACCACGATTTGGCTGGGATAGTATAAACTGTTAGATCCAATTTAGAAAACACCTTGAACCAATCCACTAAAGTAGAAGGTGTTACTATGCTGTGATCCAGAAATCTCATTACTAGGCAAATAGGGAAGCTATTGCTTGACTACACAAGGCAAAATTTTAAAAAGTATTTATGGAAATATCGTTTAGCAAAGCAAAACACTGCAAACTACTTTAATATAGCATCCATTCTATAGAATGGATAAATACATTGAGGTATATTCACATAATGATATTCAATATAGCAGTGTGAATGAAATAATTACAGATCAACATACTGACATGGATGGATATTATAAGCATAATATTGAATAAAAGAAGCAAGGCTCAGATGTACCAGAAAAGGTACATCAGTTTCTATGTATCTATTGATCAAAGGTGTAAAACAAAACAATGCATAATTAAAGATACATCAATATATGTTGAAAACTATTTCACTTGGGAAGTATAAGTGCAGAACTTGGGAAATGAGTTAATTCTGGGTGGGATTAGGGGAGGGAAACAAGTAAGGGAATGGTGAAGGGTTTCAGCAGTTTCAACAGTTTTTTGTTTCTTAAGCTGGATGGCAAGCACACATGTCTTCATCTTATTATTCTTACACTTGTGAAAAATAATTATTGTGTGTACTCATAGCAATAATGAATTATGATGTAAAAAGCACTGTAAAGAATTAAACCTTGAAAAAATAACGTCAATGAAAAATAAAAATAGCAAAAAACAAGGGAGCATTAGTTACAGGGTGTTAGGATCAACATACTTCTAAAAATTCTGAGCCATTAATTTAAAAGGTCACCAGGCTAGAACCATTTGACCTTTTCTCCTGCAATGTTATTCTGAGATTCCTGTAACAATTAAGCAAAAGATGGAAACTCAATTTCACTAGAATCTTAGACTACAAACAACACATTGCCAGAATCTGAAAGAATGGCCAGTAATTTCTGACTGATGCAGCAATATTGATGACAAGTGATCAGTAGAGTCCTGTCCTTTGCATCCTGTGTTAGAGTGGACACTCTTCCAAGAGATGATAAGAGTTTTCATACCTCTAGCACCCTTACTACACATTAGATCTTGTGGGGAGCCTTAAAAAATAAGTCCTACAGGGCTGGTTCAATATTTGCAAATCAATCAATGTGTACATCACATTAATAGAAGAAACAGTAAGAACCATATGATCCTGTCAATAGATGCAGAAAAAGCACTTGACAAAACACAGCATCATTTCTTAACAAAAACCCTCAAGAAAGTCAAGATAGAAAGAACATACCCAAACATCATAAAAGCTATATCTGGAAAGCCCAGACCTAATATCATCCTCAACGGGGAAAAACTGAGAGCTTTCCCCCTGAGATCAGGAACACAACAGGGATGTCCACTCACACAACAGGGATGTCCACTCTCACTGCTGTTGTTTAACATAGTGTTGGAAGTCCTAGCCTCAGCATTCAGACAACAAAATGAAATAAAAGGCATCCAAATTGGCAAAGAAGAAGTCGAACTTTCATTTTTCGCAGATGACATGGAAAACCCAAAAGATTCCACCCAAAAGTTGCTAGAACTGATACATGAATTCAGCAAAGTCACAGGATACAAAATTAATGTACAGAAATCGGTTGCATTTCTATACACCAATAACAAAGCAACAGAAAGAGAAATCAAGAAATCGGTCTCATTTACAATTGCACCACGAACCTAACCAAAGATGTAAAAGATCTGTATGCTGAAAAATATAGAAAACTTATGAAAGAAATTGAGGAAGATACAAAGAAATGGAAAACATTCCATGCTTATGGATTGGAAGAACAAATATTGTTAAAATGTCAATACTACCCTAAGCAATCTGCACATTCAATGCAATCCCAAACAAAATTGCACTGGCATTCTCCTCAAAATTAGAAAACAACAATCCTAAAATTTGTATGGAAACACAAAAGACCCCAAATAGCCAAAGTAATGTTGAAAAAGAAAAACAAAGCAGGAGGCATCACAATCCCAGACTTTAGCCTCCAGTACAAAGCTGTATGGTATTGGCACAAAACCAGACACATAGACCAATGAAATAGAATAAAGAACCCAGAATTGGATGCACAAATGCATGGCCAACTAATCTTTGACAAAGCAAGAAAGAGTATGCAATGGAAAAAAGACAGTCTGTTTAGAAAATGGTACTGGGAGATCTGGATAACAACATGCAGAAGAATGAAACTGGACCACTTTCTTACACCATACACAAAAATAAACTCAAAATGGACAAAAGACCTAAATGTGAGACAGGAAACCATCAAAACCCTAGAGGAGAAAACAGGCAACAACCTCTTTGACCTCAGCTGCAGCAACTTCTTACTCGACACGTCTCCGAAGGCAAGGGAAATAAAAGCAAAAATGAACTATTGGGACCTCATTGAGACAAACCTTTTGCACTGCCAAGGAAACCATCAACAAAACTAAAAGGCAAACAATGGAATGGGAGAAGATATTCGCAAATGATGTATCAGATAAAGGGTTAGTATCCAAATTTTATAAAGAACTTACCAAACTCAATACCCGGAAAATAATCCAGTGAAGAAATGGAATAGACATTTTCCAAAGAAGATAACCAGATGGCCAACAGACACTTGAAAAGATACTCAACATCACTCATCATCAGGGAAATACAAATCGAAACCACATTGAGATACCACCTCATACAAGTCAGAGTGGCTAAAATTAACAACTCAGGAAACAACAGATGTCAGTGAGGATGTGGAGAAATGGGAACCCTCTTGCACTGTTGATGGGAATGCAAACCAGTGCAGCCACTCTGTAAAACAGTGTGGAGGTTCCTCAAAAAATTAAAAATAGATTTACCCTACAACCCAGCAATAGCACTACTAGGAATTTATCCAAAGGGTACAGGAATGCTGATTCATAGGGGCACATGTACTCCACTCCAATGTTTATAGCAGTGTTTTAACAATAGCCAAATTATGGAAAGAGCCCAAATGTCCATTAACTGATGAATGGATAAAAAAGATGTGGTTTATATATACAATGGAATACTACTTGGCAATGAGAAATAAGGAAATTCTGCCATTTGCAACAACATGGATGGAACTGGATGGTATTATCCTAAGTGAAATAAGTCACTCAGAAAACGACAGATATCATATGTTTTCACTCATATGTGGAACTTAAGAAACTTAACAGAAGACCATGGGGGAAGGGAAGAGGAAAAAATAATTTCAAACTGAGAGGGAGGCAAACCATAAGAGACTGTTAAATACAGAAAACAAACTGAGGGTTGATAGGGGAAGGGGGTGGGAGAAGGGGAAAATAGGTGATGGGCATGAGGAGGGCACTTGTTGGGATGAGCACTGGGTGTTGTATGTAAGAGAAGAATCATGGGAAGCTACCCCTGAAGCCAAGAGCACACTGGATACATTGTATGTTAGCCAACTTGACAATAAATATATATATATATATATATATATATATATATATATATATGTTTATTTTTGAGAGAGACAGAGACAGAATGCGAGTGGGTTAGGGGCAGAGAGGGAGACACAGAATCTGAAGCAGGCTCCAGGCTCTGGACTGTCAGCACAGAGCCTGATGTGGGCCTTGAACTCATGAGCTGTGAGATCATGACCTGAGCCGAGGTCAGACGCTCACCCGACTGAGCCACCCAGGTGCCCCAACAATAAATTATATTAAAAAAAATAAGTCCTAATGCCTGATTCCTGGCATCACTCTTGACGAATAGGGTCAGAATCTCTCAGGGCAAGCACACACATTTTTTGTTTCCAAGGTGATTCTAATGTGCATCCAAGGTCAACTATCCAGTAATCTAAGAATTCCAGCTTTTGTATCTTTAAGGTGAAGAAAGAAACTCTCAACACTTGCAAAGCAAATATGAACGCAGAAGACATATATGTGTATGTGTGTGTGTATATATACAACACATATATATCTAATTTTATTTTCCAATCTTTTACAGTTTTCTCACACATCTCTAAATCAAATGTAATGTTTGTTTGTTTGTTTGTTTGTTTGTTTGACTTATTTTAAATAGGTTCCCTGCCCAGTGTGGAGCCCAACATGGGGCTTGAACTCAACAACCCTGAGATCAAGACCCTGAGATCAAGACCTGATCTGAGGTCAAAAGTTAGATGCTTAACTGACTGAGCCACAGGCATCCCTCAAATGGAACATTTTTAAAAAAAAATTTCCCTTTGTGTCTTTCTTTTTTTATTTTTTATTTTTTTTTTTAATGTTTTATTTATTTTTGAGACAGAGAGAGACAGAGCATGAACAGGGAAGGGCAGAGAGAGAGGGAGACACAGAACTGAAGCAGGATCCAGGCTCCAGGCTCTGCGCCATCAGCCCAGGGCCCGACACAGGGCCCGACACAGGGCCCGACACAGGGCCCGACACAGGGCCCGACACAGGGCCCGACACAGGGCCCGAACTCACGGACCGTGAGATGGTGACCTGAGCTGAAGTCAGACGCTTAACCGACTGAGCCACCCAGGCGCCCCTCCCTTTGTGTCTTTCTGAAGGAGTCAATCTGCTGTCACAGAAACAAGAAATTTTCTTTTATCATTCATAGTTCACTGTTTTACATAACAATTGAAAGACATATTATAGCAATTACAGTAACAAGTATGGCTGGACATACCAGATTTGGGAACAAATACAATTGAGTCTTGGGAAGTACTGAAGAGAAGCATAGGGAACCCTAAGGAGTAGCCACTAAGCATGAATGTTTGGCATCCTGTGGGCAGCAGCATTCTGAAGAAGGAACAAATAATTTTCAGCAAGTAGAATATGGAGACCATTTGAGAGAAAGAAAAGACAAAATATTAGAGTGAATGTGATGTTTTTGAACCCACTGTTAAGCAGGAATGGAGGAAAAATTCTGGAACCACCACATACATTCAAATGTGGTGAGACAATGTGGAGGGAGAACATCGCCCCACGACTACCTTACCACCCCTGAGGAATTTTGCTGGGATTTGAGCAAAACAACCTGTCCAATAGCTGTGGACCTGAGAACAGGAAGGGAGAAGCAGAGTTCAGGGAATTTCACACACGTGGCCTGTATGTCTCCTTTGGGAAGGAAGAAAGAGAAAAAAAACCCAAAACCAAAAAACTATAATATCTTCCTGAACACCAAAGGAGGAGAAAACCTTAAAAATGTTATTTATTAGGTATGTTTAAATCAGTGGAGCTCAAAGGAAAGTTTTACTGACCATATGGTTTAAAGGCATCACCCATATTTCCCCTGTTTGTTTTTGTGTTTCTGGTTGGAGTCTGTTTTGGTTTGCATTCTCCAAAAATCAGACTGAGAAACAATTGCAGGGCACATAATTTATTGCAGTGGTGATCTCAGGAAACATTGGTACAGGACTGAAGAGGTAAAACAGATAAAGGTCGGGGTGACTGGGTGGCTCAATCCAACTCTTGATTTTGGCTTAGGTCATGATCTCATGGTTTATGAGTTAAAGTCCCACATTGGGCTCTGCGCTGACATTGTGGATCCTGCTTGGGATTCTCTCTCTCTCTCTCTCTCTCTCTCTCTCTCTCTCTCTTTCTGGGGCACCTGGGTGGCTCAGTTGACTGGGCATCCACATTGGCTCAGGTCATGATATAGTGGTTCATGGGTTGGAGCCCCGTGAGGGGCCCTGTGCTGACAGCTCCAAGCCTGGAGCCTGCTTTAGATTCTGTGTCTCCATCTGTCTCTGCCCCTCCCCCATTCATGCTCTGTTTCTCTTTCAAAAATAAATAAACATTAAAAAAATAAAAAAATAATGAAACAGAGAAAGGAAGGCAGCTAATAGAGTGGGCTTGTAAAGAAGTTGCTACTATGACTATCTTAATACTTCATGTTGGAGAACCCTGGGAGGTAGTGTGGTATACACCAAGGGGGTTTCTCCCCAAGAGTGAAGGAGCTGGGGAATCTGTCCACCAAATCCTCCTCCATCATTGATTGAGGGCTGCTTCTGTAGTCATTAACTCTCAAGGGTTGCCCGGATTTTGGGTCAAATGTACTCCTGTGGGCAGGCAGGCAGGCAAAGAATCATATGGCTTCATTGTAAGTTGTCTTTGGTGTATGTGAGAGGGCCACGATGCTATGAAGAGGCCTGACAGCATCTTTATCAAGACAGCATCTGTTGTTATGTATTGCATTTCCTTACTTAGAGATAGGACTGTCTGAAGATGTCCTTTGTATCATCTTCTTGGTGGTGTTTTTGTGAATGGAATTTGCTTAATTGTGAGAAATAAGATTTGCCATCTGTATTCTCTGTTCTCTAAATTTGTGCAGTATTTATACTTATCTTTTATTTGATGTGTAAGTACTGGTTCATGGAGAACTTCATGAATAATATTGTAGGAGGCTAAATGCTGGATACACCCAACGGTGTTGTGTGGCTATTAAGGAGCCATTTGCAGATGAATGTATCACAAGATGTTAGATGGTCTATGTATTTAGCATAAAATCCCCCAAAATAAACAAAGCTTTTCCCATTTGATTTTTCTGACTAGGTTTCTACCTGTTGCTTACAAGATGCACAATATGTTGGTAATGGAAAAGGGCACATAACTGAATTATAATATTGAATATGCCCTTGACCCAGTCATGAACATCCACACTTTGTTTCCAGGCTGCCAGTAGACATCATAATTTGAAACTATTTCCTGAATGACTTCAAGCCAGACTAGAATTTAAAAACAAGAAATATGGAGGGGTGTGTGGGTGGTTCAGCTGGTTAAGCATCTGACTCTTGATTTAGGCTCAGGTCACAATCTCACATTTTGTGAGATTGAGCCTCAAGTTGGGCTCTGTGCTGACAGTGTAGAGCCTGACTGGGATTCTCTCTCTCCCCCTCTCTCTCTGCCTCTCCCCTACTCATGCCCTCTCTTTCTCTCTCTCTAAATAAATAAACTTTTTTTTTTTTAAAAAAACAAGTAATACAGAAGATAAATTGGAGATGCTCTTTAAGAACACAGAGGCAGAAGAAAAAGAAATTAAAATGAAAAGACAAAAAAATGACAGAACTGAAAACAGAGAATTAGCCTAACAACTGAAGGTGCCCATGAGGATGAAACAATGTCAATCAAAGCAAATGAAGAAATAAAAATAATATAAAAATATATTTTTTACCCCACAAACCAACTTGCTTAAAAGCACTGAAATATGTTAAGACACATTAGGTAAAAGTCAACTAACAGGGGTGCCTGGGTGGCCCATTTGGTTAAGCATCTGATTTTGGCTCAGATCATGATCTCCCGGTTTGTGAGTTCTGACCCTGTGTGGGGCTCTGTGCTGACAGCTTGGAGCCTGGAGCTTGCTTTGGATTCTGTGTCTCCTTCTCTCTCTGCCCCATTCATGCTCTGTCTGTCTCTCTCTCAAAAGTAAATAAACATTAACAAAATTATTTTAAAAAAGTCAACAAATATTGAAAAAATTAACTAAATGGGGGCGCCTGGATGGCGCAGTCGGTTAAGCGTCCGACTTCAGCCAGGTCAGGATCTCGCGGTCCGTGAGTTCGAGCCCCGCGTCAGGCTCTGGGCTGATGGCTCGGAGCCTGGAGCCTGTTTCCGATTCTGTGTCTCCCTCTCTCTCTGCCCCTCCCCCGTTCATGCTCTGTCTCTCTCTCTCCCAAAAATAAATAAAAAACGTTGAAAAAAAAAATTAAAAAAAAAATTAACTAAATGTTACAAGAAATATCTGTGGCAACTACCAATGAGACATAATAGGTTCCTGCAAAGAGACAAATTCAAGGTAGGTGGAGATTCTACGATGCACCATCAAATGACAGAAAGTAATGCAATCACATCTACACAATTTGTAAGGAATAGTTTGTTATCTAATTTATAATTTAGAGCTACTCTTTATTTAATGCATATAATCTACAAAAGTCATGTTCTTACTTAATTGAAGTGCTCAAATACAAAATGCCTATGTTCTCTCCTTGGAAAAATGACTTGACTATCAACTTCAAATAGCTGGCTGAAAAAAAAAAACAAAAAACAACAACAGCAACAAAAGAAAACCCCACAAAAAACAAATAGCTGAGTGAGAAGTAAGAATCAACAATCCAAGAATGGGAAAGTCATGACATACAATTACAGGTGATGATTACCAAGACAAGTTAAAATGGAATAGCTTATAAAGTTGTGAAAAACTCGGACATACAATTGAATGCCAATTTCAAATTTGTCTTCTTGAAGATAATACTTCAGTATTTAAATATGGTCTGATTATAATTATCTGGCTCTGAGAGTATATGTCATAAAAATAAATGCATGAGTGTTGCAGAATGCGAAACAGAGCAATGTAAAAGTGCCTGGTTACTTTTCTCGCATAGAAGGAAATCAGAGTTTATTATTTTGTTCTCAACTTTGATGCATAAAGGACTTTAGGTTGAAGAATGCTTTTGGAAATCTTAAATGTAACCTTGAGGGATATCATAGAAAATGAACATTAATTTAAAAAGAGGAAGATAGAGTCAAATGAAACAGAAGCCATACAGCAAATAAGAGAAAGCACATGAAACTACAATGAAGCAGAAAAATAAGAATCAGAAAGCTGCCAAACATAATAAACATGTCAATCCTGATAATTAACAAAAATGAGACAAAAACACAAATAAATACTAAAATTTAAGCATTCACAGATAGGTCATGAAGCAAAAGCCCAACTATTCGCTGTCTACAACTGATAGCTATATAAAATACAATGATTCAAAAACAGTTAAAAAAAAGAGTGATGCGCAAAGCTAACCAGAGAATTACAATAACAATAATAATATTAGGTAAAGTAAAATGCAAGGCAGAAAGCATAAAAACAGTACAAGGAGAGTTATTTATAAAAGTCAGAATTCTCATGAGCCTACCTGTGCTGGAAAACAGGACATCAAAATAGATACAGCCCCAAGTGAGGAAAGAAGAGATACACATCGAAGCACAATAGATGTGGCAGGATTTATTACACTTCTCTAATTTTTGACAGATAAAGCAGACACTAAAACAAATAAGAAAACATACGACTTGAGTAAAATAATAAAAAAAATAAAATAAAAAGTAAAATAAATGAAGTTACATACATATTTTCCACAAATATCTATGGATTATTTCTAAAAGATATTTATGTACTAGGTTCCAAAGAAAATAAATGCTTAAATATAGAGCTTGCTGGCCCTTTCTATGAACCCCAACACTAACCCAGGTACTGAAGGACTTGTCTGTTAACTGAGAACAACTAAAAAAATTATTGGATCCTACCCAGTGTGTGACTTTGGCCTTCTGCCAGACCTCCCCATGTTTCTGGTATTCCTCAGTTTATTGTATGTTCTCATATACACTTCTCTTATATGCTGGGTGGGGATGTAGTCCCCCCACCTCATTTTGTCTGCTGTCTTAGATGGGCAAACCATATGCAAAAAGGTGAGAAACTGGAGTGCCTGGGTGGCTTAGTGGGTTAAACCTCTTGACTCTTCATTTCAGCTTAGGTCATGATGTCAGTTTCATGAGTTCAAGCCCCATGTCAGGCTCTGTGCTGGCAGCATGGAGCCTGCTTTGGATTCTCTCTCTCCCTCTCTCTCTCTGCCCTTCCCTGAGTCATACTGCTTCTGTCTCTATGAAAGTAAATAAAGAAACTTCCCAAAAAATTTAAAAAAGTAAGATGGTAAATCTATCATTATGTTTATGTGATATGACTGAATATCTAGGAAACCTAAAAGAATCAATTGAAAATACTACCAAGCAATAAAGAATGTAGTTAGATATCAGATTATAAAATAAATGTAAGAAATAGAATTCCTTCATAGATACAAATAACAATCAGTAGGAATACATAATAAAAGACAAGACTCTGTTTACAGTAGCACCAAGTTCAAACTTAGTAAGAAACATGTAAACTATATAGGAGGAAAACATTAACATAAGACTTAAAAAAAAAAAAAACGCAGACATAAGCAAATGGGAATACTTAGGTTCTGAATTATCGATAAAAGAGGTCAATTCTCCCTAAGTCAATTTATAAATTTAACATGTCCACGCTAAAAATGCCAACAGATTGTATTTTCCTTTGTACAAGTCGAACATGTACATTTACGAACATTTACATGAAAAAAGTAAACTAGCAAGAATATTCAGGAAATCTCTAAACCTGAAAAGCAGTGAAGGGGACCAAGCCTACTCAAAATAAAGATGTGATATAAAACCTCACTAATGAAACAGTACAACATTGGCACAGGATGAGTCAATTGAATGGAACATAATAGATCCAGAAATTATGTCAAATACATGTAGTATTTAGTATATGATTAAGGTATATGATACATGTAGTATTTAGCATCTGAAACATGTAGTATTTAGTATATGATTATGTATGAAGTTGGTATGTTAAGTAAGATTATTTTTTGTTAAGCAAATGATACTAGTATAGTTGGGTAGCTATCAGAAAAAGAATGGCATTAGCTTCATGCTTGATTTAGTACACTAAAATAAACTTCAAAAAGAGCATATATTTAGAAAAAACTAAAAGAAAATATAGGTAAATTTGTTCCTAAATTTGCAGTCGGGAAGAACTTTTTAATATACCTAAAAACCAGCAGACATAAAAGTCAATAGTGTTAATAAATTTTTAAAAATGTAGTCTTACATGAGAAAATAAGAAACATCAAAAGAAGCATAGCCTGTTTTTAAAAATTGTCAGCTCATATAGAAGACAAAAAGCTTAAACCTGCATATATAGAGAAATTGTTAAAGTTGATAAAGAAGACAGCAATCCAACAGAAAAGAAGGCAAAGTTCTGAAAAGATACATATCAGTAATCAGAATAAAAGAAATACAAATAGTCCTTAAACCATGTGCATACCCGTTTCTCATGAAAAGTGTGATGCAAATTAAAACCACAGTAAGATGCTGGTTTTTATTCATCATATGGTAGTAATTCACAATTTGGACTACACAGGAAGTCTCATACATTGCTAGTGGGAATACACAGCTAGTATGCAAGGAATTTTGGCAACGTTTGTCAAAATTACAAAACCATTTATTCTTTGTCTCACAATCTTACATCTAGGAATTTATCACATACATACATCTGCTCACATATGAAATAATAATATAGTTACAAGGTTATTCATTGCCAACTTTGTTTTCAATAAAAGATTAGAAACAACACAAATGTCCATCACTACAAATTATATGAAATAAAGTATGTCACATCCCAGCAGAGGAATAATACATGGCTATAAAAAAAGAACAGTAAGACTCTTTTCTATTAATATGGAAAAATATCCAGGATGTTTTTCCAAGTGTAAAAGAAAAAGCAAGAATATTGCAGGTGAATTCTACTTTTTGTTAACAAAGAGGAAATAATGCATATGTGTATCTGCTTGCAATTATATAAACATTAAAGAATACATAAAACATGATGAACACGGCTACCCACGAGGGAGTGGGCAGTGGAGTAGACACGGGTGAGTGTAAAAGTGAGATTTCTTAATTCATAATGTGAATATATCGTTCCAATATTTCAAATATGTAAATGTGTTATGTGTTCAAAACAAATACAATATGAAATATAAGGAAGATGAAATTCAAACTGAGAAAAATACTTGTAACATGTATCATTCTCTAAGGCATGTTTTTTAAAGCTATTAATATAAAAGAGCTCTGATACATTAGTAGGAAAATTTCTATTTCTCCTTAGAAAAAGACAGCTGAAAGTGCCCTTGTACTGAGCTCTAGACTCTTTACAGCAATAGTCTGTCAGATGTCCTGCAGATCCAGGGACTCAGCTGTCTACAATCCCCGGGACTTGGTTCCAGCCCCTCCCAACTGTCGTCTACCAACAGTACTGCCAGTCCAGAGACCCAGTGGGAGATACTCTTGTCTGTATCCCCAAAGATCCTGAAATATTAACACAACTGATGGGACAAATAGTAACACAGTAATACGAGGGGACTTCAATATCCCACTTTCAACACTGGATAAGTCATCCAGAGAGAATATACAATAAGAAAATAGTAGACCTGGACAACACTATTGACCAAATGGATGTAACAGATACATGCAGACCATCCAACAGCAGCAGAACATATATTCCTCTTTAGCACACACAGAACATTCTCCAGATAAATCTTGTGTTGTGGGACCCAAGGAATTTAACAAAAACCCCCTACCCCTGGACAAGCAGAGCAAGACTAACTCCATTTTGTGCTACACCCACCATCTCATGTATAACCCCCACATGACCTACTTATTGCTTAAGACACTCCCCCACCCTAGTCAAGCCTCTGAGCACACCCTTATGGAAACCGGCTCATATAGGAATACGGAACCCCTAACCGCCAAAGAATGTAAACCCCGCCTTTTGCCTGCCAAACTTGCGCGCCAATTCTGATCAGAGTGATAAACTAGTTCAAACAGTTACTATAGGGTAAATTGTAATTCAGTTGGCCACCTGCGTGTGGACTGACATGACTATGCAACTTTCTGTGTGTGTTACAATCTCATTGGCCACTGGCCCCTATAAAACTGCTACGCCTTTTAACCTAGGGGTCCAAGTCCCTGCTCCGCTGTGTCAGGTATACTTGGGCCCAAGCTCGAGCTTGCAAATAAACCCTCGTGCATTTGTATAGGCTCCTTGGTGGTCTCTCGGATTCGAAATTGGGGGCATTACAGTGTTGGGCCACAAAAGAAGCCTTAACAATTTTAAAAAGATTGATACATTGTTTTTTTTTTCTGACCACAATGGTAAAAAACTAGAAATCAACAATAGGTTGAAAATTGGCAAATTCATAGATACGTGGAAATTAAACACAATCAATAAGGCAAAGAAGAAATCAAAAGGGAAATCAGAAAATGTATTGAAACAAAGGTAAACCAAAATGCAACATACCAAAACTTATGAGTTATAGCAAACACAGTTCTAAGGGAACTAGGGAAACTTACAACAATAAACACATAAATTTAAAAAAAGAGAAAGAAAGATCTCACACAACCTAATATTATACCTCAAGGAAATAGTAAAAGAAGAATGAAATAAACCCAAAGTTAGCAGAAAGAAGAAAATAATGAAGATTTGAACAGAAATAAATGAAATATCAAAGCTAAAAAGACACACACAAAAAAAAAGTCCATGAAAGTGATGAGGGACCATAAGACAAGTTGAGGACAAAGCACAAGCTAGTGAACCCCACCTGTGCCCCCAAGGCGTACACCCCCCACCCCTAGGTGGGATCTGTGTGACATTCCTCAGGCACTCCTAGCTGCCCAAGAATAAAGGAAAAGACAGAAAACAAATGGTTAACTAATAGAGATCACAGTTACACAGGACTTGTGTCTCCCTCAGTTTACTAATGTCTTGGTAAATTGCAAGAAAAAGGCAATCTTATCAGTAGCCTAATCTCTAGAAATCTATAGACTCAGTTTCCTGGAGCCCCAACATCACTTCTCCTCCATAGCGATGTGGGGAACAAAGGCAAGAAGGAAATGGCAGGCAAAATTAAATTTCCTTATAACCTGCAGCCCACTGACAAATACTTGAGGCAAATACAAAGTTTAACAGTTCTCCAAGAACTCCCAACTGTTGTATGCTAATGCCTTACTTGAGAAAAACAACCTTAACTTGACAATAGCCAGGCCTCCCTTATCTTGAGTCCTCTTTAGCATATCAAAGTCCCTCTGGAGGCCTCCCTTTTGACTTTACCCCCTCCAACTCCATAGCATGTAACCAGTCACTCTTCATAACCCCAGTGTAGCTCTTTCTGCCCACAGGTCCTGTCCCCATGCTGTAATAAAATGAGTTTTTTGCGTCAAAGACATCAAGAATTCTTTCTTGGCCATCAGCTTCCAAACCCCTCACCATTCCAAAACCTCATCAAAAGTAAGAGTTGATTTTTGAAAAGATTTTTTAATTGACAAACCTTAGCTAAACTAATGCCCCAAAAAGAGAAAGAAGACTCAAAGAAGCATAATTATTAATGAGAGAAAAGACATTACAACTGACATCATAAAAATACAAGGGATCATAAAAGGCTACTATGAATAATTTACCTGTCAAAAAATTGGATAACCTAGGGGAAATGGATAAATTTCTAGAAACACACAATCTACAAAGACTAAGTCATGAAGACAGAAAATCTGAACAGACTATAATGACTAAGGAAATTGAAGCAGTACAGTCTCCCAACAAAGAAATCCCAGGACCAGATGGTTTCACTTGTGAATTCTACCAAATATTTAAAGAATAATTAATGTCAATCCTTCTCAAACTCTTTCAAAAAATTAAAGAGGAGAGAACATTCTCAAACTCATTTTACTAGGCCAGCCATTACTGTGATAAGTAAACCAAGTAAGGATTGAAACTAAGTGTCTAAATTGCAATGTATACATTTTTATGCTCTCTGAAAATTTTACCAAGTGCCTATTACTTTTCAACAAATTAAACTACTGAAAATTATATAATTAAAAATAAAAGAAGATTCAGGAAAACAATTCCAACCCTTAGATTGAATTGTTGGTTGTTAAGTCCCATAAACAGTTCCCTTGGATCCTGGAAGAACACTGTTCTTTCAGGTAGAAACAGGTTTTAATAGTTTGTTTTCATTTTGTTTTGTTTTATAAGGCAAGTAGGTCTTTAAAAGGGTGTCATCCAGGCAACAAATGCACAGACCTTTTATGTAATAGATCAGTGCTTTGCAAACCATAACACTCAAATAAACTGCTTGGGAATCTTGTTAAATGTAGGTTCTGGTTCAGAATGTTGGGTGTGAACAAAGAATCTGCATTTCTGACTAGTCCCCAGGAAATGCTAAGCCTGCTCATCCATGCACCACACTCTGAATAGAAAAAAAAATCATCTTCAGGAAAGTATAAATGAATCCCACTTTTTTGCAAGGGGCACTCAAGCTATTTTGTTCTCTTCACTAGTAAAATGGAGTTATAATTTCAGATGAGAAAGCTCTCTTTCAGCAAACAGCAAACACTGGGTTGGATTTTCTGTCTTGGCTTTTGGCTTCTACTCTGTCATCTGGCAAAATGGTTTCCAGATAAATTCTTTATCTTATTGCCCTGATCAGTGGGATTGTGTAGTTATCATTCTCCCCAAGCCCTGCTAATGATATGCAAAAAGCCATCCGTCATTTAAATTGCCACAGACATGAATGAAGAATGGAGGTCCCTCTATGGAGGGGGAGAGCAAGAAACAATGAGAAAATTTTGATTGGAACCCAGCCAGGGAAGATTTGGGTTAAGAAGAGGCCCACCTCCGGCTTCTTGATTGGGTCTGAAAGATGGGAGTTCATGGGGAGGAGACGGAACAGTATGGCCCCTAATTGTCCTGACTGATGAAGGCGCAGTGATTGAGAGGAACATAATCTGTACACCACAAACTGCTCCCCACGTCGGAAGACTCACCACAAACCCACTTTCTGGCTGTTGATAGTAAATCAATGTGGGCTGAGGTCCAAGATTTTCCTAATAGCTCTTTCTAAGACCTTTGGGAATAATAGATGGGGAAATTACATCAGATTCTCTCAGCAGCCAGAGAACAGCTTTAGGTAGACTCTTTCCATCTGTGCATAAAGGAGGATGAGTGAACACAACCTGAGAATGTTGCAGGAAAAAGTACCTGTTTTCACCCTCTTATCTGCGACTCCACATATGGACCATCATAAGAGAACAAGTCAAAGCCATTGAGACCTAGAGGGCTGCAGGTGTGTTTGTTTCCTCTTTCAAGGTTACCAGAGTTCCATGTCAGAAAATATACATATTTTGGCTGTTGGGCTTTAAAACTTTTCCAACTGAGGATACAAAATTAGAACTAATGATCAGGGAATGCAACAAACTGGGTACAAAAGTGGTCATTATGGCAATTGTTATAAGAACAAAAAAGATGGCAACAATGTAAATGGCCACTGATAGGGCAATAACTAAAACAATTATGGTACATCAGACAATGGAGTATTAGGAAGTTATTAAAAATCATGGTTTCAAAAGATATTTTTTAAAAAGCAATGAATTTAGGGGCACCTGGGTGGCTCAGTCAGTTAAGTGTCTGACTCTTGGTTTCTGCCCAGGTCATGATCTCACGGTTTTTGAGTCTGAGCCCTGAGTTGGGCTCTGCATTGACAGCATAGAATCTGCTTGGGATTCTCTCTCTCTGTCCCTCCCCCTGCACCCCCACCTCATGTGCGTGTGCATGTGCGTGCACACACACACACACACACACACACACACACACACACAATTTTCTCTCTCTCTCTCTCTCTCAAAACAAATAAATAAACCTTAAAAAAGAAAAGCAATGAGCCTGGAGGGCAATTTCATTTATTTTCTATATGTAAAATGGAAGTTTATTTAGAAAAGATATATAAAATATAAAATATTAAGAATGATACTAGAGTTGAGGAACCAGATGAGAAGATGATTATTGCGGGGGGGGGGGGGGGAGGAAAATGACCTGGTTTGGGGCAGCAGTCAGATTAGATCAGCCTCAAAAGGCCCATCAGGGCTACAATCCTACCTGTGTATATCTGAACGGAAATACAGAATAATGTAACATTGTGTGTCAACTCCTGCCATAAACTGTAAAAAATAATGTATTCCACAAAGACAATAACCATTCCAAACTAATGGTGTGCTAAATGCTACTTTTGGAAAGGGGAGGATAATTTTGCCCTGGGAGTGAAGCCAATGAACCCAGTCCAACTTTATTTATGTTTCACTGTGTTTAGGACTGTTCCTCCTGCCCCCAGTATTCCAGAGGCTCTTTGATATTTACGAGCTTTAAATCTCTTTCTCCAAGCTGTTTGGCTTTTAGAGCCTGGCAATGTCAGGCTCCCTTGTTCTTTCTGAAAGCATAAGTTGCTGGTCTTGCAGTTTTCTCTGAATCAGAAAGTTCTTTTTTTTCTGGGGAAAACATTCTGTGGTGGCAACAGGTTGGTCGGCTGAAAAGCATTACAGCAGAGCTAGAAATACAGGCAGTGGGCTAGGAGGAGAACTTATGAATTCCTGTGAGTTTGTTATGTGTTCAATTATGTTGCCCCCAAAATATGTTGAGTCCTAACCCCTGGTACTTGTATTTGGAAATAGGGTCTTTGTGGATGTAATCAAATTAAGATGAGGCCATCTGCATGGGCTCTTCATTCATATGATTGGTGTCCTTTTTTTAAAAAACAAAATTCAACCAAGTAAATTTGAAGATGTAATTGGCTTTATTAAATTTATTAAATGATTCCTGAATCTAGCAAGTAGAAGGGAGCTTCACTGAGCTGAAAGAGAGAGAGAGAGAGAGAGAGAGAGAGGGAGAGATTTTTTAAGACAGAGAGAGGACATTAAAAAAAAGGAATTTATTAGCAGGAAATGCATTTGTTTAGACAAGGTGGCCTTCCTAAAGGGAGTGGATGGGGTCTATCAGTAAATTTCTTAGGATTGACCAGGAAATTCCATGTTAACTGGTTAAACATTACATTCCCAGGAAGTTGAAACCATGGTAGGTTAGGTACTGGTCTTGGTTTGTTGTTTTGGACTAAGTGATGCTATTTTGGACCTGTGGTTCTCTTTTTCTTTTTTTTTAAATATATTTATTGTCAAGTTAGCTAACATACAGTGTAGTTTGGACTTCAGGAGTAGATCCCATGATTCATCACTTACATAAAACACCCAGTGCTTATCCCAACAAGTGCCCTCCTCGATGCCCATCATCCATTTTCCTCACCCCCTCCAACCCCTGATGCCCCTCTACCCTCAGTTTGTTCTCTGTATTTAAGAGTCTCTTATGGTTTGCCTCCCTCTCTGTTTGTATCTTATTTTTCCTGTGGGTTTCTTTTTTTAACACTTTATAAGAGAAGATGGTCATGTGAAGACTTAGACTTAACAGGGAAAATGTCCTGTGAAGACAGAAGCAGAAATCGAAATGATGCTAAGGAATGCAAAGGATGCTAAGGAACAAGCTAAAGAATGCCAAGGACTGAGAGCTACACCAGAGCTGGGACAAAATAAGGAAGGATTGTCCCTTACAGGTTTCAATGGGAACATGGTCCCGCTGACACCTTGATTTTGGACTTCCAGCCACCAGAACTTTAAGAGAACAAACTTCTGTTTTTTAAAGTCCCCCAGTTTGTGGCACTTTGTTACTGCAGCCCTAGAAAATGAAGACAGAGTTCATGAAATATGTTGATTCAATGGTAAAAATAATGGCCATTGAGTCTGTTGAATTTAGATTCTTTCATATTTTTATTTCTAATCTTTACAATAATCTTAAGCAGTGGAAATTATCACCTGTATTCAAGAATGAGGAAACTGTTACTCAGGCTAAGAAAATTTTCCAGGTGGCCCAGTTAATATGCATAGAGATTTGAGCCTGGTCTTGATAGCACCAAAGCCTGGAGAATGAGCCAAACTATAGAAACAAAATGTATCTGTAGTTATGCCAATGAATTCTCTGTGTAATGTCAACATTTCTCTATAATAATGAACAGGTATAATCCTATAGAATATTTGTTTTCTCTGGGAAAGTCACAGTATCTGCTGCCATTAAATGGCAATTACCTTGCAAAACTCTTTCGCCCTTTTGATCTCAAACTTGCCAAGTGCCCTAACAGAACAATACATTGCAATTTCCAAATCATTTTAAAAAACCCCAAAAAACACCACCTGCAAAAATGTTTAAGAACTTAGAGGAGAAAGGGAGAAATAAAATAATTAGTGTAACCTCAATTTCTTTGTTAAATATGTTTACTACTTGCTTACACGAAGGACAGGATCAGGTATATGTGATTTCTAGAAATAAAGCCATTAGGACAGCAGGCTAATACTTGCATTCATAGATTCAAGAAATATTTATGGCAGTCCTACTGCGTGCCAAGTGGTCAACACAACCTAGCCTGGGCTCTCACTGAGCTTTTGTTCTCTTGTGCGGAAACAAATACATACATGGTTTGACAGCTGTGATAACATGGTGGACAAAAGTGAAGAGCAGAAAAGAGGGGTTTCAGGGAATGGGGAGGATGCTGCCATTTGTGATGAGTAATCTGAGAAAGCCTCTCTGGCTCAGGGATTTGGGTTTGTTACTGTGTGTTACTATGTAACACAGTGTATTAGGAAAAATTACTACAATGCATTTTAAAAAGTACCCTTGAAGTCACTGTTGAGCTTTTGCCTAGGTGCAAATCCTTTCCTTGGTGAATTTAGTCTTTCCAAAATAACATTCCTTCTCCATTCTTACAAATGTAAAATGCAGCTTTCACTTTTAGTAGATTATGATTCCCATGTGGAAAGTAGGTACTATAACTAAAGAGCTCTATGTGTTTTAATCACGTACAGCTAGAAGCCCATGCATACACCACCAGCAGTCATTCTATTGCAAATGTGTGGACTTGGTTAATAATCCCAGTTTCTTAGACAGTATATACAAAAAATAATACATCTGTCATATGTGACAAAGCAATGTCAAAAATGGTGGCTCCAAGTCCAATTCTACTGAATACTACCTATAGGAACCCCCCATGTTTAGCACTCTCCTGGCCTTCAGGGAAATAACATGCTGTGGCAATACCAAGAGTGTGGGATAGAAATCTCTGGCAGGCCTGGAAATGAGCATAGAGCCAGACCCACATGTAAGCAGATGGAGTCTCAGCTTTCACCAAGATAAATTACCTAAAGGTCCCTCCTATTTATTCACAGAAGTAACAGAATTTCTCAGTTTATTTAAATCACTTTTATGCTAGGGAGGAATTTTTAGAAGGGTTTGAGGCTTTTAAGATATTAATGGTTTTCCATGAAAAAGACTACAAAAATACCAACAACAACAAAAACCGAAATACAACTGGAATCAATTAAGTTAGGAAGAGTCCAGATTAAGTAAAGTTAATACTGTTTTCAGCCCAAATATATCAGAGCCTTTAATAATGCTTACCGTGACTCTGAAAGGAAAAGGCAATATCCACCATTCTGAAAGTTAGGTGATAAGACTTTTCATGAAAGACAAGTTCTTGGGAATACATTTTTGTAAAAACATTTGGCTAGTGTTTTCCAGAAGGGCACGATAATGGAATTATTTCCTGGCTGAAGAAAGACTTTGTATGTCATAGCCATTCTCATTCATTGTCAGACACATGGCTGTCAGGCCATCAGCTAGCTTCAGCCTAGGTCCATCCTTATGGATGGGACACAGGGCAAGAAAAATTTGAGAGCTGGAGTTATTTGAGACATGGAAGACTGAGATACAGAATGCACTGAGAAGCTTGGGATGTGCAATTCTAGGTGGGTCGGGGAGATGGCAGCATTAGATATTTGAGTAAGATGTTATAAGATCAGTTGAGATTGAGGGTGGCAAAGCATATTTACGTTTTAAAACTTGTTACTGGCTGAAACCATATTTAAAAGTAACATGACACCCAGGGTCCATTCTGCTCACCCAGTCTACCAGTAGGATGGGCAGTGTCTACGGTTGGGATGCTGCCATTTGATCATTTGCACGCAGTACTTCAACAGTAAATCCTATATTCTAATTGAATAGGAATTCAGTATTATTTGTTTGTGAATTTACCCAAACCCAGAAATTTCTCCTAGTTTTAGGGGACGTATGTTTTTGCCCTTTCTAGGCACACTTTTGCCCCTCTTTTAGTAAATAAAAGCAGGACCCCAGAGTCCCTCTGGAGAACCACCTCTCCCCCAATGTCAGTCCATGTGGTTTAGGTAAGCTTATCATTTGGACTTTCCTAAAAGTAGCACATAAGGTAAATAGAGACAGGTAGTTTATTTGGGAGGCAGTTCCTGGAGCAGGGTGAGGAATAGGGAGACAGAGACAGAAAAAGAGGAAATGTCTGTACAAAGTCAACTATAGAGCTGGTTTTCACAGTGTGCAACTGGAACAAAATCCTACTAGGACTCTCAAAGAAACTTTATAGAAGACACCTAATAATTGTCTGAAAGCTGAGACATGGGGACCACTACCCATGAATTCCATGACCTATTATTTGACAGATGCAAGGGCATCAATGCTTGTGCACATCGAGACTGCATTAAGTTCAAGCTGAGAGAGTCTGCATGGTTTTGGAGTAATCTCTGATGCAGAAAAACAGATATGGCAGGTGTCTGAAGCCCTTAAATCTAGAGGTAGGTCTAGATTAACCTAACCTGATTGGCTATCACATCCCTAGGGTTACTGTAAAAACAGTGATTGGTTCAAGATGATCATGTTACTCAATTACAGCCAATAACAGTGAGAATTTTTCAGCAGTTGAGGGGGGAAATAGTCCCTTTTCTCCATCGGGCTTGGAGATTTGAGAATATAAGGCCAGGAGCACCACAATCCATTTGCAGCCATGCGGGAATTGCCAGTTCAAGGGCAATGGAGCCAGGAGAGGAAGAGAGACAAACTAGAAGCCCAGGATACTGCTTGAGCAGATGGAATTTATCGTGCAGAAAGTCAGACTGACAGCCTGAAGTTTTAATTTTTACAAGCCAATACATTTTCTGTTTTTAAGTCAGTTTGTGTTGGGTTTCCAATTGAGACCCTTGATTTGGGTGTTAATTAGAGTGTAGTACCAGACCAGCAGCATGAACATTACCTGGGAACTTGTTAGAAATGCACAAGCTCAGGCCCCAGGCCAGACTTGAGGATTCAAAGTCTCTGAAAGGCTCAGAGAACCTGAGTTCTCAGGCTCAGGAACCTGTATTTTAACTCGTGATTCTTCTAGATGATTCTTAGGTATGCTAAATGTGAAGAACCACTGCCCTAACAAATGCATTAAGTTAACCTGCCAGAGGCCAAAATATCATAGGTAAAAAGAATTGGAAAACCCCGCATCTAAAAACACAACAAAACAAACTAAAGGCAATCTTAAATGTGATTTGATATTTGGAGCAAGTTGCCTTCAAAATGTACAAAATGTACCCAGAATCAAGAGCAATCACAGTAGCTTTAAAAATTCCAGGGTGACCTGGAAGGGCACTGCAGAATAACTGCCATATATTTTTCATTTTTTCCTTATTAAAATTTTAGATTTATCTGCACAGCTCTGTCTCATTAGAGGGCTTGAAGACTGAAAAATGAAGACAAGAGCTTTAGATTTATTTCTTTGGATTTTACTTATTCTGACCCAAACCAGACAGAAGAACAATTACAGTGGATTTTTTTTTCTTTCCTTCATGGCAAGAGTATCTGATGAAATTTCATTTATATCCTCAGGTTTGCTAATGCTACTAAACACAGTCACCTTTCAGACCTTGAATGGTACAAAATGACTATCTTCTATTGTCTGCTTCTACAAAAATAATTACTCTGAGGAATTACTGGAGAGAAATAAACCCTGAATTTGATAATATTGTCCTCTAAAGCTACACAAGGAAACAAAACTTGGTATATTGGCCAAATTCATGGCTGCAGTCAAATCTTATCAAATCATAGAATATGAGGGAAGACCAATGTCCATTAAAGGAAGTAGAAATTATAAACATTTAAAAAGAAATAGAGATTTATTACTCTTCTATGGGAATCATAGCCTGTTAACCAACTGTTTACAAGCAGAAGTCCAAAAAGATCCCTTTTAATTCCTAATTAAGACTTGCAAAATTCATCCATATGGAAAATAGTCGATTTCTGGCATTGCTTAAACAATGTTTCTCTCAAACATCACGCTATAATTTGCCAGCAAAATTCTTCCATCATAGATTTAGGAGGTTTCTAAACCCCACAGGAATTGTGTTTCTAGGGCTTTTAAAACCGGTTATTTAGAATCTCAGAATACCTTTTCCAGAGACACTATGTCATAAAAAGTGATTAGTTCCCAGGTTGGTTATGGTTTGTCGTCAGCCCACAAAATCTCACTTCCTCTCTCCTTTGGACATGCGACTAAACTACATTTCCCAGTCTCCCTTGTAGTTGGGTGAGGTCATGTGGCTTGCCCGAGGCTATGTGACTGTCTTTTAAAAATATTTACCACACTCTCCAGATCTCCCTTTCCCTTGTCTGCTAAGGAGGGCCAGTGGAGGACTCTCAGACCATTGGGCAAGAGTCTGCAGGGGCGCCTGATGTGGCTCAGTCAGTTGGGCATCCGACTTCAGGTCAGGTCATGATCTCACTGCTCATGAGTTCAAGCCCCACGTCAGGCTCTATGCTGACAGCTCGGAGCCTGGAGCCTGCTTTGGATTCTGTGTCCAATTCTGTCTCTCTCTGCCCCTTCCCCACTTGTGCTCTGTCTCTGTCTCTCAAAAAACTAAATGTAAAAATTAAAAAAGAAAAGAATCTGCATACTACATCCTGTTTTTGGTAAATAAAATTTATTGCAACAGAGCTTATGTCCATTTGTTTATGTGTTGTTTGTGGAAACTTTGGCATACAATAGCAGGAGTTGCAATAGATTGTATCACTCAGAAAGCTGAAAATATGTACTATCTGGCCCTTTGAAAATAAAGTTTGTTATCTGCTGAAAACTTGGAAGCAACCAAGATGCCTGACAGATGAATGGATAAATAAACTGTGGTACATCCAGACAATGAGATATTATTCATTGCTAAAAAGAAATCAGGAATCAAGCCATGAAAAGACATGGGAGAATCTCAAATGCACATTACTAAGTGGAAAAGTCAATCTGAAAGACTATGTAGTGTATAATTTCAACATTCTGGAAAAGACAAAACTATGGAGATAGGAGAAAGAGCAGTAGTGGCCATGAGTTTAGGGGAGGATGGACAGAGGGATGACTAGGTGGAACACAGAGGATTTTTAGGACAGTGAAAACTACGACACTGTGAAGGTAGATACGTGTCATTATATATTTGTCTGAACCCACAGAATATACAACATCAAGAGTGAATATAAACTGTAATAATGTAATTTAATAATATATTATAATTTAATATATTAATTAATAATATATTTTGATTTAATATAATACAGTGTAAACTATGATGTGTTGGTGTGAGTTCATCGACTGTAACAATTGTACCCCTGGTGGGGGATGCTGACAGGGGGCAGCTGTGCGTGTTGAGACGGGGACAGGGAGAATATGGAACATCTCTTATCTTCTGCTCAAGTTTTCTGTGAACCTAAAACTGATCTCAAAAGTAAAGTCTAGAAATATAAATATAGATGATAGATAGATAGATGACAAATAAGTATTCCAACCTCTGTCTAAGGGATTGTGGAACCAACAGATGGAAAGAGCTTGGTTTTCTGAACGACCTTGTGATCTAGTGTCCTTTGCCGCTGCACTTACATGCTTTTGATTTTAATGCAAGCAGCAAACAAATTTATATTTTGTTACACTTCAAGATCTGGGGGATAAGACCAGTTGTAGATGCCAAGCTGGGCTATCTGAACTAACACATCAGGGTACCCCTCAAAATTATTTGTTTCAGTGGCGATAATATAGTAAACCTGACCCCTAAGTCATTCTGAGGTCTTCCACAGTCAGTGAGTAACGCAGGGCCCCTTGGAGCTATGTTGGAATGGAGGGTGTGGGGTGGGCTGCCCCCACAGAGTCTGGCCCTAAAGGATATGGCATCAACACTGAAGGAGAAGGTGGGTGAGGTGTTGGTTATTCTCATGAAGGGGATGTGGACAAATTGCATTCATGAATTGACATCTTTCTTCACTGAAGAAAAATCTGTAGATGGACCTGATTGTAAATACCAAAACTACGGATCTTGATTAAATAATTTTTTTCTACGTTTGGAGGTACCTTCAGCAGTAGTTTGGGGTCCAGAATAACAATCTTTTCATAAAATGGAGAAATACATTATTTTCCTGTCTTCTGTAAAACAAAACAAAACAAGACAAAACAAAACAAAACAAAAACTGTGTGTGTTTTTCCCCCAGCCTTCATTTTTCAATTCCCCTGGATTCAATTTGCCCCAAGAGCTCTGAAATGCTTAGATATTATTTTATTATCTTTCCTGAAACACACATTTGCTACATCTTTCTTATATTTTGCTGATATTATAACTCCTTTGGAATGAATCCTAGCATCTCCAATGTTGCACTGAGAAACTTGAGAGACAGGTTAGCCATTTGCTCTACATTAATGGGCAGAGAACTCTATCCTCGGGGTAGCTTCCTGATTGCTGACTATAATAACCAGTGTCACTTACACAATAAAAAGTTTTATGTGAATTTTTTTATTGTCTCCCTCCTGGAAAATTATAGTTGTTGCTCATCCAGCAGATGTGTGAGGCCGCAGGCTGAGTGCATCTGCCTCTCCTTTACATGGTCACTCTGGTCCCTCCCCCAACAGAGAGGCAATTTTCCCAAAGCTTCTTTGCAAATCAAATCTAGATCACAGGACACTTTTGCAAGCATATTTGTGACTGTGCTCCCTTTTGTCTAAACTGACCTCTGTCTATCTTTTCCTCATGTATAGTTGAAGAGGACTTCACCTTTTCCTAGTGTTTTAGTGTAGGTTTCCCTACAGGCTGACCCTGAGTGAGAATTTCAGTGAAAATACTTTCTCTCAGGGGTGACCCCAGAAAACACTGGTAGGCTTATGGTAAAGTAAGATGGGGTGAGAGGGAAAGCAGTCAAAAAGGGTGTGTTACCAAGCCAGTTACCATGGTAGACTCAATCCCAATGGAGAATTCTAGAAGCCCTCAGTAGAGCATGCAAAAAATTTATCTTATTCAAAGGACAGGGAGCCACATCCCACCAGCCACAGATGGATGCTTTTTGGTGGTGTCAGTTCCTTGGAACTTGCAGCTCATCACAGGGGTGGGCAAAGTGGGCCTCTTAGTCCAGAGAAACCCCTCAGGCAAAGAAATGCAGATGGTGGGCTTTGAAAACTGAGCTGATGTGCACCAACATGGGATGTGGCAGGCACCGACAGCATCTGATATACTTTGGAGGAGAGTTCAGTGTCACCTCAGGGCTTTTCCTCAGGTCTGAATTAACAGGCAGAACCTCAGATAAAACTATCCACTGGAAAAAGGGGTTTCTGCCACCTTCCTTTCTCCCTCCCTAAAGAGTGGCTTTGTAAGTAAACAGGGTATATTGTTGCTTCGATAATGGAGCTTCAGAGGAAGCTGGAACACTTAACCTTCTAGACTCTTCCCTTCCCAGCGCTGTGATACGTAAAATTCCAAAGTTCATCAGTTAAATTATAAATTCTCTGGGGGCACAGAAAGTGAATAAAAAACGTCACCTGCATTGATCTGCGGCATGAATGAGCACTTTGAAAATGTGAGGAGGTAGTGGATGAGAGGTGTGTTGAACGTGTACGAGGGGGCTTGTGCAGTGTATGTTGTGAGTATGCAGGTGGCCTGTGTATTGTATATTTGTGTTGACTGTGTGTGTGTGTGTGTGTGTGAAGCTGTTCACCTGAGGTACTCACCATCAAAGTGGTACCTGAATATATGGGTTTCACTGAGAAAGGCAAATATTTGAGGTTCTAAGAACATCTCTGCCTTCTCCTTAAGGACCTGGCTGGCCGCTGTGAGGAAAAGCCCCTTAAACCATTTACTTTACAGCTCTCCCATCCCCTCCCCACCCAATGCTGTTCAATTCCTGCTGCTTTCACATTAGCTTCAACTGCAGACTCTGCTGGCTGGGGTGTGAGGAAGGCTCTGAAGTGCTCTTATATTCCCAGGTAACTCAGTCATGGATCCTGGATCTCCAGAGACCAGAAGAAAAGGCTCAGGCCCTGGGCTAGAAGGCTGTCTAAGGACTGTAAATCCTGACTAATTTAAGTGAAGAATGTGTAAAAGAGGTGCCTTAAGCAAGAAGGCCAGACATTTCTTGAACTTGGACAAAGGGAAGTGAAAGTACCTGAAGAGCCAGAGAGAACCTAGGAATTATCTATTTTCTAGCAATAGTGCCTGCCTTGTTTCCAGTTTCCTTCCATCCATCATGTCCCCACAACTCATAGAGTGTGCCATGACCATCCCGAACCCAGAAACCACTGGCGCTAATGAACCTGTTTCCCAACCCTTGCTATGCATTGGAATTAACTGAAGGATTTTGAAACTGCCAGTGCCTTGGTCCACCCTGGAGATTTTTATATAACTGGTTTGGGAATCTTGGACATCAGAACTTTTAAACCTCCCTAGGCAGTTCCAATGTGCAGCCAAGGTTGAGAACTACTACACTGAACCAAGTCAAGTTTACAGAGCTATCCCGGAGAATGTCCTGGCTATTGTTGAACATCTGATTGTCATCTTAAAATTAATGTCTCCAGACCTACACTCATGATTTACCCCAAAATGCCCAAATCTGCTCTTCCCACCATTTCCCATTTGCTCAGGGCAATGACCTTGGTGTCATCCGTGAGGTTTCTCCCACACCCCACACCCCTTCTGTCAGCAAATATCGAAAGCTCTGTCTTCCTCATTCACCTGGAAAGTGATGCCCTTTTGTTATCTACACCTTTACCATCAGGTTCAAATTAACCTTGTTTGCTCATCTGTATTATTGTGATAGCCTTCTAACCCATCCACCTACTTTCGTCTCCCCAGGCCCCTTTAAATCACATCACACAGCATTCACATGAGCCTTATCAATCACAAACATCATTTCCTTCTTCTGTTCAGAGCCCTCCAATTGTTTCTCATCTTATTGTGGGTAAAAGCCTGAATCGTATATACCCTTATGTGATCTGCCTCCAGCTACCACACAGTGGGAAATCCTCTATGGAAGGAATTCCTTGGTTAGGAAAGTATGAGAACTTCAGTGTTAAACCAAATTAAACAGGCATGGTAGAACTTCTCCAAAACTATAACATGCTGTGTATCAGTATGAAGTCCCCAAGGACACACTGTATGCAGCACCTTCCAAACTCACTCAAGGAAAACTTTTTTGAAAAATACCATCTCCACTTCCCATTGACTATGACATTAACCTGCTTTGCTGACTCATAGTAAAGGGAACTGGATGGGCCTGCTAAACCCCATCACCTGAGCAAAACCAGGAGGGCCTTGAAGAAAGTGGCCAAATTCCTCACCTTCACAGGCCAGGCCAGGAATATGGGCTGAATGGTTGGGTTTCTGTTTATGTTCTTCGTTCTAGTTTCTGAATTTGGTAATAAGAAGCACAGCTGGTGGATTAACTGATGTTTATGAATTAAAAAAAGATACAGAGATTCAGCATATTGTTAAGAGTGGTGGTTAATGTGGGGATTGGATAGTCCAGATAGAATAATGACACCCTATGTATTTAAGTTACACCCTATTTTATTTGAAAAGGCATAGGTCTCTTTAAAAAGTTAATAAACAGGGGTGCCTAGGTGCCTCAGTTGGTTAGGCATCCAGCTTCGGTTCAGATCTTGGTTTCATGGTTTGTGGGTTCAAGTCCCGTGTCAGGCTCTGTGCTAACAGCTCAGAGCCTGGAGCCTGCTTCGGGTTCTGTGTCTCCCTTTCTCTCTGCTCGTCCCCCACTCATGCTTTGTCTGTCTGTCTGTCTCTCTCTCTCCAAAATAAATAAAAAATATTAAAATAAAAAAATTAAAACGTTAACAAACATATTTTGCTACTTAGCTGGACTCAAGAAATATTATTTGAATATGGTAAAAGCCCTTAAAGAAGCAGGTAGCATTTAAGTAAATTGGTATCAATCAAAAATGTCGACCATGCTGAGTTGACTGCTCTTGTTTAGGGGATAGAAATCAGATGGTTTAAGAACCTTATTGCTATTGTGCATGCTTGTAACCAGTGCAAGGCAAAGATTCACTCTTTCCCAGGGTAGGTGTAGAGAGAATATTTTCCATCCCTGTATCGCTTGAAGCACCCTGACAGTGGTGGCATTTTGAAACCCAGAAATAGCTTTAAAAACCTGCCATCTGAATTTGGGAAAAGTAATAGGTTTTGATATGGCATAGACATGCTATGAATTTAGCAACCAACACACTAGGCTCCAGCCCCACGCAACCCAGTCTCACGGGCCCTCCTCCTTTATTGCTAGGCTTCTATTTGAGGGCAAAGAACCTCAGAGTCTGAGACATAACCTGACCCAGCTATCCTCTTCAGAAATTCATGCCTGCAGCTGTCCAAATGGTGCTGTTGTTTTTTCTTCAAAACCTGATTTCTCTTCCTATTCCCCAGCTGAGCTCAAACAAAGACGAACAGATGACATATTTCTACAAACATAGCATGTTTGTTTTGTTGTAAATACATGCAGAGATCAAGAAAGTTAAGCCAAACTTTGCAAGGCCAGAGGTGTTACCAAGAGAATGCCATTACAGTCTCCTGACCAATATATATATATATATATATATATATATATATACACACACACACACACACACACACACACACACACACACACACATATAGTTCGCCAAAGATTAAGAAAGAGAAAGCTCACAGTCCCCCACCCCTTAACATTTTATAGTCTAAGAGGGAACTGCAAACTGTCAGGAACTTCCTTCTTTCCAAGTGTCTTTGAAGCAGATGGATTTCAGTTAGATGCATAGTAATGCAGTTAGGGTTGCTTTATGTTTAATTATAAATCAACAGAAATAACCGTTGTTCTCATTGTTGACTGGGTTACTTTGCCATTTTGAAACTATCCTCAAATACTGTTTTGCTTATATTTTCCATTATCTTTGGAGATTTTCACAAAATCTCACGCTCAGAAACAGATGCATGTACTGGTCTAAAAAATTAAATGTTTTCATTTTTATTATTTACTGGTATAATATTTATATAGTAGAAGCTTTCCTCCAATTAATCATGCAATGTGAGTGTTTGATCTAGGGATCCCCTTTAGGAAATAGAGGAGAAATGTATGAGTGAGGTCAGCGAGTGTATGTGGAAGATAGGAAGGATGCATTTGAGAGAGCAAAAGAAAATATATTCAGGCACAACTGAAATACTAGGGAAAAAAAGAAATTGTGTTTAGTGGAGGAGAGTGGGTCAGAGAGAGAGTGGTATATGCTTCATACCAGAAAGCCTCTGCATATATGATATAGGACTTGAATGACTTGAATGACTTACTATGTAGCTGGTGGAACTCTAGGTCCCAGGAAAACAGCAATTAATAACAATAAGAAAAATTTATATGTAGATAGATAGATAGATAGATAGATATAATCTATCTATATAGATAGATATATACAGATATATATATATATATATATATATATATATATATATATATATATATATATATCTGCCTTCAGGGAGCATATCTTCAGGTGAAAGGTACAGTCAAATGCATAATAATATCTTAAGTGGAATATGTAATATATTAGGTGATAAGTGCTATAGAGAACATTTTTATAAAATAGGATGAGGGATAAAGAGTAGGGGAAGAAATGAGTAAAATCTTTTTTTCTTTAAGTTTATTTATTTATTTTGAGAGCAAAAGAGCATTAGCAGGGGGGGGGCAGAGAGAGTGGGAGAGAGAGAGAATCCCAAGCAGGCTCTGCACTGTCAGTGTGGAGCCCAATGTGGGGCTCGAACCCATGAACAATGAGATCATGACCTGAGCTTAAGTCAGACACTTTACCAACTGAGCTGAGCCACTCAGGCACCCCAGAAATGAATACAATCTTAAATAGGGAGCCAGGGAAAACCTCGCTGGTGACATTAGAGCAAAGACCTGAACCAGGTGAGGGATGAGGGAATGAACCTGATATACAATACCTAGAAAAAGAAGTTGGAGTGGTGGAAACAAGTCCTAAGGTGGGAGTGTGCCTGTCAGGTTCAAAGAGCAACAAGGAGATCCATGTGGTTGGGGTGAGTAAATGCAGGGGAGAGTGGTAGGGATTACTACATAGGAGTAATGGGAGGACCAAGATGCTGGGTAGAGCTGGAGCAGTTGTGTAGCATGTGCACTGCACAAAGACACAGGTTGAAGGAGCAAGTGGAGTCTGTCATCCAGCCAGCCCTTGACTTGTCCAGGTGTAAGCTCTGTTGTAGGGCTGCATCTGCCAAAGGAGATTAGAGCATTTTCATTCTCACAAAGGCACCAACCACTCAAATAAGGTTTCAGTAAGCAGACCTAAGAAGTATCAGAGTTGGACCCTTAAAAATGTTTTTTGACTAAAGACATTCTATAAACTTCTATACCATTGTGATGACATTGGTTTGAACTCTGGAGAAATAGAGGGTTTGAGCACAGATGTAACATGATCTGACTTGTTTAAGATCAAGTTTTCACCTCTGTTGAGGATAGACTGAAGGGGGCACCATCAGATGCTTGGAAATCAGTCAGCAATTTATGAAACATTTAGCTAAGAAATGATGATGACTTACACTGGCACGTAGTAGACAATATGGTAAGAAATGGTGGGATTTGGGGTGTTTAGGAGGTAGAAGCAACAGAACTTGTTAATGGCACAGACTGTTAACAAAATAGAAAGGTCTATTGATACTGAGTATTTACCCTGAGCAACTGGAAGGATGGGATTTCCATTACTGAGATGGAACATCTCTGGAAGAGCAGAGCTGGGGACATATTAGGTTTGAGATATTTATTAGCCATCCAGATAAACAGTCAAGGAGATATTGGAATGTATGAATTTGGAATTCAAGGTGGAAGTTCAGAATGCAGAAATAAATTTGGAATCATTAGTATATGGATGTTTTTAAAACAAAGAGACTGAATGAGGTCACACAGAGAGCAAGTGTAGATGGATAGAGAAGAGGTGGAAATCCTGAGTCATGTGATTCTCCCATAGTAGGACATCATGGAGATCCAAGCAAATAACTACCGAGTCTGAGAAGGAACTGCCAGTGAGTCAGAAGGAAAACCTTAAATGTGTGAAGACCTGAAAGCCAAATGAAGAAAGAGTTTCAGGGAGGAGTGAGTGATCAACTGCCAAGGATCCACCTTGGGTTTAGCAATGTGACATTGACGAGAGCAGTCTGACCTTCATGGAGCGGTAGAAAAGAAACCTCATCAGAATGGGTTTAAAAGAAAATGAGAAGTGAGCAATTAGAGAGGGAGAGTATTGGACACTTTTGAAAGGGGTTTAACTATAAAGAAAAGGGAGGGAATGGGACAGTAGAAGGAGAAGTGGATCAAGACTTGTTTCTCAGAAGAAATAATGACATATGGGTATACTGAGAAGGAAGATCCAGTAGATAGAAAAAAAGCTGGTGAAGCAGGAGAGGGAGAAAATAATCTTCTCACACTTATAAGTATAAAAGGACAGGATGTAGTACATAAGGGTACGGTTTAGCCTTGGATGAAAACCAGCCTGGGAATTCCATGGTAACAGAGAAAACAGGAGCTATGGGCACAGATACAGGTGAGTAGGTAAACGTGATGGTGGGAGTTTGTGCAAGGTTTCTTCTGAATGCTTCTATTTTCTCACTGATCGCTTCTCGGCCTTTTGGCTAAGATCAAGTGTATTTTCTCAGTGAAACAGAAGATACATCATCAGCTGAAAGTGAAAATAAAGAAAGCTGTACTGAAGGCTTGAGAAGAGAAAAGGAAGCGTGAAACAGTTGTTCAAGAAAGCAGGAGAGTAAACTTGAGTAGGAAAGTGCAGCATTATTGCCAGGCAATGCTACAAGCCAACTATGCTCAGCTAAATGAATAGGTAGAGAATCTAATTTAATTACGGCTGGAGTTTTGCCAATAGAATAGGCCAAAGCAAGAGAGAAACAAAGGGATTGAGGGTATATCCAAGGGAGCAATTCTAATAATTAACTTTAGAATTGAAGCCAGGAAAAGGGTTCAAAGGCCATAAAGAGGTTTGGGACAGTGAAAAGATGGTAGGAGCAAAGGACTGTAGATCCTGACCCAGGGGTTGAAGAACTGTTGGAGAAATTACCAGATAAAGGAGAGACATGCTTGAAACTGAGATCATGAAGATCTTCTTGAGTGGTGATGATAATGTCTGGGGTGTGACCAGCAGTGTGAATGGCTAAGTTGGGGAGGAGGACAAGATCACTGGAGGAAAGGAGGTCAAGGAATTGATGGCATTGGAAGGATATCTATGTCAGTGTCTTTCAAACAAGAGTGTTATCACCTGGGAGGAGGGAGTTGAAAATATGTTAGGGAATTTTTAAAAATAAAATTTTTATTTTAGAATAGTTTCAGATTTACAAAAAAAATAGGAAGTTAGTACCAAGTTTCCATATACCCTACACCCTATTTCTCCAATTATTAACATTTTAAATTAGTATAGTATATTTGTCACAATTAATGAACTAATATTGATAATTATTAACTAGATCCACACTGTATTGACATGTGTTTACTTCTGACCTTTTTTTTTTTCTGTTCCAGGATCTCATCCAAAATGCCATATTACATTTAGTTGTCATATCTCCTTAGGCTCCTCTTGGCTGGGACAATTTCTCAGGCTTTTCTAATTTTTGCTGACTTTGTGTTTTGAGAATACCTACATCAGCTGTTTTGTAGAATACACCTCAATTGGGATTTTTCTGATATTTTTTCTCATGATTAGACCGGGATTATGGGTTTTAGAGAGAAAGACCCACTTTACAGAGGTAAAGTGCAATCTTCACATTGTATCATGTGTACATGCTATCAACGTGGCTGATCACACTTGACGTTGACCTTGATCACTTGACTGAGGTAGTTCATGTTTCTTCACTGCAATTTGATTCTTTTCTTTCCCTTTCCACACTCCAGTCTTGGGAAGGAAGTCATTGCATGCAGTCCACACTTAAGGAATGAGGAGTTTTCTGGAATGCAAAGTAGCTACACGAATTATTTGGAAGTCTTCTGCATAATAGATTTGTATATTTTCCTTCATTTGTTTATTTATTCAATTATTTATTTATATCAGTATGAGCTTGTGGATATTTATTTTATACTTGGTGTTGTAATCCAATACTGCTTTGCTTATTGTGTTATTCAAATTGTCCCAGCCTTAGGAGCTCTTTCATTTGACTTCTGTGCCCCTTTGACATACCCCCATCATTGTGGAGGTTTTTTTATTTTTAGCACTTTCTTTCTAGTCCTACCATATGCTCCAGGTTCATCTTGTAGATTTCCTGTTCCAGACTATAGTAGCCATTTCTCCAAGGAGCTCTGGCTTCTTTCATTGGAGAATGGTATTAGAAATGAAGATTGGAGTGTTAGCTTTGTTCATTATTGTGCTTGTTGTTGCTTCTAGGGCCTCTCAGTTGACAAAGCAAGAAAATATATGTGCATATACACATGCACATTCACAAACGTACATATATATGCTCACACACATATATGTATATGTGCTTATGTATATGCCTATATATGTATCTATACATATATATGTATAGATACACTTATGTTTATACCTATATACACACATACACATATGTATGTACTTATATATACCCATATGTGTACATATACAGACATAATAATATATGCATGCATATACATAGATATACCTGCATATATACACATATGTATATATACACATGTGTATACATACACACATATAGAAATAGACATATATATACACACATGTATACATATACCCATATCTGTAAATATTTCTATATGTAACAGTTTCTATAGTATCTATATTAAGCTAAGCATGAATTCATACTGATGTTTCTGACTCCAACTCAGTATCATATGGATCATTCTAGCTTCCTCCACTTGCTTATCTGTGACCTCCTTCTCTGATGGGGCACTTTCAAACCTGGAAGCATTACTGGCAATTAAAGGGCAGGATTAAGACAAGTCAAATACTCTGCAACCCAAGAGATAGTGTCATATTAGTGAAGAATTTCCTTCCCCTAAATAATATCAGTGCCCCCTTGGGAATACTGATTTATGTGGACATCACATCCCCAAGAATTCCAATGGGAATAACATTGTATAGGGTTACAATGAGTGACAAAAACTTCAAGAAATGAAGGGAGTGTCCTGTAGGTGGGTGAATGACTGCTTCAAGGATATGAAGTGAGAGTATATGAAGTGAGGGACCTTACTAACAAACTTACTAATTTGATTTTATTAATGGCCCCAATTTTCCAGACCTCCCTATATTCATGGCCTTTCAAATGTGGCCTTGCAGTGTCTCTTGTCAGCTATGGAATCTATTCCCCCACTCATTGAATCTGAGCTGGTCTTATGAATTACTTTGGCCAATAGAATGCAGTGAGAGAGATGCTGTACCAGTTCTGACCCTGAATCTCAAGAGTCTTTGGGTGTTTCTGCATGTCTTCCTATGCCTCTGGTATAGAACATGGCCCAGTTAATTTTCCAGAGGATAAAATACAGAAGTCTCAGAACAAAGTCATACAGCCCAAACCATCCTAGATCAGCCAACATCAGCTGATCCCCAGGTATAGGATAAGTCCAGTCAAAACTAGAGGAAACTCCAGCTGAATGTGGCTGTATCTTGTATGGCTTCCAATGATTCTGGTATTTATGCCCTGGTGAAAGCTTTCCTTTGAGTGTGGGCTGGACCTAGTGACTTATTTCTAATAAACAGAATACAGCAATGTGATGAAATGTCACTTCCAAGATTAGGTTACAAAAGGCTGATTTCTGTCTTGCTCATTCTTTTGCTTCTCTCCTATAACCCTTGCTCTGGGGGAAGCAAACTGTTGTATTGTGAGGAGCCCTATGGAGAAGCCCACATGGTAAGGAACTGATGTGTCCAGCAAGAATCTGAGGCCTGACAACACTCAAATGAGTAAACTTGGATGCTGATCAAGCCCCAGTCAAGCCTTGAAACAAATGCAACCCTGGCCAACACGTTTATTGCATCCCGTGCCAGACCCAGAGCAAGAGGACCCAGCTAAGCAGCACAAGATTCCTGACTCAGTGAAACTATGGGAAGATAAATGCATATTACTTTAAGCTGCTACATTTGGGGATAATTTGTTAGCTCAAAAATAAATAACTAATACATCAGCCTAAACCAGCAATCTGACGATCTGATAACTAAGCAAGCTCATTGCTTTAAGCCTCTGGTTGTGGAGATAGCTTGTTATGGAGCATTGTCATGGCAATAGAAAACTGACATACGTGAAATTCACACCTGGGTGTTTTAGGGAGCAGGGAAAGGGGATGGATTGGAAAGAGCAGTGAAGAGAATGGCAGACAGTGTCCTCACTTCCAGGCCCAAGGCTATAGAGAGGGTATCAAATTTGTTGATTTCTGTATACAGATTTTGAAATTTTATTGTTTAATAGCTTCATCTTGCATACAGAAATGGCCCTTTTTAGATCATAAAATCTTGTAAATCAATTGTGTAAGCTATTAATTTTGATAGACCAGAGAAGGATAAATTTTCTTCTCACAGCTGAGATCCAATTCTATTCTATCACAATGTCACAGTGTCTATGTGCAATATTCAAGGGTGTTTTTGGTTTTGGTTTTTTGGTTTATCATAACAGAAGATCAAAAGCATATTGTACAGTTGTGCAATAGAAGTAGCCTACATTTTTTTAATGTTTATTTTTTTGAGAGAGAGATAGAGTGTGAAAGGGGGCAGAGAGAGGAAGAGACAGAATCTGAAGTAGGCTCCAGGCTCCAAGCTGTCGGCACAGAGCCCGACACGGGCCTCGAACTCACAAACTGTGAGATCATGACCTGAGCTGAAGTCGGATGCTTAACTGACTGAGCCACCCAAAAGCCCCTACATTTGAATTTGCTTTTTAAAATGTCACTTAGGTAATTATAGGTAGATAGAAACAAATGGAAATAATCTATAAGTACAGAACATTTAAGGAAAGCCTGAAATAGATCATAGGTAGCTAGACTAAATTAGAAGACAGATAGGTAGGTAGGTAGATAGGTAAATAGATGATAGATCTATTGATATAGATATAGATAGATAGATGACAGATAGGTAAGTAGATAGATGACAGATGGTAGATAGATGATAGATAGATAGGTAGATAGATAGAAAGGTGATAGATAGATAGATAGATAGATAAGACAGATAGACAGAGATCCTCTCCATCCACAAATACACATATATTGAAACAGTAAAGTTGCCCCAAGTGTAGTAGATGCTATCCCGATGGCCTTTACTTGGCCAATGTATCTATCCCCCAGCTACAGAGCGTTTACTGCTAAAGAGCTTCAGGCTGCACACTTCTTTGGAGACTGCTCTCTGCAGTAAAGAAGCCATCTCACTAGGGAGGTTCTATGACAACACTTGGAGTGATCTGCAAGGATCCAAAGTGTCCAGCCCCTTGCCTCAATGTGGGGCCAACTCTTAGGTTTAAATTCATGATCTGGAACTCTCTGTGTGATCAAGCCAAGGTTAATCTCCAAAGAAGACCATATGCTTGCTTAGCTCTTCCCTCTGCCTCACCAGCTTCTCTGACTCTTCTTCTCCTGAGAGCCCTCCCTCAACAAATCACATGCATTGGAGTTCCCATCTCAGGGTCTGCTTCCAGGGAAAATGACCACAAGCTTTATACAGATTTTCTTATTTTCTTTCACAAATTTAACTTGTAATTCGACTTGAATATTGGCACTCCCCAGTGTGTGTAGGTGTGCATGTGTTTCCCATGGGTGGCTTTGCCCAGGACAAAAATACTTGACACCCTTTTCCTGAGTCATGTTGGCCGGTTATACCGTCATTCTGCACCAACTCTCAGTCCCAAATGCTGTCTTCCATTTGGTCTTGTCATGGAATGAAAGAGCTCAGTCAGCAGGAAAACAGAGATTCCTCAATTCATCTTGCAATATGGCTTTGGTAGACTTGGAAGTTTCTCTGGAGCATCATGAGAAAGAAATGTCTGGAGTCTGAGCTTGGTGCTCAGGGTACCAAGAGACAATTCACATAATCTTTATTGTGACATTTGCCTCTGCCTCTTACATCTTTCTGAGACAGTGCATTCTTAAGATCAGAAACATCACCTGAAAGGCACTGGCAGGGAGAGGTTTCTTAAAGGCACAATGTTCCCTTTATGTACGTTTCTTTCCTTTACTGGCCCTTTGATAATTATCTAGGTGAAAGAGGAGATAATGCAGACTCAGGGCCGGTTGGAGCCTCTAGTACAGTTGTACCTACTTCTTGTATAAAGTAACATGAATTCTAAACGTCAGTATAAAGGTACTTTATACAGGGTGTAAATCTTTTGATTATTTCTACCACAAGGGGCTTGAGAGAACAAAGGAGTTTGTTTCCATTCAGAAAGGAAGAGAGAAGGAAATCTTGAACGTTTTTTTTTTTAATTTTTTTTAATATTTATTTATTTTTCAGACAGAGAGAGACAGAGCATGAATGGGAGAGGGTCAGAGAGAGGGAGACACAGAATCTGAAACAGGCTCCAGGCTCTGAGCTGTCAGCACAGAGCCCGACGCGGGGCTCAAACTCACGGACCGCGAGACCATGACCTGAGCCGAAGTCGGCCCCACAACCGACTGAGCCACCCAGGCACCCCTTGAATGTTTTTTTAAATGTCATACTATTAAGCTGCTGGGTGGCTCAGTGGGTTAAGGCCCTGACTCGTGGTTTCAGCTCAGGTCATGATCTCATAGTTCATGGGATCTAGCCCTGCACTGAGCTCTGCACTGACAGTGTGGAGCCTGCTTGGGATTATCTCTTTTTCTCTCTCTCTCTGCCCCTCCCCTGCTTGCAATGCACTCTCTCCCTCTTCTTCAAAATAAACATATAAACTTAAAATATTTTTTAAATAAATAAAATGTCATATGATGATGGTGTAGAGTCACATACACATGCAAATAGGGTTAACCAGTTGGCATTTTGTTAATTTAAGAATCCAGGGCCATCTCTAATGGTACACTGTGTGGATATGATAATGGGGGCAAAGTTCCTGTTAAAAAAAGACAAAAGTCTGAGTCTGAGAAAGTTTAGAGTAAGGTTGAGGTTGACAAAGTCCACAAAGGGAATTGAAAACACATTGCTGGCTGACTAGACATCAGGTGTAAATCTCCTCTTCTCCTAAGTAAGCTCATATAATTCTAATTACAACCCATGAAATAGGTACCCACTCAATCCCTATTTTACAGATGAGGGACAGAGTCTTAGGGAGATTAATATAATATTTCCAAGGTCATAAAATGTGTGAGTGGCAAAGTCTAACTCCTAATATCCTTACTTTTGTCAAGTGATGCTAGATGTGATTGAACAAGTCAAGTGGCAAAGGGCTGGGCGAGACAGAGGAAGGTTTGCTATGCAGAGTGTATGAGAAAGGGTAGCATTTGTACTGGACCCTGTACTGGACCCTAAATGAAGACCATGAGTGTCTATAGCAGTTAAGAGCAGTCTAGTAAAGTGAAGAACAGTACAGCTTCTGTGTCCACTTTGATGTGTGATCTTACACAAATTAATGGACTCCAAGCCTTGATATTTTCATCCCTTGAGTAAGACAAATAAAACCTTACTTTTTAGGGTCATGATAAGGATTAAAAATTATATATGTGGAGGGTCTGGTACATAGTAGATATAATAAGTGATAACTGACCAACTAATTTATTTGCTTACTTCATGGACTATATTGCCTTGGGTCCTGTAGATTAAAAACTAGGCAATGACTAACCACTCAAGACAGTTCAACTGCAATCCCATTGAGGAGATGTATGTTACAAGGGCAGAAAGGGAGCTTGTGAAAGGAAACCTCAGGTTACATTCCGGATCTCATCAGAGAATAAGAAAATGCCATTCCCAAGGTTATGTTTCCCCCTATTCCTATACACACTCTATTCCAGTCATTATGAATAATGGTGAGTTCTTTGCAATCCTACTGCTTCTCTGACTCTACTGCCTGATCTCCTACCATGTCTGGGTTTTTCTGGATATCTCATTTTTCACAGCTCAGCCTAGATATTATTTCTCTGAGAATCCTTCCTTCATGCACTAGATGCCTTCCCTATCTTATGCTATAGCACCTTTTATCTCCCTTATCAGAGCACTTATATCCCTGGATAATAATTGCTCACTTACTCACTTGACTGGAACATAACTGGGGTTCCATATGGCCCAGTTTCTGTATAGTACTACTTAAAGAAAACTGTTGAGGGCCACTCAAAATGTTACTCTCTTTCAAAAATACCAGGGGTACCAGTGGGTATATTTAAAGTAAAGAACTTTTAAAATATTTTCTTTAGCTAAATCTCTTATTTTCAATATCTGTTTCATGCCTGAGAGATGCTGAAAAAACAACAACAACAACAACACAGGAATAATAAAAGCTGTCTCTTTGCTTCGTTTCTCTCTTCCTTCCCCAAAACTCTCTCCCAAAAACTTTCCCAGACCTAGCCTACCTGGTTTTTCTTCTCTCTCTCTTCATCTACAACACAGATCTTTATTATGATGATCAATGTAACATATCTACATTATTCGGATTTATTTTCCCTTTTGCTTTACTAAGAGATGTGAAGATGACTGGTAAGCAAGAATCTTCAGTTGGGGAGATGGAATAGAGAGGAGGGAAGACACATTTACACTTTTGGCTCTTTTTTTTTTTTATGTACTTAAATCCCCCAACTGAAGATAAGGATCAGGTCATGTTAAATAATATATTCTAAGCATTTAGCATGGTGCTTAGTAAAGAGTGGACATTTGGATACATGAACAAATGAATAGATAACACAAATGGGAGAAACAGACTTCCTATAAATGTTATGAAATAGGCAAATTAGTCTGATTTTAAAGACTGAATAGCAGCCTCTGTGCTTTCCCCGAGCTGAGGATACTCCTGAGATGACCCTTTTATCACGTTTAACAAATACTTAAATCATATGGTGTGGTTAAGGTTGACATAGAGTAGTTCAAAGTCCAAGTTCATTCTTAAGAGATTTATCAAGTCTGAGGTAAATAATCCTGAATAGCCTTCAGCTTCATTTTACTTAGTCCTGAGGTACTTAAAAGAGATAAAATGACTCCAGGGCTAAGATTCTAATGTTTTCTGTTGAAAAGTTTATTTGTAATCATAGTATTTCTATCTGTTGTAAATACTTTGGGATCCTACTTACATTTTATTGCAATCCAGAGGCTAATCAACATTACCTGTTGCTAAGCATTCACTTTTACTTGGCCTCATTCAGTAGGGAAATACGTATTTGCAAGGCTGGGCACAACCCATGGAAACATATAGATAAAATATTGCTTTAAAATAAAGCTAAAGTGGGGTACGTGGCTGGCTCAGTTGGAAGTGTACATGACTATTCATCTCAGAGTCTTGATTTTGACAAAACTCAGTTGGGGGTAGAGATGGAATCCATCCATCCATCCATCCATCCATCCAGAAACAAACTAAAAACAAAATAAATAAAGCCCAGCAGAAGCATTAAAATTAAATTTTTACTGCTTCAATTATTTTATATATGCTCACATGATAATGATAACACTAATAACAGTAATTACTACATGACCAGGCAATATACACCATGCTTTATGAGTACATGTGGGCTCTACAAGGTTACAATATGAAAGGAAAACTGACACTGCTCATTTCCGAGAGTACCACCAACTAGAGCAGCTACATGGTGGATATGGATATGGGTTCCAATCTGGAAAGAAGTGATGGAAACTACCTCAAAAGGGCAGCTAATAAAAATTCAAGTCAATGAAAAGCTTGGATCAGCCTGTGTATTGAGAGAGGAAATGACCGGTCTTTCATTATTCTCTTCATTGAGAAGAGAGAATAACTTTCCCATCAGGAGTTGGAGGCCCTGGATTGAAGATGAGGAGGGAGTGACAAATGCAGAAATAAAAGACGACCATCCAAAGATAATGAATACAGCCTATTTATTCAGAGCTTGCTATAGCAAGAGGGTGAGCCCTCGTCCTCTTGGCAGAGACTTAAGGCAGGCAGGGGAGGTACAAACAAAGGGAAGGCTTCATGTGTGCCCTGACTGGAGGCTATTGGTATGGGGAAGCTGGAGTCAGCCTAAGCTGAAGAGGGCATCTTTTGTGATTGATTTAGGGAGCATATTTGGCTTGTTCTTTTTGGTTCTGAGTTGAAAGCAGGGACCAAAATCAAGGAAGCTGGCAGTCATAGACCAGGACTGTTTCAGGCTGGTTTGGCTTCCACGATGAGTTGCTGCAGAGGTTGTAGGTCAGAGTTCTGTTGTCATATATAGTCTGGTCATTGTCCATTTGTATATTTATTGTCTCTGGGGCTTCAAGTCAGGTCCCTCAGATGACTGGTTGTGTTTCATGAGAACTGGTATGTCTACATCATCACTGACCTGTAATACACACAGGGGTCTTGAATTTTTCCAACCATTGGTCTGCCAATGTATCAGTCATGATCTTTGGAAAGGCACCAAAGTGAGAATTTTGAGTCTTAGAATTATTTGAGTTATTGCATTAATTTAACCTATATCCCTTAGCAAGTCAAATTTCAGAACTTTGCTTTTTATCTGCAAGTTGAGGACTCTATATGTTCCAGTTCCAAAGATGTTATTCTCTGACTCTAATCCTGGAAAGTGTGCTCATCGCTTTACCAGCCCATTTACCATGGACATATGCTGAAAAGTAAAAGACACAATGCTTGTTCTCAGGGGAATATTCTCATGAGCCTCGGGATGAAGGGGAAAACAATTATTTTCTCAACCGTGTGTTGGGAAACGTAGTGGATAATAAATAGTTATTTTCCTGGGACTGATTAGGAATGTCTCTCTATGTCATAAGGATTTTCTACTTTGTAAAGAGGAATTTTCCCATTTAACATAATTACATAAAATTATGGGTATTGGAACAAAACTCAATCAATATTTATTGAGTAGGGAGCTACCACAAGATTTTAATTGGAATTTTAACTTGAAAGCTATCTTAGCTGGATCTAGGGTCAGGGAGATAGAAGAACAGTTACATATCAGTAGAATCCAGATGTAAATGGTAGCACTGTTTTCCTTTACTGAGTAGGATACTCTGACTATCCTAATGTTTTCCATTTCTGAGCTTGGGATAGCAAGTAGTGAGATTAACAGGGGTTCATATAGTGAGGGACAACTGAATTTGAAATATCATGATTGATAAGCATGTATTTGCAGAGACCAGACCTTATTCAAGTCCGAGTATAAACATTTAGTTCAATCCCTGTCACTATTAGGTGCTTTATAAATGTTTAATAAGTGAGCTCAAAATTCGCAATTCACAGGGGGATCCTGATTTAAGAATATTGATTCCATCTCCAGTAGCTTGAGCCATATGAAACTTACCTGTTGTTCAACCTAATATATGTATCATATTTATTTATATAAATCCAACAGCTTTATAGGTTTTTCTTGTTGTTTCTTGCTGTTTGAATTCTGAAGGCCAGTAGTTAATAGTTTCTCATCAATCTGACAGGAGTGGACTTTGTGTTAGGAAATGTGACCATGTTTAAGGAAATTTTCTATAGGATATTGTTTAGATTTTCCAACTTTTTTTTCTTTTTTTTTTTTAATATGAATTTATTGTCAAATTGGTTTCCATACAACACCCAGGGCCCATCCCAACAGGTAAATTTTCCTACTTTTGAACAAAGTGGAATACACATTCCTTTAAGTACGTTTTGGTTTAATATACACTCTTTTGAATAACCAAGGTGTGGATGATCTACTCCTGGTAAACAAGACCTGAATATAAGTATGTTTCAAATTCCTTGTGTTTTTGACATGGTGTCTCCCTAAGCAAGAGAAATCACTTTTATCATCATAATTAGATATGTAGTTTTTCTTATTGGCATTTAATAATAGTTAAATACTAACAGATACTACATGGGGTTTCCTTAACTCAATGACAAAACCCTATGTCTGATGTGAAAACACTAGAGGAGGCAGACCAGTGGATGGTAGGCCAAGATGCTGGGGAATGAGAGAGGGGGTTATGGAGGGGGTGAACTGGGGCTGCTGTGATTACTATATCATTGCCATCCCATTAGAAGATGCCTTGTGATCAAAACCTGCTCCTCCAACCTCCTCCAAATAGCTTGTTAGTAAGTCCTGAAGACCCAAGTCATTATCTAGCAGGCATTGCAACTGTCACCTCTAACACAGGTCCTATTTATCCTGGGTAGACAATGTCCAGACCACTAAAATATGCTGTCTTAGAAACATGGCTGGGAGAGCAGGGGTGTGATAAAATTAAAACTATTTGGACTCCATCCTTTTTTATTTCTTTATCCACTACACTTGATAAAGAGGCTCTTTTCCTTTGTTGACCTTGTTTGGGAACGTGGATGGCTCAGTCAGTTGAGCATCCAATTCTTGATTTCAGCTCAGGTCATGATCTTGCAGTTTGTGGGATTTCGCCCTGCAATGCGCTCTGTGCTGACAGCCTGGAGCCTGCTTGGAATTCTTTCTCCCTCTGTCTCTGACCCTCCCCCCTCAAAAATAAATAAATAAACATTTTTTTAAAAAAGCTTGTTAAAAAGAGATATTAAAGAATGCCCAGTTTAACCTAGCCTTCAGATAGCTTGAGAAGAAATACAATACACTCTCTATGCTGGTTCCCTGTTATTAAATTCACTAGCTCATCCTTTTTAAAAACATAAAGAGCCTAAGAATCATATGAGAATCTTTTTGAAATACAGGTTGTGATTCAGGAGGCCTGGTGGGTTTGAGATTCTGCATTTCTAACAAGCTCTCAGATGATGATCATGCTACTGGTGCAGGGCTTGCACTTTGAGAAACAAGGCTACAGCCACCTCGCATGTCCCAGGTCATGGGCCTGCGTGGCTTGGGGCTTTGATGCAGCTTGAATTCCCTTCCAATTTATAGTCCACTGTGTTCAGCTCAGGACAGGATCCTAAACAAGCAATCCTGAGCTTTACCTCTGCAACTGGCCCTTTAGTCTACTTTGGTGGCCTCAGAATGTTCATCGTATTCTCCAGCTACTCAATGCCCCCTCTCTGGTGTCCACATTAGACAGTAATTCAGTGATTAATATCCTCTCTTCCATTCTTCCTCCTTTACTCCAATGAAGAAAGGGAGGGCAAGAATATGACCATATCAAACAAATCAATCCTTGGGACCCAAATGAAGTATCATTTTTGTGGGGTCTAATGCCCTCAGCCATTAAAATGTACATATATCATTAAGAAGACTTTTAAGAGAGAAACACCATATCCTACAGGAATGAGTATTACCTTTCTATAATTAGCATTAGCACTCTGTCTAGTATAAAGTTTGTAGTTATAAACAGTTTCTCAATGAACCCATGGAAATTTTAGGCATTAGGAAAAAATGGCAACAGTAAGGTGTTTGGAGGTTAAGTTGGACTTATGATTCGTTGCCCCATAGGTCCCAACTGGCAAAGCAATATTAATCCGGTAGTAGTTTATACAATTATCTCTGATTCAGGCACTATTTCCCTAAAAATGAGGAGACAATATTCGATTGTGGTTTCCATCACAAGGATCTTACCTTTGGTGAGGAGCACACACAAGTATTTGAATGGAATGAAAATACATTGAACGTTCTTGGAGGTCACACCAGGCAGCTTGGAGTTCACCAGAGTGGGCAATTGTGGGTGACCGTGCCACTGCAAGTAACTCATTCATTAAATCCCACCTTAATATTTGTAAGTTAAACCAAAGAAGAAGAAAAGGCAACTGGCTGAGTGGAAGAACTTATGTTGTCACATGGAGCTCATCCTGGGATCCCAGACCCCTAGGAGAGGGTTATATCATTAAAAGATGGAGGCTTTCTCTAAACCAGCAAAGACTCCCAAACCAACTACCATTTTGAATTTCTTTCTGGTGGTCCCAGTAGCTGTCTTCTTCTTTCATTGATTTTTTTCTCGTAAAGTAAAATAAATTGCTGTAGTTTTGCAGCAAAGAAACCATTTCTCTCTCCTCTCCAGAAACCTGTAGTAAATAAGACCATTGCTTTTTACACAATTTGCCCTATGTTTACCTTTCAGAACAGCACAACACAGAATGCTACTAAGAATACTAACCAGACTCTGAATTTATTTTTTTTTAATAACTCAGAGAGGACATGAGCAGTTAGATATTTACTGGGGAAATTTTTAGCATGTCTGGTTTTTAACCGATTTCTACACAAGATGCCAAGTTTTTAAAACTCACACAGAAAATGGGTATAAGAAACATTTGTGTAACACTTTAAAATATATGAAGCACTTTTGTAATTCTCAAAGCTCATTTCCCCTTAAGAATAATCCAATGATGAGTACATGTTTTTATTCCCTTTTTCATACATGAGGAGATGAGGACTCAGAGAGATTTAGAAACACAAGGTCACACACATCAAGAAGGAAGGAACTCCATTCTCCAAATGCCATGCTCTTTTCCGATGCACCTTATTTATATCCCGTGCAGTGGTTCTGGTCTCCTGAGCTGTAAAAGAAACCTGTTTAAATGTGGCTAAATAAAAAGGGATCAAAATTGCCTGAGTGATGCGGTTTAAGCCATCTGAAGACACTGTGCTCCAATCACTCTCTTTCATGTTTTGCCTGAACCCTGCCTGCCACCTGAATAAAAAATGATTAGAGCAGATTGTCACTAAAGAGAATGCTGCTTTCCATCCAGGCAGCAGGGCATGATAAAAGAGATCTTAAGGATTCTGGCAAATTAGAGCTGCAAGTCTGCATTTTTTTAATTTTGTGAGCTGATATAAATCACAGGGACCTGTCAGGGAGCATTCAGATGTACTGGGCAATCCAACTTCAGAGATAAGCGAAACGTAAAAGCAGCTCACTGCACATCATAATTAAAGAGCTAGTTGTCTTCAGCAATTTCAGTTCCTGTGGGATTTTCAACAGATTTTTTTTTTCTTACTTTTTGAGCTTGGAATAAAAGAGAGAGAATCCCAAACAATCATCTCTGAAGTTTTGTAATGGAACAATTTCTTGCAGTAGTGTGCAGGTCACTCAGCTCCTAAGGAAATCATCAGGTTCCTAGGCTTTGTTCTTCCTCTGTGGATGTCTGGTAAGTCACACAGTCACTCTAGAGACTCGATTTCCTTACCTGGAAGAAGAGTGATTTAACTGAACTCTGAATCCTAACACTAACGTTCTGGGGTTCTATGAAATTTTTCATTTCTCAACAGCCATCCATGTATGCACAGCTTTCAACTTGAAATGGCCATTTTCATCCTGTGATCCTTAGGGAGTCCCTTTAAATGACTGGCAGATGTCCAGGTTACAGATCAAACCTGGTCAGTGAAGCTCATCCACATAAAGAAAAGAAATGAAAACCGTGGTTAACAGAGCAATTGTGTTTCGTCTTGCTTCTGTCACCTTCTCCATGTTGGTTCAAGATTGACATCCCCATAATATTTGTAGGTGGCTTTTTTTTAATGTTTTTCAATGTTTTTATTTATTTTTGAGAGAGAGAGAGACACAGAGACAGAGCACAAGCGGAAGGGGCAGAGAGAGAGGGAGACACAGAATCCGAAGCAGGCTCCAGGCTCTGAATTGTCAGCACAGAGCTCGAAGCAGGGCTCAAACTCGTGAACTGCGAGATCATGACCTGAGCTGAAGTTGGACGCTTGACCAGTTGAGCCACCCAGGCACCCCATGTACATTGCTTTTCTTGAAATTCCTTGCTCTTGTATATGATGAAAGCGGACTTCTCACTCAAATGTATGCAGTATAATCATTTAGGAGCAGAATGATGCCTCACCCCCGTGTCCCCAGATTGAAAGCTGCTGCATTTCATAGGGGACATTCCAGCTCTAGCAACTAGATGCAGAATTCATGGAATGCAAAGTCTTTCCTGGCTCCCTCAGGTTATGACCATCCCTTTGAGGGCCTTTACACATATTACTGAACATCTAATACCGAACAAGCCATTCATGTCCACAAAACCTGCTATCCTCATCATAGTAGGCTGTAAGACCCTCAGGTCACAGATAAGACTTTTTCCTCAAACATTATAATTCAAACACACAGTGAAAGGAAGAGAATGACACAACCATGTACCCTCTATCCTCATCTAAGAGAGGTTTTTCCACATTCACTGCAGATTTTCCTCTATTTTTGTAAAGAAATAAAGTGTTACCCAAATAATTGAAGCCCCATACTCCCTCCCTACTCTTCCTTTGGAGGCTGTCCCAAGGAACAAGTTGGTGTGTCTTTCTCAGCCATGTTTTCGAATTTACTACATATATATGAATATCCATACACAACATTACGTTGTGTTTGTAAAATTTACATCACTGCTATCACATTGTAATTTTATTTGTGCACCTAAAGTTGTGTTTTTAAGATTGATCTGCACAGCTCTACATTGATCTAGCTTATTCATTTCAACTGCTGTACAGTATCATCATGGAAATGTCATTCAATTCATTATGTTTCTAATTAGATTACTAGATTTCTTTTTTTTTTCTGGGGACGAAGTTCAAAAGGCATCTTGTTAGATTATTAGATTTCAAGTTACGTAGTGAGATTTAGATTATTATCAACTTTTCTCTTCTAAAACTAATGTTCCCTCTTCTTATACATTAGAGTTTCTCAATGGTATGTATTTAAAATTAGAGCACTCAGTATCTCATTTTATCCTTATTGTTAGTAATCTGCCTTTACATCAAGTATATAGAAATTCGGCCCACGAAAAACTGTAATAATTGAATAATTTTCTTCCTGTAAAAGTTAATTAAATCAATAATGACCTTCCGCTCACTATTTTCAAGCCATCAGAGTCTCATTTTAACTACTGAAGACACAATCCTATTTTTATTTTTAGATGCATAATTTAAAGGAAATAACTATGTGAAAAAGCACTAAAATATAAAAAGAAATGGAATATATCTCACTCACCTTTATTCAACATTTCCTATCCCAAAGAAGTAGAAAAATATCTCACTATTAAAAGTCTTCATTTTAACATGTCAAAAACCCAAAACCTTTATCTCCCAACATACTGTGCATTCACAGTTCCCGTTAGTGCTGCTTGAAATCTAATTCATTTCCTATTATTTCCCATTTCTCCTTTTATTAAACACAGATTTTATGATTAATGCCCTGGAAAATGCCAGAAGATATTTTTAAGAGATAGAGAAAAGTGCTATTATTTCTTCACTGAAATAACATTATAGGGTAACGACTCTGAAAGTGGCAGGATTTCAGCACTCAGGGCAAAATGACAGTAACCTAGCATTACATTGTTCTGGCTGGGGATGATTTATCTGTTTGTTCTGGCATATTACACACAATGTGAATGAGGCCTGGACCTGCACGAAGGAAGGAATATCTCAATGAAAAAATAAAGCATCATTTTAAAATGTGAGGTGACATCCCAAAACAAGAAGAGCAATCCTAAAATATAGTCATTCAACACGTGTTAAAAATAGTTATGATTCTGTTCTTCCAATGGACTCCATAAATCAGGTGACCATCGTTGCTTTCTTTGTGAGGGAACTTGGGTAATAACCAAGGGGAACCATGGTGATCAGCCTCTCTAGGAATTCCTCAAAAGCCTATATGTGCTCTTCTTGTCCAGATTGTCTAGATATTCCTCATTACAAGCAAGCAGTATCTACCTCACAGAGGATAACTCCATATGAGGTGAAAGAGAACAACAGGTGTGATTTGTTGTTGTTTTCTTTTATCTTTTTAATGTATTTTATTTATTTTTGAGAAAAAGACAGAGAGACAGAACATGAACGGGGGAGGAGCAGAGAGAGAGGGAGAGACATGCATCTGAAGTGGTCTCCTGGCTCTGAACTGTCAGCACAGAGCCCGATGCAGGGCTCGAACTCGTGAACCACGAGATCATGATCTGAGCTGAAGTAGGACACTTACCCAACTGAGCCACCCAGGCATCTCCTTCTTCTTCTTCTTTTTTTTTTTTTTCCAACACCTACACTGTTATGCTAAAGATGCAGGTTGTATAGTCAAAATCAACTCCTACTTCCATTTGTGATATCTTACATTCATTCACTGTACCATGTTACTCATTCCCAGAGTTCAGGGTATACCTTACTTTTTACATTTCCCCTTCTACCCACAGAATAACAAATTCAATTGATTTAACTCAATCTTTGAGAAATTAGTGAAGACCAAATGTGGATATAATGCACATAGGGTGAAGAAAATGAAGAAGTGCAGTTAATGAAGCATTTCTATATATGTTATCCAATTTGATCTGCCAGTTACTCTATGGGCTAGAAGTTTACCTACTTTGTGAACTGCCTTAGGTGGAAGTCCACCAATCACAAGATATAGCCATACAACTTGAACCTTAAACAGTCCAGTGATCCTTCTCTCTGCTCATCTCAACTTTATAAACTGAGCAATCAAGGGGCACCTGGGTAGCTCAGTTGGTTAAGCGTCCAACTTCAGCTCAAGTCATGATCTCACAGTTCGTGGGTTTGAGCCCCACATCAGGCTCTGTGCTGACTGCTCAGTCTAGAGACTGCTTCGGATTCTGTGTCTCCCTCTCTTTCTGCTCCTCACCCACCTGCTCTCTCTCTCTCTCTCACTCTCTCTCTCTCAAAAATAAATAAACATAAAAAAATAAACTGAGCAATCAATAAATACTTGCCCATACTAGAACTAACTATAGATAAGGGGTAAAAATATATTAGAGTATAAAAATATATTAAAGTATTTCTCTGCTCTTAGTATCTTCAAAATGGTAGGAAGCAGTAAATAAACAAACATATCTGTGAAGATGTATGTATACAATAAAAAATACTAGCTCAAGAAAAAGCTCCATATGGCTAAGTAGTATTTAGTAGTATTGTCAAGAAATAATATAAAAAATATAATATAAATAATTATAAATAAAATTTATAATATAAAATAAAAAAATATAAAGAGGGTTTTGTATAACTCTTTCCAATGCTGTACCAAAAGGACAAAGAAACATTGTCACTTCAATAATTATGTGTTGAGAAAGGAGCACTGTAGATACCCACCTTTCCATATCTCTTTTTACTTATAGCCCATGACATCATCTCTAATAAGAGGAGGGATCTCATATGAACCCCATAATTTCTGTGTATTTCAGTCATTTCAAGTATGAAATCTGAATGTTCATACTTTGCTTTCCTAAAACAAATGGTTCCTCTAAATCCTTAATAATGACTTTGATCAATGTAGGCACTTCAGACATTCTCTGGTTTGGGCTGTTCTACACTAAATTCTGTTCAAAAAGAGGATGGTGATAGTAATCGCCCAGGAAGTCTGAGGACGTAGCATTAAATTTTACATCATCTCCAAATGGGCAGGAGCAATGTGACCTAGGAATTTTGCTTCCCTTTGGCTAAAGTGTGCAAGGAAAACTGGACAGTCTGAGATGCAGTAAATTATCTGTGATTCATGAGTTATGATTGGCCTGGATTATAGCCCCATTTTGGAAGAAGTTAAGAACTCAGTGCTTTAAAAGAGCAGAAAATATACTATTTTAACATTTTAGAATGGAAGCTTCTCATCTACCACCCACCTTCTGTCCTTTTTATAGCAAAAAAGAACATTTCTCTTTTGTTTCTTTGTACCCTTTTTTTTCAACACTCTTCCTACACATAAATTCACATCCTTCTCTTTATTATAGAACTATTTGCAACCACCCTGAATACCTCATCAAGAAGGATGGTACTGAAATAAAGAATATGTCTTCCAAATAGTATTTTCAGTGGAAAGTTTGAGTCAGGTATATGAATGAAAACATCTTTCATTCCCTAAACAAAGAAGTAGAAATAGCCTTCTCTGTATCTTCCTCAAGAGAAATCTTTAGGGAAAAAAATGCTTTTCAATGAGACTTATTACATTTTAACTGTTATATGCAATAAGATGAAAGTCAAGAGCCACGGCCCAGAAAATTAAAGGGATACAAATCTCCTTCACTTTGTTTCTTAAAAAAAAAAAAAAAAAAAAAAAAAAAAAAAGGAATGAATCAGAAAGAAGTCCCTCCTTTTGCTTTCCAAAATGCCATCATGGAGGAAAGTCAGTGGATTGGAATATTATTTCTGTTACATTGTGTTACTTCTCCAGTTCCAAAAAACATAATCTTGGCAAATCATAAATGTTTTGAATTCATTACCAAAAAGAAAAAAAAAAAGGGAAAGAAAATCCGCATCCACAACCCACAAAGCATAATAATCTGTTGCTTCTCTTCTACTTTCACTCATTTTGATTGGATTCCCCAGAGTTTAAAAACCACAGTTTGGTTTGAACAAGAACCTGAGATGGACATTGAAGAAGTCAAAAGGTGCCAACACCTCCTAAGTCAATATAAGATTACTCAAGCTCCATTTAATTATCATGTAGAATGCAGCCAAAGGGCCTGGGTTTTGCTTGTTTGTTTGTTTTCAAAATTATTTGAATTTCCTGAGAGGATGCCATTTCAAAGAGCCTCTCATCAGGATAATTTGGGATAAGAATAAAGGGTGTATTTCATTCAAGCATCCTTTATTCACAAGAGCCTAGGAAATAGGCCAGGCAAATTAATATATCTTAGATAAAAATGTCTAGGACTTAATTTAAATACAGCCTAAATGATTAATTAATTAAATCATTAAATAGAGCTCATTTGATCTATTTTGCATGATAACATGCTTTGGAAACAGTCATTAGAAAATCATGTAAATGATGTTCAACCCAAGGGTGAGGTGGAATGGGGGTAATTAATGACTAGAAAAAGAATAGACTAGCATTTATTGAGTGCTTATTATAAGCCAAGTACTTCTGTTTGTCTTTACCTTTATTATCCTGTTTATTCCAAATAACAATACTACAGTGTAAACATTATTATTATCAGTGCTTTATGTAAGGAAAATGGAGGTAAAGAGAATTTAAAGAACTTGCTCAAGCCATCATATTTGGTAATTGGTGTCATGGATTCACATAGGAAAAATCGGGTTCCAGGGCCCATGCTCTTAATCACCACACTGAGCAAAAGAAGGAGGCAAAATTAAATCAAGTACACAAGTAAGTAGGTTGGTACTTACAGATTTAATATTTAATGTACTTTCCTGAAGGTCTCTTCCAAGCAGTAATTTGCAATTTTGCTAGGATGAAGATATGAACAATGGTCACTATCAGGCTGGCAGATAGGAAGGACTTAGCAAGTTAGTAAGCCTAAGCAAATACTCTCCTCGGTGGCTCTGAATGGGATTTCCATTCTCACCCATTGTCACCCATGCTACAAGTCAATAAGTACCTATAAAGGGATACAAAATGAATGATTTCTTTTTGAAAAAAAATAAAAATAAAATAAAGTACACGCTATTGTAGATAAAGTTAAAAGTAAGATTATATCTAGGTGTAGGCCTAAAAATGTTTGCTTGGTGTTTGTTAACTTATCAATAGAGAAACTTAGATGAAAACTTCAGTTTAATTTGAGATGTCATTGAAGATTCTTGTTTTTTTTTTTTAAGTTTTATTTCAGTAATCTCTACCCCCAGCGTGGGGCTCGACTCATGACCCTGAGATCAAGAGTTGCACGCTCCTCCAACTGAGCCAGCCATACGCCCCAAGATGTCATTTAAGATTCTTGATCACAGTGTGAGAGCACAATCTTCTACACTTAGAATCTGAATATATAGTATACTTCTTTGTAAAATGATGACAAACAGAGTCAGGTACTCCAGCCCCAGAATGAAACATAAAAGCTTTGTTCCAGAAAGATTCTCAAGCAGCCAGAGCTAGAAAAGCTGAGCAGATGAAAAAGAAGTGTTGACAAGACTCATTTCAAGGTCATATTAGACCTTGATTTCAATAGTTTAGAGACAGCTATATTACATTAAAAATGCATTTCTCTCCTTCCTCTTTTTTTGTGACTATTATTATTAAAAATGTAACTTTTTCCCCCTCTTTTTGACCTGGTAATTGTGTCTAGTTGAGCTGGTGCATTGTTCATGAACTTCCTGCTTTTCCTGGGGTGACAGAGGTAAACACATGATTCTGTGTGAATTTGTGACTACATTTGTGCCAACCATGGAAATGTGCTTTGCATGTAGGTGTTTGCAAGAAAACTGGGGATAAAATTATGAAGAATGCAGAAAAAATAAGTAAGAATAATCTTTCACTCATGTAGATGACCTAGAGATCATGAAACTTCACTGAACGGTCACTGGCTAGTATACAGACTGACTGACTCAATAAATGTAAGGACAGGCAAGGGGACAGCTGGACAGAAGGGTTCTGTGACTCTTGTCTCCCTTTCTATCCTCACCTCTTCTTTCCTACTCCTGTGACTCTACCCAATGTGCCTTTGCTCTGCCTTACTCTCCCTTCTCCTTCCTGTCTGTCCAACTTCTCTAATCTTCCAGGTTCACTTCCCATCCTAGAGGGTGTGTGAAATCTGATTACTGCTGCCCAGACAGCCATGCCCTTTCCCTTTCTTTTTCCTTAGTTATATTGGTTAAATTATTACCACCTTGGTATGTTTTCTATTGTTCTCTAATCATTTCACGTGTTTCTCTAACTAGATTATATATTCATGATCTCAAATACTTAACAGAGAGTTGTAGGGTACTAAAGAAGGAACAAACAGGAAAGAAGGAAGTGAGGAGGGAGAGAAGGAAGGAGGGAGGAAGGGAGGGAGGGATGATGGATGGAAGGAAGGAAGGAAGGAAAGGAAGGAAGGAACGGAGAGAAGGAATGGAGAGAAGAAGGAAGGAAAGGAGGAAGGATGGAGGCAGGAAGGGAGGGAGGAAGGGAGGGAGGGAGGGAGGATGGGAGGAAGGAAGGAAGGAAGAAAGGAAGGAAGGAAGGGAGAGAAGGAGGGAAGGGAGAGAAGGAAGGAAGGAAGGAAGGAAAGAAGGAAGGAAGGAAGGAAGGAAAGAAGGAAGGAAGGAAGGAAGGGAGGGAGGGAGGAGGCAGTGAGATTATAACTTACATAACAAAATACCTTATAGCCACATAAGCACAAAGCTAGTGTTGAGCATATACAGGTACTCAGCAATTTCTGGTGACCAATTTTCTGTTTCTGGATCCTCCTTTAAACAGCAGTTTCTTTTGAACATCCCTCCCACTCCTAACCTCCCTGCATTGCTACTGTAAGTTAAGAAAAACAATTATTTCAGAGTGCGCAGGGGAATGGGAGGAGGGGCTAAATCCTGCATGGGTTTGACAGGTAATTAACTAGCAAAAGAAATAGCAGAAAAGAAAGGATTGAGATAGGAACAAGGCAGCTTCCCAGAAGGGTAGCACAATGTCTATTCAAAATATAAACTGGATCTAAACACCAAGACGTAAAGATGTGAAAGCACTTACATGTATTTTTAAAATGTCCTTGGGAAAGATGAAGCATCATTTTCGCTTGCTGATAAGCTACAGTGTGAATTTCAAGCAATACATAGTTATTTCTTCACTTCTCATGGACGTTACAACGCCAATCTCAGGATTTCAGACTATACATAAATGTGTGTGTGTGTGTGTGTGTATATATATATATATATATGTATACGTGTATATATATGTGTATATATATACACATATATATACACACATGTGTGTGTATATATATACGTATATATATACACACACATATATATATATATATTTTCCCCAAGAGTAAGCATTATTTTCTATTTGCAGAGAAAGCGTGTGATCATCTAGATGTGAAACTTAGTTCCTGTTCCAGTCATGTGCTGTGCTGCCCTCCAGTACCTTCCCCACCTGTGCCCTAACTCAGCTCCCAGGGCAGTGGGGCTCCCCCTCACCTGCTATGTTTCCCAGGCTCCCAATACAGCACTTTCCCAAGGGGTGCCCCAAATGGGAGACTGGGTGAGAGTTTGGAAATGGGGGAGTGGTGGAAAGGAGGGCACCTCTTATCTCTGGCTTCTGCCGCAACATGCCTCAAAGTCAACATCCCCCAAGTCTCTGCAGCCCAGGGGTGCTGCTGGTCTCCTGCTACCAGGTGAGACACCACTTTCCTCTTTGGACCCTTTGTCCTCCAGCATCTGTGCAACTGACTTCCTGATCCTGAATATAGTAGTATAAAATATTACAAAAACAATTCTGTTTCCTAGACAAAATTCTTCCCGATCCAGATTTCACAAAGTTGGTCCAATGCTGCAGCATTTGTAAAAATAAAAAAAATAAATAAATAAAGAGAAAAAGAGAGAGAGAGAGAGAGAGAGTATTTTCTGGAAAAAAATTAAACTATATATTTCTTTATTTTAAACTAAATGTTATATTTTTAGCAGTGGCTGGTCTCTCTTTTCAAATATCTCTTCCAACCTATACTTGAATGTTTATCTGAAATTACTTGTTAGCAAATCCCACTTCAGAGTGGGGTGAATGCAGAGAGCAGTTTGTTTATTCCTTAATTATGGCATTTGCCATAGTTTATATTACAGTTTAATTTTCATTATCTTCTTCCATGCCTGACTCTTAACTGGATTATAAATATTTAGAGGACAGGAGGCACCAGGCCTAAATTTCATATTTAATCTCGAGAAAGTAGAATAGAAAGTTCATGTAGTAAATTAACACTAAGTGTTGGTAGAATGAATAGTGGTTAGGAAGAAATGATCAGATATTGGATGCATCATTCTGGTTTTTACCAGGTCCTTATGTTGAATGAACTGTTTACATAAGAACTGATCCCCAATTCCTTCAGCTGGAGGTGTGTAACCTTACTTGGATGCAAATTTAACTTGAATTGTGTTGCTAGATAATGCATATAATGTGTTCTAGAAAGATGGAAACTGCTGCTTTTTAAACATAAATTAAGCACAGATTAAAAGCTCCAGCCAGATACCAAGTCAAGCATTGATGGCTTCAAGGTTTTTTGGTTTCAATCTGACATTTCTACTTCAAATTGAGTTATTTCATGATCTTAGTTTGTATTACCCAGAAGTATACTTTGAATCAAGGATCCAAGTACAGTGGTAATGAATTTATTTGGGAGATGATCCTATGAAGCACACTGGTAAGGACTGGAGAAGTGAGACAGAAGGGAAAGAAGCCAGTGGAGGATGTGTTAAATCAGGTACCACTGTGGAAGCCAAGGGCTCCACTTTGCTGGGGAACTCTTAATGAGCCAGGGGTCAAGGAGTTGAGGTATTTTCCCATCAAGTCTGCCCCATCTCTGGTTGAGGGCAGCTACTAGGGCTTTAACTCCATGGCTCATCTCGCCAATCCCATGCACAAGACACACATGCACCGGAGAGAAGAAAAAGCCTTTAGACATAGGGCTGCAGGTTCTTGCAATGCAAAGCCATTGGTAATTACCAGAAGGTAAGTGGCAAGGAGAAATGGATGGGATACTGACAGCATTTTCTATAAATATGGAAGATAATACATATGGTCAACATTCAATACAATGTATCGTATATGTATCAGTTTGTTTGTTTATGTGTAGAAATGGTGTGTGTACATTTTTTTCAACCTAAGATCTTCTATATTGGAAATACAGTATAAGATGAAGAATACACATAATTTCATGCTTCTCTGAATGCCCAAAATCTTTTCTCTGATTCTCAAAAAATATACTTATAAATTGCTACCTTGTGTTGACTCAAATAAGCATACTTAAATGAGTTTCTTTGTACATAGCATGTGCTTCTATTTAAAATGTGTATATCCCACAGCACATAACACAATATTTTGAATATAGTTTAGTTGCTGAATGAAAGGTATAGTAAACTAGGCTGTTGTGTGGCAATATTTACTTCCTCCTTTTAACTGCAAGGGAGAGGTTACTTCTGTGCTCCATTGATGTTGGGCTTAGCAATGAGACTTCTTTGGGCCACATGCATGGGCAGGGTGTAGCTCCCACCACTTGACATAGGGCTTGGCTATGTGACTTTCTTTGCTCAATGGAATGTTAGTACATGTGACACAAGCAGATGCTTAACATGTGCTTCAGGGCTGGTGTTGGTCTCTTTGCAATTCTACATTTCTACATGAAAAGAACCCTTCCTCAGGTAGCCACTCGTTTAAGGAAAATAAGAAACACACAGAGTAGACCTGTATCCACTATGTAGCTGTGAGCCAAGCCCAAAGTCAATCCTTGATCAGCCTATCCACAGATATGTAAACTAGAATAAATAATTGTTTTAAACACTGACTTTTGAGATAGTTTGTTACACAGCATTACTGTGGTAATAGCTAACTGATACATAAAGTAAGCAACCAAATCCTTTAAATATTGAAACAGTACAGTAGTGGTTATAATAGTTACTGTTTGTAAAATATTAGACATACAAATGCGGAAATTATTTTAATATGCTAATATTCTTCCTATAATAATTGATTCAAACCTTGTTAGATATGCAAAGTAGTAAAAGTGAGGTGAGAAAAGTAGTGAAAAACAACACAAACTATAATTCCTTCTTTAGTTGTAACAGAGGTTAAACAACACACACACTTAGGATATACAAAAATATAACATGAAATATTTTATCCAAACTTAGTTTTTCAAGTCTCAAGTCACATTTCATAATCTTACAGAGATCTTTGCTAATCACCTTATTTGATTCTGTCCCCATTTAACCCTTCCTACCATTATACATAACCCCATTATCTTTTTTTGTAGCATTTGTTATATCCCAAAGTTCTCTTGTTTATTTCTTTCTTTATCACGTGTGTCTTCCACTAGAATGTAAGCCTTATTAAGAATAAAGTTCTGTCTTTTTTTTCTTATCTTTGTGTTCCAGCATCTAAAAATGGTATCTGGTACTTGGTATGTATCCAATAAATAGCTGTTTAAAAAGTTGATGTCTAATAGCTACCAATAATAAATACTATTTTCCATATTTAAGTTATTCTGGAGGCATTTTTGCTAACTTCTAGTCTTGAATTTCTACTCTGAATCAATTTAGTAAAAGCATCAGCCTTCATAATAAGGTGTTGTTGGATGCTTGGTTGAATAGTTCAAGCTGCATTACATTGGATTTTTGAACAGAGGGTCTTTTTTTTTTTTCTTCTTTCTTAGATTCTAGTGAAATGTGTGCAGTGGTTTCAGGTATCCGTTCCTCATCTTAGTGGAACTACACCCAGATGATGGGGAAATTACCCACAAGCACACTTAGCCTTTATTGGATTTTTCTGATCTTGTTATTCATATCCTCTGGCAGCTGGCTCGAAAACAAGCAAGGGAGCACTACAATCCAAATTGCATTTTAAAATGTGAATATTGTGCTTGTTACTTTATGTTTTATGCATTGTTTGCAAATAGGAAATATGGTCACCTCATATTTTATGGATTTGCTTTGGAAAATGATTCAAAGGAAGTTCAACATTAGGAGCACAGAACTTAGCTCTTGCATTTTTGAATGCTTGATTTTTCTTCCCATGCCATCTATTTCCTTAATAAAGAGGATAAGTTAAAGTTATACTTGCCTTTTGGCCTCATTATTGTAAACTGGTAGGGACTAGCCTTGAATTGTGTATGCTTAATAAATATATACTTAACGATAAACTGGAAAAAGCACTGTATGGGGCCCTAAATTCAGGAAGTAAAATATTTTTTTCCCCAAAATATATCAGGGCAAATTTTTCCTCCTAATAACATATGAAAGGAATCTTGGGCAAAAATTACACATTGTGATAGAATTGCAGATTTAGGGCCAAGTTGATCAAAAGTTCTACAAGCAATGTGACTAAGCTAAAATGGCCACTTTTAGCTATGGGTTACACTTTATTTTGGAGTATGGCTTTCTTTTTTTTGCCTGTGTTACTGAAATCATGGTACATCTTTTCATTAGTAGCTTATCTTCCTGTGGTAGATTCATTCTATTGCTATAGGTTTCAACTGAAAGCTGGAAGTGTATCTTTCTCTTTCCACCATATTTTATGTTGTCTCCATTGTGGCTGTCACTGTTATAGCCCCCATTTTCTTACTTTTATAACATTTACTAGTCTCAGACATTTTTCTTGCTCATTTACTTGTTTACTATTTGTTTTCTTGTTTTGTGCTGTTTTGTTTTGGTTATCTATACCTCCATTAGAATATAAATTCACAAAATCAGGAATTTGTATATATTTACTCCTTTGTGTTTGCAACTTTGTGTTTGCAAATTAATACCCAATAAGATGTGTCAAATTCTTATAATTCAACCATAAAAAGAAAAATAAACCCCATTTAAAAATGGGCAAAGGATTTGAATAGACAGTTTTCCAAAGAAGACACACAAATGGCCATCAAGGACATGAAAAGATGCTCAACATCATTAATCATTAAAGAAATGCAAATCAAAATGTAATATGATGCCACTTCACATATATTAGAATGGCTATAACCAAAAGAACAGATAATAACAAATGTTGAAAGGATATGAATAAATTGGTAGAAATGTAAGATGGTGCAACAATTTTGAAAAACAGTTTTTCAGTTCTTTAAAACATGAGCCATATAATTAGCACACGATCCAGTATTTCCACTCTTAGGGATATACTCAAGAGAACTGAAAATATATACATACACAAACACTCATATAGGAATATTCATAGCAGCATTATTCATAATAGCCAAAAAGAGAAATAACCAAAATGTCTATAAGTTGATGAATGGTTAAACAAAATGTGATATATCCATATAATGGAATATTATTTTGCCATAAAATAGGAAAGAAGTACTGATACACAGTACAACATGAATGACACTTGGGCACATAATGTTAATTTAAAGAAGCCAGACACAAAAGGCAATATAATGTATAATTCCACTCATACGCAATGTCTAGAATAGGCAAATCTCTAAATACAGAAGGCAAAACAGTCATTGCCAGGGGCTGGGGGAATGGAAGAATGGGAACCAGTATTAAAGGGCATGGTAGCTTTCATACAGATGATGGAAATGTTCTGGAGTTAGAGAGTAATGAAGATTGTAAAACTTTCCAAAATATTGTAAGCAGGACTGAATTGTATACTTCAAAATAATGAATTTTATGAAGTATCAATTAAATATCAGTAATGAAAAATGTAGAATACAATCAGTTATAATAATAACCATTAGTAGGATGCTTGTTATTCCAGGTATCGTGCTAAGGACTTTACATGTAACATGAATTATTGTCACTACACAACTCTATAAGGAAGACTGTCATTATGCCCATTTTGCAGAAACTTCTAGTTAGAAAGACTAAATAACTTGCCAAGGCCACAGAGCTAAGCAGTGGTGGAGCTGGAACTATTGGGGATAGAACCTAGGTAGTACATCTGGTTCCTGAGCTAGGGTTATTGTATGTGTGGGAAGACTACAGCCAGAAAGATGTATTTTTGTTGTCATCATATTTACTTAGGTATGTGCTTGCATTTTGCCTCAACTTTCCTAGAAAGAGTTCTTTGAACTCTTTGGGGTCAAGAGGGCTGTAAATATTTATAGATTGACTGTCAACTACAAATAACATAAAATAACTCAATATTTTTAGACAATGGTTTTTGTCCAATAAGACAGAAACAGAAATCAAATTAAAAAGTCCCAAAGATTTTCAAGAAAGAGTGGAGGAATGGAATAAAATGGTGAATTGGGGGCAATAAAATCTAGAGTTTTAATAGGCATTTTCATTTTATATTTAGTCATGTATTTACTCTGTATTTACTTTATTAGAAACCATAAAACTTTGATTCTAGCATTGGTCTTGCAACCAGTGCATGGGTCACTCAGTCTCTGGGCTTTAGTTTCTTCCTTTGTGATATAAAGGATATAACTAAACAACTCCATAGTTCTGATAGAGCTTTACCACTCTATGATTGTAGGAACTGTGCACCTTAGAACAAATATACCTGAGTGTCCTTTATATCTCTAGTTTCAGAAAAGGATGTGGGCTGAAGGTCCTCTCTGAAGTTCATTTAGAGCTTTTTCATGCTCTTCAGGAAGCCCAAGAGTATTTCCCAACAAGTCAGTCTGTTGCCCTGCGAGCTGCATGAGTCAGGGAAAGTGCCTGCTGCAAGAAGCCCAGAGAAGCCAGTGCTCAGAGACTCAGTAGATGAAGTAAAAATCCTGGGTATCATTCTGGATCTTTCCTCATTCCCAAATTTAATGGTAACAGAACCTCTGATGAAGTGGAAACAAAAATGGTGGACTTGTAGGAGAGAGACAATAATGAAATGTAGAGATTGAAGGTGATAGGAAAATTTACATAAAGAATCCAGGGCTTTTGGGAATCAAGGAGAAGAATCCCACACCTTCTCCCTTCAAGTTCAAAGACTTTAGGATAGAAAAAAAATGGACATGACAAAAACCCCAAATTCAATGAATGAAATGACTCACCAATTATAAAAGCATCAAGAGATCACAAAAATATGGGGGTGGACCACTTCATGCACGAAACCAGGTATAGTTTGAGCATGGCTGGTATTCCTTGGAGTTCCCCTCAGGTACCTTTCACCATCCCTGTGTTCCCATCTCTCAGCTTTCTGTGCTGTAGCCTAAGGTGCATACCTGCAAACATCTGCAGGACTGTCCTTTGGCTACTGAAGCTTCTCTGCCCACATCACTAGCAGAGATCAGGAAGTGCCTGGTAGTTTACATCCCCTGGCATAGACCTTGTGCAACAAGTAGGAGAGCCCAACTCCTTGCCTTGAGTCAAGGAGAATTCTGAGGTGTTACTTACACACCATAGCTCCCTGTAGGATTAGGCTGAAACTGAGGCTTGGCCTGAAATTGCATCCTTGCTTGACTTCTTCCTTCTTCCCTGCTCTATTTTTCCTCTAGAAGTACTTTTTAAATAAATCATTTTCACAGCAATCATCACCTCAGGGTGAGCTTCTGGGAACTTGACCTAGGACATTGGTGTTGTACAGAAATGGTGGCTCTTATCTCTTAAGATGGCAGAGAATGGAGACCCTTCCATCCCACTTCATGGGACAATCTGACACCCTAAGGAAGAAACAATGTGATTGGATCTAAATAAATTTAATGTTGGGAGTTCATGACAATTCTGTCAGGTATATTCTTTGCTGAGCAAAATACTGCTGGGGTTTGTGAAAGACTAAGAAAAAAATCACTGTAGCCCCAGCAGGGGTGTGCACCAATGGTTGTGATAGACCAAGTACTCACAATGCTTTAGACACAACAGGAGATCACACAAATGTGACAGTAGCTGCAGCCATGGAGGCAGGATAATCTTTCTTGAGCACATTTTATCTGCAATTCCCAGGCCTCTGGTACTGGAGGTAACACCAGTGCCATAACAGATCCTCCTAGATTAGATGATCCAGCTTCTCATAATGGTACCATAGTGTTTCAAATTCAAGGGGGAGATGCATGAGGATGCTCCCTAAAGATTCTTGGATGTATCAACAAATGGAGACCTAAGCAAGAAGTATTAGACTTCCCATGAATGAGAGTGAGTTGGGGCTGAGATCTTGCACGGTCAGTCAAACTTCAAACAGCAAAGCAAGGAAACACAGTAACTAGTCAACTAATCACAAGTCCATGCCAATACCGATTTGTGGAATCCATTCACTTTTTCCTCCATTTCTCCACCTCTGTATCTTCAGGAGGTCAGTTCATCATCATTGGTCTGGACCAATGTAGGCATCTCCACCAAGCTCTCTGCCTTTAGCTTTGCTCCCTTCCAACTCATTCTCCATTCTGTAAGTACAATAATCTCCTTATAGCACTCTTAAGATTCTCCAATGTCTTAAGACTCTCCCATGTCTCTCCATTATCTTCAGCAAGAATTTGAAACTCCATAGCATGGATGTGAAACCCTTTCATGATCTGGTCTACACCCACCTCTCCAGATACACCTCACATCATCTTCTCCTGGCGTTTTATGGCTTATACATTACTCACACACCCCTCTCTCTATTATGGCTCTTCCTCCCTAATGACTTGGTTTTGAAAATCCCCAGTCCCTAGCTTTGTCCCAGGTCCTCCTACACCATCAGTTTCTACCTACCTTCCCTCCTGCTTCACAGAACAGAACCTGGTATCCATCCACATTCTTTAGCAGGCACCCTAGTACTTCCTTCCATTTTTTGATTCTGTACATCTTTTTTGGTGTTAACATCCACATCACAAGGCAGGTAAGAGAGGACAGCTTTGAGATGAGGGTTTCTCCTAACTCACACTGCTCAGAAGGCCATTCAACATGAGATCAGCTGCTTGATACACATATTTTTTTAGCTTTTGCTATAGGTACCTACACGTTCTAAATGATTGCAAGGGAAGGACCACACCTTTGCCATGTCACGGCTTCTTTTCTTCAACTGTGGGCATATATGCTTATATACTAGTAGAGTTGTAACAATGCCAAGACTCAACACTGGCTCTTTTACTTCCTGCCCCAGCCCCTCTTGCAGAAACACCTCCCAGTTCCTTGGACACTTACAGTTTCCATTACCTTTAGTGTTGTTGTTGACGATGATTATGGAGTTGATGATGGTGATTTGCCTGCAGCTAGTGAGGCATAGAAAAATCCATGCAGATTAAAGACCTCCAAGAGGTCTGCCTTCTTTCCTTTCCCTAGTCCTTTTCTACAGTATTGATCCTACCTTTATTCCTTTCACAAATCTCTGCAATAACCTGGCTCCCTTCACCACTGGCTCTGGCTTTGTGGGGGGATTTATTATGAACTCTGGTTTAGAGACTTTAAATAGTCTATAATCTTGGCCAGGCTCGAGCTCAGCCAGTCCTGAAAGCCTGCTAAATGAAGCATGACAAACGCATGCTCATTTAGTGGTGACTGGTGACAGCTGGGATATGATGTATCTATCCCAACAGCAGAATCGGGACATTTATTTAGTAATAGCCTTCATCTTCTCTCTCCTCTCAACCTCACAAAATCCCACTTCTCGGGACAATTATTGGAGTAGTGGAACTTAAATCCCCATATTTCCAGAAGCACCTACATAAAATCATCTTCAGGCATGGATATGACAAAGCTAGGGATGCAAGTCGTGTCATTTGTTTCCCTGCCTGACAGAGCAAGGCAGCATCACTGAGGCAGGACCCAGGGGAGCCCATTATCCCAGCCCAAAATGGCACACAACCTGAATATCCTATGCCTCCCAAGTTCATTATGGGAAAGATGAAAACCAGCATCTTTAGAATTACCATTTTTTTAAATTGGTCTAATGAAATCATGTATGCTCTCTCCCCCTTTGGGTTGGCTTGTTAATGATTCCTGCTTACATTTGCCCTTGAAAATTGAAAAGACTTCCTGTTAAAATGCGAGAAGAAACCCTCCAGAAGTTAAATCAGGATGCTCTGGCTCCCTTTTGCCCAGCAGTCCGTACTGGTATCTCTTTGTGGTTTTAGTTTGCATTTCCCTAATGACTAAGGATAGTGAGTATCTTTTCATGTGCTTATTGGTGATTTGCATATCTTCTTTAGTGAAAACTCTATTTAAATTTTTGCCCATATTTTATTAGGTTATGTGTCTTCTTATTGGGTTGCAAGGGGTTTTTGTACATTCTGGATACAAGTCTTTTGTCTGATATGCATGTGTCATAAGTATTTCCTCACTCTGTGGTTTGCCTTTTAGTCTTCTCAAATGCCTTTTAAAGAGCTTTTTAGAAAAAAAAAATTGATGCAGTCCAATTTACCCAGTTTTTCCTCTAATAGTTCATGGTTTTTTTTATGTTGTAAGCAATCTTTGCTTAGCCAAAAATCACAAAAATAATTTTATGTTTTATTCTCAAAGTTTTATAATTTTATTTATTTATTTTTTAAAATTTTTTTAACGTTTATTTATTTTTGAGACAGAGAGAGACAGAGCATGAATGGGGGAGGGGCAGAGAGAGAGGGAGACACAGAGTCGGAAGCAGGCTCCAGGCTCTGAGCCATCAGCCCAGAGCCCGATGCAGGGCTCTAACTCACGGACCGTGAGATCGTGACCTGAGCTGAAGTCGGACGCTTAACCGACTGAGCCACCCAGGCGCCCCAAAGTTTTATAATTTTAAATGTACCCTTATGACAATGATCTATTTTGAATTACTTTTTGTATATACTATCAATATGGCCAAGTTTCATTTTTTTCCTATGAATATCCAGTTAATTCAACATCATTTGTTGAAATGATTTTCCTTCACTCATTCAACTGTGTTGATAATTTTGTCATAAACCAACTGACTATATAGATGTGATTTATATTCTGTTACATTCCATCACACATTTTCACTAATATTAATGTGTCTTACTCACTGACATCTGGACTGTAGCCAGGCTGGATTTTGAAACTTCCCTTGACATCATGATTGCTTCTCATTGGCGCATATGTGTGTGTGTGTGTATATATGTGTGTGTGTGTGTGTGTGTGTGTGTGTGTATGTGTGTGTGTGTATACACACACACACACACACACACACACACACACACACATATATAATATTTCCACTGTCTTCTTTAACTCTGTCCAACCTTATACCAACATCTGTGATCTCCCTGTCTCAAATATCAATATTTTATTCCTTAGTAGTCCATTCCTTGAGAAGCCTGCTGTATATGAGGAGGGAGATTAACTGTAATAATGTCTGATAATGACTGATATCTTAGTGGACACATTTACATTTTCCAATCTAGGACCTTAAAAGGTACTATCTTAATGCAAAGATTTAGCTTTATTGATGGTAACTTCAGACACCATAATAACTTTCCTATAATAAAGCTCACATCTTGGGATTAAGTGTGCCACTTGGCACCCCTTAAACCAATGCTCCTCAATGATGGTAGTGGTACTACCACTGGTGACATGAGAGAGGCTTTCAGGTTATAGCTATATATTGTTTTTAAATATTAATAGTTATATAAGTTTTTGACTATGGATTAAGAATTCAGGAACCTAAAAATATAGTTTCATACAGTATTGCTTCACAAAAGTTCATTGACTTACAAAAAAAAAAAAGTCAATGCAAAGAAAAATACTGACTATATGATATGATGTTAATGATATATATATATCTTCACCCAAATGATGAACGTGATTTGCCTCATGGAACAGAGAGAAACTGGCCGATATCTTCCTGGGGTTTTGTAAACAATCTGACCTACTTCATTTTTTTCCTTCCCTTCTGATCATGTGTAAGAACCAGTGGATTCTTTAAAGAGCTACTGTCCACAATGAAGTACTCGCTCCTCTTTCTGTGTCATACCTAATGTGTATTTCTTTACCTTTGTTTTCTCTTTTCCTACCCTCGTTCTGATGAGGTAAACACTACTGTGTCTTTTATGGTATAAGCCAACCCTCTTACTCTTTCTGCTTCCTTTCTACCCTATGTGCAGCATACTAGTTTGCCATTCATGAAAACTCTTCCTGGATCATTAAATTATATAGAAAGAGGGTTCCCCCACACAGAGTGCTTTTAAAGTTAAACGAAAAGCTCCATTAAATGCCCTCTTATCTTTGTAAGCTTGAGGCAGAAAGAGTTCTTTTTTTACTCATTATAGCAATTATTTTCTGCCTGCTCTTAAATATATCTGGAGATTTCAAATCATGAAAGCAATTTAGCTATCAAAACTGCCATAATAAAAAAATAATTTAAATCCAAACCAAATCAACTAAAAAATGATGGATAAAACTGCTTAGAAAAGTCTGTATCGTGCTCTAGTCCAAGCAATCTTTATTTCCTTGAAAAGACTGATCTTCTACATCATTAAATTTTTATTCCCATCACTCCTGGATTGTTTGACCTACGGGAATCTTCCATTGCCTCATATTATACTTTTAAATTTTTCAAAATTGTATTCAGGTGTAACGTGCATGCAATAAAATGCACAAATCATGGGTGCACCACCTGATGAAATGTTATATATGCCTACTCTTGAGCAATCATCACACAGTTGAAGATCTAGAGAATTTCCAGCAGTCTGAAAGCTCTCTTGTTCTCTCTCACTCAGCACCTTTCACAAAATACCCATTGATCTGACAGCTATTACCACAGATTCACTGGTTTCTCTTCCCGATTCATATAAATGGACTAATACAATAGATACACTTACACAGATGGCTTATTTCCCTGAATGTTGTGTCTGTGACTGCTATATGTACTTCTGACTAGATGTTTCGTCTGTTCTTTTCCATTGCTATTTAATATTCCATTGGTGAATATATCATTATACAATTATCCATGGTACTGATGAGTGTTAGGGTCTTTTTAATTGTTGACAACTATGAATTGTACTGAAGTGAGCATATATTCTTTTGCATATATTTTGGTGGACATATGTACTTATCTCTCTTAGATATATATGTAAGAGTGGTACAGACAAAACAAATGCTTAATCTTAATAGACACTGCCAATTAATTTTCTAAAATGGTTGATTGTCATGGTTGAACAACTGTGTGAAAATAATTAAAAAGCATTGAATCATATAATTTATATGGTAGATTGTATGGTATGTGAATTAAGCCTCAATAAAAATCAGCTTCCATTATATTTCTATTGAGTATAATTGTTTTATCTTCACCTTCTACCTTTTTCATCTTGGTTTTTGATCCAGCTAGAATTGATTTTTTTGTGTGTGTATGGAGTGAGTTAGGAATCAAACTAACTGTTTTTCATGTGGATTATGAATAGATACAGAGCCACTGTAGAATAGTCATTTTCCCACCTCATTGCAATAGCACTTTTATTGAAAGAATAGTTCTCAGCTGTTGTGCATCTGTTTCATAATATTCTCAAAAATCCCCTTTTTAAAAAGTATCTTATTTTTTTAATGATGAAAATAGTATGTGTATGTATTACAAAATTTTTAAAAGAGAGATATGAAGAAGAAAGTAAATATTATATACAAACCTACTCAGATATCATATTAAGACATTTAATTTATTTCTGCCTTTTTCTTGATATTTCTCTGTATCTATATATAGAATTGTGATGTAAAATAAAATTTATGTTCTTTTCCCACATAATTTCATATTTTATGTGTTTTCTAAATCATTAAATATTCTTTGAAAACTCTTAATGTAGATTCATGTAAAAATACATGCTAACCTGGGGCATCTAAGTAGCTCAGTAGGTTTCGCATCTGACTCCTGGTTTCAGCTCAGGCCATGACCTCACAGTTCATGAATTCGAGCCTGGCATCAGCTCTACACTGGCAGTGAGGAGTGTGCGTGGGACTTTTCCCCCTGTCTCTACCCCTCCCCCACTCACGCTGTCTCTCTCTCTCTCTCAAAAATAAACTTAAAAAAAATGTATAATCTATTTTCTTACTTTCTTATTATGAAAATTTAGAATAGTATTTTATATTTTCTTAAGTTACTTGATTTATTTTGAGAGAGAGAGAGGGAAGGGAAGAGAGAGGGGGAGACAGAGAATCCCAAACAGTCTCCATGCTGTCAGCATGTGCCTGACGTGGGGCTAGATTTCACAAACCATGAGATCATGACTTGAGCCAAAATTAAGAATTGGATGCTTAACTAACTGAGCCATCCAGATGCCCCAGAATAATATTTTCTAAATACCTAGGAATCAAGTTAACCAAAGAGGTGAAAGACCTGTACTCTAAAACTATAAAACAATGATGAAAGAAACTGAAAATGACACAAAGAAATGGAAAGACACAGGCTCATAGATTGAAAGAACAAATATTGTTAAAATGTCTATACTATCTAAAGCTATCTACAGACTTAGTTCAATTCCTATCAAAATACCGACAGCATTTTTCACAGAACTAGAACAAGCAATCCTATGATGTGTTTGGAACCACAAAAAACCCCAAATAGCCAAAGCAATTTTGAAAAAGAAAAACAAAACTGGAAGCATCAAATTCTAGACTTCAAGTTATATTACAAAGCTGTAGTATTCAAAAGAGTATGGTACTGGCACAAGAATAAATACATAGAACAATGGAACAGAATAGAAAACCCAGAAATAAATCCACCATCATATGATCAATTAATCTTAGCATATTAATCATAGTTGTTGTTTTTAATTAATTCCTGATGTGATCATTACAATATCCCTGCCATGTCTGTTTTTCATGCTTGCTTGGTCTCTTCAAGTTTTTGTTTTTGTTTTTGTTTGTTTTTTTTTGTTTTTTTGCTTTTTGGAATGTTTTATACCTTTTTCTTGATGGTTGGACATGTTGTACCCAGTCAAGGAAACTGCTATAAATAGGTCATTAGTAATGTGGTGGTGAGCTGTGGGGGGAGGCGAACCATTCTGTAGTCCTGTGATTAGGTCGTAGTCTTAGGAAGCCTGTCCCCCTGAACTGTGAACATTACAAGTGTTTCTCAGATTTTTCTCTCTACCTTAGGTGGGACAGGATGGCTCAAGTGAGCTGGAATTGGATATATTGGATATTTCCCTGTCTTACATTCAGTTAGTCTCTGATAAAATCCCAGCAGATTAGGCTCTGTTTAATTAGTTTATCCTGAGGGCAGGCCTTGTTAAGAATTTCAGAGTATTCTGGTGTATAACCCAATAACTCCTTTTCCTCTTCCCCCTGCCAGAAGTATGAGGAGATTTTTCTTCAATATTTATCTTAAAAACCTGATCAATCTCCCAGTGGTAAATCTCACAAAATTGTGGTGCTCTCTCCACCCCAAGACTGGGTCTCTCTGAAATGTTTAACTCTCAGAACTGTCCTCACTGAGACCCCAGCAATTATTCAATCACTGTTCAGGCTTTCCTACCCAGGCACTGGTTTCCATGGAGGTTTCTATTCCTGAGTCTTCACTCTGATAAGCTGTGATAAGTCTGTCTCTCCAATCTTGTAGGCAGCAGTTTTGCCCTATGTTTTCCCCTCTAAATTCCTCTTATGGATCCAAGAAGAGTTGCTGATTATTCAGTCTGTTCAACTGTTTACTTGCTCTTAGCATAGAGTGGCAACTTCTAACCCAAAACTGACATTTATTTTTTCAAGTCTTTAGATATCTACAATCAAACTTTAATCAAATAACATTTACACTTGATCAGCATTGTTTATAGGTCAGTTCAGTGATGACTCAACAAAACAAAACCCTCATTTAAAATGGATGCATATATTAATATAAAGAAAGGAAGTACATAAAATGAAAAAAAAAAAAAGTTCATTTTTAATTACACTGAATCCAAACCTTATAACACATGAGTTTGGTAATCTCCATTATATTTCCGAATCTCTCAGATGGGCAATCCCTCAACTGCAAAATGTGAACAGCCCTTACTTCTATGTGTCATTATAAAGATATAATAGATCACATATGGAAAGCCCTTGACAAAATTTGTCATGTTATGAAAGCTCAGTAAATGGAAGCCATTATTTTTCATAGACTCTAGTAAATCTTGTATTTTTGGACTTTTAGATTATTTCTCTTTTTTATTTTCTAGAAATAACAGTGAGCTATCCATCTATATCTATTTTTGTGTTTGTTTACATTTTCAATATTTTTACAGGCTCAGGTTCCTGAAGCTGTGGAAGGTTATGAATATTTTTAAACCTCAGACAAATGTTGCCAAATTGCAATTTTAAATAAGTTATATCAATTTATAGTTCCACCACAAGATTGTGAGAAGACCTATCTCAATACTCCTTTAGAGGCAGGTTACAAAGAAAAAGAAAAGTTGATTTGAATTTCTTTGATTAGTAGAGAATCTGCACTACTTATTTTCAATGTATTGGTCAATGACATTTCAGTTTTTGTTTTTGTCCTTTTCTATGAATATTATTTTACATATTTTTAAAATTTATTTTATTTTTGAGAGAGAGAGAGAGAGAGACAAAGAGAGAGAGAAAGAGAGAGTGTAAGCAGGGGAGAGGCAGAGAGAGAGGGAGACACAGAATCAGAAGCAGGCTCCAGGCTCTGAGCTATCAGCACAGAGTCCAACACGGGGCTCGAACCCACAAACCATGAGATCATGACCTGAGCCAAGGTCAGATGCTTAACCGACTGAGCCACCCAGGCACCCTTACATATATATTTTTTAAAGTCTTTGGCTATTGTGGTTTCCAGTTTGTATTTATTAAGTCAAATATTATTTATTTTGATTTTCATAATTAATTTTTAGAAAGATGATTTTATATATAAGTAATACAAGTATTATACAAGCATTACAAAAAATCAGACAAGTAAAAAATACACAAGAAAAAATTTTCAAAATTACTCCATATCTTACTACTCAAAAATAATCACTGTCAGCATTTAAGAACTAATATTTTAGGGGTGTCTATATAAATGATCTAAATAATAAATGATAAATGAATAAATGTAAATTATTTTAGAAAAATGGTTATCACACCACAATGCTACACTTATTTAGACTTTTAATCAAAATTTAATTACATTTAACCAAAGGTAGGAAGCAAAAACTGCATTGAAATTAAGGAATATTGAGCTTCAGATAAATGTTTCTTCACCACCTGACCTTAATTGCCAAAAGAGGCATCTGAAATCAATATATTAGATTAGAGATACTTTACTATGTTAGAGTATTTTTTTGAACTTATGCTTCAAATTTAGACAAGTTATATTGACTTCCTGCTCTGAAAAATAAGGAAACTAGTTTATCCTCTTCAAACTCCCCTCCCAATCTTTGGTATTTATATATTATAAATATATATTTAGCATTTATAGGTTTAACTTTGTCAAAAACTTTATGAGTAATAGAATGGTTATTATTTGATCTTAATTTTAAAGTTTAGGGGATACAATGCCTATCACTCTTTCTTTTACCATGATATCCTTTCTTCTCCTCATTCCTGATTTTAAACTTGGATTTATTCTAGACTGACCTGATATTTTTTCATAAGCTGGGCTTCTGATTACTCTGATCTCCAATATTGCATGCTCAAACATGTCTCTGTATTGCCATTATAATTTAATAAAATCTGGTTGGGTACAAATTCTTGAGGCTTTATTATTTTTATACCTTAGAACTTTGTTCCTGTATTCCAGTATTGAATGCTGTGGTGGAAAAATCTGAGGCTAGTCTGCAATTGCCTTCTGTGTTCATGTGATTTCCTTATCTACTCTTGAAATCAGTAGTTCAACTTCACAGGAGATTCTTTGTCTCTTTTTTAAAACCCTCTGTGGTCCTGAATCACATCACCATAACCAATGGATATGTAGATGAGCCTTTTAGACAAATGATGCTCAGAATGCAGGACTTCTGTATTTGGCTCCAGAGAACACTATGATGGCAAGTGCTGGGGAGCATGTATGTTGCCTCCCATCTTGCTCAAGACTTTGCAGTGTTGAGAAGGCTTGCTTCATAATATTTTCATCATGTTTCTTGAAGAAACAGGGTTTTCTCAATTTTTCAGGGATTTTTTTTCCTAATTGTGGTCAAGGAACAAAATGTGGAAAAAAAGCATTCAATTATAATAATGTTAAGAGGTGAGAATAAATCACTGTTTTACCATGTCTAATTTATACTTTTCTGTGTGAGAATTCAAACTGCAAAAATAAAATTGTTCAGCTATTATACAAACTTTTATGTTTTATACATTAACTTATTATGTCTCTAAATGTAAACATATATTCTAACATAGACAAAGAGTAGTGAGGCAATTAAATATAAAGTATTGAAATTCAAATTTATAATCAATATCATCTTACATGTAATTTTTTTTTGAGAGAGAGGGTGCAAGAGTGGGGCAGAGGGAGGGGGGGGAGAGAGAGAGAGAGAGAGAGAGAAAGAGAAAGAGAGAGAGAGAGAGAGAGAGAGGGAGGGAATCTTAAGCAGGCTCCACACTCAGCACGGACTCATGGCCATGACCACGAGATCATACCTGAACCAAAATCAAGAGTTGGACACTTAACCAACTGAACCACCTAGGAGCCCCTTCTTACATATAATTTTATAGGATTAGAGTTTTCTTGCTTCAATTTATCTTTTCAAAATATATACATATTAATATATATTAATAATATACAGTGTAAATATATTAGATGTTATATGGATTATATGTAGTTGATATATATTATATGTAATTAGTATGGAAATATAAATTTAATATTATATAATTAATTAACTATATGTATAATTGGCAATATTCTAATTTTATGGGGACAGCATAACCCTGATATCAAAACATGAAAAAAAATTTACAGGCTACGATCCATCATTAACCCAAACACAAATATTCTTTACAAAGTTTTAGTGAATTGATTTCAAAAATATATAAATCATGACCAACTGGAAATTATCTAAGGGAGACAGAGTTGAATTAGCATTTGAAAAGCAATGAATATAGCCTACTAAATTCACTTTATAAGAATATGACCATCTAAATTGATAAAGAAAATCATTTGATACAATTTGACACCCATGTATAATTAAACCTCTTAGCAAATTGGGAATAGAACTTCTTCAACCGATAATATAATTTGAAACATTTCCATTTACATAGCATCATAAATCAGATTCTAGAAATAAATTTAAATGAATGACATGAAAAACTTCACCAAAAGTGGCAAAAGATTGTGAGAAATTAAAGACCTAAATAGTGGAGAGAAAGACTATATTCATGGATTGAAAGTTTCAAAATTATTGAGATATCAATTTCCCCCAAATTGATCTATAGATTCAACACAATCACAATTAAAATTTAAGGAGTCTTTCTTGTAGAAATCGATAAGCTGGTTTTAAAATCCACATGAAACTGTAAAATATCTAGAATAGCAGAAAATATCTAGAATATCCTTCTGGAAGAAGGATAAAATCAAAGGAATTAGACTACATGATTTCAAGATTTACTAAAAGGTGACAGTAATGTATGCAGTGTGACTCTTTTGTAAGGATAGAACAGTATAACATGGGATAAAATAGAAAGCTCAAAAATAGAACCAAGCTATCTAGTCAACTTAATGGTAAAACCTTTCAACAAATGGTGCTGGAACAACTGAATGTCTATATGGAAAAAGTTATCTGTGACACATACCATATACAAAAATTAACTTGAAAGAAATCATAGAAGAAGAGGAAACAGATTTTTTTTTAGAAAGGACATAAAAATACTAACCACAAGAGAAAAAAATTCACAAGTAAGATATTATAAAAACTAAAATCTGCTTCTAATCAACTAAGACACCATTACGGAAATAAAAAGGTAAACTACAGACTGGGAAGAAATATGTGCAACAAATAACAAAAGTTTCATATCCTGAATAAATAAAGAATTTCTAAAAATCAATACTAAAATAAAGTGACCCCCTTTAAAAATTTTTTTTAATCTTTATTTATTTTTGAGAGAAAGACAGAGTGTGAGCAGGGGAGGAGCAAAGTGAGGGAGACACAGAATCTGAAGCAGACTCCAGGCCCTGAGCGGTCAGCACAAAGCCCGATGCGGGGCTCGAACTCACGAACTGTGAGATCATGACCTGAGCCGAAGTCAGAGGTTCAACTGACTGAGCCACCCAGGCGCCCCCAAAGTGACCCCCTTTAAAACAGACAAAACAATTAGCATCATAAAACATTTTCTAAAGACAGGCCAACAAACACATGAAAAAAAATTATCAACTTCATTAATTGTCACCTAAATGCAAAACAACATCACAAGGAAATTGCATTATACACATGTCAAAATATCTAAAATTATAAAGCTTGAAAATAGTGAGTGTTGATATGTGGGGCATCTGGAAATCTCGTGCATTGCTAATGGAAATAGGAAATGGCACAATCACTTTGGAAATTAGCATTTCTTTTAAATTTTTTTTTTTTTCAACGTTTTTTATTTATTTTTTTCGGGACAGAGAGAGACAGAGCATGAACGGGGGAGGGGCAGAGAGAGAGGGAGACACAGAATCGGAAGCAGGCTCCAGGCTCCGAGCCGTCAGCTCAGAGCCTGACGCGGGGCTCGAACTCACGGACCGCGAGATCGTGACCTGGCTGAAGTCGGACGCTTAACCGACTGCGCCACCCAGGCGCCCCTAGCATTTCTTAATAAAGTTAAAAATAAATCTATGTTATGACTTAGATATTCCACTCTTCGATATCAAGGAGAAATAAATGTGTGCACAAAAATGATTTGTACAAGAATGTTCATAGTTGCCTAGCTCATAACAGGACAAAACTCAAAATATCCTATGTGTCCACCAACAGGTAAATAGATAAACAAATTTCAGTAGGAAAATACAATGAAATACTACTCCAAAATAAGAAGCAACAAACTACCGATAAATGAAATATCATTGTTAAAAAAAAAGGAAAACATGTTGGAGAGAGAAGCCACATGGAAAAGAGTGTATATTGTATAGTTAACTTTATATCAAACTCAAGAAGAGGAAAAACTAATTTATCTTCTTCAAAGTCAAACTAATGGTCACCTCTATGGAAGTGTTAGGTAATTGACTAGAAAAGGGCATTAAGGAATTAATGAACTGCTAGAAATATTATATACCTTGATTTGTTTGATGGTTTCACAGATGCATATATTTGTTCAAAATTAATTGAAATATGTACTTAAGATCAGTTCATTTTCAATGTATATCATACCTCTCAATGAGGTGCATTTTTCAAAAGAGTAGTAATATTTGTCAGAACAAAAAGGTTCATTTTATTTATGATAAAAAGGTTTATCCATTGTGATTTTGGAAGACAGTATGGTGGTTCTGCAAAAAATTAAACATAGAACTACCATATGATCCAGCAATCCCACTCCTGGGTATTTATCCAAAGAATTGAAATCAGGATCTTGAAGACATATTAGCATTCCTATGTTCATTGCAGCACCATTCACAATAACCAAGATGTGGAAACAAACTGAATGTTCATTAACAGATAAATAAAGAAAATGTGAAATACACACACACACACACACACACACACACAATTGGAATACTATTCAGTCTTTAAAATGAAGGAAGTTCTGCAATATGTGACAATATGTATGAACCTTGAGGACATTATGCTAAAAGCAAGTCACAGAAGGACAAATACTGCGTGATTAGACTTATTGTCTCTAATATAGTCAAATTCATAGAATCAAAGAGTGGGATGGTGGTTGCCAGGGTCTGAGGGGAGGGGGAAATGAAGAGTTAATAAATGGTTATGAATTTCAATCAAGCAACATGAATAAACCTTGGAGATCTGCTGTATAACACTGTACCTATAGTTAACAATAATGTACACTTAAAACTTTGTTAAAAGGGTAGATCTCATGTTAAGTGCTCTTAACATGCTTTTAAAATATAAAATATTTTAAAGCTTTACACAAGCTTTTTCTTGAAAGATCAGTAACAAAATATTAAAATGAGTTGAAAATATGAACAAACATTTCACAAAATTAAATATAAACTGTCCATAAATTTTGGAAAGACACTTACTTTTATTTATTTATTTTTAATTTTTTTTAATGTTTATCTTAATTTTTGAGACAGAGAGAGACAGAGCATGAGCAGGGGAGAGGCAAAGAGAGAGAGAGACACAGAATCGGAAGCAGGCTCCAGGCTGTGAGCTGTCGGCACAGAGTCCGACGCGGGGCTCGAACTCACAAACTGCGAGATCGTGACCTTAGCTGAAGTCTGACGCTCAACTGACTGAGCCACCCAGGAGCCCCAATCACTTATTTTTAAAGAAATGCAAATTAAGCAATCATGTGACAATATCTCTAAAATTGGTATCACTGAACAGTGATAAAAATGTTAATATTTGCTAATATATAGATCTTCCTCAACTTATGATGAGATTATTATCAGTTGTTTACTTAATGATGTCATGGCTGATTGAGCTGGGGCTGCTGCTGCCCAGAGTCACAAGAAAATATCTTACCACATATCCCTAATCCTGGAGAAGATACAAATTTAAAATTTGAGGTATAGTTTCTACTGGACACATTTTGCTTTTGCAGCAAAATTTTGCAGCACATTTTGCTTTTGTGAAGTTGAAAAATCCTAAATGAAAACATAAAGTCTGGGGTTGTCTGTATGAGCCTGCAGAAAAGCCCTACATGCATGCACTTTTTTATAGAAGTCTAAAATTGGTAAACTTGGCACACCCTCACTGTACTTAATTTAATCCATATCTTTCAAATTTTAAAAGGCCACTTTTTAACCTATAAATCCCACGTCTTGAATTTTCCCTAAATATTCTCTCATAAATGAATCCAAAGGAATATGCTAAAGAATTCATTCCACATCATGGTCTGTAAGACCAGAAAATCTGGAAGCAGTAAAAATAACTATCTGCAAGGCAATAAGCAAATTATCTATGGAGTATCTCTGGACTTAAGAGGGACTACTATACTATTTTTGAAAAATGAGTTAAAACTTGGGGTGCCTGGGTCGCTCAGTCGGTTGAGCATCTGACTCTTGATTTTGGCTCAGGTCATGATCCCAGGGATGTGGGATGGAGCTCCATGTCAGGGTCCATGCTGATCATGGAGCTTAAGATTCTCTCTCTCTCTCTCTCTCTCTTTCTCTCTCTCACACACACACACACTCTCTCTCTCTCCCTCTGCCCTTCTCCCCCTCTTGTGCTCTCTCTTTTTCTAAAATAAAATAAAAAAAGAGTTAAAACTGTGCTATAGGGAAATGTCTTTAAGACACAGTGCTAAGTGAAAAAGCAAGGTGGAGGATGGTGTATACAGTATATGCCCATGCAGGGAGATCATGTCTGGAAACACATCTTTGGATATTGGTCACTCTTGGGAATAAGATGAGTTACTAGAATGGGTGGATGGGAGACTCAAATTTCATTGTATAACATTTAAATCTACTTTAATCTTGCTTAAAATAAAGATTTATTGTAGGGCTGTAGAGCTACTGATAAGATATTTTTATAATATTGCAGAAGAAAAAGAAAAAGGGGAATCAAGAAGCAGACTTTTGTTTCAGATGTGTACACTGATTTTTGTTAGGTCATTAACATTAGTGATTTGGTTTTTCAGTTTCCTAATCTAATATTATCAATATTTTGTATGTAAAAAAAAGCACTAAATGTGATGGAAGGGTTTATACTGCATATTTACATATAACAAACAGGTACACAATGAGATTTCTGTTGAAAGCAAAAATGGTTACAAATAATTCCTTTCCCAGTCTCCTTGCCCCTTTGCAATATGACTCTGAAGATCCTCCCATCAAAATATGAAGCCAATTTCAACCTTTGAATCTGAGGTGGCCTTTTGACTTATTTTGGCCACAAGAATGCCAAAGAAGTAATGGTGTGCCAATTCTTAGCCTAGGCTTCCTTTCATATTCTTATTCTCCTTGTTGAAACATGCCCAAGATGCTAAGTAAGCAAGCCCAGGATGGCCACTTAGATGATGAGAGAAACATGGCACACTTGTCCCCATCACTCCAGCTTTTAGACAACCAATTCAAGAGGCATAAGTGCTGGATCACTGGCAGCTGACCCTGAATGCAAGACTGAGCCTCTCAGGAACAGGAGAACTGCAAGGCTGTTCCCAGCCCAAATTGTTCACCCATACAACTAAGAGCTAAATTAATGTGTCTTGTTTTAAGCCACTAAATTTTGGGATCTTCTGTTGTGCAGCATAAGCTGATGTATACAAGATGAAAGGGATCCATATTTTTATCCAATCTTATTTCTTTCGGTTCATTTGGTTCATTTTGGTTCACTTAGCCAAATAAAATGGGCACCTATAATGTGTTAGCACTGAGTGAGGCTGTATGGTGCCATGCTTCCTCTCAGAGTGGTGGTCATCCAGCTGGTGTCTCATAGTCTGGTGGCCACAAATAAGGAGTCTGGGCCTACACTGCCTAAACTCTAGTGGACCTCTGTTGTGTACTTTGGGCAAATTTCTTAAGCTTTTAGTGCATCAATTTTTCATCAATAAAGAGGAATACCAATAGCACTTAGATGATTCAGTTGTTGTTAGGATTAAATGAGTTAATAACATGGTGTTTCAAACAGCAAATGGTAATTAAATTAAAGACGCTAACATCTGAAATTGGAAGAATATTTTTCTTTGCATGGAATCAGCAGTCAGATTTCCAATCTAGATGAGGGAACTACTATTCAGAAAGGGTGTATGGACAGATAGTTGTAAGTAAGTATCATAAGTTGCCCTTTATCCTCCAGCTGCAGTGAGTATTGGCTGCTTACAGCTCACTACTACCCACCTTATTCTGAGATTTGCCTATGGTCTGCAAGAGTTGCCTCATGGCAGAATGTCTGGGAGTTTACACACAATTTCTGGAGACAGCTTGCCGCTGACTTGCAAGAGGGTAAGAATGATCAACCTCTTTGCCTCAAGGTGGGATGTCATCTCTGGTGCCCTGCATGCTCCAGAATTCCCCGTGGGATTAGGCTGAGTCTAAACTTGAGCTGAACCCCCATCGGTGCATGGCTTCTTTCCCTGGCCCATCCTACTTTTTTCACTTCTTTTCTACTAAGAGCACTCCTCAGTTAATCACATACATTGAAATCACCATCTCAGATCAGTATGAAATGTTACTTTCTGACCTTGCACCACAGCTTGTCAGAGAAGCTCAGAATGATTTAGCAAACCAAATTTGAACAATGACAAGATAAAAATATATGAATTACAGCAGCTATCAGGAGAGAAGATGTTCGCTCTAAGACAACTTGAGGGACAAAATGAGGGACAGTGTAAATGTAGCTATACTGCCTCCCTTCTGCCTATCTGAATATTAAGCTCTGTTTCACAAAGTTCCCGTCTTCTCAGATCACTCAGTGGGAAGGTTGTGCCTGTGGTGATTCTCAATGGACTCTTGTTTGGGTGCAAATTGGCAGCCTGCTTCTTGAAGGGGAACTATGATCTTGTGAGTGACAATTTTGCCTCTGCAGACTCTCCTGGGCAGGGTCTTTCCCATGTCAAAAATTGAATGACAGTAGGGTGCCTGGTCTTATTAGTTTCCCTGATGCAAGTCACTTTCCTCATTTATCAACCATTTATAAATCACAAGGTCTAGAAAGTAGACACAGAAGGACACTCAGTGTCAAATATAAGGCAGGCTGCAATCTTGTTCTGATAGGACAGGGTCTCATTGAGGAAAGACAGAGGTGCATTTGGGGGACTCTAGGGCAGTGCTTCTCTGATGTGCATACAAGTTACTCAGGAACCTTGTTAGAATTCAAATTTCCGGGCCCCACCCAATGTTGAAGTGCACGCCTGGTCCAGGATAGCTGAGGATGTCCACACAGCTACCACTCAGCCATCCAGATGCCCACAAAAATGAATCAAATAACATCACTGAGGTCTGGAAAAATTATAATCAACTTCTGCTTTGAATTAACTCATTAAACTAAAGAGTCTTCTGCATTAGGTTTGAGACAAGCTCCCAAATCTGCATTTGTAATAAGCTAAGCTCCTATGTGATGCCACATTTAAGGAGTAAAGCTGAAAAAAATCTCTTTTTTTTCCAAAGCTGGGTTTCTGATTTCCCCCTGGTTCCCATTCCCATTGACCTTTATTTTTGAGTGAGAATCCTGTGGATGATATAAAAAGCAAGATGGGCCAATTGATTGATTTTTTGGTTAACTACTATGAACTAGCACTGCTTTAGACACTGCAGATCTATCAGTGAATAAACACTCACAGTGCCTGTTTGTAGGGAACTGACACCCTCATGAGAGAGGCACACAATAAGCACTAAGTAGGAAGTACATATAGATGGAAATAAGGCTTATGTGATAAAATAAGAAGGGAAGAAATGGAGAAGGAAGGGGCAGAAGTTCCACTTTAGAGAGATTGGTCAGGGAAGGTGTCTCTGATAAGATGACATTTGATCAGAGGCTTATGTGACTTGAGGGAAAAAGGAATGTTTTTCAAGGAAGAAATTTCAGGGAGTGCAAGCAGTGTGTGTAGAGGTCCTGAGGCTAAAGCATGTTAAGGCAAAAGCAGGGAGATCGGCTGGGCTGAACTAGAGTAGGTGTTGAGGAAAGTGGTAACGGTTGAACTCAGAAAGGAAACGAGGGACTGAATTCACAGAACCATAAGATTTTTAAAAATTTTTTATTGAAATATAATTAACATACAGTGTTGTATTAGTTTCAGGTGTACAATATAATGATTCAATAATTCTATACATTACTGAGTGCTCCTAATGATAAAGGCACTCTTAATCCCCCTTGTCTATAAGATTTTATTTCAAGTGAGTTGAGAAGTCACTGGAGGGCTTGAGTTGGAATAGAACATGATACGATTTACATTTTAAAAGAATCACTATGGCTTTTGTGTAGAGACTTTAAAGGGATAGAGCTGAGCAAAGGAGGCAGAGTGACAGACCCATTACTGTTGATGGTGCAAACTGGGCACATGGGAGGAAAGGAAAGAAGTGTTAAGAGCCTAGATAAATCCTGTGGCTAAGGCAACACATCCTTCTGATGGACTGATTAGATTTGAGGAGTCAGAGGAAGTCAGGGTAAATCTGAGAGTATGACTTTGCAACTTCAAGAATGGACTTCCATTTACTGATGTCAAAAAAGACTTCAGGAGAACCACATTTGGGGGGAGCAGAAACCAATACTTAACTTTGGCTACGTTTGGTTTGAGATGTTTTTGAGCTCCCAAAGCAGATAAACCAGTCAGGTGGTTGCAAATGAGCTAAGTTGGGGGTGGGTGATATTGGGACTGGAGATGTCATCTCTGGAACCATCAAAAAGCAAGGGGACTTGGGCACCTGGGTGGCTTGGTCAGTTAAGCTTCAGACTCTTGATCTCGGCTCAGGTCATGATCTCACGGTTTGTGAGTTTGAGCCCCTCATCGGGCTCTGCACTAACAGCACAGAGCCTGCTTGGGATTTTCTCTCTCTCCCTCTCTCTACTCCTCCCCTGTCTCATTCTCTGTCTCAAAATAAATAAATAAACCTTTAAAAAAAAAAAAAAAAGCAAGGGGCCCAGATGAGTTCAAATAAGGAGGATTAATAGCAAAGCTGTCCTAAGAGTGAAACTGGAGAGACCCCTGCCTTTACATGTTGAGGAGAAGGGGCAATAGAGCAAAGGAGACTGACAAGGAGCATCCAGAGGGGTAGGGGGACCTAAGCAAGAGTGGTTTCCTTAAGTGATGACAAAAAGTTGATGAAAAAGTGAACCGAAGTGACAAAATCTAGAGCTTGTCACTAAAATTTGTTGTCCTCTATTAAAAAAAAAACAAATCCCTGGGCACCTGGGTGGCTTAGTGGGTTAAGTGACCAACTCTTGATTTGGGCTCAGGTCATGATCTCACACTTCATGTGTTTGAGCCCTGCATCAGGTCTGTGCTGACAGTGCAAAGCCTGCTTGGAATTCTCTATCCTTCTCTCTCTGCCCCTCCCCGATTCGTGCTTGTGTGCTCTCTCTCTCTCTCTCTCCCTCTCTCTCTCTCTAAAAAAAAAAATAATAACAATAAACTTGAAAAAAGAAAAGAAATCCCAAGTGAGTAATGAAATAAAGCTATATAAAGAATTCTGTAGAAAAGCAGAACAAAACAAAACTCTGTGCCTGACTGGGCATGCACCTGCAGCCTAAATCCTGCATTTCTTCTATTTATTGTCACAGTATTATACAAGAATGGGCTTTCAGAAGGATTGATTCCGGGCCTCTATGTGTACATAAATGATCAGAGATTTCATTATTTGCCCAAAAATAGAGTCATGCATTTTAGAAAAGATGTTAAATAATAAATGCTGACATTTTAAGAAGGATTCCAAGGCATCCTAAATACTGTAATGTGGTAGAACTGGGACAGGAACACAGGGATGAATGAAGACTACATCTTATCTCCCAATTTTCTCCATTCATTTTTTAAAGCCAATATTTTTGTTTATCACTCCAAATTTAAATGAAGAAAGGGGACTCAGTGTGGGGGAGTCAGTAATCCATTTCAGCATAGAGAGACTAAAAATGTTCTGTCCTGTAATTTCTCTACACTTGTCATCAAACTGCAGTGTGAGCTAGAAACCAGAGGCCACACATCAGACGCTATGTGAGTCCTCAAAGACAGTATCTGGACTTGGGATGATTCAAGGTTCATAAAAGAAAACTGTAGCAGCTGCCAATGTTTGCAGTTAATTATTGGGACACTGTTGCTCTTGACTGAGCCCCTGGTTACACTCAGCACTAGGACTCCCTTTTCTCTTCCCCAGAAAAACTGTTCCTGCTCATCCGGCTTCTTTACCCCTTCAGATGAAGAGTGCTGTTGTCCAATATGATGCCCAGCTAGATTCTGGTCTCTGGACCATGGAGCCCTCCTCACACTCTTAGGTAATACTCCTATTACCATCCACTCAAATCCCTCCATTTTCTACCAAATCTCATCAAATACCCAATGACCTCATCTTGTCTCTCTCATTTTTTTTTCATAATGAATAAGAAGGAGGATAAATATTGAAGCTTCCAATCCAGAGAGCTTTAAAGCTCCTGTGTTTCCTACTCAAATGGCCAAGCCTTCCTCCCTTCACTCTAAGATGGCTTCCTTGGTCACCACAGGGTAACAGTTACCTCTGGGCTATTTCAGATTCAAAAAGCATGGTAGAGATCTTGGAGGAGGAAATGGAATTCGGCAAGAAGCTAAGAATGGGAAGGGAAGGATGGTGGGGTGGGAGAAAGGTAAAGGACCATTTGTGTCAGGATGCCTTGAGATGGAATATTCAGGGAAGACTGCCCACGGGTCATGTTTTTGTCTTCAGATATTGTTATAGACTGAATTGTGCCCCTCCCTCCAAATCATATGTTGAAGCCCTAACCTTCAATGTTGACTATATTTGGAGATAGGGTCTTTCAGGAGGCAATTAAAGTTAAATGAGGTATAACTGTGGGGCCCTAATTCTATATAACTGATCTCCTTATAGGAAGAGGAAAAGACACCAGACAGTGCTCTCTCCACAGTCGAAAGGCCATGAGAAAACATGATGAGAAGAAGGTCCTCTGCAACCTAGTAAGAGAGGTCTCAGCAGAAACCATCCCTGTTGGCATCTTGATCTTGGACTTTGAGCCTCTAGGAATGTGAGAAAATAAATTTCTGTTATTTAAGCCAAAGCCACTCAGTCTCTGGTATTCTGTTATGGTGGCCTGTGCAGACAAAGACAGATATGAATACATAAACCAATTATGCTATAAAGATCTACAGACCAGTTCTCCTATGTGTCCAAAGATTTCTGTTTTCAACTAGAAGACAAAAGAGGATGGAGATGAAGTGAGGATTCAGAGGGACAGGATGCTCATTACCATTATAAATTCTGAGCGAGAAACAGGAGTTTAAATATAAATATATGCTGTGAAGATTACTACAGGCAATGAAGGAGTGGTAGCATCAGGTTACTACTGATGTGCTTTATACCATGCTCAGTCAGTAGCTTCCTGGAATCCATCTGTCCTTGGTGTTTATAGGAGAATAATTTGTTTCTAAACATTTTGAAGACATCAGAAGAAAGAAAAGAGTCTATGTGGATGGACAGAGAGTTGTTAAGGACTAGAGAGTACATCACATTTATTTCAGGATATGCATTTGAGCAGCAATGAATTATCATGGATTATCATCTGACCAGTGCCTGGCTTTTTTTCCCCCTCCCATCATCTCTCCTTACTGTTGTTCTTCTTCTTTGTATAAATGTGTTTCTACAATCAAGATTTTTTCTGATTACTACCATATCCCCTTGCCCCTCTTACATCCAAGATTATGCTTTGAAGAAGATGGCCTTGGCTTAAACAACGAGGGGTATGCTCCAAGGAACCAAGTTTCCAGGTATAGTGGGAGAGGGAGATGACATGTTGTAGGACCCAAAACTCAGCCATTTTCCAGCCAAGTGAAACTTGCATGAACACTCTGAGCTTTGATTGTGGCTGTCAAGAAAGAAGGAGCAAACTCCAAGCTCAGAGCCTACTGTACAATTGATGGTCACTGAGACACAGCCCTCTATTGGACTGTCTGACTTGCCATGGTGTCCTTCATTTCCAAGAGAGTACCCTCCTCTTTCCAGCCTTGATTTATATTCTCTTCCTTCCCCATTTTCCCCTGTCTCTACTAAATCTCTTTCCTCGCTTCTAAAGTGAAAACAACAATGCCAATCTTTCATGATTCTTAGGGGACTCAAATGAATAGAGTAAATACTTTATAAACTATAAATTAAAATGCCTTGATCAGTAGATGTTGTTGTCATTACTCTTAGATGGTAAAGAAAAGTGTGAGCCAGGTGCAGAAGTCATTTAGAAAACAGAGGCGGGCTGAATCCAGGGAGCTTGCAGATAATAGTAGAGTGACTTAAATAGGAAACATAGACAGATGTACACATTTTTCCAATTGTGCATGGTGGAAATTCTCCAAGAATAGGACAACCCAAGAGACCCCCTGCCTCTTCTCCTAGAAATCTTTTCATCCTTTAACAATACCCCTCTTCCAAGATGTATCCTTATTCACAGCCTGTTTCTACCAAGCTAAGTGGAAATTTGGCACTTATTTGCTTATTTTCCTCAACATAATCAGGCAAAATGAATTGGTCCGAACATATAAATAATAAGAGCTGCATTACCTGATTCAGTTTTGTACACTTAACAGGTTAACGATGCAAGTGGAAGCTAAATGCATGCAATGAAAGAAGGCAAGAATGGATGTTAGAATTATTTGGCTTCCTGATTATCTTACAGAAGTCTGGGATATGGGTAAGCTTATTGACTCAACATTGTCAAAACTGGTTCAACCAAACAGCTCAGCCAAACCTGCAGACTTGCCACCGTGCCTTCATTTTAGCTTCCATTTGTAAGCTTCAATCATGCATTGGCATGATAAGATTTGCTCTACACCCTGTGTGCTGACAAAGTGCTTCTTGCTTTGTATGTTACCATATTGGTTCTCCTGAAGATCTGAGGTGAATACCTGTAAACCTCTTTTATAGATTGGAAAACTGAGGCCTATAAATTTGGCGCAAGGTTACTTGTCTGGTAATTGGCAGAGGTGGATTTCCACTGTACATCTCTAGACTCCAAAACTAATGCTTTTAGTCTACCTACTGTGAAGGCCACACCTCTATAGATTTTTTTTAAGTTTATTTATTTATTTTTGAGAGAGACAGAGACAGTGCAGGTGGGGGAGGGGCAGAGAGAGAGGGAGGGAGAGAGAAAATCTCAAACAGGCTCTGCACTATCAGCACAGGGCCTGATGCAGGGCTTGAACTCACAAACCCATGAGATCATGACCTGAGCTGAAATTAAGAGCTGGACACCCAACCGACTAAACCACCCAGGTGCTCCTCTGTGGATGATTTTTTAAAATTTTTTAAATGCTTATATATTTTTGAAAGAGAGAGAGACAGAAAGAGAGAGAGAGAGCATGAGCTCTCTGTGGTGCTTCTCTGTGGATGATTTTTTAAAATTTTTTAAATGCTTATATATTTTTGAAAGAGAGAGAGACAGAAAGAGAGAGAGAGAGCATGAGCAAGGGAGGGTCAGAGAAAGAAAGCACACAGAATCCAAAGCAGGCTCCAGCTGTCAGCACAGTGCCTGATGCAGGGCTTGAACCCACAGACCGTGAGATCATGACCTGAGCTGAAGTCGGAGGCTGAACCAACTAAGCCACACAGGAGCCCCAACTGTAGATGATTTTTGATCCTCTCCGCGTCATGATTCTGGGACTGACTTGACCCCACGATATCCATATACGTCCTACTTCAACTTTGATCTCTTCATTACAGTAGGCTTTTCTACCTCCAAGTTTTCCACCACCCACCATCCTAGATCTTTGCTATTCACTTGAACATTTTAGACATCATAGTCATTAGGCCTCTTCCTACTTAGTATGGGCACCAGCAGACCCTCCATGTAGAGATTTGTAAGCATGGGTCCATGTCCCCAACTCACATTGCAGTTCTTGTAGGTAGAAAATATCTTATATATTATCTATCACTATACTATTTATCATAATACCATGCACATAATTTTCACTCAAAGTCTATTTTTTAAAGGCAAAGTAATTGAATTAATAAATAGAGGGGAAAAACATTTTGAATAACGTGTAGGAATATGTGCTGCTTGATGTGGAGTGTGGCTCCACTTCTACTATACATCTTTAACTGATCATGATGGAAAAAATTTCTTATTTTCCATTGTTTCAGATGCTTTGCCTATATTTCTCATTAGCCTTGTGGTAGAGCTGCTAATTTTCTGTATCAATCTTTCCAAAATGAAGCATGAGTGATAATACACCTTAGGAAAGTATGAATGTTATACCTTATTTCCACATAGAGACATGAATTATTATTGTAATTATCCTTCAGGCACTGGCAGAAATTGGGGCTGTGTCTCCATTAAATCAGGAAAGGTAGAAATTTTCACAATTTGATTTGTATAGGCTCTCTGGGACAATCTTCTTGAGGCTGGATCACCTGAATTGCCATTCATCCATTTTCTTATACAGCCTACAAATATTGATTGAATTCCTACTACATGGCAGGCACTGTGCCAAAAGTTGAAATAGGACAGTGGCCAGACAGATATAGTCCCAGTTTCATGGAGCTAATATATGTTGGAGATCTCCTTCCGGGAGAAGCTAGTGGCCCACCCTCCTCCTAATGTCCTGCTGTGAGCAGGGCAGCCTAGGAATCAGGCAAGAAGTGGAAATTTTCAGGAAAATTCTGTCTTCAGAGCTGCTGCCCACAGTCCCAGAGATCAGCACCCCAGATTTAATTGCCCAGATTTTGTCTTTCAAATGCTCCTCTGCATGGGAATATTTAGCATCCAAAGTATAGACTTGATGATAAAAAAAAATGAATATTTATTTTTGAGAGGGAGACAGACAGAGTACGAGTGGGGGAGGAGCAGAGAGAGACAGAGACACAGAATCTGAAGTAGTCTCCTGGCTCTGAGCTGTCAGCACAGAGCCCGACGCAGGGTTCCAATTTATGAGCTGCGAGATCATGACCTGAACCAAAGTTGGCTGCTTAACCGACTGAGCCACCCAGGCATCCCAGCCTTGATGATTTTAAACAAAGCATGACATTTATGAGCTAAAAGACACTTTGGCTGTTTTTGGAAAGCATGTTGTATGGAGTGTGTGTAACACACACGTGCATGTTATGAAGAGACTTAGTGACTTTTGTGAGGTCACAAGGTTGGTTGGGGCAGAGATGAAATTCAAACCCAGCCCCTGTTCCATTCTCCTTCCGTATCCTGCATTACCATCCAGTTATATGTAACTTGTACCTTAATATGAATTTTTAGGAACTACTATGGCCCACTGTCAAATAGTAAAGGCTTTATATGAATATCCATCCATATTCCACCTGTTAAAAATCTTCAATACACAAGATGTGTCTTCTACTTTTAAAACATGAGGTCATCTTACAGATTTTCTGTCACCAATGGTCGTTAGGTCTCTAGGCAAGTCCTTGAATTCCACTAAACTTTAAAAAAAATAGAATAAATCAGGGCACCTGGGTGGCTCAGTCAGTTAAGTGTCCAACTTCAGCTCAGGTCATGATCTCATGGCTTGTGAGTTTTAGCCCCACATCAGGCTCTGTGCTGACAGCTCAAAGCCTGGAGCCTACTTCAGATTCTGTCTCTGTCTCTCTCTGTCCCTCCCCAGCTCATGCCCGCCGCCCCTCTCTCTCCTTCTCAAGTATAAATAAACATTAAAAAATTAAAAAAATAGAATAAATCTAATTTAATTACATGCCAGAAGACCAACCATTTGGAACTTCTGAGAACCTAGTATTTCCTTTCTTTCTTCAGCCTTTATGTTCTCCTGATTAATAGGCAAGAGACACTAAGAAAAATAAGAAAATGACACTAATATTAATTGTTACTCTATTCTAGATTTCATGCTGACTGCTTTCTTTATATACTTTTTTTTTTTAACATTTATTTATTGTTGAAAGACAGAGAGAGACAGAGCATGAGCAGGGGAGGGGCAGAGAAAGAGAGAAACACAGAATCCGAAGCAGGATCCACGTTCTGAGCTGTCATCACAGAGACCATGAGATCATGACCTGAGCTGAATTCAGACGCTTAACTGACTGAGCCATCTAGGCACCCCTCATGTGGACTGCTTTTAAATATGCTTACATGCAATCTTACAAGAACTCTCTTAGGTATATATCATTGATATGCTCTTTTTAGATGAGGAAACAGAGAACTTAGAGTACTTTCTCAAAGCTCATCTGACCTCCATACCCATTCTGCCTTACCTCTCCCCATCCGTGGTCTATAAATGCATCAATAGGTTTAGCAATCTGCCAGAGCCAGGACCAGAACGGGGCTGTGAATCAGTTAGGGTATGACTGAATTTCAAGCCAGATCTGAAAGATTTCTGTATCATATACAGTTTTAATTTAGCCATGTTTTGTCTCTCTTCCAACAGCACACATGAGGAACCTTGTAAACCAGAATGAAATTATGTTAGGTGAGACCAAGTAGGCCTGTAATTTGATACTTTTGTGCCCTATAGACGTCTAACCACTTTCATGATTTGGTATTCCAGACACAACTCCTTTCTTTCTTACTTTGTGTTGTAGGGTAAGCCTGTTCAGGGTGTCCAGGAGCATCTGCCCCTCAGGTCATAATGGCTTAGGGCTCTAAGAATAACAGATATCTAAGAACTGCCAGAAAGTGTGACTGAGTTCTGAAGGGTTTGGACGGTGGGTACAAAGTGCAACCTGGTGGGTTTCTCTGCCCAAACAATATGGTGTAACTCAGAAAAGAACCTCCCAGAACAAAGTGAAGATGAAAACTGCTGACTGCAGGAGCGTTTTATGATAATATTACTTGAGGCTGTAGTCCAAGTGCCAGCAACATCAGCATCACCTGCGGCTTGCTAAAAATGAAGAGTCTTAGGTTTCACCTTAGACCCACACATCACTCTCTCTAGGAGTAAAACCCAAGAATCTATTTCAACAAGTTCCTTGGGAGATTCTGATCCACACCAAAGTTTGAAAACCTTGCTCTACAGTATCACAACCCATGCAACTGTAGCCCTAGCTTATATGCTTGATACTGAAAATGGTTAATACCTGCTACTTACAGGGCCCCTGGACTGGCAGAAAAATTCGAGATTTCAATGTCTGTTTCTCCTTTTATAGCATCAAATTATATAAGTAAAAATATCAGATTTTTTCTTTCCCAAAGAAAACAAATAGAAAAGACACAAGCAGCTCTCAAATGTCGTATTTCAAAAGGCCTCAAAAGTTTCCTGTTTGAAAATCTATACTTTTTTTCACAGACAATACTCACTAGACTCCTGGAGTACTAACCACATCAGTGAACTGAACTATTCACTACCCCTCTGGGACCTTTGGGATGAAATCACCTAGGGTTCTAGCTTCACATTGTCCTCAGCCACATGCCAAGCCCAAGGATGCTGCATGTTCTAGGCCACTGACGGTAACCTTGGCTTGGAATATCACAGAGGGGGCACCTAAGAGTGAGTGGGGAACCTCAGGCTGGGAGCAGTGTCCGGGACTCTGTTCTGGCTGGTCAGCTCCCAGTGCTGGTTCTTTCCTTCTGAGGGACACAGCTCTACCTACCTCCCCATCAGGCTCACCATGTATGGGTCTGATCAGGGTTACGCCTCCTTGTGGAGCAATAAAAACATTACCAGCTTCCCTTCTGATCCCTGTCTTCCTCAGCTCGGCTTCAGTTTTCATATGTCAACAGTGGAGGGAATAATGGTGAAGGAGAAAGAAGACTCACCAGAGAGGAAGGCTTTTATGGGGGACTTGGACCCATAATTCAGCTCTGCCTCTCTATGAGGTGCTGAGTAGAGTGTCTGGCACAAAGTAATTGCTCACAAAATTTTTAAAATAAGACATTCTAAACACAGTAGTGGCAATTGATGTAAGCAATTATAATAGTATTATTAAAGGTTTTGTTATTGTTGGTGTGGTCATTGAAACAAGTGGCAATTTCTAATGTGCAAACCATTAACTTTTCACATTGGAAAAATAAACCAGGAGCCATGAGTCCTTTCTATTTCCCAACTCCTTTTCTCTTACTTCTCCCCCTAAGAGCCACTGAGAAAACAGATATCAGAGGGGTATAAAGGGTTATGCTTTCACTAACAACAGGGTGACCTGTTTTCTGAGTAGAGCAGGGAATGTGATGTTGTTTCTTGGATCCAATCCTGAGGCTGCCAACAGAGTGACACCATGGCAGGAGAAAGAAGAAAAAGAAACAAAGTGGAGGTAAAGTAAGTATATTCACTAAGTCAAACACTGATTGCTTTGAGTTTTCACAGTTCTTATATCTTTTGCAATGTACAGTGAGGAAGGTATTATTAGCCTCATATTCCCGACGATAGTAGAAGGCAATGGAGACACCTGCCAATCAAGATAGTGGTCTAAGGTTGTGCAGGCCATAAGCACCAAGGGCTACAATCTGACCCAGCTCTGTGCACATCAAGGGCTGCATGCTTTCTACCGTGACTTCTTCTCCCCCTCCTCTCCTTTGCTGCCCTCACCAGAACTACCTACCACTCTGGATTACTAATGGGGCCACTTGAGAAATGAGAACTCACATCAAGTTTAGGAGATATGGAAAGATGGAAAGTGGATCCACTATAGCCAAGAGGAAGAAGAGCAAAAAGAAAGGGGAAGGTCATGGAAGAAACAAGTGGTGGACTGCAAGTGAGAAGTGAAGTTTCTCTGGGCATTCACCTAGGCCACTCTGTAGGCACTGTCCATGTCAGAGAACAGTAAAATGTAATCACATCACTGCTGTAAAAGCAAGAGCATAAACTCTTTGCTAAATGAACAATCATATAAAGTACCATTATCCACACAAGTGCCCTACTACAAGATCACATTCAAAGCTATGAATACTCTTCTAAGACTTTTGAGGAATCATGGCCACACATGTGAACTGTTTGAAGTGGAACAGCAACCTGCACTTATTATTGTGAATCAGTCTTTGTTGAGTGATTGTATTATGAATGTTATGAATGTCTCACAGAGGAGGAATCTGTTCTTGACAAAAATCTATTGGACAAAGCCAACTTAACAAGACATCTCCAAAAGTGGCTGGTACTTGCTGACTACTCACAGCCCCAGGGACCTTGCAAAAAGTTGAAATGATGAACTTTTGCAATCCTGCTTGATTTGACATAGAAAAGAAAGAGAGACATTAAACTAGGGGAGCTGGGGTTATTGCACCCGCTCATTTTGAACCAAAGACTCACATATTCGGCTTTCTTTCTCAGTGGATATGGAAGTGGGTATCCATGATGCAATTCTTTTGTAACACCCAAAAACAATGCATTTCTAACTACCTTCGATTTGCAGAGTTGCAATAGATACAGAGAATTACTTTGCCCTTTATTTTGACCTTGACCTACACAAGATGATGTTGAAACGTGAGAAAATTGAGAGAAAAAAAATGTCTCAGATTCCTGCATCTGGAATAAAAAACAGATGGCTTTCCCAACACTACTAAAAAAAATGTGATCAAACTTTCTCAAAGGATTTGAACTTCCCCTTTGAGAATAAGTTGTATTTGGCATCTAAATCCAAACCTACTTCCTTTCTGCCAGCACAGGAGGACTGCAGAAATTTAGGATGCAACAAATGTACAGTAATAGTTCACTTCCCAAAGTCTTCCTCATCCAGTATATATATGTTTGAAATCACCAAAACACCACTTTCTGATCTAAGTCATAATTGCAATGTACAGATACAGTACAAGGTGAAATGTAAATTCTCTCTTCATCCCGAAGGCATAAATGTACCAATAAGTTGTCATCCCTCATGAGCTAATTTTCCTGATAATTGGTATTAGAGTACAGTGTTTCTAAACAATGCCCTTGTTAATTTATATTTATATAAAATATCTATCCCATAATGCATTTAATTGAACTGGTTGACATCCAATTTTCTAAGCCTCGTTTTTTCTTACATGTTGCTAAACGCTCAATTCTTTTTTCTAACATTAATTAAATTAATTAATATTTAATAGGTTTTCAGAATGACATACAATCTGAAACTATGTTCCTTATGAAGAATGACTTTCTGGTTGTCAAAAATCAAGACGCAGACAGTCCTTCAGGGTTCAACTATTTTTCCATAAGAAATCTTTAATTAATCATCAGTTTAGCTGTCGATGACTCTCTCATCTCGTTCTCAGGTTTGCTCCCTTTTTTCTTCCTTAGAGCCGCAGTTCATGACAAGCTGCTCTGAGATATGAAGGTATTATTCCAGTGGAGGAGAGATGGTGTGGTTATTTTTGCAAATCACCAATGGTGGCCCTTTACAATGACTTGGTAGACATCAAACGCTGGGGGGTTTCCCATAGAGACTATAGACCCTCACACTTTGAAGGCAGAAAAGCTGATAGGTTCCAATTTGTCCCCAGTAGTTTCCATGCAGCTTTCTGTGGTGTGAGTGAGTAGAGATTCTATTGTTTTAGCCTTGTGTCATTCTCCTTGTACAAAACATCTTTTCTTATTATTAGATTCCCACCCCCCACCACCAATCAAACATAGCAATGAGACTGTGTAGATAAATTGCTCTTGTCTTGTCACTGATCATAAAAGCTGAAGACCCATGCCACTGAGAGCATAAGGTCTCCAAAACACCGCCTGGTTCTGTGGGAACAATTAAGGAAGGATGTCGAGTGATAAAGTACTCCTTTTACTTTGACAAGAAATGAACACAAATAGTAACAATTCACACTTCATCTGTTCTTGACAAGCCTTCATAATAGATCAAAAATGTACATAATTTTCCCCCAAAATTAGAGGATGCAGGATTAGAATTATAAGTAAATATGTTAATTGATTTTAAGGTGGCTGGGACCCTCACATAGCACATACCACCCTAAGGAAAACTCAAGAAACAATTTAGGCCAGGCCTTCCTAAGAGGCCCTCTTAGGAAAAGGTTGTGACAGACCCTCTCTCCTACAGCAATCTTCAAAAGGCTTGCTTTAATGGCCCATAATAATGTTCACCTTCATGTACATAATTTAATTCCAAAAGGAAATATCCAAGTGCCATTCATCTCATTTAAATTTAATTCTACCTGAATCAGGTCTGGCTTTGATCAAAGATGGTAGTATAAGGAATTGTAAGACTATTAACCCTGATAGTGAAAATAACAGCCATTAGAAAAGCTACCATTTGTTGAGTATCTTGTATTATATGCCCGACATCACCATAAACAGCTTGTGGTATTACTTAATGTAACTCACACTTCAACCCTGAGAAGAAAGTTTCTTATATCTTATTCCCATTAATCCCACTATAGAGATAACAAAACTGAGGTTCAGTGACACAGCTATTAGATAGAAGAATCTTTGCTCATGTCTTTCAAACCACATATTCTCTAATAAGGCTCACAGGCCCCAGTGTACTCCAAACTTCATTTCACAAAGAAAATTTAGTAACTTCTTCAGTAGGTATTTGATACTCGCTTTTATGCATAATTAAGAAATTATATGCTGCTGATAACTCTGGTAATGTAATGCCTAACCTCTCACATTCTTCCTTGATTGCCATGCAAAGGATTTGAAAAGAGATATTTTAGAATAATTACCCATCAGTAATCATCTCCACACAACACAAATCACATTTGATTCCCTATTAAGACAGACCAAGAGAATGAGAGGTTTTCACTTCAGAATGTTTTCTGCTGCAATCAGGTTAATTCTATGTTTCCATTCTATTGGTCTTCTGAATTTAAACATGGGAACATGGAACAAATTCTATATAGGGGATAATAATAACCCCAATCATGCATCTTGGTCTACTGGGGAAAAGTGCTTAACCATTAGCTTTCCAAATGAAGTGCCATCCCATTTAGGAGTGTCACTTTCCAGGAAGTGTTCATTCAGCAAATGGGGGTGGACAGTTTATTACTGCAGAACAGTTGTTACCTTGGTTCATTCCAAAGCTCAGAGCTTCACAATCATAGCCTGTCACATAAAATAATTCATACAGAAGAACAAAGAGACAAATGTCAAGCCATCATAGTTAATCGATGTCATTTTGTAACACCAATCAACAGTCCTCCAATCCATGGTGATAAATCATGTTTGATTTATAAATGCAGTAACCTTTCAAGATGATCAATATATCCATGATTCTTGTGGGACACTTGCCAAGATTTAGCTTCTTGTCTTTTCCTTTATTTAAGTAGGTCTAGAGCCTTAATCCAGCATCTTAATCTTAACCTGAAAGATCTATAATTTTGCACTATAATCAGCAGGCCACCTTCATCCAACATCATTTCCTCCTTCCCCCAAATTTGCTTTCTGTTTCTCTTTTTTCCACTGTGAGGATACAGCAGCCATCTCTCTGAGAGGGGAACATGTCTCTCCACGTCTCATATGAACAGAATATCTGCTTCCCAAACCTGTCTACCAACAACTGCTTTGTGTCCTCCTTCAGTCTCAGTATAGATGCCCTTTCTCCATCTCTGGAGTGTTCTTCCCTTCCTTGCACTCACAAGAAAGCATCATGTGCATTGACATGGAAATTCAAGTCAGGTTATTACTTCACCTCGGGGCATTTTAATTTAAGTAGTTTTTAATTTTTTAATTTTAGCTTGGTGAAACACAAGTAGTTGGGTGGTTACACATGTGTTTGGTTTATAATTTATCTTCAATTATGCAAGCACTTTTCTGTGTGTTGCATGCACTTTTATACATACATGTTATGCATCATGAAGTCTATCAAGCATTCAGAAGAGTGAAAATTTCAGGAATAGCAATTGAACATTTATGTATCTGCAGCACAAATAAAGAAATAAAATGTGACTGGCACCTCAAAAGCCTCCTGTGTGTCCCTTGCCAGTGGGACCTCTCTCCTTCCTCTTGAGGGTAAAAATATCCTGACTTTTGTGATCAACCACTTCTTTGAAGCTTTATCTTTTACCATAAAATGAATATCCTTGTCCCATGTTAAGTAACTTTAAGCACTCAACTCAGGTAGGGGAAGCTTTATAGAATCAAGCTCACTTTACCAGATATCTGTGGCATACAGAGTAAGTGCCAGATATGAGAAGGAGGATATGAGAAGATAGGGGGAATACAATTTATGAAGACATAGTCTCTGACCCCAAGAAACTCACAAGTGTTGGGAGGCTCTACAGGAGCTCATGAAAGCATAAGAGTGAGAAATTTTGTCAACCCTCGCCATAATAAATAGAACAAGGGGAATTGGAAGGGGAGAGAAACAAAATATAGCAAGATTTGTCATTGCTCTGTTTTTCCAAACCAACACATGGGCTGGCCACTATCACATTAGAAGAGTATGATCAAGTCTTTTTCTAGAAAATGAAGTGTGTGGAGCAGGATGAGAACCGCCTCCTAGGTGAATCTGACCAGTGAGCATGTTCTCTGTCTCTGGCACTATGAACAAGGTTTTTCCAGCTCATTTCTGAGACAAGACTTATGACGTGTCAGGGAAAGAAACTTTGGAAGTAAACTCTTAATCTTCTGAGGGCTTAATACGTGTCCCATTCTTTATATTCCTTATTTGGAAAATAAAGATAATGGGCTACTGACAAAGTGTACTGGGATGGTGTTTGTGGGGGATGTGGCACAAAGCTTGGCACCCAGGAGAGAATAAGATCCAGCTTAACCTTGTAGAGTTGTGAGTTCCATTATCTAAACCGTAACTTTATCGAATAAAGAACTGGGTCGAAAATGAAACTGAAAAGAATCTTAAAGATTATATAGAGGCCTTAACGGGGTCATGTATACCATCCAGATAGCCTCAATAACACATTGTTCTCTCAAGGCTGTGTCCTTGAAAACAGCTCCCATGTGGACAGAGCATACATTCCAAGGACATGGGAGGGAGTACGGAGCCTCCAATTGCCCAGGTCCAGCTTGGAGATCAACCAGCAGTCACGTTCTCTCCATGACCTCCTCCAATGCCAGCTCAGACATTTCCCCAAACTCCAGCTGTCCTCACTACTTCCCCACATATTCGACACTGGTCAAATCCATTTTTTTCTGCTGTAGTACTGTATCGATATTTATATCTTTAATAATGTTTCTTTTTCTACATTAAATTTTAATTTTTTTAATCTTTATTTATTTTTGAGAGAGAGACAGAGTGTGAGCAGGGGAGGAGCAGAGAGAGAGGCAGACACAGAATCCGAAGCAGACTCCAGGCCCCAAGCTGTCAGCACAGAGCCCGATGTGGGGCTCGAACTCATGAACCGTGAGATCATGACCTGAGCCGAAGTTGGATGCTCAACTGACTGACCCACCCAGGTGCCCCTACATTAAATTTTTTTTAATTTTCTTGCATTGGTAGTAAAACTCTAGTTGAATGGATAAAAATTAAGATTTGTGGATGGGCAAAGCTGGGTTCAAATCTTGCATTCACTGCTTACAAACTGGGTGATGTGAGCAAATTCCCTACCTTCTGTAAACCTCATCTATAAAAGACACCTAGTAATTTTGCTTCTGAGTTTTACTGGGAGGATTAAACGTAAGAATTTCAGTAGTGAAATCATAGTTAGTAATGATTATTGTTGTTTTCTCCCTAGTTAGATTCTAAAATCCTTGGCTGTGTAGGTATGTGGCATTCTTTTTCATATCACCCTCAGAGCTGAGGGAAGAGTTTGCTGATGTAATCCGCTCAGTGGATGTTTGCAGATTAATTGCTTTGGGCCCAACACCATGATGTGTACCGATCCTGTCCTCAGCTCCAGTGGTGTGCTACTTTCTATCTGAAAACCTCTAACTCCAAGAGTTGGCTACAAGTATGGTGTAACAATACAGAGGTGAGGGAAGCAGGAGGGGGTACTTAGAGAAAGTGCTTTTATGTGTTCCTGGGATTACAAAGCAACACTGGGTTGCTTATTAAATAAATGTGTCTGGTTGACAAAATGGCTGTCCCTGACTTTGACAAAAATGATCAATGAAACTCATTTTCTATAGGAAGATGCTTCAATGAAAGGCAAAGTCTAATCCTAATATTGTTTAGCTGACTGAATGCTTTGTGTCTGTAAAGGTCCTGCCAATTAAAGGTGTTTCAGCCAAGTCATCTGCATATTTCTCTAGCAATATGATCTGTCAACCTACACAGCATGATTCCTGAGCCTTAATATTATAGTAAGAGAAGCAAGTTATGGCATAGGGGCTGGCTGACTGGATATTAGTGATGACAATGCTTTGAAAGACCAAAGGCACATATTACCTGCTTGGAGATTCTGTGCTTTTGTTAGAAAATTCTGAGTTTTAACAACTAGAATTTATAGAGCAGTGTCACTTTGGGGCAGGTATTTGGCAACTGTCAGTTACTAAAAGTCAAATCACTAAAGTGGCAAACAATCCCAGATTTGAGGTGCTTTAGGGTTTGTGATCCTAAGACCTTGGAGGTACTGGTTAATGATTCTCACTGAGTAATCCATTATAAATCTCATCTCGTCATCCTTTGTTTAAATTTGCTTTTTGTTAGAATAGAAATTGGTCTTCCTTTTTTAATGTTTATTTATTTTGAGAGAGAGAGAGAGAAAGTGAGCACTAATGAGGAAGGGGCAGAGCGGGATGGAAAGAGAGAATCTTAAGCAGGCTCCATGCTCAGTGCAAAGCTCAACATGGGTCTAGATCTCACGACCACAAGATCACAACCTGAGCTGAAATCAAGAGACAGATGCTTAATCCACTGAGTCACCAAGGCAACCCAGGAACAGAAACTGGTCTTCTTACTGCACAGACATACAAGATGCACTTATCAAGAAGACTGGTAATCTTTGGAAAATAATTCTAAACTTAACTGGTCCCATAAGTTTTCTCGCTCCTAAGTGGAAATATTCTAATTTTATTGCCATTGTCCACAAAACATTTGAAACTCCTAAGGATATGCAACTGTTATAACTGCAAGGACATGGTCTTTGACTTAGACATCAAAGGGATTTGAAATTGTATTGGCTTCTGCCACATTCTAGCAATGTGGTCTTGCAAAAATCACTGAGTTTCATTGGTAAGTATAGACGAAAGAAAGAATTTCCTTTGAATGAATTTCCTTTGAATTCCTTTGAAAGAATTTCCCAGAATGATGTTTGGAAGGTATTATGATTGGAACATACTGGTATTCAATAAATATTAGTTTTCTTTAGTCTAGAATTGACTTTGGATTAAATATACCAGCCCCATTGGAAAAATCAGTTTAACTGTATTCCAATCATAAACTTATTTTTGATACAAAGCATAATTGCCCTCATGTAGTCCCAACCTTCTTCAACTTGACTAAATATTCTCCGGTGAGGCTTGGTTCACTGGTGACTTTGATCAAATTCACTCCAAAAGATGAGCATTCATAAAAAAATAAAGATATTTGATGTTTTATTTTGTGCCTAGTGCCTAGTACAGCTCCAGGCACATAGTAGGCTCTCAATAAATGTTTGTTGAGTGATTAGTCCACAGCCAAAACTTCCACTCTGAAAGTTGAAATTTTCAAAGATATCAAAGATCAACCCACTTAAATATGTGTATAGTTCTCCAAGAGAAAAATATGCATTTGTATGGTAAAGGTCTGGTATGAATTTTTTTTCTGGTAGAAATATTTTTTTAAGTCACTTTAGATTTTAGTCATGCTTTGTCTATAAAACCTTTCCTATAATTCAAGACAGTCTTAATTCCTCCCACTGAAGGAAACCTCCACAACAAAATGAATAAAATGTGAAACTCCAGAAATGCCACCAGAAAAATTAAAAATCTCTAATGGCAAAAGGAAAAAGCTATTACTATTATTCAACTTTTGATGTAAAAATAGAAATACACATACAACAACTCACCTATATTATTTTTTTGCCTCCCTAATAAAATGTAGGTAAGAGCATTTTTATCTCCATTTTTATAGAAATGGAAACAGGCTCAATGAGGTAAAAATCCCCAGGCAGGTCATACAAAGAGAGTGGTAAGCATAGTACTTTTTATTCTAAATTCCCTGTTATTTACACTTGACAATCATCTTATTTGGTCAAAGACTGGTCCTGCCATTGGAAAGGGAGACCCACAGTGTTTGTTGGGAATAATTTTGCTTTTTGTTGATTTTTCTTAAAGGTAAATGATGACAATTACCTCAGTATTCAAAGCCTATTTAATAGTTAGACACAGTAGGAATCTGGTTTTGTTATGGTTTCCAGAGGCCAGAAAAGCCTTTTTCTCTTTATTTTTCTCAGCTTTTCTTTTCAATAAATTTTAAACCCTAATCCTAGGCCAAGTTCTCTGGAAGCAGGAGAAGGGTGGGAGATTCTTATGCAAGTCAGTAATTGAAGGTGGGCCTATTTGGAGTAGGAAGGAGCAAGATGAGAAGGGAGAACAAGCTGGACAAGGAAGTGGTTCAATTAAAACCTAGCCTAACTCTGATTCCATAGAGAGTTCTGGAGTCACAGAGTTATACCTTCTTGAGTCAAAGGAGGCAAGTTTGCATCCTTGTATCAGTCAATAATTGGATCTGGCCACTCCTGGGATGGGAAGTTATAGTCTTCCAGGAAAAAGGGCTCTTGTCAGCTGAAGGCAGTTATCTGGAGAAAGGGACAGTTGAGAGTCATTAAAATTCAATGCTCAAAGGAGGTAGGAACCCTTGCCTGGTAAATGAGAAATAGATAGGACAGCAACAGTGTCCACCACAACGTCTTGAGTAAAATGCAACAAATTCATTTTATTTATTTATTTATTTACTTACTTACTTATTTATTTTTAATGTTTATTTATTTTTAAGAGAGAGAGAGTCAAAGTATGAATGAGGAAGTGGTAGAGAGAGAGGGAGACACAGAATCTGAAGCAGGCTCCAGGCTCTGAGCTGTCAGCACAGAGCCCAATGTGGAGCTCGAACCCAAGAACCATGAGATCATGACCCTAAGCTGAAGTCGGCTGCTTAATTGACTGAGCAACTCAGGCGCCCCAAAATGCAACAATTTTAGACACCCACTCAAAGGCAAACCTTTCTATATAGTACATTCTTAAAGGTATAGTACATTCTATACATTCTTTTTTTTTTAATTTTTTTTTTAACGTTTTATTTATTTTTGAGACAGAGAGAGACAGAGCATGAATGGGGGAGGGGCAGAGAGAGAGGGAGACACAGAATCGGAAGCAGGCTCCAGGCTCTGAGCCATCAGCCCAGAGCCCGATGCGGGGCGCGAACCCACGGACCGCGAGATCGTGACCTGAGCCGAAGTCGGACGCCCAACCGACTGAGCCACCCAGGCACCCCTATATATTCTATATAGTACATTCAGTTCCTACTAATATGTAAAAGATTGAAATTAGGTCCTCAACAGAACTATGGATTCCATTAATTTAGGGTCAAATGACAGAACCAAAACAAAAAAAAATAGGCAGTTAGGGACACCAAAAATGATTTTAATAATTTCATGATCTAGTATATAAAATTTGCATTATTTGAAGAAAGTATGTGGGGGAATTATAACATGTTTTAAACTACAAGGAAGACTATAGATAGCATGCTTGCAAAGTAAGTAACTTAAAATTATTCACACCAGAGTTTTCCCTTTGCCCATATGAATATATTTTACTCTATTAGATAGATATGACATCCAATAAAAGGCCTGTACACAATGTAATCCATTCTTCCTTTGAGTAACACATTGGGGGAATTTCAGGCCTGATGATAACATGTTCTGGGTCCCTGGACCTATTTATGTGTTTTCTTTGGCTTGGAAGGACTTGTTGAAATCTTTTTAGTACAAAGTATTTCTTCCAGTCTTGTCTAGGCCTCCTAGATTGCCCTAGAGAAGATCAGTCTCCTCTGTTGGCCCATGAAGAAATGAGACAGATCTGGGAGTACCCCAGAACTCAAGGCACCATTTCCTCTGGCATTCTCTGTGAAGGCCATTTTCATGGTCTGCAGAGAAAAGGTTAAGAGCATGTGGAGAATTTGGACAAGGACTCTGTGGTTGTTTTGTTCACGGGAGTAAGTCAGGGGAAGGTATTATGTCTCATTCATCCTGACTCCCACACAAGGTGGATACTGAGTGTGATAGACAGCTGTGTGGACACTAAATGCCACCCTTTCCTTATGGACACTCAGCATGACATCATTTCCCAGGTAAGTGAGATCATGCATATTAGTTATCTATTGCTATTTTACAAATTACCCCAAACTTTAGCAGCTTAAATCATCATACAGTTGTTATCTAACACAGTTTCTGAGGGTCAGGAATCCAAGAATGGCTTAGCTGGGTAGTTCTGGCTCACGGTTTCTCAAGAGGTTATAGTCAAGCTGCCAGCTGGGGCTACAAATATCTCAAGGCTGAACTGGTATTAGACCATCTCTTTCCAAGCTCACTCACATGGTGGTAGTAGGTTCTTTGCTGGGTGTTGGCTAGAAGTTTCCCAACATGGAATTCTCCCCATTAGGCTGCTCAAAACATGGCAATTTGTTTTCCACAGAGTGAATTATCGAAGAGAGAGCAAGCTCAAGATGGAAGCAGAAATCCTTTATAATATAATCTTGGAACTCATACCATCATTTCTGCCATAGCAATATGAGAGGGGACCACACAAGGTGTGAATATCAGGGGGCAAGGATCACTGGAGGCTATGTTGGCACTGCAACTTAGTTCTGGCCAACAGAATATGGGTGGAAATGATGTATGCTATTTGCAAATAAGCATGTGGAAAACACCCTCCACAATCTTCCGTGTCTATTTCCTAATTATCCAAGTGAGTAGTTAGGTCTTAAAAATCCAGAGAGGAATAGAACCAAAAGATCATAAGAGCCTGCATCCATGACTGACTGCACAGAGCAAACCCTCTATGACCTAAGGAAGAAAGAAACTATTAGTGTGTAACACCACTGAGATTCTCTTTCCTTCCTTCCTTCCTTCCTTCCTTCCTTCCTTCCTTCCTTCCTTCTTCCTTCCTTGAGGTTTCTTTTACATCAGTTAGCTTCCCCTAATGTGTATATGTGTGTGTATGTGCATTTCAATTCAGAGTTTATATATTTTGATTTTTCACAGCTTTATTAATATGCACTTGTTAGTATATTTGACTTGTGCAATTTTTCCCTCTATGTTGTTAGTATTGGCTGTTCCCGTTAACATGTAAATTTCTGGAGATCAGGAATCCTGTATTCTATTTTGTCTCTATCTCTCTCCAACAACCAATTCATTATCCTGCACCTAGAACAACTATTATCCACAGGTCAACTGCATGCAACCTTATTTCAACGCAAGGGAAAAGATGTCCCATGAAGTCTTAGCCCAAAAAGTCTCATTTCAGGGACTGACCTAAATAAGAGGATATTACAAGTCTTAAAAGCTTAACTTTACAGAAAAGAGTCAAAATTTCAAAATCTATGTTTAGCAAGGCCATCTTATGGAAAACAAATGCATAATTTTATACAATAGATAACCCAAATATCTGTATAGGAAAGAACTGTGCAATGGCACTTTTATATACTCAAGCCAATTAAAACTTTTATTGAGCACCAACTATATTCAGTAAACACATCAAACTTTAGCTTTTACATAGTCATATTGTTTAGTAGAAGTGTTGTATTTAAATATATATTTAATATCATATGTAATTATAATTAATATATATTTAATATTATATATAATTATTTACCATTTATATAATATTTGTATTATAATATAATATTGGAATCTATACACCTACATATCAAGAATTTTATTTTATCAAACTGGTTTACATTGTAATCTTTCACGGCATTAGATTAGCAGAAATGGCACTATCTGCGTCCTCCAACTCCTGGAATAAAGCAGAAGGCTTTTCTCATTTCCTGTACCAAAGAGTTTCAGTTTTTTAGTCTAAGGATATAAATGAAGTGCAGTATCTAGGAAAAATATTCACGTCTTTTAAAATGAGAGATCCTTCCTTGAAAGGTTACCTTGATTTTAAAGTTTCAAAGTAATTAAGAGCACAAACCTGGCTGGGACACCACTTGTTGTCTGTGACTCCATTTTTTATCACTGTTTGAAAGACAGATGAGGCAGGCCACAGGCATGTGAAATTCCTGACAGATTAACTTTTGGGGAGTCAGACCAAACTAGAAACTGCTGTTCCATTTGCATGGAAGTAAGAGCAAATATGGCTTACTTTTAAGTGATATCCACGCATCCGGTAAATAGAGAAAATGTAGTAGCCTCATTATTGGGCTCAGACAGACTAAGAATTCAGATCTTTTGGGAGAATTCACTTTTGTTTTTTAGTTGAACACCAAATTCAATTAAAATGAAGTGTGTATTGATTCTACTTTTTATAAAGTCCTATAATTGTAAGTTCTGGATGTAATACACTTTTAAGTATCAAATCACAAATAACAATTCTATCTGTGAGACATATTATTCGCCCTTGTCAATTAACCAATCGCAGAAATTTTTCTCAACTCTGATTACCCTGAACACAGATAATGAGTTCTCCTTCCAATTTTTATCAATTTCCTCCTTGCTCTATAGAAAATTATTGGTGTCTGTTTTCTTGTTAAGTTACTAGTTGATTTTATTTTTCATTTGATTTTACTTAAAGTGAAACTTTTTGTGATTATAACACAAAATCCTAGAGAAGAAAAGAGAGTCAGGACCACTTAAATGTATACTTTTTTTGGTGAAATATCAGTGATCCCCTCTCTGAATTACGTATAGTGAATACTATAAAGTAATAGTGAACTTCTCACTCACTGTCCCCTGACCCCCAGCCCTTATTGTTACACACATACAGAAACCATCTGTGTTGAAATTATTAGAGAATTTAAGTTTGGGGTATAGAATTTAACAAATAATGAGAAAATCAAGTTTGCTTCTATAAAATAAAACAAACCTAAATACACAAAGATACCTCCACACATACTTACATATACACACATATGCAATATACTCCCCATAGAGAGATGTATAATAGGGGATTATATTTTATTCCATGAGAATTTTTACATCACAAAAAAGTAACTCAGGGTGACAGATGGTCCACACTCCCCAGGGATTGCAACAAGACAGATGTAACTGTAGAGGGGATGTAGGTGTCCTGCCTGTGGTCTTCAGTCCCTTGCAGTATCCTGGCATTACCCAATGTGGCTCCTAGTAGATTTTTACAATAATTTCCTCAATGAATTATGCCTCCCCAAGTCCACAACTATTTTTTTTAATTAAACAAAAATTTTTTTAAGTTTATTTATTTTGAGCGAGACAGAGACAGTGTGAGCTAGGGAGGGGCAGAGAGAGAGGGAGACCAAGAATCCCAAGCAGGCTCTCAGCTGTCAGCGCAGAGCCTGTTGGTCTCTGGGCTCAAACTCATGAAACCACAAGATCATGACCTGAGCCAAAACGAAGGGCCGGATGTTTAACCAACTGAGCCACCCAGGAATCCCTAAAAGTTTTAAAAAATGTTTATTTTTGAGAGAGAGGGAAAGAGAGAGACAGAGCATGATCAGGGGGTGGGTCAGAGAGAGAAGGAGACAGAGAATCTGAAGCTGGTTCCAGGCTCTAAGCTGTCAACACAGAGCCTGATGCAGGGCTGGAACCGTGAGAACCGTGTTAGTCGCTTAACCGACTAAGCCACCCATGCACCACCTCTCCAACCCTTTATAATGTGACTCTGCCACTCCTCTCAACAGGAAGTCTTGAATCTGGTCTGGCCCCAGGACTTGCTTTGACCAACAGAATGAGGTAGAAATGATGCACAATTGCCAAGGGCAGGCATTTGGAAGCTTATGGCTTATGCTTTCACCCTCTTGAAACCACTCTGAGACCACCATGATGGGAACAAGCCCAGGATGAAAGATCACATGAAAAGAGATGCCCAGCCAACTCAACCAATAAATGTCCTTACATCTGTGAGCCCAGGTAAGACAGAAGAATCACTGAGGGAACCCACAGAAGTGTAAGAAGCAACATATCATTGTGTATCTTTCTTTAACTTTTTAATTTGAACTAACTGTAGACTTATACAAAAGTTGCTGAGATAGTATAGAAAGTTTCCACATACCCCTTACTGGGCTTATATTATCACCGCATACAACCATAGTGCAATGGTCAAAACCAGGAAATTAATACCAGTAAGCAAAGAGTTTATCCAAATCCCTTTTTTTTTTTTTTTTTTTTTGCATGACTGCCTTTTGTTCTGTAGCAGGATCCAGTCCAGGATTCCACATTTCATTTAGTTTTTGTCTCCTCAGTCTCCTCTAACTATCACAGTTCTTCAGTCTTTCCTTGTCTTTCATGACTTTGACACTTTTGAAGAGTACTTGTCAGTTATTTTGCAAAATATTCCTCAGTTTGGGTTTGGCTGAGGTTTTGCATTTTAGGAATGAAGTGATGTCCTTCTCAGTCCATCCTATCAGGGAGTACATAATGTGAAGTTGGCTTATTACTGGTGCTGCTCACCTTGATCAGTAGATTAAAGTGGTTTCTTTCTGATTTCTCCATTAAAAAATTTTTTTTAACATTTACTTATTTCTGAGAAACAGAGAGAGACAGAGCATGAGAGGAGGACGGGCAGACACACACACACATACACACACACACACACACACACACACACACACACACACACAATCCGAAGCAGGCTCCAGGCTCCAAGCCATCAGCACAGAGCCCAAAGCAGGGCTCAAACCCATAAACCGCGATATCATGACCTGAACCAAAGCTGGATGCTCAACCAACTGAACCACCTTCTGATTTCCCCATTTTAAAGTTGCTATTTTATTAACTTTATAGTAGATAGTAACTTTATAGTAGATAAATATCTTAGAAGAGATAATTTGGAATATGAAAATAATGGTTTTAAGCTTCTAAGTCTTGGAGTGGCTTGTAACAGATAAATAGATATAGAGATAGATAGATAATAGATACATAGATGATAAAGATAGATATATAACTGATACAAGGCATAAGTCAAGCAGGGACTTCAGTTGGGGAGGTGAGACAGTGTGATATGGAAAATGGAAAAAAGGGAAGGGTCTATGTAATTTGAGTATCTATTGCACTTTTGTGATAGATTGGTGGGTAAAGAGATTAGAGTCATTCTGGTACAGCAATATAATATTTGAGAGCTAGAGAAGAGAGAGAGGATTTTTTTTTCTTTTCTAAATAAGGGCTTAAAAATGTAAGTTTTGACTTGACACCTGAGTGTGGAAGAGAAATTTTTAAATTACTTTTGGTAATTTGAGTACAATGTTATACTTTTGGTAATTTGAGTACTTTGGGCATATAGAGTCCCAAGATTTATTAGGGTTTTATAGAATTTTTTTTTCCTTAATGGGTAGTTAAAGGGTGAAGCTGTGGGCAGAACTATACATTCTTTAAACAATGTAATTGTAATTGCTAATAGTCACATCACCCTATGTGTATAAGATGAATGGGAATCTACTTATTGGACAAAGCTCAGTCATCCATGAACAAAAAACAGGAGTATAATTCAGAATGTTATTTCTCAGAGAAAATGTGGCTGGTCTTCCTATTGTTTTGTAATAAGACATATACAAGAAGAGTCTGGCATGACACGGAATCTGAACAGCTCTAACTGCAGCTAATGAGAGAAAAAAATGCACAGGTATCTAGGAAATTGTAAAGCAGAATAACTAACAGTTACTGAGTTCCTTGGCATTGGTGATAAACCAAAAAGCTAAACAGATAAGTTACTTGTATTCATGGAGTTTATATTCTAGTGCAGGAGAGCTTCAACAAACAAATGCATTATTTAACATGCATTTTAGATAATTCTATACAGTTTCAAAGACAAATAAAGCTGGACAGAGGCAAAGAGAGTGATAGGGTAGGGCAGCTGCTATTTTCGAAAAAGCAATCAGGGACAACTTGCCTAGGATGTGATATCTGACTCCACAGATGAGAGAAGGCCATCAAGAGAGGAATAATGGGAGCCAGCCAACAATGAGAGGGACTCAACAGGTAGATGAGACCCAGCAGAAGGAGCCCAAAAGCGTACAACATAGTAACACATAGAGAGAGGTGCAAGGCAAGTGATGTGTACTGAAGAAGATTCTCAGTAGATAAACCAGCTGTGGTTCTCAGACAAGGTACTCAGCCTGAGATCTATGCACCACCTGGGCCTGCAGGCAGATTCCAAGGGGTCCATGAATGTGGCTGGGGAAAAACTTAAATTGAATTGGATGTAATTTACTATAGTATGGAAACAGATCAGTAGTTTCTAAACACTTCATGAGAAGCATTTTTTTTCCTTTTTTTTCCCCTTTCAAATGAAATTTCCTGCATAAGTGTTATAATGTTTTTAAAAAATGCTTCATTTCTTTGGCTGAAGTAAGTGTCATGGTCTCTGAGGCTCTCACTCCTGATCTGTCCTTGAAAGCCCAGTTCTTCACAGGGCACAGTTTGACTAGTGCTTCTTTCTTTCCTCTGAAATAAATATTGCCCTGCCCCACAAGCCTGTAAGTGGGAATACCAAGAGATTTTGACCATAGCAGATGGGGTGATGCACATTAAAGAGCTGGGCAGGCCATGCAAACTGGTGTACTCCCTGGTGTGCGTGGAGAGGTAAACAGTGATTCTACCGGTCCCTCCCCAGATTTTCCTCTGATGATGCTCACTTTGGCCAGCTAATTGACAATTACCCAAGCAGGTAGATATTAGCCAAGTCCAGAATATCCCAAAATATCTTGAGCTAAGCCCTTTTTAAAAAGTATATGTGGCTTAGAAACGCAGACATAAAACATTATGTATGTGTTACTGTGGGCAAGAAAAATTTTACTCTACCCCTTAAAATTCTTTTGGCTGCTCTTAAGAATTAAATTGGCATAAGACAGATGAACAGGAGAAAATCAAATTTAATTATGTATGTACAGGGAATCCATGAGAGTATGAGGCCCACAGGCAGTCAGACAACTGAGGCTTATATACCACCGAGCTAAGGAGAAGGGGGTGGGTGTCTGAGACTTCAAAGAGAAGAAAGACAATTCATAAGAAGATGAAAAGGATTAAACATCTGGTAAACAAATGTTTTCTGGGCCAAGTAGAAACAATGGGACATGAAGGGGAATTTTAACAAACAGACTTTGGTAAGTTTCTCCCTGTACACCACACCTAGTTCATACTATGCTGTAGTTATCTATGGTGATAGTTCCCTTCCTGGAGCAGGTCCTCCATCTAAATTCTTTTAGGCAGTTAGGGAGCCTTCTGTTTCTTAACAACAATCATCCTAAAATAATCCACATACCAAAGAGACACATTTTAAGATGGCAAGTTTTGTTTCCCGGCAGTACTACAATAAAAAAAATAAACAAACAAACAAACAAAAAACAAATGCAGATACTACTGATCAGTGGCATAGCACAATTTACCCAGCTTAAGAAAATGATTTATTCACCACCCCATAAGACTATACAATTATTCATTGACATGAAAATCATTTCCCAAGCTCTCTCTACCATGTGTATTCGGGAAGAAGTGACAGAGGAAAAAGTAAGAGGACATGTGGGGCAGCTTTTACTACTCCATGACTGTGGTTTGCTTATTTAATTCACAATGATCTCAAATGATTTTTGTAGAATGGCTGTCACTAGGATTTAGATCTTTGACAATAAATCCCATCGCTAAGTATTTCCTCAGATTTTGTTCAAAGCATTTTGTTGTCAAATTGAGGTCTTTAAGGAGCTATCATCTATTTAAAAATATATTAGAACAGTCATAAGTTCCCTTCTTCTTTAAGTTTCTCAAGTGAAGAGTTATTGCAATTGTGTTTCTGGAAGGTGCATACAAAAATCACAAATCACAGTGCATTCATGAGCCTGTCATGAGCCTTCCAGTATTAATGTAAAAAGGAGATGGAATTTCACCAAAACAAGACAGAACTTTCTGATAGATCTGTCTAAGGAGAAAATAAAAGAAAAATAATTTTAATAAGTTTCCTGTTACTGGAGAGGGTTTAAGCATAATTTTTTAAATGCAAGAGCTATATCAGACTCTACAATGTAAGCCATATTAAATGCTCCCCAAAGGATGGCATTCACTTTCCTCTCCAGGTTCTTTTACAAACTATTACTGCCCTAAAAGATCATTAGAAAAACCTGTTGATTATTGGACATAGTGAATGACAGTGGAATACTACCCTCACAGGTCTTAATAGGATCTAAGTAAGGAGAAATAAAGTGAAGATACGTATGGCACTTTAGGGCTAGTGGGTCAATTTTAAGGTGGGTTTTGGAAGGTGGAGAGCTGATTGAGACAGGGCAGAATTTATGGCACAGCTTTGAATTGCTGAGCAAAGTTTGTGGGTGCCTTGAAGAGAGAGTTGATAAGCATGCTATTAGTCATGACGTTTAGGTAACTTATTGCAGTCATATTTATTTCCTGGAAGAAGTATATTCTGGAGCAAATAGTTAAGCTACTTTGCTTGTTTTAGTACTGTTTAACATACATAGAGAAAAATATCCCAGTCCCAATATTGTTTAACACAGAGACTGGAAATTATGGTGATTTCAGTTCTCATTTCCAACCCCGCAATTCTGTTTCTTTTCTTTGGTATGGCAACATTTTCAAGAAAGTGGTAATAATGATCAATCACACTTTTTTTTTTTTTTTTTTTTTTTTAATTTTTTTTTTCAACGTTTTTTATTTATTTTTGGGACAGAGAGAGACAGAGCATGAACGGGGGAGGGGCAGAGAGAGAGGGAGACACAGAATCGGAAACAGGCTCCAGGCTCCGAGCCATCAGCCCAGAGCCTGACGCGGGGCTCGAACTCACGGACCGCGAGATCGTGACCTGGCTGAAGTCGGACGCTTAACCGACTGCGCCACCCAGGCGCCCCTCAATCACACTTTTGACTTTCAAAATCCTCTGTGGGTTACGCATCAACAATTTGCATACAAAACCAAGTTTTCTCCCTAACATTGTATTTGATTTTATCACTGTATAGCTATTAAAGACTTGTTCATTTAATATTCACATTTTGTGAGCACATTTTATGTCAGTTTAACTGGTAAAAAATGGCCCAAAGTAAATTTGTGCCCAAGATGAATAAAGGAAAATACACCCACTGTGAAGTCTTTCGTACTTACTTAACAAATGCCTTTCTAAGAGTTAAGTGATGTTTTGAAGGGCGGGGAGGTGTGCATGTGACAACACACAGGTGTTTAATATGAGACTGACTAGATAATTGAGAATCATGGAGGTGACATCTAGCTGTTTAGGGTTATGTTGACTCTCTTTATACTCTGCTTAAAATCCCTATTTTGATTTCTAGTTTCATCTCTAATATGTAAAGAGCTTGGATCCGTCCTGTCCTCATAGTAAGAAAAAGGTGAATAAACTAAAGCAAAGGCTTTTCTTGGAACCATCAAGAATTCAGGTCATTCATAAGGCACACTGCCACACAAAAATCTGGAGAGAGAGACAAATCCAGAAAACCTCAGCCAAGATCTACTTACCTGGAGCAGAAGCTGTGGGAGCCATAAACTGGTGGAAACACTCAAGTGGGGATTTGGAAGAATTGCTGGAAGCTGAGTGTACATGAAAAGCTTCTGGGGATGCAAGCTTGGGGTAGACCCTATACTTCGGTGGGTTTTACCTCTGGAACCCCAGAAAGTTCTCAGGGTAAAGATTCAAGAAAGATCACCTCGAGTAGGGTTATTTTTGTGAAATATGCCCAGACCATTCTCCATAAGAAGGAAAGACACTGCAGGAAAAAGATGGCCAGAGCTTCATCCCAGCTAGGTGAGGAATATTCCTCCCACTCCAGCCCCTGTGAGCCTTCCTGTCCCACCTAAAGGGAAAAAGAAAAGCTAAGAAACACCTATGAAGGTCACAGTCCAGGGACACAGGAAGATTGAATTCGCTGAAAGACTGAGATTTAATCATAAGCTTATAGGACACTCCCACTCTGCCATACCTTACCAGAACAACAACAACACTGCAGTGTAATAACACTGGGTTTCAGCAGAAAGAGCTGCAAGATGCAAACTCTGAGGAGGAGTACTTATGAAAGCCCAAAGTCAACAGGGAATATCAAAACAATATAGCTACAGCAAATGTTAAACACAGTAGAACTCCTAGCCAGATTAATATAAAACCTCAAACTAAAGGCCTATTTACTTCAAGTCCCATTACCTGATGTATAATGCTTTTAACAAAAACTTACAAGGAATTTTAAATGCTGTATATACTAGGCATGTTAAATGTGTGTGTGTGTATATATATATACACACACACACACACACACACATATATATATACACATACATATATATATTTATATATACACACATACATATATATACACACACACATATACATATATATGTATATATATCTTATGCTATATATAAATGCTTTGTTATGTATCTATAATAATATATAAGATATAAGATTATATATAAGAATATATTATATATATTATATTCTATTACATATCCCATTATATTACATATATATTATATCTTATGTATAAATTCATATATATTTTACAAGGTCAGAGAATAAGGAAATACTCCAACAAATGAACAAAAAAAATCCCCACAATGTTGGGGTATGTTAGAGGGACGAAGTAGTCAACTGAAAAACTCCCAGTGGCCAAGTCTGAGACAATTTAAGCAACAAAGTAAGTAAATTAGATTATAACCCACTGTATTAAATCTACGAGTCCATAGTGATATAAATAAATGGTTGGCTAAATAAATAAATGGAGGATAAAAAGCAAATCTCCCTGTAGAAGAATTAAAAATAATTTAATGTAGATACTTGTCCCCTCAAGGAGGTAGAGATTAATTTTCTAGTCCTTATGCATGGGCTGCACATAGTAACTGTCTTCTAAAATGTATAGTATAGAAAAAAAGAGAGAAGAGTAACTTACTGTGGAAAAAACCTACAAATACTGTCTTGGCCTGGTGATCAAGGTTGACACCAATAGCAGTATCATGTTAAATGCACGTACTTTTGATATGATGTGATGACAATGGCACTTTACCCCTGTGGTCTTGTTCCAGAATATCCATCATCCCAGTAAGATCATGAGAAAAACATCAGACAAATCCCAATTGAGGTAATTCCACAAAATAACTTACCAGAACTCCTCAACACCGTCAAGGTCTTCAAAAATCGAGGAAGGTCTGAGAAACTGTCACCACCAAGAGGAGCCTCAGGAGACATGACAACCAAATATAAATTGGTATCTCAGGATCCTAGAACACACACACACACAAAGGATATTAGGTTAAAAAAAAAGAAACTAAGTTTCAGGGCACCTGAGTGGCTCAGTTGGTTAAGCATCCAACTTTGACTCAGGTTATGATCTCGCGGCTCATAAGTTAGAGCCCTGCATCAGGCTCTGGGCTGACAACTCAGAGCCTGGAGCCTGCTTCGGATTCTGTATCTCCCTCTTTCTCTGCCCCTCCCCCGCTCACACTCTGTCTCTGTCTCTCTCTTTCAAAAAAAAACATTAAAAACATTAAAAAAAAGAAACTAAACATGAATAAATATTTGGATTTTAGTAATAATGTATCAGTATTGGCTTATTATTTGTAACAAATATATCATACTAATATAAGGTGTTAATGAGGAAAACTGGGTGTAGAGGATATGGAAACTCTGCATTTTTGTCCCAAATTTTTTCTGTAAATCTATCTGTTCTACGATACAATGTTTATTTTTTTTAAATCCCAACCTTCAAGAAAAATTTTTTTGGAGAATACAGACTGAGTCATTTGGACAGACTTAACATAATAGTTACATAAAAGATGGCTACTATGTCAAGGAAGACTGAGCAAATTTCCATGATGCCAAACAATTCTTATGGTTCTCCTAAAGACTAGTGACCATCTGGGTGAGGCGTAAGGATGATACCAACATCTGGATACTTATATCTACACACCTGTCTTTCACCTGTAGAAAGATATGGTCACTAGGTCACAGAGAAAATCCTCACAATTTTTTAATACTGAGCCTTTAGTCAAGAGATGGGAGTGAACTTCACATAACCTTGAAACAACACTGCCTGGCTCATTGAGAGTGGCTGTCTGTAAATGCTGACATTTTCCTTTGAAAGTCCATTGTCTTGCTTCAGGCAATAGACTACCAAAAAAAAAAAAAAAAAAGGGACAGAAAAGGCAGCTTGAGATTTATGATCTTATTGTGATTATGAAATTACAAAAAGGAGCCAGCCTTGTCCATGCTGGCTGCAGACAAGTGTAGCTATAACTAAAATTTACAGGATGCATAAAAAGAATCACATCGGCAGAGTGCTGTAAATCCTGGCTGCCCAGTCACCCCAGCAAATTCCTAATGGATCATCATGCCCTCAAGTTTAAATGGTTGTTCTTAAGAAGTAAAGGTAAGTGACAGGTTAAATACATAAGCAAACAGTGAAATCATTTCATTTCCTGAGTTTGGAATGGGTGGGATGGGAGGAATAACCCACACAGTGAAACAAAGCGTATGTCTGCAGGAAACTTTCGTTCACGTTCCTACTAGATGCTACACTTTGAACAAGGCTCTAGGGATACTAATACACAAAAACACATTCTCAGCATCAAAGAGGCCACTCCTACACATGGAGAAAATCTGCTAACCTGTGGCAACACAGTGAAATAACTCCTGTGGAAGAAGTAAGCCTAGTACTGACTGAACCAAAGAGGTGTTATATGATGTCTTAAGAAGTCTGGATTTTATGCTGAGGGGATGGAAACTTACTGAAGAATTATAAATGCTATTATTTGTTTAATTGTAGAAATATTATGATGGTTGCCATGAGGAAGCAAGTTATGAGGCTGCTGTGATTGTTCAAGAAAGAGACACATCAACTGGGGCAAATGGTCAGAGGGATAGAAAGGAGGGATCCATGCAACACTGGCATGTGTGGGAGAGAAGAATCGGAAACCATCCCTAGTTGTGTGGTTTAGGCAACAAGACGAATATTGGTGCATTCAGTAAGACAGGAAATAAGGAAGGAATCCTAGGTTGAATTCTCTGGATATAGGCTCTGGGATGGAGTATTTCATGCAGAAGCTGTATGGAAGTCCTCTAGGGAGGTACCTATGGGACAGTGGGCCCAAGAGTGCTAGATAGAGTCTAACCCATGCTGTGGTTATAACTGAGGCCTCAACTGATCCTATGAGAGCTCTGAAGCTAGAATAAGCCCTTCTGAGTTTTTTCCAAATTGAGACAAGGGGACTAGGCCTCCATATCCGTATGGATCACTGGTCACAGGCTGCTCCCTCAGAAGTGTGTACCTTTGAGAAAATGAGTTTCCTACAGCCTAAGACAATTTCCAGGAAGGGATACAGCCAGAGATATCTCCAATAGCAGAAGGATAGGTATATTGATTCTAATGAGGGACTCTGAAGGAGTACCACAGTATCCCCCACAAGGCTATTTTTTGGAAGGGGGTGGAAGTAAGAGTTCAAAAAATCATTAATTTTTGAGAATAAAATACTCCCAGACTCCAAATTCAAGAGAGGACAAAACTGATTGTGGGGTTTTTTTTGGTTATTTTCTTTTACTACAGCAACAAGTAACCACCTGAACTAGTTTTAAGTTGGTCCCCATTAATATCAATATCCAGACTAGCCCATCAGCAACAGCTTCACTAGAGCAACCACACTTCCATATCTTGAGGTGGGTTCACCTGTGATATACCAAGATATAGACATCCAGTGGGCAATTGGACAGTTGCACAAATGTGCAGGAGCTGGGAACGGAGATCTGAATTGGAAATGAGTTGCTGTAGTTATCAGTTTATGGAAAGTAGCTGGTGCCATGAAGGCAGAGACATCACCTGGGAGCATGTGGAAGATGAGGAAAAGAACCAGGTCTAGCTAGGAAACCTCCATCAGTTGCCATATTTATAAAACTTTAATGTGCCTATGAATCCTCTGGGGGAGTCTTTTAAAAATGCAGATTGTCGGGGCTCCTGGGTGGCTCAGTTGGTTGAGTGTCCGACTCTCAGTTTTGGCTCAGGTCATGATCTCATGGTTTCATGAGTTTGATCCTTGCACTGTCAGTGCAGAGCCTGCTTGGGATTCTCTCTCTTTCTCCCTCCCTCTCTGCCCATCTCCTGGTTCATGCTATCTCACTATCTCAAAATAAGTAAATAAACTTAAAACAATGTAGATTCTGTGATTCAGTAGATGTGGTGTAGGCCCCTGAGATTCTACATTGACATTAGACTTCCAGGTGTAACAGATGTTACTGGTCACTGGATCACACCATGACTAACAAAGAGTTAAATAATGGGAAGAAGGAGAAGAAGAAGAGACAAAGACCAGAAGATGAAGCAAGATCCACAGAATTCAGAGGACAGCAATTGAAGTTCAAGAAAACAGTGTCATTTGGCATGTCTACATGTGCTTAAATACAGGCATGGCTTGAGTGATCATGGAAGGGCTCCAATTGCTTAGAAGGTCCTGCTTAAACCACATACTTATTACCTTCTCAGAGTAATATAAAAAATGAGATCTTCTGACGTGGATTCATCTACTATATTAGCTAGCAGAGGTTAGGTTACTAAGAAACAGAACACTGAGTGGAAGATAAAGTAGAAGGGGGAATAACTTATGCTGATTTTGAGAAAAAGGATGAGGCAGAGGAATGGTACCAGTGATAGATCAGCACTGGATAGGCAGCTGCAGAGGACACAAGGAAGGGACATCAGGGACAAGGAAAAGAATTTTCTAAGTGCAGACAAGAAAAAAGAAGATAGACATTGCCTGTTCAACACTATGGCTGAAAGACTGTACCAAACCCAAGAAGCACAAGAAAGAAATGCACTTTCTAAGGAATGAGTGGATAAAGGAATGAGCAAACATTTCAAACACACACATAGTTTCATAGATAATTTTGTAGGAGTGGGTGCCTTAGTTTGGGTTTCCCCCAAAGCAGAGTGGAGGCAGGTAGTTTATTTGTGAAGTGATGCCATAGATTGAGCACAGTAAAACAGGAAAGCAGGTAAAGCCAATACAAGTGCACATAATCAAGGTCACAGTTGTTGGCCACAGGGGCTCACTTCTGTCAGCACTTCTGAGAAGCTTTCAAAATGCCTCTCAGAGTGTCCATCAGTCTGTCCACCACCTTGAATTGGTAGAGCATTTTTCTCTGCAGGTATTAACCCTCTACACTTCTGGCCTGTTCTTCCTGCAGATTCAGAGGAAGCCCTGAGCAAAAAGGCATAAAGACCTGCACATCCAATGCTGGCAATCGGACTCTGCCATGAACTTGACCTCATGTGGAAATGCCCACCTGCAGCTGTGGCTGAAATCAGACTTGGGATGAGGGATGTGATGCCATATACCAAAGGCATCAACCACAAGGCAATAAAATTAGTGGATCTGTAGATACTTTCTGAGGCAGTGTACTTTGTAGCTCCCAAGTCTAGGATGCTAATACAAAACAGTGGTTAACTGGGGGTTGCTAGTAGTTGTCTAGCAGTCTAGAAGCTACAATCAGCCTGTTATCTCCATGCACAGAGATACTCTGTAAATACTTCCCTGGCAACTCTGTTTTTCCCCATTAATTGGCCAAGCTAAACCTTTGTAACCAGTTGTACAAGAGGTAAACTTCAGCTTGGTCCCTGCCAAAATCATCACAAATCCTGAATTAGTCGGATGTGAATTAATGAGCTTTTAGCGGAGCTTGGTTTTTGTCAGACATATTGATCCTGGAGTGAAACAGCCCATTAAAGGCTATAATTAAGATGCAGTTTCTGTTTGAAGATGAAGTGCCTGGGCAGGGACAAATTGCAAGATGCTTGTTCCTGTGAGGCTGACAGGTGATCAGGGGATGAATGTGTAGTTGGAGTTTCTCTTGTTTTCCTCCTGACAGGAAATCACAGCCAAGTTTCAAATGAAACAAATCAAGTTTACACAATTAGTTAGACCCTAAAAGCTAGAGGAGCTCCAGATCCACAAATTACTGGTAGAAATAGTTTTCCTACTAAGCACAAGGAAGCTCTTTTGTATTAAATAAACCCTTCTCTCTGCTTGCTGGCTTGCCTGCTATAATAACAGGGGACTTTTTTTCTTTCCTAATTAGACCTCCTCTCGCTAGAGAATTGCATTTGTTGGAAAGACTCACTTGAATATATGTTTGGAGTGTTAGCAAAAACCCCACAAGAAGGAGCAGTAATAGAGGCCAGGTGTAGACTCTGGCTGGGCAAGTGGCATGGTGAGAAGAGCTACTGGCTATGCCAGAGGGGACTTTAAGATCCAGGGGCTGGGGGTGGGGTGGCAGTGGTACCTGGATGGCTCAGTCAGTTAAGCGTTGCACTTTGGCTTAAGTAATGATCTCACTGTTCCTGAGTTCGAGCCCCGCTCTCACGGTTCTTGACTTTGAGCCCCAAGTAGGGCTCTGTGTTGGGCTCTCTGCTGTCAGCACAGAGTTGGTTTCTGACCCTCTGTCTCCCCTCTGTCTCTGCCCCTCCCCCACTCGTGCAGGCATGTATTCTCTCTCTCCCTCTCAAAAATAAATAAACATAAATAAAGATCCCCTGGGGAGCAGAGGTCTGGAACAAATGCTGGTGGGTGTGTAGAAGAAAACAAGAACCCTTCCGCATTTTCCTTTTGGAAGATTCAGGAAATTTTCTACTCCTCTCTAATATATTTAGCCTGGCTGGAATTTTTTTTCTTTTTTGAGGAAAGTGAGGAGGTGCCAAGGACTTGTGAGTTGGGTACAAGGTGAAGACAGACTGCAAACAGAGATCACAGGACAATTTCTTGGCACCCAAACTCAGGGCAAATGAGATCCTTTGAGGACAAGTGGCAAAAGGAAACATACTAACTCTCTTCTGCACAGGACAGAAGGAGTAAGGAGAAAGAAGGGCAGGGATAAGGAGCGAGGTGTTGTACAAAGTACTATACATTTCTGGTTTCATCCAACTGTAAACTGGAACACTGGTTATCACACTCAACAATAGTTAGAGAGCAAATATAATGGTGCAGAGCTGAAGGAACAATAAAATACAACAGAATGTTCAAGTTCACATAATATCCTAAAATAAATAGACATAAGTAAATGAAGAAAATTGGCTTTTGCCTTGAATCAAAAACACAAGGACGGGGAAAACATAGATCAGCTTAATCCAATCCCAACTGGTGTCTATAAAATCAACTTTAAGAAAGAAGCATGTGATTTTTACATAGTTCTGTTCACAAAGGTATAATAAGATTTGTACTCACTTGGAAGAAAACCAACTAGCATAATTGTTACCTCTCAAGAAGACCTGAGCTGATTCAAACAAATTTACCAAGGATACCCAACCGGTCCCTGTAATATGATGATTTTGTGACACTCAGAGGTAGATGATCAAGCAATATGTACACATGGAAGTATGCCAGATAACTGAAACTACTCAGAGGGAGAAACAGATCAACCTGAGGAGGTGGAGAGGGGGTTAGGGGGCTCCTCTGATGAGATGTTTTTGAGTCAAATTGGGATTGCATTAATCTTAACAGCTTGCTACTGTAAGAAATATATCCAACAATATCAATGGAGAAAGGAATTTGGGTAATGGTTTGTTTTGGTAATGGCTTGTTCAACCTCCTTTCTGTGCCTTCTACTTATCATTAATTTTATGGCAGTTTTACAAGCATTTTGGCAATAATAAGATTGACATTAGTTTTTGCTATAAAGAGAAAAACTAAATTATGCAGTTCTCATTCTTATCCCTTCTTTGACTTTAGATAAAAATTTTCATTTTGTTCTGATCCATTAGTTTGCATTTGATTTGAAAAATAAGCACAAGTTTCTTTAATTTATCTGAAAATGACATGAAAATATAGATGGCTTCAGAACATATTTTCAAAAGTTACATTTTTGGAGATGGAAGCTTCACTAGTCCAATAAAGGTTTGATTTTTTGATATTAACAATCTTATTTCCCATTTGCCCTGTTCAATTTTAGCTACATATGTGAAGTTACCAGTACATATAGAATCATATTCTGTATTCACACTGAAGACCTAGTTACTATTTATGGCATGATTTTATCTGGAGATAATCTCATGTTTTTAGTAGCATTTTTATTTTTAATGAAGTATTTCTAAATCATTCATCCATTTTCATCAATTGGGATATAACAGTATATGCCAGTAAGAATAAAAGACAATTTAACAAACAAACAAAACACAAGCAACTGATTTTATTGTTTGACTATTGAAAACACCATTGCCAAGACCAACCACTTCAATAAATATAATATTAGTCAAGATGAACTGACCGACCCAGTTCTTTAAACACAAGCAAAATTTCTGAGAAAAACATTAAGTACCTAAAGTGTTTCTGTGAAAATTAAAACTAATCTAACATTTCAGCCTTGTGAACTGTGTATAAAAGAAATAATCATATTACTTATTCTTGTGAACATGCCAAACTTCCTGTTGACAATTGGATAGACCCCTGGGTCGCACTTGGCATCCTATGACTACACTCTTGAGATACCCTTTATTAAACAAGCCTCAAGTCACACATCCTAACCCGTACTAAGGTACCAGTTTGGTCAAACATTAACCCAGTTCAGGCACTCATCCTTTAGCAGCTGAGAAGAATCGAGACACTGGAGAGTTCAAGGTTTCCTTCCTCTCTCCCATGAATCCCAATAAGTTGAAGAAAGCAGGAAAGCACTTAAATTTCACATCAGTAGGCATCATTAAACACCTCTACTCCCTTACACCACAGGGCAGAAGCAAGTAACCACAGGGGAGAGAGAGAGAGAGAGAGAGAGAGAGAGAGAGAGAGAGGATATAGATATAGATTAGATACAGATATAGATAGATACACATATATAGAGAGTATATGAGAGTATATGTGGTATATAAAGTAACCATATATATATGCATATATATATATATATACACACACACATATATATTTGTGTGTGTATATATAGATAGATACAGATATACATTAAGTAGATAGATAGTTACACAGATAGACAGATACAGATATACATTAGCTATATATATTATACACGTGCCTACACACGTTCATACAAACATATACATGTATCACATATACACATGTATGTCCATATATATGGATACATATATACACATACAGATATATATACATAAACATCAAAGTGAGGTCTTAGTTTTCCATTGCTATAATTGCTTTAATAAATTACAGACAAGCAACACTATGAATTTGCTTTTTCATAACTACTCAAATATTTTCAAAACATGTTTGTAACATGTCTAGCAGAGAGAAGCTTTATTTCTTTGTCTTTACCCTAAACGCCAATGGTTTGGTCTAAAACCTTTTCCCACTTGAAGAGAGCTAGCTAACTAGTGAACTCTGCAACCAAGAAATTCTACCTAAATCCATTCTGAAGATGCCTTTCAAGTAAGAACAGCCATTTAAACTGAGGTCTTCATAAGCCAATCCCAATAGGACCCAGTAATTTTATTGTCCTTTACTAAGAAATGTTGAGAAATGTTAATGTTATATGAAAATTAAGATATTTTTTCAAGGAATATGTTCTTCCTTCTCCATAATACTTTAGGTACTGAGCCAACTGGGTGGCTCACTCAGTTAAGTATCTGACTTTGGCTCAAGTCATAATCTCATGGTTTGCAAGTTTGACCCTGCATCGAGCTCACTGCTGTCAGTGTAGAAGCTGCTTCAGATCCTGTGTCCCCCCTTTTCTCTGCCCCTCCACCACTCGTGCGCATGCACTACTGGCAGGCATGGGTGTGCTCTCTCTCTCTCAAAAATAAATAAGCATTTTTTAAAAAGAATATTGGGTATCATTTTGATAACATATAAAATAAAAAAGATAATTTCTAGTGCTTTTAAGACCTACTACCTGTCATTGCAAAGCCCTGATATTCCAACATACACATATATTTTTGTTGTCAACATATCTAAATACATAATTGTATCCATCATTGGGATGAATGGGTAAGTTTAATGATTTTTCTCCCAAATTTTAACACAAAATATATACCATATACAAATTTTGCTCTTTCTTTTTTCTTTTTCCTTTCTTTCTCTTCTTTCCTGATACAATAGAAATAACCAGCCCAAATAATGGTTACCCTGCCTAGAGATACGAAGTCCATCGATCACTCATCTCTTTTTCATGAAAGGTTCCTTTTGCTATCTATTTATTTGTACTATTATTATTTTTTTGACCAGCATGAACTTCCCATTGAAGCCTGTGGGAACTGAATCTCACCCTGCCTTCTGTGAACCCAGGTTCAAGTCCATTTCAGGAGGCTCCAAGTTTATGCCTCGGGTTTTCTCCCTCTTACATCATCCCATGTAAACTTCCGTAAGGTTTGTTGCAGGGAGTTTCCCACAGCGCAGTCATTTTAATGGACCTTTCGCTTTGTGTCTAATGGTTCTTCTTCCTCTGAATCACAGAAGCAAAGAGGATAGAATTCATTTTATAATAGTGGAAAATTAAGCTGCTGTAAAATGCCTGTGCATGTCCTCAGTCAAGCTCGCCTGAGGAAAGTGGCTTTTCTCCATCTTTTTCCTGAGGACACCGGAGTGTGTCATTAAAAGGGCCTGCATGAAGTGAGCACAGACTTCCATTCCAAACACAGCGCAGTAAGCAAAGAAAGACAGCTTCATAAGAAAATGGCTCTAGTGAAGGGTTTCGTGGATCAGAAGAGCTAGTTGAAAAGTGGCCAGCCCCCAGCCTGAGGTGGTCTCACCACCTCAGGTTGGGCTCCCCAGTGTGTCCCAAGCTGCTCTCCCCACAAGGCATGGTCACAGCCCCACAAGACCTGCAGGACCTGGATGTTGGATGCTGCCCTGCTGGAAACAAGGGCTCTGCCTACCCTTGCCCATTCCACAGAGAGGACACCCATACACTGAGCCCTTATTTTGCACCAGGCCAGCCTAGGCTTCTAAACATACATTATCTCACTACTTTTTCTCAACGGATATTAGAATTCCCTTTTTACAGGGTGTGTTGGTTTGGAGGGTGAGGGGGAACCGATGCCAAGAGTGGTGAAATAATTGGCCAAAAACACACCACAGAGCAGAAACAGACTTGGAACCTATGTCTGTTGATGCCAAATCCAGGGCTCTTTCTGCTGTAACAGGCTGCATTAGAAAAATAAAATAGCCCAACAGGAAACATTATTTTTGAAGATATGTTCTACCACTACCACATTTCCTATAATAGATTATAGTTAGTTTGCTCCAATCTGTTGTCATTTGACTTAATTCCTTAAGATCTTGGATACTCCTTGAGCACCTGTTTAAAGGTCACCTGTTTAAAGATAATTCCTTTGGGAACAAAATATACTGTATGCTATTACAAGCTTTGATTCTAAGGACACACTTGGTAAAACAGATCTCCATGGTAGCAGGGATTTTGTCTCTTTTGTTCATCATCATATCTCCAGTGCTCAGAAGGGTACCGGGTGTATAGTAACTGGACAATTAATGTTTGTTGAATGAATGAACAGTGAACAGAGATCTCAAAGGTTAGCATCAATTTTGATTGTGTTGATGGGGAAGGCACCATAAGCAAATTGTTTCTACTTAGCAATGTTGCCATGGGAGATGCAAGTAAGCCCTACAGTAATGAGGAAGAGAAAGTTCCTAAAGATTCTACTGAAAAAAAAAATAGAATAAAACAGAAGGGAGTAGGATGAAAGTATACTTTAGAATCAGTGTCAGGACCCATAGAGCCCTGGGCTATGGAAATTGGCAGAGCCAAGTGGAAGCCAAGGGTGTGGGGACAGTACGGAGTCTGAAATTCTTGGAAGAACCTTAGTAAAAAAATCAGCTTTTGGCAACACTCGTGGCCCTCCTCTTTGGGGTTCCCTCAGCTGAGTGCAGAATTTCAGGGCCTGACTACTCAATATCCTCTGTACGTGCTCTGTGCTCTTAGTTGTGTCTGCTTAAACAAATTGGCATATGGAAGATTGGCCTAGGCCAGGAGTGGTCTGCCCCAAATTGTTTCAAACGTGATGCATGTGAGCTTGCATCCAACTTGGATACATAAGGTCAAGCAACCTTGCTTTGCCATACACTCCTTTCAGAGTGACGGCTAGCCTCCCATGTCATGTCTGCCAAGAAAACTTGTAAGGTTTATGCAAGGAAACAGGTCATTTTTGAGGCCCAGTAGTCAAAGTAGAAACTACCAAATGAGGATAATTGAAAGTTTACCCTTTAGATTGCTTCATGGTAGACTAATGGGACTCAAGATTGCAATACAAGACACAAGTAGCATAACTACAGATGAATGAAAGTCCAGATCACATTAAAAACCTTCATCAAAATCCCACTCTGCAATAGATAATATAAGGTTAGTAGAACTCATTACAAGGACTCTAAATTATGCATAGAAGAACTACTATAGAATGCAGAGGGACATTAAGTTGCCTGATGAAACCTGAATTCTCTGTCCAGGCCTCTGCTGGTATTAAGGATATTCCTTTTCTTGGTGCTGTATGAGCATCAGAAATGTATTGGTCAAAGGTCAAAGTGTTTATCTAATGACTTTTCTTCCTCCTTCTCTTCTTCCTCATTATTATTATTACTAATATCACTATAAAAGTAATACATACATATTGTAAAAGATTCAAATAGTAAGAAAGGATATGAAATAAAAAATTAAAGACTGTCTTCCCCCTAGGCCTTATTTCCAGTAGGATTTTACCATTATCAGTTTCCTGTCTGTTTCTATACTTATAAAATGGAAAAAAAGCTAAAAAAGATCCTACATTTAATATATTCACACAGATAAAGGAAGACATGACAAAGAGGGAATAGGAATAGAATACTATATAAAAAGAAAAATCAGAAATCTACATAGAGTCCTTGAAAATTAAAAATACATAAATAGCAGAAATTAAAGAGCTCATTCAAAGGATAGAGGAGTAAGTTCAAGAACAATTCCAGAAAGTAGAACCAGAAGAAAAACAGAAAGATCAAAAATGTTTTTTAAAGACCAGAAAAATTTGAGGATCAATCCAGGAAATTCAATATACAAGTATAGCAGTTCCCAAGAACAATCTACATTTTAAAGGGATATCCTTGGCTTTATATTGACAGTAGACTGGATTTTCCTCTGTCATTCTGCGACTCTGTGTTATTTTTACCTTTTAGGAGAGGATGTCATAAAAGTCATCCTGACTGAAGGAAAAATATTCGGAAGTCTTTCTTCTTTCTGTATTCTATGAAACAGTTTTAATAAGGTTGGATTTATATCTTCTTGAAAATATTCATAGAATTGAACCCATGAAACTATGTCAGTCTGGCATTTGTTTTCAGGGGCTTGATATGCAATGCTTTCAGAACTATTTTATTTTATCCTATGGTCATTGGTTTATTTAAAGTTTTTCTTTAATCTATCTTGAGCTAATCTGTAATCATTCAAATTTTCAATTTCTACCAGGTTTTCAGATTTATTTGTATAGTTCAACAAGGTCTTCCATTATGATTTTCTAATATTGTCTTCTGATTTTTGGCTAATTCCTCGTTCTTCTAATTTGTAGTATGCTTACATTTCCTTTTCCCCCAATTTGTGTGAGTTAGTGCTTTATATGTGTAACTGATTTATTCAAAGGAACAATTGTTGGAAAGGTAGATGATAGATAGATAGATAGATAGATAGATAGACGTATATAGGCAAATATAAAGCAAATTTTTATTTCTTAAGCCATTATGTTCTCTGTTTCCTCCTTATTTTTTAGTTTTATTTGGTAGCATCACATGATGGTTAAAAGCACAGACTTTGAAGTCAGACGTCCTGGAGTCTAATATTGATTTTTCCACTAGTAATCATGTTGCTTCTTCAAAAGCATAAATATAAATAAATATTCTTCTGCTAACCAGATTAATTCCTCCTTTGATGCATATTCCTGTAACAGCTTTTTGTTTTTATCTTTCTTCCCTTCATTTTCAATTTATTTTTTCATTTATTTTAATTGTGGTTCCATTTATTTAAAGATGCCCTCTTGGAATATTTCTATTGAATACTGCAACATGGAGATGCCATTCATTACAATTTTTTTCCAGCTTTCTTGAGGTACAGTTGACAAATAAAAATTATCTATATGTAAGGTGTACAACTTGATGTTTTGATATACGTATATATTTTGTGAAGTAATCACAAGATTCAAGTTAATTAACATAGTGATCCACTCCGATAGATAACCATTGTCTTTTGTTTTCCATTTCTTTTTTTTTTTTTTTAATTTTTTTTTTCAACGTTTTTTATTTTTTATTTTTGGGACAGAGAGAGACAGAGCATGAACGGGGGAGGGGCAGAGAGAGAGGGAGACACAGAATCGGAAACAGGCTCCAGGCTCCGAGCCATCAGCCCAGAGCCTGACGCAGGGCTCGAACTCACGGACCACGAGATCGTGACCTGGCTGAAGTCGGACACTTAACCGACTGCGCCACCCAGGCGCCCCTTGTTTTCCATTTCTTTTGTGTGTGTGGGGAGAACATAAAATCTACCTTCTCAGCAAATTGCATGTCCACAATATGGTGTTGTTAACCATAGTCAAATTGTAGTACATTGGATCTCTAGAACTTATTCATCTTGCATAATGGAAACTCTGTACCCTGATCAAGATGGTTGTGAGTGTCTGGGACGTGAGGTGGAGAATCCAACAATCTCCCTTTGTCTCTGCTTTCTCACAGCATTCAGCAATTAATTACACCTTCTGGCAAAGTAAATCACAAAGACTTATGTCTCAAAATTCCATAGCCCATAAGCCTCTATTTTGGTAACTTAATGTTCATTTATTTTTGCTCCTCTGTTTCTACTTAGCTGCTGAGCTGTTTGCAGTTTTCCACTCTACCTTGTATGTGGGCTGTTCTCTCAGGAATTTTCAGAGAAACTGACAATCTGTTTGAAATTTACATATCAGCATCCTTCATTGAAATTATTCACTTTCATTGTACCTGCACATTTTATCCCTATTTTTTCCTGGTGTTATTGTACACTGTGACATTCTTGGTTATAGTCATAGCCATTAAGATAGAAGGATAAAAACTCTCCTAACTTATTTGCTTTAAAATAACGTACTAGTTGCTTTCAAACATTGTTCTCTTCACTTATGACTTTCTTTCTCTTTCTCCATCCTGGTTCTGTTGTATGACTTCCCCCCCTCATTCTCTCAACTCATTTTCCTTTCTTAGTTTGGGACTTGGTTAGTGTTTGGGTCCCAAATGATACATTTCTCTTTATCACCTCTTAACATGAGTTTCTATGTTATTTCCTTTAAGCTAAGTGGTTTCTTTGTTCCCTGGAGGTATGTATAATGGTCAGTCTATCAACTTAACAGTTTTCCAATCTATATACCTGAAGTTCCTAAATTCCCATCTAGTGGCAGATTTTCACCTCTGGCAGGACTAAATTCTGTTCCCAGACAGGATTAACATTTGCTAGGATAACCACCTGGCACTCCTAATAGGTATACCATTTTCCATTTCCCTAAGCTACAAAGCACTGCTAATCTAGTTCACCACCCAGCCATTGACCTTAGACCATGACCTTCAATTCTAGATGCTGAATTATTCTCCTTCCATTTACATGCTTTAACCTGACACATTAGGCTGATTTTCTTAGGTGCAATCCATTCAGAAATAAAGATCTTTGCATTAGTTATTTATTCTTGCATAACAAATGGCTCCAAGACTTAATGACTTAAAATGAAAACCATTGACTTTTGTATAGTTTCTGTGGGTCAGGAATTTGGGTACAGCTTAGCTGCGTGGTTTTTGCTTGGATCTCTCATGAAGTTGCCATCAGAATCTTGGTAGGGTCTGCATTCATCAGAAAGCTTGACTGGGGCTGGAGGATCTTCTCCCAACATGGTACACATACATGGCTGTTGGCAAGATAACTCAGATTCTCACCATATAGGACTTCCCCGTAGGATGCTTGAGCATCCTCATGACATGGTAATAACTAGTTTCCTTATTCAAAGGGGAAAAAGACGGCAAAGCTGAAAGACAATTTGATCAGGCTCAGATGAAAGGGGCTACTGGGATTGAATGAGCCAAGATGAGTTCACTCACATGGCTGGAGGTTGGTGCTGCCTCGTAATTGGACATCTGTCTATGTGATCACTCATGATCTAATAGTCTAGCCCAAGCTTCCTTACATGGCAAAAAGAATATTCCAAAAGCATGAACGCAGAAACTGTACTGAAGCTCTGAGACTCACCTCATGTCACTTCTACCACAACCTATTGACCAAAATAAATCACAAAGGCAGTGCAGATTCAAGGGAAGGGAAATAGACTCACTTCTTAGAATATCAGGATTTTTCAGTCAGCCACATTCTTTATTACTGATGTTACTATTCCCGGTCACAGCTCATTTCCTCACCCCACCTTTTTTAGTTTACTAATTTATCAACCTTGTTTACCCACTGGAATCACCTGGGCAGGTTTTCAAACACTTGTGCCAGAGAATGGGGTCAACCAACGCTTGTGCTTCTTTAAAAGCTATCGAGGTAGTTCCACTGTACAATCAGTATAAAGAAGTTCCTTAAAGGAGGACTAGCTCATTTTAAATATTTCAACCTCTCATAAATCAGAACCAAAGGAAAAATAGACAACTCATTGGTTTATTTTATTTTTCCTTACAGTTAACTGGCATTGAATGTATCCACTAGAAAATTGACCAGCAAGAGGTTTCACCATATATTTTCTAGACTGGGTGATTTTTTATCATTTATACTCAATGGAACAGTGAGGAAGCATCATCATTCAATGATTTGTGCCTTTGAGGCTTCTTTCATACATTTTTGTTTCTTGTAGAAACCTGACCACCTTGTGACTTCTCTAAGACACTACTTCTACCCCTTAAACTGAAAAATAATTTACATGATAGAAAGTGCTTCTAGCATCAGCTAGTCTCCTCTCAGGCTATCTCTATTCCTGTCTAACACAAGACTGGTTGTGCTTACTTTCTTTGGTCATTGAAGAAAATTCCTTTGTGAATGAATTCAGCTATCATTGGCTGGCAGTAATACTGGGTCATAATTTCCTTACATTCACCTGGACTTTAACTAGTGGCTCACTTCAATCCATTTTGTCACAAAAACCATCCTAAATTTTGGCATCTGGTCTGGGCCAGTGTCTTTGGCCTTATCCCAATGTCTATACTTCCACTACTGTTCATATCTTAATCCTTTATGAAGATTGCATAATGAAAGCTACTCTGTTTCTGCACCCTGTTTTCTTTCCATTCTCCATTTATCTCACAAATGCTAATGTTGTTCACATTTATTTCGATTCTTAGGTACACACATCTGGATCTTACCAGGTTTCCTCCTGAGTCATAATTCCCTAAAGGTCATATCCACCAGGTGTGTATTTTTCTACTCCACCTTCAACTATTGCTAGAATTGCTGGAGGCCACATATGGGAAGCCAAGAGATAAAGCACACTTTTAAAAGCAACATGTAAATACATTCTCACTTTTTATGACCACACCCTTTAAGTTTTAGAATTTAATCTCCAGAAAGGCTGCACATGTCCTTTTTATCAGTCAATGAAAATTGCATTATCTGCTGTGTTTCCATTACTCCCCTGAGAACTGGGAAATTTAGAACTAATTTAATGCTCAAACATAATTAACATAACCAAGGACATGAGATCTGAATTTAAGGAAGGAAATTTTCCACATAAGACCCTTTCTGGGTCCTCATTTTACGGTCTGGTTAGGAACACCACTACCTCTGTGATAAGTCAGAAACTTGACCAACCTTCTGGACCACCTAGATGATGGGAACCCTTTCTTTAGCACCTTTTGTTTCTTTAATCAGCACCTCCTACTCAAAACATCTGCAAGTGTCACAAATTCTGTCCTAGAGACTGTGAAACACTTCATGAGAATCTGATCCAGAGTATCCCTTCTTAAGAAAGTGTGGGCCAGAGGAGAAAAGAAGTAATGATAAGAAAGCAACAATGCATCTGAACACCCATGATGTGCGAGGTATTGCATATACACTATATTTCATTTTCCAAACACCTTCAAAATTCACACAGACATCCTGATGAAGTTGAGGCTCACAGAGGTTGTTAACTTACTGACCCAAAACCCATAGGTAAAAAGAGACAAAATAAAAGGGAGCTTGAAAACAGATTGCCTGAAAGAAGACCTAGGTTCCTTCCATCTGGTCATTTCTTTCTTACCTACAAACACATAACTTATTATATGTTTTATTAATTAGTCAATTAACTAGGTACTGCCTTATGATTGCTCTTTTACTTTTTTAACTTTTCAGAAAAGTATGCCTGTTATTATCTAATAGATTGTATAGTGTAGAAAATGAAATGTATATTATACTTTATCTTTCATAGCACACGTGAACTTCTGGTCAAATGGTGGGTGCACTATTCATAGTTACAGAATGAATGATTTTTTTAAAATGCTCTTGAGTGTAAGACTTCCTCTCCAAAACTGCTCGACTTCCATGACTGGTTCTGCTCAGAAAGTATAAAACTTGCATTCAATCCTGAACTATCTCCAAGCCATTCTGCTGACTATAGTCTAGTTCCACTAGCTTTAAGGAGGATTTCTTTCCAATAAGACCAAAATATCAGAATGTGGTAGAATTATTCATCTGTGCTCTTGTCCTCATCAATGTATTCTAAGGGTATGGATTATAATTAGCATTTGAAATAAATTATGCTAATGAAGACTTTCCTGGAGCATATTTAGAAACCCTCTTTACAGCTGCTTTCCACCAGAACCTGGCTTACTGGACCGGGTTAGGTTCTGTGCCTCCAAAGGTAACTCTCAAGTTGTGTCCTCTGCCTGATCTCACAGTGCACTGCCTTTCTAAATACCAGAGACGACTTGGTGTTCTGCAAGAGCCAGAGGTGGAACTGAATCATGCTCCAGAGAGAATGACAGAGGAAATAGAAACTCTCATTTTATGGCATATGACTGTTTACAACAGTTGGCAGGATGCAGCCTGACAGTGGAGAACATTGCCCATTCTGGACATGGCTCTCAAAATGAGGAGAGCAAGATCAAACAGCTCCTTATGACTCAGTGCCACTGGCTTGGCATATTTTGTTTTCATGAAATAGCATCTACACCTTGATGAATGTCCCTTTCAGTGTCTTTGCATTTTTCCAGCCACCCAGTTTTATTACTGAGGAGTGAGAGTGAGTTTTTGTTTTTTGGTTTTTTTTCTGGCAAATCTGAAGCTGAATTACCACAGCACAACAGCCTTTCATCAGTATTTGGAGAAATAAAACAACCGCTCCCTGCAGTTGGCCTGTGCTGTTCTCTGGCAATGGGAGAAATTTATGGTGGCTCAAGTGCCAGAGAGTTCCAAGGTCACTTTCTTTCAGCATGAGAGGAAATGTGAATCCACACAGCATCCCTGCCCTGATTACACAGTCTGAGGTGAACTAAGCACTGGGGTGAGAAATTGAGTTTTGTGTACATGAGGACATCTCTATGAGGGAAGAAGGAACAACTGCAGGAAAAATGTAGGTGTAAACTGGCCTTATTTAATTTCTTGGTTTACTGTCAGGCCCCTCACGAGTATGATTGTTGTCATCTAACCGAACAGCTCCCCAAAACACTTCAGTTCTTGTCTTCTAATAGAGAAATATGGCTGCCCCTGCCTTGCTTCAGATGCCACACGAACGCTAGGAATAAGGATATTTCTACAGTAGACACTTTCATAACTTAGTTCCATTCTCAAACTTGCCTGATTAAATCACATCAATTTGGCCCTCTCTTTATATGGGAGCCACACTCCAGGACATCACTTAGACCCTGCTTTTATGGAATTTACAACCTACATTGACTATATGAGTTTCCTACAGCTGTTGTGACAGATTACCACAAGCTTGGTGGCTTAAAACAACAGAAATACATTCTCTCACCATTCTGGAGGCCAGAGAAATTCAGGCAGGCTTTTTTAGTTTTAGTTTATTTATTTATGAGAGAGAGAGAGAGAGAGAGAGAGAGAGAGAGAGCACAATCAGGGGAGAAGCAGAGAAAAAGGGAAAACGAGAGAATCCCAAGCAAGCTCTGCACTGCCAGCACAGAGCCCAACCTACAGCTTGAACTCATGAACCGCAAGCTCATGACCTGAGAGACACAAAATGAAGAGTCATACGCTTAATCCATTGAGCCACCCAGACACCCCTTAGAGGCCAGAAGTTCAAAATCAAGATATCAACAAAGGCTCTAGGGGAGATTTCATTCCTTGCCCCATCCAGCTTCTGGAAGCTGTTGGCATTCCTTGGCTAGTCGCTGTATCACTCCAGCCTCTGCCTCTGCTGTCACTTAGCCTCTTCTTTTCCGGGAATTTCTTATAAGGATAGTTTTCACTGGGTTTAGGGCCCAAGATTATTTCATCCTGAGATACTGAGCTTAATTACTCTGCAAAGACTATTTTTTTAGATAAGATCACAGTCACAGGTTCTGTGAGTTAGGACCTGGATATATCTTCTGGAGACATCATGAATGACTCCAGGCCAACAATAACTAAGGCCAACAAGATCAAGTGAAATGTGACGACCAGTGTCCCCCTGATTACCAACTTTTCTGCTCATTGCCTTGGGTGAGAATGGAAGAGCATATCAAAGTTGGAATGACCCTCCACAATGAAGGTCATATGCAAGGTACAAAGCACTGGGAATGAACTGGCCCCAGGACATGCCTGCAGAACATTTTACCGGCAAGAAAAACAGAAAGAGAAGAGTAAGAGAAATTTTAGGTAATTATTTCCCCTAAATTGTCTGTAGGAGGGGGAAAAGTCTATTATAGCAGGGAAATATTAGCAGGGGTGGGGGAGATAAAGGAGCAGCTGTTCCAGGATTGGGCCATTTCATTTATAAATGCATCAAAAATGATTTTCTCTTCACCCTCCGGTTGAAAGCCTTTGATGATTAGAAACAAGCAACACTCTTCTAATTTTCATATTTTCTTAAGGAAACTTTTTCGAATCATTTTTAAAACTAGTTAAAACATAGTGTAAAATGTGGTGAGCCTTCCTGCATTTGGTCTCTCGGCTTCTATGGCAACTGCACCCCCCATCCCCAGCCAAGTATCATTCCCATAGTATCTGTTCACCTGCCAGGTGAGGGGGAAGATGTGGGAAGACAGGATGAGATGCCAATAAAGTGGTGGAAACTCTTTTCCTTAGGGAATCAGACCATGCCTTGCATTATTGCTCCCTGATGTTTCTTCCAGGCCTTTGCTGACAGAATATAAAGTTTTCTTCTGTTCTGCATATATTGCCCACTGAGTGCTTGGATTCCACTTGAGACACTCTCTGGGGAGCTAGCTGCTTTTAAAGTCTGGGATCTTCATAGCATTTGAACCTATCTGATATTTTCTTGTTGGATTTATTGGATTATGTATTTATCATTTGTTTGATCGCATGAGGAGGGAACTTCATCTGTACTGTTCACTACTGAATTTCCCAGCACCCACCCAGAACAGAGTTTGACATTCAAATATGGTAAGTGAATGACGGTCCCAGGTGTCTAGGGCAGCAATCTACTGACACTCTACTGATGCCATTGCTTAAAAGCTAAAGTAAAAGGAATAAATTAAATTGAAATGGATCTGTAAATGTTACTTTAAAAATAGTTTGAATATATATCCTCTTTGTAATTTCTTAGCCTATAAATATCCTCTACATAAAAGAGAGGAAGAGATGTAGAAAATGTTTTCCTTCTACTACTTTCACCATGGATCTTTCTGCTATTGTCATTACTTTTGAATACCAATACCAGATCATCAGAGAGTTGTACAAACCTACCAGTTGTAAAGAATCAGCAGAGAGAACTTGGACATGAAGTTGTGGTGGCAGTTCTACCTTTCTCCACTGGGTAGTGACAGTGCCAGGGATGATGGGAGCGTGGAACACCAGCTGGAGGTATGAATCAGAAATGAGTGGGTGATAGCCTGCTTCTGAAGGATGTCTCATAATGCAATTCTTCTCTCTTAATGGCAAAAAATAGACTTGTCGAAAAGGGATTTGGTTTTATTAAAATAACCACCAACACACACCTCCCATTCAATTATCAAATTGGCAGGATCCCATTTCCCATGACACATTCCATATTAAAATACTTATAGGTATCTCAAAAATATTTAATAAGATGGCAAAAGCCCAAGTGCCTCTGCATAGCCAGGTCTCCCTGGTGCAAACACATAACTCATTTGCCAACTCAGGGATTATGCCAAATACCACTGAGTATTAAAGTGTTAGACCAGGGCAAAGATATACAGATGTCGGTCTCTGCAGCTGACATTCCACCAAATCTTGGTTACACCAGATGGTGTTCATGCATCTGTTACCCACACTCTTTTCTAGCTCTTGTCGAAGTGTCTGGACAAGGCGGAAGCTCTGTCCTTTCAGGCATCTACAGCAGTGTCTGTGATGGGTGGGAGGTTGGGTCGAGGTGGGGCAGAGGGCTGGGAGGTGGGGTAGAGGAGTGGAAAGAGGCACAGCAGACTCTTGAAGACAAGATGGAGTTGTCAAGGCCCTAAGGAAACTCTTGCCAAGGATGGTGAGACAGTGGCTGGCTGGACCCAACAGAGGTGCTGAAGGGCCCAGAGAGTGGCCCTGGTACATATGAGAACCCAGGGGAGGAAGAGGCTCTGGATAGAAGTACAGATAATAATTTTTATGAAACATTGAAGTCCAAGGAGGAGAACGGAACCCAGGTGAGGAGGATGATTTACTGAATCCACTCACAGAAGAAATGGGGCTGTAAGCAGATTGGGGTGAAGTCATGTCATTGGTGGATATTGATCAGAAGTCAGCATTTCATTTCAAAGCAAGTAAGGGGAAGGAGGAATGTGAGGAACAGCTTAGGTATGTAAAGATTATGAGCTAAGGCCCATTTTATGAGTACTTTTTTGATAATATTCCACCATAATTTAAGTGGAGATACACCAGTTCAAAAAATGTGGCTGTTAAATGAATCTGACCTACTATGTACCCATGTTTGGTGATCTTCAGATTACTTATTAATTCCATTTAATTAACATTTTAAAATACTTCCCCCAACTTCATACAAATACCCTTAATGGAAACGGACCTGGATGCAAATGTACAAACAAAAGAAAACCTGACCTAAAGAGCTTAAGGCAATGATGTTATTTGAAAAAACATGACATACAAGATGAAAAACAGTGAGGGGGAAAATAAATTAAGGTCTTCTTAAACCTAATGAAGTTTTGCCTTTCCACTCATTGTTTTTAAATTTGCTTACTTCAAAGAAGAGTTTTTAATTAACTTAATTTCAACTCAATTACTGTGTTATTTAAAATAAGCTTCATAGCTTTCAAGACCTAAACAAAATTTTATCAATCTATTTAGCTTGGTATCATCCATCAATTTACCTGCAAAAGATCTTAACATTAATCACTAAAAGGTTTACCTCTGGGGAAAATTAAACCCTTGCTGCTCTCAATTTCTCATTACTGGACATTCTTAAAATGTGTGTAATGATACGCACACTCAGAAATAAAGATCAAGAATAAAACAGTGTTTTTGAAAAGCAAATAGAAAAATTCTATTGTGTTATATTCACAGTTCTGCAACTCTACTAAAACCAGTGACTTGCATACCTTAAATAGGTGAATTTTATGGTATGTAAATTATATCTCAATAAAGCTATGTTTAAAAGAGGAAATAGAAATCCCAATTAAAACGATAAGTTATTAAACAACCCAAGGACATACAGTCGTTTTTTTAAATGTAGTTGTTTTGAATTACTGGTCATTCAAAAAATTGTTTCAAATAATATGGAAGTTTATGTAGCATCAGAAGGACACTTAGAGAGGGATCAATTTTATACTTGCTTATTAGTTTTAACGTGACCTCCAGTGTTTGAGTTACTAGCCCTACAATGTTGAATTATTTTAAAAATTTTTGTGAGCATTAGCGAATTTCAAAAGATAATATTTAGATAAATATTATCCTTAGATTCAAAGTATATATGCTTCATTTAAAATCTTGCACTTACACGTTGAGAATTTTAGTCTTTGTTTTTTTTTTTTTTTTCATTAGCTTAGTTATTCTATCAATTGTATAGTGGTTTTATCCATCTAAATTATTTTAACATCCCTTCTTTTGTGACTTTTTTTAAGAGTGGAGAAATGGAGACCTCAAAAATGTGAATGTATAAGTATGAATGTACCTATTAGGATGGGCTGGGGGTAAAACATTGCCAAAGTGCTAGTGAGGAACTATAGCAACCAGAATTCTCATCCATTGATAGTGGGAATCACAAGAGTAGACCCACTGTAGACAACAGTTTGGCAGTTTCTCATAATGTTAAATATACACTTGCCATATGACCCAGCAACCAAGGTGAAATGAAAATCTAAGTTTACACACACACACACACACACACCAAATGTATGCTAATGTTTATAGTATCCTTATTTGTAATTGCCCCAAACTGGAAACACCTCAAATGTCCCTGCATTGGGGAATAATTAAACACAATGTGGAATGTCCATTCAGTGAAACAGTGCCCCAGAAGAAAAAGGGACCCACTACTTATATGCCCCAAAATAAGGAGGAATCTAAAATCTGTTATGCTACATGAAAGAGGCCAACTCAAAACTCAAAAGATTGTAATTCCATTAACATCACATCATATAAAGGACAAAGCAAAAAAAAAAAAAAAAAAAAAACAAAACTGTAGAAACAGAAAAAGAAAGGCCAGTGGTTTCTAGGGGCTGTGGGTGGGGGCAAGAATTCACCATAAAAAGCCTGAGGAAACCTTGGGGAGTGTTGGGCTGTTTCTGTATCTTGATTATGGTAGTGGTTACACAAATCTAGCATTTGTCAAAACACAGAACTCTACGCTGACAGTAGTGGCTTTTACTATATATAAAGTATACCTAGATTTTTAAAAAACAGAAACTAAAAGTATCTATAAAATATTGATAATTTCTTAAAAATGATGCCCAAGTCACGAAAGAGCTCAAACTGAATCTAACAATAAATCAGGAATCACATCTTTTATAAAATATCTTATGGGACACTTTCACTCTTCAAACTCTGAGGACCGCGTGGATAATGCCAAGCAGATGCTGGTAGCACATGGGTCCAATGGAAATCCTACAGCCATTTTTTCTATGTGGTTCTAAGAGTTAAGATTTAGTGCTTCATATTAGTGCAGTATATATCTATTAACTTCCCTCCTATGAATCTAGAATGGTATTTTATATGGACCAAATTTTGGTGAATTGAAAAAAATTACCACTCAAGTAATTATCTGTGTTTTGGGGTTGAGATTAAGAACCCTGTTCAGGGAAAGCCCTTCTTATAGATTCCTCCCCATTCCTAATAAAAGGCCCTTAGGGGAAATAACTTCCACTTTGCCCTGGTGAACATGTTTGAAATTCTGCTTGATTTCTGGGATTGGGTCATGAACTCCCAGGAGAGGGAGGAAGGGACTCTATGACAGATATAGATGCTGGGCACTTTCCACCACTGATTTGTATCACACTGGTCACACCTATAAAATGCATTTTTCCTAATTTAAAAAAAGGTGGAAATTAAGAGGAGAAGGAGTCAAAAGAATGTTGTTACAATAATTTGTAAAATGGTGTCAATATTCTGATTTAACGGGGGTTAAGGGAATTCAAAGTTTCATTTGTGTGTATGCCCCATACTTTTGCATGTATGTGTGCCCCCATCAACTTGCTTGGCTGTGATATCTATCTATCTATCTATCTATCTATCTATCTATCTATCTATCATCTATCTATCTATCTATCATCTATCTATCTATCTATCATTTATCTATCTCTATCTATCTACCTACCTATCCATTCGTCCATCCATCCCTCCATCTACCTATCCATCCTTATCTACCTTGCTTGGCTGTGGTATCTATCTATCTATCCATCTACCTAGTCAGCTTGCTTGCCTGTGATCTCTCTCTCCATCCATCCATCCTTATATCTATCTATCCATCTATCTGGAAAGATAGAAAGAGATTAAATGTGGTATACATGTTATTTTGGGACATATATCTCAGCCATAATATGTAGGTACCTTGAAACTTAGGGATAACATTTTCTCGTACAAGTTAGTGAGCATCTATCCATTCTGTGTCCTGGCACAGTAGTAAATCCTTTGTATTCATTCACTATTTTAATCTTTAGAGCAGTTATTCTCAAATTGTAGTGCCAGAACCTTTGGAGTTCACCTTTCAGGGGATCTGTAAGGTCCGTATTTTTCAATTACAAATCTGTTTGAGGCTGAGTTTTCTTTAAACATTTCAACCAAAACAATGTATCTATCACAGCAGACAGAATGCAGAAGCAGATAAGAGAATCTGTTTTATATTAAGCCGGACACTAGACAGATTTACAAAGTTATAAAACAATGCCAATATTCTAAGTGGTCTTTTTTGAATGCATAATCATTGGTCTTAAGAAGTATATGTTGTTTATGTTAATATTAGTAGATCTATTATAATTTAAAAATAATTAGTAAGTATTTCTGGATGTCTTGGTCTTAATTTCCAATATGATTAACATCAAAACATAGCACCCATCTGTAACAAAGCAAAGGCTCTTTTAGGTTCCTAACAAATTTGTAAGTGTGAAAAAGGCCCTGCTGGGAGGGGGGGGGGGGGCGGGGGGCAGCAAGGAGGAAGGACTTGCTGATTCAGAGAAATCCTACAACATAGGTATGATCATCCCTATTTTCAGATGTCCAATATCTCACAAATGTTAAGTATCAGAGTTATCTGACCACCCCCCACCCAAACTTTGCTCTCTTCCTTATAGCATTCCGTGTCTTTATTTGGGGCATTTGCAAATGGTGTTTCTCTCAAAAGGGTATATATGCCATTTAAGTTCTCTCCTCTGGTAACCTGCTTATTCAAGTGGGACAGGATAATGGTAGGGTGTGGACAGACAATATTCCCACCTCATATACTCCCACTGCTGCTCAGTCTTTCCTGGAGGACCATCAGGGATATGGCTTCACTAATGTGCTACCGAAAAGTTCACAGACAGGAGGAGGAGGTATTATTGTCAGAAAAGCTGTGGACAGGTGAGTTCCTACCCCACCCCCTAAAACCTTTGCTTTCCTGATTCCCATAAAATCCACTGCCTTCCTGCATCCTCGTGAGCAGTTGTATATCATTTTGGAAGAAGTACAACTTTGGAGTCAATCAGCTTGCCTTTCATTCTATTCCTCTGCCACTTAACGAGCTCTTCCACTTGGGGCAAGCTATATTTCCTCTGTTGGCCTTACTCTCTTCCTCTGTAAAATGGGGTAATGATGTCCACATGAGACAAGGAGTGAGCGGACTTAATAAACTAACACAATTAAAATGCTTGTAGCAGAGCAGGCAAGGAGGACAGGCAGGCATTCGTGCTTCTCCTGCCCTTTGATTTGATCTCTCCTAAATGATCTTCTCTGTTGTCCGTGGATATATGGTCAAAGGAGATCTAGACAACCCTGAGGTTTTATGATGGTTGGTTTTGTATTTTTTATTTAGACTTTCTGGGGGGTGAGGGGATAGTTTACAGTTACTTCACAAATGTCTTTACAGATGTCTAAAATGTGCCCTGCTTCTTTGATGTGCAATACATAGAATACTTCCATGTTATCCTATTTTCTCTCAGGAGAACTCCTTAAAGCAGGAAGAACTTATCCTTGATTTCATTATTGGGAGGCAGGGGCCCACCAGAATAAAGATAATGCCTGAGGCTGCTGGACCTCAAGTGTAATTTTTTTTAATGTTTATTTATTTATTTTTGAGAGGGAGAGAGACAGAGACCGAGTGTGAGCAGGGGCAGGGGAAGGGCAGAGAGAAAGGGAGAAACACAGAACTCAAAGTGGGCTCCAGGCTCCATGCTGTCAGCACAGAGACAGACGTGGGGCTTGAATTCATGAACTGTGAGATCATGACCTGAGCTGAAGTCGGATGTTTAACCGACTGAGCCACCCAGGCGCCCCACTCTCTGGTTTTCTTTTACTCTTCTTTCTCTTGCCCCTGGACTGGAGCAGGACCAGGGTGGGGCGAATGATGCATAATGTACACGCACCTCTCACCACTTCTATAGACCATTCTGATGATATTCCTTTCTAGTTACCTTTTTCCTTTGTCGGAGAACAGAATATAAGATGACAAAGATCAGGCTGTTGGGGCACCTGGGTGGATCAGTCGGTTGAGCGTCCAACTTCAGCTCAGGTCATGATCTCATGGTTTGTGAGTATGAGCCCCATGTTGGGCTCAGAGCCTGGAGCCTGCTTCGGATCCTATGTCTCCCTCTCTCTCTGCTCTTCCCCTGCTTATGCTCCGTCTCTCTCTCCTTCAAAAATAAATAAACATTAAAAAAAAAAAACACAAAGAGCAGGCTGTTTACACCTGTTAGGCAATTCTTCCAATTCTTTATGAATTTCTTGCCACAGCAAATAAAGTTTCAACCATGTGACATTTCTGATATTCAAGCCATTTTTTTTTTTACCTAGCAAAAATGGGAATTTGAACCTTATAATCCTCAGCACAAGAAGCTTTCACAGGTTTAGGAGAGATCAGCTACCATAAGAACATTTCCTATGCTGGTGAGGAACAGTGCAGATCAAATGGTCTCCAGGAAAATAGTAGAATAAAAGGAACAAGAGAAGTTTTAAAAGAACTGCATGTAGCAGGCAGAAGTAATACATACAAAATAGTGCTAATAGAGTAGACTGAGTCACTTCAATAGTTGTGGGCTTTTTTTAAGTTTATTTATTTTGAGAGAGAGCAAGCTAGTGCACAAGTGGGGGAGGGGCAGAATGAGGGAGAGAGAGAATCCCAAGTAGCTCCACACTTTCAGTGCAGAGCCCAATGTGGGGCTCAAACTCATGAACCACGAGATCATGACCTGAGCCAAAGTCGGACACTTTGACTGAGCCACCCGGGCACCCATAAACAAGGTACACATTAAGGGGACTGCACCTTTTTTGAGTCTGTCATTTTTTTCCAAAGGAGCTGAAGGCAAGAAGGAGGAGATAAACAAAAAGTGAATGAATGTGTGCACACCCTTGCTGCGAGGACTTCATAAAATTAGGAAGGCCCCCATCCAGCTCAGACATTTTCCTATTTATCAGCAATAAAGAGTGCTGACAGAAACTTCATCATTACTTGTCCAGTCTCCATGAGACATTAGGAAAATATTTTAGTTTTGTTCTTCTCACTCCTCAACCCAACAGCAACTTAACTCAGAAACATCGTGCTTTAGGGAACTGAACCCACTTCAAAGGAAAGTAGAGTTCCTTTCTATGGGAGAAAAATATAAACTCACAGTTATGTTTATTATTAATGGATCTTCCATGATAGATGATCACATGAAATATTGTAACTACATTTTAAAAGTTCTTGATTCTACCAAGTAACTTACGAAGCACCACACAAAACACAACCCCTTCCCCAAATCTGCCAATTTGGAAAGGGTTTCTGGAAATATGGCCTTTTAAATATCAAATGTTGAAGCCTACTAAAATGGGGATGCTTTATTGAAGGTATTATGATTTGTCATGAAATTGCAAGAATTATTAAAATAATTTCCCTCTCAGTGAACTTAGGTAAGAATCAAGCCATAACAGAAGTGGGTAATGTTACTCCAGTCAAGTAGATAGTGTTCATTTGGACTTACAGAAAACTGGACTTGAAATTCGCCTTTTGAAACCTCACTATTTCTAAGAGATCCGTATGTCTGAAACTGAGATCACACTCAGGCCTTTTTGAATCAGCTACTCCTATCAAGGTTATCCCTGCAAGCCATTATCAGTGTGGAGGTGACTTAATATGAGTAGCCGAGAGCAATTAATAAATGTCAATTAAACCAGGTTTTCTTTTCTTTCTACAATCACAGGCAGAGATCCCAAGAGAGCCTTGTGCTAAGCCTGATTTTTTATTATACCATAAGGCTCTTTTCCATTAATTAGGGGACCTCGTGAAGCATACACTTGTCTGCTGCTGGCAGGTCAACATCTGGACCCCCCCAGCTCACAACTTTCCAAGTGGCTGTCTATTGCACAAAATACCCAAGAGTTTCCATCAAGAAAAATCAAGACAAATGCCTTGGAGATAAAGTAACAGTGGCTCTAAAGGGGCTCATTCAAGAGAGTTTGAACATGGATCCTATTTCAATAAGGATAGGCTAGGTTATGCTGTAATAAGAATAACCCCCAAATTTTGGTGGCCTAGCCCAATACAAAGTTATTTCCCACTCATCCTAACTTGGTCATGAGTCAGGACCACTGTCCTTACCAGCCACATCAATCCTGTGGCCCCTCCATGCTGACCTCTGCTTCCATGAACACAGGCATGGGGGAAGAAAGAACTCAAGGGTCAAGCATCAACAATTAGGTGTGACAGCCTAGAAGCCACATACAGCATTTCCACTCACATTTCATTGGCCAAACAAGTCTCATGGTCATGCCTCACTTGAAGCAGCTGAAAAATGAGATCATCTCATATGCCCAGCCAGAGAGAGGAACTTAAAATATTGCTGAGCCACAAAAATAACAAAGGCAATGTCTGAATTAAATAAATGGAGACTTCACCCATCTTTAAAGCCACAGGATGGGAAATCATGAGAACAAATTCATCATCAAAGAAAGGAAACTCAGAGATGATTTACCTCAATCAAATTTAAGCCCTTCTTTAGGAAAACCATCTTTATGCTACTCCTTGTGTAACTCCTGTATATCAGTTAGCCTTACTGATTCATTGACTTGCTGATGACAAAGACAAGAGGTTCTCTGGAAAGGGACAGAGCATTACCAGTCTCCTGGGATGAGCACCATCTCATGCTACCTTGTTCATTTCACAAAAATAAAACTTGATTGAAAACATTCTCCAATGTTTTACTTTTCTGAGGCTTTTCTCCAAGGGCACAGCACACTGTTAATAGTTATCATGCTACTTCCTTAGAAACAAAATAGCAGGTCCCTTCCCCTAGCCCTACTCAAAGTAAAGTGTGGAAAAAATCGGCCTTAGAGCACTCAGCAAATTTTGTCACCCTCATGGTTCCTTCTTGGAGTGATACCTGAACATCAGATGTTATCTTAGTTCAAGGACAGGCAGCTAATAGGCATAAGTTGATTCAATTTATTTAAAATGAGCTGCATGAGTGACCTGAATGGGATGTCCTTTTTATTGAAGGAGAAACTTGCTGCATTTTCCTGCTCACAGCCCTGTACAGAGAGCTGTTGTCGACAGGGGTGAGGGGATAGAGCAGGAAGGAGGTGGGGAGAAAATGAGTTAATGCCACAGCCAATGATTCTGAGAAAGCCTCCTGGTCTGAAACTGATAACACAGGGGTTAGATCAGTTGAAGGGTTTCAGCACGCTGGGTAAGGGGACAGTTAAAAAAGGTCAGGTCAAAGCAATCAGTAGAATTTACTCAAACATCTGTAGCTTCTTAGGGCTTTTAATGAGAATTTCCATATTAACATTTGGTTTTACCAGGGTACTGCATAATTTTCTACTCAATTTACCCCTGACAGGTTACAGACATAACAACATTCTTATCAAATTGACTTTCCATAATGTAGAAAGATGTGGAAGTTTTATGATATTCTTTGTAGAGTAAGAGAGAAAGGATAAGAGAGAGAATAACTTTAAGGCAAGGAAACCAAAACCAGGCTGCTTTGAATATTTATCATACTTTTTATTTTTTTTCATGAATTTTTAATATTCATCAAAAATACATTAACAACTGTTTCACTTCAGCCTGGGGATCATTTACAAAATAGACAGCGGTGTTCAGATCTAAACAGCAAGTCTTTACCTCAGCAAAAGAAACTAATTGGGTTTAGGAAATAAACCCATTAGCTCATTTATGAACTGAGGGTGTGGATTCAGTTTCTAGAAGTTTCCTTACCAAAAGGAATTCTGAAAAAACTCGGGAATCATCTGAAAAATGGAGTGTTGTGGCACTGAGTTAAATGGTGGACCTTGAGTTATTAAAGTCTATAGACAAAACGCTACTGATATTAGATTACTAAATAATTTACTTTTAAATGTATGAAACCTTTGCAGTGGGACCAAAAATTGTCACCTATACCTGCGTCCTACAGCAAAGCAGCACTATGCTGGTAGCCTAGGTCTGTGGCGTGCTCTACTGCTATTAGGGGAGACAGAGCTCCACCCAAAATACCCGGATGGAAAATGCTTAGATGCATTTCCCAGGGAATCAGCCCATTGGACTCCTTCTTAGAGCTTAGAAATAATATATCTTAGGTCAGATCTACACCTGCAATGTTGTTCTTCCTCTCTCTCAAATCAATCTGGTTCAATTTTGTCTTTATTTAGAAGTACATTGATTTGAAATAAGTTTATGCTGGAGTCCCATCCACAGGGAGGGTCCACAAAACTGGGGACTGAAGTCCTGTTACTCCTTTGCCAAGAAGCCCAAAAACTCAAAAGTAGATGTAAAAGAGAAAAGGAGACATGAAACAAACAAACAAAAATCTTCTGCATATAATGTTCATCAAAGTGTTAAACAAAAATGAGACAAGGGTTTAATCACTTGATGGTATAAACAATATAAGAACTGTTGGACTTTCACAATTGGCCCTTCCTTCTTCAAGTGGTCTAGGAGGTCACTTTATTAGACCCATGGCCCTAGCCACCACCCGGCCTTGCACAGAACAGTATTTTGATAGTCAAAGTTACATGAAAGCTCTTTGCTAATTTTCTGCTTTTAAAATTAACCTATAGAGAAAGTTATATGAGACAACTTTGGCTGAAGAGAAGGTAAATAATGCTAAGCTTGACAATATGAAAGTAAGTATATATCTGAAAGAAAATAAAACATAGAAAAGAAGGAAGAGTAGGCAGATGTGGCACTAAAGTGGATATAAATAGAGGTATGATAAAGGCAAGCAATAGAGCTAAAATAATAAAACTACCATCCATGGGAAATGGGGGGTAAAGTGAATTAAACCCTCATTTTTCATAACAGTGAGTCAACAGGCTTCATGTAAAGTTATTAAATCAAGAAATAATAGATATGTTATGTAAAGTTAAGGAAGTAACCAACAGAGGAAAAGAAAATAGAAACAGGAGTTGGGACAAGAGAGGGAAGGAATGCATCATAAGCTCTTAAGTACTATTTAAATTTTAAAGCCATGCACGCTTGTAATTTTTTGGAAAAGTAAAGAGTAAAGAAAGAAGTAAAGAAATAATTGGGAAGCATGTATTACATTGATTTACAGCACAGCCAAGAGCAGAGAACATCCATTTATAACTCTGACAGTGCAGAGAACAGTGGGTGGAAAGCGAGTTTTCATAAGCACACATTCTGTCCCACACCAGGTCTGCAGAAAAGAGAAGGGAGCAAGGATGGGCAGCTGTCAAGTAAAGGAGGGGCACAGCCTGGAACCCTGGCTTTGTCATAGGAGTTACAAGTTTGGGCCTCCCCTGGAGGCCACTTGGAACACCGACATTTGGAAACCCAGAGAGGCACACCCAGAGTTTATCTTCATGCATCTGTGTTCTGTTAAAGTTAATTCTGCATCATCGAGAAGACAAGAATCACACATGCAAATCAAGTGATCCATGTAATTAAAGAAAAATGAGCTAGGAATAGACAAGAGGGTGGGCCCTTCTGAGGAGGTGAACAAAGGGTCCAATGTGGGTGATGGAGCCCTCCAGGGAGTGCCCAGAAATGTGAAGCCAGCCCAGAGAATATGAAAGTTGGAAGAAGCCCAAGAATTTTCTCATCTAGGGTTCTTAACCCAGATAGAATGCAGGGGTTCATACCCTGAGATTGGGAGAAAAATCCTTAAATAATCTCTGAAATTTAGTATTTCCTTAAAATATGAATGAAATCAACCAACCATAAGAACACTAGCAGTCTCGACACCTCGACACCCATAGAAATGGCAGGTAATTTTTATTGTATTACTGTTCCTGCAGATATCCTAAAATATGGCTTCCATGGTTTCTTCAGCATTACAGTAGTTCTTAGATTCACCACTAGATCTTATTATTTAATGTTATTATTATTATTCATTACTTAATATGTTAACAAATGTGTAAGTTACTCTGACCTAGATACATTTTTTAATATTTTTATTACCCTATTTCAGTGAGAGCCATTTCCTTTGTAAGCCTATGTATTTTATTTTAAACATTTAATAATTAATTCTGAGAAGTCTATAGGCTTCACCAGACTTCCCATGGGATCAATGACACACAAAAGAATCTCTGGAATCCAGCTATATTAGTTTTCTATTTCTGTGCAAAAAATATAACCACAGACTTAGAGCCTCAAACACTACAATTTATTGTCATCATGTGTCTGTGGGCCAGAAGTCAAGGTACAAGTTAGCTACATCCTCTGCTCAGGGTCTCACAAGACTGAAATCAAACTGTTGGCAGAGCTAGGGATCTCATCTGGAGTTCAGCCTCTCCTAAGTTCATTCCAGCTGTTGGCAAAATTTAGCTCCTTGCCACTTATAAGTCTGAAATTTTCAGTTCCTCAAGGCTGCATGTTGTTCCCCACCATGTGGATCTCTCCACAACATAGAAGTTTGCTTCCTTCTACGTCCTTTGTCTATTTCTTCCCTATAAACCCTCTTTTCTGAGTTCAACTGATTAGGCCAGGCCCACCCAAAATAATCTTCCTTCTGATTAACTCAAAGTCAACTGAAGGAAGAACAAGCAAGGAAGGCATCCAGGTTTCACCATCTACCACTGGCAGTTCACTTTAAGAATTGTATCCCTAAACTACTTGCTTCTTCCAGTTGACAGTGATCCCCTGGTGAAGGGCATATTGCCCTGCTAACACTGTACTGTGAACAAGTATACCAGTGATTGAGAAGGGCTGTATCAGCATGGAGGCACAGAATGCTTGAGGAAGGGAGGAGCTAAGGGACTAGGGAAACCCTGAAAAGCAGAAGTCAGGTTTGGAGTCCCAGATGTTGCCTACTTAATGGTCATGCTTAAGGCTCACATTTGGCTCTGGACTGCCTCCCAAAATATGCTTGGTAAATACTGAAGGGCCAGAGGCTGATTTTCACTGGATTTGGCTCCTCCACACTGTGATGACTCAGCAACCAGGGCAGTGGGTTTCAGATGACCCAGACAGAGCTGCAGGAGAACCAGAAATGGAGACGACAGCTGGTGTGCTTGAGTTGGGTGACAGCATCTACATTCTCATGGCAAGGGAAACCACCCATTACTCCACACTGGGCATTTGAGAGAAGACTTTCAGTGTTTTCCCCCTCAACAAACCCTATGCAAACTAAAAATCTGACTGTTGTTGTTGCAGTAATAAAACAGACTTCATACTGAAAAATTAAGAATACAATCGTATTAAACCTCCACTAAAGAACCAAGCCAGTGTCTTCAACTCTCCTTTTTGTTAGATTCCCATACTAAGGAAAACAAAGCTCCCTCCAAATGACACTGTGCCAATAATGCTCCCCAGCCTCAGCTTGGTCCCAGCATGGAGCAAACACATAAGTTCAGAATGATTCCAATTTATGTTTCCATCAGTCGATGGCATACCTTTTAAACTGGCTCTCGTCCTTCTAATAGAAGTGAAAAGGTGACTATATTTAGAATCTGTCCTAAAGATTTGGGATTGATAGAGACCTAATTGGAGAGCTGCCTTTTAAAAAAGCCAACAGAGTGATCAAACTTAAGGCTATATATATTTTTAAAATATCACCCTCATCCTAAAAGATAATGACTTTTCTTCAGAGCATCAAGCCATGCCCGAGTGAGCTCTCTCCTCTTCAGAAATAGTTTGCTAAATTTTTCAGGCATATTGGGGAAAGGGACTGTTCAGCCAATAACCCATGTCCCCAGGAGGGTTGTGTTGAGGAAAGGCAGGTAAGAAGCATTGGGTTGTGGTTAATCAAGATATATACACACACACAAAAGCCAGGGTATTGACAAATAAATAGGTAAATCTCACACCCTAAGCCTTTTCTGTCTATTGGATCCTCTTGGCAGTCTGCAGAGCTGATGGACCTTTCTAGAGGATGATATTTTTCAATGCATAAAGTGAAATGCACAAGGATACAAAGTAAAAACTGAATTATGCTGAAACTTACTAAATATTAAATAAATAAATTTATGATATAGTAATATTTGTGCTTCTCTATTAATTAGCATATTAACTGACAAGAACTTGTGGAAAGTCAAATAATTTAAATGTAGTGATAGATAAAATGACATTTTAAGATATGCTGAGCAATTCTATTGTGATATTAAAATCATTGTGATTTCTATTAAAGCCAAAGAACCAGATACTGTTGATACTATTGCAGTTGGCTGCCTGTATATATAAATGAAGAGAACTCTAAATTTCAGTGAAATAAAAATGTTCTACTTTTTTTTTCTTTACAAGTTCATGGAATCTCCTCCTAACTACCCAATTTGGGTCTGTAGACTACAGGTCAAGAACCAATGAAAATTACCATGTCACTGTAGATTAAATAATGCAAGTCAAGAAAGTCAAATCTTCTTTTACTAGGTTAAGCTGATAATTGCTAAACCCCATTATCTTTTCTACAGTTGCAAACAGTGAGAACAATGAAGGGCAATGGTATTTTTTTATAGAATTTTAAAACCATATTAGACTAGTAGAAGGGTGGAAAACCCTATCTAATTTTAAATCTGCCTCTATGGAGTCAAGAATATGTACAATATACAAATATATGCAACTAGTTTTCAAATTAACATATTGACCCAGAGCACTGGCACTGGAAACAAAATAAAAATAAAAATCAGAGCATAGTCTTCAAGCATCAGGAGGCAGGAGAATGTTGGCTTGCTGCCTAGAACTCAGAGTGTACCTCCTACAATTTTGTCTATGACACAAGAGAAGATTTTTTTGTCCCTGACCTACTGTTGCTTCCCAAGCAAAGCCTCTTTTTCTCCAGAGAGATAGTCACAACCAACCACCATATGGAAAAGAACCACATTATACTTCCCTCTGAATAATTAAGTCCATTTCATCTGTTCATACTTAAGAAAATTCCCAAATACAAAAACATATTTATAATTACATTTGAAGAGCTTAACATCCTATAAAGGAAGATATTTTGCTTTATAAAATAACTCCCTATAGTGTCCTTAATTCAATCAACTTAATGAATGACCACCTTGTACCAGGAACTCTTCTAGGTGGTGAAAGTATAAGCATAAATAACAAAGATACCTTGTCCTAGAGCGGCTCACTCTTTGGCGGAAATTTCTTGAAACTGCAGCTCACCTGTGCTCATTATTGTTTTAAAACTCTTTATGCTTGATAGAGACACTGTGTTCTTGGAGCAGGAGAAAACTTGAAGGCAGAGCTTTAGAAGCCATGGTTAATTGAAGACATAAAGATAAAGACTCCTAGGATTCCGAGGGGGTAGGGAAGAAAGCAAGGTTATTTTCTCTCAAAGCAGTGGTGATAGCAGAGAGCCGAGACCATGCCCCTAGGGTCACTTTTGGAGGTGAGGGTTTTTGGAAGGGGCATAGTACCATAAGAAACTCAAAGACAAAGACTGCAACAAGAATCAAGCCAAGAAGACAGCGGGCCTGCCTTCTCTCCCCATGGGCCAGTGAGTCTCCACCTCCAATGCATTTAGTGTGACTGGATTTCTCCTAGAAACTGGAGAAAGAATGGTATGCTGCACCCAAAAGGGTGCAGGGCCAAACCAACCTGCTTCCCCAGCCACGGGATGAGAGATACAGGGGTCATTCCAAGGTGAAACATGCACAGAATCCATAGGCATGGAGGTTCAGAACTTCATTTCCTGGGTGTTCTGGGAAGGGCAACAGAGTTTCAGGGAGCCAGGGTCACATGAGAAGTCACTGCATGTGCACTGGTTCAGGAACACCACTCAGGTGTAACATGAAGTGTACCTTGAATGAAGATGTTAAATGTGGGATTTCAGAAATAGACTCTTAACAAAAGGATTAGAACCATGGAACTGACAGTTGTGCAACAGCCTGTGAAGAACTGAAAATGGTGTGCTAGTGTAGGTCTTGTGTCCTCACACCGGGGGCGGGGGTGGGGTGGTTTACCATGTGCTGTGAGTCAGCCACTTTCTTTTCCAGGAATGGGAATCACTCTCTCAAGTTCTACCCTAATGAGATGGCATTGTTGGAAGAATCTCCTCAAGGAAAAACTGCCTGTGGATTTTGTGCCCCTAGCAATCTATGGGTAGAATATAAGCTGTCTACAGCCAGGGCCCCCAGGTCTCCAGAACCTTAAAAAATAATGCAGTGTTTGAGTGAAGATACTTATGAATTCAGAGTCAAGGTCATGGCCAGGGACACCTGGGCCACAGAAGTATCCAGATAATTCATAAGGTGGAGAGCTTTATGACCTGACCTGACTATATCACAGATTTTGTCTACCTGATATTCTGAGTTCCAAGTACCAAAAAGACCTGAGATCTGCTATAACACACACACACACACACACACACACACACACACACACGCTTCTGACTTTTTCTTTAAATGTAAGAAAGCCCATTAGGCAGAGAAAATCAAAACTTGTGAAAGAAAAAACTGATGAAGTGTGTTACAGGCCTTAGAAAAGAAGAAAAAATCTATTTTAAGACTTGAATTAGCATTAACAGAAGGCAGAGGAGGAGGAAATATAAGAGCAGCAGTAGCAGCAGATAAGAGCGATGGGGCGGGGGAGGGCAGCTCACAGAGCCTGCTGGTCCTCCCTCCAGATCTCTCCCCATCCTTATGTGGGGGCATGTCTACATAGGAAGGCACTGGGAAGCAGCAGTTGGGGGCAAGAAATGAGGGCTTTAGCATTTGCCTTGAAATTCCATGTTCCCAGCACAAATAGTTTTAGATTTTATGTCTCAGGTTGTCTTCATTTGCATCCCCTGGAAACAGCCTCTGACTCAGGGAGATGTACTCAAAGGGTTTTCTAGGCTTGCTTTCTCAGGAGATGCTTATATTGGGAATGGTCAAGTAGACAGGGGGAAAATGTAGCCTCCAATGCCATTACAGCAGAGGTCTTGATGATCCTATGGGGAGCTCTAGAGTTGGGATGGACTTCTCATTTGTCCTAATTGAGGCAAAGGAGCCAAGCCTTTGCTGCCTATCTTTAAGCAAGGCAGCCCCCTGAGGCCATGGGCAATTTCCATGGTGGGGGGGGGGGTGCCCATTGTGAGCAGGCAACCGCTGAAATTCCTGACAGCTGGGAGTAGGGGTATTGCCCTCAAGAGAGGATCTGGGTGGCTTATCAGAATATCCACCATACAGATCAATAAATAGGAGTACGTTGATGGAAGTTACAGAGGCCTAAAGGCCCTTCTCCCCACTTTCTTCCTCCTCAGATTGTTAGGCAGGGTCCTCACATGAGCCAGACTGGAAGCAGTCAGTTCCTGGTTGACTGAGCACATCTGTAATGTGATCCATTACTGTCACTCCTTTTTGCCATCAGTAGTCACTCACAATGGATCACCGACTGCTCCTTCCCATTCCTATATCCCCAGCAAAATGATTGTCATCACCAATTTCCAGGGTAGGGAGGGGTTTTGCCATCAACAAGCAATTCTTGGACACCACATGGGTGTCCAAATTTTGATACTACCTGCCTAGAGATAGCATCGAGTTCCACAGGTTAATTCCTACAACGCTGACTCCCCACCCCATTTTATGATAGGGAAAAGATAGGATAAAATAGGCAGAGAGGGAAAGGTTAGGACCTGAGGTTCCTGGGTGGGGCAAAACACATACTTTGGAGCAATGCTGGAGAGTCTGACCACAGCAAACCCTCTCGGGTATAAGGTTCCTCCTAAGAATGTAACGGATACCACCTACTCCCCTCAGGTTCCCCTCAGGAATCTAACAATCAAAATACCTAACTAAAATAAGTAAATCATAAAACTTATGTTATACAAAGGATGGTATGACCATAGTCTGTCTCCTCACACAATGGAATCAAGCCAATCAGGAATGGACAACCCAGCACCTAGAGTTACCCAGCCAATAAAGGTAGAACCTAAGAAGGGACAAGGGGGAATGGAAGGGGTGGTCAACCAAAACCTTATAAAACAAAGACCCTTGCCTACAGTCAGGGGCATTTGCTTTCAAATGTCCCTTGTCTGTAAAGAGAGTTTTCATACTATTTCTACTTTCTAGTCTTATACTCTAATAAACTTCTGCCTACTGCTCATTTTGTGTCCACCTCTTCATTCTTCAAAGCAGCAAGACAACGAACCCTGGGTATTGAGGTACAAAATCCTGCAACAATTCAGAGGACAGTGACAAGTCCAGATTGTTACCTGTGCTTTTGACCAACCAGCTATAGACAAAGGTTCCAACAAACCCCATGTTGGGTTTGATTAATTTGTTAGAGTGGCTAACAAAACTCAGAACTCATAAATGCTTTACCTACTAGATTATTATACATTACTATAGCTTATTATTTGTTTACTATAACAGGATACAACACTGGAACAGCCACACGGAAGAGATGCATAGGGCAAGTTTTAGGGCAAGGGCCCAGAGATTCCCTGTCCTCTCCAAACAGGCACTCTCCCTAAAATCTCCATCTGTTCATCAACCCCACAAGTTCTCTGAAATTCAGTCATTTTGGGCTTTTATGGAGGCTTTATTATATAGGCATAATTGGCTAAATCATTAACCATTTGCAAGTGATCCAACCTCCAACCCCTCTTCCCTCCCTGGAGGTTGGGGGGATGGGACTGAAAGTTCCAACCTTCTGATCACAAGGTTGGTTCTCCTGGCAACCAGCTCCCAAGCTTAGATGGAGTCTAAAACTCACTTCATTAGCATAACAAGAGACATCTTGCTCTCCTTACAGGAAATTCCAAGGGTTTTAAGAGCTCTGTGCCAGAAAAGGAGACAGAGACCAAATATATATTTTTTTACTATAAATTACAACACTACACCAATTCCTAAGGGCATGGCTGGATTCTCTCTTGTTGTAACTTAGCCTCTTGGTCTTCCAGAGTCAGAGAATGTCTATACCAAAAGAGCCTCAGAGACTTGCTATACACCTCTAGCTTTTTCAGCTAGAGGGAACTGGTAAAGACCACACAGCAAGAATTACTGTCAGCTTCTCACTACCTTGGGGGGATGACTACAGAAGAGAAAGCAGGAAAGAGCCTTGGATGGGGATGAGAACTTTAGAGCCCTTCTCTAAATATTCTCAGAATATTCTGAGCATGGGGAAGGGGTACAGCTCAGTTACTAACCGTGAAGGTTATAAATTCTACCCCAATTCTCTTTCCCTTTTACCCAGCTTTGTGGCTTGTGGCCCAGCGCAGAGAAATTTAAAACATTTTCATTACCCACATGGTATGAATCAGCCATTTCTTGATTGCTTGTGAGTCATCGACAGCTGGGATGACTCTACATCCCTATTTGCTTGAAACAGCCCCATTTTACCCTTGGGATCCTGAATTAATTATTAAAGCTACACCCTTTCACTCCCCAGAGAGGCCTTGTTTGGTCAATAAGGTGGCCTGAGCTATAGCCAATTGGTGTTTTCAAGTAAACAGCTTCCTGGCTCTGCTTCCCCACACCATCTCTCCTAAATTTAGGTCTGGGAGGTCTCCTCTATGGTCTCCTCTCTTGCTCAGCCACAGGTACACCACATTTGCCAGTCTCCCTTGCACATGCATTTTTGTTTATGGAACATGGGTAGAAGTGAGGTCACCACTTCCAGAACTGGCCTTAGTGCAAGTCTCACTGTTTCCCCCCAACAATCCCCCAGTAGAGAGGATGGTAAGGACCTAGAGAAGGGAGAAACAACATGACAGAAGGAGCCTATATCTCTGAAAGCCTGATCAACAAAACAAAACCACATTAGACTGAAGTGAACAAGAAATAATTTGGGATCATTTGAAGCCAATGACATTTGAGGTTCACTGCTACCACAATTATGCTCCATGACTAATATACTTCTCTCCTAAATCCCAATCTACAGTCTTGCCCTGGCTCTCCTAGAAGCAGAGCCTGAGCCAGGGATTCAGATGCATGTGGTTCAACGAGGAAGGGCTTCTGGGAGGAGAGGAATCAGGGAAGCATAAGAGGGCAGGGGGAGGAGCTGAGCAAGGACATGGCCTGATCCATGAGGGCTTCTGCAGCACTACTGAGTTGTGCCCCCTTAAGACATGAGAGTTGGCCTTTTTACCTCCATATGAGTTCATCATTGGCTTTAAGGTGTCTCCCAGGGGGTTGGGAGGAGAGGAAGGTATTAATAGTGCTGAGTGCTGAGGGTAATTCTTCAGTGGAGCATGAGGCTTGGGGAGGGAAGTTGGGAGACCTCAGCAATGCATACATATAGCATCTGGGGATAGGTGCACCTGCCTACTAAAGGGCATCTATCTGGGTAGGGAACCACTGCTTTCCATTTACCTGCATTAAAAATCATTATGAACCCATGTCAGTGTGGCTTTTGTTCCCAGTTTGGTCCCACCAAATAAATATTTTGACTAGGAATTAAGCAAGCCTAAGGAGAATTCAAGGAAAATATTTTAAAATCAATCAACTGAGTTCTCAGTTATAAGCAATTAAAAATGTATTAAAAATGATTCTGATTGGAGGGTACAGCATGGGCAAAATGGGTGAAGGGGAGGGAGAGATACAGACTTCCAGTTATGGAATGAATAAGCCACAGGGATAAAAGGGACAGCATAGGCAATATAGTCAATGGTATTATAAGAGTGTTGTATCATAGTTACACTTTTACCACAACATACAGAGTTGTCAAATCACTATGATGCACACCTGAAATAATGTAGCATTGTGTGTCAACTATATGTCAATTAAAAAATGATTCTGGGGGAGCCTGGGTGGCTCAGTCGGTTAAGTGGCTGACTTCAGCCCAGGTCATGATCTTGCAGTCCATGAGTTTGAGCCCCGCGTCGGGCTCTGTGCTGACAGCTCAGAGCCTGGAGCCTGTTTCAGATTCTGTGTCTTCCTCTCTCTGACCCTCCCCTGTTCATGCTTTGTCTCTCTCTGTCTCAAAAATAAACGTTAAAGAAAAATTTAAAAAAAATGATTCTGGTTAATTTAGCAAAAGAGGGATTTATTAGCAAAGGGGATTATTAGCAAGAGGGATTTTTATTAACAAGTAGCTCCAGAAATTGTTGGAGAATGTAGACGGTAAAAATGGCAGTGATCAAGGAAGGTTGGACAGAAAGAAACATAGCCAAGCTCACAACATCTAAACAGGATGCTACTGAGGCACCGTCAGCACTGGTCACCACACTGCTGTCATCTCCAACATTACCCTCTATTTCATGTAAGTGGGAAGTGCCTTATAGAGTGCTCTACCCATATGAAGTTAGGGTTGACAATAAAAGACAGTTGAATGCTTAGGTTAAAAATAACAGAGGAACTGTCCAGGAGCACACTGGAGTACTCTGTTGAAAAAGCATGAACAGGGGCACCTGGCTGGCTCAGTCAGTTAAGCATCCAACTTCGGCTTGGGTCATGATCTCAGAGTACGTGGGTTCTGCATCGGGCTCTGTGCTGACATCTCAGAGCCTGGAGCCTCCTTTGGATTCTCTGTCTCCTTCTCTATCTCTCCCCTGCTCACTTGCTCTCTCTCTTTCTCTCTCTCTCTCTCTCTCTCTCTCTCTCTCTCTCAGAAATAAATAAATGTTAAAAAAAGAAAACGAAAAGAAAGGCATGAGCAATTCTGCCCGCCATTCCATCATTAGACCTTTGTGTCTTTGACCTTTTAAGTCTTAGAACATCAAGAGACTCTTCTAAAAATGGAAATACCTTTAACATTTTTCTCTTAAGACCTTAGCTATCAGCCAGCACTACACTTGGGACCGTGTTCAAGTTAGTTAAAGACAAGGTAGTAATGATTGGGGCATCACATGTTCAGATGGAAAAAGACATACCTGGATCCACACAGAGTTTTTTGAGGCCTTCATGTTGGTTTCCCCTGCTAGAGCCCTGCTATTGCTTTCGACCCGGTAATGAACTTTAGAAGAAAAACCTCTTATTTCAGAAGCTAGAGTCCATCATCCATCTTCAGGAAGCAGTACATTGACTGCATAGCACAACCAGGCCCTACTTCTGACTCCAGTACAGAATCCACAGCACTTTTGGGGTCTCAACACCAGGAGACCCAACTAATGGGCTTATTTTACTCATGTATATTTTTAAATAAATTATATTTTAGCTGGTATGGTAGATCTCAAAAATGACCTCCCTGTGTCCAGGCCCTTTGCCTGGATATGATTTTCAGCTCTTCCCACCAAGATGTAGAATCCATTTCCCTGCTCTCTAAATATCACTGTTTTTGAGATTGTTTTGATCAATAGCATGTAACAGAAGTGACAACATGTCAGTTCTGAGTCTTGGCCTTGAAAGGATATGTATGCTCTACTCTTTCCTGGAACCTTGCCCTGACTAGTCTGCTGGGATAAGAGACATGTGGAGTAAAACTCAGCTATGCCAGTGGAGGTAATTTTGAAATACCCAAGTCCTAACCAACCTGGGTGCTGACCACAGACAAGTAAGTGATCCTAGCCATGGCAGAAGAACCACTGAGCTGAGCCCAGTCCAAAACACCAACATGTAGAATCATGTGCTAACAAAATGGTTGTTTAAGCCACTAAGCAAAGGGCTACTTTGTTGAGCCACAAAAACCAGCTACTACAGAGAGTGAATTAGCCTTTGCCAGATGGGCACAGGCAGAGAATAAGGATAATCAAAGTCTAGGCAATCACACTCGCACGTATCTGCTCAGAGACTTTATCCTCTATTTAGTATTCCTTATACACCAAGACTGTGGTGAGGCATGTGAGTCAGTCATTTGGCAGGAACTAATTATTTGACCATGTATCACTGCCATTTCCAGGAGAACTTGATAATACCCAACGGCTGCTCACTTCCAACTCCAAGAGAGCTAAGAGAAGGAAAAAAAATAATAATAATGGGTCTCAACACATTTGTAGTAATCACTGGCTGCATAATTAAAATCGAAATCTGTCATCTACAGCCAGGGGTAAAGCAGGTAAAATTAAACATAAACTGTCATAAAAATAATTAAAAACTAGACTTTTAAATTAAAAGATGTCTTTTAATAATTAGTTAACATTTGCTATTGTCCTGAACAGACTTGCTGTTAACCTTTAACACTTTGCTCATGCAGTACTTTCTTAACTGAATTTTAATTATGCCTGAGGGGAAGCAAAAAAGTGATCCATTCATTAATTTATTAAGTTTCTATTCTATATAAGGTGGGCCTTCAACGGGATGCCTCAAAGAATAGGACGGTCTCTGCTCTCAATGATACGATCATACAGAAGAGAAGATAAGTGCTCCAAAATACCACACAATTGTTGATTTTTCATTAACTGACATAAGGAAAAGGCCCTCTCAAAGAGGTAACATCTGAACTACTTGAAGATATGGGGCAAGAGGTTGGTATTTAGAACATAGGAAGGCTGCAAAGAGAGCAACTGATGGGGATCTTCAGAACCACACATTCAAAAGGGGATTAGGTTCTCACAACTCTCAGGAAGGAGACTGTCAATCTTATTTCAGAAAACCACCCATGTTCACCCCTTAAAGGTCCAGTCAAGTTTCCTTAAGCAAATAAACCTTTTTAGAGCCACAAACTCTAGCAGCAGAGGAATGAGAGACACCAGGCAACTCTGGTGTTAAAGAGCTTCTGCAAAAAGATCAGGAATCTGATTTTTCAGTTCCAGCTGTCTCAAGTCACAAAAGCATCATGAATGTCTTTGCTTATCTCTATGGTGGCCCATCCTCTGTCCCTGTGTAAAGAATTTCCAATATATTGTGTATTTGGCATTACCACACCAGTATGGCTTTAAGACGGTGCTTGATGGGGTGCCTGGGTGGCTCAGTCAGTCAGTTAAGCATCCGTCTCTTGGTTTCGGCTCAGGTCCTGATCTCACAGTTTCGTGAGCTTGAGTCCCGCATCGGGATCCGTGCTGATAGTGTGGAGTCTGCTTGGGATTCTGTCTCCCTCTCTCTCTGCCCCTACCCAACTCACCCTGTCTCTATGTCTCTCAAAATAAATAAATAAATAAACTTAAAAAAAAAAAAAGACAATGCTTGGTTTGGGCTACCTCAGTTGGAGGTAAGAGAATTGATTTTGGACAATGAACAAATGTTCCCCTCCTCACTGAGATAACAGAAGCACGCAGCTCCTACAAGTACATCTCCCTCCTACCTGCCTCTGTCCCCAGTTAGTCTGCCTTTCCCCTAGATTGTCTGGATAAAAGGTCCATGCCTCTAAACAAAGCACACTCCTGCTTTCTGCATCAACCCATCCTTTTCAACACTCAAGGCCATCAATTCAACTTTTGCCTCTTTTCTGTATTGTTATTTTTTTCTTGTTCTTATATTTCTCCCATTGATAAAATTATTTTCCCTTAATCATTTTCTGTCTTCCAGAAAACAAACAAAACTTTTTACTGTCTTCTTTCACAGAGCTCTTTAAAACAGTGATCTACGCTCATCATCACCAATTCCTCCTCCACCAAGCTTTTACCCCCTTATTTCAACTAATCTGTTTTCACAAGATCATCAATGGTCTGCACATTGCTCAACCTAACAGTTATCTGTCCTTATCTTACTTGACATCTTGGTAGCTTTGGACAAAGTTGAAAACTCTATCTTTGAAAACATTTCTTCACTTAATGTCTATGACATCACACTCGCATTGTTTCCTGTACCCTAGCCACGTATGCTAAGTCTCTACTGCTGAATCTTCACAATCTTATTGACATTGGAAACTATGAATGCCCCAGGGTTCAGGCCTTGGTTCACTACTTTATTTAAACTCATTCCTTTGGTGATCTCATCCAGTCTCATGGCCTCAAATACCTTCAGATACACATATGAGCATGTAAAAGAGGCTCCAAAATTCATCTCTACAGCCTGGACCTCTCCTCTAATCCTCTTACTATCTGACAGCCTACTGGCCTCTCTACCTGAATGACTAACAGGTACCTTAAACGTAACAGGCCAAGACTGAACCTCGATCTTCTTTATTTGGAGAGCTTCACAATCCTTCCCATCTCAGGGCATGAAAGTTCCTTTCTCCCAGACAATGGGGCAAAAATCCTTGCCATCATCCTTAACACCACTCTTTCTCATATTGCACATCCAAACTATTAGCAAACTTAATTGACTAGGCATCAAAATATTTTCCAATCCACCTATTCAGTGACTTATCATAACATCCACTGCAAGACCCTTGGCTAACCACCAATGCCTATTGCCTGAAATATCATGATGGCCTCTTAACTTGTCCCCGCCCCGCACACACACACACACACACACCAGTCCCTTCTCAGGCACGCTTAGCCTTTGTAGTTGCTTGTTTTCCCTCTGGTTTTCCTCAGCTACCTTCATAAATGTCTCTCCCATTTCCTTTAGGAAATGTACTCAGGTGTCATCTTCTTTTGTAAAGTCTTCCTTCCTGGCCTCTTTTCTAGAATGTCAACCACTATCACCACCGTTATTCTTCCCAACCCCTTTCCTTACTTTCTTCTCTTTAGCAGTTATATCCATCTAAAGTTTTACAATTTTATTTATTGATCCTTTTTATATAGAATATAAACTATACAAGGTTAAGAATTTCAGTCTAATCACAGCTTGTATTGATTTCATTCTTGTTACCAATTACTTCTTTTCTGAATCTATGCCCTTTGTCATGTACTTTGCTGTTTATACCAAGAGAGGTTGGTTATAATTCTCTACCCCATTGTTGTTGGGTTCAGCCATAAAACTTGCTTTGATCAATGGAATTTAGGCAGAAGTGATTGTATCATAGTTCCAAGTCTAGGCTTTAAGAGGCAATGGATATTTCCATTCACCCTTCTTATACTTCTGCCATTGCTATGAGAAACACATGCCTCATGTAGACACTGGTCCCAGAAGGTTATGGGCTATATTTTGTATACTCAACAACCTATAGAACCTGTTCATTGAACTCTTGCTCAGCTGAGCGCAAGCTAGATCAGTCAGACCCTAATCACCTGAGACACACATGAAAGAGAAATAAATGCATATTGTTATATGTCACTGAGATGCTGTGATTGTTAGGCACCAATAGCCAACTAATATACTGTTATGTCCACAGATCCTGGCACATAGTAAGTACCTGATAATAAAATTGATGAATGTCCATAAAAGAAGTATAAATCATTTCATCTGTAGGAGTTATTAGTCCTTGCCAAATATACTGTCTTTTCATCTTCTAACAGAGACCACAGGGACATATGACTAGTTCCAACCAATGAATTATGAACTAACATGACAATGTGTTATTTCCAGGCCAGAGCCTCTTATTGCAACATTGTAAAGCTCTGTTTTTCCCTTTCACATGGTCAGAAGCAATGTTTGCAATGGTAGCTGCTTTATGTGCAATAGCAACAAACAGAACACCCTGCTAACCTGCTCAACATGTAATATGTATGAGAAATAAACCACTGCTGCCTTAAAACACTGAGATTGGGGGTTTTGTTACTGTAGCATAACCTAACTAATACCTTATCTCTGCAAAACTATATGCAAATGAGACATAGGTTTAGAGCCATTTTATTTTTTTAATTTTTATTTGTACAGTTATTTTAAATAATTTCAAGTGGTATGGGGGTGTTGTCCTTATATGCTTGTTTTATGAGACAGTAAGTTTCTAACATATATTTTTGTTCTAAAGACTCTTGGGTTGAGATATAGAAAAAGCCACATATTGGATGTGTGACATTAAATAAATCATTTAAGATAAATTAGATAAATCATAAATTTAAGTGATTTAGACAAATCATTTGTTTCTTATTTGACAAACAGAACTACTAATATCCCCCTTAGAGGTTATGGTTGTCATTCATTCATGCCCTTGGCACTTACTGAGGATGTATTGAGCTCAGACTTTGAGTTCAAAGAGCTTGATGTCCAGGAAGGGACAAGCCCTAGACCCATATTGCTATATTACCAGGCACTTCATGGGTATGAACAGAGAGGGCTAAAGAAAACGACATCTGGCAGGGGAATCAGGAAGACACCATGCATGACTCAGAAGTAATTATCTGGGCCAGAGAAAAGCATAATTTGGAGACTAGTTTCTAAACAAACATCATTCTCCATGCTCAGCTCTCTGGCCCATTAAGCTGCTCTTTGTCACTTCTTTGCAAAAGTGCCTGCTTGCTTTTCAAGAATACCTAATGTTTTAACATCGTATTGCTGTCCTGGATGGCATCATGGCCCTAGAAAAGTTGATTTCTGGTAACCTCACAGTCCAACAGAACCATTTCAGGCCACTGGAGTTCCTTGCAACTCTCCTTCATTGAAGTCATTGTAATTTTTAGTTATTAATTGTGTGATTATTTAAACACCACTCACACCTCATTCAATAATGTTTCATGAGGACAAAGTCTCCATGATATATCAGGGCATAATACAGTGTCTGATATATAGTAAAAGCCCACAATAAACAATTGGTGAATGAATGAATGAGGGTGAGGTCGCCAATCTCTACTGTATCACTCCATCCCAATCACCACTAAAGTCAGGTTCAATAATGTTTGTTGAATCTGAGTGCTTAAAAGGGAAAATATCCAAATAAAATGAATTTTTCTACAATATAACCTAAACTTTTCACTCAGTAAACACATTTTACGAGATCCCGCATACAAATTTCAAGTCTTAAGTAAGTACTAGAGATGTAATGTACAACATGATGACTATAGTTAACAGTGCTGTGTGATACATAGAAAAGTTGTTAAGACAATAAATCTTAAGAGTTATCACAAGGAGAATCTTTTCCTTTCTTTTCTTTATATTATTCACGTGAGATGATGAATGTTAACTGACCCTGTTGTGATAATCATTTCATAATATATGGAAACCCAATTATCATTTTGTATGCCTTAGACTTATACAATGATGTATGTCAATTAGTTCTCAATAAAACTAGAAAGAAATGAAAGAGAACGTTTAAGGGAAGGATATTTAAGCCAAATGAAAGACTATATACTAGTGGAATTTCTAACCAGAGGGATATTTAATAGAAAAGCTACAAGAAAGTATTTTGGAATATTTTCATATGCATTATCATGCTGTTCTTCAAATTATACCATCTGTGTAATTGTTTACTCATAAGATTGACCAAGAGTAAGAGAATAGAGAGGCAAAACAGCATTTGAAAAAAAATATAGTTTCTCCTAAATCGGGATAATTTTTATTCATTCTACCCTCATTAAAAGTAAGGAACTAATTGAATTAAGTGTGTGCTAGAAATTATAATAACTACCCTTTGAAATGTAAATGCCTGGGCACACGAAGAACAATTAAAGAAGCAGGCCAGATAAAGAGTCCGTAATGCATTCTGATGTAGCCAAACATTTTAGGTTGTGCTTTTTATGCCACTTTATTTGGAAATACTTCACCATAATGTGACATACCAAAATAACTTAGGCAAGAATATCTCTTTTTTTTTTTGCTTTAGCAAGAATGAACTGTAAAACATTATGTGCTTGGATATAAAACTGAAATCATAGGATTCAAGGAGTCATTCCTCACCATAAATGCTAACTCTGTAAAGAGTAAAAGAGTAACAAGTCTGTAAAGAGTGTGGGCTTCCATCTGAATGTTGGGATGCTGAACCAAATTATATAAATACTTGGTTTGTGTGGAAAATCAACTCATTTAGCACTGTGTCAATGGCTCTAAAAACTGCATGTTCTTATTTTATACATATCATCTGCTCAATTTGCCTTTAATTTACTGTATAAGTAGTGTGACCTCATTTCATGGAGATGAAGACAACCTCAGATTCATTCAGAAGCAATAATTATGGATTGCAGAAGGATAACATAATGAGAAGATCCCGTTTGCATAAAATTGCTATTTTAATGTTGGATGCCAGGGCTGGCTTTATCAGGGTTTGACACATCTGCCAGACTCAGCAATGGCTCCAATGGGAAACAGAAATTTAAGATGAGTGCTGAAAATATTGAACCCTATTAGATTCATAGGGATGGGTACTTGAACTGACGTAACAAGTTATCTTTCTGCGTAACAACATTAGTGTGGGACTGCCAGCTTACTAAGCAGTTATGAGGATTATTTCCATTCAGACTTAAAAACAACCCTATGAGGTCAGTACTATTAATATTATTCCCATCTGACATGTGAAAAAAGTAACTTGCCCAAAGCCATGCAGTTATATAATGGCAGAACCAAAAACTAGATCGGAATACAGAGCCCAAAGTCCTATTACCTCTTCTTTCCCTTTCTCTGTCTTCCATACATGTATCTATCCATTTCTCTCATTCCTCATCTCTCTCTCCATCTGTCCATCCAACCATGTCCTTTTCTCTGTCATTCTCTGTATCTTCATGTCTCTCTCTTTCTGTTCTTTCATTCTCTGTGTCTTTCTCTGACTCTGTCTCAGCACTTGTGAGTTTCTATCTGCCCTTCTCATATTCCTTGTTTCTCTGTCCTTCATTTACTTTCTTTGCCTCACTCTTTCAATCTCTTTATTCATATAATTATTTACCTATCACCCATTTATATATCTATTTGTCTTCATTTCTACCTTCATCCATCCACCCACTCAATACTTTCTGTATCTCTATATACTTTTCTGAATCTGTCATATACTTCCTATTTTTCTCAGTCTCTCTCCCTGTCTCTGTCTCTCTCTTCCTCTCATTTTCTATCCCCCACCCCTCTTTCTTTCCATTCAAAGCTGCTGCTTATCCAGGTATTTTAGTCCTTATCCTGTGTCCCATCTAAAGTTAAGAAATATGTCCCCATGTGTCAAAGTTATGTGCCTTGCTAAGGCAGTAAAACATTTATGCATGGCTTAACCAAAGGTCATCCCTGCTGCTACTTGATGAAGGACAAAGTTTAAAGAAAATTATGCATGGGTCTCTTGCATTCCCACATATATTTGGTGGGGCATCAACAATGCCCTTTGTTTCAGATTATCTTTTCAAAGATGTTTGTATACTGAGCAGCCTTGGAAGACAAAGATAGTGTCTTCCCCTGAAACTGAGGACAGATTTGTTTGCAACCTTGGAAGATAGAGATAGTATCTCCTGCTGGAGGAAAGGGGAGGCATCCTTACTATCAAGGACAAATAAGATAATGTCTCCAGTGAACAAAGGGTGGGTATACCTGCCCAATATGCAATTCAGGTTCTTTAAGCTTAAGGTTTTTCTTCTGTAATGCAACCTACTGCATATCCAGACATCCATTTGGGCATCTGGGTAGCCTGTTCAGTTCTCCTGCTGGACTAGAGGTTTTGGAGAACTGAAACAAATGTCCTGTTGCTCATGCTGCTTGATATGTCCTTAGTAATAAAGTCCTGTATTCTGTAGTCTGCAGGCATCAATAAAAGTGCAGCAGGCTGACTCGTTAGCTTGCAAGTGGCTAAAATCTCAGCCCCTTCACAATTCTTGCCTCAAAGCTGTACGTTTTCTCAACCTGTCTCATAACAGTGCCCTGTGGATTGTCAAAAGTTGTTTTTTATATTATGTATCTTGAAAAGGAGAATGTTTCAACCAAATGTTTCCAGTTTCCTATTGTCCATTAGAAAGTGATAACTACTTCAACAACAACAAACTCAGGTAGCCCTGATCTATGTGCTGCTTCAATGAGGAAGAAAACCCTTTTTATCCATGTGTTTCACTACACCTTCCCCACCTTACACTTAATTTGGTGGAGTTATTTGTCACTTAGGTGTGATGACACGTTCAAGCTTTATCACCTTTCCAAAGCCGATGCGCCTAAAGGATTATATGTCAGTGTGGCCTAGAATGGCTGAATCTGGGAGAGTATGGTTTTATCAGACCCCCTAGGTGATCCAGCTCACACCCTCTCGGTCTCACCTCTGATGCCAGCTGTGGCTGCTACAGGCAGGTTCTTACAGGCTTTGACTTACTTCGTACCCTCTGAGTCTCATCTCAGTCATGCCCTGTGAGTCTTTCCCTTTCTAATCTGAGGCTTCTCTAATGTTCCAAAATAAGGCAACAGTCCACTCCTGAGGCATGAATGCACTTCCTAGAAGTGTGTGGATCATCGTGGCCCAGGGATAGCCCTCAAGCAGAGGGGCATGAGGATCTGATGGGTAAAATATGTCCCAAGGTTTGTACTTTGGTAGACAATTCTGAGAGACATCTATAAGCAGTTGAGAAAGCCTTGGAAAGGAATTGATCCTTGGGGCCCACCGCAGTACCTCAACAAAATCACTTCCTATGGCCTTTTTCTCTTTTTTTCACTCCTCCTTGTCCCTCAGTCCTTATCTCTGGGATCACCTCACAAACAAACTACCTGTACATAAATTCTGGCCTCAGGTTCTACGAAGTAATCCAGTGATAGAGTAGAAAGATCAAGGCCTCTGGAACTAGACAAATTTGAGTATATATCAGCTCTGCCACCCTCTAGTTGGGAGATCTTGAACAGGTTGCTTAACTTCTGTGAGCTTTAGCTTTTTCATTCATAAGATGGGAAAAATAATACTTGGCACAGGTGGGGAATATTGATTATGGATAAATACTTAGCACAGGGTCTATCACAGCATCTGTGTGCAACAAATAGCAGCAATTACTGTTATTATAGCCTGAGCAAATCCCAGGGGGCACCCTGGAAACTAGAGGTGCAGAAATGGTGATGATTTGACTTCTGTGCCTGTCCAGGCACTGCTAAGCTGCAGGACTTTATCACTTTAAGGACCCAAAACTACATGAATTATGTATAAATTACTGTTTATAGAGATGGTTGCACCATAAACAGCTTCTGGATTCCATAAACTTATTTATGCACATGGGGAAAGATAATATATTTGAAGAGTTAAGCCATGTTGTTGCTTTTTTTCTCTCCTGATTCTTTCTACCCCTTGTTCTCTCCTCCATCCAGCAGGCTAAGCAGGGTGCATTTGTGGCCCCAGGGGAGGGATGACAAAGCAGAAATGTAGAGGTTAAAAAAAAAAAGATTTAAGTAACTCAGAAAAAGACAGATACCACATGATTTCACGCAGAGGTGGAATTCAAGAAACAAAACAAATGAACACAGGAAAAAAAAAAAAGAGAGAGAGAGACAAAAACCAGACTCTTAAATACAGAGAAGAAATTGGTGGTTGCCAGAAGGGAGGCGGGTTGGGGCATAGCTGAAATAGGTTAAGGGATTAACAAACAGTACACTTATCCTGATGAGCACTGAGTAATGTGTAGAATTGAAACTAACATAACACTGTATATTAATTATAGTTGAATTAAAAAATGGTAAAAAAATATTTTAAAGATTCAACTCTTGTTTATTTATTTATTTTCATAAACCTAGAGTGGAGTCCACAGCTTTAGGAGAAAGTCTTCCCTCTTCCTTAAATAGTATGGATTTAAGAGCTTAACGAAAGTTAGGAAAAGTAGAGGTTCAGACAGAGTATGGTGAAAGCACACAGTCAAGGGTGGAGGTAGGATCCGGAGATGACCCAGCCTCTTCTTGAGCAGCCTCTTTAGGGGTTGTGTGAGATACAAATCAAATTCCACAGCCTAGTACACTGCAGTAAGTATTGTGTTTCCCCTGATGAGGAAGTATGTTAGTTGTTCTTCCTGTTATCATCCACTGAAGACCTGTCTTCAAATAGCAGCTAGATTTGCAAATGGGCTCCTAAAATTTTGCTAAGTCAATATTCAACTTATTCCATGTGGGAAATGCCTTTTTCAGAATTCTAAGACACCTGAAAGACCCTAAATGAAAAGTGAGCCCAAGTGTGGAGATGGGAGAGGGTTATGTCTTAGTATAACTGTCAGTGTAGACATGTACCCCAGACCAGACAGTGGTAAATCAAACCCCACCACACATGCATTATTTATCAATATATGCAACATTCTGAAGGAGTTCAGAACATGCCACCCAAAATATGCCATTCTGCAATACTGACTTTTGAGTTAAAGGCACTTTAAGAGTAGCCTATACTAGAAAAATCCTCTGTCCTTCCTTCTTTTTCTTTTTTTTCTCAATGTTTATTTACTTTTGCGAGAGAGAGTCAGAGAGACAGAGTGGGACACAGGATCAGAAGCAGGCTCTGTGCTGATAGCAGAGAACCTGACGTGGGGCTAGAACTCACGAACCATGAGATCACGATCAGAGCTGAAGTTGGATGCTTAACTGACTGAGCACCCTTTCTTTTTTCTTAAAGTGGAAGATGGCATATTTATGGAAATATGCCCTCCCCATTCCAAAAAGAAAGTACATTCTTATCAAAAATGAGAAACTGAGATCAAGAGAACTCTATTCAAATAGACCTTGTTAAAATCATTCTTTTCTTTAGTTTTCCCACATAGTTACTTTTCCATAATTGCTCTCTTTGTTCAACTTAAAGTTCTCACCATTTCTTTGGTTCTTCATTCCTTAGGAAGGTCCTAGGGTTATGTAAAACTCACATTAAACAAAAGTGTATGCTTTTCTCCTACTGATCTATCTAGGTCAATATAATGTCCAGGCCCAACTGGAAACAGACTGAAGACAGCAGAAGTGAAACTCTGCCTTCCCTACAATTTCCTACATGTTTATCTGGTTTATGCAATGCATACTTTATAGTCTTTGTGAATCCCAGAGAGTAAAGGTCCACAAACTTATGAGTTTCAGCCCCACTGAAGATCATTCCTATAAGATGTGAGTCATGAACTGACTTCAAATACACCTTCTCTCTTAACCCCAATGTGTGATTTCTAAAACATCCCTACATTACAGCCACTAATAAATTATAAAAATGGGTATCTGGAAATAATACTCCAGCTAGGAGGTACATCAGGCTGGAACTGTCTCTACCATTGGTGGACCGTGAGATGCCTTGACCGTGGATGGCAGCCTCAGGACTTCTCAGATTATAACACTCAGTAGGTCATGGAAGTTTTACATAGATGGAGTGAAAGCGGACAGCAGAAACCTTGTCCTTCAAAATGTCAGTGAGGACCAATGCCCTCTAACTACATAAATGCCCCTTACCATGAAAGAGGTGATGAGTTATGCAGGAAAAAGCACTGTGTTTTTGAATGACTTTGGAGAAATTGTCCTTTCTCGGTCCCTATTACCTCACTCCCAAGCCCAGAAAAACATTTTTGTAACGTGTCTCTATTTCAGACCACTAATTATGGGCTAATGCATATTAGTTATCTAATGTTGACTAACAATTACCTCTAAACCTAGCAGCTCAAAACAACAGTTATCTCACCTTTTGTGTGGGTCAGGAATCTGGGTAAAGATTAGCTGAGTGCCTATGGTTTAAAGCCTCTCATGAGGTTGTAGTCAAACCATCAGCTGGGTCTGTATCTCATCTGAGGGGATGCCTCCACCACCTGTGCATCACCACAGGGCTGCCTTACAACATGGCACCCAGCTTCCTCCCAGGTAAGTGGTGATAGAGAGAGTGCATACCCAAGACAGAAACCACAGTCTTTTTTTTTTTTTTTTTTAATTCCAGTATAATTAACATACAGTGTTATATTAGTTTTGGGCGTACAATACAGTGATTCAACAATTCTATACATCACTCAGTGCTGATCATGATAAGTGTGCTTTTTTTAAATTTCTTTTTAATGTTTATTTATTTTTGAGAGAGAGACAGAGTGTGAGCAGGGTCGAGGCAGAGAGGGAGGAAGACACAGAACACAGAATCCAAAGCAGGCTCCTGGCTCTGAGCTATCAGCACAGAACCCGACACAGGGCTCAAACTCATGAACTGTGAACTGTGAGATCATGACCTGAGCTGAAGTCGGATGCTTAACTGACTGAGCCACCCAGGTGCCCCAAGATAAGTGTACTCTTAATCCCCTTCACCTATTTCGCCTATTCCCCACCCACCCACTTCCCTTCTGGAAACCACCAATTTGTTCTCTGTGTTTTTTGTCTCTTTTTTTCTTTGTTCATTTGTTTCTTAAGTTCCACATATGAGTAAAATCATATACTTGTCTTTCTCTGACTTATTTCACTTAGCATTATACACTCTAGATTCAGTCATGTTGCAAATGGCAAGATTTTATTCTTTTTTATGGCTGAGTAGTATTCTATTGTATGTATACACCACAAAGAAGCCACAGTCTTTTTATAACCTAATCTCAGAAGCAACATCCCATCACTTGTTCTGTACTACATTTGCCAGATGTGAGTCAACATGTGAGCCCAACCCACACTCAAGGTGTGGAGATTACATCAGTGCAATTACCAGTAGGTGCAGATCACTAGGGGGTCATCCTAGAAGCTGTCTACCACAATAAACTCAATTCTATCTATTAGCCACACAGATGGTGTCATTCTGCTTCCACAGATTCTCTAGAGTGTTCTGTAGTTATTTTATTTTTCTCCATTTCATTCCACAGTTTGACCTAAATATTTTCTGTTCTTCTTACCAGTTTATTTTTCAGTGGAAACCTGAATTCCTACTTCATGACCAAAGATAAGTCATCTCACCATTGTCCTCCCTAGTTTCTTTCTTTACTTAAGAATTTATCTGTATTTATATCCAATTCCGTCTTTCTATCATCTCAGAAAAAAGGATGAGAGTGAGAAAGAAATGTAATTTTGTGATCACCTTCTATCTGCCAAGCCCTGTTTTGAGACAGAGGGATAGATAGGTAGATACAGAGATATAAATATAGATATAAAAATATGCCCCAAATTAAGATATTAAATTAAAGTATATATACAAATTAAAACCTACTAAAAATTTAACATGTGCCAGAAAATATAATAAACTTGACATTGCATTATCTCATTTAATCCATACATTTTATAGATGGCTTGACATTCAGAGAAGCTAAGTAACTGGTTCAAGCCAAGACAGCTGGTGGAGGATTGTGACCACCCCCTCACTCCCACCTCCCCCAAACCAGGTTTCCTATCTATCATAGTTTACTCATCTCCAAACTACTCTACATCTTTAGTGTTGATCCTGTCTCATCCTGTTTTATCCGACTGCCTTTTGTCATTTATCATGGAAAAATATAATTTCCATCTCTGGTTTTATTAATTATAAACTTGCTCTCAGCTAATAAGTTCAAGCCTTTCTTAGCCTAAAAAAAAGGAAGAAGTAAGGAAAGAACAAAGGAAGAAAAGAGAAGGGAAGAGAAGGGAAGGGAAGGGAAGGGAAGGGAAGGGAAGGGAAGGCAAGGCAAGGCAAGGCAAGGCAAGGCAAGGCAAGGCAAGGCAAGGCAAAGGCAAAGGCAAAGGCAAAGGCAAAGGCAAAGGCAAAGGCAAAGGCAAGGCAGGGCAAGGCAAGGGAAGGCAAGAGAAGGCAAGGGAAAGGAAAGACAAAGCCTTGCCTTTTAACCATTACTTTATCATATATCTATCTGACATCTTCTTGTTCCTGTCCCCAAATGTCTCAGTAAAGAGACTTTCCTCAGTGGCTTCCCATTCTTGCCTGTCCTCCATATATCCACTCCCCTCTCCTGCCTTCTGTGAGGTCGATGGAGCTTGGCTCCATCCTTTTCACTTACCCTCACAAACATAGCCCTGGTTTCTTAGAATGCTCCATTTTTGTGGGCTGAAATATTTAACGTCTAGCTTCTTTTTCTGTATTTTTCACCAGTCCTCCTTGATCGTATTCATTTTCTTTCTTCCTACCTCTAAAGTGTATCTTTGTATCAGTTTCCTAGGGCTGCCATAGTGAAGTACCATAGACCAAGTGGCTGAAAACAACAGAAATTTATTTCTCTCACATTTCTGGAAGTTGGAAGCCTGGATTCAAGGTGTCAATAGGACTCTGCTCCCTCTGAGACCCTTCCTCACCTATTCCTAGCCTTTGGTGGTGGCTATTAACCCTTGGAGTTCCTTGCCTCACAGCTACATCACTCCAGTCTCTGCCTCTGTCATCACATAGTGTTCTCCCTTTGTGTGTCTGTGTCCACATGTTCTTCTTATAAAGTCACCATTCATATATGAGTAAGACCCTACCTCACTCCAGTATGACCTCACTTTAACTAATTACATCTGCAATGAACTTATTTACAAATAATGTCACATTCTGGGATCCTGGGGGTTAGGACTTCAACGTATATTTTGGAAGGGACAGAATTCAACCCACGACAGTCTTCTTTGGGATTCTATACTTACTCTCTACTCTTGTCCCTGAGTCCCAGCTTGAACCAGCATCTCCATGTAGACAGTTCCCCAATTATGCAATTCTCCCCAAATTTTGTTATTTTGCACCAGTGTTCTCTTAGACCAAAACAAGAAGCTCCAAATGCCTAAAAGATATCACAGTTTGACTGTCTCATGAGCACAATAACTCAATTATTCCCAAAGGCCAAAAGTTAATGTGAGACAACTTACCTCCATTAACCATAACCACCAAACCACCATCCTTACTCACCTGGACCCCTACGCCAGCCTCCCATCTAATCTCCCTGCTGCTGTTCTGCCTCTGCCTCCATTTCTCATGGTAGCCAAGAGTAAACCCTTAAAGGCAGAAAGCATAGCATTTCACTCTCCAAAACTCTGTGGCTTCCAGCTATACCTAGGGGAGAGAAATAAAGCTCCTTAAAGTGCATGTTCTTCTGAAACTTCTGTTTATATTATGCCCCTTGTGTCTCACTCTCAAGAGCTCCACTCATCCCCCTCATAGTAGTATCACCAGTAGCTAGAAGTGTGTTTGGCATACGGTAAGTGCTTGGCAGATGTGTTGAAGAAAGTAGTTAACAAGTAAGGAAAATCAAGTTCATTTTATTGCTCCCACATTCACCATGCAGCCTCTTTTTGAAGTTGCTTCCTTCACCATCCTAGCTATTTGGTTTGCTCATATGTAGCACAGATAGTCTTCCTGTGGTTGTACACGATCACTCCTGTGCTGGGACTGCCAGTGCCCTCTCTGAGCACTTCAGTTCTGCAAAAACTGTCTACAAGGGCCTCCTACAACACCATCTCTCAGGGTATCTTTGCTTCTTTGAGGGGGAACACTTAGGGGACAGGGGCTGGGGGAAGGAAGAAGGTCAACCAAGGCTTCTCAATGTGTGCTCTGTGCACTGGTGCTGACCCAGGAATTGCTGGTTACCTACCTACAAGGTAAATACAGGCCACAAATGTAATGCATGGGAAGACAGCATGGTATGGAAGGCCTTCCATAGTAAGGATATCTCTCCTCAACTCTGTTTTCTCATCAAAGCCTCCAAACAGCATTTCCTGCACTGCACATTCTTTAAAATGCCTCTTTTGTGGCTCTTCTCCATAAGTCAAAGCCTGGGCAGTTACCATGCTGTCTTGAATCAGAACTTCTCAATTATGTTAGATGTAGGACCTGGGAATTGTTGTTTTTGTCTGTTTATTATTTTAATTTTTAATTCCAATCAATCACTGTCTGATACTGTCGTAAAACATAATAAAAATGAATTACTAGAAAAACGAAATGTCTCTTCGATTCCACAGCAGTATCAAATTGCTATGAAGTTTCCCATGCATTACATTTGTGGCCTGTATTTACCTTGTGGGTAGGTAACCAGCAATTCCTGGGTCAGTGCCAGTGCACACAGCACACATTGAGAAGCCTTGGTTGACCTTCTTCTTCCTTCCCCCAGCCCCTGTCCCCTAAGTGTTCCCCCTCAAAGGCTTTTTCTTCCATGAACATCAAGTCAGGTAAAAAGAGTCTTGCAATTTCCTGGCCCTCCAAATCATCATTTGTGCTCACAGACACGTAAGTCCACCTTGGATCTTTGTCCCCCAAACATGTTCAAATCTAGATCTCTCCTCACCAAGTTTGCTCTTTCTCTCAAACTATCAACTCTGTAAACAGAATCACCATTATCTCCAACACTAATGAGAAACCACAGCCTCACCTACACATCGTCACTTCTTTTTTTCCCCATCCCAGACATCCATCTGCTGGTCAGGACCCAAGGATTCATGTTCTGCAATATTTTCTTGCCTCTTCTATTTTCTTTCTCACCCCACAGCCATATTCCTAGCTCGGGCCCATGTTATCTCCCAACCAAATTATTGTAGTTGCCTCTAAATTGGACTTCCTGCTTCCCACATCTCTCATTTCCAACCCACTATATATGGTGGGTCTAGAAACATACTTCTAAACTACAGCTCCGATAATCATCCAACATCTTCTCAGAAGCCTTTAGTACTATCATAGTGCTCACACTACAGAAGCCTGTGGTCCTTGGATACACATCAAAGCCCTCCATAGCTAATGATGGCAGTGTCTTTCCCACAGATCTTGGAACACGTTGGGAGTGCCAGAGAATTAGCACCCACAAAAACAGATGCCAACCAATGGGGCCAGGAGTTGGTGGACTAATACCTCAGCCTTCTACCTCCTAGGTAGGGCAAATAGCAGAGGACCCCCAGGGGGACTGAGCCACAGTGGTAACCAGTGCCATGTGGAGCCATACTAGAGCCTGAGGCAAATGAAATATGTATTCTCCTCTCTATAATTTTCAAATGTATTTTTAAATGGTTAATGGGTTTTAAGACAATATTGCTGATGAGTTTATTTCTATTAAAAACAGTAAAATAAAATTAAAATTTGTTTTTGATGTAAAACATTGTTTAAATATAAAATAATGGTGTGAGTTATAATATACCTACTTTTCAATTTTTCAATATACTTTTCAGGTAATGCTCTGAAGAAAACTCACTGTTTTATTTTATTTTATTTTATTTTATTTTTTTTTTTTTTTAATTTTATTTATTTTTTTTGGGACAGAGAGAGACAGAGCATGAACGGGGGAGGGGCAGAGAGAGAGGGAGACACAGAATCGGAAACAGGCTCCAGGCTCCGAGCCATCAGCCCAGAGCCTGACGCGGGGCTCGAACTCACGGACCGCGAGATCGTGACCTGGCTGAAGTCGGACGCTTAACCGACTGCGCCACCCAGGCGCCCCGAAAACTCACTGTTTTAAAAACACGTAAAAATGTATTTTTACATAGTTTCCCCTTTTGCCTCAGGTTGCAATATGGCTCAACACAGTATTGTCAGATCCTGTCTTTATTTAAATTTTGATAATTTTGGGAGGGCACGTGGGTGACTGAGTCAGTTAAGCGTCTGACTCTTGGTTTCAGCTCAGGTCATGATCTCACAAGTTTGTGAGTGAGCCTTGCATTGGGCCCTGCGCTGACAGCAAAGCCTGCTTGGGATTTTCTCTCTCTCCCTCTCTCTCTGCCCCTCTGCCTCTCTCTCACTTTCTCTCAAAATAATAAATAAATTCAAAAAATTTTTTGACAATATTTTACCAAGATAATTTTTACTGCTAATTTTGATATTTTAATTTTTTTCATTGCTCACTTTTAATTACTGTCTGCTGGCACTTCTTAAATTCTATGTCTGAAGTAAGTGCTTTCCCACTTCACCCTGGTCGTAATCCACATGTTCCCTGTTACTGGCTTTCCTCCCTTCCGGCCTCCCCTGCCTCTCCTTTCATCCTGATTCCTGGGATTATTTTCCAAATAAAGTACCTGAAATCTTCATTTTAGGGCCCACACTTGGAGGAATCCAGAAGAAGACATCCTCTGTGGTCTAGCAACAACTGACTGTCGTAGAAACACTTCCACCACCAACCCTCAAACTTATGCTCAGTCAGTTCAGGGTGTTTTCTACTCCTGCCTTGATTAAATGTAACAAAATACATGAAAGTCTTTTATCAAAAAGCACTATATAATTGTGAAAATTTTTATGAGCTTCTTGATTGTCCACAAAACTCCCTCTCCCTAGAATTCCTTTATTCTGTGTTCACCAGCTGAAAAATTAGTCACACCATTACCCCCATGAAGTCACTGTTCCCACATCTCCTCATTCAGTTTTATCCTTTTTTGTTTTGTCCCACGATCTTAGTGGTAACCCATGTGATAGACCCTTACATTGTTATAAGGGGCTTATATCTTGGGTATTTTAATATGTTTTATCTATTTATTATACTGTCAGTCTGAAAAATGGAGACATAACCACTGTACCCTGCCTTGCAGTGGCCTATTATATACCCTAAATGTCTGGTGGATTGAATTAATTGAAGAATTCAATAAATTCAAAACCAAATGCATTCAACAACAGAACTGCCACTTGAGTGAACAGAGCAGGCGGAGATATACACAAATATATTCATAGCACAGCTATCTGGGAACCCAGTGTACCAGATTAGTTGGCTTGATAGGCTGCCTGATTGGTAGGTTTAGGAACACGCCCGCCCAGCAAGCTGAAGGTAAATTTGGCAAGCAACAGTATGCAGAAGTTCTCAGCTTCACCCAACAACTAAAAGTTCTACCTTTACTGTTACCAAACTCTCGGTGCTCGCCTCGATATGCATCAGGTGACAAATATTCCTAACAGGTGTCCTCAATCATGTCCAGAATTGGGGCATGAGAAAAAAATAGTTGGCATCTGCTCTGATCCTGATGATAGGGTTGATTTAAGCTCTGGCAAACTCTTCTCAAAACCACCTGGCATTGAATCTCAACACACCCACACATGCCATTCAGTTAGCATTTTATAGGACTTCCATAAATCTCCAGCTTCTCCAAACTGCTCTACAGACAGCTGAATTTTCCTTGGCCAAGATTAAACTGTTTACGCCACCTCCTCCCCTACCTTGCCAACAAATCGGGGGAGGGCCCAAACAAAATAACACTCCATATTTCCACCCCATAGCCTTTCTCTATCATCTCAACCATATCAAGTTGTTCATCATAGTATTATTTATCATAGGGGAGAACTGAGACAAAACCTAAATCATAGAGTAATTAATAAGGAAATTGTTCCCTTTTCACAGAACTATATATAGAAAAAATTATAATAATAGTAATAAACTACTAAAAATATTAATTGTAATAATTTAGATTATACAAACATGGGTGATTTTTTTCTCCCTTCTCATAATCCATTTTAATGCATTATGAATATATAGTCCTTTAACATATATGAAGTAATGACACATTGTACACATTTTTAAAAGATTAATTGCATGGACAATGGAATTAGGGAAAAATCATAAAAGAAGGGCATTTGGAAGAGGGAAATTCTAGTCCAATTCTTTGCTTTGACAAAGACATTCACAAATTCTAAATGTTAGTGGTGCTGATATGTGCATTTTTGTGTGTATGTGTATGTGTAACATCCAGTTGTAACACTCATAAATGTTTAACAATGCACTCTAACAAATATCCCAGTTTGTAGCATTTGCTTACTTTTGCACTACAAATATTCTCTTTGGAGTCAAGAGTTGGGCAGAGATGCACACAACTGATCTCATAAGGCTGTAGGAGCCCAGCAAGCCCAGCACACCACTGGACTTCATTTTCCCACTGAGTGCTTCCCTGAGCATAAGGATAACCACCTAAATGTGGCTCCTTGAAAACAATTACCTGTGGTAGTCTGAAGCTCCTCTCCAAATTTCACAGCCCCCTGAGAAGACAAACCCACCAAAATAGAAGACAGAAGGAGCAGATGAACACTGCTTTCACCAATCTGTCCACTCTCCTCAAGTCCCTCTGTCTCCAGGACCACTGGAGCTTTATTGGGGTTTTAGAGCCCAAACATCAGACAGGAAACTCTTTTTAAAGGAAGCTTTTTCTTTTTTTAACGTTTATTTATTTATTTTGAGAAGAGAGAGGGAGGGCAAGAGAGAGGGAGGCTCCATAACATCAGCACAAGCCCCGTGCAGGAATTGATCCCACGACTGTGAGACCATGACCTGAGTCAAAATCAAGAGTCCAATGCTTAACTGAGCCACCCAGGCACCCCTAGTGAAACTTTCTTAAGGGAAATGGCGAAATTATGGAAAATGTTAAATGTAAAAAAAAAAGTGAGTAAAGAAGACTAGTAGCATAATTTGGATTTGTAAGTAAACATGAGAAAACCCAAAATATTACTGGAAAATTGATCAAGGAACTGCAGGTCTAGTAGGGACCTTTGTGAATATCTAAATTAATAGTTCATCGTCTAGAAAATAAAACTGAAGCCCAGAGAGTTTAAGTGACTGATTCAAAGTCAGATTTCAAATCAGTGCATTCTGATTTCAAATACGTTGCTTTTGTCATTAATTTGGCACCATATAAAAATTCACGTGAGCTCAAACTTTAGAGGATTCTTATAATATTTCAAGACAATAAAGACTAAATATTTTTTTATATTTTCCCCATTGAGGTGAAGTTTTTAAAATCTCTTCAGCAAGTTTATATTTTAAGCAGAGAAATTTTTCAACACCTAACAGAAAGGCATTGATGTTCATTTTCAAATAAAACTCTCTCCCACACTTTTTTGTTCCCTGATGCAAAATAGAAGCAAGGCTGCCCCCAGTTCACCTCTTTCCATTTCATCAAAGGGAGTGTGCCCCATGCACATACTGCAAATAAGTCACATCTTTGACTTTACTGTTGATGTTAGTCTTTGAGAATGAAATTTGGAAATGACATCATCAGGAGAATGAGCAGCTTGTTTTTGCTGTTACTGCCAGTAGGCTGCATCTTGTCACAAGTGACTAAATTTCTGAGTGAAAGCCTGAACATTCTGAAACCTTGTTAAACTACCAGTTTAATAAAAAAAAAAAAGAAAAAAAAACAATAGTGGAAAACCAAATTCATATCCATGCTTATATTCTCACCATCATATTTCTTAATTTTATGAGCATGTCTTGGGGCGTGCAAACCTAACCATGCATATCAGACACACTACAGAGATTTCTTGATTTGTCCATATAATTCAAGTTACAATGTCAATGGAGCATTTCTAATTAGTGGCATGCAAATATTCTTAATGCTCTCTGTCACTAGCTGAAACATACATGGAATCTCAGGATAAAAATTAGAAACTCACACTACTATACAAGTTATTTTAAAAGAAAATAACTGGTTTGGCAATTGAAAAACATCAACATAATCTTCTGCTTATGTTTCATAAATTTCACAAAAACCTTAAACAGCATAATTCTTGGGTTGATAGACAAAAATCAGTAAGTTTCCAATACTCACTATAAGTTTCTTCTGGGTTATTTGGAGGGAAATCAGAAGGTATCCAATAGGCAGAGAATTATATTTTGGGAAAACAGGAGGACCACTACTCCAAAAACTCTAACTTCTGTGATTAACATCTTTTCCTGCAATGAGGATGTGAAATTGTAAAATACTCAAGGATTATACACATTCACAATGATTTCTGGAATTTGGACTTCAGCATTCTACTTAATAGAATTCTTCAAGATGGCTGAAGAGTTATTTATTTACTCACTTGATTACTTATTTATTTACTTTCAGAGCTAGCATATACTTTGGGAGAATTGACTGGCCACTTGCCAGAGTGTGGTCTCAGATTCACACCATTGCCATGACCTCGGAGACATCAGAAGTGCAGGATCCTAAACTTACTGAATCAGAGTCTGCGTTTTACCAATATCTTGGAGGATTCAAATGCACATTAAAGTTTAAGATGTACTGATTTAGACCCATTCGACATCTGGAGCAACTGAAAAATTGTTTCAAGATCTCATAGTTGGTTAACTAATGATCAAACCTCAAGCCCAGGGCTCTCAAATTCCAGAACTATGCCCTTCCCCTGCTTTCCTTTCTTCCTCTTGATACATTTTTAGGCAAAATGGGCAGATCTTCCAACACAACCACTTAATACTAGTTCAATCACTATTAATGTCCATCACTGCCAGTGCCAGGTTTGACTGGATCTATGCTTTGCCATGATTTAAGTTTTGACATCCCTTTATGTTAATATAGTCCCAACTTTGGCATGAGTACAATGGTTGCAAAGTCAAGAGGGATGTATTTGTATCCGCTGGCAAAGATAAATCTACTCAGGGGGACTGTAGGAGGGTTTTTTAGACTATTTGACAATTTACCAGCAGATCAGAGAAGCTCATACCCCCGCCCCCACTATTCCAATGAGGAAGAAGCAGAACAAAGCCCTGACATAGCCAAATTTTCCGAGAACCAACAAAGTAAATGGAACTTCCTTTCAGAAGGATGGCTAAGAACAGACCAACAGAAGGAAAAAGCTTCAACTGATAACTTTCAGCAAACAGGAGATTCACAGCTGGTAAGAGTGATTTGGAAGCAGATCATAGGAAAAATAGTTTATTTTCTATTACCCTAAGAGGAATGAGTTGGAAAATATGGCTTGATTTCTCCAGTCTCTTAAATCATATCAATGAAAAACAACAGCCATTACACAGCAGGAAAGCAGGGAGGGAGGAGATGGAACTAAAGCCGAAGCTGTGTTATTACAAAACATGCAACAATCCCCTTAGTGTTTCAGTTGAAAGTTTGAAAACTAACACAACAGATTTGCAGTTGACTTTGATCACACAGAATTTGCCACATTCCCATTTCTTAAGGACCTTTACATGGCTAAAGTCAAAAGGGAACATAAGAAGTCATTGCCATTTGACAGTTAAGCAACTGAGGCTCAGAAGAGTTAAACAACATTCTCAAGGTCATTTGATAACGTGAAAACCAGGATGAAGATCATGTGTCTCTGATACTCAGTTCAGTGCACAAATTTTGGCATAATACCCACACTTGCTGCCTAAACTTTAAGTTGAATTTCCCAAATGGAAGGAATCTTGCTTGTTTTTGTTTAACCCATTCCTATAAGAGACTGTTTAATAAAAAAAAATAAAAAAAAAAAATCTCAAGATTCTGGGGAAGTAACAAAAGGATATAGGTTTGCTTTGGAGGAATCTATTCTCTGGAATTTAAAATGTCGACATCCCTTTATGTTAATAATATCCAGCCTTAGAGATCTGGGTCAAGTGTGAGGACAGTCAAGAGAAATCTGTTTGCATCAGTGGGCAAAGAATAAAGCATTTAGAAGAACTGGACAGGGCTCCTGGAAGTCTTTGGGGCTTAATTAATATCTCAGTGGTACATGTGGCTTTGGGTAGTGTTCCTACTTCTGCTTCCTAACTTTAGGGAAGGATAATTTGGCCTCAAAGCTACAGACAGCTGTGAAATCGAATGCTCTATTGGAGCATTTTAAATAGCACATTTGGCCCTTTGGAGGTAACTAAATGGGTTTCACTTCTACAGATTTATAGAACTTGCTCTTCTGCCCAAATTTCTACCTCTTCTGGCTGACTCACTCCCAGAGTGAATTGAGCCCTTCATTACTCACTCCCTACAGCATGTAAGGTAAGCTGGAATTGACGTCACACAAGGCTAGCAAAACTTACTTCCTTTCAGATGTTAGAAGTTTTATCCATCTCTTCCCTTCCATAGCAACACACTGAAAAGAACAAATTGCAGATTTGCAATTTCTAGTCTTGCAATTCTAGTCTTGCAACCTAGAATTGAGGGTACGGTCTAAAAAATGGTTTTCAACTTGTCTACACATTAGAACCATCTGGGGAGCTACAACTAATCCCCATGTCAGGCTATTACCCAGTCCAATTTCAACAGAACCAGCTGGGTGAGACCAGGCATTAGCCTTCTGTAAGGAACTCATCAGGTAAGTCCAATGTTTAGCTAAGGTTAAGAACATGTGGTTTAAAGTTATTCTTCTCAGACTTTAGTGAGCATCTGTATCACCTGGAGGCTTGTTAAAACACAAACTCCTGGGCCCAACAACTGATTAGTGATGACTAACTTGGTGCTACTTATAATGTGGCCCTCAGCCAGCACAATGGCATCACCCAGGAGCTTTTTAGAAATGCAGATTCTCAGGTCCCACCTATGACTGAGTCACTGTAGGTGGAGCTTCTGAATCTTCAGGCTTACTAAATCTCCAAGTGCTACTGATGTTCTAAAGTGTGAGTACCATTGGTCTAAAGAAGCTGGTAAGTAAGAGTGTTACAGCAATGGTAACAGCTAAAAATAATATTTTAGCAATAATATTTCAGGCAATGCTAATATTTCAATCTCTCATTAACTGCCTGGTTTATCAATTGATTCCACAAAACTGTGATAACTGTAGAAGACCTAGCCAAATCCACTTCTGAGATAATTCTTCATCCTACCTTGTCGATTTGGATGAATCTTCCTTATCTTCTCACAGACAGTACCCATCGATGCAGAGGTCAGCTCGAAACAAAAGAACCCCTTATTGCTAAACCAAGTCTCCATGAAAATTAGAGCTAGATAGGTCTGCAAGGACCAAGAGTCTCATTTTCCCTCAAGCCTGCAGAAGGGCAGTTTAACTTGAGAGCAAAGCCCATGACATCTCTGAGGGAAGAGTCCAGGATAAAAAAAAAAATATGCAAGAAACCTAGCATTTTTGCTTCCTGCTTCAATCAGGAATGCTGTTCTCATTCAAGCCTCTAGCCTGCTTTGTGGGGCTCAGACAGGGCTCAGACATAAAGCATACAGAAGAAAGAGCTTCTATCTGGACCCGAAGTGCAATCCCATTCTCCAGTCCCTCTTTCTCCAACACACTTCCCTGTATAGAACACCTTGTTCACCTCTCTTGACTCCTATTATCTATCTGCCAGTCCTCTGAGTTACCTGAGCCCCCACATTTTTTTTTCTGTTCAGCCATTGTCTTCAATCAGGTAAAAGTTGTCCTGAAGCTGAAATAGAATGTCAAAATCACTAACCATGCCAGGGTTTTATTTCGGTATTATCTTTGACCGTTAACAGTGTTATAATGCAACTGTGAGCTAGCCCCTCTTAACCACTGAAACTCCAAACAAGGGTTTGAATGTCCTGATCGTCCGGATCATTGATATACAAATCATGCCTTGTTGGTCTTCATCCATTTTGAGTTCATTGACAAAAGCTGTGACTATCACTTATGAGCACAAGTCAGTTTTTCCCTCTAATTAAAATGCTACCTCACTTCACAGTGGGAGGTTAAAAAACAATCCCTAGTGTTTCAGATGCCTGATTGACATCAGGAAAACACACTAGAATATTAGACTAAATATTTTCTCTTTGAGATTTTTGAGTGGCGGAACCAGGTATTTGCCTTTTTCCAGCAGAAGAAAGATAAATCTAAGAACAGTGGGGTGAAGCTGACCTAAGTCAAAACTCCCTATAGAGAGCAGCAAGCTTCTTATGCTAGGTGTGGGTTCTGCATAATATTTTATTATTTCCCACCCTTCTTGGTGTACAGAAGTACAAGAGGAATCGAATGCTTGGAATCAGGGAAAATATGCAGATTAAATCATTGCAAACAAGCCTGAGACAATTGCTAGTCTCTAGCTTGGGTTGTCTTCTTTGTTGTGAGTTTTAATATCACAGCCTCCCCCCTTACAATTGTATTTAAAAAATTGGGCTCACTTTGCACATTGATGTACGTCCTCCTTAGGAAGGTGCTTTGCAACCAGGAAGCTGAATGCTAATGCAGGGGTTGCTATGGTAAGCAATCTTTTCTATTGAGCAGAAGAATAAATAGTTCTATGAATTCCTAAATCAATAGCCAGGGCTGAACAGGATATAACCAGGTATTTTAGCCCCTAAATATAGACTTAGAGCTAGAAGACAGTGTTTTCTCTGTAAAATCCCAATATAATTATAGATGCTTCAGGAAATTTTGTGTTCACCGTTTGAAGCTGATTATTGATATTTTTTTTCAGAGTTTTTACATAACCCTGTAACACTTGTTTAAAACAATGTTTTTTTCTTTCATCCAGATAAAGGCAGCTGAGGAAAAAAAAAAAAACTGCTGGTTTTCATGGCTGGGAAAAGAAGCTTTTGCAGAATTAGACCCTAATTAATGAATGCTTAATGAGCTAGAAATGTTTAATGAACATTAAATAACAGTACCATAGGTGTGTATTTTTTTTAAAAAAGACTTTTATCTAAACAAAATGCTTTGTTTTGGTTCTTGAGAAACCTAACTATTCATATACTGGATGGTTCCCAAGCCTCCCCACCTTGTCCTTCTGGCCCTGTTCCATCTGAAGGCAAAGGACACTTATCTTCATCAACCAATGAATAGGCTCCTTGCAGCTGGGCCTCTAGTTGGATTCACCCAATGGTGAGACACCATCAGGAGATAGGAGGGAGGTGGGAAAGAGGGTTTGGCTCCCTCCTGCCCATTGATATAAGCTGGCTGAGATTCTCCTATAGACACAGCTCCTGGGTATTGGTTGTTCTTTTCTCCCCTAGCTCATTCTACCCTAGGCATGATAAAGGGCCCCTTACTATTGCTAGCTCCAGGGGCTTCAAACTTCTATGTTAGTTCCATTTCATCCTGCCAGCAATTGTATAAACATACTCCCTTAAGTCTCCTCAAATTCTCCATCTGACTGTGTATCTGGTTCTTTCTGGGGCCCTGCCTACTACTCTCACAGGGTCCGTATCTCATTAGGATGAGAAAATAAATATATTACAAAATATAACTAAATTTTTATTTAAACACATATTTTTAAGCATATATTTTAAGACAGAACTACACCATTGGGCTATTTCAATGCCAAATGAGCCACCTCTCCATTGATATAATTAGTAAAGTCAAAAATATCCTCTTTCCCATATTCTGCTGAATCACTTTGATTCATAATTTGTACCTTATTTACATATTTTTTCCTTCACATTTTCCATGTGATTCTCCACCAGAGTGGAAACTTTGTGAAAGAAGCTTTCTTGGTGGCTTTTGTACTCATCAAAGGAAAAAGATAAGCCAGGAAAGAGCATGAAAACTCAACCCAGCATTAAGGAAGGGGCTGGAAGAAGCTTTCCTCTGTACATTTTGCCTTTTACTCTCACTGGTCACTTCCATCTCATAAGTATGCCCTTTGGAGGGAGACCTCCAACTCAACATTTTTTCTCTCTACACAAGTCTCTTGGATAAATTTATCAGTTGTGACTGCAGACATTGAGCAAAAATCTCTTCCAATCTCATAGTGGGCAGGTACCTTATCTGGGAGCCATACAAAAGGCTGAGATATAGCTTTTTAAAAATTACTTTTTATTTTTTTTTAATTTACTTTGAGAGAGAAGGAGAGTGAGCTAGGGAGGGGTAGACAGAGGGAGGGAGGGAAGGGGAGAGAGACAAAGAGAGAGTGTGAAAGAGACAGTGAGAGAGAGAGAGAATCCCAAGCAGACTCCATACTGCTATCATGGAGCACAATGCAGGGCTTGAACTCATGAACTGAGATCATGACCTGAGCTGAAATCTAGAGCTGGATGCTCAACTGACTGAACCACCCAGGCACCCCATGAGGTATAGCTTTGAAGTAGCTCTTTCTCTTTTCCTAGGTCTTTCTCTGTCTTTCTCTTTCCCCCAGGGCTCTGACCTCCCTCAAATCTTAAGACTCAGCCTCCCTCTATAGAGAGGCAGGCATGCAAATATCAGGATGGAGGCAGTACCACCTCTCACCCTGGCAGAACACTCAGCTCGCTAGCATAGCCCTTGAACAAGGCCTGTCCCTCTCTGTGGGACTTGAAATGATAAATGACTCTGTCATTCGGGCTCTGAAGGGATAATCATCATTTTCCAGACCTATCATCCACTCCCAGGACAATACTGGGTGATGGTGTGCTAGGACATTTTCCCTGTGCATATGGCATTGGTGGCAAGAACCTCCATCTCCTACCAATCTATGAATAATACCGTGGATACAGCTCCAGGAAGTTAAAGAAGTTAGTTCAGCTTTCGACACTGCCTCATTTGCAACCAAAAAACAGCTTAGGCCCAGAGAGAAATAGTCTTACTAAGTTTGAAGTGGAAAATCCCTAGGTTATAAATGAAATGTAGCTACATGGACCTTCGACCAGGTCTACAGCACCCTCCAAACTCTTAAAATAGAAGCTACAAGTGTCTGCTAAATATGAACATATACAAACCCTATGACCCAGCAATCCCACTCAGAGGTATATGTATATACAGGTTATATATAGGCTATATATAGGTATATATATATACATATATATATAGGCTATATATATATATACATATATATACCTATATATAGGCTATATATATATATATATAAGCTATATATATATATGTGTGTATATATATAGGTATATATATGTATATATGTACATATATATATATAAGTTCCACAAAAGTCATATAGCAGAATATTCATAGCAGCAGTATTCCTGATATATAAAATATAGATGCTTCCAAATTGTTAAGAGTAGAATAGATAAATACATAAACAATGCACAGCAATAAAGAGTAACAATCTACAACTTTACATAAAACTATGGATGCATCGCACAAGCATAGTGTTAAGAGAATGAAGCAAGACATAAGAGTACCTGCTACATGACTCCATTTATCTAAAGGACAGAAATAGGCAAAACCAATCTATGGTCATCAAAGTAAGGATAGTGGCTACCCTTGGGAGCATAGCAACTAGAAGGGAGTGTGAAGGCAGCGTCCACCACGCTGGTAATAATCTGTTTCTTGACTAAGTTTACAATTCAATAATTTTTTCCAAAATTTACACATCTCATCAAAATAAAGGATGACCGGGAGTCCAACTAATTTAATGAAGAATCACTAATCTATTGACAAGGAGACTTTTTCTTTCCTTAGAATAGGAACAGAGGTGGCTTAATAGGAGTTCCATCCAGATAATTGTCTGGGCTGCCATTTTGTAAGGAATGCTAATACCTGACAAGGGAAAGAAGATAGATAAAATTGTACCTGCCAGAATTCCTTCCAGAGATGGCACTGCATGTGTTTAAAACAGGATCCTCTGGCAGTCAGGTAAATTTGATAGGATACCCCAAAAAACAGTTGCAAAAATCTGTCATAACTTCAGAAAAGTACTTGGTTGAATAAAATGACCACAATTGTTTAATGATTCTGTGGCAATTTGGTTGGTCATTCAGCAATGAATTCAGCATTCTCTTTCCCTACGTTTCTCTGTGGACAGAGAATGTATCCAGATCCACTGAGGGTAAACTTGGCCACTTGACCTGCTTTAGACAATGGAATGTTAGCAGACATACTAAATCAAAATCCACATTTGTACAGAGAACTTGAGTTGCTTGTCCAAACAGTGATATAAACAATGACAAGTGGAAGGGCATTAAATACTTAAGGAAGCTATTATCATATCCATTTCATAGATTGAGACTTCAGATTCTTCACTTTTAACAAGCTCCCAGGTGGTGTTGATGTTGCCAGTCAATGGGCCACAGGTTGGATACAGGCAGTCACACCTCAATGTCTTCATCATTTAGAAAATAGAAACCATATTATCTACTCATAGCGTTGTTTGGGGGCCAATACAAATTGTGTGTCTACATCACCTAGCACTATGCACAATGAATGGTCATTTGTATTTATACTTCCTATCCTATCTCAAACCATGAAAGAGGAGAGCAAACACATGTGCCTAAGTTTTGTGCAAAAAATGTAGGATGAAGAATAAGAAGATTTGACTTCAATAACACTGTAGTCACTTGCAACTGTGCAAACTTGGGGAGGCTGTTTAACTTCTGTGAATCCTAGTGTTCTCATCCACAAAAGGAGTAATGATGTCTACCTGTCAAGAATATGAATATCAAATAAGGTCTGTTCCAGGCACATGGTAGGCTCTTGAAATTTGTTTGTTGAATCTAAATGTGGCTCATTAAGTAATGAGTTCATTAAGTATATCTGAGGGCTCCACACCATTCAAAGGTGCCAAACTGCAAACACCAAGAGAGATTGTCCTGTGAGCAACCACTAAGCAACTACTACATGCCACAGAGCAACTTGACAGGATATTTGTATGTGTCCCATGCAGGCAGGGCATGGGATTCCTTTAAAAACACAAATTCCTTTAAAAACAGGAAGTCATGCCACCTCCCTGTTGAAAAACCCTTTAAGTCATCCTGGTACACTTAAAATAAAATCCCATGGGAATGTAAGCTGGTGCAGCCACTCTGGAAAACAGTATGGAGGTTCCTAAAAAAATTAAAAATAGAACTACCCTACGACCTAGCAACTGCACTACTAGGTATTTATCCAAGGGATACAGGTGTGCTGTTTTGAAGGGACACATGCACTCCAATGTTTATAGCAGCACTATCAACAATAGCCAAAGTATGGAAAGAGTCCAAATGTCCATTGATGGATAAATGGATAAAGAAGATGTGGTATATATATATACAATGGAGTATTACTCAGCAATCAAAAAGAATGAAATCTTGCCATTTGCAACTACATGGATGGAACTGGAGGGTATTATGCTAAGCGAAATTAGTCAGAAAAAGACAAATATCATATGACTTCACTCATATGAGGACTTTAAGAGACAAAACAGATGAACATCAGGGAAGGGAAACAAAAATAATATAAAAACAGGGAAAGGGACAAAACATAAGAGACTCTTAAATATGGAGAACAAACAGAGGGTTACTGGAAGGGTTGTGGGAGGGGGCATGGGCTAAATGGGTAAGGGGCATTAAGGAATCTGCTCCTGAAGTGATTGTTGCACTAGATGCTAACTAATTTGGATGTAAATTAAAAAAATAAAATAATCAATCAATCAATCAATCAATAAAAATAAAAATAAAAATAAAAAAAGGAAAAAATAAAATAAAACCCCAAATTCTCAACAAGCCTTATATGGTCCAGCAACTGACTATTGCTCCAAAGGCATGCCGTCATCTTGGCCACTCTCCACTTTGCTCACTCCATCCCAGCCTCTGCCTCTCAAAACACATGCTGTTTGCACATGCTGTTTCTCATCATGAAACACTCTTCATCTAGGCATCTATATGGTTCATTACTAATAGATGTCCTATCATTTTGGTTTTAGTTAATCCTCCCTCATTAAAGAGGCCTACCTGACTAACCAATTTCAACTATCACTCTAACCCCCACCATATTACTCTGCCCCCCTTATCCTGCTTTATTTGTCCTCATGGCCCTCATCACTGACACTATATTATATACACTTTTGTTTTCACCTTTTATGACTCTACCACGAGACTCTAAGATTCATGAAGAATGGATTTTGTCCCAGTAATTCATTTATGTGCCCTCAGCTGACATATGATAGATTCTTAATAAACATTGTTGAGTGGATAAATGAAAAAAATTGCTGCACCATGAATTCCTATCTAACATGTAGGAAGGTACCTGTACGTGTGTTGACTGTCAATATTTAGGTGTTGCATGCAGAGGTTGTCAGTGTATTTACATTTATTCATGCATCCAACATTTTTAAAGAAACTTCTACCTGTCAGACACTCTTCTAGAATCTCAGGTACATCAGTGAATGCTGTAGGTTGAGTTCCATGGCAAATAGACTCTGAGATGGAGATCACTGGTGAAGAAAATTTTGGGGACCTGTTCTTAGGGTTGATACCTGTGATGGTTAGAGAAAAATGGGAAGAGAAAAGCTGACCCATGGAGGAGTTGCAGCAGGGGCCTAAGCCCATCCCTCTTGGAGTTGTGGACATTGGATGTCCTCCGAGTTGTCCCAAATTGAGGCAAGGATTTGAGGTAAGGATACTTTTGCATCCACAGTCATTGGACACAGGCTGTCCCTGGAGAAGAACATGACATTGGATAAGATGGAGGTCTTCAGAAGAGAACAATTCCAAGAGAAGTAATCTCTTGAGCTGTGAGCCTCCAACGTTCTCAGGATCTAGGGGAATGAGTGCTTTAGTCGTGAGTGTGTGTGTGTGTGTGTGTCTGTGTGTGCGTGTGTGGGCACGCACGCATGTCTGTGGTGTAGGGGGAGGGGCTGCTAGGGCAACAAACACTGTCATCTACTACAGGTAACAAAATAAACAAAGAACCTGTCTTTAAGGAGTTTACATTCCAGTGTGGGAGAAAACAGGCAATCAACAATAAAGTAAATAATCTAGACAGCATATATTAGAAAGTGGTAAAGTCCCACAGTACAGCTTGATGGAGAGGCAATAAGTACCAGAAATGAATGTGAGGGGCAGAATTAAATAGGAAAGTGTAGGCTTCATTGAGCAGGTAAAAATCTGAGCAAAGGCCTGAGGGAGGTAAGAAATTCAGCTTAGCAGAAATTAGCCTGGAGGGAAGAGCATTCTAGTCAAAGGGCATAGCTGTTGCAAAGGTTGGGTCAGGTTTAGCTTGTCTATGATCCTTGACCCCCAAAACCTTTGAAAAAGAGGAGCAAGCAAGACCTAGTCACAAAGAAGAATAAAAAAAAGGACTTGTGTGCTTTAGATGATACTGGTGATCCACCAGGCAGATCAAAACACACAACCTCAATTATTCCCCATCCTGGCACCAGCAAGCCATCCCGGGGGTTATCCCATGGCTGCTGGCCAGGCCTAGGAGACGCAGGAGAATTAACTGCTATGCAAACCTGAAATTTACCAGCCTCTTTCTTCACCAAGTGCACCCTCGGACACTATTAGTGTCTGAATAGAATCTAGAATTCTGAAACAGTTGATTCTGGCAGTTCTTGACAGTTCAGTAGTTGTTTTGACGGAAAGACATATTTCTGAAGCTTTCTATTCTGTCATTTTTTTTGTGATCTCACTCAAAATATTTTAATATCTGGTAAATTAAATTCTGTATGCTTCTTCTCTTGTCAGGTTTTTTTTTCCTTACTACTTTTGCACATTTATTTTTTCAGATAAATATTAGGATAATTTTTGTCATTTCTTAAAAAAAAATGAAAAACAAAATCATATTTGGATTTTCTCTGTAAATTGATTTTTTAGTTAATTTTAGAAAATTGACTTATTTCAAATGTTATATCTCTTTACACATAAGATATAGTTCTCCATTTATTCTAATCTTCTAACCCTTTTACAGAGTTTTATGTTTTATACAGTACCTGTCCATTTAATGTGATATTTGTTCTTTATTATTTCATATTTGTGAAATAATATTGTTTATAATATTACTATTATAAATGTAATCATTTTCTTTATTAAAACTTCTAAACAGTTATTATACAAGAAAACTATATTTGATTATTTGTTTTGTGATTGGCCACACTACTGAATTCTCCCACTAATTCTAATTGTTTTTGCTTTTCTTAAGGTTTCTTGAATATATAATCACATAATTTGCAAATAATAATAATTATTTCTTTTCTACTTCTAGTATTTATATCGCTTATATTTTCAGAACAATTATAAAGAATAGTGATGATTGCAATTGTCCTTCTTTTGTTCCTAGTTTAAATGAGAAAGTGCCTAGTTTTTCACGATTAATCATGATGTTGGCTATTACTGTGTGCTATAAATACATATATAAATCTATCGATATATACACACATAAATATATGGAAATGACATTTTAATAAATATTATGCTATTACTACATTATTAAAATTATTATGTGTCTTAGATATAATTTGAATTGTATTCTATGCCTTTTTTGAATGTGTTGAAATAACTTTCTTATCCTTTCATTGACTTATTAGTATAGTAACTCAGTACATTTCTGGAAATTGAGACTTTCTGCATTTTTAGCATTACCCTCACTTGATCACTTTAATTGATAATATCTCTTACTTATATTTCATACTTTTACTGAGTGTAATTAAATTGGTCTTTTATTATTTCCTTCTGCTACTCTGTCATAGTTTGGTTTCAGTAATAACTGAATTTATACAGTTCACTGGAAAATTTTTTACTCTTTATTCTAAAATTGCATAAAATGCAGATCTTTATGGATTTTTTTCTGTTTGAAAGTATTAATGATGAATACATGTATTGTTTTCCTTGTGTGTAACTAGATGTTTATCTGTTTACTGCATTTTCTCCACGATTAACATATTGTTTAGGGGCACCTGGGTGGCTCAGTCGGTTAAGTGTCCGACTTCGGCTCAGGTCATGATCTCAAGGTTCATGGGTTCAAGCCCTGTGTCGGGCTCTGTGCTAGCAGCTCAGAGCCTGGAGCCTGCTTTGGATTCTGTCTCCCTCTCTCTCTGTTCCTCCCCTGCTCTCACTCTGTCTCTCTCTCACTCTCTCAAAAATAAATAGAAATTAAAAAAAAACTTTTTAAAAAACATATTGTTTAGACTTACAAATTTGGTACTTTAAATTTTCTTAGAAAATTACCCACTTTAACCAAGTTTTCAAAGTTTGTAGCATAAAGCCATGTAAATACTCTCATAATTCTTTAAATTTCCTCTACAACTTAATATTTTCCTTTAATCATGATTTATTTGGTAAATTTATTTTGTGGCTACAAAACAACAAATGTACAAAATATGTATAATATGTACAATCTATGTACAATAGACTTGTACATATGTACAAATCTATTTTGCACACATTTTGTGGCTACAAAACAGATATGTACATAAATGAGCATTATAATTATATATGTATATATATATTTATATATTATACAGGTATATTCTAGCACTATATGTTTCATTCACCTATCAAAAAATACCTTTCATTGTAACTTTGTTTTATAATTTGCCTATTACTATTTTTTAATCTATTAAAAATTTTAAATGATAGGAAAGGAATTTTTTAAAGAATTTTTAAAGCTATTAAAAACATTAACTGCTGGGTTCTCAGACATGTTATCAAAAGCATGATCTATTAAAAAATAATAAGCTAAACTTTATTAAAATTTTTAAATCTTGCTTTGCAAATTACCCTGTTAAAATGATTAACAAAAAATAAGACAAGCCATAGACTGAAAGAATTTGCAAATCACATATCTCACAAAGAATTTGGAAAAGAAATATATTAAGAATTTTATAAACTCAAGAGTAAGAAAGTAAACAGTCCAGTAAGAAAATGGGCAAAAGCTTGGACATTTTCCCAAAGAGAATATACAGAAGAAAAATATGCACAGGAAAATGTGTTCAACCTCACAGGCCATAGTGAAATGCTAAGACGATGATAAGATACCACTACACACCAATTAGAATGACTAAAATTTGAAAATATTGTTCATTCCAGTGCTAGCAAGATGTGAAACAACTGAGTCTCTCATCCACTGCCAGTGAAAATATAAAATGGTACCACTGCTCTGGAAAATTGTTTGACAGTTTCTTGAACATTTACGCATACACTTATCATCTGACCCATCAATCACAGTCCGGGGTATTTATTCTAGAATCTTGAAAATGTATGTTCACACGAAACCTGTCCATGATGTTCATAGCAGCTTTATTTGTAATCACAAAAAATTGGAGCCAACCCAAATGTCCTTTAACAGTTGAATGGACAAACAAACAAGTGGTACATCCATAGAGTAGAATACTTCAATCAGCAATAAAAAGGAATGAACTATTCATGTATGCAACCACCTCAGGATCGATCTCAAAGACACTATATTATACTGGGTTGTTTTTTTTAACTAATCTCAAAGAGTAATATGCTATGTGATTATATATAAAAGTAAGTTACACTCAATTAAATAATATACTACATATATAATATATACACAATGCTCTCAAAGTAGCAAAATTACAGTAATGAAGAATAAATCAGTGATTGGTTAAGAGGTAACAAGAGAGAGTTTCTTTAAGTGATTGAACAGTTCTGCATCCTAATTCTGTGAGGGTTACTCAAAACATGTGACAAATTTTCATAGAACTATACACAAAAGATTGAATGTAAAAACTGATGAATTCCAAATAAGGTTAGTACCAGATTTTAATAATACTGCATCAATTTCAATTTCCTATTTTTAACATGTTCTGTGGTTATGTAGATATTGTCTTCTTTCTTCCTAAAAAATCAATCTGATTGCATGGAACTGTACACCCCCCCCACACACAGACACACACAAATTCACAGAAAACTGGCAAAATTTGAGTAGGCTCTGTGAATTATAACAATGCCAACTTCCTGGATTTCATGTTTTATTATAGTTATGCAAGATGTTCCCATTAGGGAAATGGCTGAAGGGAACATGTAACCTTCCCGTACATTTTTAAAAATCCTCATGAATCTATGACTATTTCAAAATAAACAGTGTAAAAATATTGATCTCATTATTCTGTTGTGAATAATATGACTTAAAGAATACATATTGCAAAGAGCTGGAAATTGTCATTCTCATTCTTACAAGAACACACTGGAAAAACTGAATATTGATGACTGAGATCCATGAGAAAACTGAGGTTGCAGAATAAACCACCCTGCAGTATGGATGGGGAAACAGGCAAGCCCAGAGAGTCCCAGCTGAGATCCGCTTACCTGGCATAAAGCCACTGGAGCCATACACTGGTAAGAACTGTTAAATGTGAATTTTCATGAATTCCTGAAGGCTGAGTGTAGACAAGCATGGCAGTGAGAAACTATGGAGGCTACAGTGTTTGGCAGCCCCCATACCTCTGTGGGCTTTACTTCCAGGAGCTCCTCCTGGTTCTCACAGTGAAGAGCTCTCGTAGGAAGAAGAAAAATAGTCATTCTGAGATACGCTCAGAACCTATTCCATAATGAGGGCCTATGCTCCAGAGTAGAGGACTTTGCCAGAGCATTATCCCATCTGGGAGAAGGGTATTCCTCCCAACCCAGGCCCCACTAGTTTTCCTATATTACCTAAAAGAGGAAAAACATATCAACAAGGGACAGAGCTTCTGGAAAATCAGCTGGGGATGTTGGAGCCAGGTAAGGGAATATGGGCTGGGGAAGGGAGAAACTATTCCACTGGAGAAACACTTGTGAAGGTCACAGCCTCTTAAAGACTGATTTAATTATAGTATTATAAAATACTTCCTCTCTGTCACACTTTACTATCACAACAACATGGCTCCAGAGTAACACACTGGTTTACAGCTTAAATAGCAGGCACAGTCTCTCTCTGGAGAGGAGTACTCAGAGAAACCCAAAGTCAACAAGGGGAGACAAAAAACAAGGACACTAGAGGAATTTAGGATCTTTAGTATGTATAGCTAGAGCAAACATTAAACACAGCCCAACGCTTTGCCAGACTAATGTGAAACCTTAAACTAAATGCCTACTTACTTCAGTTCCTTATTACCCAATATATCCTTGATGTCAATCTTTCAACAGAAACCACAAGGTACACCAAACAGGCAATACACAGATCTGGGGGTTGTTTGTCACACAGCATTTTATAGTACCAAGTTGACTAATAAAGAAATCATCTTCTATAATATCATCTAAATTACTCCGTGTCTTGTTTACAGCATGTGGAGAAATCTATGGCATGAGGTTGAAATCCCAGGGCTCCAGTCCCTGAGCTCTGAGTTGGCACTGAGGCCAACAACTGAGTGTATCACAGTTCATGCTAAGGCAGGTCCATTTCTGGAAGTCACAGGACTCCTCTGGTGGCGGGTTTGGTTCAAGGATGCCCAGCGGCCTTGCTGGAACTTAAGACTGCAACATGGTCTAAAAGCTTTCATCCACTTTCACTCACTCTCACCAGGTCAGATGTGCTTTGTGATCTGACAGCTCACCCAGCTTTTCCTAGCTCCCTCCTCATTTTTCATTTTTCATTATAGGTGTTTCCCCTAAAAATAAAGTCTTTTGTATTTAATCCTTGCTTGGCATTTGTTTCTCAGAGAACCTGGACAGTCTCTCATCCCTTCACTGCTTCACTGACACAGACACTGTTCCCTGGTGGGCATTTTTAAATCACATATATTCATAGACAAAAATTGTCTGTATTTTTATATTGATTTTTCTAGGAATCCAGAGAAATTCAGAGAACTTGTTCAAATGCACTCTCAGCATTGTTTTTTAATCTCTCAAATTTTAAGCTGGAATGACTTTTTAGAAAGCAATGCCACATCCTTTACCACAAACTGGCATCACAATAAAAAGAAAATGCTTGGTATAAAAGAGTTAGGCTGTCCATTAGATTCTGTATGATAGCTATACACTTCAAGGATCCTTACACAAGACAGGCAAGATGAGCTTTCATTTTTTTTTTAATTTAATTATAAATCTTAAACACACTGTGGTTTTGTGGACACACGGCCCCTGAATTAGCTCATGAAGTGACTGGGTTAATAAGACACAGTTGGATCTTTGCAATTATATAGCTATGACCCTGGTTTTATTTCCCTAAGGTCTGAGGAATTTAGAGGCCAGGAACAGATTTTAAAGAGATTAAGTGGTGTGTCTGTGTGCGTGTGTGTGTGTGGGGGGGGGGGGGGGGGGGGGGGGTTATGTGTGTGTGTAAGTAGGCCAGGTGTGTATTCTTAACTTTCACATATACAGTGTGTATATGTGTGGTTCAAGAATTGTCTCCTTTATGCATTCAACTGTGAACACTGCACCCCAGCTAAAACCCACAAAGGAGATGGAACCATAATTCCTTGAAGCTAGTAAACACCTACAGAAAATGACTGATAAATGGAAGCCAGTTTCAATTTGAGACTCATTGGGAGGGAGTTTCGCATTCTCAGGGAAACTTAAGATCCTTTCTAGTGGCATACATTCAAAAATACCCTTGAAAAAGCTCCTTGACAGTGGTTTTGGCAATGAATTTTTAGACATGACACCAAAAATACAGGCAACCGAAGCAAAGATAAATACTGGGACATCAAATGAAAAATCTTCTGGGGCATCTGGGTGGCACAGTGGGTTAAGGGGCTGGTTTCCAAAATAGATAAAGAGCTCATATAACTCAATAGCAAAATAATAATAATAATAATAATAATAATAATAATAAATAAATAAATAAACCTGATTTTAAAATGGGCCAAAGACCTGAGTGGACATTTTTCTGAAGAAGACACATACATGGCCAAGAGAGGGGCACCTGGGTGGATCAGGTGGTTGAGTGTCTGACTTCAGCTTAGGTCATGATCTTATGGTTTGTCAGGCTCTGCACTGGCAGTGCCATGAGGAGCCTGCTTGGGATTCTCTCTCTCTCCCTCTCTCTCTGCCCCTCCCCACTCATGTGCGCACACGTGCACACACTCTCTCTCTCTCTCAAAAATGAATGAACGTTTTTTAAAAAAATGTCCAAGAAGTATATGAAAAAGTGTTCAACATCACTAACCGTCAGAGAAATACCAATCAAATCCACAATGAAATATTACCTCACATCTGTTAGGATACTTATTACTTAAAAAAAAAAAAAAAAAGATAAATTTTGGCCAGGATGTGGAAAAAAGGGAATCCTGCTACAGTGTTAGCAGAAATATAAATTGGTACAGCCATTATGAAAAATAGTATGGAGTTTCCTCAGAACATTAAAAATGGAACTACCATACAACCCCAGTAATCCCACTTCTGAGTACACATCTAAAGAAACTGAAATCAGGATCTCAAAGAGACACCTGCACGCCTTTGTTCACTGAAGCATTATTCACAACAGCCAAGATAGGGAAACAACTTAATGTCCATTGATGGATGAATGAATACAGAAAACATGGTATATACTCACAACAAAATATTGAGAAAGAAAGGCATTCCGCCATTTGTGACAACATAGACCTAGAAGACATCATGCTAATTGAAATCAGACAGACAAAGACAAATACTTATGCTCTTACTTACATGGGGCATTGAAACTAGTCAAACCCATAGAAGCAGAAAGGAGAATGGTGATTACCAGGGGCTAATGGGGGGAATGGAAAGAAGTTGGTGAAGTCTCAGTTTTGCAAAATCAGTGAGTTCTGAAGATCTAATGTACGGCATGGTGACTGTGGATAACAACACTGTACTGTGTACTTGAAATTTGCTAAGACAGTGATCTAAATATCCTCACCACCATAAAACAAAACAAAACAAAACCAACCAAACCCAGCTATAATTATGTGAGGTGATAGATACGCTAACTAGCTGAATTGTGGTGGTTATTTCACAATGTATACATATATCAAATCATCAAGTTGTATACTTTAAATATATATAATAAATAAAATACCCTGGAGCCAAAACTTACTTGGGTCAAGATAGAAGTGGGGGGTGGGGGAAGGAAACAACGTTTCTAAATAAGTAAATTACCCAAAAGTCATTTGAATTTTCTTGGGCAAATGAATCAAAGCAGTTCTGCATGTCAGCACTCAGGCACCCACCTTCCTGAAAATCACCTGGCTGACAAGCCATGGGCCCCTACTGGTTGTTCTCATAAGCACAACTGATCTGCTTTAAGACCTATTAAAGCAGACCTATTTAAGACAATGGGCGATTCATCAGGACTGCTGGAAAGAAAAAAAAGTTCTTTGGAAAATGATAGATCCATTGTTCCTATTATAGAAAGAACCTTAGTTGGAAAAGTAGAAGACATTTTTGAAAAGAAAATATTTGAACTTCCAATATCTTATAATAAGAAGTAAAAGACCCTCATTAAAATGAGTCTTTGCACCAGAACAGAAAAGTTGGAATACAAGCCTTTCTCAGAAAGAGGGGGACTGCCTCTTTAGTCAGAACTCAATTTTGCATTTCCTTGATTTATAGATGGAAAGAATTCCAATTCTCTATTTATTTTGTAATGCCTGGCATGCGAACCTCTAGCTGGCTCAAGTAGTTCTGATGAAATGCAGGACAATGACACCTTGAAAGGTGGTGACAGTGTATCCACTTGAAAAGTAATTGCTCCTGGCTTCACGCACAGTAACTTCAAGATGGAAAATACATTCAGAATAGCAAAATGCCAAGAATGCTTCTAATCCAACTAGAGTCTCTCCCTTATCATTTAAGAAAAGCAGGTGGAATAAAAATAATGCCAAAAAGCATTATTTACCATATCAAAATTTTATTGTTTGTTAAGTGTTCTATACTCTCTCCTCTCTCTTTCTGTCTCAATTTTTCAAATGCTTTTCTTTATATATAGGGTTCCCACCCAAAACTATTAACTGCATTCATTTTTCAATAGACTGATTTTCTTTCTAAATGTAAAGTCCTGGAGACATTTTGTCTCTTTTATTGTTTTGAATTTAATGTAAATTAATTTTTGAATAACTGACAACTGGATTCCTTTTAGTTTTTTAATATTTAAGGCTTGATGCGTTCAAAAGAATATATGTAACATGTGTAAAATATGTAGCATAGCACTAACAACCCCTGGAACATCCCTCACTATTATTAATATTGATACATTCACTTGTTTGCTCTTTCTCTACTCTATAACCCTGTCTCCCCTCAACCCTGAAGTAACTATTATCCTAAATTTTGTTTTTGTTGCCTTCTGCTATTTGCATGACTCCTTTGTATCTTGTGTTTAAGAGTTATAAACAATATTTGTTTAGTTTTTATTTTATTAAAAAGGCATCATATTGTATCTAGTTTTTGTGGTACTGGCTTTTCAAACTCAATATTCTTCCTATTTTTAAATTCATTCATTTGTCACAAGAGCTGGACTTCATTATTTTCACTACAGTCTAATACTCGATTGTGCAAATAAGCTGACTGCTGAACAACACAAGTTTGTACTGCACAGGTCCACTTACATGCAGATATTTTTCAATAAATATAGTATAGTACTGTAAATATATCTTATCTTCCTTATGATTCTTTTAAGTTTATTTATTTATTAAGAGAGAGTGTAGGGGCGCCTGGGTGGCTCAGTCGGTTAAGCGTCCGACTTCAGCTCAGGTCACGATCTCACGGTCCGTGAGTTCGAGCCCCGCGTTGGGCTCTGGGCTGATGGCCCGGAGCCTGGGGCCTGCTTCCGATTCTGTGTCTCCCTCTCTCTCTGCTCCTCCCCCGTTCATGCTCTGTCTCTCTCTGTCTCAAAAATAAATAAACGTTAAAAAAAAATTAAAAAAAAAAAAAAAAGAGTGTGTGCAAGCTAGCATGGGAGGGGCAGAGACAGAGAAGCAGAGAGAACCCCAAACAGGCTCCGCACTGTCAGCATGGAGCCTGATGCCAAGCTCGATCTCAGGAACTGAACTGTGAGATCATGACCTGAGCCAAAATCAAGAGTCGGACGCTTAACCAACTGAGCCACCCAGGCACCACCACCCCCACCTTATGATTTTTCTTATTAACATTTTCTTTTCTCTAGCTTACTTTATGGGAAGAATACAGTATGTAATATATGTAATATACAAAATATGTGTCAACTGACTTTATGTTATGGGTAAGGCTTCTAGTAGACAATAGGCTATTAGTAGTTAGGATTTGGGGGAGTCAACCATTATATGCAGATATTTTACTGCATAGGGGTCAATGCCCCTAACTCCCATGTTGTTTGGGGGGGGTCACCTGTATTACAACTCATTGTGCTGTCCTTTGATTGATGGACTAGATTTGATCTATGTTGGAAATATCTCCTTCTAGTTTGTCAGGAGTCTTCATTTTTCCTATGTTATCTTTGAGAACTTTGAGTTCTTAATTTGTTTCTGGTCAAATGTATTCATCTGGGTTTTTTATATCTAGCATTTTTGTCATATTTAAGAAAGGCTTCCTTCTCCAAAGTTACAGATCTGTTCTAAATATTTTAGTTTGACTTTTAAGTCTTCAAACTATTAGGAATACATTTTTGTGGCGGCTATTTTATTAGGTGGGAACAAGTTTAAAAGTTTATATTTTCTTGTTTAAAAACATTTTTATCATGGGGTGCCTGGGTGGCTCAGTTGGTTAAACAACTGACTTCAGCTCAGGTCATGATCTCACAGTTCAGGAGTTCAAGCCCCACATCAGATTCTGTGCTGACAACTCAGAGCCTGGAGCCTGCTTTGGATTCTGTGTCTCCCTCTCTCTCTGCCCCTCTCCTGTTCATGTTCTGTCTCTCTCTCAAAAACAAATAAACATTAAAAAAAATTGTTTAACTTTTTTATCATTATAAAGACCCTTTGTACCTCAACCCTGTTTTTTGTCTTAAAGACTTTTTTTTTAAATTATTTTAATTATACTACACTTCTTTGGCTTCATATTTGCCTTGTATATTTTCCCCACATTTTTACATTCAAATTTTCATGCCCTTGTGTTTTGGGTGCATCTTTTACAAAAAGTATGTAGATAGATTTTCTTCTTATTATTTTTTTAGTAATCTAACCATATTGCAAAAACTGGAAATTATCAATGAAATTTAACCTTCCAGATAGAACTCTCTTTTTATTTAATACAAGTAAAGACACAGAGGGTGCTTTCATATAAAAATAATAGGCTGGATTCTACCACACAATTGATTATTACTGTAAAGATAAATTAGTAGCTTTAAAAGAACTTAATTTTATCTCCAACCCAATTCTTTTAGAACAATATGTGTGGACACAGCCCTAAATATACACTGTATTTCTTGGATCATCTCAACTCTTATGAAGAAAAATCCTCCAATGAGAAACAAAAGTGGCTTTATCAAATGTGACAATAACACATTTAACAATATGTCCCAGTGGAGACTAATATAAGCAGGGCGAGTACCTAATTACTTAATCAGATTTTTTTATTGCATTTAGCAATGTAGTAACGAAACTGCCCAGGTATACCTAAAGAGGACTTTGAAAGATGTTCCTTCTGCCCTCCACCCTCACCAGGGAGCATTCCCTCTTGTTAGGAAGATTATTCATTATTCAAACCATTGTTAACAGTTCCCAAGGTCTGGACCAGCTGAGGAAGGTAAGAGATTATCCATAGGGAGACAAAGACGTCATACTTACAGGTTGTAAAAGAAGTCTTCTGGTCTTGGTTGGGCTCATCACATAAGTGGGTGTCACTGGCTTAGCTGGGTTGACCTGGCTCTACTCTATATGTCTTTTATCCTCCAGCAGCCTTGTTCACATAGACATTAGAGACAGCCTCTTTATCACCCTTGTTTATCACACTTTAAAGCCCCTTCTTGTATCACCCTTATTAAAAACCCATTGGCCTTTTAAAATGTCCTACAATCTAAATGAGCTTGGAGTCAGACTAGGAAGGCATCATAATGCTATAAAGCAGAGGGTGAAGATATTGGTAGGGGTGAAGTGGGGGGGGGGGGGGGTAGGGACATTAATGTAACCAATCTACCACAGAAGCTAATTTCTCTCCCTGACTCAGAAACTCAGAAATGGAGGATAGGAGCAAAACAATGAGCCTGTTTCAGAAAGGACTGACAGGGAACCATTGTCCTCAGGGAAAGGCAAGTTTTGGGTGAGACATGACCTCTCTAAAGGACAAGCTTGTCCTTTAGCCTAGGCCCCTCACCAATCTTTGCTTGCTCTTTGAATAGCTGGGGCATATAATTGCATTGAATCAATTTTTACAAGGAGAAGGAAGAAACCACGAAGAAGCAGGATCCTTTGTCTAATACTGAGTTATGGCAGGAAGCAAGATGATAAAGTGACAGTACCCATAAAGGAATGGTATATTTCTTCTCAGGGTTATAGAGAACTTTTGGGAAAAGACAAACCTCTTTTAACTGCTGTAAGGGAAGTGTTGATCCGTGATTTGCATAAGCTGTGGGCATCTCCTTTGAATTGTAGAAAAATTGCAAATTGGGAAGTACAGATACATCAAGCAGGAACAGCTAGATTTCTGAGGCACAACACCAAAGTACTAAAGAGCCTTGACTTGGGATAATGAAAAGTATTCATGATTTTCTTATTTTATATTTTAGGACATTCCCTTTATTGTTTCAGTTTCTGTGTGTGTGTGTGTGTGTGTGTGTGTGTGTGTGCATGTGTGATAGTCACACTACAAATTTGACATATAATTTTAGTTTATTTGGGTGGATTCCACAGTGTTATATTAATGCATGTTTTTGCATTCCGCTGCTAGAAAACAGGGCAATAAATCTTAGGAGATTCAGACCTAATCTCTCTTGCCATACTGGAATGAAAAGCTAGAATTTCTGCACATATTTTAAGCTGCCTCCTTCCTTAATGCATTGTGTCATGTTCTTAGCAGTTTCTCCCATAGAAGATAGGCTTTCAATGTGCATGTCGGCTTGGGGGAAATCTTGCTCCTATGTATTAACTGCTGACTCCTTTAATCCTGTTAGAATTTAATTTCCCTTGATTGAATGTGGTGTTATCACCAGGTGCTGAGAGGCCCTTTCCTATCAGTACATATAAATCCTGTTAGTCCTCCCCAGACTCCAGATGTTGCAGAGTCTTCTGAGGTCAGACTCTTCTAAAGGAGCACTTACTCTCAGGTTCATCCAATTCAGAGTGTGAAAGTCAAACTTCTGGACACAAATGTCTTGTTTATTTCTGTCCGGCGAAGTTATGGGGCTGAGGCATCGGTGCCTGCAGCCTGTGAGAGTCCCAGGAGTTTTCAATCACTTCTCAATAAATAACAAGTTCAAGGACTTTTAAAAAGCCTTACATTAAATTGTGAGGTGTTCACTGATTAGCAAGATACTGACCCATAAAAATCTCTATGGTTTTCAATTCTTCCAATTTTACTAAACAAAGCATTTCCTTTTTATATGTATGACCTGCTTTAACTGCTTATCCCAGGAAACTCTTCCCAGCAATTGCTGAGATTTGTAATGAAATCCATTCTCAGTGATCCCAGTGTCTTTGCTTCTCTGTGAGAGATTCTTCCTGCTCCCAGCTTCCTCTTTCTGCATCTCATTTGTTGGCCATTTCCTGCTAATTACCTTCCTCCACCAAACAAAAGAAAGCAGTTCTATTCACAGTCAGTTTTGCTACTTGTTAGCACCTCTAATTATTTTTTTCAAAAGTTTAAGAAGAAATTATTGGATAAATTGTATTTGAGCATCTGTGGATTTCAGGCATTAATTAAAATAAATCAGCTTTATTACTAACAATCAACTTTGGTAAATTTTAAGGCTTTAACTATTTAACTGACATCAATTTGGCCACCAAATGTGGTCTCAATATTCTGTAGATGCTGTAATTTAACCAATTTAACCATAATTCAGATAAAATACTTGTTCTCAGAGGAGTGAGGTTTTATTGTCAGATTTTTTCAAGGATCTCAAACTCCAAAACATTCAGGTCAGCTTTATGAAAGAATTGGGCCAGGTGGCAATGTGCTGATCGCAGGTCAGATCTAAAAATGGGGAAACCAGCTTTATTAAACAGCACAGCCATTGTTTCTGTGTAGGAATGCTGGTCCACTGCTGTCAGGATTTCTTTTTCCTTTTCTTTTTCAAGTAGTAATAGTATTTTGGATTTTTCTACAATATCTCATAATTTATAAATGTGAGCTTTCATACTAGCTTTATAAGCAATTAACCCACTACATTTACTACATACTTACCTTTCCAGCGAGATTTACTCTTTATTATACATTCTTATTACTAATTAGCACCCTTTCTTTTCAGCTTAAAAAAGTCCCTTTAACATTTCTTGTAAGGCAGTTTAGTGATGATGAACTCATTTAGCTTTTGTTTATCAGGAAAATTCTTTTCTTTTAAATTTTTTATTTTTAGAGAGAGAGAGTGTGTCCATACGTGTGTGAGTTGGGGAGGAACAAAGAGAATCTTAAGCAGAATCTACGCTCAGCATGCAGCCCAATGCTGGCCTCAATCCCCAAACCCTAGGATCCTGACCTGAGCTGAAATCAAGAGTCAATGGATGCTCAATTGAGCCACCCAGGTGCCCCTATCTGGAAAACTCTTTATCTCTTCCTGAATGTGAATGATAATGTTGTGGAGTAGAATGTTCTTGGTTGGAAGCTTTTGGGTTTTTTTTTTTTCTTTCAGCACTTTGAATACATCTTGCTACACCCTTCTGACCTGCAAAGTTTCTGCTGAAAAATCTGCTGCTAGTCTTATGGGGGTTCCTTCATACATAACAAATTGTTTTTCTCTTGTTACTTTTTATATTCTCTCCTCTCCTCGTCTTTAAGTTTTGACATTTTAATTATAATGTGCCTTGTGGTGGGTCTCTTTGGGGTCCAGTTTTCTTTTTTAATGTTTGTTTATTTTTGAGAGTGAAAGCAGGAGTGCAGGGTAGACACAGAGAGAAAGGAGACAGAGGATCCGAAGCAGGCTCTGCACCTACAGCCCCGACGCAGAGCTCAAACTCACAAACCAGAAGTTCATGACCTGAGCCTAAGTCAGATGCTTAACCAACTAAGCCACCCAAGTACCCCTGGGTTTCTCTTATTTGGAACTCTCTGGGCTTCCTGGGTCTGAATGTCCGTTTCCTTGCCCAGGTTAGGGAAGTTTTCAGCTATTATTTCTTCAAATAAGCTTCCTGCTCCTTTCTCTCTCTCATCTCCTTCTGGGAGTTCTATGATGCAGTTAGTCTGTTTGATGCTCTCCTATAAGTCCCTTAAGGTATCCTCACTTTTCATTCTCTTTCTTTGTACTGTGATTGACTGAGTTCCATTACCTTGTCTTGTGGTAGACTGATATCTTTTTTGCTTCATCTAGTCTGCTGTTGATATTAATGCCATGGAAATTAAATACTGGACTCCTAAGTCATTAATAGGCAAATTAAAAACAAAGTATTTTGAAATGTATGATAAAAATAAAACAAGGGGGACCTGGATGGCTCAGTCGGTTAAGCATCTGACTTTGGCTCAGGTCATGATCTCGCTGTTTGTGAGTTCAAGCCCTGCATCAGGCTCTGTGCTGATGGCTCAGAGCCTGGAACCTGTTTCAGAGTCTGTGTCTTCCTCTCTCTCTGACCCTCCCCCATTCATGCTCTGTCTCTCTCTCAAAAATAAATAAAAGTTAAAAAAAAATTAAAAAAAAATAAGACAAATCAAAACTTGTGGAACACAGCCGAAACTATGAAAAGAGGGAACTTTACAGCCATATATACAGAGAAGAAAAACTGATTATCAATTATGAAGAAGTTAAAAAAGAATTCAATGGGGATGCTAATTGGTTAAGCCACTATGGAAAACAGTATGGAGGTTCATCAAAAAATTAAAAATAGAATTACCATATGACCCAGTAATTCCACTACTGGGTATGGGGAACGCTAATTTAAAAAAAAGATATACATACCCCCATGTTTATTGCACTATTACTTACAATAGCAAAATATGGAAGCAACCCAAGTGTCCACCTATAGATGAATGGACAAAAGAAACTGATGTATATATACAATGGAATATTACTCTGCCATAAAAAGTAATGAATCTTACCATTTGTAACAACATGGATGGATCTAGAGAGTATAATGCTAAGTGAAATAACTCAGACAAAGAAAGACAAATGCCATATGATTTCACTCATATGTGGAATTTAAGAAACAAAACAAATGAATAAATAAAGAAAAAAGACAGATAAAAATAAAACAGACTCTTAAATACAGACAATAAAAACCAAACAGACTCTTTGGTGGTCACCAAAGGGGAGCTAAGTGGGGAGATGGTGAAATAAAGGGATTAAGAATACACTTATCTTGATGAGCACTGAGTAATGTACAGAATTGTTGAATTATTCATTATGTTGTATACCTGACATGAGTATAACATTGTGTGCTAATTATGCTTCAGTAAAAATAAAACATTTAAAAAATAGAAAATTAAACCTGAAAAAAGAGAAGGAAGTAAAAAGGTTGAGGAAGAAATTAATGAAATTAAAAGTAAATATAATATAGAAGGGCTCAACCAAGCCAAAAATTATGGTTTTTCGAAAGAACATGAAATTAATAAACCCCTGGCAAGACAGATAAAGAAATTCAAAAAGAAGCTTAAACCACCAATATACAGAGTGAAGACAATACTATCAGTAAAAATAATAATAATAATAATAATAATAATAATAATAATAGAAGAATATTGTGAAAAATGTTGTGGCAAAAATATTTGAAAATTTAGATATAGTTGGAATAACAAATCTTACTAAGTCTGTATTAACAAGAAAAAATAGAAAACTCAATGAATCTGATAGTTATTTAAAATCTAAATATGTAATTAAGAACCTTTCCACACCCAAAGAGTAACAAAAACAACAACAAACTTTAGACTCCAGATTACTTGACCCATGAATTCTACCAAATGTTTAAGAAAAAAGCAATCCCAATACACAGATTACTCTAGGTAACAGAAAAAGAGGAGAGTCACCTAGCTTCTTTTAAAACAGCCAAAACCTATAAGGACGTCATAAGAACGAAAAGTTATAAGCTTATTTCCCTGGTGAACACTAATGCAATCTAAACAAAATAGAAATGACCAAAGCCCAGCAAAATATACCTACAGTAATAATACATCATGACAAAGTGGAGGTTGGTCCAAGAATGCATGGGTGGTATACATTCACATCCCATTCAGTATCATTCACCACATGGAGAGAATAAAGGATAAAGCATTTGATAAAACTCAATATTCAGAATAAAAACTCAGAAAAGGTAACTTCCCTTGATAAAGAACATGTAAACAAGCTTTTCCTCTGATATTGTGAAGAAGACAAAGATCTGCTATCATACTTCCAGTCATTATTGTACCGGAGGCATAGCCAGTGCAGTAAAGGAAGAATAAAAAATGACAAGTGAAAAAATATAAAATGAAGGAATAAAATTTTCATGATATGCAGATGAAATAATTGTGCATATAGAGAATCCAAAAATAAAAATATTCATATTAATGAATAAAAACAAGGGCACTGGATACAAGAAATATTGAAGAATCATCTCAATCCTATATTCTATCAAGAAACAATTAGAGGGGCACCTGAGTGGCTCAGTTGGTTAAATATCTGACTTCAGCTCAGGTCATGATCTCACAGTTCCTGAGTTCAAGCCCCGCCTGGGGCTCTGTGCTGACAGCTTAGAGCCTGGAGCCTACTTTGGATTCTGTGGTCTCCCTCTCTCTCTGCCCCTACCCCACTTGCACTCTGTCTCTTTCTCTCTCTCTCAAAAATAAATAAACATTAAAAAAAAGAAACAATTAGAAAATGCTCTCTTTAAAATTGATATCTTTTACTTAGACACTGAATTTCCTGCATAACTCCTGCTAGCTTAGCTTCCTCTCTATGTTGGAGGAAATCTTAAGATTGATGCTGTGAATGCTGTTCACACTCCTTGGTATATTTAAGGTTTTATTCAAGTAACATATACTTTATGTTCTTGCTATTCAAAAGTACAGGTGTTTTTACCAAAGTGCTAATAAATGCTGAAATTTAATCAGTTAAAACAAGGATACCATTTATAACAGCATAACAAAAGTCAAACATCTATTAAAAAATCTAATGAAGAATTTGAAACCTCTACAGAGAAAAAAATCTAAAGAAAATCCTTTAAAAATCGATTTACTATTTTCCTATATCGAAAGACTCAACATGTTTAAGATGTTAATAATCCTAAAATTAATCTATAGGTCCAATGAAACCCCTTTAAAAACTGCCACCTTTTTAGTGGAAATTAACAAGCTAATACTAAAATTTATATGTGAATAGGGCCAAGTAATAGGGAAAAGAAACACTACCAATCTGGAAGATCAAACTCCCAGGTATGATGACTTAAACTACCTTTTTTCAAGATAAAACCTCAGTAAATAAATCAGAGTAGGATTGTCTGAAGGACAGATAAACAGATCAATGGAACAGAATATAGAGTCCAAAAACAGATCCAAGCATGACAGTTGATTTATGACAGAAGTGATACTACAGAGTGATAGCTAAAGGCTGTTTTTTCAATTAGTGGTTCTGGGTCAAATGTATATCCATATATAAAAATAAACTTGCCCATATTATCATCTACAGAAAATCAATTTTAGGCTGAGCACAATGGTAGGACAAAATATAAATGGTTAACAAGAAGCTTCTGGGACATAATATAGGAAAACACTTTCATGTGACTGGTATAAGAAAAAGTTACTTAAGCAAAAAGCACTACCCATAAAGAAATAGATAGATAAATAACACTTGATTATCACTAACTACCAAGAAATACATGGGCAAAATGAGAATTAATTAACTAATTCTGTTCATCTGTTCATCACAACACACAATTAAGGGAATGAAGAAGCAAGCCAGAGAATGGGTAAAGATATTTGTAGAATACATAACTTGTAAACACAAAGGATTTGTATTTAGAGAATATAAACATTCTTGCAAACCAATATTAAAGAAAAAAAAGGGGCAAATAGTCCAATGGAAAAATGGGGAAAGTTCCTGCATGGCTATTTTTAAAAAAGAGACCATCCAAAGGGCCATTAAACATATTAAAATGCACACGACTGCATTAATTATTGTGGAAATATAAATTAAAACCATACTGAGATACATATTATTACATACCCACCAGATTTGCAACGATTATCCAGAATGACAATATCAACAGTTGGTATATGTATGGAATAATCAGATCTCTCACACATTGCTGGTGGAAATATAAAATGGTACAACCACTGTGGAAACCTTTCTGGCAGGTTCTCATAAAACCAAACATTTATTTACCATATCACCTAGCAATCATACTCCTAGAACTCAATAGAAATGCAGATATATGTGCAACAAAGGATATATAAAAAAGTGATTATAGTAACAGTATTTGTAATATCCATAAATTTGAAGCAAGCCAAATGCCTATCAGTGGTATTAAAATGAATAAATAATTTGACTTGTATCCACACAGTCACTGCCTATCAATGAAAATGAATGAACTTTCATTACTTTGAATGACCTGAACAAAAGAAACCACTCATGAAAGAGAACATACTATAATATCCCTTTACATAAAGGTTGAAACATTATTAGAAGATATCCCTTTAGGAGAGACTAAGGACACAGTTACTCTAAGGGTCACAAAAGTAGCTTATGGGATAGAATACAGAATTGCTTTACTTTTCTGGCCTGGGTATATTCACTTTGTGGTAATTCATCAAATTAGACATATATGATTTGTTCACATTCCTCAATGTATGGTATACTTCAAAAAGTATTCAAAAATGTAAATTGGTGTCCAATGTTTATAGCAGCACTATCAACAACAGCCAAAGTATGGAAAGAGCCCAAATGTCTATCAACAGATGAATGGATAAAGAAGATGTGGTATATATATATATATATATATATATATATATATATATATACACACACACACACACACACACACAATGGAGTATTACTCAGCAATCAAAAAGAATGAAATCTTGCCATTTGCAACCACATGGATGGAACTGGAGGGTATTATGCTAAGCGAAATTAGCCAAAGAAAGACAAATATCATATGACTTGACTCATGACCATAAGGGAACAGATGATCATAAGGGAAGGGAAGCAAAAATAATATAAAAACAGAGAGGGGGACAAAGTATAAAATACTGTGAAATATAGAGAACAGAGGGTTGCTGGAAGGGTTGTGGGAGGGGGAATGGTCTAAATGGGTAAGAGACATTAAGGAATCTACTCCTGAAATCATTGTTGCACCATATGCTCACTAACTTGGATGTAAATCAACAATAAATAATTTTTTAAATGTAAATTGGTGCAACCATAGTGAAAACCAGTATGAAAGTTCCTCAAAAAATTAAAAATAGAAATACTATATGATCCAGTAATTCCACTATTGGGTATTTACCCATAGAAAATGAAAACACTAATTCAGAAAGAGGTTTGTACCCCTATGTTTATTTCAGCATTATTTACAATAGCCAAGATATTGAAGCAACTCAAATGTTGATCGACTGATGAATGGATAAAAAAGATGTGATATAGATACAGATATAGATATACATATAGATATAGATATTTATATATCAATTATAAACAATGAAATATTTATATAATATGTACTATATATGTGTATATATACATACTGTGGCACACGTTGACTTGGACACCTTTTGAAATAAGTACCAGTTCTACTATTCTCATACTTTTAACTCAGCAATACAGATTTATAATATGCAATGTGCTTTCAAATTTCCCCCTATCTACAATATAAATAGTGACCATAAGGGGCGCCTGGGTGGCTCAATCGGTTAAGCAACTGACTTTGGCTCAGGTTATGATCTCACAGTCTGTGAGTTCGAGCCCTGTGTCAGGCTCTGTGCTGACAGCTCAGAGCCTGGAGCCCGTTTCAGATTCTGTGTCTCCCTCTCTCTCTGCCACTCCCCTGCTTGCACTCTGTCTCTCTCTGTCAAAAATGAATAAACGTTCAAAAAACATTTAATAAATAATGACCATGAGATCAGTGACTGAGATTTCCTAACTGCTGGTGACATTTTGGAGATGGAAAATATTGACCTATCCTACCACCAACTTGCATCACTGTTTCTTCCAATATGACATAAAAATCCAAAAAATCACAGGATGGCAATATTTGAACAAAGGACCCCATTGTCTTGTGCTTCACATCCACTGTCTGTCCATTTCTACCTGTTACATTTAATCTGTTTATAAACTCCACACCTAGAAGAAGCCAATACATCTTGCCAAATTATTCACCAGGGTCAATTCTGCATTTACATTGCCTTTTCATCTTAAAAATTACAAAAGGAGTTTGGCTTCTTTTTGTTTCAATTTTCCCTATAGCATCACCATTCAATGTTTGCATTTGACAACCCTGCAGGAGGTCTGGATTAACAGCCAGCATGATGCGTCCATGCTCTGTAAGACTACTGCTCTCAATTGTGAAATCATATATACGGTAAACCCTTGGTTTGCAAGCACAATTTGCTCCAGAAACATGCTTGTAATCCAAAGCACTTATATATCAAAGTGAATTTCAAGAACTGTTGGCTCAGTTGTGATCATGTGACATTTGGCATCACATACTACTCATACTGCAAGACCTCGCTTGTTTATCAAGTTAAAATTTATTAGAAATATTTGTCTTGCAGGACAAGTTATTCACAATCCAAGGTTATACACACACACATGCACACACACACAAAGTAAGTAGAATGTGTATAGTTAATATGGTGACACATAACAAAATCACATAAACACAAAATTAAGCTAAATTATTTCAAATCATAAGCAACCACTCCATGGTAATAGTATGGATACTTTGATGTATTCAGTGTACCTTAGTTGAAGTGAACCAGAGGAAAAATTTCCCTTGTATAGGAAATTACCACTCTATCCCCAAATAGCAATATTTCTTATGCTTACTTTATAAACCATGATTCAATGGCCTATGAGTAGTGCCAAGAGGATTTCACAGCCTGAGCCCACCGGTCCACTGGGACGTTGTCAGGAAGTGATGACACTCTACTTCCACCTCAAAATGCCTCTTAGCTGGTTTGTGGAGTTATTCCCTGACACTGCCTCATGGGCACTCAAAGCCTTCATGTTACTGTACCCTGCCTTTATCATTTAGCCATCCAATGGCTTTCCCTTTCCCCAGGACTTCTCTTAGGGTAACCCCATGCTCTAATATCAGCCACCTCTGATGGCTGAATTGCATCAGGATGGAAGTCTGAGACACTGCCATCACTATCTCTCTGTCCCATGTGTGGGCACAAGCCCGATCTTGATTCCTCGAACACACCAGAGGCCAGGCTGTAACTTTTTTTTTTTAAGAGAGAGACAGAGCATAAGTGGGGGAGGGGCAGGGAAAGAGGGAAACACAGAATCTGAAGCAGGCTCCAGGCTCTGAGCTGTCAGCACGGAGCCGGACACAGGGCTTGAACCCATGAACCGCGAGACCATGACCTGAACCGAAGTCGGACGCTTCACCGACTGAGCCACCCAGGCGCCCCCAGGCTGTAACTTTTAAGAAGGTGTCCTGGAAGTTTGAATGGAGGAGGAGTATGATCACAGACTATTTGGCAACAACAACACAAGCCCAGCTCCATCTAAAATAAAATCTCAACTCGGCCAGCCACTGGCTTATTAAAGCCTACACTCACCAGGTCCATTTCAGGCTTCTCTAGGCTCTGGAGTCAGAGCTAAACAAAGAAATTTTGATTTTCAGAGAGAGGAAGATTCTTATATACTCTTCCTTAAAGTCTATGTAATGGGCTGAAAGACATACCAAAAAAAGACATGTCTATACCTTAACTCCTGTGATTATGTGGCAGAAGGTATGATTATCCTATGGATCTTGAGAGTAGGAGCTTATCCTACATTATCTGGATGGACCCTAATGTAATTGCATATATCCTTATAAGAGAGAAGCAGAAGGAATTTTGAGGCAGGTATACAGAGGAGACACACAAAAGGAGGCAATGTGACCCCAGAGGCAGAGATTAGAGTGATGCGGCCTTAAACCAAGGCATGCCAACACCACCTGAAGCTGGAAGAGGCAATAAATGGAATCTCCCTAAAACCTTTGGAGGATCTGAGATGGCCCTGGCAAAACTTCCATCTCATACTTTTGGCTTCTAGAACTGTGAGAATACATTTCTGTTGTGTTAAGCTACCAAGGTTATGGTAATTTATTACAGTAGTCCTCAGAAATGAGTACAATCTACCTCTCCAAATTTTTATTCTTTCCTCCAGATTAACCCCTTTCGTTTCAGAAGCAGAACCCAACACACTCTGGATAAGGGACTGGGCTCTTCTTGTGAACTGAGATTATTTCATTGGGCCCTGAATTGGTATGGCTACGGCCCAGGTCACCAGAGTGTTTCAAAATAGTAAAAACTTGGGCATTGTTTCCTTTATTTGGAAAACAATAAAATCAGGTTTGTGTAGGCAGTGATCAGTGTTTCTCGGCCTCAACCATCTGTAAGAACCATGCACTGGGCCACCAGCATTTTGTTGATGCTTACTGTACCTAGTACCTGCAGAGAAACTAAAAGCCAACTTCTGCAAAAGGGAAGAAGACCTGGGGAGCTTTCTAGAACTCTGTCTGCCCTTCCATCCTTCCAAGAGCCAGGGGTTAGTATTGTTTTAAGTGAAATTCGCTTCTCATCCCATTCTTTTCATGATTCCAACATCACTAGAGCTGTCCCAACCTTTAACTCAGAGGAAGAAAAGATCAGAGATATGAATGTTATGCAAAACAAAATGGTGGACTTGCATGCAGAAAAGAAGAAATTTACAGAAAGCAAAAACAAAGGCCCATGCATAATCTACTCACGAATCTATGACTAAAAAAGAGTTTGATCTTAGTTCTTACAGAACTAAGTGGAAAGATAGAAGCGAAGGCTTTAGTGGGTGATTGATTGCCAAGATAATTGACTAAAAAAATATCAGTTCCCTTCAGAAGAAACCCAACTTCAGTGTCTCTGATAAGAAGCTTGGAAAGGAGCTTACCTGTGCTTTATTTTCTCAAGTCTTGGTGTCACAATCTTATCTGTTGCCACTTTATTACACATTCCCTGGTATTAGCACTTAGAATTTCCATACTCACCCCACTGTTGGTCTAAGGTTTTATAGTTGGCAAATCTGAACTGGAAATTCCATGTTGTCCTGGAAAGGGGTTGGGTGAGTCAGATCTGAGTTCAAGTTTAGATTTAGCCACTTCGTAGACATGAGGGCTTATGAAAGTTACTGGTTATTTACCTTCTCTAATATATATTTGCTCAACTGGCTAAGACAGGAAACACATTTATATTACAGAACTTCTATAAGAAATAAATACAAGGATATTTGTGAGGCTGCTTTGCCCCCTACAGGTGCCTACATCCTGGTATGAGCATAATACACTACATTTTGCTGTGTACACAAAATAAGAATTATAGAGGGTGGTAATTATGGGTGATGCTTCTTGTAGACCTGGGGTTAGCATAGTTTCAACAAAGGACCATATAGTGACTATTTTAAGCTTTGAGGCCATGTGGTCCCTGCCTGACCATTCAACATGGTTCTTGTAATGTGAAAGCGGCCAAAGGCAGTAATAAATAAAAGGAATGTGGCCATGCTATTATAAAACTTAGTTAAAAAAAATAGTGATATTTCAGTCTATTTAGGTGCTATAACAAAATATCACAGACTGAGTAGCTTATAAACAAGCTAACTAAATAAACATTTATTCCTCACACGTATTTATTTATGGAGGTTGGAAGTCCGAGATCAAAGTGCCCTTATGGTTGCATTCTGGTGAGGGCTTTCTTCTTAGTTCATATTGGGCAACTCTTGCTGTGTCTTCACGTGGTGGGATAAAGGACTTCCCTAGATCCCCTTTTATAAGAGTATGAACACCATTCATGAGGGCTCTGCTCTTATGACCTAATCGCTTCACAAAGGCCCCACCCTCTTAATACCATTACCTCTGGGATTTAGGATTTAACTCATGAATTTTGGGAGGATACAAACAAGTGGCATCCCAGACTTGCTGTGGGGCATAGTTTGCTGGCCCTAGCTATAGAGCCTCTCTGATCATCATTGGAAAACCTAACTGTCCCATATGATGTCCACCTCAAACATTAAGCAAGAATTCCTGAATCCAAAATCCCACCTAATGATTCCTTATCAGAATGAATGTACTCATAACTTAGCTGGTAGTACTTGCTGGTATTACCTAAAGATAAAAGTTAGACTTTTACCATTTAATACATAAATTATTAACTCTCCCATTTGTTACTAAAACCGTATTTTTCAACTTTTATTTTTTTAAAGTTTATTTATTTTGAGAGAGAGGAAGCACACGTGCAGGAAAAGGGCAGAGAGAGGGAGAGAGAGAGAATCCCAAGCAGGCTCTGTACTGTCAGCATGGACCCTGATGTGGGGCTAGAAGTCATAAACCGTGAGACCATGACTTGGGCCAAAGTCGAACACTTAACTGAGTCACCCAGGTGTCCCAATATTTTTCGACTTTTAAAGAACTTTGCTTGATTTTAGTATTCTCATTAATTACAAACATAATTAATTTGATATTATCTTTCTAAATGATAGCCTTTTAAAAAATGTAAAATGATAGGCACCTTGTGAATATTCAAATACCTTTCCAGGATCAACACACTCTATATATTCCTGAATTCACCACCCTTTTAAAAAACATTTTTTGGGGTTCTTTGATGGCTCAGTCAGTTAAGCATCTGACTTTGGCTCAGGTCATGATCTCATGGACCGTGGGTTCGAGCCCCATATCAGGCTCTGTGATGACAGCTCAAGAGCCTGGAGCCTGCTTCGGATTCTGTGTCTGCCGTGGTCTCTGTCTCTGTCTCTCTCTCTCTCTCTCTCTTCCTCATTCTCTCTCTCTCTCTCTCCCTCCCTCCCTCCCTCAAAAATAAATAAAAATTAAAAAAAAATTTTTAGGGGTGCTTGGGTGGCTCAGTCAGTTGTGTGTCCAAGTTCAGCTCAGGTCATCTCAAGGCTTGTGAGTTTAAGCCCCATGTCAAGCTCTGTGCTGACAGCTCAAATCCTGGAGCCTGCTTCAGATTCTGTGACTCCCCTCTCTCTGCCCCTCCCCACTTGAGTTCTGTCTCTCTCTTTCAAAAATAAACATTAAAAAAAATTTTAATTTTTAAATATTTTTGTAGAAAAGACAGGGATATAGTAAAGTCAATGAATCTTAAATCTCAATTAACTTGTACATATGCATACACCTTTATAACTCCCCAGAACAAAATCTAGAGTATTTCCAGCTCTCCAGAAGTCTCCTTGTACCCCTCTACATAAGTATAACCTGAAGGGTAACATCACTCTTTTACAGATTTTTAAAGCTCCAAGTAACCCAGACTACCAAACTCTCTCCCTTTTATTTTCTAAAAGGACTAAATTGATCAGACCTAGTTTTCTCTCATTTTGTCTTACCTCCAAATGTTCTGTGCAATGAAACATTTGATAAACTAACCTCTTCTGCAGAAAACCCACCAACTTACCAGGTGTGCAAACAAGAATCGCTCTCTATGGCTGCCAGGGTCATTTTCCTTGGAAAGACTTCTCATGTTTGGAAGACATGTTGGCAGAACTCCAGTTCACAATCCAGCACATGTCATCAGCCCAGCAATTTCACATTTTTTTGCCAAAAGTTCCCCAATTTTGCCCTTGAACTGCTGCAGCTTCTTAAAAGATATGTTACTGAGCAATTTGTGCAAATTAAATTTCGTTATCTTCTTAAAATGCAGTATTTTAACAAACCCTGAATGTAAATTTTTTAAAAGGAGACTGCAGTTGGAAGGCAAGAATTTAATGGCAAATTTTTATGAAAAATGAGGAAATTTTAAAGTTACTCTTTAACTATCAATATCCTCATATATCCAATTTATTTTTAAGCAAGCTGCACCTATAGTGTGGATGGTAATAAATCATGTTCAGAATCCCAACACATCCCTTTAAAAGGCCAGGAGTGTGTGTTGGGAGAAGCACTTGAAATTTTACTCAAGGTGGTGAAATTTAACCACTCTATTAAATATTGAGAATTTAACCAAAAGAGTTAATGTGGCTAATTACCTGGGCAGACAAAACCTGGCCTGTCTAAAAGTAAATTAAAACTAAATGGTTTGAACTCCCATTTCTGACCAAGATGGAGTATAGGGATCAGATTTATGCTACCACCTGAAACAACCAGAAAACAGATAAGATATACAAAACTTATTTCAAGAAATTGAGTATAAAGGACAGTGAACCCCAAGAGACAGGAAACAAACAAGGTCAGCCCTATGATTGTCTCAGCTAACTGCCTGGAGAGTTTTCAGTCCATGGCACATATCTCTCTTGAGAACACAGGATGAGACCAGCAGATTCTCTGAGTTGAAAAGACAGAGATGAGAGTCTTAGAGACCAATGCAATTAAAGTCCACTGAACAGATGATCAGAGAAGGCAGAACTGAATACAGAGGGAGCCCAAGATAGAGGCAGAAGGTTCCACTTGAGTTTTCAGTTGAGTACTGATCAGTACATATGTGTGAAGAAACACCTAGAGATGAAAGCTACAATGTCTGAGAAGAAAATAACACTGGATGGGATTAACAGCAGATTAGATATGAAGAAAAAAATAGTAAACTTGGACACAGCAAAAGAAGTGATGCAAAATGAAATAGAAATAAAAAGAGAACAATGAGGACACCTGGGTCGCTCAGTTGGTTAAGCATCCGACTCTTGATCTTGGCTCAGGTCATGATCGCACAGTTCGTGAGTACAAGCCCCGCATCAGCCTCTGTGCTGACAGTGCAGAGGCTGCTTGGGCTTCTGTCTCTCCTTCTGTCTCTCTGGCCCTCCCCTGCTCACTCTCACTCTTTCAAATAAATAAACTTAAAAAAAAGAACAATGACAGTAAAGCAGAACATCAGTGAGCTGTGCAACATCTTCAAATGGCCTCATGTATGTGTGAGGCAAATGCCCAGGGAAAGGAGATAAGGGGATACAGAAAAAAAATATTCAAATGGTAAAGCTGAAAGTCTCCTAAGTTTGATGAAAAATGTCAGATCTGAGCAGTTCAAAGAACTCAACCCCAACAAACAAAAGGCAGATGACATCACAGTATATTATAATCAAATTACTCAAAATCACTGAGAAAGAGAAAATGTTAAAGGCATGAGAAAAAAAAGAAAAGATATATACAGAGGGACAAAGATAAGGATGATGTAAATGTACAAAAAAGATGGCACAGCCTGACCAAGTAAGGTTTGCTCAGGAATACAAGGTTGGTTTAACATTGAAAAGTCAATGTATGTCACTATATTAGAAAACTAAGAAAAACCATATGATCATCTTAATAGGTGCAGAGGAAAACATCTGACAAAATCCAACATCTGTCCCACTAAAAACTCCCAATGTAGCAGGAATAGAAGGGGATGTCCTTAACCTAATAAAAGGCATTTATCCAAAACCTACAGCTAATGTCATACTTCGTATTTAAAGACTAAATTCTTTCCACTTAGATATGAAAAAAGGCAAGGACATGTACTCATCATTTCTATTCAATATTGCATTTAGAAAATCCGATGAAATCTTTTAAAAATCTACTAAAACTAATAAGTAAGTTTACAAAGACTTTAGAATACCAAATCCATGTCTGAAAAGGAAGATTAGAAAGAAGGAATTACCAAGAGACATGGCAAAACTTTTGGAAGTGAAGAAGGTGTTCATTATCTTGATGCTGGTGCTGGATTCATGGATTTATACATTTGTCAAAACATTGAATTTCAGTATATGCAATTTATCATATGTCAATCATACCTCAATAAAGTTGTTTTTTTAAAAAAATAAATTATGTTCCCTTGAGATATTTTCCATCTTCTTTGGGAATTTTGTCTTCAAACTCACTGCCAAACAACATCTATATGAAACAAGAGGTTATACTCTGAATATAGAAACAGTATATTCAATATTTTATAATTCAGAGAAACACCAAGGCTAATTCTTTTTGTTTTAATTTTTTTTAACGTTTATTTATTTTTGAAAGAGAGAGAGACACGGAGTGCAAGCAGGGGAGGGTCAGGGAGAGGGAAATACAGAATCCAAAGCAGGATCCAGGCTCTGAGCTGTTAGCACAGAGCACAATGCGAACTCGTAAACCATGAGATCATGACCTGAGCCGAAGTCAGATGCTCAACCAACTGAGCCATCCAAGTGCCCCTTTTTAAGGGTAATTTTCTATGAGGAAAATAATCGCTTATCCATAGTAGATAAGGAAGTCCTACTCTCTTATTGTGATTGCTCACAAATGTGTTTGTCTAAGAGAATCCATAAAGATTCACCCAATTTCACCAGTGTACTATGTTTTCTAAATGTTCTTGTCATTACATTCAACTGCAGATTACACGGATTACACGGACTTCTACTCTCTGTGTTGCTGGAGTCTGGACTAGACCAACCTATTTCGTGAGGCCCTAAATAATAATATGAATAAACCACTACTCAATGAAAATACAGATTCAAAGCACCAAAGAATTTTAAGTTTCAACTTCTCTAAACATCTCAGAATCCTACAGAGGTATTTCTGGGCTTCCCAATTCCCTCCTTCAAATGTTCCTTTATGAATATTTTCAAGTCCTTTTATAACGGTTTTTAAAAACCACATCTATTAAAATAGGCTGAATATACTGAGGATTACAAATGTTTTAATTTATGCTTGTGGGCAACTCATTTTTGGGCAATTCTCTAAATAAAAGCCCTCCTGCTGCCTCAGTTTAATTAAAGTGTGTCCTGGGTGTGCAGAGGCTCCCCGTGTACTTGAACTTGGTGTAAATGTGTTGTGGAAATGAAAGGTTGCTGTTCCGCACTGACCTTTTGTGACTTCAGGCCTGTGCACGTCCATCTACTTAAAAATGTACAAGTAAGTTCAAACCTACAGAACAAGGACACTGTGCTCTATTAAATACTAGTGAGACCCAGGCAAATCAGCTTAGCATACCTTCCTGTTGTGAAATCCCAGCTGGTTGTGCAACAAGAGAATGTATAATATGCTTCATCAGGGTAAAAATATATTACGCAAAATTTTATATTCATTATATTTTAATGTGGTTCTTATCTATTTTATTTTTAATACTTTTTACTGTTCAGGTCAAATGATGGTTATTTAAGTGAGAAATGGATTGCTGATTGTAAACGGACTATTTGAATGAAAATCTGATGATGCAAATGACAAGATCAAAAATGCTCAAGATGAAACTTGGAACAAATCATGTTCTGTTAGCACCAGGTGGATTCTTAAGCTGATGTGAATCACACTGAAAACAGTATGTGAAAACAAACAGGTGCAAAAAAAAAAATGCTCTCATAGTTACTTGTAAATAAAAAATAATAAAACCATAGTATAGGCAGTATGAACTTATTCCTAAACATTGCAGGGAAGGAACCATTATTTTTTCATTTTTCTAAACTAAATTTCATCTGACTCCAAGCCATGCAGAGTGAAATCTGCCATTTTCCCTATTGCTTCTTTGGCCACATTCTGTTGCCCTAAGTGCTGATATCTCTCGAGGTCTGGGCACTCATACTAAGAAGTTGAGCTGTGTCCCAGCTCATCTGCATATGGCCTTGACCAAAGGGGACTCCTAGATTCTGCTCCCAGAATCTGAAGCTTCCTGATAATGGCGCAGGCATGTTCTTGGCAGAACCAGAGATCCCGCCACCTCACAGAGCACTGAATGGCAGCGGGAAGCAAGTTCCCGTCATGATGCCAGCCACATCCTTCCCCCTCCTACAGTTCCTCTTCTCCTAATACAGTCTACTCTAGAACCCACTTAGAAAGAGCCAAACTTTCAAAGACAACTGCTAGTTCTCCCTTGGGGCCAGAGAAACTCAGACAGCACCACACAAAGTCTTCCTAGCTGCTACCAGGGCCCAAGTCTTCCATGTTCCATGTGATGCCTGGGTTTGCTGAGGGAGTCTGGAGGGGCTGCAGTGACCAGAATGGGAGGAGACACTACCTTTCATTCTTTTTCAGATGCCTATGGGAGAAAGCCAGATGATTTTTCCATCCTCCATGTCATTCTCGGATGATAGTTATTTGTTATCAGGGCTCACCTTTAGAATTTTTGCAAAATAACCCTATAGCCATTCCTATCCAGTAAAAATGGAATTTTTAAGCAAAATCGTCTCAGCCTAAAAATAATTATTTAACCTTTACTCACCATAAATCAAACCACTAACCCTTGTCAGAAATTTTATGAAAAAAGACAATAAAATGGTCTTCATTCAATGTAAATGACTGCTTTTCCATTTTTCTACATTTTCATGCATTTAAAAATTGTGTATATCTATTTTTGTAAGTTTTTTTTAATATATTAATTCTTGAGAGAGAGAGAAAGTGAGCCAGTGCATGAGCAGGGGAGGGGCAGAGAGAGAGAGGGAGAGACAGAATCCCAAGCAGGTGCCACTTTCATTGCAGACCCTGACACAGGGCTCAACTCAAGAACCATGAGATCATGACCTGAGCTAAAATCAAGTTGGACACTTAACCAACTACCCCATATTTTTTAGATATATGAAAAAATAGAAAAATTGAAAGGCAGTAACTTACACAGAATGATATAGATAGATAGATGATAGATAGATAGATAGATAGATAGACAGATAGATAGATAGATGTGTACATATGTATGTAATTTTCTTTCCTCTTTAGGAAATACAAGTGTTAAAACCAGCATTTTCTTCATAAAGTGTACCTTTTACACTTGGAACACTATCTTTTTCTGTCCTCTTTCACCCCTTTTTTAAATTTAAAATTTTTTTTAAATCTTGTAGTTATGTTTCTGCCCTCATTTTTATAGCCTGCGAATAATGTCATCTTCTGTAAATGAATTTAATCATTTCTGTTTTTCATAAGAGAATTCAGCCTGTTCTCATTTAAAATAACAATTAAGCATTGATTTTATTCTGTTCACCTTTCTTTACATTTTCCTTTTTTCTTTTAACTTCACTTTCTCAACTTGCAATCTTTGTTTCTTTGGACATTGAAGTGTACTTTCTACTTCCTACAGTGATTATCTTCAAAATGCCAGCAGTCATTAACAGACACACATTTCTCTATTATAGGAAAGCGACTTACCACTTATTTCCCTTCCCAAAACATTCTCTTCTTGCCATTCCAATAAAATGAGAGCTTCAGACATTTTATTTTTTAAAACCTATTTTAGATGGAATGTTTCACATGTAGGAAAACACATAGCTCTTTGGTATACAGTTGCAGGAATTTTGCATCCGTATGTGGTCTGGGAACCACCACCAGGTCAAGATATTTCCATATTTCAGCAGCCCTGAAATTCCTTCAGGCCCCTTCTGAATCAACACCCACCATATCCCTACCAATGCAGTCACTGTCCTGATGATTCTTGAGCTTTTAATAAAAGCAATCCTATACTGTGTTCCTTTGTGCCTGGCTTCTTTTATTCAGCATTATGATTTTGAGATTCATAAAAACATCTGTCAGGAAATCACTCTTTTTACTATTGAGCATATTTCATTATATGAATAAACCACAATTCATTTATCCTTCTCTCACTGATGGACATTTGGGTTGTTTCCAGTTTGAAGTTATTATTAATGACACTGTCACGAACATTCACATATGTGGTTTAGGTAGACACATGCCCTCATTTTTCTTAGGCATATATCTAGGTGTGGGATTGCTGGGTAATAGTGCATATTTAACTTTATTAAAAAGTGCCAAATATTATAGTTAATAATACTATATGCTTATTTGAAAGTACCCAGGAGAGTATATCCTGAAAGTTCTCATTGTGAGAAAAAAAAAAATGGTAACTATGTATGGTGTGGACTTACTGTGCTCATCAGTTTTCAATATATACAAATATTAATGCATTACACTGTTTACCTGAAACTAATATATACTATGTCAATTATACCTCAATTTTAAAAAATCTGCCAAGGGGTACCTGGATGGTTCAGTGGGTTAAGCATCAGACTCTTGTTTTCCACTCAGCTCATGATCTCATGGTCGTGAGATCCAGTCCCGCCAGCTTGGGATTCTCTCTCTCCCTCTCCCTCTGCCCCTCCCCTGCTCACAAATGCGCTCTCTCTCTTAAAAACAACAACACAACTGTCAAAAGATTTTTCCAAAGTAGTTTTACCAATTTGCATGCTGATTAGTAATATATGAGAATTTCCATAATTCTGAATCTATTCCAACACTTGCTATTGATGGTCTCTTTAATTTTGGGCATCCCCATAAGTTTATAGTGACATCTCACTGTGTTTTAATTTGAATTTTCCTGACACTAGTGATGATGAACACCGTATGTTCTTTTATGACACACATTCAACTCTTTTGTCATTTTTAAAAATTAGTGTTTCTGTCTTACTGGGACTTTATGAGGATAAAATATTCATAGGATGTATATCTCTAAGAATGAGTAAAGAGGATACAAAAGGAACTCATTTAAAATCAGTAATAAAATGATTCCATGCAAAATAAAAGGGGAAATTTTTTAACATGCAATTTATAATAGAAATCTGAATAACCCATAAACATGAAAAGATGTTCCACCTTATTGAAAAGTTAGAAAATGCAAATTAAAACATTCATGAACCATCAGGAACTTTAATCAATTGGGCAAAAACCAAAAGTGTGAGAGAACTGAGGGTTAGTTAGGATAGTGAAAATTGGGAACCTTTATAAATTATAAATTGGAACCAAAGCCTTGAAGATGCACTGGACAGTATCTAGAAAACATGAACATGCACATCATTAATATTTGGCCATTTTGCTTCATGGTATATATACACTACAACACATGTAGAAAAGTGCTCAGTGTAGCCTTGTTTATACAGCGAGAATTTGGGAAAACGTGAATAATCAACAATAGAAAAAGGAACACAGAATTGTTCTAGAGCAGTGGGGTAAACTACACATAGATATGTTTCACATGGACAAACCATGGGAATGTGATTTTGAATGAAGACAAGCGATACATGATCATTTACAGAGTGCTTTTATTTTGTTTTATTTCATTTTATTTCATTTTATTTTATTTTATTTTATTTTATTTTATTTTATTTTATTTTGAGAGGGAGAGGGAGAGAGGGAAGAGGAGAGAGAGAGAGTGTGAGCACATGCAAGCAGGGAGAGGGACAGAGGGAGAAAGAGAATCCCAAGTAGGCTCACTCAGCGTGGAGCCCGAAACAGGGCTTGATCCCACAAACTGTGAGATCACAACCTGAGCCAAAATCAAGTCGGAAGTTTAACCAACTGAGCCGCCCAGGTGCCCCACAGAGAGCTTTTTGAAAGCATGATAAATTACATAGTATTGTTTAAAAGTGAGAAATAAGATATACATATTGTTCTAAAAAATCTGGTGCCTATACTAGCAACATCAGCATTTCCTGAAACATGTTAGAAATGTAAATTCTTGGGGTGCCTGGCTGGCCCAGCCAGGAAAGCATGCAACTCTTGATCTTGGGGCTGTGAGTTCGAGCCCCACATTGGGTATGGAGATTACTTAAAATTAGACATGTAAATTACTGGGACCACCCTCAGACCTACTGAATCAGTATCTCTTGTGGGGGGGGGCCAGCAATCTGTTTTAACAAGCCCTGAAGTAGATTCTGAGGCTTGCTAAAGCTTGGGAAATATAGATTATAGACCTACATTTTATTTTATTTTCAATGTTTTTAAGTTTACTTCTTCTGAGAGAGAGAGACAGCATATGAACAGGGGAGGGGCAGAGAGACAGAGAGAGACAGAGAGAGAGAGAGAGAGAGAGAGAGAGAGAGAGAGAGAGAGAGAGAGAAGGAATCCCAAGTAGGCTCTGTACTGCCAGTGCAGAGCCCAATGCAGGGCTTGACCCAACAAACCAGGAGATCCTGACCTGAGCCAAAATCATGAGTTGGAAGCTTGACTGAGCCACCCAGGTGCACATGGACCTATTTTTTTTTTTAACATTTATTCATTTTTGAGAGACAGAGAAAGAGGATGAGTGGGGAAGGGGCAGCGAGAGGGAAACACAGAATCCAAAGCAGGCTCCAGGCTCTGAGCTGTCAGCACAGAGTCCAACGTGGAACTCGAACCTATGGACTATGAGATCATGACCTGAGCTGAAGTCAGACATTTAACTGACCGAGCCACCCAGGTGCCACAAACCTATATTTTACATAGATACCTATTTACTAAAAATAGTATAGATAGCCAGAGGAAATAAAAATATCCTGCCAATGGTTGTCTTTGGAGTTGCTCAAATATCTGTAATGTCATGTCTATAAATATAAAAATAAATCTGAAGCAAGAAGCATGAAACACTAACATCTGTTACTTATTAGTGGTGCGTATGAGGGTCTTTGTTAAGTTATTCTGCATCCTTCTGATTTTTTTGAACTTTTCAAAATAAAAAGGAGCTACAGAGAGCACAGGGTTTGTGGTTACTGAATAGTGCAGGGATTTAATGTGTTAACCGAAACATCTTAGTTCTTTCTCCGTCTTCACATTTAATTAAGAATACCTTGAGATTGCAAGGCAAAATCTTTTAAAAACAAAACAAAAGAACCCATGATTTTGTAATCATTTACACTTGTTAAATTTACTGTATCAAACTTTTCGTGATTCTGCGCTCAAAACAATGTAGAGAAATAAATCAGAAAGCAGAGTGGATACTAAATTATAACTGGCGTCTATATAATCTCTATTTTAGCTCTTTAATGTGATCAGAACATTGCTATCATTGATGTAAGAAAAGTTAAAAAAGAAAATTAGAAAATACACTTATTTGAAACAAAATGTTACTTGTATTTGTTTTTATATTGGGATTATGGAAGACTAGTATAAGCAAGGCTTCTCATTGTTTTTACAATGCTTTGCTTTGTGAGACAGTTTTACTTCTCTTTTTTCCTCCTGGGAGGGCTGCCCTTCAACCCCAGAAGATAGATACAGTGCTACTCAGTACTTCCAGATTTCCCAGCTACTCTTACTGAGGATTTTTCAAGTCTCACAATTCAGATTTTAGGATGTCTCCCTTAATGTTATCTTCTGCTACATGATGTTTCTGAAAAAAGAAAAGCCACTTCCTATCACTTAGAAGATATTTGCCCAAATAACTAAGCTTAGGATGAAATCTACTTCACTCATCAGTAATGGAGGCTAAGCCCATAGAGCCAGGCTACCTTTGGCTCTCTTTCATTCAACAGTGACTCTCTCGGTGTAGCACAAAACTATAAAAACAGCCCTTGACCACAAAGGCTTAAATTCCAGTCAAGGATGTAAGAAGTATCCATTTGCAGCATTGTGTACAAAAACAACAACGAAAAATAGCATTCTATATAGCAACCATAAAGTGCTAAATCATTTGGGATGATACTGAACAGACAAGGAATTTTAAGAGAAGTCAGGCAATGGTGGAAGGTATTGGCAGGAAGGTTCTGTGAAAGAAATGAGGTGTAGAAGTTAGACAGAATTGAAGAAAACTGGGCAATAGGAATAGTGGGGGAAGCAGGAGAATAGTGTGGCTGAGGGAAGAAGGCTGTAAGGTCAGCAGGGGGCAATGAATAGCAAAGATTGTTAAGGTGTGGGAGAGAAAGTAGACTCCAGTTATGGAGCTCTGAGAAATTTAAGAGGTGCACAGACTTGATGTACAGAACATCATATGTTCCCTGATTAATAAAGATTTCATTTTTAAGTGTACTTAACCCACTTCACAAAAAATCTGGGAAATCATGCAGAAAAATAAGATCTTTCTCCATTTATTATCTTCATCATGAACTAGTATTAATATTTTATTGCCTGTCTTTTTATTTCACAATATCTGTTTCCTTTTCATTTTTTTGAAAGTATAAAAATAATGCATGCTCATTCTAGGAAGTTTGCAAAAATGACCAAAAAATGTGGGAAATACCAGTTGATATTTATGGATCATCAACATTTACATTTTTAACTCATGTGAGCCTTGCAACAACCTCAGTATCTGTAATTTACAAAGGGACTAATATAGCACAGAGATGTTAAATAAGTAGTCTAAGATCACCCAGTACATATACAGTGCTGTCACAACTTGACCTCATGAATTATAGTGTCAGAGGCCATGTACCATTCCACTGGGCTCCACTGCCTATCTCTCTTCCAAAAATTATGAGTTTGATTTCTGTGTTAGAATCCATGATATATACATATCAAGAATCTTTAAATATTTCCTTAATATAAGACACTGTGTCTAGCTGAAATATTTTCCTCTTGTAAATAATGCAACATTGAATATTTCTACACATAAATGTTTACAGGAGTGTTCAATTATCTCCCCAAGATACATTATTATAAGCCAAACTGCTAAGGCAGACATAGGAAAAAGTTGAGGCTTTTGTGTTGCTAAAATATTCCCAAAAATACCCATCTATGTTACTGGTGCCACTCCCAATATGTAAGCAAGAAGAGACTTCTTTATATCTTTTCTATCTGTCAGAATTGTATGTTTAAACTTTTCATTTTGAGATAGTTGTAGATTTACATGCAGTTATAAGAAATAATACAGAAAAATTCCATGTACATTTTCCCCAATTTTACTCCAGTGACATCTTGCAAAACTTTAGCACGATGTCACAACCAGGACATTACATTGATAGAGTCAAGATACAGAATGTTTCTATCACCAAAGGGTGCCTCGTGTTGCCCCTTTATAGCCACACACACTTTCCTTTGTTCCAGCCTCCTCATTTCCAGATACGACTAACTTCTCCACTTCTATAACTTTGTCATTTCAAGAATGTTATTTAAATGGAATCATACAGTATGTAACCTTTTAGACTTACCTCTTTTCAATGAACATAATTCTTCGGAGGTATCCAGTTTGTTGCATGTATCAATAGTTTGTTCATTTGTATTGCTGCTAATAATCCATAGTAACAACGTACTGTGGTTTGTTTAACCATTCATGCCCTGAAGGGAATCGGGGCTGCTTCCGGTTTGGGAGTATCATGAATAAAACTACTAAAAACATTTGTATTCATGTTTTCATGTAAATATGCATTTTCATTTCTCTGGGATAAATGCCCCCGAGAGAGCAACTATTGGGTCATACAGTAGTTATACATGTATTTTTATAAGAAACTGCCAGTTTTCCAGAGTGGCTGTACCACTTTACATGCTTATCGACAATGTATGAGTCATCCAGTTTCTCCTCATCCTCACCAGCATTTCTTAAACTAAGTACTTTTTATTTTAGCCATTCTGATAGGTTTGTTTACTCATTGTGGTATTAGTAAATCATGTGATTTTTTTAAATTTAAGTTAGTTAACATACAGTGTAGTATTGCTTTCACAGGTAGAATTTAGTGATTCATCACTTACATATAACACCAGGTGCTCATCCCAACAAGTGCCCTCCTTAACGCTCATCACCCATTTAGCCCATCCCCCATCGAACACCCTCCAGCAACCCTCAGTTTGTTCTCTATATTTAAGAGTCTCTTATGGTTTGCTCCCTCTCTGTTTGTGAATTATTTTTCCTTCCCTTCCCCTATTTTCATCCGTTGTGTTTCCTAAATTCCACATATGAGTGAAATCCTATTATATTTGTATTTCTCTGACTGACTTATTTCACTTAGTATATAATACACTCTCGTTCCACCAACGTTGTTACAAATGGCAAGATTTCATTCTTTTTGATCACCAAAAAATATTCCATTCCATTCCATTCCATTCCACACATACATACCACATTTTCTTTATCCATTCATCAGTCGATGGACATTTGGGCTCTTTCCATAACTTTGCTATTGTTGATAGTGCTGCTATAACCATTGGGGTACATGTGCCTCTTTGAAACAGCATTTTTGTATCTTTGGATAAATAAGTCATGTGATTTCTAATCTTTACTAACATAATACAAAAATGTGACTTCTCATTGTAATTTGGAGTTCCTTTTTTTCCCATCTTCTCAAACTTTTTGACCACTTTTGTTTTTTCTATAAACTATATAGTTCATGTGCTTTTTTAAATTTATTTTATGTATTTGTATACTAATCATATGAACCCTCCATTTTAAAATTATTTTCCTGATTTCACTGAAATTACTTGAGGAAGTGTTTTAGTTTTTTTTACAAAATGTATTCCCAAACCATAATGACCACTATATTCCCAACAGATGGTTTCTAAGTCTGCTTCAAATCTCAGTCAGGTCAGTTGATTAAACTGAATTGAATTGAATTGAAGCCTTTTATTATTTTGAATAGAATCTTCCCTGCATATTATGCATAAATTTACTCAATTTCTATTAGTAATACGCTTGGTGTATTATTCACTGACACTAACACATTATTTGATACCAATGGGTTATCAGCTCTCTCTAAAACCAGTTGTTTTCTTCTTCCTCTCCTTCTTCTTCTCTTTTTCTCCTTCTCCTTTTTCCTGTTTAGTATTTTATAGTCCTGAGTCCATTTCATGGTATTGTAATGCAAGTGTCATACTTGGAAATGCAGCCATTTAAATCCACAAAATGTACATAGATTTCTGAAGAGAATAGGGATTATACATAAAGTCAAAGGACCAACAGAGCTTGAAAACTGTGTACCTGTGTGTGTTCATTCTGGTTCAGCCATGGACTTCTCATTGACCTCAGAGAAGGCCTTCTCTGTGCCTTTTCCATTTCTTCTTCTGTAATAAGGGATCACATCATTTTCTTCCCTCTGGGTCTGATCCAAGAAAATTCACTGATGAGATAAAGGCAGTGGAAAGGTCAAGACAAAAGACAGCCTTCAGTCAGGAAGATGGTCATTTAAATTATCCACCCAGGAAATACTGTAGTATCAGATGGGAGGGGCAGATGTCGATATCTGAAGCAGAAAGCACAGGAGGCTGGTGCTGCAGGAGGCCCACCCAAGAACCATGGTACGCATTAACAGCCAATTACAATAACTCAAAACACCACGAAGGTCAGCCTCAGAAGTCTTAACAAAGCCTGAGATTATTCCAAAGGGTTGCTGTCCATACACAAAATCAGCTTGCTCTCTAGATGAAACCAGATGAAAGAACTCCTGTCGACTTACAAAGGTGAAACCATCTAAGGTGGGGCTGTGCACTGAATCTACCGTTTGGAGTCAGAGAAAGGAAAATGTTGTCAGGAAAGACCCCCATTCTCTCAGGAAGAAGCAAACACTTCCAGCAGGGTGAGATTCAGTGAAACATCCATCCCTCTGAAACACATTTACTTGTGGAAGGCAAGAATTTACCCATGGAAGACAAGTCCTTTTTCTCGGCTAGCGGAAGCCATCTTCCAGAGTATTCTAAGCAAGCCCAGAATCCTCACACCTCCAGGCTCCTGACATTTTAAGGCTCATGTAGGCCAGAAGTTAGCAAACTAAGGTCCACAAGCCAAAAGCAGCCTACCATGATGTTTTTGTATAGCCTGTAAGCTGAGAATGTCTTTCACATCTTTAAATGGTAGGGAAAAAAATCAAAGGATGAACAATATTCTGTGACACATGAAAATTATATGAAATTCAAATTTCAGTGTCCATTAATAATGTTTTATTAGGTTGCAGGCATTCTTATTCATTTAAATGTTGCCTGTGGCTGCTTTGGGGGTTACAACAGCAAAGTCAAGTAGTTGTAACAAAGACCATTTGGCCCAAAAGTCTCAAATACTTACTATCTGGCCCTAAACAGGAAAAAAAAAAAAAGTTGGCTGACCCCTGATCTGGGCCATCCTCCCACACAATCCTTATATAGACCCAATAAACCATCATCTTGCTCTGTGCTTCATGCCTGTCATGGCAGGGAGCTCATCACTTCACAAGCCAGCCTGTAACTTTGACAGCAACAATCATTAAAATTATCATTATTTTGAACTCAAATCTCCAACCCTCTGGACCTAATTGTGCTCTATTAAAATGACCTACAATAAGTCTACTCCCTTCATGCATGATGACAAAATGAAATGAGAAGAAAATTCTTCCTTGTTAAGGTGTTGTCAGCTGCTCAACAGCAGAAGAGTAAGGGAGGGAAGGAGCCAGTTACCTCAGAGACTCACCAAGTCCCACCAAGCATGCTCCTGGCCTTGGCTGCTCACAGGGGCCAAAGCTGTGGTCCTGAAGGAGCTAAATGAATTTCTTTTTTGTCAATATCAGGTTAGCCCCTGTGGAGCAGTCTGGCTGTGAACCTGGCCCCCTAATTCTCCCAATGGCACATCTTGAGTAACTGAATCCCTACCATTTAGCCTTCTGTCCCCAGCCTTTTCACTCTTTGGCCTATAAACTTGTCTAAAGGAAGCAAGGAAAAGTATGTTAAGTTATAAGGTAATCTCAGGAATCATCTTGTCCAGTGCTGCTCAAAGAGAGGTCCGTGGACCAGCAATATCAGAATCACCTGAGAGCTTGTTAAAACTGCAGGATCTCAGGCTCAATCAGACCTTCTGAATTAGAATCAGCATTTCCACAGGATCTCTAGGTGATTCATACGCATGGCAAAAGTGGAAAAGTATACAGCTAAATCTACAACCATCCTATAAATTGGGGGCCTCAGGTTTAAATTTAGTGCCTCAAATCTTATATCTGGTTCTCTTTTGCTCTTCTAAGTAGCACCCACAAATACCCAGGAGAAGTCGTGATCATGCCTTTCAGCATGAAGTAACCCAGAAGGCTGCCTCATCCTGATTCTCTCTCTTTATTTAAAACCAGTACTCCTGGTGATCAAATGCTAGTCCATAATCAGCTAGCTCTGAGCTTAATCTCTTCATGTCTAATGTTAGTAAACCATTCAGCTAAAATACATACACATAAATTCTTAAATAAATGTCTGTCTTTCAATGTCCTTCAAAGGGTGGACGGTTGAACAAATCATGGTCCATCCATACTAATCAAACCACTCAATAATAAAAAGGCACAAATTATTAATATACAGAAAACCTTGGATAAACCTCAAGCAAGTCATGCTGAATGAAAACAGCCAATCTCAAAAAGATATATAACTTCATGATTCAATTTATATGATATTCCTGAAATACCTTAATTAGAGCAATGGAGAACAGGTTAGTGGGTGATAGGGACTGGGTACGAGGGAGAGGGTGGGTATGGCTATAAAAGGATAACATGAGGGAGTCATAAGGGGATAAGAGTTTTTCTGTATTTTGATTATGGTGGTGGTTACATAGAGCTACACTAGTGAGAAACTGCACAGAGTTAAACACACATATGCGTGTGCACACACACACAAGAACAAGCACTGTTGATGAACTCTGAATAAGCTTTGTGAATTATACCAATATTGATCTCCAGATTTTGATATCACACAACAGTTATGCAAGATGCAAATGCTGGGGAAGGCTGGATGAAGAGTGCACAGAATCTTCCTGTACATTTCTTAGCAACTTCCTGTGAATCTGTGATTATTCCACAATAAAATTAGCTTGAAAAGGGATAATTTCAAAAATGCATTAACAAACAGATGAATGAATGAGCAAATCAACAAAACAGAACATTATCCACAATAGGAGTGAGAGAGGCAGGTCCCTTTCAATTTGGAATGTTTTCTTTTTTATTATTATTATTATTATTACAACATGTTACTAAGACTCCATCAGTTATAAATTCTGTCCTCTAATTTGGCTGGTTCTAACTAGACATAGTCTTTGCATTTGGATAATGAGGAGACATTTTTAGCCTTCTGATAACTGTACCTAAGATATGATTATATAATAAATCAAAAGTCAAAAATCTAGAAACATTTATTAAGGATAAATCTTGTCTTTCTGTAAAGGCACAGAAATACATCATGCCTCACACATTATACTCCTATCGAAGACATTTATTTGGGGCTGAAAGAATTAACAACACATTCATGGGACTATGAGGTCAATATTTTCATATGTAGGCCCTGCCCCCACCTCCTGGATCTCAGATTTTCTTCTTAACAGCCATCTTAGCTAAAATGAAAATGGACTGTGCAGTTGAACATAATAGCCACTTTTGCCCCCGCACATGTAATTGCTTGAATTTTAGTTTTAATTCTCCCTCTCTCTTGCTGTAATTATGAACACAATTAAGTGTCAGAGGTCAGAGCTGCTCAATTTTAAGAAGAGAGGAACAGTCAAGATGAACTCCTTTTCCTGCCTTCAAATACCAATTGCTAAAACAGCTACAACTAACATTTTCATAGTGCAACTGATAACACACTTTCACTTAGAAATATCCATTTAGGGGCCAACTCAGACAATATGGAAAATGGTGTTAAAAACTACTAAAGTAGGAACAGAGAACTGCATGTACATTTTCCAATGAATCAGCAAAAGCCTAAGTACAACTGAGTACACTGATTCCAAGGAGAACTGGGACACTCCACCCCTTGCTAAAATCTCTCGTGCTGATGTTTTTGAACTCCTGACCATGGCCACCATCACGCTCCAAAAGAACTTGTATGTGTCCTGAGCTTGGGGAAAGGAAAGAGAGTTAAAGGTACGAACTAGGACTTGAATCTACCAAACAATTGTAAAAGGTAATGGCTTGAATTTGAGCCAGAGTCTACCCAGTGGGGGAGGGTGTCACATTAATTGGCTGCAAGACCTACCCATGGACCAGCCTCTTGGTTCTTTGTGACTCCTAGTTGATAAACTGAGTGCTTATGGAAATCAAACAGGGCAGAGTAGTTCCAAGGGCTCCAGAATCCTCAACAGGTATGTGCTTTGGGAAAAGCAACACTTATTCAAGGCTGCAGCAAGGAATATTGAAATGAGTCCAGAGCCAAACTAGAACCCAAATACAAAATTCAAAAGGACAAGCGGTAGTGTCACTAAATGAGAAGGGGCAAGAAGCAGAAAAAAAGCAAGACTGGGGCACATAGCCCCAAAATCAAGCATCAAGGTGCAGGTGTGTCCACCAGGAATGATTGGGGCATTACCTAGAGCAGATATTGTTTCTTGCAGCTGTCTTTTGTGGACCATGCAGAATGCAGGCAAGCTGGATAAGCTAAAAAGATCAGAAGGAGGGCAGACTGGAGAGATGTGAGTAGAGGGAAGGAAATAAGGTAGTTATTTTCCTCAGGCACCTTATATAGTACAGTGGAAAAGTTAGATGTATTCATCAGTAATTAAAAGACAAGCATATGGGCATATGGGAAGTTTCCTTACTAGAGAAATAAATAGTGGCCCATGGGAATATGGGAAAAAGAAAAGTTGGTTTTGATTCGGGGAATCTTAGAAGGCTTTGCTAGGGAAGAAGCATTTAAACTGGATTTTTATAGGTAGCATTTTAAGAAGCAGAGATGGGGAGAAAAATCCTGAGAGAGAGAAAAGCAAGTTCAAAAACAAGGAAGGTAAGAATATATGAAGTATCTTTGCAATGTATTATTTGAATATAAAGAGAGCAACTGACCTCATAGACCAGTGGGCCCAGAAAGATGAAGGGGAGACCAACTTAGACCACTTTGGGCCTTGCCTGATACAGAAAGTTACCTACATGGTGGATATTGTGGGAAATGGGGAAGCAGAATGGAGCAGGCAAAAATGTCAGTGAGCAGAACATGTCAGAGAGACATTATGAGGTTCTTGACTAGAGGTAATTAAGAACCTGAAGAAGTGGAGGATGACTGGAGGCAAGTCAGTGGGAAAAGAGTCAAAGATAGTTTTGAGATTTCAAACCGGTATTACTGGAAGATGGTAATGTTGTTAAAAAAAAATATTGGTACTAGGATATTATGAGATGGTTTTAAATATTTTTTTTCTTTTTGTCAAATGATTCATGTCAAAAATATACATTTCTGCCTACTTTGAAAATCATGTATGAGATTGTAACTTTAAAACATTTCTCATATTAATTTAGCTGAGTTCTTTACATTGAATTCAATAAAAGCAGAAACTGAGACAAGAATTTGGGTCCCAAGCACATGATTTACTGAGAGTGCTCTTGGGAGAAATCTGTGAGTAAAAGAAGGAATCAGTGGGATAAGGAAACTAGCTAAGCAAGACTGTGGGTTCTTCTGGAGTTCAACCTCAGGCTTGATCCCATGGGAATCTTTTGAACATGAATTGCATCACAGAGTTGGTCCCAATATTAAGCAAAGGGATCAACTTTTTGTACCCCTGAATTCATCAGTCCTCGGCTTCAGGCACTCCTGGGCCAGTGAGATAAGCCTAATATCTTGGCTCCTAGTAGCTTAAAGCAATTCTCTAGAGTAGGGAGCAGGTGTGAGCCTTTAGTTAACATTCACAGCAGCTGGGCATGTGTGTACCATCCTAATACAAGGAACCTACGTGGGGTACCATCACTGCCCACTGCCTACAAGTTTGGTTGTCCACCATAGATAACTAAATATATTCTAGGGTATTACAAATAAAGTATATTTTGATAACTCATTATTTCTTTAAATTTCCCTTGTCTCCCCTAATGAGGATGAGCTAAAAGAGAATATGTTCCAACTCACATCTCTAAGGGGGACATCTTGGACCAAGGTCTTTGAGATAGCAAGAATACTGCCAAGAGAGTGTCAAGCTCTCTGAAACTTCCTCTGTTTTTAACCCAACTTCTGTCTTCTCCACAGAGTGTCATGGTCAGAATATACTCTTGTCTGAATCTGAGTCATGATCTTTGTTGCCTGATAACATTTTAGCTTAACCATCCATTGATCTCAAATAACAGGAAGCATCTGAGCCCAGACATAGAATAAGAATTGAATAAGTGCCTAGGCTTTGGTGCTGAAATTCTGAATCAACCCAGACTATCTGTAAGAAGAACTTTTAGATGAGCTCTGTGTGGTTGATAAGCAAGAGTGAATGATTTTCAGGAAAAGTCAGGGTCATAGCTTCCTTGCTTGTAACAAAGAATCAATGAAGGCAGTAGTTGGATTTGATTACTTCACGAATTTGTGAGGTTTTTGGAACATGACCATAGAAAATAGTCTATGCAAGGATTGTTCGTTAAACAAGAAAGTTTTAAAAAGTATTCCAAAGGAAAAAAATGGAGTTATATCACAAGGACACAGGAGCTAGTTTGAAGGAGCACTTGCTGGCCAAATCTAGGACAATTTGAGCACCAAAATATTTAAGGAAGGTAATCTTTGAGTCTATACCAAAAATAGCTAGACAAATCAATAAATAAACAAGGGGAAAGGGAGGCTCTTGCTCAAAAAGAATGCTGATTACTGGCTGCAGATACAGCGTATGAACTATAGTTGGAATATCATTATTTTGCAATTATCATAACAAAGACAGGATCAGGCAAGACTTATCAAAGGATGCTAAATTCATGGAGAAATTTTGATAAGGAGCAAGATGGTTGCATGGTCTTAAGCGTCTTTGACAAACTGTTTTACTAGTTGCAAATGAAGTATATTGACTATACTGTAAGGAAACTGGGAAACCCCTTGATGAAGAAAAGCTTGGACGATACTTTGGTTCATCAAAATCAACATGACTAGTGAGGGGCTAAAGGACATAGTATGCCTCTGAATGTGATGTCTTGACAAGCACACAACATCCTCCACGCAGTATTCCAGCTGAGAATGTATAACCTCAATCTAGGGACAAAGAACTCTCAGAAATCCCCAAATAAAGACTATTCCATTAAAAGGAGGCACTTGAGTTACTCAAAACTGTCAATTTCATAACTGAAAAGACAGGCTGAGGAACAGTTCCAGATTAAGGAAAACTAAAGAGATATGACAGTCAGTTGAGCATCTGACTTCGGCTCAGGTCATGATCTCATGGTTCGTGAGTTCGAGCCCTGCATTGGGCTCTGTGCTGACAGCTCAGAGCCTGGAACCTGATTCAGAATCTGTGTTTCCTTCTCTCTCTGCCCCTCCCCTGCTTGCACTCTGTCTCACTCTGTCTCTCAAAAATAAATAAATGTAAAAAAAAAAAATTAAAGAATGTCTTTATCCTTATGAAATCCATACTTAAGAATTTAGGGGTAAAGAGGCATAATATATGTAATGTACTCCCTAATGATTTACAAAAAATCGATTTATGTATATGTGTATGTATGCATATGCATATTTAGAAAGAGGAAAAATGACAAATAAACAAATTAAGTCAAAATGTCAACAAAAGATACATCTGGGTATTCCTACATCTTTTCTGTAGGTTTCCAGATAAAAAGTTATTTACAATTAAGATGTTTTTTTAAAAAAATAGGGGCAAATATATTGGTACCTCAGTACAAATATATCAATACCAAAATGATTCCCTGCCAGCTGAACAAAATGGAATCCATTCCAGCACACCATCAATGACCTGGCCCCTAGACCACTACTGATACTTCTAAAGTGGCTTCCTCCTTCTCAAATGCTCCCTCTCTGATCACTTGGCCCACCGCACATAAAATGATATGCCTAAAAGAAGCACAGTTAAGTGCTGCCCCTCTTGTTTTAAGGTCCCCTGTTGACTACCAATTACAGATCAAACTCATTTTTGACCTTCAAAACCCTCCAAATATGACCCTAAATTGGTATTCCTTCCATATTTTCTACTCTCTGTAACAAAATGTGGTGTAATAGAATATGAGGCTTAGGGTCAGAAAGACCCCAAGTTCTCACCTAACTCCAAAATGCATTGTGTGAGATCAGGAAAATTTGCTGACCTCTCTCAGGTGCAATTTCTTCATTTGCACCCCCCCCCCGCCCCTAAAAGGAAATTATAATGCAGAATATATAGGATGATGATAAGGATGATTATATCACCATGCTTCATCACAGTCCCCCAAGTCTATAATAATTACCATTCCTCAAGTCATTACAGAAGCTTCTTCTGACTGGAAGTCCTCGTCCTTGACTGTTTTCCTCTGTGAGAGCATTCTTTGATCTAATCTCAGTCTCGTATCTCCTGTGGAGGCCTTCCATCTTCCCCACACATTTGCAATTGCTCTCCCTTCTGCATTCTCATAGCCCTTTGTTCATATCTCTATTTTAAATTCATGTTTTATTTTCCATCTTTGTCTCAGTATTGGACCAAAGGAGCTCTCAATAAGTGTGGGCTCAAAGCATGTGTGCCTTATGGAGTACTGGGGGATAATACTATAAAGAATAGTAAATACACATATATTATTATCTCCCATTTTGGATTACACAAATTCATTTAGAGTGGTGGCCATGTCTTCATGTATCCATCTGAATTCCCCACAGGGTACTCAGCAGAGTGGAATGGGGTTCTGTGCCCTCACTTTCATTGAAATAATAATAATGATAGTGATAATAATAGCTAATACTTATTGAGCATTTACTAAGCTCCTGGTCCTATCTTGGGCACTCCATACATATTAAAACATTTAATCCTCACAATGATTTCATGAGATACATACACTTTAGTACTAGTCTCATTTTCTAGATAGGGAAACTGAGCCCCAAAGAGGCTAAATAACCTGCCACAGCCAGTAAAGCAGTGGAGCCAAGAATGAAGCCTAGAGAGCTGGGCTACAAAACTCATTCCCTTAACCATTACTCTGCACCATTTATCCTCGGAATATATTGGGATCTGAAGGACAGCAGGTTGCCACTATGACAGCAAGGAGAATGTCTGTAAACAGGGAAGACTGTCACTAGAAGATACAATGCCGTAGGGCAGCCATCCCACCTGGTCATTCTCAGGAGGACATGCTCTTTTATCTGGTGCCTTTTCAGCAATAATACCCTGCTTTCTTCTAGTGTCTTCCTTTTTCCTTCCCCCAGGCCAGCAGCCACTCTTTTACTATCAGTTTACCTTTGTGGGCTCCACATCCTGGATGCCTTACCACCCAGCCTCTTCATTAAATTTTTACTGTGACGATGATTTGTAACAACAACCCCCTAAATCTCAGTGGTTTACAACAACCAATGCCTACTCTTCTTATTCTTCTCTAAAGGTCAGCTGTGGTTTGGCTACTCTTGGTTGGGCTTACCTGGTTTGGGTGGGCTGGGCTGAACTCAGCTCCATGTGTTTTCATAATTTTGAAACCAGATTAACACAAAGACAAGTTCTTCATAAGAGAAACAGTAGAGCAAAAGAGGCTAAACTAACTACAGAGCATATTTAAGTCCTGTGCACATGATACACCTGCTAATCTCCATTGGCCAAAACAAGCTGTCTGAACCCAAAATGAACAGGGCAGGGAGGCAAAATCACATGGCAAAGGAGCATGGAAATATAACTATGTTTTAGGAAGGAATGAAAAAGTAAGAATAATAATCCTATCTACAGAACTCTCCAATGTCCCAGAGACAGCAAGGCAGGGATTTCCCCACACAGAGAGCAGTAGGAACAGCACAAAGCATGGCTTACCCTTGGGCTCTGATGTGGACTCAGCCCCAGCAGTCATTTGGAAGTGGATGGATGAGACCACACCATGAAGGATGGCCAGAGAGCATACTCATGCATAATGCACCTGCCTCAGAAAAATCACATTGCCCCAATCTGAATGAGTGGGGTATGATTATGCAGTCAACCAACAAATAGCTACTGAGCATGGAATTACACTAAGGTGGTGTTTTGAGTCTCAAAGAGAAATGGTACATCAAGGGCCAATTGACCTCTCTAGGAAGACAGGACTAAAACACTTGCAACACATACTGAAGGAGCCAGTGTGTGATTAAGTTCTCAACCACATAGAGGAGCTCCTAGAGAAAAGGACAGTATTTTACAAGTGATAATTGCACAGCACAAAGCACACGCAGAGAAAGCCTTGGGGAGTTGAGAGCTTTGAAAGAGGACCTTGAATGTCCTATAGATAGAAAGAACAGATAGAAAATGTTAGATATGCATTTCCAGAGAGGATAACTGGATGAGTCAGGAGAGACGGGGGACAATAATAGTGTGGGATATTATAGGACTGTCATTTAAAAGAGTTTTAGAAAATCATATTCCAGGAGCAAGAGAGGGATAAAGGAAAATGGCCTGAACTGACAAATCCTGTGGCTGCCTTGGTCTGAAAGAAATTCCTGAGCTGTCTTTTTGAGTTCAAGTTCTATTTTCTGTGTTATTTTTTACTATTTCAAGCCCGTTCACTTTCTAACTAAACTGTGTGGAAAGAAACAAAATTTAAATGATTCAACATATGTCACCCAGAACTACTGGGCCCTGCCGTTCTTTTTTAAAGACAACCCCCATGAGGGTTCTATTTTCAGCCGGAGCAGATTTCCATTTCAACCAGAGCTCCTTGGGGTGCTGCGTTTCCCTTCTCTCCTATTCAGTGTGGGAGCCAGTTGGGATTCTTTAAAAGACCCGCTGTGTTGCTGAGTGTCCTGGAAGAATGCAGCATTGCAGCAGATCTAGCTAAACCAATAAATCATGACCCGGACACACCAGCCATTGGGCCCTCCTGTTTATCACCAACAAAAGGAAATGCAGCGCCTTTTCTTTCTTCCTCTGTGCCAATGCAGCACCCCAGGGGTTATAACAGGAGGAGGAAGAATTAAAAGCTGAAAGCTAGATATTTTTCTACCTTGAGTTAAAATGCTACTTTGGGATTATAAATGTCATTACAGAGACTTCTAGTGCTCACCCAGATCTGGTTGTAGGAGCATGGGAAGATGAAATATCCCTACTCTGTTGCTGTGGGTGGTGATATTTGGCTGTTTCTGGCCAGTGGACAGAGATGCGTGTGGAGCAGTGAAAGACCTCACATTTCTCTAGTGTCTCTTCCCATGACTGTTGAGCAAGGAGGCTGCTTGCTCCTGACACTGCAGCTAATAGTTAGTGGTGCCCCATCAGCCTGGACTGCCACGTTACTGTCTGGAGAACAGTGGTCCTGAAGGATTTCTGGGACACTCAGAGGGCATTGCCTAAGCAAGAAATACACCACCTTTGCTGTATTTAGGCACTAAAATTCCAGAATTATCTGTTATCACAGTTTCACCTACCTCTGCTGACTGATAAATGCTAACCCGTATCTACAAGGGTCTAAAAGACAGTGACCTTGACTTAGGCTAGAAGATTTAAGATGAGGCAAAATAGAGCCCAGTGCAGCGGTATCTGGGCAGCATAAAGTAACCCCCAAGCTCCAGTGTGTGTTTTTAGTCCTAGGTGAATCCCTCACAATCTCATTTAGAACCTAATAGGTCTTAGTTTAGATACAATTCTAACACAGCTTCTTCTTTCTAGCTTAAAGCACAAAGTCAGAAGGGAGGGTGTTCAGAGTTGGACTTACAGCAACAGAGAAAGCTGACAGTTTATCAGCTTGGGTATTTCTGTGGCACTCTTGGTCCCGAATTAGGTGAATTTACAAGTTCCCATAAATTTTCCTGGGACTTTCTGAAATGTCATTTAGTTTGTATCTTGGCAGATTGTTTAATATCTTCTCTGTGACCCACCACCCTGTGGTGCCAAACTTTACCTAAGGAGGATACAGTGGGAAATATCATGAGCACGATGTTGTTGAGGAGAAGCCAGTGCAAGCTCATTAACTTGGACACATACTCTGGCTTCTCACCACTGGCCCACATCACTGGATCTGAGTGTAGACACAAAATGCATAAGGAACTATAAGGCATCAGGTTCTTATTATCAAAGAGCAGTGTGATTTGCAGAAGCAAACTCGTTATAAAAATATGGACATTTTGCAACACTGTCTAGTATTGCAAGCTTCACTTGTATTGGACATGGTCTCTTGAGGACGCTTTTCCAAGGTTAAGTTGACCTACAACTAGTAATACCAGGTGTACAGAACTATAGATCTTTGATTGCCATTTTCTCCTGCACACTTGACCACTGTTCACGGAGAGCAAAGTTGACAGGTGGTGCCTGAGGGAGATTTGCTGGAAGCTAACAGATCACATTTGTGCTATAACCATTAGATGTTTATATCTAGAACATCTAGATGTTCATAACCTACCTCTAAGGCCATCCAAATCCTATGGTTTACTATGCACCATGGGGCATTTCTCCACATCTGAAGCCAAGCAAGGAGGGGGTGACTGGCAGAGAAACTGCTGAATTTAATTTTCTAACCAGTTAGCTCCCTGAATAGATACTTTCTTAGGAAAATGCCTTGAACTTTAAGAAGAGAGGTGCCCTATATTCTTGGCCAGCCTATCTTCCAGAATTGCATCTAGCCCATGAGCACTTTCTGGCATTTATGTTTAGTAACCAGGAGTTTGGAGTGATGTTCAAAGGAGGATACCTGAGGGTGATCTATGCCAGGTAACCAAGAATTACCTGCAGGAGGCCCCCACCTCAGTGGCACATGATGAAGCATCCTCAGTAGAGTCCCTATTGAGTTAGGAAACATTCACAAAGCAAGAATTCAATGGTGACCAATTCTTTCACAAATTGGGTGAAGTCAAAAGCCTCTCATTCTACCTATCACTGCCACAGGAATAATCAGAGCTCTGCAGTGGTCATTTACAAAGTGGGTTGTCAGACACAGTCCTTTGTGCGCACAGTTAAGAGCAATGAATTTGTGGACAGGGGTCCTTATCTCAGCTGTACCCTTCTCTATCACTCAGAGCAAATGGTCAGGCTGAAATGGTGGGACTAAATCGTGAGAGGAGGACACTAGCAACTACGGTCTGATGTTCCAGGGTGTGATTATACTAATGACAAATATATGGATAGTTTAGGGCTTGTCATGATCTAGAATTAAATAATGACTTGCAAAATTTAGAAAATAAAGCAGTTAAGATGCTAGTCTCTCTGATCTACCCACTTTACAAGGGAATTTATTATTATTATTATTATTATTATTATTATTATTATTATTATTATTTTAGAGACATGGAGCTAAAACCAGATAAGTTCTTACTGTAGTAACTGAGGTCACAGTCATCTGTGCGTTGCAAACTTAAGAATGCATATAATTTGATCAAGGAAACCGCATTTGCTCACTTTCAAGGAACTTCCTCCTAATACGTGACAGTTAACCATTAAAAATTAGCCACTTTAGTCTCATATGGCAGAGATTTTGCTTATTTCTGAGGAGCCATGAAATGAAGGATTTAATAACTGTATTTTTGTCCTCTCAAAGCTTTAAAAGTAGAATTATCTCCTATTTCTGCTCCTAAAGGTACAATACGGAGGCCTGTCATTTGCTGGTAAAAAGGTTGGAAAGAAGAATGATCTGGGGGCAGTGGGTACTATTTCAACATGGTACTTTTCTTTCAGAAAACTAGAGCAATTGAGGGACAGGTAAGCACAAAGAGGATTAGTTGGTATTTCACTAATGGAATGTAGTTAAAGACCTACTGTTTCTTCCCTGTTTGAGGGACTCTGATATAACACTCATGGAAGAAGACAGGTAGAGTGAGTGTGAATGTTAAGTTTGTGTATAAGATGGACGGTGGAAGTGTTGGAATACTTCCTGAAATCATTCTGCGTGACTATGTACATCTATCAACCTAAAGCTCATCCTTACCCACACACCTGGCAGCACTGTAACTCATATCAGAATATTTGAGTATTTCCACTAGTCTCAATAGGTCTATTTACAGTCTCATTGTTAGCAAAAACTCACCTTCTATATGGGACTGTCAGAAATGAGAGGCTCTAGACCACTGCTGTCCATGATCTAATGTCCTCATCATACTGGAGCTCTGACCTTTCACTGTTCTAGCTTGGCCATCTCCCTGAACTTGGGGCCCATGGGTGGACGTCAGGGAATCTGTGAACACTGAAAACTCCATGAAAATGTGTGTGAGCTTTTGTGTGTGTGTGTGTGTGTGTGTGTGTGTGTGTGTGTGCGCGCGCGCGCATGTTTCTTACAAGAAGGTCCGTAGCTTCCAACTGTGTCTTAGAGTAGTTCTGTAATGCTCACTCCAAAGAAAGGAGAGAAACACTGGCCACAGAAGGAATGTATTCTATAGTGTATACCCAGCTCAACAACACATTTACCCTTTCTGTCCTCTCAAAGTCTCTGTGAGGATACAGGCTCATCTTGGTCCCATTCCACATTCCCCTCTGTTTCTTCTCTTTCCTTCACATTTTCTCCTCCCCCTTGAAGCATCCTTAGCCCCCAGTGAATCACATCTGGTTGCTCTCTGACGAAATTATTCCCTTATGGGTGTTAACTGCAGAACATATTATGTCTCCCACACTCCTTTGCTCTATGTTTAAAAAAAAGAAAAAAAAAAAAAAAGAGTGAGAGTTCACACCAAAGGAATGCATGTAACAGAATTTCAGACACTGTGGTCTCTAGACTGAAATTACTTAAGGATCCTTCCCAGCACCTTTCCAATCCCACCAGCAAGTGACAATACTATGCTGCTTCCCTGTGTGACTGATTCCAGACAAGTCATTTCCTAAACTACAGGAAGTCAGCAAAAGGACACAATTCTGGTGCAACAGAAGAAGTAGCAGCCAAACTTGCTGACAGAGTAAATAAGAGTTGGCTGATTTTCATGTTAATTTGTAATCTGATCATGTGGCCTTATCTCTAAATTGTACAATTACACCTCTTTAGTAACCTCAAAGAACCTATATCAATGTCCTGTCTACAAAGAGAAAAGGGCAGAGCATGGCCAGAATCCCTTATCTTGCTTTTCCTAAAATGTAGAACAGCATCTTCCAAAAGAAAGTCCAGGCATGGATCTCCCTCACTCCAGGACAGAGCAGTCTGTAGCCTCCAAGTCCCTTCTTCCCACCCCCTGGGAAGAGGAAGAAGCCCCCACATTATCCTCCCGCTGATCCATCCCAGCATGCTCATGGGAGAATCTGGAGCTCCTCTAGCACCCTCTCCCCTCCAGTTCCTCAAAAACACACCCCACAACCCAAAGGGTACCCCCAAATATGTACAGACATCAGCACCTTCCTCCTGGAGAAGAGACTGTAGTCAATTATCTGTTGACAGTTCTGAGAAACTGTCTATGTTTAATAATGCTTAAATAAGCCTGCAAAAAAAGGATCACTTTAGACCCTCCCTACAGCTTCTTCAAGTCTCCTGTGACAATCCTGAAACCTAATCATCTTCCATATTTTGCCTACTTTTCTGAGCAATAGTGGGTGTGCGTGTGTGTCTCTTTTCCATTATCATTAATGGGAATTGGGAGCACTTAAGAGGCAAGCCTTTCCCTAGAGATGTAATTTCATGCATTAAGATATCAAAACATGAGAGAATACACATAGATATGTGGTGGATTCATACGATTGGCTCCATTAACACTAATGGGAATGAGGCCCGTGTCTCCCTGCCACACTGACGGGACAGATATAGAAGAGCTGGCGCCTCAGGAGGCCCAGGCTTGATGACTGACCTCACCCTTGCATGTAGTTTCCTTTGTTTTCAAAACCAGCTGGATAAATACAGCAGAGGCCTCTGATTGAATATAGATACCAGGTCCTTACTCTGGCAGCAGGCAGTCTATGAGGTATGGCTTTAAAGGAACGCATGAGACGGACTCTATAAGCCACATAAACATCAGTCATTTATGGTCACATTATTCAAAGAACAGACAAAGCAAATTAAGGATATATGTTTTCCTAGTGTTAGAAAAGGAGACAGCAGGCCCAAAATGGAGTCACTTATGCTAAACCCCACCAAGACTTAAAACCTAACTGCAGCTTCAGCTTCTCCCAGAAATATGATCTTTAACCAGCCAACCTGGAATTTCTTTGTCAACACTAAGATGTAATCCACTGAATGACTCCTTCCATTCCCAGTAGGAGGGCAACCTTGCCAAAAACAAAGCATTCTTCACTAATAATTTCCTTTCCCACTCTGTCCCTGCCTTTAAACACCTTTCCCTTTCTTTAGCTCTTTGGAACTCCTTTCTATTGCTAGATGGGATGCTGCCTGATTCATGAATCATTCAATAAAGCCAATCAGATATTTAGAATTGAATTTTTGCTATTTAACTCTAGAAGGGAGATGCAAAATCCTGAACCTCAAAGACCTACACCTGCTGCAGACTCAAACTACCAACAGGACCAGGTACTCCCTGATGGACTCACTTTCCACATCATTCCACTCCAAGCCTTGTATGCCTTCTCTCTTTTAGGGTAATATTTGCACTTGCCTTTCCTTTGATGTCTTCTCTCTGTCATACTTACTGACACTCTCTCCCCATTGAGTGTTTTGTATATACAACATTTACTTCATTACAAAATCCTAGACCCTTCAAAACATAAAATTGTGTGGAGGTATACCATCTTAAGGAAGGTGACAATATGGTCAAATTATTCACTAAGATCCATTAGTTAGTGAGAAATAAATATCAAGTATCCAGAAAAAGCAAAACAGTAAAGTGTAGCAATTAAAACCTTAGAGTTAGACATTCCTGAGTTCCAATCAAATGTTTAATGTGTAATCTTGACCAAGTCATTTAATCTCTCCTGTTTTCACATCTGTTAAAACAAAACAAAACAAAACAAAACAAAACAAAACAAAACAAAACAAAACAAAACATGTCTACTTCATAGGATTGTTGGTAAGCTTTGGATCAGTAATCTATGGCCATAATAATGCCACATAAAATAATATGCACAAAACCTCAGTGACTTAAAATAAACATGTACTTTTGCTTAATAATCTATGGGTTGGCTGGGAGGCTCTGCAGATCTGCCTTGGGTTTGGCTGATTTGGGCTTACTTGCTTATGCATCTTTGATTAATTGGTTGTTTAGTGAGGTCTGCCTAGTCAAGGATGACCTTAGTTTGCATGGCTCATCTGTGCTTCATGTGGTCTCTCATTGTCCAGCTATACCCTACACCTGTTCTCCTGCTGGCAGGGGTCAAAGAGAGAGGGTGGCAGTGAACATGGCCTCCTAAGGCTTGGAACTGTTACACAATCACTTCCACTGCACCTTATTAGTCCAAGTAAGTCACATGTTCAAACTCAAACTCAAGGAGTGAGGAAATAGATTCTATCTCTTGATAGGCATTGCTATGATGTCATTTTGCAAAGGGTGTGGTAAAAGAAGAATAGATGACTGTGGTCATTTTCCAGTCAGTCTTCCACAAAGCTAAATGAACTTGTAAAGGGCTTAGCACAACACTACCACACAGCAAATTGCTTAATAAAATACATCAATTGTTAAAACCATTATAACCATACTATAATTCCTAGTTATTAATGATACAGTATTTTATCTGACACATTCTATGCATCTCTTCACATTCTCTTCATGCCAACCTCTTCCAGATTCATAAGCAATTGCTCTGGTCTTAATTAGTGCACAAACCATCAATTCTGCTTGGACCTTAGTGGCCTGACTGCAAGTTGCTTTCCATAGGAAAGTCATCAGGCCCTCTATACAGCTTAAAGTTTGGTTTGTCTCATGACATCTGGACTAAAGTAAAATGTCACACTGTGAGGCATGGGGTCTGTCACCCTGAGGAGCTGGTAAAGCAGCTGGATGAACAAACTGTGGTGTGGAAGAGCCAGTCCTCTATGGGGTCACCTTTGACCAGTGGAAAATAGGACACTGGAAGGAGCAAACAAATAAATGTCCTCTCCTTATCCTCTCATGGACTGTTCCATGAGCAGAATCTTTATAAATCCTGTCCAGAGACATTGTGTGGGGTTGAGCAAACATACCTGCCAGACAACACACTGTATCTACTCACAGATAGATCATCATGAAGCAGTGACTAGTAAAGCATCCTATTATCTTGTTCTCTACACTTCCCTGCCTCACTTTATTTTGTCTTCACCCTCCAGTCTTGTGTCTGAATCTCCCAAATAAAGCACTGGCACTTAATCCTTGCCTCAGGCTCTGTTTCCATGCAACTCTAAGATAAGTACATTTATCATATATCTTGTGCATATATTACATTTATATGTTATAAAAGGTTTAAGGATAAATAATAATGTACCAATATTTGTCTAATGATGAAAGCCTATAGGAATAAAGCATAAAGGCATAACTTGTAACACATGTTACAAGTAACATGTGTTCAGTCCACTCATGAGGAGAACTCAGATCCTTTTTGTGATTAAATAATAAGGTTGCTGTGAATAGCTTGGAAAGCAGACATTAAAGTAAGGATTTGGAGGGAAAAAATTGCTTTAGTGTCACAGTTAGTATTAGTTTTAAATTGGATATAAGTTATGTTGCTGGAGGTGTTTTACAGAGCAGGTTGGATGGGTGGAACGAGTGAAAGGACTGGCCAAGAAATCTGTGGACTACTCCCACACAAAACCCAGAATCCAGAGAACCAAGGGCTTTATCTTATAAGAGTCTGCATTTCCCAAATAGGACCCAATTGTTCTCCTTCCATCCCTTCCTTTAATGCATTCTCCTTCCTTCCCTACATTGGGACAGAATGTCTAAAGAATTTCTTCAAATGGAGAGATAAAAAAAAAAATAATAAGAAAAACAAACCTTCTCAGACTACAGAAATGAACTAACAGAGGAAGGAGGCTCTCTCCTGCAGCTATCCCCAGGTTCTACAGATTCTTGTAAGAGATATTCAGAGAGCATCAATATCTTGGATATCTGATAAGAGACAGTTCTTCTTAAATTGAAGGGGCCGGGGTGGGGTGGACATTATCAGAGTCATGATACTGTAAAGTTGTCTGTTAAATTATACTTTAGTTGGCATGACCTCCTCAGTTTACCGGGAGAAACTGTGAGATGGTGTTCAGAACACGACTTTGAGGAGTCAAATCTGAGTTCAAATGTGGGTTGCCATCCTCATCGACCTTCTGGCAAGGTTAAACAAGTTGTGTCATTGATCTTTCTTTTTTTGGTCTTAGAGTTGGTAATAACATCCTTTTAAACTAGTGTCTTATGTGAGTTAACCCTGAGATGAGAACTCATATGCAAGGTATTTTTTAAGGAATTGCTCTCAGAAAAGGCTGATGAAGGAATGAGGGAAGCTGGTCCAAAAGGGAGAAGCCAGGTGAGGAGGGAGAATGTTCAGGTAAATTCCCAACTTCAGCCTGATCCCAAGGGGAGCTCTGGAGTATAAAATGTACCCCAGAGTTTGTGCTACTTCAGAGCAAATGAGCTGAGCTTCCATATTTTAGTACCAATCAGTAAGACCCACCTCCTCATTCATAAAATGGGAATCATATCTATGTTACTGGGCTAATTGCATTCCAAATTCTACATGTATAAGAACTCTTAGCAATATGCCTAGTGCGAGATGAGAACATGACATGTAGTGGGTTGTTTCTAATAATGATTGTCATTATTTTTTTAAGTGTATTTATTTTAAGAGAGAGAGCACAAGCAGATGAGGGGCGGAGTGAAGGAGAGACAGAATCCCAAGCAGGCTCTGTGCCACGAGCACAGAGCCCAATGTGGGGCTTAAACTCACAAACTGTGAAATCATGACCTGAGTGGAGATCAAGAGTTGAACACTTAACTGACTGAGCCCCCCAGGGGCCCCAGTGATTGTCATTATTGAAGAAATTGAGCAAGTTGCTAAAGCATCACACATCTAGCCAGAGCAGAGCCTTGAGAGAGGACATGTGTTTGGTTCTTTCCTTCTGACTCTCCGAGGAGTCACAGAAACTCTAAGCTGCATGCTTACACTCCGGATCACTTGGTACCCAAGTATCTTCTTCTGGGTGGTTCTACTCTCAAGTCAATTAGAATTAAAGTGAAGAGTTAGAAATGAAAGTGATTCTGTCATGTGTTTGTTAGTGCTGTTCTGAAAATCTGAACAGAAAAGGTCAGACAATTCAAAATGTATTTGTTCATGTGGGTGCATTCACATGGAAGCAAAGTTTAACTGGAAACGTTTCACCTTGACCAGTGTCAGATGTTCATTTGGAAGCAGAGCCTTGTCATCTCTCATTAAGTCTCTAAAACATGCCTAGTACATGGTAAAAAGAATATATATCATGTGAAAAAATCCACATTCTTTCCTGAAACTATTAAGCACTTTTCCATCTTTCTTAATCCTCATTCTGAGTACTATGCTTCAAATAAAGAATACCCATGTGCCTCTTACTGAAATAATATTCTCAAGCTCTTTAGGTCATTCTGTCTGCATGCCATGGCCAGAAGAGCTGAGAGTTTATATCTCCCAGAAAGAACCTCTTACTGATGCCTTTTGAACATGCTGAACTGTGAAACCCCAGCTCCCTTGTCATGATGTAGGACAAACTATGGAGCTCCCTTTGGGGTTAGGCTGAGCTGGGGATTCACATGAAGTTTCTCCATCTCCATTTGGCTTCTTAGTGTTTCCTATCAAGCTTCCCTCACTCTTTCACCAGGCTTTTCTGGGAGCAATTCCTTAACAAATCACTCTGAAGCGAATCTTTGTCTAACAGTCAGCTTCTGGGGTCCTAACCTAAGACACTGATAACAAAAAGGATTTTATTGGGGCACCTGGGTGGCTCAGTTGGTTAAGTGTCTGACTTCGGCTCAGGTCATGATCTCATAGATTGTGGGTCCGAGCCCCGTGTGAGGCTCTGTGCTGAAAGCTCGGAGCCTGGAGCCTGCTTTGGATTCTGTGTCTCCCTCTCTCTCTGCCCCTCCCCCACTCACACTTCGTCTCTCTCTCTCAAAAAAAAATAAATAAACAATAACAAAAAGATTTTCTTAACGAACATAAGGCCAAAGCAAACTAGCAACATGGCATAATAAAAATTAACATTTACTGCATGACTCATTTATCAGGAAATGTGTAAAGCAATCTATGGGTTACAGTATCTATGGGCTATGTTTGCAGATAAAGAATAAATTATAAAATAAGTACTAATAAAAGATAAAAGTTAAGTAATATGTTTATAACCACACAGCTAGTTAGTGACCAAGTACATCTTCATTCAAACTGATTGATAATAAAGCCTAGGCTCTTAACCACTCACCACCTTTGAACCCTTGAACTTGAAATGGAGAAAATGTGAAAGAAGATCCTTTAGCTCTTATTCCAAGAGGCATCCATTTCAACGTCTGGATTAATCAACCAAGGAAATTGTCTTTGTTTTCAGATTCTCAGCTAGGTCAGCTTTGTGAATGTTTCTGGATTTTGCATCATATTCCATGGAGGAAAGTGTGGACTGATATTTCACTTGCATTTTTATGCTTGTGTTACTTAGATCTTCTTAGAGACCCCGTTGAGTCCCAGTGCTAGCTGCCAGTGCCAGTGATTTCTCCATCAGGGAGTGGGGTTTAAAATTATCACTGACAACAAAGGCTCATCCGCTAGAAATGTAATATCCCTGAAATCTGACCTTCTTGAAGTTCAAAAGATAGTACCACTAAATTGAAAAGAAACCTTCAATGTAGGGTTGATCTTACAGACTATAATGAGGACCAGAGTTTCAATCTGCTCCCCAAGTGTGTGGCAATAAGGAAGGAAAGAAAGAAAAACAAAGAAGTGGAGATGAAGCTAATTCAGTGGAATTCAGTACAACAAATGTATTGAAGGTCTTCTGCCCTCACTTACTTCATTATACTGGGGCAGCACCCCTGCCGTCTCCTTTTCAAACTCTGCCATAACTCCTACAACCACATTCAGCACAGCAACAATACTTCACAGCAATTCTAAGGATAATAGTCCCTTGGTATTTCTCTACCACTAATAAAATCTATGTGGAAACTTTAAAGCTAATGGTCATAAAGAGTAGCGACACAGATGCATAGCCAAAGGGAAAAGAGCCAGGGACTTAGGACATTTCATTATTTCCTTGCTCTTTCCCTCCTGCCATGTATTAACCTAAACAGCAGCAGATAGTAGATCATGGGACACCTACATGTTGAGGTGGGTCCCCAAACATCTTGAACCATGTGAAAGATACCATATAAGGTGCCAGCATCTTCTCTCCTACAAGAAGCTTAGAGTCTAGACTGGAGGCTAACACTTTTGAATTGATTGATACAGCATGAAATAAGTAGATTCTATTCATGATTGTGTGGGTTTAGTAGATGAAGAAATCATTTAGAGCCAGGCTGATCAAGGCAAACATTGGGAAGGAGGTTCATTTTGAACAGCAGTTAGCTGTGGGAAGGCTACGAGGACTAGAAAAGGCATCCCAGGCTCAGAGTCTGCATGAGCAAAGGTGTGACAGAAAAAATTTAGAAGACATATCAGATACATAATGGATCCACATGCAATAAATGGTTTGAAACAAAAATTTGAAATATTCGAACTAGGCTAAACTGCCTTCCAAATATTTCTGTAATGTCAAATGCTTCCCTTATTAAAAATCCACTGATTATTGCTTGACAAACTATAGTACTAATCTAGTTCTGTATAACAAACCACCACAGACCCAGTGATTTATGACAACAACCATTTTGTTTACTCATAATTCAGGGGATAAGCAATTTGGGCTGGACTCAAACGAGTGGTCTTCTGTTGGCCTAGTCTGAGGTCACTCATACAACTTTTGTCATTCTGGCAGCTCATCTGGGGTTAAGTGGTCTTGATGGCTTTGAATATATGTTCCTATTTTGGAGACCATCTTAAACCATGGATTCATTCATGCTGAGGGCATGAACTCCACCTACCGCACTCTCTGCATCCCCCCAGACTCTGCACTAGGTGGAATCTGGCTCATGGACTCTGCCCTTCCATCAGGGTCACAGTGAAGATTCTGATAAATGATATTGAGAGAGCTAAGGGTTATGGATCTGAAGCCAAAACATTTACCATTCTTTTACCATAGGGAAGGAATTCTGAGCAGTATTTCAAATTTGGAGGTAAATCTATGATATTTATCCAACTAAAAAAAAATCACCCACTACCATGAACATTCTGGAATGGTTAGATAGAGAGATGGTAAACCCATCTTGTTCAGTGCTCTACAATAAGACATGGAAGGAGTCTATGGTGTCAGGAAAACATAGCTATGATGAGCCTGAGTGGTGACATTCTTTACTCGGTGGGGAGAAAACAAATCTGTGTACTCCTAGTATATGTCTGCAGGCTCTGGCATAGATCTGGAAAGGAAATATTTCTCCCTTTGGTCTAAAACACAAGACACATAGCAACTAGCAACTCCTTTTCTCCTTAACAGCTGCATACGGATTTGTCATACCTGCAAGTAATATTTATTTTCATTTACTTTTGGTATTGAAAATCCAGCTCCTTAACCTTCTGATATTTGAGAAAAAAATATCATTTAGTGGCCTGAAACAGCATCTAACTAAATGGTGTCCAAAAAGATGGAAAATTTCATCTTCTTTCTAAAAATATCCCAGAGAGGCTTTTATACAGGGAGAATACATTTGTTGCAATACTCTGCCTACAGCAGCTGTCCCAAAGGGTAGCCAAGGTTCTCAAAGTACTTCAGAAATGTTAATGCATTTATTCCTCAAACATCCCTAATTAATATATAAAGAGCAAGAATTTATTACCATTTTTTTTTAAAAAAGAGCCACATTAGCATCTGTCCATATCCCCGTTGTCCCTAACCCTGTGGTGCACATTGACCTGACATCCAAATGTCACCATTTGCATCTCTTTGCCCAAGGGCTTCTTTTGACACCACATTTCTCTGGCCTTATGCACAGCAGGCTGAAACAACTGGAGAATTAACAGTCCCCAGGAGCAGCCATCAACTAATGCCTGACAAAAATTAAAAATCGGTATGCAGTACCATCCCTCTACAACAACCTCTACCCTCTGGTGAGATGACTCTGAGCTCCATGTTCTACAATGGCTTCAGGGTACCCAGTGGGATGGAGCTCCAGTTACCAACAGCGACACTAAAATTGAGCATCTCCCTTGAGTCGTCTGCCTTGCTGTCCTGGTGCTTCCTGGAGTTGCCTTCTAACTAAATCACTTAAACTCCAATCTTTGTCTCATGTTCTGCTTCTGGGGGAAACAAACCAAGACAAACAGTGATGCATAGAGTAAAACTGTTTGCTTTTAATTAAATCAGATCTAATCTTCAGGTCTGGGATCTAGAATTGCTTCCATAAGACCTTCCTCTTCTTTCTATATTTAGAATTGTGAGAGGCACCTGAGTGACTCAGTTGGCTGGGCATCAGACTCTTTATTTCAGCTCAGGTCATGATCTCAGGGTCATGGGGCCAAGCCCTGAATTGGACTCCATGAGCATGGAGCCTGCTTGGGATATTTTCTCTCCCTCTCTGTCTCTCTCTCTCCCCCCTCCTCCACTTGTGCTCTCTCTCTCAAAAAGAAAAAAAAAAAAGAATTGTGAGGTTTATAAATTAGAGGAAAAGACCACAGGACATTTTATTCCAAACTCCTCATTCTACATATGAGGAAACTGGAGGTCAGAGAGGTGAAGAACTTGCTTCTTGGGGTAAAGCAGAGCATCTTTCATTCCCAGAACAGCACTGTCCATACTAAACCACCCCACATTGGTTGTTCTGAGAGCATCTATCTTTCCTTACTGAATATGATGCAATCGAAATAATATAGTCCAGTAAGGTAGAGAGCAAACTTGCAGATAGCACAATAAAAAAAAAAAAGGCTAGAATAAGAAATAGGGAGCAAAACTGGAAATATAGGCTTTGAGTTATGGAATGAATAAGTCATTGGACAAATGATACAGCATAAGGAATATAATCAATGGAACTGTGATAGCCTTGTATGGTAACAGATGGTAGCAACACTTGTGGTGAGCACAGCATAACATCTAGACTTGTCAAATCACTATGTTGTACACCCAAACCTGCTGTAATATTGTATGTCAACCATACTCCTATAAAAAATAAATAATAAATAAAAATAAATTTTAGGGGGTGCCTGGGTAGCTCAGGCAGTTAGGCATCTGACTTCAGCTCAGGTCATGATCTCCTGGTTTGTGAGTTGGGAGACCTGTGTCGGGCTCTGTGCTGACAGCTCAGAGCCTGGAGCTTGCTTCTGATTTTGTGTCTCCCTCTCTCTGCCCCTCCCCTGCTTGTACTCTTTCTCTCTCTTTCTCTCTCTCTCTCTCTCTCTCTCTCAAAAATGATTAATGGTTAAAAAAAAAAGTTTTTTAAATAAATTTTTAAAAACAGGGAAAGAGTAAAGAAAGAAAAAACAGGTTAGCCTAGCAATGAAAGGTTAAATAGAGTGCAGTGGCTCTCAGTTTTGAACAGACATTGGAATTACTTGAGGTGCTCTTAAAAATGTGGAGGCCTGGATCCATTCCCCCAGAGATCCTGATTTAACTGATTTGGTGTGCACCTTTGGCACTGGGACTTTAAAAAAGCAATGCTCAGTTGACTCTACTGTGCAGCCAAGATGGAGAACCACTGGTCTGGCATACCAAAATTCTTCTATCACTGAAATAAGAAATCATATTGCTTTAGGTAGGGACTCTCAGCAGTCAAAAGAGGCTCCAAGGATATTAAAAAATGAAGAATTAACAAAAGAAGGTGTAAAAATATTTTACACATGTATTTTAAAGGTTTGCATTTAATCAGCTAACATTTATAGAGAGTACTGTGCAGTATAACTACATATAAACTACAGTGCCTGTTGTAGGGCAAATAATGGCCCCAAAGATGTCTGCATCAAAATCCCCAGGACCTGTGAATATGCTGCCTTACTGATAACTGAGATTTCAAAAATATGATTAAGTTAAGGTTCCATAAATGGGGAGATTATCTTGGATTACCCAGGTAAGCCCAATGTAATCACAATAGTCCTTACGAAAGGGAGGCAAGACGGTCAGAGTCCGAGAAGAAGCAAGGCTAGAAGCAGAGGCTGGAGTAATTGGCAGTGGCTGGAAGGGGGCCAGGCACCAAGGAATGAAGGTGACCTCTAGAAGCTGAAGAAGACAAGTGACAGATTCTCCCCCAGAGATCCCAGAAGAGAAACATCCCTGCCAACACCTTGATATAAGCCCACCTAAGATCCATTTTCAGACTCCAACCTCCAGAACCATGATAATAAATTTGTGCTGTTTTAAGCCACTAGGTGTGTAGTAAATGGTTGCACTAGCAGCAGGAAACTAACACAGGGCTGCTGGTGTGAGCTATTCATGATACACACTTTAAGGTTTTGTGGTAAACATTTCTTTCACTCCCATACCCACCATCCCTGTGGATAATGTAACCTAAAGATAAGAATGAAAGCCTAAAACTGGAGCCCTTTGTGACTGTGCAGTCCAAGTCATATGACTCTCTTGGCCCCAGTACCAGCACTGGCTCCAAGGACATATGATAATGCTGCAGATGACATCAAATAGGACACAGGCTAACATCTGCCTAAATATGATGCCCAACACAGAGAATTAGGGATTTTGAAGAATCATTTGTTCACCTTTTTAAATCTATTCTTCTATTCATCCATTTATTTATCCACTCAACCAACACCATTTGGCTCCTGCTATTATGTTGGGCAGAGGTGTGATCTAGTATAGTTAGGATTTCCAGATAAAACGCAGTTAAACTTATTTCAGAAAAACAAATGATAATATATATATAGAAATTAATATATTAATATTAATATTATAATATTGTTTGATGTTTACTTGAAATTCAACTTTACCTGGATGTCCTGTATCTTTATTTGCTAAATCTATACAATCCTGAGGTTAGCAGTTCTCAGCCAGATTTCCAATAATTTGTGGCCGCACTTTGTGAATGACCTGTGCTTATAAAAACTTAGAACCTGATTCTAACTGAATTTATTCTGGCATGCTGCCTCGTGCCAGAGAGAAGAGTGGACTTTTTGTCAGAATAAAAAGAAGGCAATGCACACAACACTTTGGCACCCCCTGGGAGATGAAAGCTGCCATGCTTTTTGAAAGGTAGAAAATAAGGGAAGAACATGACTGATCCAGTGTGTATTACAAGGACTCATAGACTATCTTTTAAATTCTGCCCTGTCATTCACTAACTGTGTGACTTAAGGGAAGTTATGTCTTCTCTGAACTTTGGGGGTTCTTTTCCTATAAAATTAGAACATTATATAATTTCTAGGTCATTTGATCCACCAACTAATATTTATTCTTGATCAAACAACTAATATTTACCTGCTATGTGTCAAGCCTCATTCTAGCTGCTAGAGATACTATGTCGAACAGGCCAAAGTCCTTGTTCTCAAGAAACTTATATTCCTTTGGTTATATAATGATTAAAGAAACTATCCCGGCACTGAAGCACACAGTCAGTGTTCAACAAATGTTATGGAATGACTGCTTTGATTTACGATAACTTAACACCTTATCCTCAAGAGGCTTACTCTCAAGTAAACAGGTTAGCCTTGCCTGCCTTGTTTGCTCAAAGGCTTAGGAAATGCTATTTGGGAAAAACTATTTTAATCCTGAGTAGCACAGGGTGTCAGAGAACAGATTTCATTAGGTTCTGTACTTCCTCTGTGAGAGAGGTTTCCAAGAAGCAGTTCATGACAGGAAGAAGTACAGTGGATCCTATGCTGGGTTTGCCTGTAAGTCAGAAGGCCCATGCGGGGGATGTTGCAACTTTTGCAGCTTTGGTAACCCATATGGAGATGGGGACAAGCAGGAGTCATAGGCATCTATGTATTTACATTCAATTTCATGTATTCAAGTAACATTTATTAAAGTAATTTCCATGCACAATGGAGGTAACCTTCAGTTTTCAAAGCTGACTGCAGTTCACACTGCTTATATGCAAAAATCTGGCAGCAGCAACTGTGCTCTGAGATTATGTAAGAAAGAAATATCTGATGGAATCCACAGTATTTTTTTTCATGTTGTGAAATATAATTTCCCTAATCTGTATGTGTGCCTAGGAAAGTATAAATAGGAAAGACATTTATCACAGCATAGAAAGTCATCTATTTATTCAACAACTATCCACTGGATGGCCTTTATTAAGCATAGTACTGAGAAGAGAAGAGAAGAGAAGAGAAGAGAAGAGAAGAGAAGAGAAGAGAAGAGAAGAGAAGAGAAGAGAAGTCATGTAAGGCCTTGCTACTGAAAGTGTGATCAATCTGTGAACAATTAGCATCACCAGCTATGAGTTCTTCAGAAAGGCAGGATCTTGGGTTCTACCCAGACCTACTGAACTAGCATCTACATTTAACAAGGTCCCAGGGTGATTCAAATGTACATTATATTTTGAGAAACCCTGATGTATGATACCATCATGATGACCCAGAGAGGATGCTGCTAGAGAGACAGAATTTATATACAATATCAAGAAATAGGGAGTCAGTCTTAGTCAGTTAAGCTTCTAACTCTTGATTTCAGCTCAGGTCATGATTTCACAGTTCATGAGTTCAAGCTGATAGCACAGAGCCTGCTTGGGATTCTCTGTCTCCGTCTCTCTCTCTCTGCCCTTCCCCTGCTTGCTCTCTCTCTCTCTCAAAAATAAACATTTAAAAAAGAAAAAGAAATGATGGGAATAGCTGTATGATTTTTCTCAAATTAAAATCCAAATCTCCTGCAATGCCGTTCTCTTTCTTTTTTCTCACATGTCATTTCAAACTTTTTTTTTTTCTTTTACCACAAACAACAGTGGTAAACGGATTCGAAACTATATTATTCCTGTCTGTATGTATTTATTTCCTGGGTTTCATTTCTTCCTTGTGAATTCTTAACTTTGGGTATGCAAATTCTCTATTCATCTTGTTTTTGAATAATGCAGCCTCACTAATACGTGAATGCTTTTTGCCATTAGCTTCAAATATTCATGCCAATAGTTGGTATCAGATTAACATAACAGGTAAAAAAATGACTCCAAAATCAATTATATCCAGGTTTGCAGAATTTTTTATATCCGCAGTAAAGTTTAGTATATCTCCTTCTCTGTGAATGTACATTGATTTTTTGTAAATTGAAACACAATGCTCATACAAAAAATTATAACCCTTTTATTTATTTATTTATTTATTTTTAATTTTTTTTTTTTAACGTTTATTTATTTTTGGGACAGACAGAGACAGAGCATGAACTGGGGAGGGGCAGAGAGAGAGGGAGACACAGAATCGGAAGCAGGCTCCAGGCTCTGAGCCATCAGCCCAGAGCCGACACGGGGCTCGAACTCACGGACCGCGAGATCGTGACCTGAGCTGAAGTCGGACGCTTAACCGACTGAGCCACCCAGGCGCCCCCCCTTTTATTTATTTTTAAATGTTTATTTATTTTGAGAGAGCACACATGTGTGCGCACGCGCAAGCAGGGGAGGGGCAGAGAGAGAAGGAGAGAGACTCCCAAGCAGGTTCCACACTGTCAGTGTGAGCCTGATGCAGGGCTCAATCTCACCAACCACAAGATCATGACCTGAGCCAAAATCAAGATTCAGGTGGTTAGCTGACTGAGCCACCCAGGTGCCCCAATTATAACCCATTTAAATACAATTCAGTGGTTTCAAGCATATTCATGAGGCTGTACAACCATCACTTCATTTCTGGAACATTTTCATCTCCCCATAAAGAAACCCTATACCCATTAACAGTCACTATCCATTTTTCTTTCCCACTGCTCCTGTTCACCACTAATTTATTTTCTGTCTTTATGGATCTCCCCATTTTGGACATTTCATATGGCCTAAAGTGTCTGGTTTCTTTCACTCATGTTTTCAAGGTTCATCCATTTTGTCCCATGTCTCAATTCTTTATTCCTTTGTACGGTTGAGTAACATTGCATTGTGTAGATGTCCTAAACTTGTTTATCCATTCATTTATAGATATTTAGTTGCATCTGCTTTTTGGCTACTATGAGGAAAGCTGCTATGCACATTCATTTACTAGTATTTGTGTGAACTGATGTCATCAATTCTCTTCTGCATGTACCTAGGAATGAAATTGCTGGGCCATATGGTAACTCTATGTGTACCATTTTGAGGAACTGCCAAACTGTTTTCCACAGCAGCTACACCACTTTAGCTTCCCAGCAGCAGTGAGTGATGGCTCTAATTTCTCCACATCCTTGCCAACACTTGTTCTTGTCTGTGTTTTTTTTATTATAGACATGCTGTTTGCTGTGAAATGGTATTTCATTGTGGTCTTCATTTGCATTTCCTTAATGACTAATGATGTTGAAAATCTCTTCATGTGTTCAGTGGCCAAGTGCAAATCTTCTTAGGAGAAAATGTCTACTCAAACCGTTTGCCCATATTGGGCTTTTTGTTGTTGTTTTGCAGAATTCTTGATATATTCTAGCTACCAGACCCTTTACAAATTATTTGTCAATATTTTCTGCCATTCCATGGGATACTTTGTCACTCTACTGATGATGCCCTGTGGAGCACAGGTTTTTTTGTTTGTTTCCTTGTTTGTTTTAATGTAGTCTAGTTCATCTATCTTTTCTTTGGCTGGTTGGGTTTCAAATTTTTTTTTTTTAATGTTTATTTATTTATTTATTTATTTATTTTTTAATTTAACGTTTATTTATTTTTGAGACAGAGAGAGACAGAGCATGAATGGGGGAGGGGCAGAGAGAGAGGGAGACACAGAATCGGAAGCAGGCTCCAGGCTCTGAGCTGTCAGCACAGAGCCCGACGCGGGGCTCGAACTCATGGACCACGAGATCATGACCTGAGCCGAAGTCGGACGCTTAACCGACTGAGCCACCCAGGCGCCCCTGGCTGGTTGGGTTTCAAAAGTGTCGTATCTAAGAAACTGGTGCCTTATCCAAGATCATGAAGATTTACACTTATATTGTCCTTTAAGAGTTTTGAAATCTTAGTTCTTATTTAAGGTCTTCAACGCATTTTGAGTTAAGTTTAGTTTACGGTATGAAGTAGGGGTCAAGCTGCACTAGCACCACTTTTTAAAAACATCAATTTTTGAATTGCTTTGGCACCTTTAACAAAAATCAGTTGACTGTAAATGTATGTAAAATGTGTTTTATTTCTAGACTCTTAATTCCATTCCACTTATCTATATGTCTACCTTTATGCCATTACCACACAGTCTTGATTATTATACTTTGTATTAAATTTTGAATTGGAAAGTGTGAGTCCTCCAACTTTGTTCTTTTTCAAGAGAGTTTTGGCTCTGCTGGATCCCTTGAATTCCCATATGACTTTTAGGATCAGCTTGGGAAATACTGCCGTCTTGACATGAGAAGTCTTCCTATTCATGAACATGAATCATTGTTATATTTATGTAAGTATTCTTTCATTTCCTTCAATGATGCTTTTAAGTTTTCCTATGGTTGCCCAGGGGATTATAAATAACATCTTAACTCATAACAATCTAGTTACTTTAACATGAGTTTAATTTCAATACTATGCTGAAACTTTGTTCCTATACTGCTTGATTCTCCTCTTGTTCCTCTGTGTCATTACTAACATATAAATTACAACTTTATGTTCCATGTGCTCATCAACACAGATTTATGGTTGTTCATGTATGCAGATATCCTTTAAATCAGAGAGGAGAAAAAAAGAGTTATAAACCAAAATACATTTTTACTGTCTTATGTATTTACTTATATAGTCACCTTTACTGGTAGTTACTATTTTTAATGTGGATTTGGTTTACGGTTTAATGTTCTTTTATTTCCACTTAAAATATTTTCTTTAGTAATTTCCTGTTGGTCTCCTAATGACAAATTCTCTGTTTTTATTTATCCTGTAATATCTCTTTTTCCACCTTCTTTTTGAAAAATGCTTAGGCTAAATACAGAATTCTTGGCTCAACTGGTTGAAAAGACTTTTGGGACATTACATATACCATCTTGCTGCCATCTGGTTTCCATGGCTTCTGATGGGAAATCAACTGTCAATCTTATTGATGATCCCTTATATGGAATGAATTTATTTTCTCTTGCTGCTTTCAAGACTTTGTTTTTGTCTTTCAACAGTTTGTTTATGGTGCGTCTAGGTGTGAATATGAGTTTATTCTACTTGAAGTTTGTTGAGTTTCTTGTATATTCAGAATAATATTTTTCATCAAATTTAGGAAAATTGGGACCATTATATATTTAATAATCTTCCCTGTTGGCTCTCTCTTCTCCTTGTGGAACTTCAATTATGACTATGTTGACATGCGTATAAGTCTCTGTTCATTTTTCTTCATTTTTATCTGTTCCTCAGTGTATATAACCTCAATTACTTTATGTTCAATTGTGCTGAATTTTCTGCCTGCTCAAATCTACTATTATGTTCCTCTAGTAAATTTTAATTTCAGTTAGTGTACTTTTCAATTCTAGAATTGCTACTTAGTCCTTTTAGTTAATTTCTGTCTCTTTATTGCTATTGGCTACCTGGTGAGACATCATTCTTATGCACTCCAATAGATTATATTTTCTTTGACTATAATTAAAATAAATGATTTCAAGTCTTTGTCTAGTAAATCCAATACATGAGCTTCCTCAGAGACAGTCTCTATTGACAGCTCTTTTTCCTGTTAATGTACTGTACTTTCTTGGGTTTTTTTTTTTTTTCTTGTAAGCCTCATTATTTATCGGAAATTGAACATTTAAAGAATAACATGGAGGGGCGCCTGGGTGGCTTGGTCGGTTAAGCATCCGACTTTGGCTCAGGTCATGATCTCACAGTCTGTGAGTTCAAGCCCCGCGTCGGGCTCTGTGCTGACAGCTCAGAGCCTGGAGCCTGCTTCAGATTCTTTGTCTCCCTCTCTCTGACCCTCCCCCGTTCATGCTCTGTCTCTCTCTGTCTGAAAAATAAATAAACATTAAAAAAAAAAAATTAAAAAAAAAATAACATGGAAACTCTGGAAATTAGGCTTTCATCACACCCTATGTTTTGCTATTACTACTGAGTTTTGTTTTGTGACTGGGTGTGTGGTTGGTGGTGGTGGTGATGCCTGTGGTAATGGTTTTGTTGGTTTAATGGCTTTCCTGAATTAACTCTGTTAAGTCCCTATTCTTTTATACTTGTGGTCACTGAAGTCTCTGCCTAGTTAACATCATGGTCAGCTAATTACTGGACAGATTTTTATAAGTATATAAAACCAATAAGTCTACCAAGCTTTGTTGAGGGGCTCTGTGTATCTGCTGGGGAACACCGTTAGTACTTAGCCAGTATTTGACAATTCTACCTTATGTTTCACTTCCTGCTGCCAACAAACCTCAAGGTAGGCCACAGTTGAGAACTTAACGCCTTCTCAGATATTTCCTGAACATACACGCATCCCTGTGCATGCACATAAACTTTATATCCTTGTGATTGTGTATGTGAGCTTTTTAAAACCCCTATAGATATCTCCTTTCCCAGCTTTTCCTTTAAAACTTTTTGGTTAGCCTGTGGTTTTCTCCATAGTCTGTTATTTACTGCTTCAGACAGACACAAAGGTAAGCAGTTTAATTCTAATTGTTTTTGACAAATTCTGCCAGGTTAAAGGATTTTTTTCCATTATAGGAGGTCCAAGTCAAGGCAAATTAAGACTGTCTTGCAAGCAGGGTCTTTCAGGGAACGACTAGATAGGTCAAATAATGATAATCTATGGGAATGAAGTTTAAAGGAGCTTCAACTCTGTTTCTCTTCTAGTTGCTACCAGGCTGCCATATTTAACTATGGGCATGGGCTCTAGGTTTTTTTTTTTTTTTTTTTTTTTTTTAATTTTTTTTTTTTAACGTTTATTTATTTTTGAGACAGAGAGAGACATAGCATGAACGGGGGAGGGGCAGAGAGAGAGGGAGACACAGAATCGGAAGCAGGCTCCAGGCTCTGAGCCATCAGCCCAGAGCCTGACGCGGGGCTCGAACTCACGGACCGCGAGATCGTGACCTGAGCTGAAGTCGGACGCTTAACCGACTGAGCCACCCAGGCGCCCCAAGGGCTCTAGGTTTTCAAGGCAACCAGCTACCACATAGTTTACGGGTGGGAAGAGAGCAACAGGACAAGTTAAAATGCCCTAAGAATAAGGCTCACTGTTTTTACTGAGATCCAACCATTGTTACTGAATAAATACTTCCCATATAACTAAAAGCCTTTTGTTAATTTTCAGAGTTATAAAAATGTTGATTCTATTTATTACCAATATTTTTGTAGATTTTATGGAAGACAGAATTTTCAGAGATCCTGCCATATTTGCTGACACCAATGACATTAATAATTTTAGAGTAAAAATGCATAAAATGTAAAATATTGGTCTGAGGGGAAATTAGAAAGTCTTAAAATTTCATCTTGTTTTATTGTTCAATACCTCCCATGAGGAAACAATATGTTATCTGTGTAATACTATAACTTTGTGAACACTGTGCATATTCATTTTCCTGAGAATTTTGTGAAGGCATAAAATGGTCTATATTATATTAAACATAAACAGGAAGATGTTTTCTGAAGATGCCTATTTCTCAGAATGGCAGCTGTACCTTGGAGACAGGGACCAGCTATTTAGGATAAATAAATTACTTCAGGCCTAGACTTAGAATTCAAGAAATGTGGTAAAATAAGCCTTGACTTAGGTGTTTCATGTTTAAGATAGGGCTTGGAATTTGGTGAACTATTGCAGGAGGTAAGAGTAGAATTTCCCATTGTGGAGTGGTAGCCCCAAGGAGCAAGCCAGCCAGGGTGAAATCAGTACTTTTTGTTATTAACCAGACTACTTGTGATACCAATATTGACTGTGTTTATTTTCCTTGTATTACCATTGAAGGTGAGATCCTTTTCTGAAAGCTAGATAAGAATGTGTATTCAGGAGAAATCTAGACTTAACCTGATCTCATCTTAAAAAAAAAAAAAAAATGGACCCAAATCAGCATTTTTTGTATTTCGGATCATGTGCAACATCATTAAACGTCCTTAGAGTCAAAGCTTATCATCAGAGGCCACAGGCATAATTTTGCTTAGGCTGCATAGTCATCAAAGGTTTCAATGTCAGACTTTCAATCTTACCTTTAGATTATATTATCTATATGGTCACTGGGTCAGAGGATAAGCACTACAGGAGTGAAGAAATATATAAGATATTGTTGCTTAAAGTGCAGTCTGTGGACAATTAGCATCACCATCTTATGAGAGATTTTCACATACATAGAATTTAAGGCATCACACTAGACCTACTGAACCAGAATATACATTTAAACAAGATCTCCTGGTGATTCATGTGCACATTAAAGTCTGAGAAGTACTGCCATAGATAATCTAGCCATGGATTGTTGAAATTTGATTGTATACACTCCATTAAACAAGGCCTTGGGGAATTTAAAAGGTTGTTTTTGATCTTTCTAGCTACTCTGCTCCTTTCAATTGCAAAAGCAACAGGGCAGCTAAAATATTTTAACCTCAATGTGGCCTCTTATAAGTTATTAGCTGAGTTATATTAAATATCATTCTATATAACGTTGCAGTAAAATTTCTATGGTGAGAAACAGAGAAAAGTCATGCTTTTTTTCCCCCCAAGAAAGTTGATTTATGAATCCTAGAGAAATTCCATAGTTAAGTCATTTTATGTACTGAACAGGGTCTACACCAAGAAAGCTACTTCTTGAAAGAACTGCCAAATACCATTCTTACATATTTAATGGGCAGAGGTGAAAATGATGATAAGGAACAGTCCTACCTTGTTGCAGAGCTGAACTTTCCAAAATTTATTGAATATATGAATTGTCACATTATATGAGAAATTCAGTAGTAGGTTGTCCAGGCGTCTTGGGAGGAAAAGCCCTGTAAGATAAGGAAGATCAATGGAAATCAGGAGCATCTTAAATCAAGTTCGCTAAAAGCAGAGCCTGAAATGGGGATTCAGATGTATGGGATGTATTGCAGGAGGCTTCTCCGGTGAAGGGGAGTAGGGGAAGCAGGATGGGCAGGGAAAGCACATGAGCAATGTGGTATGAGCTGATGTGGTATCTAACTTCAACCTGATCCCACAAGGAGCGCTGGAGTATGAATTTCACCACAGAACCCCCTCTAAGGCCAGGGAACTAGCCTGTCCCTAAGTCAGTCAGTCATTGACTGCCTCTTGAGGATAGATATGACCTCCTTGGCTAAGGGCAAGTCCCCAGAGCAGGAGTCCTCATGACAGCCAACAGAGATAGTGGCTCCTATCTTGAGGACAGCTTGGAGGCGCATCACCAGGGCTTCAAAGGAATCATACTGGGAATGAGCCGTGACTCTAAAACATCCATATTATTACCCATGAATACAAAGCTCAGTATGATCTCACAGCCTCAGAGGAGACAAAAAACAGATCTTGATATAGGGCATATTTTCCATTCATCCATATTTATTTAATCTGTATAATTTTAGCATGTATGGTGTGCATAGTGCTAAGCTGAGCCCTGTATGTTTTTTTTTAAGTTTTCAATATATGGTGTCTTATTTTGGGTTCTACTTTAAATGCAAACCCTGAAACAAGGACTTGGGTACAGGTAATATGTCTGGAAAGTAACTTCAGGAAGCACAAAAGAGGGTTAGGAAAAATGAGAGAGGGAATGAAGAAAAGGTTCACTCCAAAATAGATTGTGAACTGTTTGTAGTAAAAAGCTCTTGTATAGCATATCACCACCTTGGGCAAATGGGGTTCAGTCCCATTGGTGACTTTTTGAGGAATGACTCAGAATTGTGCCACCAATTCCCATCCCTTGTTTTAAAAGGATTGTTTCTGGAGGTGTGATCTCCACAGCACAGCCTGGCTACCGTGACTTTAGGCTGTATATAACATGACTGGAAAGAAAAAAAGGGATCAGTTTAGACTAATCAAAGTTTTCATACACGAAGTAAGAATGCTCCAACTGAGGCAGATGAAAGGCTAAGGAATACGATACAAGTAGAAGAAAGGGAGTTTGAACCTGACCTGCAGAGAATGAGGTGTTATGAAGATTAATATGGGCACAGTAGACAATAAAAGCACTGATTTCTCATGATCATTGTGGCAGAAGACTGTAGCAAGATTAGCAAGCATGCAGTCATCCAACAAATATGCATTTAGCACCAACTGTATGCACAACCTTCACAGCATCAGGATCAGAGAGACAGCGCCCTAGAACTCATCCAGTGTGGTCCTCCAGCCTGAGTTAAGTCAAGACTAAGCAGCATTCCTCCAAAAGCAAATATCAGCCCTCAAATGTGGTACCAAGTTGCCCTCTCCCAAGGTTCAGGGAGACCGCCCAGCTGACTCAGGTTGATTGAGCCTGTGGGGTCCTGGGCACATCTGAGGGAATTTCTCCTACATATGGTGGGCGGGTTGGTTGCTAACCCAAAGCTCAGGAGGCCAAGGTTCTAGGTCATGCTCTGCCAATGAGCTTCACAAGCTTTACCCCTGTCTGGGACTCCATTTCTTTTTCTCTAAAAATAAAGCAACCCGACTTGGGGATGTCTGCAGCCTTCTCCTATAAAATTCTGCTCTGATGAAACCTCAACCCTCGTTTTATGGAATGAGTACCTGGCTGATTTGCCACCTCCTCAAAATCCTGCCACACCTGCAACATGTTCTTCCAGAAAGGTCCAGCAACGCTTTTGGTTCTGCCTTTAAACTAGCATGGCAAAGTCATTCCTCATATTAAAGGTCATTTGCCCATTTGCAAGGTTCATAAAGCAACAACATTCTTTTTTATTTGTTTGAAATTAGCCACCTTGTATTTCCCTTAAATAAAAATCTAGTGGAAATTCTTCACCTCATCAATTTTCATAACTCAGGAGCAAACTCAGGCATGCGTTCCTTTTGTGCAGAAAAGCTCTTCTGTGATGTGTTTTGGGTTTTTTTTCTACATGAACAAATATCTCTAAATAAAGTTCTACAACATTTATTATTTTCCACTGTATAATATTTTTAAAGAAAAAAAAGAAAAGAAACACTTGTGAGATGTGCTGATTGATAACAGAATAGACCATGCCTATGGAAAGCCTTTCTACTCACAATATAGAGCCACTACAAAGCCAGGGAGGTGGTGGCTTACATAAACCTTAGCCATAAGGATCCAGGAATAAATAAAACACCATCCCAGATCTATAAAATGACAATAAGTGTCAGTGCTCATAAGTATTCCCAAATCCGCATAGTCAGCCGCAGAATCTCAACATGCCTGGTGTTCCACCTCCAAGTCCAGACAGAGATCTAAGCCGTGCTTCTCTGAATAAACCCATCTGAGAGCATCAAGAGCACATGCTGTCCTTGAATTCTGGAGTAAGTTGGCAAATGCAAGTTCAATCAAAGGCAATAATGTAACAAGTGTTCCAAGTGTAATAATAATAAATTTCTACAGCCAAATTAATAGGACATGCAAGACCTAAAACCTAAGTGGGAATTAAAACTGGTCTTTTAAATGGAAAAAAAAAAAAATCAAACTGTGTAGAAAAGAGGCATCACATTAGTCACACACGCTAGAAAGGTCTAGATTCCCAAGGACAAGGGGCATTTTTTTTATTCCACTAAGAAAATAAGTGTTCATGGCTAATGTTGCAGCACTAAGTTGCACTAAGTGAAAAATTTCATTTGGTTGCTATTTTTGATAAAGAAACTGTGAATGTTCAGCAAGGGCTGGACTCCAGAGGGATCAGATCAGAAATGTCATGTGTTTATAAGAACTTAAGAGAAGGAAAGAATGTATCTGTCAGCCTTGGATATGCAGCCGTGATGCCTTAAATATTGTGCATATAACAACTCTGGAAAACATTTTCGTTTTGCCCTTTGGGACTTGAAGGAATAACTGCAAGAAAACAAAAACAACAAAGGGACGATCCATTTTACATATCTGAACTCTCTAGCAGCCACATTATTTAAAATCCTAAGTTTCATAAAAAGATTGCCTTGATAGAAACTTTAAAGGCCATTTAGTTCAAGTCGCCATCTATGCAGGAATATCTGATGGGTGTTTATTCTCAGCTTGGACACTTCAAGCAGGGAGGCAGATGGGGTCTTTGTTCACATCTCACTGCCCTGCAAAGCCATGACTGCTTATCTCCTTGCTTTTCTTCTTCCTTCCTTCCTTCCTTCCTTCCTTCCTTCCTTCCTTCCTTCCCTCTCTCTTCCCTCCCTTCCCTGCCTCTCTTTCTTTCTTCCTTCTTTCTTCTGTGCCTCCTTCCCTCCTCTCTTCTTTCTTTCCCTCACTCTCTCCTCTCTCCCTCCTCCCTTCCTTCTTTTCTTCCTTACTCCCTCCCTCCAACCCCACTCTCTTTCCTCATTCCCTCCCTCCTCTTACCTCTTCCACCTCCCTTCCTCTTTCCTTCCTTCACCATTTTCTTTTCCCTCCTTCTTTCTCTCCTTTCCATCACCCCTCTTTATCCTTTTCCCTTCCTTCTATCCCCATCTCCCTTTCTTCCTTTTTAAGAAACAGCCCTGATTTTGAGAAGTTTTACCTTCTGTCGTGCTAAAAATCCATTCTCTCTCGATGTCCTCATTTGTGTACAGTTCTCAGCCTCAGAACCCAACACGGTGACTCTGTTGGGCCTACAGGACCCTTTCTTTCCAAATTCTACAAAAAAAAACCCTATGCTTCTCCTTTCCCAGGTTCCAAATCTCTACAAAATTCACATGTATGGTTTATGAACTGGAAACCAGTTAGGGAAGGAACAAAATTTTTAATGCTTATATATTAGCTACGTTTTTATGATTTTGTTACTTTACTTTCAGGATGTCAGGAGAACTAGCCAGGTAATAATAATACAGTAGTCAAAATTATTGCACATTTACCATGTGCCCAGATAATGTACAATGTATTTACAGGGACTATCTTACAGAATTCTCTCCTCCTGCAAGAAAGCTATTTATCAGCCTTTTTGTACAGAGAAACATGCCCAGGGTGAGCCAGCTAAGAAATGACAGTGTGGGTTATTGAGCCTCTATTAATCTCCTAACCTAGTGCTCTCAACCCCTACACAGTCCTGACTTCACATGTGTGCAGTATTTAGTTTCCAAAAAGGCATTAAAGCCAACTTCTAATTTTTCCCAATTTTATAGTTAGCATCCCCAGGAGTGCCAGAAACCCTGTTCCCACTTGTGAGCTCTGCATGCCTTAGACAGAGATACTCAGCAGCCACAAAACCCACCGGGCTATGTCTTGCTACCTCACCCTAGTCAAGGCTGCTCCCTTGTCCTGGATCACCCTCCTCACGCCTCTCTCCATGCCATGTCAGCACCCCGCCTTTCAGGCAGACCTGTGCGCGTCCAGCCTGCCCCATCATCACACCCTGGAGATCACTTCCTGCCTGCCCTTGCCTCTCACTCAGCTCAAGAAACACCCTGGCTCTGTTTGAGGTTCTTATGTGGGAGACTTCTCACCTCCACCAGATTATGAGAGCTGCCAGGGCAGAATCCAGGCACACAATAGGCCCTCAGCTCATGCATGCTGGACACGTTGATCAATGCATCTCCTTCCCTAGCATCTCCACTGAAGGCTAAGGTGCCCTTTCTCTCCTGAGCTACACACACAGCTCCAATTTCTCAAAGGAGCATGAGCATACCTCAAGTCCCAAAATCCTTGGTTGCTCGTCTGCTTTACAGCATCACCCAAACTTTGAGTTTCTTCCAGTAGCCTGCATAAAAGAGGGATTTCGTAAGCTGCCAACAGTATATTTTGTGCTCAAATTCCTCATTCACACAAGACCAGAAAAGAAAAACAAAAGCAAAAACAAAAATCCATACTAGCCCCTGGAGTGTCTCAGCTTCCAAAAGAATTGTTATTAGAAGATTGCCCTTGACTGAGACCCTGGAGAGGAGCTAGTGCTTCCCGTGGCACATGCAACTGTGAGCAAAGAGCCCCCGAAGCACTGGGGCATAATTTTCTCTCTTAATAAAAGATTAATTCCCATGTAAAAGGCTGCATGGGGACCATCATTACTTGCTGGCAGGGCCGTTCCATTTCCCTGTGCCGTCTCTGACCTGTTCTGGAAAGCTGTATAATGTGCTGTCGGGGGCGTCATTCCAGAGATGGAGGAATGCAAATGAAACCAAGGAAGAAGTTGTGCAGACCTAGATTGAGACACCAAAGTTCTGCCCTCAGCTCTGACATTCCCATTTCCATTAATTGGTTTTCACTTCCACTTCCCAGACCATCTCAAAGAGGCTTTCTCATTCTCTGTGCCATGATCAGAGTGTTATAAACACACCTCCACATGCTCTCCCTCTGCCTGCTCACTCCCCTACTTTATAATTGGGCCAATTTCTGGTGATGGCGGTAGCTGATACTTCTTGAACACTTACTAAGAGACGGGCCCTGTGCTTGGAACATTACTGTGAGTTATAGCTTTTAATACTCTTAAATCCTGAGAGAGGCACCTGTATTATTATTGTAAATATATAACCAGTAATATTATATGTCATTATACATAATCAAATTAATGTTTATAAAATGAACAATGGAATGTGTGATTAAAAAATAATCATCTCTATTGTGCATCTTAGGTTGGAAAGATCATCCTGGGTCCCTCAGCTAATAAGTAATAAGCATTTCATTTAAGTCTAAGCTTTTCTAACTTTTTTAAGTTCTTGCATTTAACTAGTCTGATATACTACCTGTCTGTTCATCCTTCAAGGCCATGTTCAAATATTACCCTCTACATGAAGAGCCCTTTTGGTGGCAACAAAGGCGAGTGGCTTTTCTACCCTCCCTATCACACTTTTAAATATATAACAGTAAATCTGAGTCTCATCAAGGCCTATTTCAAAATAGTGCCAAAATCAGATGAAATATTAGTCCCATATCAAGAAATTGTAGAAAAGAAGGAAAAACCTTTTTGCAGGCTCTTAAAAAGATACCAAAGTTAGGTTACATTCATTAAACCTAAAGCCAAGGCAAAATATCTTAAATTTATCATATAGTTCCCACCCACCCCCATCTGTTCTATGGTAGTTCTTCCCTTGCCCCTGTATAACAAACTTAGCAAGCCCCATGACGTGTCTGGTCACAATTATATCATCAAAATTCCTCATCACTTTAAATCATAATAGTAATTAAAATGTTCAATCCCTGTAACTGCAAAGGCCTACATGTAGAAAGGAGGGGAGATATTCAGAAGTTTCTCTTCCTGTCCAGCTCCTCCTTCTACAGCTCTCTAAGCTTGATGTCTTACTTTTCTAGAATTAGGACATGGGAAGTTTATACTAGACTGAAACCCTTGTAAGCTGCCTTTGTATTTTCCAATAAACAAGAGCAATGCATACTGTATATATTACATAAAATAATCATCATTATATTACACAACAATATATAATATAGAAATATGTAATATTAGATTTCACTAGTATTTTTTAAAATTTAAAACAGCACACAGAAGAAATAACAGCCATCCATAATTCCACCACCCCAAATGACCTCTGTCCACATTTTGGTGTACATCATTGATTACTTCTCCTTCGTCCATAGGTTTACACGTCGCATGTGTATGTTTAAAGAAGATACTTTCTCTAGATGGTCTTTTTGAAATCTTAGCAATGATCTTTCTCTGTCCTAAGATTCTTGAGTGTGATAAGTGCAAAGAAATCATAAATCACCTGTTGATAACTAGTGTAACATCTTTGCCTTCCACAAGCGGTCATGTGGACAGGTTAAGGGCCTAGACCTCAGAGCTAGACTCCTTGAGGTCATTACAAATATCCCCCCCTCCTTCCCCAACTTAGTAACAGAGTACCATTCAGTAAATGAAATCAATTAATGTTTCTATGTATATAGAACAGGTAGTATACCAGACTAATTAAATGCAAGAACTTAAAAAAGTTAGAAAAGCTTAGACTTAAATGAAATGCTTATTACTTATTAGCTGAGGGACCCAGGATGATCTTTCCAACCTAAGATGCACAATAGAGATGATTATTTTTTAATCACACATTCCATTGTACATTTTATAAACATTAATTTGATTAATTAAAATAAAACTGATTAATTTAATCCATTTTCTGATCTGTAAAAGTGGGGACTGTTATAGTAACTGTCCTCATTTTCATTGGTAGTTGTGACACATAAAATATATAAATGATCGTGTCTGTTTAATATTGTTTGAAGAGTGTCCAGGAAATGTAAAGTTCTCTATAACTGTTAGCTATTAAGACAAGGATGATGATGCTGATGCCGACATAATTACACAGTGGGAAACACAGTTCTCGGAAGCTCCTAATTAGTGAGATGAAATGAGTATCCCCGTTGAGCGCTAATCTATTGTCTTAACTCTTTTAAAAAGTCACAATAGGTTTTAATAAACAAGGTGGAACTTAGTAGGATTTAAATTCATTTGAGTCTGATGTTTGATATATATATGTTATTTTTCCTTGCAGTGGTTTTCCATTTATCAGGGGTTTTCTGGGTCTTCTTCATGTCCCCTAAAATCTAACTAGATGACAGTAAATTGCCCTTGTCCTAATAAACTAACCCTCAGAGAAGAGAAGCTACACATGAACCTCATTGGTGCTACCAGCACTGCAGTCCACGCACACTCTCGCTAAACTCGTCTCTGATCGGAGCAGCAGAAAAAAAGGGTGAGCCTGAAAAACCAGCATCATCCCCTCCTCCCTAATCACCTGCCAGTGGAGTGGATCCCCAGAGACTGGTGTGATTGGAACATCTCTTCTAAAGCCGAGAGGCCCAAGAAGGACTGGGGCAGGCAGTAGAGGCTAAGAATTAAGAAGTGAGAATTCTTCAGGTATCAGCTGGCAGGATGTGGTGCAGAGGGGGGCGGGGGGATGTATCAGGAGACCCTGAGACGCAGTTAATGATCATGAGCCTGGATGTTTCTATAATGTTGGTCTGAGCATTTGCATGTTTTTTCTTTCCCTTGGTTATTTCCTTCTGTTCACTGGGTTTGGCTTTTGAAACATGATTAGAAGTTTTTAAGGACTGTTTTTAAGAGCATTCCACAGACTATCATCCACATTGACTTAGAACAGCCAGGGTCCTGCAAGTGGCTCCTGGAGACACCGACATGCAGGTGGTCCCTCTAAGTTAGTGGTTCTCTATCTTGGCTGCATAGTGAAAACTACCCAGGAAGCTTTTAAAAAGCCCAACGCCCAGGCTTCACCAAAACCCATTTCAATCAGGAATAGAGAAGGCGAGACCCAGGCATCAGCATTTGTTAAAAGCTCCCTGGCTTATTTCAATTAGCAACCAAGGTTGAGAACCCATGCAGTTGGCTATAGCTAAAGAGTCTAGCTCTGTCCAGACCAGTGCATTGTTTTCTGTGTACCGAAACCCTAGATCTTAGATTAGGCCCTTGATCACAAGAGGAATCAGTGAGATATGGGAGGATTGCAGAACTGGTTTCATGGCCTGAAGGTTCTGGCCATGCTCTGTCCCAGCTCTGTCACTAACTCACCTATGTAGGTTTCGATAAGTTACCAAGCCTCATTATCCTTTGTCCATTCAGTGGGAATCATAATATTAATTTTGTAAAGGTTTTGTAAAGATTAAAGGGATGAGATGAAAAGTGCTAGCACGATGCCTGGAATATGATATGTGTTCAATAATTAATACATGTTGTAGTCATTATTTGCTAAATAACGTGAAATTTTAGAAATAAAAGCATGTGTTACTGACAGGGGGACAGTAATACCATTGTCACATACACAGGATAGCACATTTGAAAAGAATATATGTTCACACTACTGATTTATTTAATGTTAACACCTGTCTTTAAATTCATAAGTACTCATGATTATAGATATCAGTGTTCTAAATGGAGGAGGTATTTCCTATGCAGGATGTGATGCAGAAAGGGAATTGAAATTCAGTGGATGCATTCATTGTGTCTGCTGAAGACCTCTAAGCGATGTGGAGACATTATTGTATCCATCTTGGCAGGTATCCAGTGGAGTAGATAAGAATATGTGCTATCATCCAAGGACAGATCAACTAAGTGGCCCAAGAACTCCTGGAGTCATAAAATCATAAAATGTTTAACTTGGAAGAGATTATATAGTCCAATGACTTTAAAATATATATACTCTTAGCAGCAGAACACTTTCCTCAATGGAAATCTTAACTGTTAATGTCCAATATTTGTGAGTAAAATTCTGTTAAAGTGAGGCTTACCTACTTCACCCCGAAGGGTTGTTTGGAGTTCTAGTTATTCCAAAGAATACACTTTGAAATTCACTGACTGACTTGCAAGCAATTATGGTAGACTGTTACTTTGATAGCATTCAGCACAACTCCCCTCTTGGTGTTTTCGCTCTTGTGTATTCTCTTCCAGCATTGAGTATGGACTTGGCCATGTGACTAGCCATGACCAGCAAGACATTAGCAAGCATGATGCAAGCAGATATGGTCCTGCTTCATGGTGTACTCACTCTTTGAACCAGTTGCCAGGCTGCAGTAAAGCTTGAGCTAGTCTACTACATGAGACTATGTGAAAAGAGAGACCATGAAGAAGAGCATTAACCAGATATATGAGTGAAGTCCTCTGGATCTTGCAGCCCCAATGTAACCTCTAAACAAATGCAGTCTCATGAGAAATTCCGAGTGAGACCAGCAATTGAACCACCAACCCAAGCCCAGATTATAGAATCACAAGGAGATAAAACGATTGTTGCTTTTAACCACTAAGTTTTAGGGTGAATGGCTACATAGCAACAGGCAACTGAAAAGTTATTTGCTAGAGCCCCTATTATATCGGTATCATCTATCCTTGTGCCTTGCGTTAAAAAAGTGCTTTAATAATAAATACTGAACTAACCTGATTAACCAGCAAGTAGAATAACCATAAATATAATCAAAGTTTTTCATTCTGAACTCAAAACCTGTCCTAATTTACCTGATCCCGTATCAGCGGAACAGAACCCCTAAACTCTAGATACCCAATCTAAATTCCTTAACATTCACTATATTTTGAGGTAGAAAGTGCTATTTTGGTCCCTAAGACCGAAGTCTCAATTCACAGCAGCTAAGAACAGGATGCTTCTAAACAAGGAAATAAGATACCACAATGTCCACGGACTTGTCTTAAAGGAGAGAGCCTCTCTCAAAACTTACATCCTCTTATTTTAGATAAAGTTCTCTTTTAATGTGGTTTTCTGAAATTCTGACCCATAATTGATTGGATGGAGGAGACATTTGAAGCAAGTATATTAAAACTTCAATAACAGATAAGAAGAAAATAGGAAAACTCCTTAAAAATACAGATAAAAGTATTCAACAATATTTTAAGAGTCTGGGGCTATTTGCTGTAGATATTAACAACCCTACTCACCATATGAAGTATCACAATCGTGTAATATGCCAGAAGGACTAATTAGGTATCAATGGTCTTGAGATATCAATAAAGGTTTAATATATTCTGCTTGATAATTAGTATACCTTCCAACTTGCACAATACTGTACTGTACATATGGTTGTCAATCTGCTATCTGTCTTTTTGGGAAAATTATCACTTCTACATTCCACAGCATTTCTATTTGTTCCATATGGTTCTGGTGGAGCTGAACTCCATGACCCTTAGAAAAAAAGTCCTAAACCCATTTCTGTACAAATAGTGTATTTCCTTCCATAGGCCACAGCAACTGGTTCAGGGATGGGCATGTTCCCAAGCCTGCTTCTTTAGTTTTCCCCATGATTTTTTCCCAGAGTTATACAGAAAACTGTCCCTTTCCCCTGGATCTTAAGCTCTAACGAAGCCCTGAGCCCTGGTAGGTGGTAGGAATGGAGGTGTGCTCACTAAAGCCAACTCTCTTCCACATGCAGAGAGCCTTTCTTAGAACAAAGCTAAAAAGAAGTAAGAATTGCCAAGAAATTAGAGGAAAGCTCAGTGATGACTGAGCTCCTAAATCTAACTCCTGCCTCATGCTGTGAGCATCCTAGAGAGATGAGCTTTTACAAGTCACCTTTTTGCTTAAGTCGATTGCAATTTTCTCTTGGACACAAGAGACTCTGGAATAATAAACCCATTTGACAGTTTCTAAAATGCTTTCACGTTTATCACCCATTGGTCCCTAATGGTAATCTGCAAAGTGATCAGGGCAGTTGGATGATCCCCCACTTTATCAGTAATGAAAATGCACCTCCCGTGGATGACCTTGCATCATCTACACAGCAAGTCAGATGTGGAGCCTGGCTGAAAAGTGAGGTTCTCTGACTTTTTAGTCCAGGAAATTCCCCATTTTACTCATGTCACAAAATTATTTTCTACAAACCTCTATTGATTAAATATTTTCAGGGATTAAAGCGGTAGAAATTCAGTTCTGTGGAATGCATCATTTCCCATTCTCAGTGGGGAACGGAAGCATCACTACCAGGGAGAGTATTTGAGAGGCTGCACAGTCTTTGGCACCTCGGCAACATTCAGGGATGACTCACAGTAGGAAAACAGGCTCAGAAAGTTTTAGGTTGGATTGCTTGAATGCAGATCCCAAGATGAGGATTCTTGTGCAAGTGACTTAGTGCAGGTAAGCTTACATAAAAAGGCTAGCTAGAGAGGGATGCAGGATAGGGTCAGAGAAGGAGCCAAGGAAGGATGTGATGTCAGTGGGTGTCTGGCCTCAGCCTGATACCACTAGGAGTCTGGAGCAAAAATGGCACCAGAGTTACCTGTCCCCCACTGAGGCAAGGGGAACCAGTTTTGTGCCCTGATATCAGCCAGTCATTGGCTCTGGGCTGTCCCCATGCTGGGTTAAGGGACAAAACCTCCAAGCATTTCTGGGCAAAGCAGCTCCTCTCAACTGAGCCTATTCTCTTGAAAAGAAGCCTGGGAGCAACTCAGTACTCTTAACAAACAATACCTGTAGTAGCTGAACCCTGAGTTATGGCGAAAATTTTAGGGTGGGGCACCAGTGTGTGCTAAGAAGCCTAGGAAGGGCTCAGCCCGAAACAACACTTCTTCCCATAAGTTCCATGTGAAATATCTTATGCCACACAGAGTTTTGTTGGAATTCATCATATCTATGAGTGCCCAATCCAAGACACCTCGAAGCAGAGCTTTTGTGACAGAGGCTCTGACCTATACGGTTTGCCTTCACAATGGATCTTGGACTCCGGTCCCAGTGTCTCATCACTGCTACCACCACCATCCACACCTGGTAGTTAAATACTGTGCTTTCAAATCAGCAGACCACAGATCAGGTTTCTATAAGTGCACAGAAAGTTAGGTGGCTACTGATGGATTTATTCCCTCTCTTTCCCCAAAGAGCATGGCAAGGAAGTTTATTTATTCTTAGAATTTGAGAGAATTACCAGGGCTGTGAATTGTACCACATATTATTGGGCTAAAAAAATTCACTTTTCTTTATTTGTCAGAATTAAATAAACTCCATTCTGCTGCCTGACTGATGAAAAAGTCCATCCATTGTTAAAGTTTAGTTTTCAAAAGATGACAGAATAATGCTTAGGCAAATATAAAATGAATACACATTGAAGATTTATTCAAGTCATTAATTACTGAGAGAAACAGTAAGGTGTTAAAACCAACCCAAAGAGCATTTGAAAAGATAGGTATTAATACCCCAGTTAATAAAGGCGGGTTAGGATAGGCTACCTGGCATAGACACAAAAAAGGTGAATGTCCAACGGGGTGATAAGCCATCACCTTTGAGGTGATCTGTTCCACTGAATGGAAATAATTTGCATTTCTACTGAAAAATATTTGTGAGACAGCATGTAGCTTCACTGAGTCTGGGACCTCTTATCAGTAGCAAACTGCAGGTTAAAGAATATGCATTTGCCTAACCCCTGGATGGGCCTGTGCCTCTGTATGACACTGAAAAAGCAAGCCTTTCAAATTATATCCAAATTTTGAGTAATTTTTATTAATAATCATCATTACTGAGTCTCTCTCTCTCTGCTGATTGACTCATGCAAAAATCATGGGTCTTTTAGAAGCCAGGAAACAGAGAAAAGGACAGGCCTTTGTCCCACTGGGATATCATCTTTACCAGTGTCCTTCTGTGACCTAATCTTGTTTTCAGGCCTCTGCCTTGGACTGCCTCATATGAGGGACAGACCCTAGGATAATCCCCAATGACAACCACCTTCTGGTACCCCTGCCTTCGTATAATTTCCCCTTGAGTGTGGGTAGAATCCATACCTTGACTCTAGCCAACAGAATATTGCAAAGGTGAAGTGATTCTGCAGATACAAATAAGCTTACAAGCCAACTGATTCTGAGTAAAGAGAAGTTTTCTAGGATGGGCCTCAATTAATCAGTTGAGCCTGATTTAATCAAAGTCCTTAAAAGGGAGACTGAGTCTGTCACATAAGCTGTTTCCTCTTATATTCTAGAAGACATGAACGCAGCAGACTTGTCACTAGTCAAGGGAACTGGTGAGTATTTAAAAAGCATTACGTCTGGGACCATGATGTAACTTTCTTCCTGTCATTTTGGAAGCCCTCCGCCATGACCTGGGCTCTCAGGCCATTAAACGGTTTCCTAGAAAATGGGAAAACATGCAAATCAATCAAAACCTGATTCCTTTTCTCATTTTCACAAATGTAATCAGTGTTACCCCAGGTTTATCAGAAGGCTGAGAGTGAGGCTAAGGTGTGTGTTACTTTATTCTATTAGGGCATATAACACCAGGGAAGAGGAGAAAGAAGCAGAAAGAGTTGAGAATGAAGGAAGGAGATCTGATAAGAAGTCACTGCCAGTAGGGAAACTACGTACCCAGTCTTGGACCTGCACCTTTGAAATCCATACTGGTTACATCCCAGAGCTGGAATGTGATGGTGGCTGGGTGCAGTGAGAAAGGACAATTCATGGAACCAGTGGCTCCCCTCCCCAATAGTCCAAAGGCCTGCTTCCAGAGGAAGGCTGGTGGGGAAGGACAGTGTCAGTCCTCCCACGGTGGCACCACTTCCAACAGCCAACAGTGGAGAAACTGGAGAAAATGTGACTCTCATGCTTTCTCCTTTCTGCCTTTTTCAACAGGTTGAGTGTCCTAACTTCCCAGAGACTGACTGTTATTTCATCTATGCCCTAATTCTTTGTAAGAATTAAGCAGCACTCTTATCTTAAAAAGAAAGAAAAGGGGAAAAATGAGGAAAGTCAGCATTTCCCTTGCCTTTTCCAAATAACAGAGCTGAGCTGAGCTTCTCTGGCCCTGTGATCTTCCAGGACATTTTAGTCTCCATGAAAAATCTCTACTTCAGGATCTAGAGTCAGAACCATTTCCTGTGAATCCGTGTCGGGGAGATTTGCCCCAATCATGGTGTAAAGAGAAGCATAATCTTCTTTCCAGAAAGAAGTTCTATACAGACAAGGAATACAAGGCAGTTCAATTACATTATAATTGACTCTAATTGGCCCTCCCACGGGCTGTTAAATTCTTATCTGCAGCCTGGTAGCACATTAGAATGCTGTTAACACCTCTGTCCTACCCAGAAGAGCACAATAGAAATGTAAAAAAAAAAAAAAACAAAACACTAAGCAGCTGAGCTTGGAAAAAGAAAGTTCTGTTGAGGTCAATAAAATGGCAGCCATTTTAGAAGCAGTTGCAAAGAGCTCTCAGGGGGGGACTGTGACACTTCTGACTGCCTTCTAACTGCAGAGAAGGAAAAAAAAGTTCTTTAGGGATTATTATCAAGCACTAAGAGAGCTTCTTAAATTAACGTACCTTCCAAGAAACTTCTCTACTTTCCTTCATTTGTTCAGTATGCACGGACTCCAGGCAGGTGCTGGGCACTGTGTTAGGAGTGGAGATACGGAGTGCAGATGACATATGTAGAGCCCAGCATAGGAGAGAAGGTTTGGTTAAGAAGACACCAGGACCCAACGATTGCTTAAGGTTGGTGAGAAGGTGTGTGTGCAGAGAACCAAGTTGGTGTGCTCCAGGCAGTGGGAAGAACAAGGGAGAAGGGCTACATTCAGAATGGACACAGCAGGAATGAGCTCCTGGAAAACAGGGAAGCAATCCCCCCCACCACACTTCTGTCTTCCAGAACAGCCTCCTGCAAAGAAGCACTTCCTCCATAAAACTTAGAGAAAACTCAAGATGACCTCCTTGTTTGCCTAGACCAGGCCAGACACAGACCCTGAAAGGAACAGCTTTGAATCCAAATGACAGCCCTGCCTTAGTTTAAAGCTAGGTTCTCTTTTCTGCTTATTATAGATCTTTGATAAAAAATACAATTGCTGAGAAGTCTGTTTTGCTTGCTGTTTGCTATGAGCATTGTGAGACCTTTCCTGATTGTAACCCACTGTGTAGTAGAATGGGCTGTAAAACTTCCTAAATGTAGTCTGATATGTAATGGAATGAGTGATTGTACATAAACTAACCGGCATTTCTCGCTTCTGTAAACCTGCTTGCTTAGCACATTCCTCACCTACCCCTTCCCCCTTTCTTCCTCCCGCCACAAGTAGCGGACAAAGCCTTCCCGCCAAAGGACAGACAAAGGACGCCCAATCAGAGAACAACAAATGTCCTTACTTTAAAATCAACTAATCAGGCCCCTCATAATTTGAACCTCCCCTGTGCTATTTGTCTCTGTCTATAAAAACGCTATACCAACCCTGATCGTGGCCTCTTGCGTCACCGGCGACGAGTGCGCAGAGGACCAGGTTCGAACCTGCAATAAATGACCCTTGCCGCTTGGCTTTGACTTACGACTCTGGTGGTCTTTTGTGGGAGGTTTAGGGACTTCAGGCATTACAACCCTCCAAACTTCCCCTCCTGAAAATAGCTGTCTTCAAGGTAAAACACCCTCTGATCTATTGTCGTGTCCTGCCCCTGCCCTTCATCCCATGTCCCTCACACCCAGCTCTTCCTAGCCTTGTTCACTCTTCTCTATACAAGAAAAGGCCTTTTCTGCTTAACTCTTGAGATGCTGGCAGATTTTATGGACAGAACCTTCTCCCCACTGCAACAGCCCTTCTCCCCCTACCTTGAAATTATCCTTTAGAATAAAGCCTCCCCTTGCTAAGTCCTGATTTGTTTTCTATTTGACACAAATGAGCATCTGTACTAGTGGTTCTTAATACTGACAGCAGTTCTTAAACTTGAGTTGAATTAGAATCCCCTGGAAGCAAGCCTTCTTATAACACAGGATGCTGGGCCATAGCTTCTGATTCAGTAGGTCCTGGGTGGGCCCTAGAATTTGCGTTTCTAACAAGCCTCTAGGGGATGCTGATGCTGCTCACCCAGCACCTCGCTTTAAGAACCACTGATATAGAACCAGACAGGGAGAGGCAAGGGACACTGTCACCAGAGAATTCGGTAGAGGCCACAACATGAAGGACCACAGAGTTCACACTTTGAGGTCAGGCACTGTTGAAGGATGGAAACAGGAAGACACCTAATCACACCTGCCTCTTTGGAAAATCCTCTGTCTGAAGCTGGAAGAACAAATTGGAAGGGGTGAGAACCAGAGCAGCAGGCCTCTGAAGAAGCTGCTGCATGATCCTGGTGAGAAGGGATGGTGGCCTGGGCTGAGGTGTGGTGGAGAGCTAATGACTGGAGAGAAGCAAAGTCAAGTGGTATTTGGGCCAATGAGGAGAGAAGGGAATCCCTCATGGTCCCTGGCTTTGCAACAGTAAATGGGACCCCATTACTAAGAAAAGAAAGCTTGGAAGGGAAAGCTGAGGCTGTTGTCATCTGGAGTTCAGTCTGTTGGAGAGACCTGTTGTGAAGCTGTCCACTATGCAACTGGAGAGAGGGTTCTAGAATGTCAAAATCTGGTCAAAGAGAGGACACAGAGTAAGAAGAAAAAGCATGGATGGAACCCTAGGGAAAAGCAGGCAGACAGAAGCCTAACCTTACAGCCAGTCCTCCAGGGTCCCCACCAGTGCTTGTCTCAGTCCTTCCTCAACAGTCTTCTAATGCTCATACTCCTCTCACAGTTACATGGGACGCAACTGCCTTTCCTCCACTAGACTACAACTGGAGAACACTGCTATGCATTAGTTTTGCCAGATGTCCCACAAGGATTCTGATGTCAATTCCAATGTGTGTGCATGTGGACACGGGGGGTGGGGGGGGGTCCCCATACCACCAACCAATTCTCTGACACCAGCTGTATATCCTCCCATTCAACTCAATTCTGACCCATCTACCCAGAGATAGCGTCAGATTCCACAGTGTAAGGGCTCAGTGCCACAAGACTGCCACCTCCCCTAACTTCAGATACCAACTGCAAGTCCCAGTTGTTACCTGGACTTCTGACAAACTGGCTAGAAATCAGAGGTTCCCACGAACACCTTCTTGGGTTTGATTAACATGCTAGAGTAGCTCACAAAATTCAGGAAACCGGTTTACTCACAAGATTACAAGTTTACTACAAAGGATATTAAATGAATCACTAACTAGCCAGGTCAAGAGATACAAAGGGTAAGGTCCCAAACAAAGGAGCTTCTGTCCTTGTGGAGTTTGGGGCCTGGTTCAGTGGCATGTGGAAGTGTTCCAGTTACCCACCCTGGAAGGTCTCCAAACCCCCTCCTTTTGGGTTTTTATACTGGCTTCATTACATAGACAAGATGGCTAAATCACTGACCACTGGTGATTGATTCAACCTCCAGACTCTCTCCTTTCCCAAGATGTCACAGGGTGGGACTGAAAGTTGCAACCCTCTAATCACATGGTTGGCTCCACTGACAACCAGCTCCCATCCTTAGGTGCTTTCCCAAAGTCACCATTTTAACATGACAAAAGACACATTTATTGCTCTCCTCATTTAGGAAATTCCAAAGGTTTTAGGAGCTCTGTGCCAGAAATGGGAACAAAGACCATATTTTTTTTTATGGTAAGTCATAATATCACATCCCATCTAGTGTTTCTTTTTCTTGGAGAAAGTATTTGACATAATCAACCACATTAATTTGTCAGTGTTTGTTTTTAAGATAAAGAAAGAAAGCAAATGACAAATATCAGAAATGACTTCTCCCCTCATTCCTTTCGTCTAGCATCAGTAAACAAACTGAAAAGTGACAGATGATAGACTGACCCAAGGATGAAGACACTGCCCAGCAAGCCCAAACCAGGCATGCAAATGGAGAATTCACACTTGCAAATGGTGCTCAAGATCCACCATATTGATTTCTTTAAAGGAAATAAAATGTAGCACTGTGCCCCAGAAACTGTTTGTCATATGGTTGTGCATATTTATAGAGAGACTGTTATATTTTTAGTTGGAGGGAGGTGGGTTTTTTCTCAGTTTCTATGGTAAATCACTTGTAAAGTCTGCATTTGTATGATTAAAGTAATAATGTTGAATTGGCAAATTTACCCAAGTAGGAAATGCACCGAATTGCCAGGATTTAAAATACATGCACCTTTTTACAAGCATAACCACACTAATAGAACAAAATGGAAGACGCATTTTTTTTTTATAATTTACCATCTTCAGACATGAAGTGAAAGTCCCCAAATTCTACTTGCCTCATAATTAAAGTCCCCAAATTCCACTTACCTCACAACTACCCTGGGGTAGTGGGTCTATATGCACTCAGCTTGGGAGAGTGGGAAACAGGATCCCTTCCATCATGACTCAGCTCATTTTAAACCCAGGCTGTCTACTATGCAGCCCACAAGCCACATATGCTTACTGAATACCTGAAGTGTGGGGAGTCCAAATTAAGAGGTGATGTAAGTGTCAAATACACACTGAATTAGGAAGAATGTTTTTGACATGTGGGGTTGAATAAAATATATAATTGTTAAAAATCTTGTCACTGTGTGTTAGTTTACTAGAGCTGCTGTTAACAAACTACCACTAACTGAGCAGTTTAAACAATTAAGATTCACTGTTTCATAGTTGTAGAGGTTAGAATTCCAAGATCAAGGCGTTGGCTACATTGGTTCCTTTAGGGGGCTGTGAAGGAAGAATGGTCTGTCCAAGCCTTCCTTTTGACTTGCAAACAGCTGACTTCTCGCTGAGGTCCCTTCATGTCATCTTCCTTCAATGCCTGTGTCAAAACTTCTAATTTTTGTAAGGACAACTGTCATATTGGATCAGTGCCCACTCTAATGACCTCATTCTAATTTGATAACCTCTTTAAATAACCTATCTCCAAATAAAGTCACATTCTGAGGTACTGGGGTTAGGACTCCAATATACCTTTTTTGGAGAAGACATAATTCAACCCATAACACACTGTTTATTCTTCCTTTTGTTAAAAAGTAGCTTTTAGAAAATGTAAAATTACATATGTGGCCCCATTATTTTTCTAGTGGACAGCACTGCTCTGGAATTACTTCTCTTCCCACCCCCCACCCCACCCCCCCACCCCAGTCTGGTGGCAGAGAGAAACTGTGGAGGAAAGGCAATTATGAGCTTTCCTGAGATGCCAATCATCTGAAAGCTTACCACCCTACTGAATGACCGGATCATGGTTACCAGAATTCTGTGAGAAGTCTGAATCAAAGGTGACATTGGAATGCCATCACACTGAGAATTAACAGCAGTTTATTACTTTTATTCTGTTGGAGTTGGCTACAGAGAGTGGAGCTCACTTCATTCATTTATCCATTGGTTCACTCACCCATCTATCTTTCCATTTAGTCACCCATTCCCTTATTCATATTACATTTCATTCTTTCGGAGGCCCACAGTTGGTGCTTCCGGAATATCTTAAATATCTTCTTGACTAAAGTACAGTTTGGTCACGGCAGCTGAGGAAGATAGATTTTAAATTTTTTTTAATGTTTATTTATTTTTGAGAAAGAGACAGAGTGTGAGTGGGGAGGGGCAGAGAGAGAGAGAGAGGGAGACACAGAATCTGGGAAACAGGCTCCAGGCTCTGAGCTGTCAGAGCCCAACATGGGGCTTGAACTCAGGAATGGCGAGATCATGATGTGAGCTGAAGTCGGATGCCCAACCAACTGAGCCACCCAGGCACCCCTGAGGAAGACAGATTTTAAATAGGAAGGTAGACAGCAATTTGAGCAGTGGAAAGATTAAAAAAAAGGAGGTCAGGAAATGTAGGGATGTATGAGAGCAAGAGAGAGAGACCAATAATCAGGTTCTATCCAAAAGTTTCCTCCTCCTATTTCTTATGAAACGGTTAGATATTTTTTTGAGGAAAGTCTGCCCAGAAGTTAGATGTGAACTCTTCTCACTATGCATTGTTCCTGTCAGCACTTCTTGGCACCTCATTAGCATTCAAGGCCTGTGGGAATTTTTGCTTTGCAACCAGTGAAAAGGAAAAGAAAAAAATAACAGCATTGAATTACTGGTTAGGAGGGAGCTGTTACCAATTCCTGTTCTTTTTCACCAAGTCAGGGAGCAAAATTATTCTAATTTCACAAAGGCCTGGGAGCCAGGCATGATAGTGATGGGATTCAGGACATGCTACCCCAAAATATGGCACCTTGGCACACTGAATATTTTTAGCTGAAGGAGTTTGAGAAAATAGCAGAAGCAGGAAGGTCACTGTGACTCTTCATCCCAACTTCTGTCCTGAAACTGGTCATAAAACCTTCATGTGAAAGGTGCTCTCCCTATGCCCAGAGGAAAGGAACATCCTTATCTCCTAAGACAAAGAGACACAAAGAAGAATCTAAACAGACCAGCCTTGCTAAATCTCCCTCAGTTTGCTATGCTATTTCTATAGGACTATCTACTCTTCATCAGACCTAACACAAAAATGCTCCAGTTTTACTGTTTCTTCAGGTCTTCATTTCTTTATCTTGTCACTTAAGTTCTCGTGTCACATAAAACTTAAATAAGTTTGTATGCTTTTCTTCTGCTAATCTGTCTTTGTCAGTTTAATTTTCACACCTAGCCAGGAACCCTCAGAGGGTTAAGGAAAACTTTTTCCTCCCCTCCAATAGATTCTTGAAAGTAAGGATGTCTGATTTTCTTTGTGCCTGAATTGACGATAAGTTGTCTCCTGTGCAAAAATCACATGTGGGCTCTTTCCCTGGATGCACAGAATGAAGTCTTTTTAACAAGGTTCTGTTGAGTTGTTTGCATTTCCTAAAAGAACCCCTTGGAGACTGAGTTACTCAGAACTAAAATTAACTGCAGCCCCTTGCTTCCTAGATTCATAATAACCCTGTGCAGCAAAGGGAGACGTTGGTAGGCATCCTAATCTCACTGGATTGACCTCTTTACCATTCTCCTTATCACTATGGCAGAGCACATTTCCTTCCTAGGGAAGAGAGGCAAAACTATTCCAAGTCGGCAGAATTGCCTGGAGGAGATAAGACTGTATTGCATTAACCTTCCCACCCAATATGCTCCCAGCTCCAAGAGGAGGGAAAACAAGACTCAAATTAATTTGGGTTATTACTGACATACTTAGGGTGTCTCACAGATTTCAGTCTGATTCTCCTCTCCCAGGTTTGGACATCTCCAGAAAAACTTTCTCTGGGACAAAGGGGCAGGTAGGTCATGTAGATTATTTCAGACTATCTAAGATAAAGGAGACAAATGTATCTTGCAGTAACTGTCCGCCACATGACTTTCTCAAATGCTTACATGAAAGCATTGTAAAGGTAGACCACAACCAGAGGTCCTAAGTAGACCATGGAAGAAGGACTCGGCAGAGATAGATGGTCACACACAAATGCCACACCTAGTGTGTGGTACCTAGTAAAGCTGAATTAGCCATAAATCATTTGGGCAATAATATATTTACCTTGTGCATGGTGAATTAATATCAGAGAAAGGGCATACTATCTCCCAAACCAGAAACAGGAAAAAACAGAATGACTGCCTTACGCTTTTCCCTGTATTATCATAATGTAACTGGCATACTGAAAAGCCATCAATCTAGCCACTTTGTACTACTGCTGATCATTTCTTGCTGTAGTTCATTGAGATCTATCTTGCTAACATATCCTTGTTCCAGGCCTCCTTTGTAAGTGAGAACTGTACTTTTTACAGTTGGATTCCTGCCAATTCCTGTTTAGGATCACATGTGGTAGCTTCATATTTCATTTAATTGATAAATCAAATTTAATTAATGACCTCTGTGCATCTACACCATTTATCTTGTAGCTTTCTAGCCCCTCCCACTCTCTCCCTGGGTTTGGCTACATGACTTACACAGGCCAATGGGAAGTTAGCGAAGTGCTTGCCCATTTCTGCTTCCTCCCTGCTTCTCTGTAGTTTCCTGTGATAACAGGCACACATACAGGTTGGCCTGGCAGACAGAGGTGAGAGACCCTGGTCACATTTGGGGAAGAGACTTGACTCATGTTAGCAAAGGCCCCCCATCAACCTGCCAGTACACCTCAGAAAATGAGCAAGCCCAACTCAAAGACAGCAAATCTCCCAGTCAACCCACCAATTTGTGAGAATTAAAAAAAAAAAAAAAAGATTAATGCTTTAAGACACTGAGTTTGGGGTGATTATAATGCAGCATTATCGTAACATAGGTAAGAGAAAGGAAAGGTGATAAATGAATATTTGATTTGTTTTATTTTGCCAAATAAGAATTAATAATACATTTTGCTAAATGAGAACAAAATACCTCTTGCTATTGCAGAAATAATTTACCATTTGACAATTCTATGCCTTGTGCCAAAATCTGACATTCCCTAAAACTTGGCTTGGAGGCTGGGAATATTGAGGGGAACTGTCCCACCCCTCCCCTGAGATCTGTAGGTGTCCAGGCAGGAGGCTGTCTCCTGGGCCTTGGAGTATGGCAGGATCAATTTCTTCCCTCCTGCAGAAAGCAGGGTCTCCTTTCTTGGATTTCTGACAGCACCATCTCAAGCTAATCCCACGCGGGCTGCAAGAAATCAAGTTTGTATGCTTGATATTGTATTAATTGTTTTCCTCTAAAGCTATAATAAATTTGCCTTTCTCTTGTCTTTGAAATAAAGTGCAGCTGTGAAGCTTTTAAGCTGAAAGAACGTTGATCATCCAATCAAACAATTTTCTTACTTGCAGAAGGATCTTTCCCAAAAGAAAATACCTGGGCACTGGTAATTCATTTCCTTTAAAGGCAAAAAGCAGAGCTTCCCTGTTTGAGGCTGGTTAAGGGGAGCAGAGTGAAGAAAACCTCTCTCTTAAAGTTCTTCTCTTTCCTTCCCTCACATCCCCAGAGGAGCCTTATGGCACCACAGACACCCCTGGATTAGAGCTTCTCAAACTTTAACAAGTACAGGCATAGCCTGGAGTCTTGTTCAAATTCAGATTCAGTATCTCTGGATTGGGGCCCAAGATTCTGAATTTCTCACAAGCTCTGAGTCGTGATGTAATCAGCAGACACAGGAGCACACTCAGAGTGGCAAGGTCCTAGAACACTGCAGAACAACTCAGAAAACACTGACTTTCTGAGCACTTCCTTTTGCAGAGAGGGAATATGACTCTAGGAAGGTCACATTTAATGTCAAGGCTGACATTCCTCACACACAGATCAGTGTTTTCTCTTTCCCATCTCTCTATATGACCCCAGGTCCCCACAGGTCTCTATCACACAATAAAAGTACTAGTTAATAAAAATGCTGAACTAGACATACATGCTTTTTCTTTCTGCTAAAATGTTTTAACTCACCAAAAGGATCTCTGATTTTAAAATCAACTAGCTCCAAGAAATCTGGCAGACTAAAAATATATGCAAAGACTTTTAGTTTAAAATAGCATCTGTCACAACTTCTTACATACCACTAAAACACATATAAATACACAGAAGATAAAATAACCAAAACAAAACAAAATGATCAGATGACCCCAAAATGAAGAGTGCTGAGTGACCTAGCTCCAGAATTTGGAAGGAATGTCCTGTCTGTAAAGTCATTGAAAGTAGATTGTTTTCTACATGACACAGAGCAGCTCTACTTGCTGGGAAAAAAGAGGAGGAAAATGCCTCCCACCCAGCTGACCCTGACTCATAGAGCCTTGGCATCTAACTCCCAAACAAAGCTGGCAGCCCATTTAGTGAGACGGCCACATCCCACAATTTGAGTAGGAGACATCATCTAGTCCAGATAAGTCATCCAAGATAGGTCAACTGGACTCAGAGAGACACACATTAGCATTAGCTCAGGATTCAGCTTTGTCATGAGAAAGGGTATCCACTGCCAACAAAGTGGGCAGGTTGCTGAACTTAGGCCAACCTGCAGGCTCTGGTCCCTGACCAGGGTCCAGAGAAAAACCTCCCTCAATCAAGAATAAACACAATATGCCAACATATGATCTCTTAAGAAATTCTGGAGGTCAAAGGAAAGAGGATTTTAACCTAAAAGCTCAGAGGAAGAGCACCATAAAAACAAAAAAAAACAAAAAAAAAAAAGAATTTTTGACCTTCTGTGCCCACTCTTTATTCTGGTTTTACCTTGTTAAGGAGTCCTTTCTTTAACCCCCACCCCCACCCCAGATTAAAGTAGGCCTCTATTATATACTCTTGGAGCACCCTGTGATTTTGTCAGTATATAATTATTTGTGTAATTATTTCGTTTAATGTCTGTGACTAATAAACGTGCTACTGAGCATGAAAAAGGTGTTCAGCAAATAATTGCTGAATGAATGACTGAATCTCTGTTGACATAGAGGCTGTGCCTTAGTCTATATAAAATAGAAACCGAAAGCCATAATAATGACAACAAAAGATGGAGATGAATATAGAACCTCAGAGTAAGGTACAAGGAAGTGAGTTGAGACAAGGTGAGTGAGGAGATAGGAAAGGATTTTAAGGACACTGACGTTGGAAAATCTAGTTAAAATCCTCACTAGAAGTAAGAAAGCAGATTCAACATGACTGAATATTTAATCTGTAATGGGGCAGAGCTGGGAAGGACAGAATTGAGAGATTTTTCTCAGGATTTAAAAGAAAAAGATGAAAACAACATGGTAGGAAATTTATATATAAGGAGCTAGAGCCTAAGAAATCTAGTTTAAGAGTTATAGGCATATCTACTGATATAAAACAAAGGAGCATCAGAACCAAATGCAATAAAGACCAAGTTTAAAAGAGAAAGAAAGAGTTCAAGAAGGTACCCAAGTGTGATGGTTTAAAAAACTCACACATTCCAATAAAAACAGACAAAAAACAGAAAGAAAGAAACCTACAACTAGGTGCCTGCTGGAGGCATTTTTGCATGACTAGAATACAAAACCAAAAACAAAAAGTCCAACAAAACAAGTGAGAAACACAAGTTACCTCAAAATAAAGAAAAATAAGTGCCAGCAAAAAAGGGAGGAAAGACTAGAAAAGACAAGTCTTGCGAAATCAGTAATTTTATACCCAGTCATTATTCGTGAGAAGGAAGAAAAATAAGGTCTTAAGCATGCAAGGCTTCAGAAATTATATCAATCCTGTACCCCTTCTGAATAATATTAATAATAAATTACCAAAAGTTTACATCCTGCTGCATGAAAGATGATTCAAATTAAAGTGTCATGTTTTATTGTTCAAATATACACTTGCAATGTAAATTTAGCAGTCATAAAATGGTATGCATAAAATACCAGCTCACCAACTGCATAAATTAAAAACCTTAAGATGAAATGGTCAGAATTACAACCAATGGAGAAGATTTTGAACAAGAGTTTTAAAGTTTTGATAGATGAAGAACACAAGAGGTAAATAAGTGCAAAAAGAACTTAAATAAAAATTGTAGGGAAGTACTGAAATACAAAATCTATAAACAAAAAAATGTACCTCTTTTTCAAGTTTCTTTAAAATCCTTATAAAAACTGATCATGTACTAAACAACATCAACAAAACTTTGGAACTTGTAATTAACAAAAATTACATTTGCCACATTTTCTAGCACAGATGTTTTAAAACTAGAAATTGCTGGTAAAAGTTTAAATAAGACAAAAATAAACCAGCCCTTTGAAAAACATGAATTTTGTCATAACTTTCATTGAGAACCAGATATAAGAGTGGGAGTTTTTACCTTAAACTATGTGGTCTCAAGTTTATTTTACAATACATCAGTATAAATAGAAAATATATATGTGTATGTTCATCTTAATGTAGACCACTGGATATTCAGGTGCCCCAAATCCTCTAAGGTGATTTGTTAGCACTCCATCAAAGACCACACTTTAAGGATAATTACTCAAGTTCTGCAGCAATGTTGATCTCAGAACAAAATCTAAGGTTTTGTGAATTAGTGTAATTTATGTCAGAAATGAATTTTGTTTAGCAAGTCGAACAGTTTCTTTAACCATCACAATGGATTTTAGAAATGAGTTTATACTGGTGACATTAACAGTGCTCAGGGTATTTGGGTTGGTTAGACATATACAAAAGCCATCCAGCCCTGTGTGTGCACTGGGTATAGCATTCAAGGTATCCTAGATTCTACTCAGTTAGGAATGGTACCCTAAGCTTGATTCATAAAACAATTCAACATTCAGTAGATAATGAAAAGGCTTCTTGGTTGTCAGAGTCCTTGTATGCTTTAGCTGCAACTTGCTGACTTTATCGTGGGTGGATATTTTATGGAATATTCCAGTATTCCAACATTTATGGAAGGTACTATTAAATCACCTAAAAATAGAGATGGAATCTTTATTGAGCCTGCAGAATAGAGTATGTGGACTCCCAATTTTACTTGCTAATAAATGTGTATAAGGGAGGCAGAGATAGCTAGATCTGAGATTTGGCTTCATTGCAACTTTTTAGCAGGTCTGTAGAAAGGAAACTTATCACCTTCTCCATTAGGGTGGGCTGCTGAAATCTGTCTCAAAGAATAAACTGCCTGAGTTTGACCTAATCAATTTAAATCAGTTCCCAACAGGGCACAGCAATGCCTCCATTATACCAAGTTAATGGCCCATTTTGACCTAATATAGGGACTTCTAAGTACAATAGCACAATTTCTCACCTCACTGATTCAGGGTGAACTATTAGGAACAGTGATTAGTATACTGATAGCTATCAGGATAAGAAATGCAGCTATTATGATTAAGGAACACATTTTCTAATTTTATTTCATTTAAATTAAACAAATTTAAATAGCCACATATGGTTACTGGCTACCATACTGGGCATTATAGATATAGAACATTCCCATTATCACAGAACGTTCTGTGGGGGTGACATCACAATCAATAAGGTGATAACATGACGTCCTGATACACTGTTTCTCTTAATTCATAACCCCAATATTAGGATCTCTGAATTCTCCTTGTTCTGTAACTGTGTATTCCCTTCTCACTCTGATTCTGGATTTGGTTATATGACTTGCTTTGGTCAATGAAACAAGAGAAAATGTAATACAAGCAGACTTTCTTGCCCTTTCTTTTGTGCAATCATCATGAGAACATGCCCACACTAGTCTGTGGAAGAGACTTGAGAAGAGACAAGAAATGGTTATGGTTTTAAACTACTAAGTCTCGGCATGGCTTGCTATAAATGTCCTGAAGTATTAGTCACAAGCAAGCTCAACTGTTGACCCAGCTGTTAAACTCACTTGGTTGAAAAGAAATAAATGTCTGGGAAAGATTAGGCAGATGAAGGATGGTGTTGTGGACTACATGTTCATGTCCCCCTCAAATTTGTATCTTGAAACTAATCCACAATGTGATGATGGTATTTGTTGGTGGGGCCTTTGGAAGGTGATTTGGTTATGAGGGTGGAGCTTTCATGATGAGATCAGTGCCCTTATATTCAGAGACACAAGAGAGCTTCCTTTCTCTCTCTCTCTCCTCCCCTTACCCCTCTTAACTCCCACCATGTGAGGAAATCAGGAAGATAGCACTGACCAAGAACTCAACCATCCTGGCACCCTGATCTCAGACTTAACACACTCCAGAGCTGTGAGAAATCAATGGTTATTTTTCAAGCCACTCAGTCTGTGGTATTTTGTTATAGTAGCCAGAACCAACTTAGATGGTATGCTTTATTCGTCAGGTAGGTACATTGTCTCAACCAAGGTAATTTCTTCTTCTTCTCTACATTTAGAGGGATACCTACAAAGGAGTTTCTGATCCCTCCCAACCCAATTACTTATTACTTTCACAGGAGGAGCTGATAATCAGGCGTATCAAAGCATAAAATATTTACTGGATCAGGTATTGTAAGCACAGGAATTGTACCTATAAAGGTCCCACTCATTCTCTTTTCCTTCCTATTCTCCACCAAGAAGTTCACTTTACTTGTCTTCTCTACCTGTCACCATACTATAAGCATACCATGAAAAAGGATATAGAGTAAGTAGGTAGGCCTACTTTCCAGAGGTAAGCACCATCCTTGCCCATGTGACTGACAAGAAAGGAGGTATCAGAATCACTTCATTGCAAATATATCTCAAAATTTCCAAAACATTATTTAGATTCTGAACATAATCAGGTACCAACACATTCTAAGCCCAAAACTAAAACCAGCACAGCTATCAACTGAATATAAGATTAAGCTATCTGACACTTGAATGACATATATTAACAACATTGTTCTTTGTTTCTCTTATGGCTTCTGATCCTTGTATGCATTTTTTGCGTGTTTAGATGCCATACAGAGAGGAAGAATAAGAGGGGGAAAAAAAAAAGAATAAGAGAAAGTCAACCCCTCATAGCTTATTAAAAAATAACTTGAGTTGGGGCCCTGGGTGGCTCAGTCAGTTGAGCGTCCGACTTCGGCTCAGATCATGATCTCACAGTCCATGAGTTTGAGCCCTGCATCAGCCTCTATGCTGACAGCTCAGAGCCTGGAGCCTGCTTCAGATTCTGTCTCCCTCTCTCTGCCCCTCCCCAACTCATGCTCTGTCTCTCTCTATCTCTATAAAAAAAAAATAAACTTAAAAAAAAATAACGAGTTAATTTAAAGTCAACTGTGGCTATTTCCCTTATTCTATACACCACACTCCTTAATAAGTATCTAACAGGCAAAATTTTAGACACCATAATTAAATACGTTTAGAAAATTGTTATAAAGAGAGGTGTTGGGAAAAGAAGACATTAATAAATTGTCTATTCTTGGAGAGTACACACTTATACGACTTCTAGTTCAGGTTGCGAAAGTGATTAATATGAGCAAAATCACTTTAAAATATTGGTGTTATGACAGCAAGAGGAGCAAAGGCACAGAGGTGGAGAAAATATCTTCTTAAATGAGAAACTTGAGATAGAGTTTATACCTTTAAATACACTCAGGCTGCCTACAATCAAAAAAAAAAGGCAAAAAGAAATCAATTGAAATCCCATATAAAATGTTGGAGATCCAAAGGGTGCGATATATCAGACGTTTTTGGAGTAAATGAAAGAGTTTGGGTTTGGGTTTTTTCTCACTCCAATGTGAGAATGTAAATTTGGAGCAAAGATATTGAGAGTAACACTCTTCCCTAGAGCTCAAATGCTATTAGAATATGGTCTTCCTGAAGGAGGGGCCAACATGACAGAGAAGTAGGGGGAATCCATACTTCCCGCGTCTCTCAAACAAACAAGTGTAGAAGCCAAAGGACTTTGAACACCAGAGGAAGGAAAAGAGATTAAATCTATTAGGAAGAAAATTGGAAGGCTGGAAAAAAGACAGGACTCCTCCAAGGAATAAATCAAAGCACACCTGATGGAGGGTCCAAAGTATTACTACAAGTAGAGTAATAAAATAACCAAAGTCACAACAACAGAGAGCAAGTAACAATCCCCGAAAAAACACCTCCTGAAGGGCCAGGCCGTGGACAGTGTATGACTCCTCCTTTAATATAGCAGTGCTCGCAGGTGCAGAGCACACAGCAAGCTTTTAAAATGCATAAGGGACAGAAAACTAGCCAAAATGACAAAACAGAAGAATTATCCTCAAAATAAATTCCAGGAAGTAGTGACAGCTAATGAATTGATCAAAACCGATATAAGCAATATAATGGAACAAGAATTTAGAATAATAGTCATAAAATTAATCACTGGGCTTGAAAAAAGCATAGAGGACAACAGGGAATCTATTGCTACAGAGATCAAGGGACTAAAAAATAGTCATGATGAATTGAAAAATGCTATAAATAAGGTGCAAAATAAAATGGAGGCAGCCACAGTGCGGACTGAAGAGGCAGAGGAGAGAATAGGTGAATTAGAAGATAAAGTTATGGTAAAAGAGGAAGCTGAAAAAAAGAAAGATTAAAAAAATCCAGGAGTACAAGGGGAGAATTAGAGAAGTAAGTGATGCAATCAACTGGAACAATATCCATATCATAAGAATTCCAGAAGAAGAAGAAGAGAGAGAAAGGGGCTAAAGGTATACTTGAACAAATCATAGCTGAGAACTTCCCTGATCTAGGGAAAGAAACAGGCATTGAAATCCAAGAGGCACAGAGAACTCCCTTCAGATGTAACTTGAATCAATCTTCTGCATGACATATCATAGTGAAACTGGCAAGACACAGGATAAAGAGAGAATTCTGAAAGCAGCTAGGGATAAATGGGCTTTAACATACAAAGGTAGACACATAAGGGTAGTAGCAGACCTATCTACTGAAACTTGGCAGGCCAGAAAGGAATGGCAGGAAATCTTCAATGTGATGAACAGAAAAAAATATGCAGCCAAGAATTCTTTATCCAGCAAGTCTGTCATTCAGAATAGAAGGAGAGATAAAGGTTTTCCCAAACAAAAACTGAAGGAATTCATTACCACTAAACCAGCTCTACAAGAGATTCTGTGACTGAAATGTTGCAAGGACCACAAAGTATCAGGGACACCACTACAAGCATGAAGCCTACAGATATCACAATGACTCTAAACCCATATCTTTCAATAATAACACTGAATGTAAATGGACTAAATGCTCCAACCAAAAGACATAGAGTATCAGAATGGATTAAAAAAACAAGACCCATCTATTTGCTCTCTACAATAGACTCATTTTGGACCTGAGGACACCGTCAGATTGAAATTGAGGGGATGGAGAACTATCTATCATGCTACTGGAAATCAAAAGAAAGCTGGAGTAGCCATATTTATGTCAGACACACTAGAATTTAAATTAAAGGCTGTAACAAGAGATGAAGAAGGATGTTATATAATAATTACAGGGTCTATCCATTAGGAAGAGCTAAAAATTATAAATGTCTATGTACCAAATTCAGGAGCCCCCAAATATATAAAATAATTAATTACAAACATAAACAACCTTATTGATAAGAATGTGATAACTGCAGGAGACTTTAATACCCCACTTACAACACTGGATAGATCATCTAGACACAGGGTCAATAAAGAAACAAGGCCCCGAATGATATATTGGATCAGATGGACTTGACAGATATATTTAGAACTCTGCATCCCAAAGCAACAGAATATACTTTCTTCTCAAGTACACATGGAACATTCTCCAAGATAGATCACATAGTGGGTCACAAAACAGTTCTTCATAAGTATAAAAGAACTGAGATCATACCATGCACACTTTCAGACCACAATGCTATGAAACTTGAAATCAACCACGGGAAAAAGTCTGGAAAACCTCCAAAAGCATGGAGGTTAAAGAACAGCCTACTAAAGAATGAATGGGTCAACCAGGCAATTACAGAAGAAATTTAAAAATATATGGAAACAAATTAAAATGAAAATCCAACAATCCAAATGCTTTGGGATGCAGCGAAGGCAATCGTGAGAGGAAAATACATTGCAATCCAGGCCTATCTCCAGAAAGAAGAAAAATCCCAAATACAAAATCTAACAGCACACCTAAAGGAACTAGAAGCAGAACAGCAAAGACGCCCCAAACCCAGCAGAAGAAGAGAAATAATAAACATCAGAGCATAAACAATATAGAATCAAAAAACAGCAGATCAATGAAACCAAGAGTTGGTTTTTTGAAAAAATAAAATTGATAAACCTCTAGTCAGGCTGCTCGAAAATAAAAAGGGAAATGACTCAAACAGATAAAATCATGAATTAAATTGGAATTATTATAACCAATCCCTCAGAAATACAAATAATTATAATACTATGAAAAATAATTTGCCAACAACCTGGACAACCTGGAAGAAATGGACAAATTCCTAAACACCCACACACTTCCAAAACTCAAACAGGAAAAAATAGAAATTTTGAACAGACTCATAACTAGTGAAGAAATTGAATCAGTTATCAAAAATCTTCCAACAAATAAGAGTCCAGGACCAGATGGCTTCCCTGGGGAATTCTACCAGCCTTTTAAAGCAGAGATAATACCTATCCTTCTCAAGCTGTTCCAAAAAATAGAAAGGGAAGGAAAACTTCCAGACTCATTCTATGAAGCCAGCATTACTTTGATTCCCAAACCAGACAGAGACCCAGTAAAAAAAGAGAACCACAGGCCAATATCCCTGATGAAAACTGATGTAAAATTCTCAACAAGATACTAGCAAATTGAATTCAACAGCATATAGAAAGAATTATTCACCATGATCAAGTGGGATTCATTCCTGGGCTGCAGGGTTGGTTCAATATTCAAAATCAATCAATGTGATACATCACATTAATAAAAGAAAAGATAAGAACCATATGATCCTGTCAATCAATGCAGAAAAAGCATTTGACAAAATTCAGCATCCTTTCTTAATAAAAACCGTCGAGAAAGTTAGGATAGAAGAAACATACATAAACACCATAAAAGCCATTTATGAAAAGCCCACAGCTAATATCATCCTCAATGGGGAAAAACTGAGAGCTTTCCCCCTGAGATAAGGAACATGACAGGGATGTCCACTCTCACCACTGTTGTTTAACATAGTGTTGGAAGTTGTAACATCAGCAATTAGACAACAAAATGAAATTGAAGGCATCAAAATTAGCAAAGATGAAGTCAAGCTTTCACTTTTTGCAGATGACATGATACTATACATGGAAAACCTGACAGACTCCACCAAAAGTCTGCCAGAACTGATACATGAATTCAGCAAAGTCGCGGGACACAAAATCAATATACAGAAGTCAGTTGCATTCTTACACTAATAATGAAGCAACAGAAAGACAAATAAACTGATCCCCTTCACAATTGCACTAAGAATTATAAAATACCTTAGAATAAACCTAACCGAAGATGTGAAAGATCTGTATGCTGAAAACTATAGAAAGCTTATGAAGAAAATTGAAGAACATACAAAGAAATGGAAAAACATTCCGTGCTCATGGATTGGAAGAATAAATATTGTTAAAATGTCAATACTACCCAAAGCTATTACACATTCAGTGCAATCCCAATCAAAATCGCACGAGCATTCTTCTTGAAGCTAGAACAAGCAATCCTAACATTTTTTTTAAACTTTTTTTATTCATTTTTGAGACAGAGAGAGACAGAGCATGAATGGGGGAGGGTCAGAGAGAGGGAGACACAGAATCCGAAACAGGCTCCGGGCTCTGAGCTGTCAGCACAGGGGCCCGATGCGGGGCTCGAACTCACGGACCGCGAGATCATGACCTGAGCCGAAGTCGGCGCTCAACCGACTGAGCCACCCAGGCGCCCCAGCAATCCTAACATTTGTATGGAACCACAAAAGACCCCGAATAGCCAAAGTAATATCGAAGAAGAAAACCAAAGCGGGAAGCATCACAATCCCAGACATTAGCCTCTACTACAAAGCTGTAATCATCAAGACAGCATGGTATTGGCACAAAAACAGACACATACACCAATGGAATAGAATAGAAACTCCAGAATTGGACCCACAAATGTATGGCCAACTAATTTTTGACAAAGCAGGAAAGAATATCCAATGGAGAAAAGACTGTCTCTTCAACATATGGTGCTGGGAGAATTGGACAGCAACATGCAGAAGGTTGAAACTAGACCACTTTCTTACACCATTCACAAAAATAAACTCAAAATGGATGAAAGAACTGAATGTGAGACAGGAAACCATCAAAACCCTAGAGGAGAAAGCAGGAAAAAACCTCTCTGACCTCAGCTGCAGCAATTTCTTACTTGACACATCTCCAAAGGCAAGGGAATTAAAAGCAAAAATGAACTATTGGGACCTCATGAAGAGAAAAAGCTTCTGCACAGCAAAGGAAATAATCAACAAAACTAAAAGGCAACCGACGGAATGGGAAAAGATATTTGAAAATGACATATCAGATAAAGGGCTAGTATCCAAAATCTATAAAGAACTCACCAAACTCCATACCCAAAAAACAAATAATCCAGTGAAGAAATGGGCAGAAGACATGAATAGATACTTCTCTAAAGAAGACACCCAGATGGCCAACAGGCACATGAAAAGATGCTCAATGTCACTCCTCATCAGGGAAATACAAATCAAAACCACACTGAGATACCACCTCACGACGGTCACTCCTGAACAAATCAGGAGACTATAGATGCTGGAGATAATGTGGAGAAATGGGAACCCTCTTGCACTGTTGGTGGGAATGCAAACTGGTGCAGCCGCTCTGGAAACAGTGTGGAGGTTCCTCAAACAATTAAAAATAGATCTATCCTATGACCGAGAAATAGCACTGCTAGGAATTTACCCAAGGGATACAGGAGTGCTGATGCATAGGGGCACTTGTACCCCAATGTTTATAGCAGCACTTTCAACAATAGCCAAATTATGGAAAGAGCCTAAATGTCCATCAACTGATGAATGGATAAAGAAGTTGTGGTTTATATATACAATGGAATACTACTTGGCAATGAGAAAGAATGAAATCTGGCTTTTTGTAGCAATGTGGATGGAACTGGAGAGTGTTATGCTAAGTGACATAAGTCAGGCAGAGAAAGACAGATACCATATGTCTTCACTCATACGTGGATCCTGAGAAACTCAACAGAAGACCAAGGGGGAGGAGAAACTTACAGAGAGGGAAGGAGGCAAACCATAAGAGACTCTTAAATACTGAGAATAAACTGAGGGTTGATGGGGGGTGGAGGGGAGGGGAAAGTGGGTGATGGGCATTGAGGAGGGCACCTGTTGGGATGAGCACTGGGTGTTGTATGGAAGCCAATTTGACAATAAATTTCATTTAAAAAAAAGAATATGGGGGGCGCCTGGGTGGCTCAGTAGGTTGAGCACCCGACTTCGGCTCAGGTCATGATCTCATGGTCTGTGGGTTTGAGCCCCGTGTCGGGCTCTATGCTGACAGCACAGAGCCTGGAGCCTGCTTCCGATTCTGTGTCTCACTCTCTCTCTCTGCCCCTCCCCTGCTGATGCTCTGTCTCTGTGTCAAAAATAAATAAACATTAAAAAAAATGAAAAAAAAAAGAATATGGTCTTCTTATTTGCAAATGAGAACTAAGTGGGGAGCAGGGACACCAGGGGCATTGAGAGATTGGATGGATGGATGGATGGATGGATGGATGGATGTAGAGATGGAGCTTGTATTAGCAGAGATTCAACACTGTGCAAAAGAAATTATTTCTTCAAATTTCCGTGAAATAACTGAAAAGAATGGCAAGTCAAGTAAAATTGTGAATCAGAACCCATCTCTATTCTTGCACCAAACTCCCAAAGTTTGCTTTCTGGTCATCTTTAGTCTATCTCAATTCACCATCACTCACTTTTGCCATCATTCTAGTTTAGACTAAACAGTCCTCTGTTTTGATGATTTATTACTAAGCATAAATTTAAAGTAAAGCAGTTGAATCTTCCCACAGAAGTTGTTAGCATCTCTCCTGACCTTGAGTGCTTCTCCTATGTAACACCCAAGACCTGGAGCAACAGACTCAGACTGTTCCCCAGCCCAGGAGTTTCACCATACACACTCAACAATACGGCAGGTGTTAGGATCTGTTGTGTAACAGATCAATCTAAAAGTTAGTGGCTTAAAACACAATCATCATTGGGTGCCTGGGTGGTTAAGCGGGCAACTTCAGCTAAGGTCACCATCTCATGGTTCATGAGTTTGGGTCCCATGTCAGGGTCTGGGCTGACAGCTCGGAGCTCAGAGACTGGAACCTGCTTTGGATTCTGGGTCTCCCTCTCTCTCTGTCCCTCCCCCACTTGCATTCTCATTCATTCATTCTCTCTCTCTCTCTCTCTCAAAAATAAACAAGCATTTAAAAACCCCACAAAATCATCCATTTATTACCTCTCATGGTTCCTATGGGTGAGAAATTTGGGATTGGCTCAGCTAGGCAGTCCTGACTTAGGGTGTTACGATTTTTCTTAGTCAGATGAGGCTGAGACTAATGTCATCTTCAATCCTTCTTCACTCATATGTCTTGTGACAGGGCTTCAGAGACTTAAATGAGTGTCCTGAATACCTAGGGCCCCTCAGATTTCATTCTCTATCTGTATGTGGTCTTTTCATGTAGTTTCTCCAGAATGGTGACTTCATTATAACCAAACATCTTACATGTCAGTTCAGGGTCCCAAAATGCATGTCTTAAGAAAGAAAGAACCAGGCAATAGCAGTGTTACCATCTCTAGTTTAGCTTTAGAAGTCACATAGAGTTACTTTTATCATACTTTATTGATTGAGGCCATTGCAAGATCTGTCCAGGTTCAAGGGAAGGGAACTTAGAGCCAATCTCTCCATGGAGGAGTGTCAGCATCATCGTATAAGAAAAGCACGTACGTGTAATGGTACAGTGGTTTTTGGAAAACTCAGTGTGTTACAATTTCTCTTTTGGTAGCCCACATGTCTCTTCAATTTCTCCTTTCTGATTAAACATTATAATGATCATAAATGAATTCAAACAAAAGAGTTTATCAAAGCTAGAAGAGAATGTTAATGTAAGATATATCAAAATCAATATCCAGAATTATCTCTTGGCAGACTTGGACTGCTGAGTTTAAAATAACAAGATGAATTTTATAAAGGGCCATGTGTGGGAATTTAAAAATAATTCTATGAATGCACAATAGGGAACTCCTGGCTTGGCAGGAGTTCATATGAAAAAGAGCTGGGAACTGTGGTTGATTGTAAGCATGAAATGTATCGAGTGGGATGTGATTACTTAAACAAATGAGAAGCTGATCCACATTTAGGTTGTATTTATGGTAGATAGTGTTCATATTATGGGAAGTAAAAGCCCGACATCCCCATCATTCAATTAACCATTCATTCACTCAGTAAATGTTTATTGAGTTACTACTACATGCTAGGCACTGTTGTAGGTGCTGGCAATATACCAGTGAACAATACACACACAAAACCCTACCCTCCTAAAACCTGTATTCCAATGGAAAAATGAATAATGAACCAGGCAAACATGCTAGAGAACAAAAATGATGAAAAAGAAAGCAAGAGGGGGAATAAATGTTGGAATGAAAGGATTACAGTTTTAGATAATGTAGATAGGCAACTCTTCACTGAGAGGGGCTATTTGAGAAAAGATATAAAGGACAAAAGTGAGGAAACCATGCAAGTCTCAGGGCAGAGGGAAGGAATATGTGCAACAAGGGTGCTGAGGAGGCCTGGCAGTGAAGAGCCCACCGTGAATGGAGCCAAGTGAGCAAGTCTGAGAGTAGTAAGAAACACAGTCAGAGAGGTGATGTACAGTTGATTCTCTAGGCCCTTGTGGGTCACTCTCAAGACTACTGGATCTCGCTCTGAGTAAAGAAAGAAGCCAGAGGAAGGTCTGAACAGGGAAGGGACATGAAAGGACTGGGATTTCACCAGATGAGCAAGAGCAGCCACTGTATTGAAGCATGCTATGAGACTAGTTAGAAGATATTGTCAATAACCGAGGCAAAAGATGATGGTGTCTTAAACCAAGATAGTAACATTGAAGGGGCTAAGAGGTGGTCAACTTACAGATGTGTTTTGAAAAAAGAGCAATCGCATTTTCTTATTTATCAGACACAGCTTAGGAAACAGAGGAGTCAAAGATAATATGATGGTTTGGGCCCTGAGCATTCGCTGAGATAAAGACTGCACATCAGCAAGTTTTGGGTCAAATAATGGGAGTCCAGCTTGGGATATATTTATCTTTGAAGACCTATGAAACAACCAATTGGATATATCAATCAGGCAGATGGATATAAGAATCTTTAGTTCAGGGAAGGAGTCCACGTAGATAATATAAATTTGGCCAGTATCCATAAACAGATATTTAAATCCATAAGTTTGATTGAAATAAGCAAGAAAGTGAGAATAAAAAGTTCCAAGAACTAAGCCTCTTTAAATATACCCTAAACTTAGAGACTGGGAAGATGAGGAGGAACCAGCACAGTGGACTAAAAGAATGGTCCCAGAAGTAGAAAAGCCAGGCAAATATGGCACCCAGAAAGCCAAATAGAGAAGGCATTTCAAGTAACAGAGTTGCTTATCATCTGCTACTGAAAGATCAAATGAATAAAGAATCAGAATGAATTTAGGACAAGATTTTTCAATGCAGAATTCTCTGGTGACCTTGATAGAAGCAGTTTTAATGGTGTAATGGGGGCAAAACTTGATTAGAGTGAGTTCAAGAGAAAATGGAAGGAGGAAAATAGAAGACTGGACAATTGATAACTCTTTGAGTTTTGCTGTAACGGGAAGGTCACGTGAGGTAATGGCTAGATAGAACTATTGTAAAGAAAGGAAAAATGACAGCATGCTTCCATGCTGTTGTTGGAGATTCTAGGAAAGGAAACATGTATTAGGTAAGGGAAAGAATTACTGAATTGATAACTCTGAGAAAGTGAGAAAAGGATGGAACCTAGTGGGCAAATGGCGGGATTGCCCTTAGCTAGAAGTAGGAGTAATTTAGCCTTACTAGTAGGAAAGAAGCCAAATATATGGGCGCAGATGTAGATAGGTGAGCAAAAGTGGTGGTGGGAGACTTAGGAGTATTCCTATGAATGTTTCCATTCTCTTTATGAAATGGAAAGCAAGGCCATCTTGTGAGCTTCAGGATGAAGAGGGAGGTGTGGAAGATTAGAGCACAGATGAGAGGGTCTGAAATAGTTTTGTAGGCAACTGGGAGAATGAACGAGTGGAGGAAATATGAGTGCCATGTAGAACAAGACACCCTCGAGGCTGATAACTGTGAATGAATGTGAGACCCATCAGCAAGGCTATATGTTCTTCTCCATCCACTTGTAGTGACAGGTGAGCAGGTACAGAGTAGGCAGAAAGATTTGGCAAAGACTGTGGCCTAGTTGAGCAAGTATTTCAATAAGGTTGTTGGGTTTGCAGACAAGGAAGTCATCATGATGGCTAGCCACTGGATTTGAACTGGATGAGGAGAAAAGTGAGGATTTTAGTTGGCTTTGATGGACTAAGAGGAGGTACTTGTATCCACTGTTTGTAGTTCTCAGAACTAGGAACTACAGCAGGTGTATACTAGAGGGAGTGAGATGAAAGGTTAGGGGATGGTAGTGGTAATGTGATATGTTTGGCACTGAGATAATAAAGTAGGTGCAGTTAATGGCAATGACAATGTCTAGGGTATGAAGGCTCAGTGAATGAGGGAGGGTGCAGGATAAGAGCATGGCAAGACAGAACAAGGAACTAAGCTACCAATGAATTGATGCTAGAGAACCTAACAATTATCCAAGAACTAAAATGTTCCAGGAATATGGGCAGTGACCTGAGAAGTATACAGATAATTACAACAAAGAAGGGGTAGCAAGTGGAATAAGGTAATGACATGAGAGTCAAGTTGAGGGGTAGTGTTTAGAGAAGAATTAGGGAGATGATTTGGAATGACAATGAGGATCAAACAGGATATCCATACATCATCAAACCCAGTGGCACCAACACTGTGAAAAAGGAAACAACCATCAGTTGAATTACAAGGGGAGCAGAGTGTTAATGTTTCTAATTAGAACAAGAAGTGAAGGCAATAGTTCCAAGAGATGGTGAGATTCTAGGGTATTTTACTCGTGACTGTGAGTCCTGGGGGCACCATGGAAGGTTTTTAAGATATAGAGAGGGTGAGCTATATATTCAGAAAAGGTGATGGACAGGGTCATGTGAGACTTGGGCTTCTTAAGGTGACTGATATATACAGGGGATAAAGCATATAGTGAAATTAGTCCTCACAAATCCAAGACATAGAGTGGTCTCCAAACTGAAGGTTGGAGGGAGGAGCAGCTGAGAGTTCGTGCAAGGAAGGTGCAGACTTCCACATTTGAGGCTCTGTGTTCAACTTGTAATGCTGTTTTAAGAGGATATAAATGAAGTGGAGGCCACTGAGATGCACAGGCTCAAAATAAGGAGAATACAGAGGAAATCTTAGGAAAATCAATAGAAGAAACTGAGAAGGATTTTCTGGGTCTTTGGAAGACATGACAACTGTCTTCAAGTATTGGGAGCATTTCATGTAAAAGAGGGTCTTCCTTGTGCCTTATGGTTCCAAAAAACCCAGAACTTATTGTTGGCTAGAAGTTATGGGGGAAAGAAATACTTGTTCCAAAAGCTGAGTCCTCCAGTGATGGACCAAAGGACAGCTACTAAAAAGTGTTGTCCAAAGACCAATGCCAATCAACAAACTATTTGTTACCATAAGGGAAGTATAAAACTCGAGAGCAAGAACTTAGAAACCATTGTTAGCAATTTCCCTACAATGTTTACTCATTTTTTGAAATACAAATTTAGGTTTGCTTACCCAAATAGAAAAATGTGGATTTGTGTTTCAAATGTTTTATTTAATTCTTCTAGTATTTTAGTTATATTATATTTTATTAAAATGTTGGTCCTTGATGGATAGGGAAATTTTTTAAAAAGTAGGTTTATCACCATAACTAGCTAAAGAGCTTGAACTAACCTAGGGTATCACAGGAGTCATTTAACTGTCCACTCAGCACTCAGATCTTGATTTCTAATACTATTCTCCAATAAAAGGAATCAGGGCTCCTTAGAGAAATGGCTGATATTAAGACTGAGTTAGGAAATAAACAAGATTAACCTGAAGTATCTTGTAGTGCCAGAAAATAAGCAAGTGTTCTTTTCTTTCTCTCTCTCTCTCTCTCTCTCTCTCTCTCTCTCTCACACACACACACACACACACACACACACACACCTGGATAGGTCAAAAAGACACAGGAACCAACTGAAAGAGATCCCAATGGCCAAAGTGGGAACAATTTGAGCAACAGCATAAATAAAGTAGCATTGGATTATAACCCAAAATATCAAACAAATATCCATGAGTATAAATAAATACTCATACTGATATAAATAAACAGTCCCATAAATAAATGAGCAAGAACAGAAAACTATCTACTGAAGAAAAATACAAAATAATTCATGTAGATACTCTGTCTTTAAGGAGATGGCGAATAATCCCCACTGCTTAAGTGTGGGCTGCCAGTAGCGACTTTTTTCCAAAGAGCAGAGCATGGAATGGGGGAAAAAGTAACTTTACAGTGGAGAAACTTTAAGCCAGATAATCAAGGTAAACATCAACAGTGATAATTCATATTGATAGTATTGATATTCATACTGATATGATGTGGCACTTCACCTCTGTGGTCTTCCTCAGCATATTACCTCAGTCTGACGATAATAAAAAAAAACATCTGACAAATCCCAGCTGAAGGACATTCTGCAAAAACCTGAACAATACTCCTCAAAACTGTCAAGGTCATCAAAAAAGGAAAATCTGAGAAACAGTTACAATCAAAAAGAGCTTAAGGAGACATGTATGTTATCCTGGAACAGAAAAATGATATTAGGCAAATGCTAAGGAAATTTGAATAAAGTATGATCTTTAGTTAATAGTAATGTATCAATATTCATTAACTGTGATAAATATATCATATTAATGTAAAATGTTAATAGTAAAAGTAACTGGGTGTGGGTTATATAGCACTTTATACTATGCAATTTTTCTGTAAATCTAAAACTGTTCTAAAACAATTTTCCTTTTAAAAGTCTCTTGGAAGAGCCTGGGCAACACTTTCCATTTGCAGTGGGAGAGTAAAAGGTCTGGAATAGAAGACCTGACTATCTTTACTGGTAAGAGGAAGTCACTTAATTTCACTGAGCTTCAATCTCCTCATCTGCAAAACAGAAGTGATACCACTTTTATCTACCCCATAGAGTTAAGACTCAGATGACATGATCCATGGGAAGGATCTCTGGAAATATCATAATCTAGATACAAGGAAATTTGGAGGTTGCTATCATTGTAACACATGGAGATATTCCGGCCTGGGAGATCACTTGGACCAATTCTGATTACAAATGTCACATATGTACACTGTTCCCTGGGCACGCTACTCCCAGAGGTTCTGACTCAGCAGCTCTAAGATACAACATACAAATCCATATTTTTAAGCTTCCCAGGTGATTCTGATACACAGCCGAATTTGAGAAGCACTAACCTAGGTGAATTCTAAAACCTCTTCTTATTTTATGATCAAATGTTAATGACACAGGATTATTTTTTCCAGATATGTGACACTCTTTGAAAAAGATTTAAACTTTGCAGTAAGAGCATAATTCTAGGTATCAGTCAGCCTGTGGGTAGTGTGGGTGAACTAAAGTTGTTAGTCATAATCTGTTCTGCCTATTTGTAAATTCAACTCAGCAGGGAAGGCCTTCAAAGTAGCATGAAAAGGTCACAGCTGTTTAGTCTTCATTTACCTGTAGTCCCTCAGTGTGTGTGTGTGTGTGTGTGTGTGTGTGTGTGTGTGTGTGTGTACTTCAACTGTAATATACCATATACACAAAAAAAGTGTGTAAGGTGGAAATCATAAGCGTATAGCACACAGTGCCTTGATTTTTTGCATATATATACAGCCCACACAATCATCATCCAGATCAAGATATAATTTCTAACACCCTGTAAGGTGTTATAGTTAACTAACTTCCCAGTATAGTTATAACCAAACTAGCGTGAGTTTGCTCCTTGGTGAGTTACAGATAAGAGATTGCACCAGGTGGAGTTGTCACACTAAGGAAACTTTATTTGCAGCAAATGAGCTCATGGGGCATAACCTCCAAAGCCAGGACCCCCTGAGCAGGGGTAAGTGCATTTATTTTATTTAGGGTTCGGATTAGTCTGAACAAAGGGGAGTTTAACCATAATATTATAATGAGGCAGAGGTAACTGTGGCACAAGGGGGAAGGGTTATCGACATGCTCCAAGAGCTGAGAGCAGATATCACCAAGAGTAAGTCTTGGGCTCCTTATCCAGGTAAGGAATTCTGGGCCTTGCTTACTTTTGAAAGAGCAGTGGGAGTTTTGCCACTGATTTATAGTCTCTGGTTAGGCTATCTCCTGGCATAGTTTTTGCATTCCTCTTGTTCCCTTAAAATCCCTAACTACTGAGGTTTTTACATTTCTTTGTAATTCTGGCACCTCCTAGGAAGTTCTACTAGAAGTGTGCTAGGGGGCACCCAGGTGGCTCAGTCCCTTAAGCCTCTGATTCTTGATTTCAGCTTGGGTCAGGATCTCAGGGTTCCTGGGATCAAGCCCTGAAATGGGCTCCATGCTTACAGTGCAGAGTCTGCCTGGAATTCTCTCTCAACCTCGCCCTCTGCCCCTCCCCTGCTCACGCTCTCTGGAGTGCTCTCCCCTCTTCCCTCTCCCCCGTCCCCCTCCCCCTGTCCCTCTTCCTCTCCTCCCCCCCATCCCGTCCTTCTCCCTCTCAAAAAACAACAACAAAAAAAACCCTAAAAAAAAAAGAAGTGTGCTTTTAGAAGAGCTATTAAGACATAGATCACAGAAAATAGCTAGAAGGCCTAAATGACCTATTTTTCTGGGGACCCCAAACTCTTTCTGCTTCCACAGTCACCCAGCCAGAGGTAGCCACTCTTAAGACTTTCTTCACCACCAGTTAATTCCACCTGTTCTTGAACTTCATGTAAATGGAATCATGTAGCATGAGCTCTTTTGTGCCTATCTTCTTTCACTCAACAAATTATCTGTGAGATTCTTCCGTACTGATGGATGTACCAGTAGCATGGTCTCTTTATTGCTGCTCTTTCAGTTCTTAGCACAAGCTCTAAATGATCAAGTTCAGATTGTCTATGTGTAGACTAAATAATTATACAAGTACAGGGACAGAATGACAAGTCAATGATGGGGAATTCCATAGATATTACTGCTCCAGTAGGGTAAACTGTGCCACAAGAAAAAAATGGCATACTTTATGGTTGGCCCCAGTCTGAACCTCTGGGAGGGAATCAGAATGCAAGCTCCATACCACCATCACCTCCAAGAAAACCACATTTTTGTCAAAACATTCTTCTTGATTTGTACATATGCTCATGTTTGAGAATGATTCCTGTGAACTTTACAGAGAATGTAGAAAAGGGGCTTTCATTAATGGAGTTGCCCACAGACTGCTTAACAAAAGCTAAAGGTTTTGAAATTTGACTTCAGGGATTATCACCTAGGAGATCTGATTTTGATGAAACTGAGTTTAACTTAGCTCTTTTTCCCCCTTCATTGACATCTGTCTGCCCCCCTGGGTAAAGACTTTTTTTTTTTTTTTTTGCATATGATTTGATAGAGCATAGAGCATTTTTTAACCAGAGAGGATAAAGAAAAAAGAAAAATGATGAACCAAACAAGAACAGTGCTTATTTCATTTCAAGCATAATGTCAAAGTTGATTATCAAAGCCACTCTCAGGGGTTCCAGGAAATACAAACTTCAACAAAACCACACAAACTCTTCCCTACTCTCTGTGGTCTACTGTGCAGCCGACCACAAAACCATACACAGGCATCACAGCAAAACCACTGTGCTCTACTGAGTACTCTGAACAAGTGAATATTAATCCAAAATACTGTTTCAGAGATCTTTATGAAAAAACACGGTTTCCCTTCCATGGGTTATTTATTCTGCACTCATTTGCTAATAAAGCAATTTCCATGTGCTGAATTCCAATGAATAAATAAAACAAGTCAATCAACATGTCATTATATTGGTAATCAATTTCTGTGGGTTTCCAATTGTTGCCCCTTAGCTTTATTGCACATCTCACCATATCCATGGTCTTCTTCTCAGCTATGTATGTGCCTAGGAAAACATGCATACAGACTCATAGGTTCACAGATCCTCCAAAAAGTCCCACTTGGGAAATGTTTTATTAGTACTTTTAATGATATTGACAACTGACATTAGTAGCTATGACGTACACAGCTCTTCACCTAATGGATTTTATGTGCACCACATCAGAATCCTTGAGAGATAGAAAATGCTAAACTCATTCCATAGACAAAGAAACTAAGTTTAAGCACTTTCATGGACTGACATGTCTTAGTAAACAGGTACAATGTCCAGTATCCAAATTCATGACTTCTAGCTCCAAATCATGTTAGTTGCCTTATTTTTCTACAATGAGATGCTTCTGTTAAGATTAAGTCAAATAAAAGTCAAAACTGATAGAAGCAGTAAAAAAGTAGGTTGTTAAGGGGTTGGGGCTGGGAGAAATAGGGAGAGGTTGGTAAAAGGTCACAAACTTTCTGAATAAGGTCTTAGAATCTAATGGAAAACATTAGATAGTTGATAATACTGTGTTGTGTGATTGAAATTTGCCAAGAGAGTAGAAATTTAATACCTTTACCAAAGAAGAGGAAGAAAAAGGAGGAGGAGGGGGTGAGGGGAAGAAGAAGGAGAGAAGAAAACAAAACAAAAAAGATAAATATGTGAGGTGATGGATGTGTTAATTAATTAGATGAGGGGGGATCCTTTCACATTGCATATGTATACCAAATCACTATGATGTGTGTGCAAATGATACCTCGATAAAGCTGAATTTTTTAAGGCAGAAAAGGAAGAGTAATTTTTTTTTTTTTTTAATTTTTTTTTTTTCCAACGTTTTTTATTTATTTTTGGGACAGAGAGAGACAGAGCATGAACGGGGGAGGGGCAGAGAGAGAGGGAGACACAGAGTCGGAAACAGGCTCCAGGCTCCGAGCCATCAGCCCAGAGCCTGACGCGGGGCTCGAACTCACGGACCGCGAGATCGTGACCTGGCTGAAGTCGGACGCTTAACCGACTGCGCCACCCAGGCGCCCCAAGAGTAATTTTTAAAAAAAAATTTTTTTGAAGTTTATTTATTTTTGAGAGAGAGAGAGAGAGAGCACAAGAAGGGGAGGGGCAGAGAGAAAGAGAGAGGATCCCAAGCAGGCTCTTCACTGTCAGAGCAGAACCCAATGCAGGGCTCAATCTCACGAATGTGAAAGATCATGACCTGATCTGAGCTGGCATCAAGAGTCAGACGAGTAACCAACTGAGCCACCAAGGAGCCCCAAGTAAATATTTTTTAAAAAAGAATAATTTTCAAAGCATGACGGAACAGTAGTTTTGCTTCTTATTCACATTTTCAACAAAATCATATCTACAACAATTTCACATTTTGCTCACACATTCAGTGTGGACACGTGTGTCCGGGAGTGGACTTCAGGAATCTCCTCATCTAATCCTGCTGGACCAAGAATGCATGCGCAGTTTTGAATCACTCCTTAACCTCTCTCAGCCTTTATTAATCATCAGTAAATAAGCCTACTGACCCTACACCATCTTTAAGGGTCTTCTTCAGCTTAAGGTAGGTTTTTTAGGGGGACCGCAGGAACATTTACATGTAGCAATGCTAGGATGCCACAGTGAATGCTTCTGCTACACTGGACCCCATCGCCGCAGCCCACTGGATTTCTCCCTGCCTCGGTGTAGAAGGTGGGTGGTGACCTCCAGCACCTCAGCTATGAAAGACTGCTGAACTGCAAAATCCCAAAGCACAGCTCTCAGCCAGCAGTTGGAAGGAGTCATGGGATAAATATACCAGAGTCCCCATCCATCTGTAGGACAAGTCTGGGCAACTTCTACATTTTTCCTGAGAATCTCAGTGGGATTGAGCCCATTCCAATCCACAGGAGTAACCAGCTCATGATACACTCCTATTGGCTTTTCTCTCCTCTCCATTTCATGTCCCACATCCCCTACCTGTGCTTCCTGGGTGCACTTCCAAATAATCTACCTGCACTGACAGCCTTGTCACAGGTGCAGCTTTTTGCAGAACCTAAAGCAAGACTTGGGCTTTAGAGAATTGTTACTGTCTGAATACAGAATTGAGTGTTACACGACACATTACCAATTAACGCAATGCAATTTACCCCTTCAAGCTGTTTCTTTAAAATTTACTGTGATGCTTTCCAAACAGTTCTTTACATGTACCTGAAAAGTTTAGATAGAGAGATGAGGACGTGGCATAATTAGTACCTGATATGGCCTTTTCTAAATAAGAGAATCTCCATGGGGACGCCTGGGTGGCTCAGTCGGTTAAGCGTCCAACTTAGGTTCAGGTCATGATCTCGTGGTTCACAAGTTTGAGCCCCACATTGAGCTCTCTGCTGTCAGCATAGAGCCTGTTTCAGAACCTCTGTCCTCGTTTCTCTCTGCCCATCCCCTGCTTGTTCGTTTTCTCTTTCTCTCTCTCTCTGTCTCTCTCTCCCAAAAATAAATAAACTTAAACAAATACAAAGAGGAGAATCTCCAGGAAGCTTTTTTTTAAGTTTATGTATTTATTTCTAGAGAGAGCACAAGCAGGGGAGAGGCAGAGGGAAAGGGGAACAGAGGATCTGAAACAGGCTCTGTGCTAACAGCAGAGAGCCCAACGCGGGGCTCAAATTCATGGAACCGTGAGATCATGACCTGAGCTGAAGTCAGACGCTTAACTGACTGAGCCACCCAGGTGCTCCAAAGCATTTTTTTTTAATAGAGACTATTGGACACATGCTCTTCATGTTTTATAAAATTATGATTCTTCAGTTAGTACTTCAAGTCATATCTTTGTCATAATAAAATGGTTTGAGGGTGAAGTATTAAGACAAAAATCTCTACCAAATTTCTCATTAGGTGATGTTCACTTGGAAGCTGATCAAAATAGTTGCCTGTCTTACCAGTAAGGATAGTTTTAGCTGTGAATTACAGAAACCCTCATCTGAAGTCCTAAGATGACCAACTGTCTCATTTTTCTCTGGGGCCATCTTGGATTTAGCATTGAAAATCCTGGGAAATCCCTTAGTCACAGGCAAACCAGAACAGCTGGTCAACGCCAAGTCCCACCCATCTTTATCTGTATCATTTAACCACCCCTCTTATCTTGGGTAGTACATCCAACCTTTCCAGGAGATTCAGATCCTATAATTGCCCATCTCCACTGGAACCACTCCACGGGATTCCAGGGAAAGAAGAGTTATCCAAAAGGAGAGGGTATTGAGTTTGCCAAAAGAAGTGGTGGGGGGAGGCTTGGATTGAGATAGAGATACATAGACATAGACATATATAGATCCAGATACACATAGAGATATAGACACTGATGTCCACTCTACTCTTTAAAGAATCTTGTTCTTTCACTCTTCAGATCTCATTATCAATATTATTTTTTCTCTTCGTTTTTCCTTTACTTCCTACATAGGTCTTTCCTCTTCATTTTATATTCCAGCCCCAACACTCTCATTTTCACAGCACCCCAAGGGACTCACACTTCCCTCCACCATCTGCACTACCAGATCCAAATAAAACTATGCTCCAAGAAACATACTATTCTGAGAAAGAAATGAATAGATACATTAAAAACTAAACATAAAAATATGTTATAGAAATTTAAAATGCATATCTTCTTTCCTTGGCTCACTGTTTTGATTAATGCCATTTTCTCTAAAAGTGTTAAATGCCCATCTCTTGACTAATGTAAAACTTTTTTTTAGGCACCTATAGCCAGGAAGTAGGCATTTTAAATACTCACTAGGGCCCTGTTTAGTGTCTGAAGTAGTAACTCATCACAGGCTTAAAATTCTATGAGAAATATTATTAAATAAAAAGTTACTGGCTGACTAACTCCTGAACTTGAGCTTTAATTCCCATGTTTAAGGTGGAAGTGATAAAGCACTTGGAAACTCTAACGGATGGTCTTTACCACAATGGCCTGAATATTCCCCTTAGTTTGACCAAAACTTAGACAGGTTTCTTCCTGACTCTAGTCCACTGACCTCACTTTTCTTAGAACATTTACTTTACAGAATTTGTAACAGTACATCCTTTCTCTGCCCCCTTTGATATGTAAATACTTTTAAAAGCCTCTTTCTAGTTTTCCAACCCAAGAATGCCTGTCTCAAGGATCCAGGAACCATCTCATTGAAATGTAATCATCAAAGAAAATAGAACCCCTATCTCCCAGTTTCTGTGTGAAGGCAGAAGCTTAACTTCCCCATTGTAAAGCTATCATCTGTCATGAAAAAAGAAGGTTTACTTTTCCTTGAAATGAAGACAATTAGCAGCTGCTAAAAAATTCAGTCTTCAAAAAATTGTTGCCTATGTCTTGCCACTCTCCTAGATTTTATCTCATATCCTGTCTTTGACTCTGTCTTATCTCAGGCACTATTTTTATCTTATCTCTATGGAGCACCCTCATATTAAATCCTGATCAATCCTTCAAGGTTTCAAGTGAGCTACCAGCTTTACTATGAATATTTCCATGATTAAAGCAACCAAAAATCTCCATTACTGCTCCTAATTCCTATAGCATCTTCAATTGGCCTCTTCCCTCCTCTGTCCTTTTTTATCCATCCAGTTTCTCCTGGGAATATTTTCTTAACAAATCATTTACACCTGAATCCTCGTCTCAGGCTCTGCTTCTGTGGTTGTCCTAAGATACCGCCTTCCCTAATAACTTTGATGTCTTGTCAAACACTTAACAAGACATGTCAGGTCCATTAGTATCTTGCTTACACTTTTAGCCTTATCTCTTGTCTCTCTTCCCAGGTTACTCAGTGGTCCATTCTGAGCTGCTATTTGCTCATGTGTTTTTGCATGTGTTCTCATGGCTCCCATCCACTCAGCCTTTAAGTCTCATCTAAGATTACCAATGCTGCGGAGCCCTGACAAATTCTTTTTCCCCCTTACTCTAGGCAATTTCTCACTTCTTTTGTGAAAAAAAAAATAACAGAGCCTTTAAAATAACATAGCTTTTAAGGGCGCCTGGGTGGCTCAGTCGGTTAAGCGGCCAACTTCAGCTCAGGTCATGATCTCGCAGTACGTGAGTTCAAGCCCCGCGTCGGGCTCTGTGCTGACAGCTCAGAGCCTGGATCCTGTTTCAGATTCTGTGTCTCCCTCTCTCTGACCCTCCCCCATTGATGCTCTGTCTCTCTCTGTCTCAAAAATAAATAAACGTTAAAAAAATTTTTTTTAAATAACATAGCTTTTTAAAACTATACAAATAGTAAGATGATTTAGAGCCTAGCCTCAGCAGAGGGACCAAAGGCAAGTTATTTACCCTCTGTGGGCTCCTGTTTATTCACATATGAGGATGGTAAGATTCCACATCCTTCATAAATGCACGTAAGGTGCTTACCAGAATATTTAGAACATATTATGTGGTAGTTTTATTAACACTAATGAGAGAGAGAGATTGGTTTCTCTATAACTTAACCAGATTTCAAAGTTGTGAATACTATATCTTGTTTATCTCTGTACTCCTAATTCTCACACAGTGCATGGCATAATACATATCCAATAAATAGCTGATGAATAAATAAATGATATGTAGCCACTGAGAACTAAAACTTGTTTCTACTCTTTTTTTCTGTTTTAGTATATAGCTCTTCTACACACACAACCAAGAAACAAACTGTGGGAACCCATTTCAAAACTCAAACAGCATAAATTAAAAGCAAACATTCTGGTATTTGTTGTATTTTCTATTTTCTCCAATATCCACCATGCTCTCTCTCTCAAGCTAATGAAAGTTTTCCTTTTTGCTTGAAAAAAATGGTCAAACATGTATGAGCACAAGGTCTTCTTTAAACTCAGTAGTAAATCTGTGTTTCCTCTCCCTCTCTCTCCTCACATTCCCTCCCTCTCTCTCTCTCCCACCCTCCTTCCACATTTCAGAGATCTGGAGATTAGATGTAATTTTATATTTTTTCCCCTCTTTCTCTCTTTTCATTTTTGATGACTTTTGAAAACCTGCGACCCTGAAAACCTTAACTTCTCAAAAAGAGATTCTTCATTTTCAAGAGATGCTGGAAAAGGCATTCTTTTAATAGATGGATGTCATCAAAATTACTCTTCCCTTGGACTTTGTCTCCAGAGATTTTTTTGAAGAGAGCTTTCCATTTAGTAAGTCATTTCCTAAAATTCTTAGAAGTTTTCTAGAATAAAAGCTCTTGGATTCTCAAAGTATTTGTGTAAAGTTTCTAGTGCTTAAATTTACTAGAAAAGGGATTTAGTATATAAAGGGATTAACTCATGGAATCATAGCCCTGTTTGCAATAACGCTGATAATTATTTCAGATATCTGCCACTTTTTCCTCCTGTGGTTGCCGTAGCTGAAGAGAATTTTTTTGTCTCTAAATCCTCGTGGCATTTCATGTTTGTCATTTAACACATATCTTTGCATCCTCATTTGGAGTTCTGTTTTTACATTTGTTCCCTTACCAGATCATAAGATCCCACCAAAGTCTAGCACTGAGTCTTGGGTATAGTAGGAGTTTTAAAATATTTGCTAAATGAATGAAAATGGCCACAAGGTGCCTGTGTGAAAATAAATCAGCGAAGTACTCTGGATAATACATCCCTCATAGTCACAAGATAACATATAGATTCATTTGCTATTAATGATAATATTATAATGATTAATATTGACAATATTAATGATGAAAGCCATTAAAATGGCCTTATTCCAGACAGATGCAATTTATTTTTCAAAAGAACTTAATGCCTACAACCAATTTTCTCCACATATCTATATCCCCATGAATTAGACAATGTAAAGAAGAGAGGGCACAGGTAATGCCACACAAAACACACTTAAACTCAACTCATATCCATAGTTCTCCCCTGGCTGATGGAACAAAACCAACTTTGACTACAATGCCCAATGCAAATGAATGGAAACTTAACCCTTCAATCAGATCCTTAGGGGAGCATATTCATTTCCTTTCTCCTCATTTCCTAATTAGAATCCCTTACCCAGTCACTCTGCCACCAGAATTCTTGTCTGACTCAGTATTAGGGGTCTAGTTATGCTTTCAATATCTACATATTAATTTCCTCTGGGCACCTGGCTGATATTACAGAGAACTTTCCCTGCTAGTTCATGCCCCTGTCGAGCCTAAAATCAATTTTATGACAATCCCAAACCACTTTTCCATCTATGGCTCCTCAATTCTATTCATTGGGGTAGCAGTAAAATTAGTCTTAGGGCAAAGATATTCTATTTAGCTTGAGTATTCTATTTCTAGGTGGTCTGAATGTTTAAGTGGTAGGGATATTCAGAGCAACTCAAGAGTCTATAGGATTTGGCACACGTCTAATTTCACACAATGAATAGCTTCCTCCTTGTATAAAGATTAGCTTTATGAATTCTCCAGGAGAAAACACCTGTTTTATCAGTTCATTTAAAGAATTTCAAACTATTCAGAGATACTGGTAAAAATATTGATGTGATACCACCACTCACTCTTCTAACTTTTCTCCACAGATTAAGAAACTTGACCCCAGTGTTAATTTCCTTTAAAATGTGTCTTAAGTCAACATTGACTAGAAGAAGAGCTTGAGATAGGGTTCTTGTGCAAGTGACTTAATGAGTGAGGGCTCTTTGGAGAAAAGGAATGAAGGAAGGAAAATGGTACGGGAAGGAGACAACCGATGATGTGGTCTTAGCTGTAGTCTAGCCCCACAGCTGTCTGATCTCACAGGAGTTCTGGATCACACACGGTACCACCGAGAAGGTCCACCTTAAGGCAAGAGAACTAATGTTTCTGTCCCTCTTTTCAGTATTAGCTGTGGGCCACCCCCCAGGAGGAGGGCATCGAATCTCCTAGGCATTTCTGTGTGAGGTCACTCTCGTGGGCTGAGGGAAATTCTCTGAAGAAGGGAGGAGCTCTAAGCTATTAAAAGTTTCTGTTTGCAGAATCTGGTAGGTGGATGCACTACTCCTATAAATATAGATTTGGACAGGATAGCAAACTGTTAGTTTCTATTACAAACGGTTTCAGGACTAGCCTAATCCTGGTATTATTTTACACACTGAGTAAACACAAATGCAGAATCAATTATTCATAGAAAAGTGAAATAATATACTTGAGTTGAGGTAATCAGCAAACTGCCTCTCTAGTGGTGAATAAAGACCCTTTCACAAGATTATATGTTTTATTTAAACCCACATTCAAACCCAGGCTTGGAACTGAAGGATGATGTGTGTGACTAGAGAATGCCGGACTGGCTCTCACCCTTCAGAAGACATTTATCTGCATGTAACCAAAACCCTGAATGTAGAGTTAAACAGAACCTTACTAAGAAGGCAGGAGAATCACAGTCTAACATAATCTACAATAGCATCCAAAATTTTGTATCTTTCACACTGAGTTACTTATATTTATCCCTTAAATTTGGTGGCTTATTTGTGGTCTCACAGTCACAATGGAGCTACCAGACTACCAGGCATCTCATTTGTGTTGCAGAAAAAAGGTAGAGAAGAGATTAAAAGAGCAAAGAACATGCTAGCCAAGACTATTTCTTCTATCAGGAAAGCAAACACTTTCTCAGCAGCTACACACGACACACTTATTCTTAGAACTTATTAATAAAGTTGGGTCATATTGCTACCAGTAGGCCAGTCACCAGCCATGGGAAATAATCATAATTTATTTAGATCAACAAAATTTGATGTCAACATTATTTGACATCAATAATGACAATAATGACAAACATTTGACAAAAATAATGTCAACATTATTTGACAAAAATGTCATATAAGCTACATATACAATTTTAAATTGCTTGTAACCATATTTAAAAAGCAAAAAGATGTGAAATGAATTTTAATAATACATTTTATTTAATCCAATATATCCAAAATATTAAGTATATAACCAACATAAAATAAGCCATTTTACATTTTTTAATTAAATATTTGAAATTCAGTGTGTATATTACACTTATGGCACAACTCAATTTGGACTTGTCCCATTTCAAGTGCTCTAGAGCCATATAAGATGAGTGGCTACATACCGGACTAGCCCAAGTCTAAACCAATCATGATTTGTCTCTGGAAGCTGGGGTAGGAACCTGTCTTCCCTGAGATCCTGTTATCTCTGTTTCTATCTGAAGAAATCTGGATATTGTTAACATGGAAGACAAGGAGAGATGGATAATGGGTAGGAAGGAAACAATGTCTATTCCAGGCCCTAACTAATGTCTCCATTGACCTGTCCCAGTGGTTGGAATCCTAGCATTTACAAATCTTTCCATGGTTGAATTATCTGATTTAAAGTTCATCTTTTTTGAAGCATATAATTGGCTATGGATGATTTTAGTAAAATTATGACTTTTCTCACATCTAAGATCAGAATCCCACAATAATGAGACCCAGAAAACAAGCATTTTGGTTGCACAAGGGAGACTGAGCACAAACCATTCAGGAAGGGAAGAATCAGGCCATGGGAGCTGAGGTGACTAAAAAAATTTCAGGGCAGCCTAAAGACACTGGGTTCTTGTTGGGAGGAGAATAGGGGCCTATGACAGCAACCGGACATTGAGACTCTGAAGTAATGAGGGGAACAAAGCTTTCCATCTCATGCTTTGCTTTGATTCTGGTTAAATATTTGTGCATAATGCAGACCAGACTCTATAATAGGTCCAAGGAAGAATTTTATCAGATTCTTGAACATTTAAGCAGATACTCTTGGTGCACTGATGATATTCTCTAGCCCATCCTAGAGGTCAACTCCAGCTCTGAAGGACAGGACTTGACCACGCAGGCAACTTCTAACTCAAGCCTCTATGTCTACCTTGCCCTAAGGTTTTTTTCTGGGATAAGAGTAACTCCAGCCAACTGGAAGTGCTAGGATATTCACAACCCTCCACAGGACCAACCCTCAATTAATCAGGAATGAGAGTATGTGAATAAATACTCCCTCTTCCTTACCTCTTGGTGAACAATTATAAAGTATACAAGGTCTCAGCAGGATTAACCCCAGCTGACCACAGAAATGGCTCACTAATTAACATACTCTTCATTGGCTTTTCTTCCTTCCCTGTCTCACTTCTCTGCTCCTCCACTGTGCTTCTGGGATCACACACCAAATAAGGCCTCTCCACTCAAATGCTTGCCTTAGTGTTTGCTTTTAGGTAAATCTTCAAGACACTTTGTTGTTGTTGTTTTTAGAGACAGAGACAGAGACAGAGAGAGAGAGAGAGAGTGCCCAAGTGGGGAAGAGGGGCAGAGGGAGAGAGGGACAGAATCCTAAGCAGGCTCCATGCTCAGCACAGAGCCCAATGAGAGGCTTGATCCCTCAACCTTAGGATCATGACCTAAGCTGAAATCAAGAGCCAGATGCTCAATCAGCTGAGCCACCCAGGAGCCCTAAATCAAGACACTTTGTATAGGGGATGATGTCTTAATATAATAGAATATATATTTAATAATCATGATTTTCACTAATTTATGCTAAATTATCTTTTGAAGCATAAAATTACTAATCAAATTTTCCTCACCGTACTGCCTCAAGAAATTCAAGAGATAGGCCATGTCCTCAAAAGGATCATGTTATATTTAATTTTAAATAATAAATTTTAAAGGATGGAAGCACCAGCTAAACCAACTCTTTAGGTCCTAGGGATTCTTTCTCTCTCTAGTCGAAGTCCAGAGTATGTATGCAAATGGAGTATGTACCACAATTGTGCTTTCCAAAAGGTAGCCACTACCCACATGGTTAAGTTAAGATTACATAAAATGAGAGGCACCTGGGTGATTCAGTCAGTTGAGCATCTGACTCTTGCTTTTGGCTCAGGTCATAATCTCATGGTTCATGAGTTTGAGCCCTGAATCAGGCTCCGTGCTGACAATGTGGAGCCTGTTTGGGATCTGTGTCCCTCCCTCTCTGCCCCTCCCCTGCTCACTCTCTATCTCTCTCTCTCAAAAATAAATAAACATTTTTTTAAAAATGAAAACTTCAGTTCCCTAGTTGCACTAGCCACCCTTCAAGTGCTGAACAGCACGTGTGGCTAGCAGTTACCATATTGGACAATATAGATACAGAACATTTCCATCCTTGCTAAAAGTTCTATGGGATAGGACTAGGCTAGGATCTCAAGTTTGGAAGATACACAGAGGACACTCCTCTCTCTTGTTCAATGTAGACAAGCAAACTGATTATGTGCTTTCTCCTTGGAGCTTGGTTTCAGTCTTTTCCAAAAACAAAACTCCAGACTGTCATTTAAAAACACTTAGAATTGGCAAATGTAGTAGCCAGAGTAATGCTAAGCTATGCTGCAGTAAAATATGAACCATGAAAATCACTAAGTCAGGCAATCCTCCAGGACAGCCATCCACTATGCTCTATGCAATTCAGGCTACCTCCATCAAATAGGGGCTCTGATAAAAATAGTTTCTCCTGAGAGCAGACCTTGTTAAGAGGAACAGAATGCACTGGCACATTTCAAAATAGCTACTTTTTTCCCTCCCCTTGCCAGAAGCACAAGGGGACTTTTCTCTCCTCTTCATTGTGGAAACCTGGTAGTGCTCCTGGAGATAAAACTCACCAGCCGATGACTGGGTCCCCCCGGAGTTTCTAACTCACAGACTTGTCCACGCTTAGCCTCCAGCAATTCATCAATTATAGTTTTGTTTTTTCTATCCCAACCCTGGTTCTTGCAGAGGATTTTGCTCATGGGTTTAATGGTCTGGTAAGTTGTGATCCTCTGTATCTGCCTATCCTACTGTATCTCCACTTTTGGGGCCAGTGGTTTGCCCTGTGACCTCAATTTTCTGACAGATCAAAGAAGGGTTGCTGATTTTCAGTTTGGTCAGATATTTACCTATGATTAGGATGGAGGGATCACTTCCAAGCTCCTGACATGCTGGACCATGGACCAGGCACCAAGACGGCACTCTATTTTTTTTTTTTTTAACTAGTTGTATGTTTCTACAGTGGGGTAGATGGGCTGTTCCTTTTTCCCTGCTTCCCCTTTCCTTTTCTTTCCCACTCTAGACTTTCTGAGCTGAAGCCCTCTTTATTGTTCTGATTGAAAGTGGCAAGTTCTTTCACTAATGTTTTCTTCCCTGTGGTTATTAACTTCCTGTACCCCAAATGCATTGGCCTAAAATTCATCATTACATCTCAAGTGTTCTCTTTATTTATAAAGAAATCTGTCCCAGTGACTCAGTCACTAGAAATTCTTTCTCTCTACAGTGATACACCACATAGTATCATTTCCCAGACCTAGGAGGCATATGTTGTAATTATGGGACAAAAAAGCAAAGTGCACGTTGCCATGGCCATTCCAACCCCAATACCTTCTGTGGATGTGTCCCTAGCTGGCCCATCTCTCATAGCATATGTTTATGAATTTGTTTCCTAACTTTTAGGACTTTGAACTAAAAAAAGATATTGACTGGATTGACACCCAATGAGCTAGATGCTCCATTTGGTTATTTCTGGACAGTCTGGAGCAACATCAATCTGTTCTCTTCCTCCAAACCTCTCTTCTTCCAAGGTAAGGGTCTTTTGACGAATTAAAAAAAGAAAACCCAGGTAGAAGTGATACTTGGTAGGAGATCACTGAGTGTTATCTGCAATTCTGCAAACTTGTACTGGATAACATAACTGCTTTTAACAATTAGGGACCAATCTGCTATTTTTGTTTTGCTTTGTTTTGTTTTGTTTTTTTGGTCTCACTTTTCCATACAATTGGTTTTTCTATCAATCTATGAATAGTTAAAATATATTTGCCTCTTACTCTCTCCTAGACATTTTTACAGACTTGATGGCTTTGAAAAATCACATTACAGTAAACTCAGGGTTATCCCATTAGGCCAAAGAACAACCTTCTCTAGTTAATCACGTTGCCTGATTAATTGAGACACACAGATTTTCAAATAATTAAGAAATACATCTAACACAGGTTCTGTGTTAAACAGAATCTAATTTTCTTTGATGATTCAGAGGTCACTTTTATTCTTATGTTACTTAATCATTATTATTAGGAAAATGACTTGCCAGTTAGGCAAAATTTCCAACTGATACACGTAGACAAAACAGTTTTTAAAATCTAATATACTAAGCTCCATTCTTTTCAGAAATTTTTCATATTCTCAACAATTTAAAGACCACATTCTAAAGCGACATGTCTTCCTTCCATATTCCCAGGTGACATAGGTATCTACAAAGTTTTGTTTTCTTCTGTAAACTAATAGCCTGGAACAATACCATATTAAACATTACAAGCTCAATAGTTTTTGTTAAGTAAAGGAATGAATGGATATGTTAATAAAATGTTTTTTGAGGCATCCATTTCACTCCAGGCAGAATGATTAACTCTACCTAAGAGACCCTCAAATTTTGCATGCTTCCATTCCTACTGAACTATCCTGCAGGTTCTTAGAAAATACCCATTGCTCATTGTCCTCAGACTGTTTAGAAAACAAACCTCAGAAATGATAGAATGACCACATTTCCTCTCTGTAAAGGGTCACTTTATGAAGAATTATCTCAGTATTAAATATTATCTCATTTACATAGTCCTTTCTGCTTGATCAATGCTACCAAGGGCAGCTTTCCCAAGAGCAAAGTTGGTCACGTGACATGTCCCACCTGCCCCCCCCCCCCACACTCAGTAGTTGCAGCCTCCTCAGAGAGGCCTGAAATCCATTTGTCAGAGAAAAACGCTGTTCATTTTTTAGTTCCCACAGCAAAATAAGGTTTAAATGCAAGGCCCCAGGCAGAGGAGCGCAATGGCTTACATTCTTACGAAGGCAGAATATTTCTGAGAGCAGATCTGAGCAAAGATGAAGGTGATTCAGACATCAGCAGGATGGTACACGAGGAAGTTACAGGCCCTTCCTCTCCCACAGAGACACCAACTTAACAACAATATATGAATACTGTGCAGGTAGACACAAAGACATCTAAAGAGAGAGGGGGCCTAGAGGCCTAAGGGCTGGAGGAGGATTAGAGACAGAAAATTCAGGCTTATCTCCCCATTTAGGGACAATTTAAACACACAATAGCTTTTACACATGGTTGAAATTTTGCTCTTTAAATCTTCAGTTACCACCTGTCTCCAAACTGTCTTGCAAAATGGTAGATGCTTTTTGCAAAAGAAAAGATGCTTTTGGTTTCAAAATCTGCATTCTCCCTTTTGAGTAAAAAAGTTCAAAGACAAAAAAAAATTCTCCATTAAATTTGGGAACACATTGCATACCTTGGATCTCTAACTTTTTTGTCTGAGATGTCCCTTCATTCTTGCATATCTCTTGACCATAGGCTGTCTGCACATATTAAGCAAGACAAAGTGTACCTCAGGTATTTCAGCAAATGCATCTTTTTTCTCTCTACCTTCTCTGCCTTTGCACTCCCGCTCCCATCACACTTGTTTTAAACATGATGATTAATCTGTTCTAGTTTCAAGTAGTTGTGGTCATCTTAGCTTGGAGGACTCAAATAGTGACAATTAAGTCCCACATAACTTCCCCCCTTGCACTGAGCACTCATTCCCTATAACCCATCAGGAGTCTCAGAATTTTACCTTGAAAATAAAATGAACACTCTGATATGGTCTTTATTTAAAAGTTTAAGGATTTTTCTGCATTATTTTCAATGTTTAAATATTGGTCACTCTTTCCCAAGTATCCATCCATAGATGAACGGATAAAGACATGACACACACACACAGTGGAATGTTACTCAGCCACAAAGAAGAATGAAATCCTGCCATTTACAACAACATGGATGGAGCTAGAGGGTATAATGCTGAGTGAAATAAGTCAGTCAGAGAAAGATAAACACCATCTGATTTCACTCGTGTGGAATTTAACAAAAAAAAAAAAAAGAAAGAAAGAAAAAAGAGACAAACAAAAAAACAGACACTTAACTACAGATAACAAACTGATGGGTACCAGAGGGGAGGTGGGTGGGGGGGTGGATGAAATAGGTGAAGGGGATTAAGAATACACTTACCACGATGAGCACTGAGTAATGTATAGAATTGTTGAATCATTGTATTGTACACCTGAAACTAACGTCACACTATATGTTAACTACCCTGGAAATAAAATTTAAAAATACATATATTGTTCATTCTTTCACTCTTACACCAAAATAAGGTTTAAATGCAAGGGCCCAGGCAGAGGAGAACAACTTCTTACATTCCTACTAAGATGGAATCTTTCTAAGAGTAGATCTGAGCAAAGATGAAGGTGAGTCAGCCATCAGCAAGATGGCATACTAAAAATTTACAGCCCCTGTTCACTGCCACAGAGACACCAAGTTGACACAATATAGGAATACCTCTACGAGTATTCAATTATGAAGCAACACAAAACCATGCTAAAACATAAGGTTCTCCAGTAAAGGTAAATATGTGGACTAATATAGCACTGTCTACTATTGTAATTTTGGTACATATAATTTACATGACAAAACATCTCAAAATTATAAATCTATATTATAGGTATCCCATATATAAAGACATAGTTTATGGGATAATATCATAAACTAGAACTTATATATGTTAGTGAAGTTCTTATCAGTTTAAAATAGAATGCTACAACTCTAAGATGTTGTATGTAATTGCAATGGTAACTACAAAGAAAATATCTGTAGAATTTACACAAAAGGAAAATGGTAAAAGAATCAAAGCATCTCACTACAAAACAGCAAGAAAGAAAGGCAGGAGGAGAGGAAAAGAGGGACAAAGAAACTACAGGATACATAGAAAACAATAAAATGACAATAGTAAGTCCTTCCCTAGCAGCAATTACTTCTAGTTTAAATGGATTAAATTCCCTAATCAAAATACATAGATGGAATGGATTAAAAAACAGGACCCAAAAAAATGATGTATACAAGAGACTCACTTTTAAGGACACATACAGACTGAAACAGAAAAGATGGAAAAAGATATTTTATGTAGGGGCGCCGGGGTGGCTTGTCTGACTTCAGCTCAGGTCATGATCTCATGGTCTGTGAGTTCAAACCCCACATTGGGCTATGTGCTGACAGCTCAGAGTCTGGAGCCTGCTTTAGATTCTGTGTCTCCCTCTCTCTCTGCCCCTCCCGGCACGTGTTCTGTCCCTCAAAAATAAATATTAATTTTTTTTAATTTCTAATTCTTTAAAAATAAAAGATATTCCATGCAAACGGTAACCAAAACAAAGCAAGAGTGGTTCTTCTAATAAAATAGATTTTAAATCAAATATATTACAAGCGACAAAGAATATTATATAATGATAAAAGTTCAATTCTACAAGAAAACAATTATAAATACTCAACCAAACTTCAGAGCTCCTGAGTATATAAACAAACTTTGGCAAAATAGAAGGGAAATAGACAGTAACACAATAATAGATTTCAATACCCGACTTTGAATAATGAACAGAATGAGATAGAAGATCAATAAAGAAACAGGATGTGAACAACACTATATATTAATTCTACCTAATAGACACAGAACACTCAGCCCAAAAACAGCAGAATACACATTCTCCTCAAATGCACAGATAACATCTTCCAGGATAGATCAGATAGTATGCTAAAAAGTAAGCCTAAACAAATTCAAGAAGACTGAAATCATACAAAGTATCTTTTCTGATCACAATGGAATGAAACCAGAAACCAACTATACAAGGAAAACTGGAAAATCCACAAATATGTGGAAATTAAACAACAGTCTTAAACAAATGGGTCAAAGCAAAGAAGTAACAAGAGAAATTAGAAAATATCTTGAGGTAAATAAAAATAAAAACAACATAGCAGCAAAAGTAGTGCTAAGAGGGATCTTGATAGCAGTAAATGTCCATGTTAAAAAGGAAAAGATGTAAAATCAACAATGTAACTTTATACCTCAAGAAACTAAAAAAAAGAACAAATTAACCCAAATCTAGTAAAAGGAAGTAAATAATAAAGATTAGAGCAAAGATAAATGAAATAGAAAATAGAAAACAACAGAAAAAAAAGTGAATGAAACTAAAAAAATTTTTTTGAAAATATCAACAAAACTGCCAAGTCCTTAACTAGATTAAGAAAAAGAAAGAGAAGTCTCAAATAACTAAGATCAGAAATGAAAGAGGGGACATTATGACCAATGTCACAGAAATAAAAAAGATAATAAGAAAATGCTATGAATTCTTCAAACTCAACACATAAATGTTTTCCAGGAGTTGGGCTAAGGAGGAGATGAATAGGCATAAAATCCCACAACAACATACTCAATGGTGAAAGACCATTAGGAATAAGCCAAGAAAGCCCACTTTTGCCACTGCTATTCAACACAGTATTGGAAGTTCTAGCCAGAGCAATTGCACAAGAAAAAGAAATAAAAGTCAACCAAATCAGATAGGAGGAAGTAAAATTATTCTATTCACACACAAAATTGTCTCACACGTAGAAAACCCTAAAGATTCCACATACAAAGAAAAGAAAACTGTTAAAACTAATGACTGAATTCAGCAAAACTGCAGGACGCAAAATTGATAACAAAAATCAGTTGTATCTCTATACGTGAACAACAAACAATCAATCTGCAAAGGAAATTAAGAAAACAATTTCATTTAAAACAGCCTTGGATTAGGGCACCTGGGTGGTTCTGTCAGTTAAGCATCCGGTTTCAGCTCAGGTCATGATTTCACAGTTTGCAGGTTTGAGCCCTGCATTGGGCTCTGTGCTGACAGCTCAGAGCCTGGAGCCCATTTCGGGTTCTGTATCTCCCCCTCTCTCTGCCCCTCCCCCACTCACACTCTGTCTCTCTCTCTGTCAAAAATAAATAAGCGTTAAAAATTTTAAAAATAAAACAGACTTGGATATTATAAAATATGTAAAAATATACCTGACCAAAGAAAACTACACTGAAAACTACAAACCATTGGTGAAAGCAATTACAAAAGGTACAAATAAATAAATGGAAATACATCCTGTGTTCGTAGACTGCAAAGCATAACATTGTTAAGATTTTACCCAAAGTGATCTACAGATTCAATGCAATCCTTATCAAAATCCCAATAGCATTTTTTTTTTTGCAGAAATTGAAACATTCATCCTAAAACTCATATGGAATTTCAAGGGACACCAAATAGCCAAAACAATTTTGAAAAAGAAGAACAGGGGCGCCTGGGTGGCGCAGTCGGTTAAGCGTCCGACTTCAGCCAGGTCACGATCTCACGGTCCGTGAGTTCGAGCCCCGCGTCGGGCTCTGGGCTGATGGCTCGGAGCCTGGAGCCTGTTTCCGATTCTGTGTCTCCCTCTCTCTCTGCCCCTCCCCCGTTCATGCTCTGTCTCTCTCTGTCCCAAAAATAAAAAAAAAATAAACGTTGAAAAAAAAAATTTAAAAAAAAAAAAAAAAAAAAAGAAGAACAAAGTTAGGAAACTCGCATTTTCTGATTTCAAAACATATTGTAAAGCTGCAGTAATCAAAATAGTGTGGTACTGGTGTAAAGACACGTTGATCAATGGAATACAATAGACAGTCCAGAAATAAACACTCACATATATAGTCAATGATCTTTGATGAGGGGTCAAGACCACTCAATGGAGAAATGACAGTCTTTTCAAATGATGTGGGGAAAACAAGATGTCCACATGCACACGAATGAAGTTGGACCCTTATCTTTCAACGTGTATAGAAATGAGCTCAAGATAAATTAAAAACCTAAACATAAGACCTAAAAATATAACACTCCTAGAAGAAAATACATGGGAAAAGTTTCATGACATTAGACTGGGCATGATTTCTGGGCTATGACACCAAAATAACAGGCAACAAAAGCAAAAATAGACAAATGGGACTACATCAAACTTAAACAATTTTGTGCATCAAAATACACAATCAGCAGAATGAAAACACAATGTATGGAATGACAGAAAATATTTGCAAATCATAGATCAGATGAGGGACTAACATAAAAAATAGATAAAGAACTCCAACAATAAGAAAATAAATCAAATAACCTGACTTTTAAAATGGGAAAAGAACTTAAATAGGCATTTCTCCAAGAATGACCGACAAATGGTCATCAATGAGCATATGAAAACATGCTCAAAATCACAAATCATCAAGGAAATGTAAATCTCCTCACTCCCATTAGTGCTATTGCTACTGTACAAAAACAAGCAAACAAAAGCAACCAACCAAACAACCAAATAACAACAACGCAAAATGAAACAAAACAAACAAATAATAAGTGTTGGCAAGGGTATGAAGAAATTGGAACACTTGTGCATTGTTGGTGGGATTTAAAGCCTCTATCAACAAAATATGAAGGTTCCTCAAAAAATTAGAAGTAGAATTACCATACAATCCAGCAATCCCACTTCTGGCTATACATCCAAAATAACTGATAACAAGGTTTCAAAGAGATATCTGCACACCTATGTTCATAGCAGCACTACTCACAATAGCCTAGAGGTAGAAACAACCCAAATGTCTATCAATGGATGAATGGATAAAGGACATGTGGTACAGGCAGGCAGTGGAATATTATTCAGCCTTATAAAAAGAAGGAAATCCTGTCACATTCCATGACACGGGTAAACTGTGAAGACATTATGCTAAGTGAAATAACCTAGTCACAAAAGTACAAACACTACAGGATTCCACTTACATGAGGTACCAAAAGTAATCAAATTCACAGAAACAGAAAGTAGAATTTCAGTTACCACAGACCAGGAGTAGGGGAAAAGGGGAGTTATTCAGTGGGTATAGTGTTTCCGATTTGCAAGATGAAAGAATTTTAGAGATATGTTTCACAGTAATTAGAATAAACTTAACACTACTGACTGGTAGACTTAAAAATGGCTATGATGAGGGGTGCCTGGGTGGCTCAGTTGGTTAAGTATCCGACTTTGGCTCAGCTCATGATCTCAGAGTTCATGGGTTTGAGCCCTGCGTCAGGCTCTGTGCTGACAGCTCAGAGCCTGGAGCCTGCTTCAGATTCCAAGTCTCCCTTTCTCTCTTCCCCTTCCCTGCTTGTGCTCTGTCTCTCTCTCTCTCTCTTTCTAAAAAATAAACATTAAAAACATTTTGATGTTTAAATAAAATGGTTATGATGATAAATTTTAGCACCATACAAATTACTGCATTAAAATATTATGTACATTAGGGGCCCCTGGGTGGCTCAGTCCATAGAGCATCTGACTCTTGATCTCAGGGTTGTGAGTGAGTTCAAGTCCCATGTTGGGTGTGAAGCCCACTTAAAAAAATTATGTACCTTTATTACTGAGTTTTTTGGGACCCACTCAAATTTTGCACTTAGTTAGATGCATCACCCCAGTCCCAACTCTGTATTCTCCTACCAGCCAAGTATTATAATTGAAGTGGTAGGAAGGAAATTAAAATAAATATATCCTGCGGAGTGGGTTAAAGGGGCCAAATTCCTTTCATCTCTCTATCCATCAAGATATGTGTGTACTTGATCCGTGATAAAGAAAGATACCAGCAAAGATGTTGCTAGATTTACCCCCACTGAATGTCTCAAATAGCCTGATATCACATCCTGCTCCATAAACAATTCAAAGGCTACAAAAATTCATGTTAGTCATTCAGCATCAGACACTGTCTCCCCAGAGGACTGGAGACCTCAGATGGTTTAAATAAATGTCAAAACTGGCTTTTAAAATGGCATTTAGAGTTGAATAATAGCGCAGTCCATAAGAAATTGTTGCTTAGAGCCCAGATATGATAGGTATTTGAATACAGGATTCTGAAAACAGTTATTTTCTCTAGAAGAAGCATACTCTCTAAAAGAACAAAACAATCAGAATGCAAAAGAATGGGGAAGATAATTAGTATTTAATAAGACTTGTTCCACTTCGTTGCAAAGAAGCTAAGGTAATAAACCTAAAAGTAGGTTAATCTTCTATCTTGTCCCTTAAGCCTGCCATTTCTTATGTCTTTATTGTATTCCAAATGCACCAAGAAATAGAAAAGTCCATAAGCAAGGTATTTTGCAATATCTGTTAAAATACCTTCAACAAGTATTTAAGCACCGTTTGTTGCAAACACGGAGGAGAGAACTGTGGGGGGAAAAAAAACAGAAACAAGCTCCAATTTCTTGAATATGAAAACAAGCTACAAACCTTGCTTTCTCTATTTTCCCACACTGAATTCAGGAAATCAGAAAAGGGAATAAAACACAAGCTTTTCTAAATCAAGGGCCCCCAAATTGTTTACTGCAGACCTCAATTTTATCAGTTGGTACTTAATCCCCAGCCAAATCTCATTCTCTGTGGCCCTGAGCCATCTGAATTATTAGTATGTCAAATCTCTAGCAGCAAAGCCTTATCTAGGAGTTGTTTTGCGAATGATTTGTAGAGGGAGTGCTGTCAAGAGAATCTAGTAAGGGAGAAAGCGACACAGGATGGAGCGGGAAAAGGAACTGACAACAATGTGGTCTCAGGTGACCCTGTGTGGGGCTCTGGAGTGTGAATTACACCAGAATGGTCTCACCTGGAAACACCTGGCCATGGCTACCTCTGACCTATAGTTGGTGCATTATGGAGCCTAAGGGATAAACTCCCAGGCATCTCCAGGTGATGTGGCTCTCATTAGCTAAGGACACCTGGAAGATGGATGCCCAAGGACGGTAAAGAAGTTCCAGGTAGGGGAAGAATAGAACCTACTCTGTCATCACAGATCTGGGTTTTTCAGGGAAGCAGCCACAGAGTGGCAGATTTTGAAAAGCTAAAAGGATGAAAATATGCCTTCTAGAGAAATGGCCTGAAGAATTTCCTAGCAATGCCAAGGCCTCCTCCAGCTAACCATGTTTTTCTCTATTAGGTGGTCTTTCCCCCATTCATCCTTAGATTCCAATAAATCTAGAGCATTATTATTCAGTCAGAGGTAGAAAAAGCTCTCCTAAAACTGTTAAGCTAGACCTAACCTTAGAGATCTTCTGGTCCAACAGCTTTGAGACACTGGTATCCAAGAGTTCTCATTCTCCAGAAATCTTGTGGAAATCCAATGAAAGGGAAGTCATGCTGGTTGGAGGGGTGAGGATGGATGTCAATCTCTCACAAACTTTGGAGGATCCCCTTAGGCTACAAGGGATGCATTCCTCATGCCCCAAATATTAGCATGTATTAGGTCAGAGTCCTTAGAAACAAAGCCTCATGCTGGAGTTCTTGCAAGTGATGTATTGATGAAGTGATCTCAGAAGAAACCTTCAAGGAAATGAGGGAAATAGGCAGGAAATGGTCTCCTTTGGTGGCTGGCTTAAGGCAGATCCCATGGGGAAGCTTGAAGGGTAACCCAGTTACGTCCTCAGTTGAGGCAAGGAGTCAAGATTTTATACCCTAGTATCAATCAGTCATTGGTTTGGGGCCGTAGGGAAGGCATAGCTTCCCAGCCATTTCCTGGAGAGGCAGTGCCTGTTGGCCAAGGGCAGTTCTCTGAACAGGAGGCAGCTGTGAGTCATTCGCTTTCAATATTCACGGCAGCTGGTGGAGGGCCTGAACAGAGGGGCACTGGGCAGGCACCAGTAACTTTTACTACAATAGCTCACAGGCTCCCTTGCCATTTCAGTCACTTAATGTGATCGTCAGCACAATAAAAGCCCAAACCCAGAGCAGTGTCTGAGGAACTGCTTGAAAAGGCATAATCGCAACTACCGCCCACAATTTCCATTTGGTCTTCTGGGTTTCTTTTTCCCATAGTGTGAGTTTCGTCAAAGATTTTCTTCTTAATATGCTTTCACTTAAGTTATCTATAAAGAAGCCAACTTTCGATTCCAAAAGGAAGTTGCCAAAAATACAGATAAACCTCTAAGTTCGTTGAGGAGATTCACAGCTTCTGTTAAGGCTGTTCCTTTCCAGCCTCGGTGAATCCATGGCAGGAGAGCCCCCTGCCCATCAGCCCCCTGCCCTCCACACCCCCATCCCTCCTTCTCCAGCCTGCAGTCGCACCCCGGAGATGATGTGCCTGGGTGTGTTTCTATGACTACCCCATTCTCTGTAGTTTCTGGGGGTTTTAAATAGCCATCCAATAAGCTGAATTTTTACATTTTGTTGGGTGGGTTCCCCCCTTAACTCTTTTTAATATATTTTTGACTATTATTACCACAATATCTAACTGGAAGTATCTTGTTGTGTTCATTTTGTTTTAAGGAGGAGAGGAGGCAGACAAGGTATTAGCAGCAAGCAGTTCAGTGCAAAGGTGTCGACCAAAGAGCTAGAACTGGAAACATCCTTAAAGATCGAAATTATGTGTTTTCAAACTATTTTCTGAGGAGCCCTCGCATTCCTCAGAGGTGGCTCTGGGTTGGTTTTCAGAGCCATAGGGAAAGAGAAAACACTGGGTCCAAGCCCACACTAACCACCACAGAAATCACAGTAGCTCTGTTGTTGTTGTTGTTTGGTTTTACATGCTGTTTTTATAGTCCATAAGAGGATTTGAGAAGCTGGTTAAAAAACAAAGGTTGAAAACCAGAACTTAGTCTGGAACAGACACTTCAGGTCACAAGCCATATCCCCTGAGCACTCATCACTTCCATGCACATCACCTGTGTATCTTTACCTGAAGACTTTCTCTGGTGGCAGGAGCCTTCTCTGCCACACAAACTGGCTGGACCTGCCAGGCAAATATTACCTCCTGGGAGCAGCCCTTAGTCACAGACTGATGTCAGTGGATGTATCACTGCCCCAGCTCCCTCACTTCTCAGGTGAGACATCTATGAGGCATATGGTCTATTCTGTCTCCAGGCTTCCACAAAGACATTGAGCTCCCAGTGCCCACAGTGGTAACCAGCATCAGAACACATCTACTATCTGCTTTCCCTTCCCTGCCTCACTTCCCCACCAATGTTTCCTGGGCTCCCTTCCTAGATAAACTACTTGCATTCAAATCCTTATCTCAGGGCCAGCTTTTGGGGCAACCCAAACAAAAACATAGCCCAGGGGCGCCTGGGTGGCTCAGTCAGTTGAGCGTCCAACTTCGGCTCAGTCATGATCTCGCCGTCTGTGAGTTCGAGCCCCGCATTGGGCTCTGTGCTGACAGTGCAGAGCCTGGAGCCTGCTTCTGATTCTGTGTCGCCCTCTTTCTCTGTCCCCTCCCCCACTCATGCTCTGTCTCTCTCTCTCTGTGTCAAAAATAAATAAACATTAAAAAAAAATTAAAAAAAAAAAAAAACAAAAAAACATAGCCCAGTTTTGTTCAAGGCACAGATGAAAACTGGATATTCAAAAGAAAAAGATTTATACCTTTTTTATGTAAATTTTACATTTTTCCTTACCTTTTATAGAGAAAATTAAACTAAATTATTTTTAATGATTTAATGATGAAGGGATGATTTCTTACTGAGGGCCTAGAAAACTCTAGGCAATGTGCTAAAAGCACAGTGATAGAAACACCACCATGTAACAAAAGTGCAAATTATTATTCAAAGACTTTAGGTGAGTGACTCAAGGGACGTAGGCAAAGCTTGGATGGTCTGGGTTCAAAACTTAATTTTGGTTCCTTAATTCAATATCAGTACAACACAGCCATTAATCTTATTAATCTATGATCTTCATCTGGTTCTCTTCTCACAGGGTAGCCATCCTCAATAAAATATCTATTCCCTATAACTGCTCAGAGCTTACATGAAAATTAACAATGTGTATAAATTATATCAAATATATATGGCTTAAGGAACTCAGGAGTGGCTTAGTCAGTTAAGCGTCCAACTTTGGCTCAGGTCATGATCTCTCGGTTGATGAGTTCGAGCCCCACAGCAAGCCCTGTGCTGACATCTCAGAGCCTGGAGCCTGCTTCGGATTCTGTCTCCCTCTCTCTCTGCCCCTCCCCCACTCATGCTTGCTCCCTTCCTCACTCTCTCTCTCAAAAATAAACATTAAAGTAACCTTAAAACAATACACATGGCTTAATATAGAGTTCAGATATTAAACCTTTGTACTTTTCTTTATCATACATATGACATTTTGTCAAAATTATCTTCCTTATTTCTTTAGTTATATAAATTGGGCAATTATATTAATTCTCTAACTTTGAAGAGGATAGCAGTGTGATAGTTTCTGCCTCTGCCCATTCTCATGAATTAAAGAAGTAATCCATGGAGAATGTGCTAGATTGTTTTTATACTGGTGGCCCCAATTAGTGACTTCCCTGTATCCATGCTCATTCCCCTATAACTTTGTAAGCCCAACTACTTTGACTCTGGGCTCCACCGTATGATTCACTTTAGCCAAGAAAATTCATGAGAAGTGATGTTGTGCAGTTGAGAGCCTAGGCCTCAAGAACTATCGTGCACTTTTCACTGGAACCCTGCCTCTGATGTGAGAACAGGGTCTCTCTGCGAGAGGCCACCTGGAGGGGAACCAAGGTGCCCCAAACCAACACCCAGCCAAGCCTCTGGACCACGGCAGACTATGTGACCAGGAAACAAACACAGAACCACAAAGAAACCCACCTGAGACCTGAAGAATCTCTCAGTGCAAATTGATCCCAGTACAAACTGCCAACCTACACAATCCTGAGTTAAATGAATAGTTGTTGTCTTAAGACACCAAGTTATGGGATCACTTGCTGTGCACCAATAACCAACTTGTACCACTTCCTTACTCTGAAAGAAACCTGAGAAAACATATATGACACTCAATGGGTTTATGGTGCCCACAGGACCAAGTCAAAGCACCTTTGCTTTGTACAGTGGGATTTTTCACCTCAGTTTCTGCTTATCTTTATGGTCTCACACTGGTCTTATAAACCCCTGCATATAAGCAATGAACCTGCCCCAAGCAACGAATTCTGCAAAAATCCCCCTGCCTTTTCTTGTAGAATAATAACAGCTTTTAATTAAGGTATAGTATGTACTAGATAGTGTTTAAGAGCATTACAATTATTATTTCATTTAGTTTTCACTACTTCTCTGAGAAAAGTGCTACCATTATTCCAAGTTTACATATGAGGAAACCAAGACATAAAGAATTTAAATAATTTGCCTAAGGTCATGCTGTAGTATCAGATCCTAGAATATCTGCTTCCAGAGGCCAAGGACTTGTTTAATCATTGCCCTCCCCTATTCTGTGGATGAAGAATCTCTCAGTCTCTCAGAAGAATCTCTGGCACACTCAGCTTCTCACTTTAAGATCTAGCTTCCCTAACAGAGCTACCCTTCCATATGCCACTCACTGTGCTCCGGCAGCATTCAAAGGCCTTCGTATCCTTGAGTATAAGTTGATGCAACAGACTGTAGTTATTAGCATTCATCAGTATCCCTATTTTAAAGAGGAAGAAACTGAGGCAAAGACAGGTCAAGTGACTTGTTCAGTGTCACACGCATGTCAGTGACAGAAACTTGATTCAAGCAGAGGCCATCTGACTCCAGAATTCAGGTTCTGTAGCACCACACACTAGTGCTCTCCCATACCTGCTAGCTTCGGGGAACCCTGAAGAGTGTTGTTCCTTCCTTCTCTTGTTTGCCCATATCTTCATATGCAGACCACTGTCCCAACTTCTGTATTTATGCCAAAAGTTAACTTTTGCCTGCCCATCTTCCTATGAAAGAAATTTGCTCTGCAAAATTTGAGACCGCATGTAGAGCCATAAAAAAATACGGGTTTCCCTTTGGGAAGAGAATCTTCCCATTGGTCTTGTCTAACAGGGAACCATAAATCATACATTCACATATTGAGAGATAAGAAATTGTTGTAACTCCACTGGTGACTGGCACACCCATGCCCCAACTATGAGAGTATTGGCTGGAAGCAGTTCACAGCTCCCTTCTTCTTCTCAGGATTTCCCTCACCCAATAAGAGCCCCTCATCCTAAAATTGCTGGGGATGTTCTACCAGTGAAAGAATGACTAATTTGGAAGTTCAAAACCCTGTGCCCTGTCTCAAGCAGAAACAACTTGGTGGTAAGATTTATACTCTAGAGCTCTTGGTGAAATCAAGCTGAAGCTAGTACCCAGCTGAACCCACATCTTTTCTTGGCTCTTTCCCCTTACTCATTTTGCTCCCCTTACTCAGGGTGTTTCTCTTGAGAGTCCTCATGCAATAAAAGCAAGAGAATCCCCATAGGAGGCTCTGCTTCTAGGGAATCCAACCCAAAATAAGAGCCTTATAAAGATAGGAGACAATTTTATCATGGATAAAAGAGGTGTTTATTCAGAAAAGGGTTTTATAAATTTTTTTCTTGATAATGTGGTTGTTTCTGGCACTTAAGGCTGAAAAAAATTTCTGAACAAAATTAAAATTAATATCAGCTCTTATGTAAGCTAGGGTAATATTAGCTGCTGTGACAAACAGACCTTGAAATGTAAAGGGTCAAGTAAGACGGAAGTTCTTTTCTCTTTATATATCAAATGGACTTTCAGGTTATTGGGCCACTTGACTCTACAGTCTTAAAGACTAGGATTTTTCTCATGTTTTTCCACCATGCCCTACATAGGGTGGTGTTCTCTTCTGCATGTTGGAAGCTGTGGTACAGCAGCTGACTTGTAGCAAAGGAAAAAAGGGTATGCAGGAAGCACACCAGCCTGTTTAAGGGCTCTGTCACTTCTCTGCACATTCTGTTGGTGAGAACCAAGTCACCACACCTGTACATGAGGGTGGGCACTGCAGTGTAGATAGTCAGCCAAGAAGCATTATATTGTTGCAGAGAAAAAAAAGAAAAGAATGGATTTTGACAAAGAGTCAGCAATCCCTGCCATAATCCTTATTATTAGTTTTGCATTGGCTCACACTATTTTTTCTAACATTCAGTATAAAGAAAATGAGAACACATGAGGTAACAACTCTTTAAATTAACTGCCAAGTCTGTCTTTTTGTAACTTCAACGCTTATAAAACCTGTTTTAGAAAATTTCTTGTCCTCATAAATGTGTCTGTTGTAGGAAGTAATGTCAACTCATAAATTGTGCCTGATATTAATCATTAAGTTGTAAATGAAGTCACCAGGTTTTTTTCTTCATTCCATCTATATCTAAGCTGCTCAGCAGAATGTTCTGTGATGATAGAGATGTTCTACATTTGTGCCATCCAATTCAGTAACCAATGGACAAATGTGACTGTCACATACTTAAAATGAGGCTAGAATGACTAACAAACTGAAATTTCAAATTTATTCAATTTTAATTCACTTAAATTTAAAGTACTGTCAGTGGGTAGTGGCTATCATATTGGGCAAAGCAGCTCTATATAATATATAAAAATTCTGGTGTGAAAGAAAACAGTTCGTTTGTTTATCTGACTGCAACTGTTTTTACCAAATTTGCACTGATGGTTCTTCTAATGGTTTCTGATCCAAACAGAAGGCAAAGCTTTGTTTCTTCAAAGTGCACTATCTTTGCTGCTATCTTTCAGCATCAGGCAGAGTTGTCAGCACATAGTAGGCTTGTAGTAAACATTTGCTTATGTAAATAAACGATTGAATGGTGCATGCTTTGCTCAGTTGAGCTGAATCTGCCATATATACCACGTTTTGACCTGGCTCCTAGTTCAGAACATTCTGCAATGCAAGCTACCAACAGTGAAATAATAATTCATATGAATTAGGCATTGATGTGATTTAATTTTTTAGATGGGGACAATTGTTGGACCAAATATATCATGGCAGTAGTGTCTTGTGGCTACTGAGTCAGGGCATACAAAGGACTTACACTCCAAATAAATTCTTCACATTTCAGATATTTTGCATCTCTTCCATATACACAACACAACAGTGTTCAGTTAACAGCTGTATGCAACTTTACTGGAATGGCAGTGCAGTCAAGTACCAGAAGTCATAAGCACATTTGCCATCTGGATTCAAGATGAATGTAATTTATCCATGTCTGGGTTAATCAGAGTTTAAACTCAGTCAATTGACCTACCAGATACGAAGAGTCATCATTTCATAAATGTGGGCCAAGTCAGACGCAGAGCTATTAGCACACGTATTTTATGCTTAGCTCCACTTATCTCTAGAGTAGAGCCTCCAGTGCTTGCCTGATTTTTATGTATTTGCTGAACATCACGAAATAAGTCATCCTTGCTTAGACAGTCTGATTTAGGAATAAAATCCTAGTTATGGAGGTGGAGCTAGAAGCAGGTTTTTTCCCTTCTCTAAATTGATAAGGCTTAGACAAAAATACATATTTGCAAATATAATTAAAAACAAGCTCCCATGCTACATCCCATGTCCCCTAGACCCAGCGTGGAAGAAAAGAAGGGCCCTTACCCAAAGAGTCAAATAAAGGCTACAGTTTCTCACCATAATGGGTGGAGCATGGAATGGAGAAAGAAATGAGAAGGATCTAAGGAGGTGGTGAGAAGATGGAGAGAACGAGGACCAAATGGAACTGAATTCTTCTTGAGGATTTGGAAGTGGAAAAGAACTTCTTTACCCAAAGGGTCTCAGCAGGTGTAACATGTATAAGGCTTGTCCTTCCTGAAGAAATGAGCATGGGGCTGTCTTTCTTTCAGGAGCCAACCGAGTTCTCAGTCTTGGTGAGAGTGGTCAGGCATTTGGATAGTGCCCTGCTCAGGTAAGAGTAATCTTCCCATCTTCTAAAATTAACCGATGAAGTTTAATCATATTTGTAGGTCTCAACTTTGCATTTGTACCCAAATTCAAATGGTTTCTTCATAATCAAGTTGAATTAGGAAGTCTTATTTTTGAGACCTAAAAACTTCAGCTAATTTAATTTAATCTAGTGATCAAAGAAAGAAGTATTTATTAGAAAACACAAATTATTTGGGGAGGCTCACGTCCTGCAAGAGGACTGAGCCAGGGGCCTACAAAATAACAATGAATTTTTGTCCTCATAGTTTTTCCAATTCTGTACTGGTCAGTGGGTAAAACAGGTTTCCTTCTATGTTGCCTAGTGCTCAAATTAAAAGCAAATACCAACCTCAACTACATTTGAGAAAAGGATATAATACTCATTACGTGTATTTTGGCACTAGCATGTAAGAACAATACACATAAATAAAATCTTTCTTGTAAGCAAAAATGGCAGAGTGAGGACCTCTAAAATTTTTCCTCTTTAAAAGCAATGAAACCTCACAAAAATTACTAGATCATATGGTATTTCTATTTTTAACTTTTTGAGAAACCTCCATACTGTTTTCCACAGTATCTGTACAAGTTTTCATTCCCACCAACTGTGTACAAAGGCTCCTTTTTCTCCACATCCTCAATAAAACTTGTTATTTCTTGTGTTTTTGATTTTAGTCATTCTAACAGGTGTGAGATGATATCTCACTGTGTTTTGATTTGCTCTTCTGGGATGATTAGTGATATTGAGCTTCTTTTTATGTGTCTGTTGGGCATCTGTTTGTCTTCTGTGGAAAAATTTACCCAAAGAAAATAAAAACACTAATTCAGAAAGATATATGCACCCCTATGTCTATTACAGCATTATTTACAATAATCCAAGATATGGAAACAACCCAAGTGTCAACAGATGAATGGATAAAGAAGATGTGTGATATATATGTGGAATAGTACTCATCCATAAAAACACAATGAAATCTTGCCATCTGCAACAACATAGATGGATCTAGAGGGTTTAATGCTGAGTGAAGTAAGTCAGAGAAAGACAAACACCATATAATTTCACTCATATGTGGACGTTAACAAAACAGACAAAAAAATAGACAAACAAAAAAAACAGACTCTTAAATATAGACAACAGACTGGTGGTTGCCAGAGGGGAGGGGGGGGATGGATGAAATACGTGAAGGAGATTAAGAGTACACTTATGGAGTGTCTGGGTGGCTCAGTCAGTTAAGCTTCCAACTTCAGCTCAGGTCATGATCTCACGGTTCCTGGGTTCGAGCCCAGCATCAGGCTCCATGCTGATGGTGCAGAGCCTGCTTGAGATTCTCTCTCTCCCTTCCTCTTTGTCCCTCCCCTACTTGTGCTTTCTCTCTCTCAAAAAGAATAAACTTAAAAAAAAAAAAAACTAAAAAAAAAGAGCATACTTATTATGGTGAGCACTGAGTAATGTATGGAACTGTTGAATCATTATATTGTACACCTGAAACTAATATAACACTGTATGTTAATTATACTTGAATAAAAAAATATTTGAATAAAAACATACTACAAAAAAAGAGAAAACTTGCAAAAAATGTCAGCACCAACTTTTTTAGAACTCTAGGAATTAACCTAAAGCTTTTCAATCCATGGAGTGTTTGGTTGGTAATATGTTTGAATCTCAGTAAGAACATGAACTTCAGGGCTCCTCACTCCAGCTCAGCAGTACTCTTGAAAATAATAGGCAACATTCCAGTGCGGAAGGAACAGAACGAGCTGAAGCTCTCTCAAAGCCTCACTCCCATTATTTTGTCATAATTTTAGCCTGTCTGTTGGGTTCCTGGAGGATCCCACTTGAAAAGTTTGTTTTTATTTGACCTAAGTTGGAGCTAATCCTATGCAAAAAGCTTCTCCTTGTGGGGCATTTATCAAAAAACAATAAAAAGCTATAGTTATAAAGTTGTGACTGCCTGAGATGACAGATACAATTAGGGCAAACAACAGACTAAAAACAAAACTGAAAAAGAAAATATGAAGATAAAGAAGTCAATGGGGACTTTGGAAAGCTCCATCATATTCCTATGAAAGTAGAAAGTCACACACATGCATAAGGCTGTGTGTGCACACCAACTGATTTTGAGACTTTGCACAAGTAGGAAGTAAAAGCTAAGGAAGAGTTATCAATCACCTGGATGAGTGTTGAAGGCATGCCCCTAAGCAAAGACTAAGAGATTTATTTGTTCCAGGCATTTAAGGAAATCTATGTCCAAACATTAGGTAACCACTAAGCTAATTCAGTAGAACCTTCAGTGGTTACACACTAAAGAATACAGACCTTACACAATTAGTTCAGAGAAGTCACTAAACAAAGAATAATTACAAAAAGCAGCAATGACAACAAATGCTGGGGAGGGGTGAGAAAATAACTGCCAAAGTTATTACATGTTATTTAAAACATCTAGTGTCCCAACAAAAATTATTAAACATGCAAAAAGGAAGAAAGTATGGCTTACGCACAATAAAAATAAGCAGAAACTCCCTAAAGGGGAACACTCTTGCACTATTGATAGGAATGCAAACTGGTGCAACCACTCTGGAGAACAGTATGGGGCTTCCTCAAAAAGTTAAAAACAGAACTACCCTACAATCCAGCAATTGCACTACTAGGTATTTACCCAAAGGATACAAAACTACAGATTCAAAGGGGTACATGCACCCCAATGTTTATAGCAACATTATCAACAATAGCCAAACTACAGAAAGAGTCCATTGACTAACGAATGGGTAAAGAAGGTGTGTGTGTGTGTGTGTGTGTGTGTGTATGTGTGTGTGTACATAATGGTATATTACTCAGCTATCAAAAAGAATGAAATCTTGCCATTTTCAATGACGTGGATGAATCTAAGTGTATTATGCTAAGCGAAATAAGTCAGTCATAGAAAGAGAAATAGCATATGATTTCATTCATATGTGGAATGCAAGAAAAAAAACAGATAAACATACGGGAAGGGGAAACAAAAAGAGAGAGAGGGAAAGAAACCGTAAGAGAGGTTTTTTTAATGTTTATTTATCTTTGAGAGAGAGAGAGAGAGAGAGAGACATAGCAGAGCAGGGGAGGGTCAGAGAGAGAGGGAGACACAGAGTCCAAAGCAGGCTCCAGGATCCGAGCTGAGAGCCCAACACTGGGATCGAATGCATGAACCACAAGATCATGACCTGAACTGAAGTTGGACACTTAACTGACTGAGCCACCCAGGTGCCCCAGGAGACTCTTAACAATAGAGAACACTGTGGGCAGATGGAGGGAGCTGAGCGCAGGATGGGCTAGATGGGTGGTTGGTTCTAAGGAAAACACTTGTCATGATAAGCACTGGGTGTTGTATGTATGAATCACTGAATTCTACTCCTGAAACCAGTATTGCACTGTATGTTAATTGACTAGAATTTAAATAAAAATTTGAAAAGAAAAATCAAAAACAAAAAAGAGAAGCTCCCTGAGGAAGTCCAGAAGTTGGTCTTACTAGACAGTTATTTTAAACCAGCTATTTTAAATATGTTGAAAGAGTAAAAGGAAACTACATCTAAACAACTAAAGTATAGTATGAGAAATATGGCTCACTAAATAGAGAATAGAAATAAAGAGATAAAAATTACATAAACCCCAAATAAAAAATCTGGAGTTGAAAACTACAAGAATTAAAATTCAAAAATTCATCCAAAGGGCTTTGCCAGAAGATTTTAGCAGGCAAAAAAAAAAAGGAAGGAACCAATGCACTTGTGCACTCAAAGATAGGCTAAGGAGATGATTCAATCTGACAAATAGGAAGAGAAAAAGGAGATGGAGAAATGAGCAGAGCATCAGAGACCTGTGTAAACTGTTGAGTATATCAACACAGGCATACTGAGAGCATTAAAAAGAGAGGAGAGAAAGAGAAAGAAAAAAAACATTTAAAGCAAAAATGGACATCTAACAATAGAGCTCCAAAATACATTAGATAAAAACTGATAGAATTGAAGGAATAGTAGACAATTCAACAATAAAAGTTGGATATTTTGATATGCCACTTACAATAAGGGACAGAAAAACTATCCGGAAGTTCAGCAAGGAAACTGATGACTGGAGCAATACAAAATTGACCAACCAGCCCTAACAAACATCCAGAGTACTTCACCCAACAGCAGCGGAACAGATATTCTTCTCAAATGAACATGGAGTATTCATTAGGCTACACTATATGTTAGGCTATAAGCCAAGTCTCAATAAACTTAAAAGGACTATGGGGCACCTGGTGGCTTAGTTGGTTAAGCGTTCGACTTTGGCTCAGGTCATCATCTCATGGTTTGTGAGTTTGAGCCCTGCTTTGGACTCTGTGCTGACAGCTCAGAGCCTGAAGCCTGCTTCAGATTCTGGGTCTCCCTCTCTCTCTGCCCCTCCCCCGCCCCCGCTCTCAAAAATAAAGAAACACTAAAACATTTTTTAAATAAAATAAAATAAATTTAAAAGGACTGAAATCATAGAAAGTGACTTCCACACTGAAAATTAACTAAAATCAATACAGAAGGAAATTTGGGAAATTCACAATTAAGCATAAGTTACAGAATGCACTCCTAAATAAACAATGTGCCAAAGGAGAAGTCTCAAAGGAGACTAGAAAATACTTTGAGATGGACAAAAATGTCAACACAACATACCAAAACATATGAGATACAGCAATAGTGCTCAGAGGGAAATTTATACTTTCAAATTCTTACATTAAAAAGAATGATCTCCAATCAACAACCTAACCTTGCATCTTAAGAAACTAGAAAAAAAGAAGAGTAAACCAAATCCAAAACAAGCAGAGGGAAGGAAGTAATACAGATTATGAATAGAAATAAAGGAAATAGAAATTAGAAACCACAATAAAGAAAATCAAAGATATCAAAAGTTGGTCCTTTTAAAAGATCAACAAAATTAATAATGGCTAGCCAGACTGTTTAAGTCTAGTTAAATATTTAAAAGAATAAAAGAGAGAAGATTCAAATGACTGAAATCAAGAATGAAGGATGGGGCATTACTACCAACCTTACAAAAATAAAAAGTATTACAAGAGAATACCAAGGTCAATTGTATGCCAACAAATTAGATAACCAAATAAAATGAACAAATTCATAGAAAGACAGAAATTTCCAAAGTGGCTCAGGAATAAATAGAAAATATGAATAGATCCATAACAAGTTAAGAAATTGCATTAGTAATAAAGAAAAATCCACAAATAAAAAGCCTGACACCAGATTGCTTCAATGTTAAATTCTACCAAACTTTTAAATAAGAACATCAATCCATCACAAACCCTTCTAAAAATAGAAGAGGGAGCACTTCCTACCCCATTCCATGAAACTAACATTATCCTTATACCAAAATGGACAAAGATGTCTCACAAAAAGAAAGCTATAGAACAATATTTCTTAGAATAAAAATCCTCAAAAATATTAACGAACTGAATCTAGCAGCATATAAAAAGAATTATACACCATAATCAATTGGGATTTGTCCTAGGAATGCAAAACTGGTTCAAGATACAAAAATATAATCAATGTAATAAACCATATTAATAAAGGATAAAAACTACACAAAATAGACCCAGGGGAAAAAAACTGACAAAATCTGATACACCTTTATGATAAAAACATTCACTATGCTAGGAATAGAGGGGAACTTCCTCAAACTGACAAAGACATCTACAAAAATCTCCAACCAATGTCATACTTAATGGTGATAGAATTGAAAGCTTGTCCCCTTAGATTTCACCACTACTTTCAGTACTGTACTGGAGGTACTAGCCTGGGCAATAAGGCTAGAAACAAATCAAAAACCATTCATATTGGAAAGGAAGAAATAAAACCATTTCTATTTGTGGATGGAATTTTACATATATATATATATATATATATATGTATACGTATACGTATATGTATACATATACATATACATACGTATATGTATACATATATATATATGTATACGTATACATATATATATGAAATGCTAAGTAATTCACAAATACATAATTATAGCTAATAAATTTAATAAGTTTGCAGGATGTAGGGTCTATATACAGCATAAGTTTAATTTATATACACTAGCAATGAACACTCCAAAAAAAATTAGAAAATAATTCCATTTAAAATAGTATCAAAAGAATAAAATACATAGGAATAAAGTTAATGAGTGAAGTATAAATTTGTTCACCAAAGCCATAAATCATCACTGAAAGAAATAAAAGAATTCCTAAATAAATGGAACAATATCCCACATTCACAAACTGGAAGGCCTAATATTGTTACTATTGGTGATACTCCCTATATTGATAAACAGATTCAATCAATCCATATCTAAATTCCAATTGTCATTTCTATAGAAGTTGGCAACCTGATCCTAACAGTCGTATGGAAATGCACAGGATCCAGAATAACCAAAACTGTTTAGAAAAAAAAAAAGAAAGAAAGAAAACATGGTTGGAGGACTCACTGTTTCCAATTTCAAAACCTACTACAAAGCCACAGTAATTAAGATTATGTGATACTGGCACACAGATATGCAAATAGGTCAATAGAATAGACTTGAGGGTCCAAAAATAATTCCACACACATACAGTCAATTAAAGTTAATTAAGGGTACTAAGGCAATTAAATAAAGAAAAAAATAGCCTTTCCAACAAATGGCGCTGGGACAACCGGATAGCCATATCCAAAATATGAATTTGGACTTCTAACTTACACTATAAACAAAAGTCAGCTCAAAATGGATCAAAAATCTAACTGTAAGAACTAAAACTCATTAGAGGAAAACATAACTATAAATCTTCATGACCTTGGATTTGGCATGGTTTTATAGCTATGAAACGCGAAACACAACCAAGAAAAAAGTATGTAAATTGGACTTCATCAAAATTAAAACATTTTGTGCATCAAAGGACACCTTCGCAGAATGGTAGCAAATATCTGATAAGGACTTAGTATCTAGAATGTGTAAAGAACTTTTACAACTCAAAAATAAAAAGACAATCCATTTATAAAATGGTTTTATAGTAATAAAATACACATAACATGAAATTTACCATTTGAACCTTTTGAAAGTGCACAATTCAGTGGCAATAAGTACATTCATGATGTACAATATTTACTACTACCCATTTCCAGGATTTTTCATCATCCCACACAGGAACTCCGTATCCATTAAACAATAACTTCTCATTTTCTTCTCTCCCCCACCTCTAGTAACTTATTTATTTGTTTGTTAAATTCAAGTTAGTTAACATTCAGTGTAGTATTGGTTTCAGGAGTAGAACCCAGTGATTCATCACTTACATATAACACCAAATGCTCATCAAGTGCCCTCCTTAATGCCCATCACACATTTAGCCCATCCCTCCACCCACCTCCCCTCCAGCAACCTTCAATTGGTTCTCTGTATTTAAGAATCTCTTATGGTTTGCCTCCCTCTCTGTAACTTATTTTTCCTTCCCTTCCCTTCCCTTATTCTCAGGTTTCTTAAATTCTGCATATAAGTGAAATCGTATGATATTTGTCTTTCTATGACTGACTTATTTTGCTTAGCACAATACACTCTAGTTCCAACCATGTTGTTAAAAATGGCAAGACTTCATTATTTTTGATCGCCAAGTAATATTCCATTGTGTGTGTGTGTGTGTGTGTGTGTGTGTGTGTGTATACATATATATATCCCATCTTCTTTATCCATTCATCAGTCGATGGACATTTGGGGTATTTCCATAATTTGGCTATTATTGTTGACAGTGCTGCTATAAACATTGGGGTACATGTGCCCTCTGAATCCGCATTTTTATATCCTTTGGGTAAATACCTACTAGTGCAATTGCTGGGTCATAAGGTAGTTTTGTTTTTAATTTTTTGAGGAACCTCCATACTGTTTTCCAGAGTGGCTGCACCAGTTTGCATTCCCACCAACAGTGCAAAAGAGTTCCCCTTTCTCTGCATCCTCGCCAACATCTGTTGTTTCTTGAGTTGTTCATTTTAGCCATTCTGACAGGTGTGAGGTGGTATCTCATTGTGGTTTGATTTGTATTTCTCTGACGATAAGTGATGCTGAGCATCTTTTCACATGTCTTTAGCCATCTGGATGTCTTCTTTGGAAAAGTATCTATTCATCTCCTGCTCATTTCTTCACTGGATTATTTGTTTTATGGGTTCTGAGTTTGATAAGTTCTTTATAGATTTTGGATACCAACCCTTTATCTGATATGTCACTTGCAAATATCTTCTCCCATTCTGTTGGTTGCCTTTTAGTTTTGTTGATTGTTTTTTTCACTGTGCAGAAGTTTTTACCTTGATGAAGTCCCAACAGTTCATTTTTGCTTTTGTTTCCCTTGCCTCTAGAGACATGTCTAGTAAGAAGTTGCTGCGGCCGAGGTCAAAGAGGTTGCTGTTTTCTCTTCTAGGATTTTGATGATTTCCTGTCTCACATTTAGGTCTTTCAACCATTTGTACTTATTTTTGTGTATGGTATAAGACAATGGTCCTGGTTCATTCTACTGCATGTCGCTGTCCAGTTTTCCCAGCACCATTTGCTGAACAGATTGTCTTTTTTCCACTGGATATTATTTTCTGCTTTGTCAAAGATTAGTTGACCATACATTTTGGGGTCCATTTCTGGGTTCTTTATTCTGTTTCATTGATCTATGTGTCTGTTTCTGTGCCAGTACCATACCATCTTGATGATTACAGCTTTGTAATACATCTTGAAGTCTGGAATTGTGATGCCTCCAGCTTTGGTTTTCTTTTTCAACATTACTTTTAAATTTTCCATCTCTGTGAATTTGCCTTTTCCTCATCAATAGAGGAATCACACAATATTCATCCTTGTGTCTGACTTATTTAATTTAGCATAACATTTTCAAGTTTCATTTATGTTATAGCATGTATCAGAAGTACATTCTTTTTAAATTTTTTTAATGTTTATTTATTTTAGAGACAGAGAAACAGAGCACAAGTCGGGGAGGGGCTGAGAGAGCCAGAGACAGAATCTGAAGCAGGCTGTAGGCTCTTAGCTGTCAGCACAGAGCCCGACGTGGGGCTCGAACCCACGAACCATGATATCATGACTTGAGCTGAAGTCGGACACTCAACAGACTGAGCCACCCAGGTGTCCCAGAATTGCATTCCTTTTTAAGGCTGAATAATACCCCATTGTATTTATATGCCACGTTTTGTTTATCCATTCATTTGTCAGTAGATATTTAGGTTGTTTCTACCTTTTGGCTATTGTGAATAATGTTACTATGAACATTTATATACTGTTATCTATTTGAGTTCTTGATTTCAAAATTTTTTGAATATATACATAGGAATGAAATTGCTAGATCTTATGGCGATTCCATGTTTAAATCTGTGAGGAACGTGGGCATAGTATTTGAACTGACATTTCTCCAGAGAAGATATACAAATGGCCAATAAGCACATAAAACATTCTCAGCATCATCACTCATTAGGAAAATGTAAATTAAAGCCACAGTGAGGTGCCACTTCATACCAATTAGAATAGTTGTAAGAAAAGAACCCTGACAACATCAAATTATGAAAAGAAGGCAGAGGCAAATTGATCTCTCCTCCACTGCTGGTGGGAATGTAACATGAAACAGACACTTTGGGCACAGTTTGGCATTTTCATAAAGTTAAACATACACTTGCCATATGAGCCAGCAATCTCACTCCCAAGTATTTATCCAAGAGTAATGAAACATGTCCTCAAAAATGTACAAGAATGTTTAAAGCAGCTTTACTCATAATACAAAACTGAAATTAACCCAATGACCCTCACTTGAGAAAGGAAGCAAAACGGTGATACTACTCAGCAGTAAGAATAAAATACTGATACTTAAATCAACACAGCTGAATCTCAAAAACATCAAGCTAAGTAAAAGAAGCCAGACTCAAAGGGCTAAATACTCTCCAATTCCATTTATATGACAGTCTGGGCCAGAAAATACAGTTAATAATGGGGAGCAGGGTTGATTGCAAAGACTCTATAAGACTCTTTATGGTGATGGTGATGGAAATATTCCATATGGTGATTACTGGTGGTCATCTGACTACCAATGACCCTCAAACGGCATGAATTAAAAGGTACTGACCCCCATGCAGCTGAAAATCCACATATAACTTTTGACTCCCCCTAAATTAAACTACTAATAGCCTACTGTTGACCAGAAGCCTTACTGATAACATAAACAGTCTGATTAACACATAATTTGTATGTTTTATGTATCATAGACTGTGTTCTTACAATAAAGTTAAGGTAGAGAAAAGTGTTACTAAAAAAAAAAACATAAAGAAGAAAAAATACATTTATAGTACTATACACGTATTTTGTGGGGAAAAAAATTGTGTTTAAGTGAACCCGCAAAGTTCAAACTCATGTTCAAGAGTCGATTTATTTGTCAGGGGTACCTGGGTGGCTCAGTCGGTTAAGCATCCAACTCTTTTTTTTTTTTTTTTTTTTTTTAGTTTTTTTTTTAACGTTTATTTATTTTTGAGACAGAGAGAGACAGAGCATGAACGGGGGAGGGTCAGAGAGAGGGAGACACAGAATCTGAAACAGGCTCCAGGCTCTGAGCCGTCAGCACAGAGCCCGACGCGGGGCTCGAACCCACGGACAGCGAGATCGTGACCTGAGCCGAAGTCGGACGCTTAGCCGACTGAGCCACCCGGGCGCCCCAAGCATCCAACTCTTGATTTCGACTCAAGTCATGATCTCACAGTTCATGAGTTCGAGCCCCACATCTGTCTGGGCGCTGACAGTGCAGAGCTTGCTGGGGAGTCTCTCTCCCTCTCTCTCTGCCCCTCCCCCGGCACATACGGGTGCGTGCTGTCTCAAAATAAATTTAATAAATGAACTTTTAAAAAAGTCAACTTATTTGTCAAAACTCCAAGAACTCTATTCCTATAAAATGCAAATTTTACTACATGTAAATTATACCTCAATATACTTGCCAGAAGCAAAGAAATGTGATCCAGGAACTTATTACATACTTGTTCGTATATCAGTCCATTAACTATTCTTATTTTCAGCTATTTTTTTTCCTCTGACGGGGAAAAAAACACAAAGGTTGGGGGATGGGAAAACAGTGCTCTCAGATGCTGTAATTGGGCTCTCCTTTAAATCTCATTTTCACAAAAATGAGCCAAAATAAATGACATACTGGCGACTTAGTGGCACAAAGAAGAGACAAAGCAGACAAAATAAAATAACATGATTTCATTTGTTGAAATTTATGAAGTAATTTATTTATAATGGTTACAGCTGTGCAAATAGCTGTAATGGGACTTATAGGGGCATTATGCAACCTCTGTTCTTTGTGCAACCAGTGTGCTCTCTGAGAACGTGAACCCGGTGGAACTGGATACATTCAAGAAGCTTGAAAGAACACAGGCCTTCAGGACAAGACTCAGCCGGCACCAAAACACAGTGCTTGGTAGTTTACCAAAGTTGAGCCTGATTTCCACTTGGAACTGTAACTCAAGACACATTTAATGCACCACAAAACGTGGACTGTTTATTGCTTTGCTTATAATTCTCTCTGAAAATGTCAATATTTTTTAACAGTGGTTCAGATTACAGGGTAGAATGAAGCTGGGAAAATGTAAGCTGTTGGTGCTTTCAGCATACGGTATTTTCTTTGGTTCTCATCAGGCTATAATAGAGATTTACGGGCTCTGTTTAGTATAATAATAAACAAATTATCTTTAAATCAAGGATCAGCTGTTTGAGTTTAGCAGATAACATCTGCTGTGAATCATAAGAGGGAACAGGCCTAATCTGGGAGTTACACACCCTCCCTTCTCTCCCTACCCTGCTGGTCATTGCCCTGTTATTCCTCCAGGTTTCACGTCAGGCAACATCCCATGGCTGAATTGGGATAGAAGAGGGGAAAAGAGAGTTGTAGCAGGCTATTTACTCACGCTGCAGAACTAGACCCCACCACTTTCATACTCTGAATTAATTACCATCTTTTACTTTGGACTGTATTAACATCTTGTGATACAGAAAAAAGGAATTTGGGGGTAAATGCTATGTAACAGTTGAAGTCAATATTCAATAAGTATTTCAGATTACCTGAAACTTCCAATACAAACTCTTGCTTGAACTACAACCCAGGGTCTCATATCGGCAAGTCTGCAACATCCTGGCATTAAAGGTAGCTGAAAACTGTACACTTCACAATCTTTTGCTCTCCTCATTATCAACAATATTGATTTTAAAGAAATTAAAATATTGCTAGGTGCCTGACTGGCTCAGTCAGTTAAGCATCCGACTTAGGCTCAGGTCATGATCTGCAGTTCGTGAGTTCAAGCCCTGCATCAGGCTCTGTGCTGACAGGTTGGAGCCTGGAGCCTGCTTCGCATTCTGTGTCTCCCTCTCTCTCTGCCCCTCCCCACTCACACTCTGTCTCTCTCTGTCTCTCAAAAATGAATAAACATTAAAAAATTTTTTTTTAAAAAGAAGAAATTAAAATATTGTTAACAAAGTTTGTGTTATTCTATTCATGCTTGGGTCATTTAATTTTTTTCCAACATTTATTTATTCATCCAAAATATATCAAGCTAGTATGGCTTGTGATCCATAGAAGATAACCATGAATGTCCAGTCCACTCATTCATTTAACACATATTAGGCAGGCACCTGCCATGCTGGGTGCAAGATAGGTAAATTCTATATTCCTCACAAACTTAATATTCTAGAGGCAAAAGGGAAATAAGAGCAAATAAATGTACAAAGGAGATAATTAGAGAATGTCAGAAGTAAAAGAAAGAAATAGGTGATGAGGTACAAAAAAAGGCCTAAGAGAGATTGAGGTCAAGAGACCACCTGTCTCCCACAATGGCTAACATCTGAAATGCACTGGTGTAATGTGACCTTATAGCCAAAAGGGAGTTGAGGAATCATTTATTCTACATAAAATTATCTTAATTTTACATATAAAAATAGCAGGTTCTGCCAGGAAGGCCAGACTAGTCTAAGGCCATGAAAAGGTTTGGGTAGGCACCTATGTCTAGAGCCACCGTAAATATAAAGTAGAGCCATTGCAAATATCAAATATCAATTCATCAGGATGGCATGCCAGGGATCTTTGTGAACCCTCACTTTTCCCCCACACCCAAACCTCCTTCAAATCTTTCTGCCAACCCAATGGGTTTTGGAGTCATGTGCACCGTTGCTTTGGAGAAGTCTTCAGGACACAGGCTTTCAGCTTTGCTTAACAACCTCCATTCTGAGATTCTCTGGTAGACCAGTATGGCCCAAAGAAACAATGTCTTCAATGACTACATTTTCTGACATTGGCATAGTACCTCACAAGACACAAAGCACACTCATGGACACTATTGCATGTGATTCTTGTAATATTGCTAGGTAAATACTTATAAAAGAGGAATCCAACCTAAGGAGGCCCTGTGACCTGGCCAAGTTCATATAGCTTGTTCTAAATGCAAAGCTGTAGTTAATTCCAGTTATGGTGACCAACTGTACTCATTTTCTCAGGACCAGTGGGGTTTCCAGGAAGTGAAATTTTCAGGTCTTAAACCAGAACAGTCCCAATAAAACCAGGTGATGTCATTAAGCTTAATACCAGGTCCAGGGGTGCCTGGATGGCTCAGTCGATTAAGCGTTCAACTTTGGCTCAGGTCATGATTTCACAGTTTGTGAGTTCAGGCCCGCGTTGGGCTCTGTGCTGACAGCATGGAGCCTGGAGCCCACTTGAAGTTCTGTGTCTCCCTCTGTGTCTGCCCCTCCCCTGCTCACAATCTCTCTCTCTCTGTCTCTCAAAAATAAACATTGAAAAAAATATCCGGTCCATTTAATATAATGTCTAGGATACTTGCCATCAAATGACAGCTAGAGCAGGACTCCAATTTGTTCTTTTTCAAGGCCCTCAGGCAAGTCATTCTCATTGACCTGCAACGTAGAGCTCTAGAATGAGTCACCACCCTCATCACCCCACTAGCCTCCAGCAGCTGTGTATATTACAGTGCCACACAGTTGGATGGCTATGCTTTGAAATACGAATCTGCGAGGAGAACAATAAACTTTAAAATATCAGAGCAGCCTCTAACTCCTGCTCTCCTCAACAACCTCTAGGCTCTTCTCTGCCTAATGCGAGCATCAGTTGGAACAAGAGGAATGGAGTCATTTTAAAAGTTTTGCATACATCTCATTAGGGTATTTGACAATGCAACATCATGCTGGGTTAGTCATTGCCGTGGGTGTCTCGGGAATGATAGTGGGCAACCTTATGAAAACTTTATAGTCAGTAACATTACTCCCATGGCATGGCAGGCAGGGGAGGAAGGAGAAGTCGAACAGCTCCTCACTGTCACTTGAGCTTGAGAGAAATGCAACCCTACAAACATCAAATAGTAAGAAAGACCAAAAGTTCTTTTTGCAACAACTTTGCCAGAAGTGCATGAAGAAATCAGAAAAACACCTGGAGAAGGTATTCCAAAGGAAAATCACTTCATTGGGTATTTAAAGTTAAGTTGTATGTAATTTTTCAAAAACTCAAGAAAAAAATGTGTTTCTCTTAAGTGCAGGGAACATATGTTGAATGTTTACAATGTGACAGGTACTCCTCTCAGTATTTTACTGTGTTGATTACTTACAATCTATTAAGTCATCACAATATCCATCCACTGGAGGTACTCTATTTACTGGCCCTGTTTTATGATTGGGCAAACAAGACAGAATGATTAGAAAACTACAGTAGAAACACATTCAGGATGAGAAGGATCCAGGATCTGAACCCACACTGGCTCTAGAATCCACATGCCTGAGCATCACACTGCACTCTCTCTCTGTGGTGCCAAAGGTACAATTTCTGCCCACCAAGACTGGTACCCAAATCTCCAGACATTCACGAGGATAAATAAACTATGAACAGAATGATACCTTGCCCATAAGAGAAGATTGGACGAACAGTTCTTTCATAGGAGGGTAAAGAGTAGTGGTTTGGCTTCCTCAGTGTTTACAGCGGGTTGAAATTTAATCAAAGAGGGGCCCGTCCAAATGCTACCGTTTGCATTTAATTAAAAATTCGTCACTACAAAGTTTGTCCTTAAAATATATATACACATGATATCTAGGTTAAATGGTAGCAACATAACTGACTCTGCCACACATTCTATCTACCTTCATAAACATATCCAAGGATACAAGCAAGTTAAAGGGCAAGACAAAGAATTAACAATAGCAATGCAAACAAAAGTTGATTAGACCAGACACCAGGTGGGAGAGGAATTTCTCCAACTGCAATGACAGGGTGTTGGGTTAGGGACTTCATTCCCAGACTACACAATACAGTAAAACTTTGGTTTGTGAGCATAATTCATTCCAGAAACACACTTGGAAGCCAAAGCACTTGTATATCAAAGCAAATTTCAAAAACCATTGGCTCAGTTGTGATCATGTGACGTTTGGCATCACATACTACTCATATTGAAAGACATCACTCCTTTATCAAGTTAGAATTTATTAGAAACGTTTGCTCATCCTGCAGAACACTCGCAGAACAAGTTACTCACAATCCAAGGTTTTACTGTACTTACTTAATATTCAGAACAAATTGAAAACAGGCCCTGAGAAGACATAGAAAAAGATTTTCTCTTATTTTTTGAACTACATCCTGGATGGAGCTGCACTATTCAGAAAGATAGGCACACATGTCTCAAAAGCTAAAAAGTAACTTCCTGAGCCATCCCAAGGGTCCTCCCTCCTCCTTTGTTCCTGTTAGCTTCTCAGGTTTTTTGCATCCTTAGAAGACTACAGCTCCCAGCATGCACTAGGGGTACATGGAAGTTGGAGACTTAAAGAAGGTTGCGTCCTGAAATGTTGAGTTAAGTAAGGATAAACTTTGTAAGACAGGGTGGAAACAAGAGGACCTTCAGGATAAGCCAGGTTGGGTGTGGGGGTAGGGAAAAGTTAACTTGGAAGAGGGAAAAGAATTCTCTGGCTTATTCTATGGAGAGGGAGGGTAGGCATAAACACAGTAACATCTTAATTAATAAACACTTGAACTTTTTATTCAAGAACAATTAATCTGAAAACACCAATGTAAGCTTTTTTCCCTTTTCCATATAGGATATAAAATGTTTCAGAAAAGTATACCTCTAAAAAAAAGTTCCTATAAGTTACAGTAAAATTTAGAGTATACGTATCTTCCTTTCTTTTCATAGAAAAAGGCAAGTACCATCAATAAACCAAGGCTAGGAAAATAAGTACAAAATGAAGATCAAAACAGATTTAAGAAAGGCTCACTGAAAAAAAAAAAGTTAAATAAACAGAAATAGAAAATTCAAGTAATTAAGACGGAAATCAATAAAAAAGAATATTATGGTCATGGCAGAAAGTCAAAATGCTTTTAACAGACTAAGTTAAAAAGAATGAAGAGGAAGAGTAAATAGATAAAAATATGGGGAAAAATTGAAGACATATCAAGAAACAGATTCAAGTAAAGAATTATAGATGCTCCTAAGGCGGAAAACAGAACATCAGAACAAATGTAATAATAGTTTTTTTCTTTCTTTTTTTTTTTTTTTTTTGATAAAAGGGGATTATTTAATAATAGTCTTAGTGTTTAACAATTTTTCAAGGCTGTATACTGGGTGGAGGGGGAAAAATTAAACATGTATCCTATTCCTTTCTCCACATGGAGATAAAGAAGAGTCCATCTTTTTGATAAGAAATTTGATAAAGCCGGGGCGCCTGGGTGGCTCAGTCGGTTAAGCGTCTGACTTCGGCTCAGGTCACGATCTTGCGGTCCGTGAGTTCGAGCCCCGTGTCGGGCTCTGGGCTGACGGCTCAGAGCCTGGAGCCTGTTTCGGATTCTGTGTCTCCCTCTCTCTCTGCCCCTCCCCCGTTCATGCTCTGTCTCTCTCTGTCTCAAAAATAAATAAAACGTTAAAAATTAAAAAAAAAAAAAAAAGAAATTTGATAAAGTCAACCACAAGTATACTTTAAAACAGTAGGTCTATTTTAATAGTAGCCACTGAATATAAGCATAAGTAAAATACAGTCTATACATAGAAAAAAGGACGTTCAAAAGAAAGTGGGAAATTCAACACAAGAAGAATTAGGGCCAAGTATTCATTTTTATCGGAAACACAAAGATGCTAAATTCTCCTATTGAAAAGGAAATATTTTTATATTAAGTGAAAAATTTGACCATACCCCATACTATTTATAAGACCATATCCAAGACTACAGCAAATATTTAATAAACAAATAAAAAAAGAACAACAGCAATTCAAGATCAACACATCCAAAAGAACAGAAAATGTACAAACCACATCCTCTTAGGATTACTCTATAAAACTAGATATTGATAAGAAGAAAAAAATCCAGTTATTTAAAAATTAATAATGATCTATATGCTTCTCAATAATATGATGTCACAAAGAAAATAAACATTTCAAGTAGACATTTAGATTATAGCATATATGAGGTATTTCTTATGCAAATATATGAAATACCGCAAAATTGCACTCAGTTTACAGTAAAACCCTGTGCTCGTTTTGGCGTTAAAAGCGGACAAGTAAAATAAGTGAAATGATTAATAAAAATGAAAGTGTGATTAAAAAACGGAAGAAAGAAAAGATAATAGAGCGAAAAAGAGCAACTAATGGATTTGAAAAGAGAAAAAGAGAATTTATAGACACATGCTAGAGCTAGTGTGTGTGTGTGTGTTTGCAGACCGTCCCTAGTACACGGAGGCCAAGGAGAGACCTAAGAAAGAGGCAGACCTCCGGATCATTAGGTGGCACGCTTAAAACTACAGGGCTTGTCTTGGGCAGCTGCAGGACAAGTAGATTTCCCAAGCCGCCGCCAGAATCTTAAAAGCTGTATAGAGGTCTTACCTGGGTTCAGTCATCTATATGGTCCCCATGTCCTAAGCAACTCCTTACTCTCAAAGCTGCGTCCTTGAAAATGGCTCCTCCGAAGGGATGGTGGGTGGAACAAACAATCCAAGGCCAGGGGAGGGGGCAAGGAGCCTCCAATTGCCCGGATCCAGCGTAGGGGTCAATTGGCGGTCACGTCCTTTCGATGACCTCCTCCAGGGGTGAAAAATACACAGAAACCTCACAAATCTAAGATTCAGTAGAGCCATCCCTAAGTTCACACAATTCTAGGTGTGAATGCTGCCTCCATCACTTACAAAGCTGTGTGACATCAGATAAGTTGCTTAATTTTGCTGATCCTCAGGTTCTTTATCTCAGAAATGGCAATAATGATAGTACCTCTTTCATAGTAAGATAAATTTTGTGAAATCCACTTAGCACCCTGTGCTTGACATATTGTAAGCAGTCAATATATAATGGTTCTTCTATTTACTATAATCCTTAATAAATACAAGAAAAAATACCAGTATGTAGAATTTGGCATAAGAAGAACATTGTAACAATAGAGTGACATTAGTACCTACAAGATAACATTGTGTAATGGGTATGTTAATAAAAAGAGATGTTTTTGGAAAACTAACAATTTTCTGGAAAGAAAATTGCCAGAATTGACGAAAAAAGTGGCCAAATATATTTATACTTTAAGGAAACAGATAATTATTTTTTATATTGGCAGAAAAAATAAAAAGCCACAAAGATCTTTCCTTTTTAATGAACAAGTGTAAGTAACTTTTATATCAAAACCTGACATAGACAACGACAGTATAGGGCAGCATTTCAAAAACATGTTTTCTAGTTGTGCTAGAACCATGGATATTAATAAGTTTTAGCTTCAATTTTGGTTTTTAAGAATCTTATATTAAATTTCCCCAAAACATCCCTACATACACAGACACACACATTGGAATAGGAAATTCTGTACTCCTACAGCATCCTGGTCTCCCCTATTGTATCTTTTCTATTGTATCACATTTATCAAAATGTGACTCAATTTGCCTGTTTACTTGTCTGTACCCTAGCCATTTGGTTCTGCATTACTTGGGGCAAGAACCATGTAATGTGTGTCTTTTTGTCATTGTAGCCTGAGCTCTATTAATATCCACTTTTTGAATGAAACTGTTACAGGAAAAAAATATATACTATCTTCCAACAACTATGGAAAACTCCAAGTTATAAAAACATTAAACAGAACTCTTACCTATAAAATTGTTCATTTTGAATCTCTAACACACGATATATATTACCTGACCACAGAAATACTGTTTTCAAAAAACATTCTCTTAAACCTCATTATGTAATACCTACTTAGGAAACCTCAGTACATAATACCTACTTGGGAAACACTCATTAGCTAATTTCATTCATGAATATTGATCCAATATATCCAAATAAAATACTAGCTAATTAAATTCAATGTTATATTTTAAAAATCCCCCATCTTGACAAAGTAGAGTTTAACATACACTGGGGAAAAAATCAATAAAATTTAGCCCTCATTTAGGATGGAAACTTCTATGAATTATTGTTAGAAAAATCTTTTCCTAAAATGAGAAAATACCTATCTTGTAACCAACAATCATAGGCATCTTACAAGCTTTCTCCAGTCTTGCCCATCCTGGTTTCCTGTTTCCCCTTTTTTAAGTTAAAGCAAAAGCTTTAACTCAGACCATGTGACACTGAGGAACTCATCCTAAAGTTTCATGCAAGATGGGTGTTAAATACAAAATACTCCATATAACTGAATGAATGTTTAAAAATCAGAAACAAAAGTAAAAGACAGCTAACCTTAGGAAATATTTGCAGATATATGAGAGAGAGTATCCCTAAAATACTAAAAGTACTTATACTTTATAGATAGAGAACCAAACTATTTGTAGGAAAGTGAGCAGAAGATATAAACAAATGTTGCAGAAGATAAAAATGTTCAAAAAACCCTATCATCTCTCATTGATTCTCCCAATTCCGGTCTTTCCTCACCTAAGTCAATGTTATATTCCACAAGATTATCTAAAAGCAAAATTCTGATTATCTTCTTAAACACCATCAGTGACTAACTTCTCCCAATAGTAACCAAATTGACAATGAATATAGTATTATCCCAGGTAATTCTGACATTAAAATAAAATATCTTGTAGGTATGTGGACCCACAAGAGTATGTGGACCCTTATTAAAGCAACCACCAGAACCAGTAGTTCATTCTTTCATCAAAGTTTTGTTAAACCTCCAATGACTATAGGTACCTCATCAGGTTCTGGGTGCCAAAAGATGAAAAACACAAAGTCCTTGCCCCTGAGTATCTCACAGGCCAGAGAAGACAAACAACAAATAATGGTAGCAGATGTTGACCTAAAAAAAAGAGGTAGACTAAGACAAGCTCAAAATTGTCAAAAAGATGAGTTTATCTGAGAATAGCAGAGGAATTGCAATTAAGGCCACGCAGCAAGTTCCAGGTAGGTCCACTGAGGGTTTGGGGTGGGCTCTTCTTCTGAGAAGGGAATGTAAAGAATGGGGAGTTTCGTTAAAGTCTGTTAAAATTAAAAATAAATGGAAACCAGCTTTGAAAATGCCCCAAGCAGATGAAACTAGTGCAGTCCTATAAATGAAGCTCAATTCAGCTTATTTTGTGAGACCAGCCCAATGTGGATCATTTCTTGGTCGTGTCTCTGGAAACCGTAAGCAAAAATTTCCCCAGGTTGAGATGAGATAACTCCTGACCAACTGCTTAATACTTACGAAAACCCTAATATTATCAGTTTTCTGTAAATCAGGCATTTATGAGAACTCAGTCCCTCAGTCCTGAAGTTTTGTTTTCCTGAGGACACATGTGCGAGATTGTCCATCTTACATCCTCCAGTTCCATTTCAGATTGAAATTCTTTCATGCAGTACAGTGAGCTAAGGCTCACATTGGTCCCATTCTCAGAGCAATAAGGGAACATAAAGAGATGTATCTGACCCAGTCTAGGTCTTCCTGGGGGATGCTATATCCAACCTGGATCTTAAAGTCTGAGCAGGAGTCACTCAGAGAAAGAGTGAAAAGAGGCAGAGCATGCCTGGTAGAAATGATGATATAAACGAAGACAGGGAGGCAAGAAGTAGTATTTTACATGTGGTGGCATTGTTAGACCATCTATGGTAAGCTAGAGATACGAGATAAGGCAGTAAAAGGCAAGTTAAAGCAGGCTATAGAGTTCTTTTTTTAAGGTTCTTGGAACCTGGCATGTAATAACCTATAAGCTCATTGAGGGTAGGGATTACCACATCTTCTAGAGAGTCTATCTAACACATCTTTCTATCTGAATTGCCAGCTAAAAAATTGCACACACAGCACCCAGAATGCAATAATCAGCCCGTCCTATGAAGCCTTCCTTGCATTTCCAATTCATCTGGAAGAAGACAAATGTTGCACCTGCCAAAAAGCCTTGTATCAAGCTGAAAACTTATGTTTGTAGGGCAAGGGCTCTTGATAGCTCAGAATACACAAACTTTATTTCTCTGGGGCTTGTTTTCCTTTCCTCTAGTCACTTCCATCCAGCTTCACTCATGCGTTTTGCTAGATATGAAGCAGATATAACCAGAGGGAGAACCTGTTTGAACTCAAGGTTTAATTCAATTCCAAACCAGAGCCCCATTGTGTGCATGATTTATCAATAGCATTTAAGTGCCTGTGGTGAGCCAGCCCTGACTTGGCTCCATAAATAAACGATGTCAGACTTCATTCCTGTCCTCCAAGTTCTCACACTCTACAGAGGAAAAGGGGGAGCATCTACACAGTTTTCATCAAGATAATTATGGCTAAGCAAAGCCTAGCTAATTGGCCAAACACAGCAAAAAAGCCATTCAAACCTGGGAGCTAAGCAGTGCTATGAGGAGCCCTATGTTCTCCTTGAACAGGTTTTATTTCCCTTTCTCCTTTTCTTTTCTTTCTTTTTTAAAGCCTTTACCTTCTTACAGTGTAGAGATTCTTTTACTCAGGTCTGCTTCAACTCAGCTATGAAATGGAAGATCTCTGAGTCAGGAAGTCTTTGATGAGTGGCAAGGAGGCCTTTGGCTGTGCTAACTAACATCTGATGGAGAATCATAGAATCTCAAGAATTAAAATAAATTTAGTGGGAAGTATGCAGACTTCCATCTCTAACCCTTATGAGACAGCTTTATTTTTGGTTGTAAGAGAGGACCAGGAAAGAAAACACATTGGCGCTATGAGTTACCCATGATCTAGAGATTCTCAGTCATAATTGCCAAGATGGAAACAAAAAATGGAGTCAAGAGATTGCATTGTAGGAGAGACTAATGCAATGGTGTGGTCTGGACATTACAGAAAAGACCCGAAATGGAGTGTAGTCCAAACAAAGAAAGAAATAAAGTTCCATGCATGGTAGGGAGGTAAGCATTTGGTAGAGAGGGTGGTATAAAATGGAAAAGCAATAAAAAGAGGACAGATCTTGAGAAGGAAATCTTGGATTTGCAATCAGGAAGGACTGGGAATATGAAGTCTAGGAATGGACTAGTGCCTGGGTATATGCCCCATTCAGAGAATAATAGGACGATCTTCACAGGAAGTGTAAGCATGGTGGTTGTGGGAGCCCAAAAAATAGATTGCCTTTGAGATAAACAAACAGTCTTAACCTTGAGGTGATTCTGTAGGGACAGAAGGCTTTTTTGAAAAGCAAGGGAAAAAAAGGTATGAGAATGAGTAAGAAAAATCCTAGATACAAAATCAAAGCTTCAAAAGATGCAGGGAAAGACCCGAAAGTAATAAATATGCCTTGAGTTGCTTCTGAGAGACAGAATATACAAGAGACAATGCCAGACTGCATATAAAAATAGAACCCTGTCCCACAACCCACAGCAACTAGCTCAGGAAGTCAAACCACAACCTCTGTGGCAATCAGCCCCAAACATCCCCCAGGACAAGATCAATAACTGACAGCTTCTCTAATTTTTGTCCCTACTTCCAGCTTGGGACCAACTGGAGAAAGCCAATATGGCTGGCTAACCAATTACATAGGATGCTCTGCTTCCCAGTAGCCCACCTCCAGTTTCCCATGCCAATGAGGGCATCTGTGAAGCCTTTCTGCTTTTTTCCATTATAAAGCTTTCCCACTCCTCTGCCAAGCTTTGAGTCTCTGCCAAATACAGGTGATGGAGTCTGACTCCCTTGCTATAACAAGCTCTGAATAAATACCCTTTTCTTATTCTCATGTAGAAGAGAAAATATCTCTTTTTCCCCATACTACCCCATGTACCCAACACTATTACAGGCACTGGAAATAACAGGGAGCAGATCAGGAAAAGATCTCTGCCCTTATGGGACTAGCTTTCCTTTGGAAGAGACAAGCGATGAGAGAAATTAAGCAAGCATTATGATGATAAACTACTATGGAGGAAATAAGGATGATGAAATGGGGGTGGCTAATGTACTAGAACGTGAAGAACAGCCTCCTCAAGGAGGCGATATTTAAACTGAAGACTAAGAGATCAGGAAAAGCTAGGCTCACGAATTGCTCAGGAAGAGACGCCAGGTTGAAGGAACAGCAAGTACAGGATGCACTGGGGCAGAGTACCCTTGGTTTTGTTGGAGAAAAATAGAAAAGACCAGGGCAGTGGGGATGTGTTGAGTGAGAGGCAGGTGGGGGTGAGACTGGGGAGGTAGGCGAGGCTGGATCACGCAAGGCTGAGGAAGGATGTTATTACAAATGTGGAGGGATGGTATCAGAAGGTTTCAGGCAGGAACACTTGAGGTCCTAAGATAAATGCAAATGTACAAGCAGAGTCAGTTTTAAATGTTCCTTTCCACTCAATTACCACTATCAAGTCAGAGCAGTTCATCCTAAAGATTTCAAGTGTTTATGGAAATAACAGAAGTGCTGCTGGGATAATAGTGCTTTGGTGTAATTAAGCACCTCTGCTCTCTCATCATGAAGAAACAACAAGCTTCCAGCTCTTTTTCAAGATCCCACGCACAGCTGATAATGGACAATCCATCAATATCTTCTTCCTGCCATACTAAGACTGTCTTATGATGATCCTGAAAGCTTTAATAAACCCTCTTAGATAATTTCTTTATGAGGCAGGGAATTAGTAGAGCTGAGCATGAAATAGGTTAGGGTCTGTCAACAAAGAGGGCACCATTGTTTTTATGACTTCTACCAGTGGTCCCTGGGTGGAAAACTCTAATTAGCTGGGATATTGATAACATATGTGGTTGCATCGATCTGCTCTCTAAATAGCAGCCATCTCTTTGCTCAAACAGGGACTTTGCTCAGTTCTGACATCATCGAGCCTGCTCCATCACTGGAAACAGGCTCCTTTGAAGGCTAAGGTAACTCATTTCCACTGGTTGTTAGAGTTCCAGGCCTAACACTAAATCCTGAGTCCCTAAAAAAAAAAAAAAAAAAAAAAAAGAAAGAAAAAGGGTCATAGAGGCATGATGCTCATAATTTCTGCCACAACCCATTTTATAATACAGAGAAGTTCAGGTATCAGTGCAATCTTGCTCCTCAATTTCTGCTGCCAATTCCAGATCAAGGTAAGGGCTGTGCCTAATGATGCAGCAAGAAAAGATATTGTCTGATCAGCATTGCCATGATCACGGCTGGTAGTATCAGGAAGGACTCCCTGTTTAGAATTAGTCAATCACTGGGGATAGCATTCTAGAGTCTTCCCAGTGTGTTTGTCTATATCTGTTGCAAACCTCAAACGAGCAAGTGAAAAGAGCTGAGAAAGGAAGCGTGGCTAACTGATGTGGTTGAATTCAGCGAACATTCCATCGAACCTGTTTCCTCTTTGTCCTGGGCACACAGCTACACCACTTCTCCAACCTTCTTGCCTTTAGGTGTGGCTTTATGATAGTCTCAGCCATTGGAAAGTAAGTGACGTTGAAGCGTTTCCCATCTGGGTCTGGCCCAGAAGCCACCCCTCCCCCCCCCACTACCACTGCACATGTTCCTCCAAGCCCTCTTCATCTTCCCTTGGCTTGACACAGATGAATAACACCATCTTCAAATCTACAACTGGAAATAGAAGAATCACAAGGTGGGAAGGCTTAGGGTCCTTAAAAAAGCATCTGAAGGAGAGCTGCCTGCCAATTAGGAATACCCTTTGTGAACTTACATGAACAAAAAATAAATTTCTATCATTTTAAATTGCTGAGATGTTGGAATTTATCTGTTACAACCACTGGCATTCACTAACAAAACCAGACTTTCAAAGAATTCATAAACAAAAGTATTTGTCATCTTAGGGTTACTGCCATGGCCCATCAGGCAAGAAAGCAGCCATATTTTTTAATAGCTTTATCAAGGTTTAAATCACATATCATATAATTAACTCATTGTTAAGTGTATAGTTCTATGGGTTTTAGTAAATGTATACAGTTATGTAGAATATTCTATCAAACCCCCAATTCTCTCATTCCTATATGCAATCAGTCCACGATCCCAACCCCAGCACCAGGCAAGTACAAATCTGCTTTTAGTATTTCTGGCATTTATCACTTAGTATGTTTTTTGAAGTTCACCCGCATTACATTATCAGTAGTTTATTCCTTTTTTGAGAGAAAGAGAGTGCAAGTGAAAGAGGGAGAGAGAGAGAGAGAGTCCCACGAGGGGCAGAGAGAGAAAGAGAGAGAGAAGTAGAGCTCAATCAAAGCAGGGATTGTGTTTTACCCAAAGTGGGGCTGGAGCTCACCCGATACATGACTCGAACTCACGCACTGTGAGATCATGACCTAAGCAAAAGTCAGACGCTTAACCGACTGAGCCACGCAGGCACCCCTAGTTTGCTCTTTTTGATTGCTGCATGTGATGGAATTTGAAACGTTTCCAGTTTAGTATTACTTTTATTGATGCTGTTATACGTAAGTCTTTGTACATGTTTTAATTTCTCTCTAATAGGAGCTGAATTGCTGGGTTGTATTAACTACCATTTCATATCTAACAAAAGCTTTCTTTGGTTACCTTAGAAAGAATCTCTTCTTTGGTGTTTTTAAATCATTTTTGTTCATACGTGAAATACTGCATTTATCACATTGAATTCATTGAATGTTTTCATTCACATCTCTCTCTGCTAACTAGACTATCAGCTCCTGAAAGATTTAAAAAAGCCATTTTTGGGGGATATGTTAATGCTTAGAATAGTGATGAGTACTCAGTAAGTGTTTATTGGAATAACAAAATGCCAGAGAGCTTGAGGTGAAGGAGCTATTATGTAGATGGAGTGCTGAGCTATGTCAACTTGGCTAATGTCAGGAACTGTGTTTCCAAGAATTCCCTTCTCTGTTTGACCCCTGTTAGAGATGACCAAAGGAAGAAACTGCGTGGGACTCCGAAGGAGGAAGTGGAACAGAAGTTACTCTACTCTCCAAAGGCACTCTACTGTACTAGTGGTGAGGCATGGTGTGAGGTTGGGGTGGACTTGTCTGGCAGGCCCGCTTACCCCCATCTCCTTGGCCCTTTGTCGGCTCCTCTTCCCCACAGGTGAGGCTGCAGCCCTGCCCAGGTGCTGTTGCATCCACACAACTCCTGAAACGGAATGCTACGGGCACCAGTGACAGTCTCAACCAAGTTTATTGCAATGAGAGGCAAGGCCAACCGATCGATCAGCACCGACACTCTTGAGCAGAGAGGGGTCCCGAACAGCAGGGATAAAGAGTTTTTACAGCCGACCACATCATCTTATCATCACCTGGGAACAGAACAAAGGAATAGTTCCCAGGTGGAAACGGTTCAAACAGGCCCTTGCCCCAATCCAATCAAACACTAATCACATCCCTTGGTGGATAGGATAAGGCTGTCATCTCTTAACCTATAGTGTTAAAACAAAGCTGTTATTTCTTAAGGCTACAGGTTAACCCTACACTACAATTTAACCCTTACAGTGCTAGGCATTTATCACTTAGTATCATGTTTTTTTTTTTTTTGTTTTTTTTTTTTTTTAATTTTTTTTTTAACGTTTTATTTATTTTTGAGACAGAGAGAGACACAGCATGAACTGGGGAGGGGCAGAGAGAGAGGGAGACACAGAATCGGAAGCAGGCTCCAGGCTCTGAGCCATCAGCCCAGAGCCCGACGCGGGGCTCGAACTCACTGAACGTGAGATCGTGACCTGAGCTGAAGTCGGAAGCCCAACCGACTGAGCCACCCAGGCGCCCCTAGTATCATGTTTTTGAAGTTCACGCATGAACGTTTTGAAGTGGACCCAGGGAGGTAAGCCCTAGACAGAAGAAAGGGCTTCCCATAGACCCCTCGTTGGCTTCTTCCTTTGGGGATCCCACCCTGATGGCCTGATGCCCTTGTTTCCAGAATGTTCCCTCAAGCTCTGACATCAACCACACCAGAGCTCCAGCCAGACTAGTCAGCAGCTGATTCTCTGACTCGCACATTCCTCTTCTGGATCTGCGCTTTCCCAGTTCTTGCCACAGTCGCATGAGGTCTAATTCCTATAATAAAGCCATCACTTCGTATTACTCACAGTGGGTCTGTTTTCTTAGCCAAACCCTGACTGATACAGTTCTCCAGGCATGACCCAACCATATGTAAATCTTCACCCTTCTTGACAGTTCAGCACTGTGGCCCAGAGCCTCTGAAAACCTGCCTGACCAGCTCTAAGCAGGTGGGCCCTCCCTGTCCTAGGTGACATTTATTTAAAAGGTCTCTCTACACACAAAGCATTACCCATGAGATCTGGGAAGAGTTTTGTTTCCAGCATTAAAATGTCACTGAAGATTTTTAATGATATTGTTTTTCTTTTTCTTCAGCTAGAATTTAAATTTTTCCTGATAACATTTTAATTGCTATTAGAATTCCTGGGTAACTGGCAACCCTTAAATTTTTGTTATAGGTGTTAATTGTTATCTTGAATCCTCAGAAAGATAAAGACAATTTAAAGTAAACATAGGGAAAGAGATCTCAAGTGCTTTGAGAGAAAGGGAGAGAGAATCTGGGAAACAATGACTAGGGGCACTGCCATGTTATTTTCTTCTTTTTTACTCTCTTCTCACACTTGTACCTCAACTGTTTAATTGAAAGAAGAAACAACTTATTGGGTAAAATCAACTGTTCTTGTCCTCTACCCTTGTCAAACAGCAGAGCTGAAGCACTCAATATTCCTGCCTGACCGTAGATTATCTTCTGATACCTTGTCAATGGTAATTGGAGCATATGGCAGATCACAGGCAGAAGGAGTGACACCAGTAATGGTCTTTATGGCCAGTTATTACAGAGGGCTGTCCCCCTGCCAAGTAGACCATTGTCTGGTCATGATCTGTGACAAAAGTAAGGCTCTACGAGTCATAAGATAATTGGTGGTGGTGTCGGTACTTAGGGACTCTAATGAGGCCAATTTCTGTGAGCCTAACTATGAAGTGGGTACAGCTTTTTGTTGAATTTTATTTGAACTGATAGAGACAGACTTACTTTGTCCTGCAGAGGTTCTCTTGAGCTCTTTCCTGCATTATATATTTCAAGGACCAGTACAAGACTCATTTTTCCTAGAAGCAGGATGAAAGGGAATTTACTATTTTTTTTAGAAGCTTGGCAAAAGATGCAATGCTTTTTGCCAAGGTGGCCACTGCAGAGGAAATACATCAACTTAAAAAAGAGAAAAGGCCAAGACCCAGTCTGTTCTTTGAGGGACAGATAGGGGAATCAGTTCCACATAGACAAGCTATTTGGAAGTTGAGGGCAACAAGTCTCAACCAATGAATCTGTTTTTCAGAAAAGAGAATCCATTCTGTGTTTGAGAGTCAAACTCAAAAAAGAAGCCATGGTGTTAGGTGATGGAGAGGGGAAGAAGGGCTGATTGGAGTGTGAGGTTGCTGGTGAGGGATCCTCCTAACTCTACCACTCCTGAGTTCATCCTGGTCACTGTGGCACAGGGCACCAATGCCATTCCAAGCAGGGATTCAGAGTAACAGAGCAGAAGTGGTGTGGTGGCTAAGCCTGAAGTCCCATTGCCTGGGTCTGAATCCCAGTTACGAGCCTGAGAAGTTGAGTGACTGTGGGAAAATTATATAAGTTTCAATGTCTCAATTTCTTCTTCTGTATAATGGGTAAAATAATAGCATCTCTAGTGCAGAGCTAAAAACAAGTTAAGTGAGTTACACACACACACACACACACACACACACACACACCCTTTGTTCCAGCCATGGCCACTTAGTCTATTAAAAATATTTTCCTTGTCAGGGTGCCTGGGTGGTTCAGTCAGTTAAGTGTCTGACTTTGGCTCAGGGCATGATCTCTCACGGCTTGTGAGTTCAAGTCCCGTGTTGGGCTCTGTGCTGAGAGCTCAGAGTCTGGAGCCTGCTTCTGCTTCTGTGTCTCCCTCTCTCTCTCTGCCCCTCCCCAGCTCAGGCTCTGTCTCTCTCCTTCAAAAATAAATAAACATTAAAAAAATTAAAAAAAAATATTTTCCTTGTCAACAAACCCAGATACTGGTCCCCAGTCATATCCTCTGGTCCATTTCCTGTCTCTAAGGAGCAGTCTACGAAGTGCCTTTGGATACCTTTACGGATTCACCATCAGCCACCAATAGACTAATAGGCAAGTGGAATACCAGCCCCAAGAGCTTAACTCTACTGCCATAGTTGCTGTGGATAACAGCCTGTTTTCCTGCCTCAATGCACCTTATATGAGATGAGAACAGACCTCCCTCCCCCCACCCAAACACAACCTCTGTCTTCTGTCCCAATGAATTTGGTAAGCAAGGTAGTAATGCTGCACCAGGACCCCAGCAGTTGTGGGCTACCCAAGACATAAAAGGAGTTGATTAATGTTGATAACAACTCTCCATTTCTCCTCAAAATGAAGCATTGGCTTCCCCTTTGAATCCTGATGCTCATGAAATTTTCCCACTTACATCCCAACCTGTAAGTGGCCTGGCCTCTTGTTTTCTCTCTAAAGCTTGACCATATTTCCTACTATCTCCTTGAGCAACGAATGCATTTCTGGCTCAAAATAGCCCTGAGATTGACCACCAGTCAATCCAAAGAGATTATATGTCAACAACCTCCCCGATAGCTATAGGTTTATGTATCCTCTGGCTTATGAAATATTCTGGCTTCTGGTAAGTTTTTGTACCATCACTGTAACTTCTTTTTTAAGTAGGCTCCACACGCAGAATGGAGTCCAAGTGAGGCTCGAACTCACAATCCTGAGATCAAGACCCGAGCTGAGATCAAGAGTCGGTCGCTTATCCAACTGAGCCACCCAGGCACTCCTTATCACTTGTAACTTTAAACACTGGTAGTTAGCCATAAGAATGTCAATGAATTAGGTCATGCATCCATTCATTTCCTGCATGGTTCCATAAAAAGTCTTAAAATAATTAACAGAAGATAGTATATGAGGTCAGATAAAGCAAAGCAAAGGCTGGGCAGTACCCCCAAAATGTTTTCTTTTCTGCAACAGTGTTTAAACTGTGTTACAGATTTAATTCTGAGCTTCCCGGCAACAAAGTCAAGAAGGAAACACATTCTGTCATTTGTAAATGCTAGCCACAAGATTTTTTGGAGATATTCAAAGGTTTTCCTGTCATTAATGTAAGGTAAACATTATGAGACCTTGAGAAATACTGGTATGACAGATTATTTTCCCTTTTGTGAACTCCAAAGCCACATAACTCCATCTCAAATGTGCCATTCTCACTGCCAGTGGCAGGGGCTGCAGAAGCAGCATCCATATCTCAGAGCAAAAGTATTGGAGTTGGGTTTTAGAAAAAAAGTCTGGCCCCTGATAAGCCCCTGATTAGCCCCAAGAGACTACATTTCCTCTGTCCACTCTAATTTGCATCAAGCAGTATGCCATTAATCTTCATCGATCCTTACATTCTGCTTGTCCCTGCTATCTTCGAGGAAGCAGAATTCAATTTTCTATGCAGGCAAGCTGGTAGGTCTTTAGCTGGTTTGGAGGTCTGTGTGTAGACATCACATTCACGTTATTGAAAGTTCCAGATGAATGGCTGCCCATGGGAATTCATTCAAACACTGGATGGATTCATCATCAGAATGAGAAAAATCATGGCTATGGTATAAGGGACAAGTATTCCCTCTATTTTCCTTCTATCTTTTAAAAAATCAAATTAGTAGCCAATGTGACTTACATAGCCAACTAATGAGTGTGAGCACACAGAAAAAAGGTTAGATTTGAAATCAAGCCAAGCTTCAATTAAGTCAGTCTTGCAAATTTAATAATTTTTATAGATATTTCTTTGCAAAGTGGTAATGAGATACCTATAGTAGGCAATATATACGTGATTATAACTTCATTAAAACAATGTGCATTTTTTTTATAAACTAGGATAAAGGAAAGTGAAATTTGGAGAGAAGTTGTATTGAGATCCCTTTAAGTGCCCCTGAACTAAAGTAAAGAGGGCCCACTGATTAATATTTTCAAAAAGGGCCCTGATAACTAAATATACCAGAAGATAGAGGCCACAATCCTTTCTTCTTTCCCAAGGAATACATTCTATACAAGTTAAAAAAGTTGTGCAGATCCAAAAGAAAATTTCACTAGAGAGATCTGATCAAATATCTTTTTTAAGCCTAGGACTAAGCTGTCAATTTCTTATGAATCACTTTCTGTACCCAGAATACATACTTACATATAAAGACATAACATTTAAAATTGGCAAAATACATGTGAAACAATGTGTACATGGAGAAAATATGGGAGATTTCTATGATGTAAGATTAGTGTTTCTCATTAATATATTATAGTACTTATTGCTTTCTAAAGTAGAGGCAGGATTGCTGTTCCCTACACTGTTGCAATTAGCTGGAGCCCTCAAAATATGAGCAAAAGTGCTGTGAATTGTTTGCAGGCAGAAGTTTGATGAACCAACACATGGTTTGCCATGCTCTCTTTTGCTTATGCCATGACAACCAGAAAGTTTTAGGATGCCTGGTGTGCAGCCTGGGTGCCTGAATGAGGATGACATAGAGAAGAGTATCCAATCAACCCATGATGTTCATGCAGCATGAGCTACATAATGTCTTTATGAGACTGGGTGTATATGAAGCATAATTTAACTAATCCTGACTGGGTGACCGAGTTGTGTCCAGCTAGATCAGGATAGGCTAATTATGGTGTAAAAGCAAATAATTAAAAATCTCAAGTGCTTAAACCAACTAAGATTTACTTGTCACTCATGCTATGTGCCCAACGTGGGCTATCTGAGGAGTCTACTCAACACAGTCACTCAGGGACTCAAGTGACAGTCCGCTATTGTGATTGCCAATGCAGGGAACAGGGGACATGGCAAGTGGTTTCCTGGCTTTTAAAACATCTAGTTACTTCTGCTCATATTTCCTTGGTGAAATGCATGTCACATGGCCATACCTTCCTTCAGATGGCATGGGAAAGTGCAATCCTCTAATGTGCCCAAAAGGAAAGACTTTTTTAAAAATGTCAGTGATAGGCCCTAATGATAAAAATACAGGTGTGATACCCATTTTCTAGATGATATTACCAGTTGAGAAAGCTTTAGAAACTGGCTTAAACTCATTGGATGTGGAAGAAAAGAGTGTCTGAATCCTGGCAGGCTGAATTCCAGGTCCTAGACCCTTAAAAACTATGCAATAATACTAAGACTCTACTATTAAGAATAATAGTGAGCACTTGGAGATGGTAAAGAATAATAATGTGGATTATTCATAGCATGGAGTATTATTATTAACAAATAATAGTAACAACAGCCAATTAGCATTAACTAATGATAATGGCTAACAAAGAAGCAGAATAGCCTAGCAGCTAAATGATTGGCTTCTGACTAGTGGTTATGTGACCTTGAACAAGTAACTTAATTTTTCAGTTTTCAGTTGCCTCATCTATATGATGATAATAGTACCATCTCTCTTGTAATGTTATTCTGAAAAGTAAATGAGTTTCATAAAAAGCCTGCCCCAAAGGACACCCTCAATAAATATTCCTGAGTGTTTGCTGTGCATTGGGCATTGTGCTAAGGGCTCTGCATGGATTACATCATGCAATGTCCAAAATACTGCCAGTGCAATGAAGATGTCTCACCACACCTAGAACTTGTGTTTTAACATTTTCCAACCCTTCTGCCATTCCTTCTTGTCTCCCTCATATTTTCTCACATACTTGTCTTCACCTTAATCCTAAGTATCTGCTTCTATTGTGACCGGCACCTAAAACAACCTCAGTCATACACCTGTCAAGACTTTTACCCATAGTCTGCATTCTTCTGGAATTCTTACCAGATGCCTCTAAGGCACACATATCAGAAGCCCTGTCCTCTAATATTCCCATCAATACATTTTTGTATGCCCCTGATATCTAGATAAATATGTATGTTCCCAATATAAATTTAGGGTCAGAATGGGGCACTTGGGTGGCTCATTTGGTTAAGCATCTGACTTCGGCTCCGGTCATGATCTCAAGTTTCATGAGTTTGAGCCCTGTTTTGGGCTCTGTGCTGACAGCTCAGAGCCTGAAGCCTGCCTCAGATTCTGTGTTTCCCTCTCAATCTGCCCCTCACCAACTTGTGCTCTGTCTCTCTCTCTCTCAAAAAAAAAAATAAATAAATAAATAAATAAATAAACATTAAAACAATTTTTAATAAATTTGAGGTCAGAATGAAGACAAAAATACAGTCTAGGACTTCGACACATATAAAATCCAATTCAGAAAGGAGAATTGTATAAAAAATTAAGAACTGTACAATGTTGTTTTTATACATTAAAGCCTGGTCTCCCTGAGAAGAGCCTTACCTGTACTCATTTAGAAGTTTACTAGGTCGGAGTAAAAACCTGAAGAATGTACCTTTATTGTCATTTAAAAATCTCAGCTATGTATCCAGAAAACACAGTTATGTCAAAGTGAGTTGAAAATAGATTCTAGTGTTGGCCCTTCATTCATTATTCTTTTCAACTTTGTGGGAAGCTGGGGAAGCCAATGTGACTCCCCTCTGTTCTAGTCCCTGATACTAAAAATGGAAACCAGGCCTGCTACACATAGAGACATTCACAGGGCAGAGCCATCATGAATTAGGACAGCACTGAGTTCTGAAACATGTGGAGTTCCTTATTTGAAGGCTCTTCTGCATCTGTACAGAGCATCATTGTTTTATATTGATTCATTTTAAATGGTCCCTTGGCTGAGAACGTCAAAATAGATTCATGCTCCAGATTTCCATCATCCTTTTGGAAAAATCGAGACAATGGCCTTCATTACTTTTTATCCTGTGTAGCCTCTGAAAGTTTCAACACTTCTCCAGTGCACAGGTCCCTCTTCACCAGATGCTGGTTTTTCAGAATTGAATTCTAGTAAGAATTATGCCTGCCAAATTAATTTCACCCTCAACTCCTAAAGAGTCCTTAAGATGAAAAGGATTTGCTCACTTAAGGTCATTTGTAAACAAAGAAGAAACACATTGCTGTACAACATGGGGAGCAAATAGGATTCCCAGTCAAAGGAAACCAAGATACATGAGGGTGAGGCCACCATGTTTTTAACTCGGCAAATACCTCATCCTCTGTCAAGGGCAAGGGGCTAATGCAGAAACAAGTTATGAATGAGATAAGCAGTGCGGAGTCTGAGAAAACACCCAGGACCTCAGGGTGCCTGGGTGGCTCAGTCAGTTAAGCGGCCGACTTCAGCTCGGGTCATGATCTCGTGGTCCGTGAGTTCGAGCCCCGCGTCGGGCTCTATGCTGACAGCTCAGAGCCTGGAGCCTGTTTCAGATTCTGTGTCTCCCTCTCTCTGACCCTCCCCTGTTCATGCTCTGTCTCTCCCTGTCTCAAAAATAAATAAAACGTTAAAAAAACTTTTTAAAAGAAAACACCCAAGACCTTGAAACAACACATCTCCATGGCAGGATTCTTTTCATTAGTTACATCTTTTTTATCCCATTAACAATACCCTTTGTTACCCATGGAGACATTATTTATCCTCAGAAATTTATGTTAAAGAAGCAACATTAAGTAAAATACAAATTAAGTAACTATGATATACATATGTGTGTGTGTGTGTATATATATATATATATATATAATATACATATAAACATACATATATACATATATATTTCATTTAAAGTATTTAATGATTGGGGTGCCTGGGTGGCTCAGTCAGTTAAGCATCCGAATCTTGATTTCGGGTCAGGTCATGATCTCATAGTTCCTGAGATCAAGCTCCACGTGTCAGTGCAGATCCTGCTTGGGATTCTCTCTCTCCCTCTCTCTCTGCCCCTCACTCACTTCCTCTCTCTGTCTCTCTCTCTCTACCTCTCTCTATCTCTCGAAACAAATAAATAAAACAAAAATAAACTATTTAATGATTACATACCACATATAAAGTTATACTTTTAAGTATCCTCATTTAGTAAGAGACATACTGGCTTAGGTTAATTATCAAACATAGGTCATGATTAGTTTTTTGGTAATGAATATATACAAAACTATAGTTTGAAACATAATTTCATACCATAGTATTCAATGTAAATACCACAAAATACTATTTTTTTATGAACAGCTATTGGGGACTCTTGCATTTTTCATAAAAAATAAAAATAGTTCCTTTTTATAATTTTTCTGTTGTGTTTCTAAGTGAATAAATGTGAGAGAAGGATTCTGACTCATTTTAGAAATATTTCTTTGTACATCACTGTGTAAGTATGGCTAATCCTTATTTCAAGAAATGATATGCCAACTTAGAAATAAATAACAATCATTGCTTTATTTTTTCCTTTTTAGCACTGGCTCCTGAAGTGCCATGGAAAGTTTCCAAGCTATTTGAGAAACAGATAATATGATTGTAGCCCGCAGATCCAGTGAAGACAATCTTAATGGGATTTTGATGTGTCTCTTAATGTGTTTTCCACACCAGCATTTCTTTGCCCTCCCACCTAACCATCAGTCCCACCTGGACATGAACTAAACAATATATGACTCAAAATAAAAACACCGGAACCAAACCACAATGATGGCTGGTGGTGGTACCCTGGGTAAGAAACTGAAGGAGTCACACGGCCCCCACGTGCTCATCTGCTGCCCACTAATTGTAGTACATGCCTACTCGATATACATCCCGAATCTCTCAGCCTTGTGTAGAAATAATCATTAAATAATTATCCTATGTATTGAATTTTTGAAAGTAATAAATTAAAAGACACATCAGTTTCTTTGAGCCCCCCAAAATACCATGGAGTTACTGGTCCACCCCATGACAGACACAGTTAGCTGCCTAATTATTACCCTTTCTTACCTTCTCCTTTACAAATATAGCCATAATTTTATTTCGTGCAACCGTATCAGTTAGCTTTTGATGCTTAGAATCTATTCCACAATATAGTGTCTTAAAACAATCACCATTTATGGTTCAATCAGTCAACAATATGGGCTTGGTTCAGCTGGAGTTTCTTTTGGTCTTGGTGCATTTCATTCCTATGTCTGAGATCTAAGGATTGGCTAGCTATTGGCTGGGGTGACAGAGGTGACTGAGCCATGTGAATGTCACCATCCAGGAGGATAGCCAGGGCTTATTCACACAGTGGATCAATACAGCTCTGAAAGAGCAAGACAAAGCATGCATATTGCTTTGCGGCCTGGGTTAGGAACTGGCACAACATCCCTTCCACTCATTCTATTGGCCAAAACAATTTCTTTTAAAAAAATTTTTTTTGACATCTATTTATTTTTTATTAAAATTTTTTAATGTTTTAATTAGTTTTGAAGGAGAAAGAGACAGAGCATGAATGGGGGAAGAGCAGGAAGAGAGAGGGAGACACAGAATCCGAAGCAGGCTCCAGGCTCTGAGCTGTCAGCACAGAGCCTGATGTGGGGCTTGAACACACGAACTGTGAGATCATAACCTGAGGTGAAGTCAGATGCTTAACCGACTGAGCCACCCAGGTGCCGCAACATCTATTTATTTTTGAGTGAGAGAGTGCACAAGCACGAGTGGCGGGGGTGGCAGAGAGTGAGAGACAGGATCTTAAGCAGGCTCAAAGCTGTGAGTGCAGAGCCCATCCAGTCCCAGGACTGATATCATGACCTGCGCGGAAATCAAGAGGTGGCTGCTTAACAGACTGAGCCACCCAGGCTCCCCTAGCCAAAACAATTTCTAAGGCAAGCCCAGACTTAAGGAGTGGGGAAAGAGACCTCACCTCTTAGTGGGAGGACTTTCAAAGTCACATTGTGTAACTGGAAAAAAGGAGGGACATAATTTCTGGCTTTTCTTACATTGAGGGGTGGTCAGATAACACAATTCGGGTCAAGATAGAGAAGTGAAACTTCTAACAAATCTCCTGGATGGTAAAGAGACTTAGCTGCCTTATATATTTCACCTTGAATCTTCCCCTATTTCCTGGAAGGAATGCGAAGCAATGCTGGAGGTGGAGCCGCCGTTCTGAAACCTTGAGGCAATAATGACCAGCTTGGAAGCCACATCCTAAAATGACTAAATGGAGAGGAAACACAAGACAGATAAAGCCTATTCCCTGAACACTTTTTACATGAAAAAAAAAAATAAAACTCCTTACTTGTCTAACCCACTGTAGGTCATTTCTACCACTTAGTGTTGAGTGTACATTCTCACTAATACAAATTTGTGTGTGTGTGTGTGTGTGTGTGTGTGTGTGTGTGTGTGTGTGTTGGGGGGACATGTCATGGTGTGAGAAATTCAATTAACGTATTTACCACTGTGCAGCCACATAGGAAAGAGAAACAGGAAAATATGTTTCCAGGTGTATTCCCTGGGTCACTCTAGGTGCCTGAGAGAAGGGAGAGCACTAAATAGAACAAGGATCCGAGGCTAGAAGACGTAAGCCCACCTGATCCACTTGAGAGCAGGAATGATGGCGGCCTACTTTAGAGCACAGCCAAGCATGGATAGACGCATTCTCAAAAATTATGTACCTAAAGCACTATTTGGTGCCATGGAGAGAAAGAAAAAAATTGTACACAAAATAGAAATTAAAATGAGACAGACTACAGGTTAAGATTTTTCCCTAGGAATATAAGAACTGCTTTCATCTAGTATCATTGTGGGAAAATCCATATATTGGAGAACTGACAGCATTTATGGGTTAAGGTCTTTGGGAAAATCATTAACCCATTCAAGAAATATTAATCAAGCTCCTTGATAACTGATTTATAATGATTCTTTTTTTTTTTAATTTTTTTTTTTAACATTTATTTATTTTTGAGACAGAGAGAGACAGAGCATGAACAGGGGAGGGGCAGAGAGAGAGGGAGACACAGAATCTGAAACAGGCTCCAGGCTCTGAGCTGTCAGCACAGAGCCCGACGCGGGGCTCGAACTCACGGACTGTGAGATCATGACCTGAGCCGAAGTCGGACGCTTAACCGACCAAGCCACCCAGGCGCCCCTATAATGATTCTTTTTAAATTTAATTAGTGCTCCTGTACTTCTAGGATACTAAAGGGTTGTCAGATATGGTGACTTTGAAGCAGAACGGAACTACTTTCTTTCCTTTTCCTGTCCCTTCCCTTCTCCTCTTCTCTTATTTATTGCTTCCTTCCATTCCCTTCCCTTCCTTTCAGGAAAATAAGAAGAATCTCATTAATACTTTTCTTTCTTTCCTCAGGTCTGTGATTCTCAAAGCATGGAACAATATTAGTGTTCTATGAAGAAGCTTTAGATGGTAAATAATGCTTAAATACATAGTGAGAACGTTTTCCGTTTTCCATTTTCTCTCTTTATTTCTTTGCCTTGAGTTAAAAAATGTTTTCATAAAATAGTTATGAAAGGACTGTAAGAACAATACAAAAAAATAGCCCCCTACCTCTCCCTCCTCACCTCTTCACTTCTCCCCAAATACAACCACTTTTGCCTCTTTTAGCTATTTTTAATAGTACTTACTTTCATATTTAAAAATAAGATGCTTATACTGTTTCTTTGATTAATCAGATTTAGTTTACCTTTTGACAGTTTATAATTGATCAAAATTCTTATGTGGATTTAAAAAATATGTCCATAGATTCGTGATACTCTGCTGGGCTTAATCCTCCTCTTGTTGAGTGTGGGCTGAAATTTGTAACTTGCTTCTGACAAATCGAACAGAAGTGATGGTGTTTGACTTTGGTGATCAGGTCATAAGAAAGCACTGTGGCTTCCATCATGGTCCCTCCTCTCTTTCTCTCAGACCACTTGCACGGGATGAAGCTAGCTGCCATGTTGTGAGGAACTGAGGCACCTGTCCAATGTCCGTTGAGGAACCAAGGTTTCCTGCCAGCTGCCATTGACTGAGTTTGGAAGCAGCTCTTCCTGCCCCAGCCAAGTCTTCTGATGACTGCAGACCCAGCCAACATCTGGACTATAACTTCATGAGACACCCTGAGCCAGAGCCATCCAACTAAGCTGCTTCTAAGTTCGTGATCCACAGGAAATGTGAGAAGAATAAATGTTTACTGTTTAACACCACAAAGTTTGGGGGTAATTTCTTATGAAGTAATAAATAACTTATAAAGTACTTTAAAATTGGGGCATCTGGGTGGCTCAGTCAGTTAAATGTCAGACTTCAGCTCAGGTCATCTTCTCACAGTTCATGAGTTTGAGCCCCGCATCAGGCTCTGTGCTGACAGCCTGGAGCCTGGAACCTGGAGCCTGCTTTGGATTCTGTGTCTCCCTCTCTCTCTGCCCCTCCCCTACTCACGCTCTGTCTCTCTGTTTCTCTCAAAACTAAATAAACATCTAAAAAGTTTGAAAAAAAACCAAAAACCATTTTCCCCATACTTCCAATATAGCTACCTGACATTTTCAGTTAATCAATGACATCTGTTTATTTCATTATAGTTATATGGATGTTATTCACTAAGCCAGCTATTGTATTATAATCACATGTCCTTCCTTCTACAACATTTTGTTTTTACTGGAATTAATAACTGGCATTATTCTGCAGGACACATAGTTATCTATATATCTATCCTCATTAATTTTTCAAATATTTCATCAGATCTACCATGTACCACTTGGGTTTTCCTTACTCTAAATGGCATATTGTAATAGATCATTTAATAATTACATATTTTCCCCCATGGAGACCTTTGTCCCAGGTCTTCTTACTCCAATCCAGATATCTTTTCTCTAGGTCTGTCATCCTGACTCTTGTCTTTCCTTCACTCTGGGGCTCCCATTCACTACTCTTGTGTGTCATGACCTCTCCTTCTTAGATCTTATATCTCTTGTCTCTGTGTCATTTCCTCTTTTATAGGAGAACAAAATGCAATAACTTTCTAAGCATTGGAGAATGGGTGACAAATTGGATTTAGATGCGTAAAAATATTTTATTTCTCCAAGATGATGAATTAGGAGAGGATAGTCTATGTGAAGATTGTTTTTATTCTTCATATTTGTTTCTTCCAGATTCTTTTCCTATTTCTCACACTTTGATTTTTCTCAGAAGTCATTACCAATGTACAAATAAATGAATGAACCATATCCATTTAACATTATAAAAAGTTATAATAAATATCTTTTTAATTTCAGACGAAATGTGGACAGAAGCAGATTTTAATTAGTCATTACTTTTGTCATTCTCATCTCTACATGCTCACAGTGCTACTTTATATATTTATTTTAGCATTTGGTAACCTGCCAAGCTCCATTAAAATGTGAACTCACTGCAAATCTTCATTTGATGCTGTTTCATCATGTCTAATTACAAGTGAAAATTGACAGTTTAGCAATAGTTACCACTACCTTTCTACAGATGATTGTCTGGGCTAGAGGCTTTGTGTTGGGGAAGATGGAACAAGATTTCATATGCACAAGCCAACCCCACTTTTTGTACCTCCATATCTTTATCTTTTAAATATCAGATTTTGTAGATGATCTAGAAGATGAGAGACTTCCCAAATCTAATGTTATAGATGGGAATGATTTACATAATTTGAAGTCCCAATGTACCTTTCTCTGGTCTTAAAAATCTAAATGATACCTAAGTGTATTAGTTTCTTCAGGCTGCTATAACAAAGTAAAACAATTTCAGTGCCGTAAAACAACAAAAAGTTATTATCTCACACTTCTGAAGACTAGAAGTTTGAAATCAAGGGATCGACAATACCTGTTCCCTTTTGGAGGCTCTGAGGAAGAACACTGTGGGTCAAACCTTGGTTCTTCACTGTAGGATCCAAGCTGAAAGAGACCCTCTAATCTGGAATGTCCAGCCCCATGACAGAGGCTCTTAGATCTTCCACTCAGTACTGATGAACATCACCTGACTGATCTTACAGCAATGTGGGAGGGAACAACACTCTCTACTCTCTCCAGAAAAAACACCAAATAACTGGTAACAACAATGCAATCTTCAATGAAGGGGAAGAGAGAATTCAAGCATACTTAAAACCCCAAAAGAAAAAAAAATCCTTACCTGCCAGTGTTTTTCCTCCCCATGAATTGGATAAACATACATTTGAAAAGAAATCACAAATAGAATACTTATTTTTAAGGAAAAATGATGAAAAGTTAGACCAAGAGCAACAATTATAACATAACAATACATGTAAAGTTTATATTGACCTCCAACATGCCTCAAATTTATTTAAAAATCAATAATAGCTTACAAGAGATATCCTTAGATATACTTAGAGCGAAAAGATAAAGTAATACTAAAAGTAAAGACATAGGCAAATATGAATCAATCCACCTCTAATATAAAGAAACACAAAGAGATGATAATACATCGCAGTTCAAAGGGTTCATATTTTTTCTCACAGAATGATCCTGTTAAAACATCATTCCGATGAGATCACTTCTGTGCTCAAAACCCTGGACCTCAAAAATAAAAGCATGTTTATTTTCTATGACCCACAAGAGCTTAAATCTCCTGACTTTATCTGTCTGACTTCATCTCCTATAATTTACCCTTTCTTTTACTCTCAGCCACATAGGAAACCTTTGCACTGGCTGTTCCATCTGCCTGGAAAGCTCTTTCCCACATCACCTCCTTCAAGTCTTCATGGAAAATTCATCATCACAGTGACACTATGTTGGCCAAAATTTCAGGCCCATGTCTTAAGTTACATATCCCCCTTCCCTGATCCTTTTCCTTCTTAGCCCTATTTAACACACTATAGATTTTATTTGTATATGATATGTGTGTATTGTCCAATTTCCTCACCAAAATATAAACCCCCCAAAGTGAGAATTTCTATATGTTTTATCAATACTGTATACCCTATAATAGTTGGTAAATGTTTTCTGTAATGGGCCAAATAGTAAATACTTTAGGCTTTATGGGCCATATGGTCTCTGTTACATTGACTCTGTTGTGTCACTGAGGTACAAAAATAGTAATGGACAATACATAAACAAATACATGAGCATGGCTGCAGTCTAGTAAATATTTATGGACACAAATTACATTTAATATAACTTTCAAGCATCGTGAATATTATTCTTCTCTCAGCTTCTTTTTCAAGCACTTAAACATGGCAAAAACATTTTTAGGTCACAAGCCAAACAGAAGCAGAGAGCAAGCAAAATTTGGCCTATGGGTCACAGTTCACAGACTACTGTTCTCAAAGAATTCTTGGCATGTAGTAGGTATTGAATGAATGAATGTAAAGATAATCAATATTTATAACTGAATATTTAATAGCAAAGATGAGTAGTAAATTACATTAAAAAGAATTTAAATCACCTATAAAATTATAGCAATAATAATAGACTTATTTTATCATATTAATCTTACAATTGAAAATATGGAGCATATCATCACAAGAAGTTGTATACAGAGATTGTAAATGGTTGCTGATTTTGCTTACTATGGTTGGAAAGCACAACTAATTCGCAAGTACTCAAAGAAAGTCTACGGATGTTGTGACAGTCTTCAAAAATGGATACACATCCATTTGTACTCTTCACATTGAGGTAGAGTCTACGTAAACTCAATTTGAATTTGGGTGGCCCTGGGACTGCTTTAAATAACAGAGGGAGCAGAAGTGATGCTGTGTAATTTCTGGTGGTAGGCCATTAAAGGCCATGCAGCTTCCACCTGTGTCTATTGGAATGCTCACTCTCTAAATGCTTCTCTTTGGGTACTACATCTCAGAACCCAGCTGCCATGTTGTGAAGCAGTCCAAACCATTTGGAGAGGTTAAGTGTAAGTACTCAGGCTGACAGTCAAAGCTAAGCCCAGCCTACAAGTCACCCTATCCTAGCTTCAACGCATCCCTGCCTAAGCTCCAAAAGCCCCCAGATAAAGATAAATCTCCAGGTATTCAAGTCATCTAAGCCACAGTCTTCCTAGCTGAGGCCCCAGACATCATGAAGCATAGACAAGCCGTTCTTGCTATGTTCTGTTTGAATTCCTGACTGAGGAAATCCATGAACATAATAAAATGGTAGTTGGTGAATAACCCCTTGTTTGGGGTGGTTTTTTATTTAGCAATAGTTCCTGGAAAGTAATTCATCATAATATCATGCCAAAAGAAAATTACCATATAATTCAATAAAAAATTCAGATTACCCATAAATATAGCTAAAAACTAAAGCACAGATATAATACAAAATCTAAACTTATTTTAACAATAGTGCCTTGAAAAGTAATTCAGTGAGGAACATGAGACTAGGCTCTATAGTTTCCTTAAATATGAATAAGTTGAAGTTTTGGAGAGTACCAATGAGTGGAATAATGTAATACAAACAAAAGGAAATCTTGAAAAAGACTCCGGCTCAAAGCTATACTTTTTATTTGATTATTCCCATGACTAACCAGTTGTGAAATTCTGCAACTTTCACCAGTATTTCCGTTATTTCTTCCTTTAAAGTGCTACAGACCCAATTCGTCTTTTTTCAGCTCCTCTGCTTCATTATCTGAATAACTTCTCTCTTGACTTCAAGCCTGTTGTTCTTCAGAACAGCTCCCCCTCTGCTTCCAGAGACTTTGATTTAAGAAGAAGCTGTATCATGTCACTCCCTTTTCAAAAAACTTTAATGGGATCCTTTGTGTATAAAATAAAGTCTAAAATCTTTAGCATGGCAAGGTCTTTAGCAAGCTAAAATCTTTAGCAAGGTCTTCAAAGTCTACTTCCTCTAAAACACTTATCCATTGTCATTCCCTAGCAAAATCCCCACCTCTAATCACTTAATATTATCATCTAATAATGTGGATATTAGATGGACACATCATTCATTCACATTACCCTAGCCAAGGGTCTTAATGACAAAGATGGTTTAAGTGACAAAGATGGTTAAGAAACTAGAAATTTGGGTTTTTAGAAAGGATTATTTTGAGGCAGTTCACAGAATACAAATAAAATTATTTTATTCTAAGAAAAAGGACTTTGTTGGCCCATATATATGAAAAGTCAAGGTGTTCCTGGCTTTAGGTAGGGCATGGTCTAGGCATACATGCGACGTCCTTGATCTCTCTCTGTCTCTCTATCTCTCAGTACAGCTTTCCTGTGTGTGGGCTTCACTCAGACAGTCCCACTACAGGTGCTAATTCCTAGTATCTCTGAAATTACATCTCACCATCTTTGCTTGGCAACACCAGCTGTAACATAACTTCTTTTATCCTAGAAATTGCAACATGAGTCCTAGAATTAGTTTGTATTGGCCTGACTTGGATTACAATCCCATCCCTACAGCTAGGGGGAAGCAATTCATGGCTTCAGCCAGGCTGAGAAAGATGAATCTGGTGGTAGAGTCAATACCATCCAAATACATAAGATGAAACTGGAACAAGAATAGTTACCCCAGTATGGTCTCACATCAGGAAGAAGAATGAGTGCAAGACTCACAAGGATGGCACTTGCCTATTGCACAATTTCTCAAAACTTCTTGGGAAAAAACAAACACTCTAATTAGGCTAAAAAGACACTGTCTAAAGGAGCATCCCCAAAATTTTCTTTAAACATTTACTCGTGAGAGAGAGGGAACAGATGTGGTTTTTGGAGCTCTGCAGATTGTATGGAGGGCTGAGAGAAAGTAACAGAGAAATTTGGGTTCATAAAAAAGAAAGTGTTTTCTTCAGAAAATAGGACAGGCTGGCTATAAGGTAGAGATGGATGGAGCAGAATCCAGGAGAAGGAAAGTTCTAGGGAAATGTTCTGTTCTATCATAAGGCTAAGGCTCCAGGGTGGTGACGAGGGTAACAGTTGGAACTTGCATACCTGACTGGATGTGCTTAGAATCCATTGGAGACATTCAGTTACCCCACAAAACTACCTTTATCTGTTCAACACCAGTTTCCAGTGTTTTGAAAGAGCTGGAAGCAGGTCCATGGAGACATATGCCAGTCACTAGTATAGTGACTTAGATTTGAGTCCTCACTATACATTTAATTTACACAAATAATGTATTGAATAATTTGATCTGTAGGAGACTCCATTTTTTCATCTGTAGGTAAAAATAGTAATATACCCCTACCCCTGACAATGCTTTGAAAACCAAATAAGGGTGCTTCATCTAATGCAGGAGTCAAACACCATTTCTATGCACTCTGTGTATTTTGCTCATAATTGGGGTAAGAAACTAGTTATTTCTCACTTGAATTTGGGAAGTCTACAAGAGAGGAGGGGAAAATAGTTAACAAACATAAATTAGAAGTTAACCTAAATACATAATAGTAGTTTGAGTCCAATCTGGTAACTGATTATGTTTTTAAATCAATCTTATTCTCCTCTAAAAATAATGAGTAATTTGACTTCAATTCTCTCTCCTTACCACCCACTCCCTACCCCTTTTCCATAAACTGTTTTTATTAAGTATTTATCAATTCGTCTGATGAGTTTCTCACGCAAAACAAGATAAAAGTTTCTCATTTCTTCTCATAGCGTCTGCTTGAGAAATGACTCTGTGCAGAACTCAGAGCAAAAAAAAAAATGTCACTAGAATATTAAAGCAACATAGATGATTAAAATATCACACCTTGCCTGTTTCTTTGGCAAGCTGAATGAAGAAACAACGATGAAATATTAGCATGTATTTTCACATGAATATGTGAAGGGGAGACTTCAAAAAAACACAACTTTTTCTTTTGTTTTCACTTCTATCTGATATTTTTTAAACCCTCAAAACTTATCTTGATGCTTCTTCTAAATAATAGCTTGGACAGATACAGAATATTTCAAAAGTCCGACTTAGAACAGTATAACTGTATTTTTGACAAGGAAGGAATATCAAATACTTTCTTCTCTTAGTATTCAGGAAGTTTGTCCTGAGTTCACAAATTAGAGCTTCATATACCTAGCTCTTTTGAAAACAAGACTCAAAATTAAGGATCCCTTTAGGGTCTCTTAAAGATCAAAATCCCTCAAGGGGTACCTGCCTGGCTCAATTGATAGAACATGTGACTCTTTTTTTTTTTTTTAATTGTTTTTAACGTTTATTTATTTTTGAGACAGAGAGAGACAGAGCATGAACGGGGGAGGGGCAGAGAGAGAGGGAGACACAGAATCGGAAGCAGGCTCCAGGCTCTGAGCCATCAGCCCAGAGCCCGACGCGGGGCTCAAACTCCCGGATCGTGAGATCGTGACCTGAGCTGAAGTCGGACGCTTAACCGACTGAGCCACCCAGGCGCCCCGTGAACATGTGACTCTTGATCTTGGGGTCATAAGTTCAAGTCCCATGTTGGGTGTGAGGATTACTTAGAAAAGTAAAATAAAATTATTTTAAAAAAAGATCAAAATCCCTCAAATCCAGTTTTATTTGGCAAAAGATCTTATAGTTTAAGTAATTTATCTTCATTAGGTCAAATGGGTCCTCTAACATAATTTTAAAAACATAATAGTTTCATTGAGATATAATTTATATAGCATGCAATTCATACATTTAAAGTACAAAATTCAGTGGGCTTAAATATATTCACAGAGTTGGGAACCAATGAATCTCAGGATTCAAGAGTAGCAAGAGAGGGTAAGCGCCAATTACAAACACTTTTCAAGCTTTTTATATCACATTTGCTACCATTCCATTAGCCAAAGAAATTCACAGGGCCAGCAAGATTCTCTAGGAGGGAATACTCCAGCTACAGAGGGAAGAAGTTGCAACGTACATAGCTAATTTTGCAATCTACCACAGAAAGCAAAAGACAAGATGTCTTAGTGGTACCAAAATAAGGTCTTTAGCATGGGGCTTCCAATCATGAGTTTTGTACATGTACTGCTATTTAAACTTTTCTACTACTTCCGGGTACTTTCTCTAACAATTATTTTTGTCTTAATTGAGAATTTTTTATTAGTTGTTATCTTAATAGATGTAAGGCAAGCACACAGAAAAAAAAAAAATACAAGGAAAAGAAAGAGGTACAAAATGGAAAGAAAGACTGTCCCTCACATCTTTTTCATTCCCTCCCCTCTCCACACTCACTCCTCATAGACCATTTTGTATAGTTCTTCCTTCAGGCCTTTGGAGATAATACTGAATAAAATGTGTGTGCCTTTATGTTTACATTTATCAATACTAAGCAGTATCTATTCAGGCTTTATGTGGACACAAGAAATATTTAGTTTATTTTCTCTATATCTCTTCCATCTACTTTCTCTTCCTCCTTCTATGTTGGTTGATTACATTTTTTTTTAAGTTTTAAATCATATACTAAGACCTGTATTTTAGACCCATCAGCTCCAAGCTCTGGCTCTCAATTTCTCACTGTACCAGATGAGGTACTTAATGTTCTGACATCTTTCCTCTTGGCTCCCACAGCCCACCCCTCTACCACTTGTCAGAATCTGCCAGGCATCGCATTGCTTTGACAATGTTGTGTAGCATTTATATTCTGACTTCCATTTATAATAAAGTTTTGCATTCACAGTCCGGTTCTGAAAATCATGAACCAAGAAACAATATTAAAAATACGATGATTATGCAGAAATCAGGGATGTGATTGAACTCACAAAAAGGTAATCCTGTGTCTCTTAACTGGAGTCACTTGAAGGAGAATATTTCAAACATCAAGGTCAAATGTATTTTATGACATTCCATCACTTGTTCGATATTATGACACACTTGAGTTTGCTTCAAATTTATAACATGATTTTCTTATAAAACTTTTATAAATCTGTTGGAGAATTTTATTGCATTCCCTTTGTTTTTCCTGTCAGCGAGAAAGTATTCATATTTTATCACATTCTTTAAAGCATCAACTTGCCTTATCATGCTACTTGTTGGATGATATAAAATGCTTCTAGGCCATAAGCACAGCTGTCTTCTTCTTATTTCTTTTTATTGTTCTCCTGGGTTAGTTCTATTGTTTCCTAAGGCCTTTGAATTTCTCTTGGATTCTTTTAGAAATGCGTATAAGAGGTGAATTTAATGAGTCCTTACATGAATGAATATATCTTTTATTTCCTAGAATTCTAGCCCCTGTTTTTCTTTCTTCTTAGAATTTTGAAGGCATAATTATACCATCTTTTAAGATACAAGGTTGCTGATGTGAGAATTTTAATGCCAATCCAATTCTTAATCTTAGTATGCAATGTAGTTATGTTTATTTTAAAAGTTTTAATTAGGTATAATGTGCATACATAAAAGTGGACAAATTATAGCTTGATGAATCATCTCAAAAATGATCACATAAGTTAGAGATAAAACACTATGCCTCGGAAGCCCTCTTTGAGTCCCATTTTCAAGTACTATCCCCTTCTTCCCATAAGACATCATTTTACTGATTCCTAATAGCTTAATAGTTTTGACTGTTTTTGAAATTTATATAAATAGAAACAAAATACTACATATTCTTTTGTGACAAGCCCCCTTGACATTAGGTTTGTGAGATTTATCCACATTGTTGCTTACAGAAATGATCCAATCATTCCAATTTGTGAATTGTTCCATTTTATGAATTTATAAAAACTTATATTTTTAAATGTCTATATGTATTTGTTTCTAGTCTTTGGATGTTAAAAATAAATTATAAAAATTTTTTTCGGTGCACATACATTTGCATTTCTAATATGTTCTATTTTATGCCATCTGGGCTCATAGAGTATGATTATATTAAGCTTTAGAAGATACTATCAAAACACTTTCCAAAGCATTTGTAACAATATCAGTCTTACCAGCAATGTCTTTTCTGGACTCCAGTATGTTCCATTGTTCCATCAGTAAATCCTGGCACCATGCCACCCATTATTAATTTATGGTAGCTTTACACTGAAAGTGCAGGTAGATTTGGTAGTGTATGTTCTCTAACTCCTTATCTTTAAAGACAGCTTTGCTTGGAGTGCCTAGGTGGCTCAGACGGTTAAGCATCCAACTCCTAATTTCAGCTTAGGTCATGATCTCACCATTTGTGAGATCAAGCCCTGCGTCAGGCTCTGTGCCGGCAGCGCAGAGCCTGCTTGGGATTCTCTCTCTCTCCCTCTCCTTCTGCCCCCCTCTGCGCATGCGTGCTCCCCGTCTCTCAAAACAAATTAATAAGCATTAAAAAAGAGATAATTTTCATTATTCTTGGCCCATAACATTTCCACATAAATTTTAGTATTAATTTGATAATTTCTACAAAATCACCTGCTATGATTTTGACTGAACATTTATTGAATATATGGATATATTTGAGGAGAATTGACATCTTAATAATATTATCTTTTCCTGTTCATGAAAATGGTATATATCATTATGTATTTTGATTTTCTTATTTTCTAGCAATAATGCATTATAGTTTCCTATGTAAAGATCCTATACATTTTTTACTAGACTTATTGTATGTATTTGATATTTTTGATGTTATTGTTAGGTAGTATCATGTATTTTAATTTCTACAAATTGCAAATATTTGCTGCTGTTACACGTGACATAATGATTTTAATGATCTCCTTATATCACTGATCAAATGTTATTCCTGAAGATTCCTCTAGATTTTATACATGAACAAATCAAGTTGAGTTGTCTCTAGGTAATGAGTTTTATTTTTTCTTTTCCAATATTAACAATATTTGTTTATTTCTGCTTCATTGCAGTGGGTAGAACCTCATACAAAATTGAAAATATATGCTAAACAGACATTCTTATCTTAGTCCCAAACTTGGGTTTTCTCCCTAGATGTTCAGAAAGCTTCCTTTTGGGGCACCTGGGTGGCTCAGTCAGTTGGGCATCCAACTCTTGATTTCAACTCAGGTCATGATCCCTGGGTCATGGGATCAAGCTCTGCTCTGAGCACAGAGCCTGCCTGAGATTCTGTGTCTCTCCCTCTCTGCCCCTCCCCCACTCATGTACACATTCTCTCTCTCTCTCTACAATAAAAAAAGAGAGAGAGAGAGAGAGAGAGAGAAAAGCATCCTTTCACTCCTAGTTTGCTAAGGATGTTTTTATGATAAATGACAAAATGAACAAATTTTATAAACTGCTCTTCTGCATCTATTGATTAATTTTTCTCCTATATTCTGTTAATGAGATAAAATACATTGAATTTTTTAAGTGTTTAACCAATCTTGTATTCCTGAAATAAACTTAACTTGATCATGACCCATTTTATATATTGATATATACTTTTTGTTAATTTTTAAAACATTTTTTCATCTATTTCCATGTAAGGTATTGACTCATTATGCTTGGAATATAATTACCAGGTTCTGTTATCAAAGTTACGCTACCCTAATAAGTGAGTTGCAGAAGGTTTCCTCGCCCTATTCTTTGGAAGAGTTTGTATAAAATATGTATTCTTTCCTTTATATTGAGAGGAATTTTCTGGAGAAGTTATCATTGATTGAAGAGCTTTTTCTTCTTCTTTACATATTGTGCTAACAGATTTAATTTACTCAACTATGGATTCAGTTTGAGGATTTTTCTCTCTTTATAGTACAATACCATTTCAAATACCTCTGAGGATCTTAAGCTTCAATTAGTACCTCTTCCCCTCAGTTACCTATGCATCCCCTTGAGTCTGCTGTCTTTTTGTTTATCTTGTTGTTTGTCCTTTGCATTGCCAATTGTCTTCAAATACCTGGCAATGTTCGTTGTCCAGTGATTTATTGTCAAAGGACGAGATTAATAACATCAGTAGCTGGCTTGGGTGTGCTCAGCCCTTACCAAATTCTACACTAAAGAAGAAGACTTGCTATGAGATCTGTGTGACTTATGAGAGGGTGTCAACTGGCAGTTCTCTTTCACTCCCTGATAAGAGAGCACAAAAGAACCTGTGCCCTCCTCCAAATGGCATAATAGTAAGAGGGGTCTTAATCTAGAGCGCTAACTCCTGTTCTGGATGCCCATGTTCTGCCCAGAACTTCTTTCTCTTTTGAAAGAATCTCTCTGGCCTTGTACTGAAAGTGAGTTCTGCAGCTGCACTCAAGGGATGATGAAGGAGGGTGGAAGAGGCTATTCTACAAGCCATTTAGCAAAGAAATCAGTCAGGCGCCTACTTTTTGTCCCTACCGTCAGTTCTGCTCTCCAGATCAGCTGATTTCACTGGCCACAGCATGAACTCCACACTGGGCTACGAACTTTTCCTGAGCTCATTCAAATCACCCACCTATTGGCATGATTCTACCTTCCAGAAATTTGTAAGCATCTTTGTTCCACTGATAGTCCCTCCTCCTGTTTTAATTCTTTCCTGTCTTTCAATGTTTTACTTTTTGTGTAGCTTTGTTTTTTTTTATTTTTATTTTTATTTTATGAGGTGTTTGTCCTTTTTTTTTTTTTTTTTCAGGAATGGATAGGACTAAAAGATTTATTCCGTCATGGTTATTGAATTTAAATATTACATTTTTAATTTGAATATTGTTTATTACTTATTAATGTTATATCAATAACATGCAACTAGGGGATTTAAAGTGATAGTAGAGTATAATCAAGATTATTTTTACAACACCTGAGAGATACAAACACAAAAACACACATGTAGGTAGGGAGAAAGGAGAGTGAGAACAAGAGAGAAAAGGTATAAAAATATCCAGACAGCTGCCTAGGGAGTTTTCTGCTTTTAAAGAAAAAGAATCATAAATATGCTGGAATAAGATTTAAAATTTGCCTATGCTATAAATCTTACCATAAATCAGAAATTAACAAATATTTTATCTTATTTTATTTTATTTTATTTTATTTTATTTTATTTTATTTTTTAATTTATTTTGAGAGAGAGATAGAGAATGAGCAGGGAGGGGCAGAGAGAGAGGGAAACATAATCCCTAGCAGGCTCCACCCTGTTGCACAGAGCCCGATTCTGGGGTTGAACTCATGAACCATAAGATCATAACCTGATCCAAAATCAACAGTTGGACATTTAACTGACTGAGCCACCCAGGTGCCCCCAGAAATTAACAAACTTTTAAAAGGTCCATGACTGCTAGCAATACTATTTTATTCATTTTACTCATAGATATCAAATAGATTATGCATATCTTGTGTGACCTATATCACCAAGGAATGTCCTAACTTATCAATAAAATTACTCATTCTATTAACATTATAACTTCATGCTTATACTAATTTAAAGGAATGTATGTTATTGCTCTTGAAAATAAAAACATACATCTTCAATTTCCCTTTCCCTGCCTCCTAACCCAGTGCCAACATCACTGGCTACTCTATATGGACCTAGAAAAGTTAAAAATAAAACAAGGAACAACCCAGTGCCCAGGACTGATGGGTAATTGATTTAATTGGCAATGCCCAATTTACTACATAGGAAACCACTCTAGTAAATTATTTTATAAGGTATAAAGAATTCCCATTTATACCACTTGTTAATTTTTAAAGTATATTTCCTCAATCTGAAAAAAAAGTCTATCATTTTCCAGATATGGTGGTTCTTCTGCACAGCCTCTACTAGATCCTTTGCTATCTGTCTTCCACTCGGGTCCGGCCACTAGCAGTAATGACAGAAGATCACAGGATGGGAAATGAGAAAAGTCAGAGGATTTCTCCCTACTTGCTCCCTGCTTCCCTCCCTAGTCTCTGACTGTGTGTGTCTACCCATCTAGAGCTTCCTCCACACTCCCAGCTCTCCATGGACTCCAATGACAACAATTCCTCCCAAAGGTGGTAATGACCTCCCATTACTGCTGGTCTCCATCCCCAGATTGTTCCCATAGCCCCGACCACTTGTCTGTAATTAGTCTTGTCACCAGAGTCTCTTGTCACCAGGGTGAGCTCTGTTTGTGGTTGAAACCCTGACACGTACACTAGATTTCAGAAATGGCATAGTTCAAATCCCAAAGGAAGTGCTTCAAACCCCAAAGGAAGGATGGTATTTCTACTGAGAGTCACATTGGGCCCTAAGTAAAGCTCTGCCACCTCAGAGCTAGAAATTCTATTGATGTCCTCAGATTGGTGAGATTGTTTTAGATGACTAGAAGATGTATTTCTTTAAAAAAATTACCATGTTTAAAGATGGCTTCATAACTTGCCCTTTGAAATATTTGATACGATCGGTCCAGTGGTTCTCACCATCAGGGGAGTTGTTTAATACCAATTGTGGTAGGCCGAATTCTAAGACAGCCCCAAGATTTCCTGCATCCCCATTCCCAGTTTCTACACCCTGCTTAATACCCAGGACTGTGGGTTTGATAGCTTACATTTCTGTAATTAAGTGCTGTTGTATACCATGTAGCTGACTTTTAGAAAGGGAGATTATCTGTTAGCTAACACAACAATGCCAATCATATTGCAATATAAATGTATCAGGTCAATGTTATATACCTTAAACTTACACAATGTTATATGCCAATTATATCTCAAGAAAAAAATTGAAAAGCCAAAAAAAAAAAAAAAGGGAAGGAAGAAAGGGAGATTATCTGAATAGGCCTGACCTAATCACTCCAGCCATTCAGAAGCAAAGAATCTTGTCCGGCTGGTCACCGGAGAGAAATCAGAGATTTGAAGCATGGCTTTGACACCACGGAGGTTCTCCACTGCTGAGATGGAGAGGGCCAGGTGACAAGGACCTCAGACTGACCTCCTGAAACTGAGAGTGATCCCCAGCCAAAAGGTAGGAAGACAACAGGGACCTCAGTCCTAGAACCACAAGGAAATGAATTCTGCCAACAGTAGTGAACTTGGAAGAGAATCAAGAACCCCAGAGGGAACTAGCCAAAAAATTGATTTCAGCTTGATGAGAATCCAGTCACCATGTGCCCGAACTTCTGACATATGGAGACTGTGAGAAAATTAATTTGTGTTGTTTTAAGCTGCTAAGGTAATCTGGCAATTAAGCAGGTAATGTCTTAAATGTAATAGAAAACTAATACATCAATGCTTCAACCTCCAAAATTCTAGGTTATTTTTGGTTGATCTGGGTTGGGGTCCAGGCATGGGCATTTTTCAATACCTTATCCTAGGCAATGCTAATATTCAGTCAGGAATTTAAAAACTCACTGCTTCCCCCCACCCCATAACAGAACTGGAACTAGCTAAAAAATAAACCCCCTACAATAGTTTCATCTTTCCAGTTCACCAATTCAACAAATAGTTATTGAATGTTTACTGGGTGCCAGGTGGTTGGCCCTAGGGATTTATTTAAAGGTAAACAAAATCAGACAGTCACTTCCCTCATGGAGCTCACAGTTAAGAGTAGGAGATAACACGTGTTTTTTTGAACACCGTATGTTTTTTCTGCACATACAGCTAGGTTTCTTTTTACAAAAATTGGCAGAAAATAAGCACTTCTTAATACTTAGATGTTTGTGCTGCCTCTCATATTTCAGGGTGCCCTCTCAGTTACTTTAGTTTGAACCACAAAGGCCTGTGTGGGAAGATAAATTTGCCTGAAATGACCTTGATCAGCACTAGGATGGTGTGCTTATAGAAGTCATTTGATTAATTCAGGAAAAAAAAAAAAAGGATAAGAATTCACCATAGACCCAGTCATCATTCTTGGCACTAAGACACCAAGATTGCAAGTGTTGGCTGTCATAGTAAACAAGTCTTTTACAGATCACTTTAAAAAAGAGTTGGGAGAAGAAAAACATTAAACAAATAATGTCACAAAGAAATGTAAAATAACTACTGTGATAAGAGTTTCCAGAGGGAGAAGCACTTTCAACAGGGGGATATGACTTAGGTTGGGACAGGGGAAGATCAGGGAATGTGTCTCCAAGGACGTACTATTAAGCAAGGAAGCCAAAGATTGAAAGGTGGGCTGACAGATTATTGCTTACACAGTGGTTGCAAATTGAAATATCCTGGGAAATTTTACCCCAGAGATCCTGATTCGGTGTATGGGAGGTATGGTCTGGGCATCCCCAGGTCACCCCAGTGTACATCCAAACAGGAAAAAAAAACACAACAACACAGTATGTGTAAAGGCCTTGTGGCAGGAGGGAACTTAGATTCTAGGGGCTGAAAGAAGGCTGGGCTGAAGGAAGTCACGGCCCTCCCAAGATTTTTGATAACTATAGGCACGTTACAGACACATGTGACACAAACTTGCCTTCTCTGAGTTACTACTATCCAAAGTATTTCTAACATGTTACCTTGTGTTGAAAAGCACTCTCTAGGAGTTCAATATATGAAGTAAGAGAGATTTCACCAAAATGCAAAGGATTGCCCCAGGTTAAAACGTAAAGGAGTCAGGCACCTGGGTGGCTCAATCAGTTGAGTGGCTGACTTCAACTCAGGTAATGCTCTCATGGTTCCTGACCTGAGTTTGAGCTGCACAACGGGCTCACTTCTGTTAGCGTAGAGACCGCTTTGGGTCCTCTGTCCCCCCTCTCTCTGGCCGTCCCCCTCTCAGGCACGTGCACTCTCTCTCTCTCCCTCTCTCTCTCTCTCTCTCTTAGAAATAAATAAACATTAAAAAAAAGTAAAGGAGCATATAGTTCATTTCAACAAGCAACCCCACTCCCTGCCACGGAGCTTTGGTCCAGGCAGAAACATGTTGAGAGAGACAAGAGCACTCTCCTGAAAATGAGAAAGAAGGCAGCATTTAACAGCCCATGCATTTTCTTTCTGGCCTGCCCAATTGTGCAGTCAGTTATATTCCAGATAGCATGTAAAGAGTTCACTGCTACTGACAGGAGTGCAAATTGTTCTCTTAATGGCATTTTGGGATCAGCTATATAATTTGCATATAGCATAGGGAATAAAGTTGATTGACATAGGATAATAATCTAAAAATCTCTTTTGGCATAAAAAGACCTGATCACTCTCAAACTGCCAAATCAAACAGGCTTATGGAATTTACCTCAGCCACTGTCCTCTCCCTCAGCTTCAGCCAAATTGGCTTAATTGCTATTTCTCTAAAAGCCCAGCATGCTCCTGTCTCAGGTCCTTTGCACTCTGGATTCCCTCTCTTGAGATGTCCTGTATGCCCACCATTCACTTCGTCACTTCCCTCAGAGTCATCCTATCAGAGAGTTTCTTGACCACCTAATTAAAAGCACTCCTCTGATACTCTATACCCCCACCTTGCTTCAATCTTACTTTCACCATTTATTGACATGTGACATACTATAAAATTATTTATTTTTTGTCTATCTCCTCAACACTGACTCAGGCTATAATCTGATTTGGTTACTAAAATAGTACATACTTAGAATAGTGCCTGGTGCATACTTAGTGTTCAATATATACTTTTTAAACCAAAATATGACTACCAATAGTAACATAAAAGAACAAAAAAAGTGGTTTTTTTTTCATTTTTTTTAACATTTATTTATTTTTGAGAGACAGAGATAGACAGAGCAGGAGCAGGGGAGCGGCAGAGAGAGGGAGACACAGAATCTGAAGCAGGCTCCAGGCTCTGAGCTGTCAGCATAGAGCCTGATGTGGGGCTCGAACTCGTGAACCATGAGATCATGATCTGAGCCAAAGTCGGACGCTCAACCGACTGAGCCACATCAGGCACCCCACAAAAAAGTGTTTTAACAAAGAATATGCTCTTACAAAAAAGTTAAGGCTCTAAGATACAAATGGACACATGAATGAAAACTATAACATATTTCATAGTTATTTTCTAGATAGTTGGTGATTAAATTTTACAGAATGTCAACCTTCATTGAAAATTGCTCTTTTATAGATAGAGCCACTTGAATAAAAATTAAATTACTTTTATGTAGCATATTCCATTAAATTCTGCAGGCATTTTATTTCATCAAGGCAAATAAAAATAATATAATTTGAAGCTGAACAGTTCCTCATCTTTCTATTAAAAATCTCTGTGGAATGGACAGTGATATATAGATCAAAAAAAGTTACATAATTTTTTAAATCAAAAAGCAATATACAAGGTACAAAAATGTTCAAAGCATGGAAAATAAAAAGTGTGAATAAATATATTTTCAGTTCCATTCTTAGTTCTTTACTTCCCAATTTTGTTTAGTATTGTACTAAGATAGCTAGTATAATAATAAATATATTTAGTTACACCAAGAACTGAAATCCCTACTTTAGATACCCACATTTCTCATTGTAGTCTTCTGGAAACCTCCTATATGCATTTCTCATGGAGATTGGAGTAAACACATGTGACTGCTATTTGGTGAATGTGGGCATTGCTTAGATACATTTAACCGTTCACCATTTGAAAAGAAGTTATGACAGTTTTTCAAAGCTGGGTGTACAGCAGCTAGTTAAAACAGACTGCTGAGCTCCAGCCTGAGTATCTTGATTCAAAGTTGAGGGGCAGGGTCCAAGAATTTGTATTTCTCTCAAGTTCCCAGGTGATGCTGACGCTCTTGGTTCATGGACCATCCTTGGAATAACACTGGTCAGTTGGGTTCTGAGGGTTTCATTTCTTTCCCCTATTCCTATATTTCAGAACAACCCCATGAAGTGGATCCACCGAAGAAAGAGTGAGTTAACCATACACACATAATTGCATGTGCAAATGTGTGTGTGTTTTCTTTGTTTTAATTTTCATAAATAATATCATTCTCTATAATTCTTACCTCAACTTGCTTTCTTTTACTTAATATTTTGTTTTGAGGATTCATGTCAAGTGCTAGCTACATCTAGTTTACTCATTTTCACTCTGTCATGGGATGTGTCGTATGACTCTATCAAAACTTTAACTTTTCTCTTAGTGAAGGGTCTTTCCATTTTTTTTTAAATAACTACAAACACTACTGTAATCAATGTACCTATACATGTCTTCTTGTACATATGGGTCAGAGATTTTATGAAGGGAATTGTTAGGTCACATAGGTCACATAGGATATGTGAATCTTTCATGGCACTAAATGAGTTAGATAGATTGGGTGAATGGTGTCAGTTAATTGCATCCCTTTCTCCACACTGCTTCCTATAATAGTGCAACCTTGAGCTTGGGTTTGTGATTTGCTTTGGTCAATTGGATGGTAGCAAATGTGATGCAAACAGGCTTAATAAGTGATTGTGTGTTTCTGCTTGCATCCTTGCGTGATTAAACATGTCACACTTGCTTTTCTGAGACTGCCAGGAGATTGTCCCTAGTCTGCTGAAGGAATATAACAGACACATATATTAAAGAAAAATGAAGAAGAGCCCAGGCATCTCATTGGCCATCTTAGACCAGCCTTCAGCCAAAATCAACAATGCGACTTGTCTACACTTGTTTAATGTATCTAGCTGACCTACAGCTGACCACAGATGCATGAGTGGGCCCACCAACAGTAATAAATGGTTCTTGTTTTAAGACATGCTGAAATAAGCTCTGAAATGGCTTGATATGCAGTATTATTGTTGTACAACATAACAGATACACTTGATATTGCTAAATATTTTCCCAAAGTAGTTGAACCAATTTACATTCCCATCAATGATAGTTTCCCACATCTTCCTAACACTTGATATTAAAGACTTAAATGCTTTTGCCAATAAGACGATTATGTAACTATACCTTGCTAAGAGTTTACCTCCATAATTACTAGTGGGCATGACCGTATTTTCACATGCTTTTTGGCCATCCATTCCTTTGCATGTTGTACATTTCATTACCTCCGCATGAATTAACAAGAGTTGAAACCATTTTAAGATTTTTAAAAATTAGACTTTCTGAGGGTGCCTGAGTAGCTCAGTCAGTTAAGCATCCGACTCTTGATTTCAGCTCAGGTCATGATCTCACGGTTTGTGAGTTTGAGCGCCTCATAGCACTCTGCACTGTCAGTTTGGGATTTCCTCTCCTCTCTGCCCCTCCCCTGATCACATTCTCTCTCTCTCTCTCTCTCTCTCTCTCTCTAAATTAAAATAGACATTGAAAGAAATCAGACTTTCTGAAAAACAGAATAAAACTTGACTAAATTGGGGTGACTCCAAAAGTTAATTAATTAATTAATTAATTAAAATAAAATGGCAGTGCCCCCTTCAGAATTAGACTTTCAGATAAAATTAGGGGAATATGATCAATGGGAATCATTCTCCCAAAGACTCATTGGATTATCAATTATTCTGACTAGGGTGTGTGTGTGTGTGTGTGTGCGTATGTGTGTGTGTAACACAGATGTCATTATAATATCCAACTTAAGTGTAGGGTAACATTGCTGGATTTGCCATAAAGAATACTAGCAACAACTGCATGAATTTGCAATTTGTGATTGCATGAATTTGGGCTGCCAAAGCAGTGCTGACTTGCTAAAGTCAGTGGGTGAATCTCACTCACACAAGACATAGGACAAGATCAGGGCTCCTGGCTAGCAAAAGTGAACAGCTACCCTCAGGCTTGAGCAGCACTCAGCCATTTGTATTCTGATCCTGGGACCTCTGGAGGTATATAGCACCTGAAGGCAATGGGTGTGGCAGAGTCCTTCTTTTACCCTGTGAACTCCCTGCAGCTGGTCCCCAGCATAGTCCCACCACCCCTCCTCATGCCTTGTGTCAGGAAGTTCTCCAAAGTTGACCATGCCTATCTCCTCCAAAGGATTTGGTGACCATTAGCCCCCAGGGCCAATGGACTCTTCAATACATGTGGTGGAACGATGCTTTCCTAAATAAATCTTAAACCATGTCTCATAAGGGATGAATATCCCTTGCTCTTATGAAACCATTCCACCTATCCCTCTCTCTCCCCTTCTCTTCTTAACCACATCTCTTTCTATTTCCAGTTTCAACAAACATTCATTACATATCTACATGTGCCAGCATGGCAGTGTAGAGACTAGCCACGCTGCTACTCTCTTGCCTAGCACAGAAGAAAGGCATTTAAAAGGTAATTACAGTTCTCCCAGGGATTACATTAGCCATCTATTATTAGCCCATACCTGAAGTCACAGCTATAGTTCAATGCTTTTGCATTGAGTGCCTTAGAACTTGAAGTACAACCCATATATTTAAGCTGCTATTTTTAAGTTAAGATTGATTCCTGTCCTTAGTCTATAGCCAGAGCCCCATTCTCATTTTCTCCATAGTAAAGAAGAACACACACACACATAAAAAAGAATAAATTTAATTATGAATCTGAACATAGTGTCACATTCATTTCAATCTTGTGGAAAACCTGGTTAAACCTCCCAGAGGATCCCTCTCTGTGTCACAACATCATCTTCCTTGTGACAGATTTCACATTTCTTTTATATCATGGGGTAATGACTAAATTGCTGCTCAGGGAAATGGCATTTGGCTAAAGGAAAAAAAAATATTGGTGCAGGGGGAGAGATTTGTGCAGTCTCAATGCCTAGGCCAATGTCTGATCTGAAGAACAGAATACAAATTATGTAATGAATCAATATATTCCCCATACCACCACAGAAAAGAAAGAGCCTGGGCTAATCCCAAATAAGATACATTGTAGAACAGAATATGACATCAACTCATGGAAATTTTCTACTATATGTGTCCCATGCAAAAAAAGAAAAAGGGGTAAGTGCCTTTTATGCCAAACATATATCAGATAATGACATATAATGAAATGCACACATCTTCTGAGGGAAAAAGAGAAGCTATTATATTCCATTGAGAAACATAATGTATCAAGGAACTAAAAGCTCCCTTCAATACCATAATTTTCTCCAAAATATTTCTGGAAGCATTTCACCACTTTAAAATATACCCATTAAGACCAAAGCTATCTACAATAATTTGGAAAACTATAGATTGAACTTCAGTATAATCCCTCATATATATTCCCTTGCATACTGATAGGGTGAGAAAGAAAGCAAATTCTGTGTTCCATAATGCATACTGCCAGAACTTCCAAACAGTTCCAATTTCTCTACAGATACTTTGTGATGAGTTTTTTTTTTACATCCATCCACTCATTACTATTCAACAAAAATACATTAAATACCTACTGTGTGCCAAGTCTTCTTCCATGATTAAAAACAAAAATGCTAAAAAGAAAGATTAAATCTCAGGCCTCCTGGGACTTATGTTGGGCAGAGAGATATTAAACTTTGAAACAAGTACATCTGGGGAGTAATAAGAGTACAAAAGAAAATAATGGAGGGCAATGAGATAGAGAACATTGGGAAGAGTTGGGACCTACATTAGATAGGGTGGTCATAGAAGGCCTCTTTGAGGGCATACAAAGGCATGAAGGATGAAGGAGGCAGCCATGTGTAGATACAGGGGAGGAGCGTCACACAGACATAGAAGACCAAGATGGTTGTGGAAGGTTTGTGAAGCTACACTGCTTCCATAACCTTATCTCTGTAGTGCACATTATTGGTAATCTGCCCAGATGCCAACACCAGTTTCCTGCATGCTTTACGTCTAATATTGTGTACCTGCAGCTTTGTTCAGAGGCCTTCTCTTGGGCAACTTTTGAGCCACTTTAAACAAAAAAATCAAAAGTCTGTGTTTCCTGAGCGGAGCTGAAGAAGGATACAGGCATGAAAGCTTAGTTCTGTGGCCCTGAGTGAGGGATGGGAAGTCTCTGCAGTGTAATTTTCACCCCTGAGACCCTCATGGGATCTGGCTGAGGCTGAACCTTTGCCTTGAAATCACATCCTTGCTTGGCTTTCTCTTCTTCCTTGACCTGCTTCTTCTGTACCCTCATTGGTTTCTCCTGGGAACACATTTTAAATGAATCACTTTCATTCCAATTCTCATTGTAGGATCTGCTTCAACCTCCATGCCAACATGAATGACTGAAAATATGTCATGGTGCATGATTTGAATTATCCTAGTATTTCTGATAATTGTGGAGTTTGGGGAAGAAACTTTGTTGGTAATGATGATGATGGGTTCTGGTTCCAGCTTTTCTAGCATGTAATTTTGTGAACCTAGGCAAAGTCACAGCTGTGGACTTCAGTGCTTCATCTGCAAACTGGAGTGTGGGGGGATTGATGACCTCCAGGGAATGTTTCCTAGTTTTCCTATTAGAAAATAATAGGCTTGGGGCACTTGGGTGACTCAGTCTGTTAAGTGTCTGATTCTTAATTTTGGCTCAGGTCATCAGCTCAGAGTTCATGAGCTTGAGCCCCACATAGGGCTCTGTACTGACAATGTGGAGCCTACTTGGGATTCTCTCTCTCCCTCTCTCTCTGCTGATCCCCTGTTCTATCTATCTATCTATCTATCAAGAAACAAACTTAAAATCATATGCTATGTATACACATGGGTAAAGATGATATATTGATACACAGTCACATATGCTGCACACATCTAGAGAGATAATGGTGTTACACCCAACAGGATATGGAGAGATCAGTGAGTGAGTGTTCCAGTAAGTCAGTAAGTGATCTTTACTCGGTTACTGCTATGAGAGGTAATGAGGAGCAGTTGGTTAAGGCCAAGAACAATGATCAAAGGAGGTCAGGAGGGTTTTGGTGTAATTGTGCTTTTACCTTAGACCTAAGTAAGATTGAAAGATGGGCAACCTACTCAATGAAAGGAAAGAAAAAGGAGCCAAATAAGAACACACGTAAGAAATGTCTGCACTCTCAGGGGGAAAGTGGAAACTGATAAGAATCATGACAAAACCTGCCAAATCATGATTGCTCCCGAGTCACTGGACCTGGACATGTCCTCTAATTCCTGCTCATTGTGGCTAAAAAGTAACCTCCAAATCTTACCAAAGGAGGGGGGGAATAATAGAGAACAAGCAAAGAGAAGCTCAACTTTACATCATGCAAAGGAAAAAGGTGTTCAGAATGCATTATTTAACATTACCTTAACAACCATTGTGGTAGAAAAAATAGATCTAAAATTAGCTGTGTGATGTCACTGACACTACTGTGTCTCAGATTTCCTGCTCTGTAAAATGGAGAAAATGCCTGCACTTCAAAGGGGCATTTTGAGGTTATAGAGCAGAGAAATAGTTGACATGGGAGGCACCACAGCTTGTAATGGATGCTTCAGAATTAGATGCGTCTGAGTCCTCGCTACCCCTCACCCAATCCCTTGATAGCTGTGTGATCTCAGACAAGTCACCTAACTTCAAGTCTATAATATGTGACCATCATTGTACACACTTTATGGAATTGCTAAATGTGAGGCACTTTTGCCTGTCTCATAATATGATCTGCCCTCTGGTCACATTTGCTAAGTAAAGTTTTTCTGGAATACATAAGTGATGTCAATAAGCACCATATCCAGTGCTCACTCAGCTCTTTCCACCCCAACTATACTTTCTCTGTTATTTTTTTCTTTTTTCAAGTTTATTTATTTATTTTGAGAGAGACAGAGCCCGCACGAGTGGAGAGGGCCAGAGAGAGGGAGACGGAGAATCCTAAGCAGGCTCCACACTGTCAGCACAGAGCCTGATGTGGGGCTTGAACCCATGAAACCATGAGATCATGACCTGAGTCGAAGCCAAGACTCGGATGCTTAACCGACTGAACAACCCAGACACCCCTACTTTCTCTGTCCTCGTCCCATGACTGACTCTGTCCTTACTACTCAGTGGTAATCCCACCTCCTTGATAAAATACCAATTATTGACATGTTTTTCTAGTTTATCCTTTATACATTTCCTCAGAGCACAGATTCTGGCATTCACTCCTAACTCAATACATGGTAACCATAGATATGAGAGACCCCACATTCCACTAGTCTGTAGTCTCTGGATGCCATTAGCCAGGGATATCAACATTGGAGAAGAGTGCCTGACATCAATCCCCCAGCTCCTGGCTTTACTTCCCTTCCAGTGAAAATCACAACATTCTCAACTTATCCTGTGTTTCCTGCAATCTTTTCTACACAATCTGATCTTTTAAGGGGAAAAAAATATATCACGTCTTTACATCCCCAGGCACTTTATGTCCTCAGCTAAAATTAGTATAGTTGCTGCTCTACTATTTTAGGAAATGCAGGACACCCCTTGCTCCTCAGACCCACCAGCTTAACCAGTTGAGTAGCAATTACTCAATATGTAGTATGTAGGTTAGGCAGCAAACCCTACAACACCAGGCTGCTCTTTCTACCTCAGTTTACCAACATAGCAAGAGTGTGATCAGGTGGGCACAAGAGCTGTTAGAATGGACAAATGTAAAGATGTAAGTGAAAGAATGAAAACCCCAGAAAGATAATGTTTTAGGCCAGTTTCCCTAGAAGCAGAATCTGAGATGGAGATCCTTGACAAGTGATGGAGTGTTCTCGGGAGACACCTGTCAGGGAGCGAGAAAAGCAGGGTAGTACAAAGAGAGAAGGTAAGCAAATATAAAGCTTCCGGTGAAGTCTAGTCTCAGTTTGACCCCCCAGGGAGTTGGAAGATGTGAATGGCACCGGGATCAGTCTGTCATTGTCTGAAGGCTGCCTCAATAAAGGGCACAACCTACATGCGTTTCTGGATGGTATGGCTCCTGGAAGCCTACAGCAATCCTCTCAGGAGAAGGGGGCTGCTGTGAGCCAGTAACAGCCAATACTCATGGCAGGGATGATTTAGGGATGATATCTGTTACATCGGTTAAAATCTCCAGCACTAATATCAGTCCATAGGTGAAATACTCAATGTTAGGTAATCAATGACTAAACTAAATATGAAACAAAATAGCAATGTATTTGAGATGGAAAGAATGGGAAGAGGAAATAGTTATTATTCTCCAAGCAGGGACATCTGAGTTAATAGAACATGGAGTTTATTTCAAGAAAATGGAAAATCAAGTCTCAAGATTCTGTCTGATTTTACCTTCATGTCTGTCAGCAGCAGGTTAACGTGTGTGTGAGGAAGAAAAGTGTTGGACTTAATATAAAAATTAAAAAAAGAGAGAGAGAGGGAAGTTCTAATCACAGCCTGGTCACTTACTAATTTGTATGTCTATAAATCAACATCAAATGAAGAGTCTCAGGTAGTTAAATTCCATTATGGGAATTATAATAACTAAGATGCCTAAATCATGGGGTTTATCTGAGGCTCAAGTGAGTTAATGCACTGGGAAGGAAACCTGTGTCTTTTCAATGCAAGTGAAAGACCCCAAGTCCACGGGCCCAGGGTAAAAATGATGTATAGGGCCAGGGATCAGGTGGCCACATGGAGTGGCATGACAGTTCCCTGCCACCATCTCTCATGTCTCTTTCTATTCCAGTGTCAACTTCATTCTCATGGATTGGGCTGCCTTTCTCATGAGACTGGATACATGACAGTGAACAGCCTTAAGCTTTATCATATGAGAGGGAGGAACCTTCTTCCCTGGTTCTTACTAGAAAAAAAATTGCTCTCTTGATTGCACTGATTGTAACCCCTGTGAAAGAGATGTCAGTAGGGCACAGTGTTTGGCAGCCACTCTCTGACCTGTGAAATTGGGGAAGCAATAGTTTCCCAAAGCAAAGGCTGGCCCCAGGAGCAAAGATTTGGGGGTGGGGAGAGAAAAGATGGCTATCCACGGGGATGCTAGATGTGGTGTCAGAAGATTGAAGCTCAAGTGTCTTTTTTTTTTTTTAATGTATCCTGTCCTTGAGTACATCAATAAATCTCTCTGAACATCTTCTTCATCTACAAAATGGGAACACTAAAATATATTTCACCAGGATGTTTGAGGATTAAAATAGATAATTTATGGGTAAGGACGCTTTGAAAAATGTAACGTGCTTTCAAAATTTATATTAAGGTGTTATTATGAATTATTGTGCATTAAATACACAGCACTTCTCAGGCATATATGCATTTTCGATTAGTTTTTTAAATGAAAAACAAAAAAAGAGAGAGAGAGGGAAAGAGAAAATGTTTTAATGCCTACCTTCTCTCAGTTTGCAGCTGAATCCACCACATGGCAAGAAAACAGACAAGAGGTCCAGGAAAACAGCCTTAGCTGAAGGTGGCGCTACCTTCAGTCAGTTCTCCCTTCAGAACAGTTATTCCCAGTAGGGAGTGACACGGGGTACCGTTTAGAGAGGTGTCAGTTCTACAGAGGTTCCTCCTTTCATTCTGAGAAATCGAAAGTGATCCCAGCAGAAAGCATTTGCGGCTGTGTTGGGAAATGAGCTAGTCACGCCTCGGCAATTTATGGCCAATTTTCCATTAATAAGAGAGAATGGAGTGTGGTTCAATCACTTTACAATCTAAACATTTGTTCTTAAGAATGGGGGAGACAGAATACAATGGTTTTGTTCTGTTTCTGAAAGAGCATTAATTCAATATTGTGTATCTTTGAAGAAAAACATTTAGATGGCTTTAAGTGATGGGAAGGTAAGTTTTACAGGAAAATACTTATAACAACATGCACTAGAAATACTGCCTAGAGTTCACCGGTGAAAGAAGGGCCTGAGGCCATGACCATGGTACAGGTAAGAGGAAGAGTAGAGTAAAAGAGAGAGAGAGAATTGGAAGTGGGACTGGAAGTTTCAAAGCATAAAACCAAGACAGGAGTCTCAATTAAGTGATGGATTTCTATAGTCAGGGGCCTAGAACCACAGGCACATTGAAGGCTGGGTGAAGCAGAGGCAAGAATCAGGGTGGGAAACAGATACTGGGACACAGATGAGGCTGTAGGCCCAGAACAGCCAGGTGGTAATGTTCAAGGCAAACTGACAGTCATAGAGAATTATTAATTCAGGGAGGAGGCTTGCGATAAGACACCAAACTCTTACCCCAGCCAGAAGCTTGTAACATATTCCCCAAAATGTGTCTTCCTAGGGTTTGCAACAAGAAAAGCGAAATGTTGGCTGGCACCATGTGTGTAGAAAATGAAGATGGAAATTGCTTACAGGTCTGAAGAGGCAGAGACCAAAGGAGGTTTCCTAGAATAGTGGAAGGTTTCTTCTGTAGCATTCAATCCACTGGACATATCCATACCCTCAGTTCTCTCGACACAGCATATCACCAGGTGCTTCTTAATGTAGGTTCCCTCCAAAGAACACCTGGAGTTGAGAATTTGGGTGCAAATTTGGGAGGTGATATGGGGAAGACCCCTGAAGGAACAGAAGCCAATAAAGGGGATATCAATGAGCAGGTGATCTCCATCTGCACCTGGGGACAGAGTAGAATCTGTCTCAGAACCCACCAAAGCACAAGACAGCCAGAGTGTTCATCCATCAATTTCTATCTATCATGAATCACATTCATTGAGGGTGGCTCCTTGAGATGCTAGCTCCCCAGCACTTCCAGACTCTCCTTAGTCACTAGAGGGAGGAAGTCCCCAAAGCTACAGGTGACATCCAAAGTGGGTCAAGGCACCAAAGAAGGGGACAGCCAACACCTGCCACAGAGCCCTGAACATCCACACCCTTCACTCAAAGACTTCTCCCTACTAAACCATTGCCCTTCTACTCTGACTTGAAAACTTACCAGTGCTTTCCAAGAGTCAGCTGAGTTTATTACCAAAGATTTTAGAGTTCTAATTGTATTGTTTTATGTAAGCAAATTAATTTTACGTAAATTAAGTGTATAGAATCCATGAAATATGAGTGCACAAGAAGAGATGTTTTCATGAAAAATCAGTTGAGTTCTTCAGAATAGTTTGATGCAAGCAAGCCAATAAAAATTTATACAAACTGTTGAATTAGGTGGGGCTGAGAAATCTGAGAAGGGCTCAGGGAGCGATTATAACAATCGAGGAAGATTATTCAATCAGATTGCTTTGCAAGTCACTTCAATTCTCGCTTGAATGTAAAGAAACCAAAGTTGAGGATCTTAGGGGATGCATTAAGAGCGTGATTTATGATCAGAGACCACACATCATGCCAATTAAGAGAAAAGGCCTTAGCTTTACATCAAAGATTGGCAAATGAATGTCAACTTATATGTTTTAAGTTAAAATAAAAATGTTTAAGGCCTGTATGAATCATTTTTTATGACCCCTTGCTTTCAGTAATTTTTTTCCCAATTAATCAACCAATTGCTAGCCTTGAGAGTGTTGCATGAGAGGTACCTCAGCAGCACTCCCAGCAAAATGCTCTGAGACCACGGATCTTTCCCTCGTACAAAGTCAGCTGCCAAGAGTGTTTTATTTTAAGCATCCCACGAAAATTGAAATACAAGGAACAAGTGCTTCCTCAGGGGAAGAGAGGGGATTAAGGGTCAAAAAGGTTAAGATTTCACTCTGGGAGCTATTTGGCCCAATCATAAAGAATCACAGGAGAGAAAAGCTAATGAAATGAAGTAAAGACGGGATGGTGAATACCCGGGCTTAGCGGCTTCACCCATATCTCAGTTAGCCTTGCAAAGTTACAAGAGGCACAGCAGGACAGTTTCGAGGATAGAAAAGGGAAGACCCAACAAACAAACTTGTAACTAATCTTCAGAATAAGAAAGGTGCCAAATTCTTAAAGCCACACAATGTAGATGCTGAGACTCTGGAGATTGCCTGGAGTCCCCCCTTCTTCCAATCATTTAACACCAAAATCAATTTGTGTCATGCTTTGGCTACCTGAATGCTTGTCAGTTTAGAGAAATTCATTGTGTGGCTCTTCAGGTTGGCAAGATTGAGAATCACTGAGGTTTGCTACAAGGTTTTATAACTCAGAACAAGTACCTGGCTTACCACAGATATGTTCTTATTACCCTGGAAAAGCAACATCAGAATAAACCTAATGGGTTTGTTTTTCATAATGATTCAAATTTTCAGGACACCAAGGTAACCACAGCATGACCTCTCTTCCTCCTCAGCCCTGGGGAGCTTTCACTGGTAATGGGTCTGCATTCATAGGATGGATGAGATAGGCTTAGGTCTGCTTAAGAGAAAGATCCTGGAGTCCTGGTGTGGTGGGCAGAATAATGGCCTCTCAAAGATGCCCACATTCAAATACCCAGAACCTGTGAATATGTTACGTTACCTGACAAGGGAGAAGTAAGGTTGCAGATGGAATTAAGGTTGTTAATCAACCAACCTTAAACTAAGACTAGCCTGGATTGTCTAGGTGGGCCCAATATAATCACAAGGGAGGGAAAAGTGTAAGAGTCAGAGTATTTCAATGTGAGAAAGCCTGGACTAGCCACTCTGGCTTTGAAAATAGAAGGGATATGAAGAATACATGTGGCCTCTAGAAGCTGGAAAAAAGCAAGGAAATACATTCTCCACTAGAGTCCCTAGAAAGGAACCCAGCCCTGCCAACACACTGGTTTGGGTCCAGTGAGACCCATCTCAGACTTCTGATTCTCAGGCTGTGAGACAATAAATTTGAGTTGGTTTAAAACCACTAAGTTTGTTGTAATTTGGCACAGTAACAATAGGCAATGAATACATCTGGGTACCTGCTGCTTGGTTTCAAAGGAGGTGTAAGGGCTCTGAGTAGGCACACTCCTTAACCCTGTAGACCCCTGTCCTTGGGGGAAAGTGTGGCTAGAAATGAGCTAAAGGAGATCCTTCAGAGGGCAAGGGCTTGAATGCTTGGGTCAAAAGGAGGTAGGTGCTTCAATGTAACAGGAAAATGATGCAAGCAAAGAAGAAAGCCTTACTGAACAATGACAATGGGGGGACCTGAATTTACCAGGCAACTTGGAGGGATGAGGTAGACCAGTTTACCGGAAGGGGACAAGCCCTCATGCTATATCCCCTTTCAGACTAGTGTTTGGCCTCTGGGTTAGAAAGGGTCACATTCTGCTTTGCATAATGGAAGGAGGGAAGAAGGGGATTCTGAGCAGAAAAATGAGGACAGAACAGAGGAAGTGGAGAAAGAAGGAACTGAGCCAAGGAAATGGTGTGAAGACCACTCCCCACAATCTCCAAAGCCTGGTTAAATTATACTTACTAAATACTTTGTTTGGATAGATTTCTTATGGAAACTGGCCAAGCAATGGAGCTTTGTGCCTGCAACAACATGGGCTACAATGGATGCCAAAGCAGATCACACAAAGCCTCTCAGGAGCCAGGCTCTCATGCTCTTAGCTTTCAACATTGTCAGCTGCTATTGGTGCAGAACTGAGCCTTTCCCTGAGAAATGTCCTTGCCAAGGTCACATCCCACCCAGGGAACAGCCTGCATGCAATGAATGCCATTCAGAGTATGAAGGCTCAAACGCAATTTGAGACACAGGGCTACCCCAGCTCCAGAGCACCCCTTAGGTCAGATGAATATTCTATGACAACTAAATCACAGCTAAATTCTCCCCGGGGTCCAACCTGCCTCTTTCACCCTCCCACCTGGGATCCCAAGAGAACTTCCCAAAAGAATTCCTACATGGAATTCTCGGAGTCTCAAAATCAGCTTCCTTCAGAAATTGATCTATGATAGGGGTGAAAAAGACAGAAAAATGACCTCTAGGGCCATGGAATTAGAAGAAAATTGGGGAGGGGCACCTGGGTGGCTCACTCCATTGAGTGTGCAACTCTTGATTTTTGCTCAAGTCATGATCCCAGGGTCATGGGATTGAGCCTCACATCAGGCTCTGCCCTGAGTGTGGAGCCTGCTTAAGATTCTCTCTCTCTTTCCCACTGCCTCTTGCCCCTACTATCTCTGTCTCTGTCTGTGTCTCTGTCTCTGTCTCTCTCAAATAGAAGAAGGAGGAGGAGAAGAAGGAGAAGAAGAAGAAGAAGCAGAAGTAGAAAGTTGGGGGAGAATGGCTCTCCGTTAGAGTGAAGTCTGGATTGTAACATACAGCAGAATTGCAGTAAGTTAGATCCTTAAGGACCAGAACACCTTCCAGCCTCTCACCAGGAGCCACAAATGCCTTGTAAATCCATATGTGGCCTACCCAGGCTGCACAGGAAAGGGCATTAGGGAATTTTCATCCTCAGGTCACCCAATAATTTCCAGGTCCTCTACATTTCTGTGTGCTTGACTAATGAGTTGCCTTTTAGGTTTTAATTAAAAAGCAAAATGTCTAGAAACTGGAAGGCAGGGCAAGATATGGTTAAAGAGGCTGAGGAGTGACCACATATCGACAATTTGCCTGTACTGTCTACATTCGTTCAGAACATAAAACCCTACACGAATGTCCTAAGAATGGGCCAGGTTGCCTGGATAATCAGTCTAACTTGGCTTGGCATTTGTGAAGAATGAAGAAAAGCCTTAACAATTCAGAACACTTGACCCATTCGTTGCAATAGCAGGAATGGCAGGAATAGCAGTATATACTTGAGAGTAACCATCAGTTTATTTCTGAAGGCATGAGCAAACCATTATTTATAATGCTCAACTTAGGAAATCAGAAATTTCAGTGATCACAGAAAAACATGCACAATTTTTGCAACTTCTGACATATCCATGTGACAGAGTTGTGCCTCCAATAAGAAATCCTGTTTTTAAAGGACTTGGAGTGGTATAAGGAATATGATACTAAGCAAAAACAGGAATAAAATTATTTATACAGTCTGGTCTTTACCATGTAAAAATATATGAATATGCATTATTAAGTTTTGGTTTTTCAGTGGGAGAACTAAAAGCATGCAAATGACTCTTTTAAAAAGGCAGCCTCTTTTTACAATAAATGTTAACATTTTAAAGTAATTTTAAAGGCCAATTTCTTATATCCTTCAATTCCCTGAAAGAACATTGTTCATATTTTAAATAGTTCAGTTGCAAGATATGAATCAATACATGAAGAACTATTTAACGTTGCTGTTTTGATCCCAATGGTGTCCTAACAGAGGCATCAAGAGTGTAGCTCTTATAATAAACACAAATTGAGACTCTTTAAGTGGTTAAGTCTCACTCTGGAAAATACTGTAGAGTTGGAGACACGTGATATAGCAGAACTAGTGACAGAACCATCAGTCTAAGGTTGAGAACAGTGGCTTTCCATGTCTGGTCCCTGCACCAGCAGTGTCCACATTACTTGGGAACATGTTATCTTGTTAAAAATTCAGAATCTCAGGTCCCATCCCAGCTCTACTGAATCAGAAACTCTGGGGCAGGACACAGTAATCTTTTACAAGCCCTCTGGGGGAATATTGTAGAGGCTAATGTTAGAGAATCACTGCTCTACATCAATGATCCTTTCTTGAAATCCATGAACTGGGGGGCATGTGGGGGGAGTGTGTATGTGACCTCATGCCCCTACATTTTCCAAGGGAGTTGATATAAAGCTCTCATTAGATTCTCAGAAGAATTTGTGATCCAGAAAATGAATATATATATATATATATATATATATATATATATATATATATATATATATATCACAGGTACAATAATAGCACCAGGAAAAACAAGAACATAACGGTTCTGAGCAATCAGTAACCTCTCTGTCTCAAGGTCCTCAGTGACTTTATGTGGTTAACATGATAGATTTTGATGCCTCACTATAAAGCCCGTGGTGACTGACTGCATTAAAGTCCCCGATTATTGGCCTCCCCGCACCCTGCAAATGGATGACCTGTAAAAGAGTGGTCTCTACTTTTTTGGTATGCCCAGCATTTCCCTCCCCTTTCTAGTGAGACCACCTCCCAATGTGGGGGACAGGCCCACCCTCCATTCCGTGTGATACTAAGTAAGGGATCTGTTCATCACTGCATCCCATCTCCATGGCCACAGGAATGAATACATGGTTTCCAAAAATAGCACCCATCAGTCTGGTTAAACTGATTAGCCAAGAAATGTTCACTTGACCCAAAATGGGCCAAAGGAGTCCTTTCCTGGGATTTTATATGCATATACTTAGAGACAAGAAGTGGCCCTTTTTCTCTGAAGTTTCTAAGCTAAATGGACATGAGCCTGTACCTGAGTGTAATGCACCTACACATAGAGGAAACCATATGTGTCAGGAGAATGAACGCACTAGGAATCATAAGAAAGAGAGACAGAGAGAGCTAGCAGATTATTCACATCCTGGGCGAGAAAGAAAGAGAGAGAGAAGGTGGCAGAGGACTTTTTTAAAAATTAATTTTATTTAGTTTACTTTTATTATAGTGGAGAGTTCTGTGAGTTGGCAAGTGTATGCAGTTCTATGTGTCCATTGCAGTCAGTACGTGGAATAGTTCACCACCTAAAAAACTTCCTATGTGTCTGTCTGCAGTCATCACTCCTCCTACATCCTGGCAGCCATGGATGTTCCTTTGGCCCTGTAGTTTGCCCTTTGCAAAACTGTCATATAAATGGAATCATATAGTATGTGGTACTTGGGGTCTCATTTCCTTCACTTAGTACAATGCATTTGAGATTTTTCCATTCAAGTGTCCATACAAATACTGACACTAATCTTATCAGTAGTCAGTTCATTTCTATTGCTGACTAGTATTCCATTGCATGGATAAACCTTTCCCCATTTGAGAAACATTTGTTTCCAGTTTGGGGCAATTATGAAAAAGCTTCTAAAAATGTCTGCATACATAGGATTTCATCCAGTTTGGGTAAATATTTAGGAGTTGGATTTCTTGTTCATATGGTAAAGATATATTTAACTGCATAAGAAACTGTAAAGCTGTTTTCCAAAATGGCCGTACCATTTTGCATCTCTCCCTGCAGTGCATGAGAATCTCTGTTGGGTCTATCCAGAAGTTCTTAAGGCCAGTCCTTCCCCTTGATTTCCTATGTGAGTGAACTAATAAATTCCTAACTTGAGTTCACTTTCTATCACTTCCAGCCACAAAGTCTTGACTAACATAAGAAGTTTCTAATTAATATGGCCAGCAACCCTTGTATATTTTATTATTCCTCTGAATTCACCCTATCATTCCTAGAGATACTTATTAGGTATCTACATGAAAAATACCATTCTAGGAATTACAAAAGGATATAATTTTTAACATTAATTTTTTTTTTCCTCAAGGGATTCTAGAACCTGTTGATATCATCAGCCAGGACAAAGTCTCTCTCAGTGGCTTGGATGGAGAACTCCAGCAACATCATGGCTCCCTTGTCCTAACACCCACAATATGATCTAGCCTACTGTTAGGAGTCTGAGAAGGAAACATAAAACCATACTACAAAGATGCATTATTAATTAATGTTTGCTTACAGTGATAGGGACCATTTCCATGGCTGTATCAGAAGTTGTCTTATCATATATTATGTGGGAATGTTCTTTGTTATGTCATATATTACGTGAGAATATTCTTTGGGAACACCAGAGATTTTCAGGGAAAGATATTTTTGCCTAGACAATTCCCATCAGCTCAATGAGGTTGAGTATCATCTTACAAGAAACAGTTTCCCAGTAAATACTCAGAGGTCATGCCATAAATAAGACCCCCTTGCCCTTAGGGAAAAGTGGGCAAAAGATAAGTCTATCTGAGACCTTGAGCCAGGGAATTTGTTATTAGCAGAACCAAGAGAATAACAGTTTAACAAATTTTCATTCATATCACATCTTGATACAAAGCTCCTAGATAATGCATTGAGGAGTAGCTGTGCCCTTTCTTAGGAAGTAAAATGTCCAGTTACTTCTAAATCTCTCCTGCATCTTCAGCAAACACAGGGTGGGGGAAATGGACTACATTTTCTTCCTCCTTCTTTCATTCCCAAGAACAGCCTGTAGAACTTTTATGTGGGGCTACTAGTAGGTTCTGTCAAAAATATGGCATGAAAAAGTGACATATCAGATAAAGGGTTAGCATCCAAAATCTGTAAAGAACTTACAAACTCAACATCCAAAAAACAAATAATTCAGTGAAGAAATGAGCAAAAGACATGAATAGACACTTTTCCAAAGAAGACATCAGATGGCTAATGGACACATGAAAAGATGCTCAACATCATTCATCATCAGGGAAACACAAATTTGAATGACAATGAGATACCACTTCACACCTGTCAGAATGGCTAAAATTAACAACTCAGGCAACAACAGATGTTGGCAAGGATGCAGAGAGAGAGAATCTCTTTTGCACTGCTGGGGGGAATGCAAGCTGGTGCAGCCACTCTGGAAAACAGTGGGGAGTTTCCTCAAAAAGTTAAAAATAGAAATACCCTATGACCTAGCAACTGAACTATTAGGTATTTATCCAAGGAATACAGCTGTGCTGTTTTGAATGGGCACATGCACCCCAAAGTTTGTACCAATGCTATCGACATTAGTCAAAGTATTGAAAGAGCCCAAATGTCCATTGACAGATGAATGGATAAAGAAGATGTGGTATATGTATATACAATGGAGTATTACCCAGCAATCAAAAAGAATAAAATCTTGCCATTTGCAACAATGTGGATGGAACTAGAAGGTATTATGCTAAGAAAAATAAGTTAGTCAGAGAAAGACAAATATCATAAGACTTCACTCATATGAGGAATTTAAGAAACAAAACAGATGAACATAAGGGAAGGGAGGCAAAAAGAATATAAAAACAGGGAGGGTGAAAAAACATAAGAGACTCTTAAACACAGAGAACAAACTGAGGGTTGCTGGAGGGGCTGTCTGTCAGTGGGGTGATGGGCTAAATGGGTAAGGGGCATTAGGGAGGACACTTGTTGGCATGAGCACTGGGTGTTATATGTAGGGGATGAATCACTGGAATCTACTCCTGAAAACATTATTGCACTATATGCTAACTTGGATGTAAATTAAAAATAAATAAATAAATTAATTAATTAATTTTAAAAATATGTCATGAAAGATCTCCACTACATAGAGTCCTCTTTCAATGTCTGTCCAGATTTGAGATTAGTTGGGAACACTTTTTTTCTTATACTATACATGAACTACATAGCTGAACTATTTCCCTGCTACTAAAAATGAAAACTGTTAAGTGTGAGTGCTTTACCTACTGTCCAAATAGGAACAGAGGGTTGGACTAAACCATTGCTCAATGTCCAGTTCAGTGACATTAATCTCTGGAAATGAAGACAAAGCGGAAATAACCAAGAGTGTTCAGTCTGCCCCAGTTAGAATGTAACAGAGAATTGTTCATTTCACACAAATCTATGAAATGGTGAATAACACAGGTTAAATCAGAAAGACTTTCTGAGAATACTAACGAGTGATCCTAACTTTGGGAGAATAAAAAGAAGGCATTGAGAAGTGTGTGTGTGTGTGTGTGTGTGTGTCCTGGTATTTCCTACACATTAAATGAATACGATGAGGACAGCAGGAAAGAATTTATAGCACAAACAGCAAAAACTGATCAGACTAGGAGTATCTACCATGCAAAGGCTATGAAGGAAACAAAGATCAGAACAAAGGTTTTACTCTGGTAGAGCAATAGCGAGATTAGGCTGAGATGAGAAATTTCATCATTAGGCTGAGATGGAAAAATTAAAGTTGGTAGACTTAGGGGGTTGGAAAACAAAAACAAGACCAGAGCACAAACACCAATGACCTCCTTGCACCTCAGAGGTCACACAAAGAACTGTGTTTAAGCCCAGTGGCAGGACAGGCAATTGTCCCACACCCAGGCAATTTGTCCCACACCCAGGCAATTACTCCATTTTGATCTTGTGGCTGGTGATTGCCTAATGAATCCTTACAGATGCAGTGTCTCTCCCCAACCAGAATAAAGATACTCACCTGCTTTAGTAGATATTTTAACATGCAAGACCTCTATATTCCTCAGATTTAGCAATGTTTCAGTCAAAGATATAACCAAAGTGTAAAAACTACAGCTGTGACCATATGCCCAGCATCATATTAGGCAATAAAAGGGGATAAAATATAGGTAGTATATAGTGCCTAATCTCAATGAATGTATAGCTCATTACAGTCAAGCCAAGAAAAAAACTTGTAGCTGGGTGGTATTTGAAAATATTAGCTTACAGTTTTCTCTCGTTTTATGTCCTCCTTTCTCCCATTCAAGCATGTATTCATTTGAAGATATTAAGAGTTGAATATAATTACTTGGAGATCCTCATTTATGGTTTTCTCCAATTTATGTTTCCCCTCCGTTCTTCATTCAAGCACTCCCAGAGTAAGATAGAGAAGGAGGGGAGGCCAGTCCAAGGACATGTTGTCAAGTTGTATATCTCTATCCTGCTAGGGACCTCATGAGACACAGAAACATCTCTGACTGTCCTCAGAAACAGGGAACAGGGGAGTGTTTATCCACCAGCTTCATAGGTTAGTGTGTGTGTGTGTGTGTGTGTGTGTGTGTGTGTGTGTGAGTATGCGCATGTGTGTCTGCATTTGGTGGGGGGGGGGGCACTGTTTTAGGTGAGAAATATAAAAATATTGTTTGAAAGACATCTTGGCTTTTGTTTCCAAAGACCTAAATCTAATGAGGGGGAGGGTGTTGGAAGAAATAAACCGAGTGACCTCAAGAGGCAGGGGGCCTTCCTTTCCTGGTGAGGCAAATGAAAGATACTCTGTAAGATCTGGAGATTAGAGAGGTGAGTGGGTGAGCAAGCATTTGGGAGCTGAAATCTTGATTAGAGTTGGGTGGGGATTTCCTATCAGGTTATCAGGGTGAGTACAGGGGATTCAGATGTTTCTCCAACAACACTGAAGCAAGAGCTCCAAAAATGTTTGGTTTTGGAAGAGATAAGGAGAAGTATAGAGCTAGCCTTGTGGTAGGGTCCCCTCCTTAAGGAGAGAAAAAAAGAGAGAAAAGAAACTTCAAGGTAACCTGGCTATGTACCTATGTGACAACATCCCTCATGACCTTGTAAACTGAGACTACTTAATCAGACTACATGTTTGTGTGTGTTACCACATATGGGAGACAAAGAAATAGAAAATGTATTAAAAAAAAAACTGTCACAGGACATTCGGGGCTCAGCTCTTCAGGTACAAACCCAAATGAGTGGAGTTGGCAGGAATAAGTTTGCTTCCAGGAAAGAAAAGCCTCAGTGTCATGACTCTGTGTGAGAATCCTGCTACAGTCTAACATTTACTCCACCTTCTGGCCCTGAGGTCCAACTGTGGGTTGATGGGTGCTGTTAACACAGCCTCTTACCACCTTCTTACCTTCTGTCTCCCTCTTTCCCAGACCCCACTCCTGTTCCTTGGGATCACTTTCCACAATAAATTCCCTGCACTCAAGCCCTTCCCTTGGGCTCTATCTAGGGAAGAGGACAGGGAAACCCAAGCCAAGACAACAGAAGAGGTGAGTATGACTTGAGAAGCTTTCAGACCCATTTTGAAGACGTTGGTCCCCATTTAAACTGCATCACTACAAATCACTCTTTGCTCCTATTCCAATTGGTTTTGTAAGACTTTATTAATACTGGAAAGTCCCCTCCTGGATGTCACACTCAACTAGCTGCTCTCACTTTCAATCCTTCTGGAACCTCTTTACAATATTTGACAGTGATGACTTGGTAAATGCTTTAAGCTCAGGTCTCCTTAGCTCCCCAGAGTACTGCACTGACCATGTTCTTTCCCTTCCTTTCCAAGCATTCCTCCTCTGGCTCTCTTTCCTGCTCCCATTAGCCTCAAGAACAGGCTCTTGAACCTAATCTGTCTCTATCTCCATCCAGTTCAGTGTCTTGAAACTCACCACTATGTTTTTTCATAGTGGGTTTCAAATTTGGATTTCTCTGAGATTTCTCCTGAATTCCAACCCCATACTTTGAATTCCATTCAGGATGTTATATACAAGCTCAGTATATCCATAACTAAATCAAACATTCCCTCCAAACTGGAAATGCAAACATTTAAAGCAACAACAGAAAAGAATGAATATGAGGAAAACAAGAAAGAAAGAAATTGCACATCTGGAGGTCTCATCTTAGGGAAGGATGAGAAGATAAAATACAAAGAAATAGAAAGAATCAAAAGTAGAATATTCCAGCCTGGTAAACCAGAAGAATGGTGACATTTTGGGAGCAGGCTGGGGGGAGTTGAAAGAAAAGCAATTTTAGGGTGAAAAGAAAGATGAGTTCTGTGTTGATCATATTAGGTGTCTGTCCTGACTTTTCTCCCTGCTATGTTGCATATATATCAGAAGACCTGGGATCCTTTTCCATTTTTCTCACTGATCTTGGTCACATGCTATGTCACCTCTTTGATTTCTACTTTCTTTAGTCTCAAGGGGACTTCTTGAGGAAAATGTCACCAACTTCCAACAGGGTATTTCTTTTAATTTTCTCCTGAAGCCAAACTTGCTACTTTATAAACAAAACAAAACAAAATTATAATACATGCATAGAATCAAAAATAAAAACAATAAGAATTAAAACATACAATGTATAAACATCACCACCAAAACTCCCACTTGGAATCCTACAGCTATCAAATCTTCTAAAACCATTCCTTACTTTCCAGAAATGACTTAAAAGGTTTACTTCATATTATTTTAATACTTGAGATGCACCAGGAAAATACCACTCAACCAAACAACAGAAGGCCTGTGACTGGAAGCAGGTCTACAAATTCATGTGAAGAGAACCAACGCATAGAGCATCTATTTTATTTTATTTTTAAATCCTTCAAGCCCTTCACTCTGTTTTTGAGGTCTGAAAGCAGCCACCTTCCTAATAGCCTGTTTTACTTGTCACTCACCTTTGTGCCATTAGAAACCTGTTAATTGCTGTCTTGGTAACAAAGGAAAACAACAGCATTGTGCTACTAATAAAAGACTGTGTGAATTGCTTCCCCTCGAAAGGCAATGATTTTAATTGACTTTATTTTCTTCCAAAAAGAAACAGAGATTCACAATCATGTGAGGTCTGCCCTCATTAATGGAGATGCACCGCTAATTTAAGATTAAAACTGAAGGCTGGTGAATATCCATCTTTCAGCTCCCGGAGCCTGCAATACACAGAATCTGGTGCGTGAGCTTCTCTTACTTCCCTCCCCACTCAGCTTCCTCCTCCCAGGACGGAATAAAGGCCCTGGGAGAAGGTAAAAAGCTACATGTTATTCTGTAGCTTTATCCTGCCTGCACTTTGGAAAACAGAATTGCAGGCTCTGAACCAACAGGCAATAAGTCACTCAGCCCATTTTCTGAGAATTATGGCTGTGCCGTTACTGTTTGCTTCCCAGTAACTATAATCACGGACAGTAACAAATATGCAGAGACATTTTCTTGTCTGCACCTCAGAAAGCTACCCCTTCATGAATATCTCTTCTTTAGCTATTTTCTAATCCAATTTTTTCATGTCAGAGCTGGGAATTTGTGTGACAGGGTTTCTAGTGCATTTCCATAAGGCTACAATTAGCCACACTCATGCTGATTCTCGGCAGCTTCCAGTTACAGCTTCACAGGTTAAGTCTGTGATGATTAGCTGGATCCTCAGATCTGGGAGTGGCCATATTCATAAGAGCCCCAGATTCTAAAAGAAAGCCAGGGGACAAGTATTAATGGCAGGTGTTATATAGATGCCTGTTCTGACCTGTTGGCAGAATCAGGTGATAAAAATTTCATATACTCAACAAATACTTATTGTGTACCAACTCTGTTTATGGAGCACCTACTATGCTATGTAGGGGGAATGTAGCTGTGAACACCATGCCTAATATTCTTGCTCTCCTGGAAAGTGCATATTTGGCAGGGAGTGACAATTTAATTATGCAATTAAATTCATGCATTCACAGAGAAAGTCTAGATAATTGTCCTATGAAAAAAATCCAAGAGGTGTTGTGACAAACAGTGATTCTGGGGAGAGGAGGCCCAGGAAGGACCTCTTGGAGGAGATGACATTCAAGATGATGTGGTCATTTTAAAATGTGTCCCCCTAATTCTTGGTACTCCTTCCATTGAGAAGTGGAGTCCTTCCATGTCCCTATCCCTTTCCCTTGAATCCAGGCTCTCTGCTGGACAAACAGAATAAAGCACGATGCCAATTCCCCAGCCCTGGTCTTAAGGAGCTGGCAGCTTCTACTTCTGTGTTTGAGGGGGCATGCTTACTCTTGGAACTGGGCCACCATTCTGTGAAAAAGCCTAATCAGCACACAGTGAATGTTCTACCACATAGAGGTCAGCCCCACATTGCAGTCTCCTGCCACATATCACTTCCAAAACCAGAGATGACGTCTATCATTGATCTATAGCCCCTTTCTAACCCAAAATGCCACTTAGCATGACAGTGTAGAAATGTAGCTACTGAGATGTAATTCTAACCTCCCAGGCCATTTGCTATATATGTGGTATCTATAAGTCAAAATATTTATGATCCATATACATGCCTTATTCTTTGCATAGGAAAAGGACACCATAAGACTGCCACCACTGGGATGTAAACTTTAAATGGCAGACAAGTGACAGGTCAACATAAGACATAACTTGGGGTCAGACAAGCACTTGACCAGCCTTTGAATATATGGCACTTCATTGGCTTCTATACACTTTCCCTACATACATCTGTGCTTTGGCCCCCAGATAAGACAAAGGGAAGTCAAAGCCAGATGCCTCTTCTTCTTGGAATGTCAGCGGTTGAATGCTTCATCAGGATTTTAAATGGTGACTCGAGATTCTTTTTCATTTATTCTAGGAGGAGCTGATTAAGTCATTTTATTTCGTGAGCAATGAAGGGTTTAGAGTTGATTTTTCTCCTGGCAACAGTTAATTCTGGTAAAACAACATCATGAAAATATTGATGGAGAACAGCAATATTAATCCATCAGATGTTATTTATTAGCAATGTGTTATGTAACAAATACAAGCCATAAATTTAAGGAAATTCAATGTCATTAATCATTCACCATTTATAAGGAAGGCCCACAGAACTTCATCTGAACATTCTCTTCTCCCAATCTGCTTATTACAAGCTCAACTGTGGCTGCCTTTTCTATCCTGGGACAAATCTCCTTTCCTTCTTGACTTCCGAGTCACTAATCTCCCTTTCTAATTCTGTGAAAAGTAACTATTCTCTCTATCCGTTGTTATGGTTTACCAGCCTAAAGCAAGTTCTGTCTTCCTTTTTGCTGAGAGTAACCTGAATTTTTGTTTTCAGGTAGTAATGTGCCAAACCCCCAGAGGACAAATCTGATTTGGTCTAAGCCAATCAAAGAACACATTCTGCTTCATCTATAATTTGTCTAGAAGTAGATGATGTAACAAGTTTTAGTCAATATGACAGATGGAGCATTCTGCTGGGGCATGTGGGTAAGACTTTTCATACTGAATAGGAGATATTAGGAGAAGAAAACCTGCTTGATGCCTTCTTGCTTCTCACTCAGGGCACTGTCATGGGACAATGTGAGGCTGTTGAGGCAGTTAGAGCTGAGGCAGCCATCCTGTGAATATGAGGACAGACATCTCTGTTCTGAGGAAGGAAATGGCCTGAGTCTTTGATGCTGTCCAAGTTGCTCAACCAACCCTGAGACTGCCTGACAACAAGATTCTTATTAAGTAAGCAATAGTCTCTTCATGAGTTTAATTCATATTTATCCAGGTATTTAGCCTAATGAGTCGGTGTTTAGCAAACTGAGAAAAGAGCAGGACCATTCCTATCACTTATGAGACTAGGGCAGGATAGTAACAATGGCCCATATGTCCAAGTACTTAAAAATAGTAAGTTAAGCTACAAACTGCTACTACATAAAGTATGTTCTGTCCTTATACCTTGGAAAATATTACACCATAATAATATGAAAAGCCAAATTGTAATTTTGAGTATTTAGACTCCTTTTGGAGCATCATCTTGGGACATAGTGGTGCAAAGAGAGCCAACTCCAGTCCCAGACCCATGGGTCAGCCCTCTTCCTTTCTCTTTCTCTAGCCCTATCCTACCTGTAAGGTGTCTTGAGAGAACATCTTTGGACACTTGCTTGCAAGTTTAATTTTCATCCACATTCTCCCACACTTCAAACAGCCATCTTGGCCATACCTTGGGCCTGACAGTATGTGCACTTTTGGAAAGGTGGACCTCAGGAAGAGGCACATGGGAGCCCTGAAAGCAAATTTTCATGGCCCTTTGGAAAGAAATTTTAGGGCTCTAGGTACCTGAAGAGTAATCTAGACAAAAAGGCTTGGTTGGTTACTCTCTGGATCACAGCAGGCATGGGCCCTTCCAAAGTACAGGGCTTAGAGCAAGGGTCCCTCCTGACTGGGTTTAAGTCTATTAATAGATGATGTTAACCCAAACATGACAGGAGGATGGGCTGAAATGCAAAGACCCAACCAATATGTTTGTCCCAGGAATACCAAAAATAACTTCCATTTCTTTAACTTTATTTGTAAGATCAAAACTTCAGCAATTTTCAGCAAATAAAAAAAGTAGCTGTTTTTAGATGTAAACACAGAGATGGGTTTATCATGAAGCTAATGAACCTTAAGCTCCAAGACTCCTCACTGCAAAGGTTCTGAGAAAGAAGGCTTGGCAATATGCTCACACGATAGATGCTGATGTCGCCATCTTGTGAACAAGAGGGCAGACATCACCATATACTGAAGGTAGCAGAATGTTTTACTTGTAAAATATGTAAAGGTAAAATTTTTGAAATTCTTAACTTTAAAAGGAATGTCTGGTGTGATGAAAAATTTCTGGAAATAGATAGTGTATAAAGTTCTCCAGAGAAACAGAACCAATAGGATATATATAGATATATATAAGAGAAGATTTATTATAGGAATTGGCTCACACAGTCATGAAGGCCAAGTCCCACAATCTGCTGTCTACAAGCTGGAGAACCAGGAAAGCTGGTGGTATAATTAGTTCAAGTCCGAAGGGACCCAAGAGCCAGGCAGCCACTGGTGGAAGTCCAGAGTCTGAAGGCTCAAGAACCAGGAGCTCTGATGTCTGAAGGCAGCAGAAGATGGATGTCCCAGCTCAATAAGAAAGAATTTCCCCTTCCTTTGCCTTTTTGTTCCATTCAGACCCAAAAGAATTGGATAACGCCCACCCACATTGGTGACAGCAGATCTCAGTCTACCAAATCAAAGGCTAATCTCTTCCAGAAACACTCTCACAGACACACCTAGAAATAATGCTGTACCACCTGTCTGGGCATCCCTTAGCCCAATCTAGCTGACACAGAAAATGAACCATCACAGGTAGCCATGGTTACTCAGTATTGTGAATGTTTTCAATGCCAATGAATTGTACATTTAAATGGCTAAAATAGTAAATTTTATCTTATGTATATTTTACTGCAATAACAAGGATCCTCCACATTTATCACATTTAGGCCTCACAAGATTGACTTTTTCCTATTTGCCAATCACTCAGTCCTTCTATCACACATTCTTTGAGCACTTAGGAAGCACAAAGCATCATGAGCGTTTAAGGAAAGCAGACAGCATCTTGAAGGCACTGCCATCCTCCTGCCCCTTGCTTCTTCCCTGAAGAATATCCTGTGGGTGGGAATTTCCTCAGTCTTTTTAGTTTGTTAGACATGGTGCTTGACCTCAAAGAGCTTTGGCTGCATGTCAAAGGCCAACCTGTGCAAGAATAAATCTCACACAAAGCCAAAGTAGAAATTTCACAACATAATGTGTGTAAGGCACTCAGCATGGGCCTGACAGGTATCAGACACCATCCGTGTAACTTCACCCTGTGATTCACAGCATTACCCATGCCTCTCCCAGCTCCTGGAGGGTATTATGACAAAATCTAAGAGAGCACGGACTAATGCATTTTAAAATATCTTAAGTATTTTGCCAATTTTATGCTCAGTGTTTGGGGAAAACCAAAGAAGAAAAATATCATTGCCTGTTTCTTAAAAGTGCTGGACTCTAAGGAACACAGACAGGAAGGATTCAGTTTAATCTGCTTGAGGTTGGCCTTCACCAGAGGCTTCCTTGATGGAAGGTACAGGTATTTGCAGGTGAGCCTGGGAAGCACTTTTAAGGAAGGGAGGGTGAGAATAGCAAGGGGAGGGGACTGAAGCAGAGTGAGTGGATAAGCAGGTCACCACTGTGGGTAACAGGGGCTCAGCTCCACTGGGGACCTCTGGGACAGAGTGTAGAATACCTCACGGTAGCCCTGCCTAGGGGAGAAGCTGTGCGTTGATCTTCCAGTTCCCCTCCACTGTTGGCCGAAGGCAGCTTCTGGAGGTGTTAACTTCTTAGCATATCCAACCTGCCTGCTTCATGGGCCAGAGAAGGCGCTTAGGTGGAGCGGTGCAGGTGTCTGCTGACTGACATGACCTGTGCACAGTGCATGCTAAAATGGCAAGGACTGAGGGGATCTGGGAGGGGTCCTGCCAGTGTCTGCCTGTACCACCAGCTTGGATAACTTTGAGTACAATACAAAAAAAAAAATCCTCTGTATTATTTTCCTATGGCTGACCTAACAAAATACCACACACCAGATGGCTTTTACAAAAACAAACTCTCTCACAGTTCTGGAGTCATCAATGTGTCACGAAAATCCAAGTGTCAGCAGGGCCACGCTCCCTCTATGCCTCTGGGTAGAATCCTTCCCTGACACATCTTAACTTTTGGTGTGGACTTCAATCCTTGACATCTTTTGGCTTACAGTACCACCCCAGTCTCTGCCACTGTCCTCACATGGGCTCCTCCCTATATGTCTCTGTCTTCACCTGGCATTTTCCTGTTTATGAGGACAGCAGTCATATTGAAGTAAGGGCCCACTCTAGTGACCTCATTATAACTTTCTTATATCTGCAAAGACCCGAGTTCCAAATAAGGTCACATGCACAAGTACTCGAGGTTTAGAATGTCAATGTCAAAATATCATTTTAGGGGACACAATTCATCCCACAACGACTCCTCTGGCTTCAATTTTTTTTGAAAAGTGGGGATAATAATTTATATTTTATAGGTTTGTTTTCAGTGAGGGGAAAAAAACAACCTGAATCGCATCAAACATCACTGAGCAATCTGTGAGGATCACACAAAGCCTGCCCTGTGGTAAATCCAAGGAACTTTGGATTAAAGGAAATAGGATTGTCCAGTAATAGTTCAATATTGAAACAAACAAGGAGTCAGAGCAGAAATATATAAAGTCATTTTTAAAAAGGCATAATGGGTGACCTAACTGAAGTATCCACCTGTCTAAAGAATGTTTTGATTGGAAGTGGGTTTATTCAGTCCCGGAAATAAGAATAACAGAGTCAGAGAGCAAAGACATGCCTGTTCCTATCCTGGCAAACAGCAGGAAAGAGGATGCCCTGGAACTTTCCCTGCATGCCAAAGGTCATCACTACTGGAGCCCTTGAACCCCAGAACCTTGTCCCTAATTTCTGGGCCTGGCTTTTGCTCACCTGTGCATCTGCTGAATCTGACTGGATTTCCCATGTCACCTGCCATCTTAGGGAGGTGTCCCTGTGCCACATCTCTCACCATTTTTTATTTTTCTGATTTTATGCCTCAGACCTAGCAACTTGCTTCTGCACTCCTGAGAAATGCATCCTTTCCCTCTGGTGCTTAGGACATGGTAACTTTGGCCAGGTACCCTGGAGAGGACAATAGCCAGGCCCTCTCAGCTCAATGTGCCTCTTAATTGCCTTCAAAAGCACCTGTCTTTCTTGTTGGTGTCTATCCTGGTGTCTCCCTCTCATGAACACTTGAATAACCCAGGACCCTTTTTAAAAATGCAAATCCTGGAGCACCTGGGTGGCTCAGTCAGTTAAGCATCCTACTTTGGCTCAGGCCATTAATTTGCGGTTCGTGAGTTCAAGCCCTGCATTGGGCTCTGTACTGACAGCTCAGAGCCTGGAGCCTGCTTCAGATTCTGTGTCTCCCTCTCTCTCTGCCCCTCCCCAACTCATGCTCTGTCTCTCTGTCTCCCAGAAATAAATAAAAACATTAAAAAAAATGCAAATCTTGACTCAACACCTCTGGGATGGATTCTGAAAGCCTGTGATTCTAACAAATTCACTGGTGCTGCTGATGCTGCTGGTGTGGGGTCTACACCTTGAGGTGTGGTCCAGGGACTGGACCTGGGCCCAGCAGCCTGGGCATTGATAGGGGCTTGCTAGAAATGCAGTCCCTCAGACCCAAGACCTACTGAATCAGAATACAGTGTTTTAACAAGCCCTCCTAGCTCTCATACTCATGAGAATACTGGTCTAAAGCTTGTGCTAGCATGTGTACACTTGGTACAGCTTCATTTCCCCCTTGCCTGCCATGAAAGATGGAGGGAAGAAAGACATGTATATGATAAATCATTCTAGCATCAGTGAACACAAAGAACAGGAATGTTTGAGGGACCCCGGAAATTCTCTGTGATCATATCAGATGAGTGAGCTTATGCATGCCAGGGGGAAGGGAAGGAGGAGAGGGCCAAAACCTAGAGCCATCCAAACCCAAGACTATGCTCCTTGGTCCCAGAGGACACAGAGAACAATCTGAGATAAACAAAGGGACCCATGATTAGGGGAACCAGGAACCTTCACTCATCACAGCAGTAAATACTTATCTTGAGGATTTATACAACATGCAGGAAAGCTTCTCTCTCTCTCTCCTTTTATTGACTTTCCTGTGATTCCAAAAGCAATACTTTATAGTCATAGAGTATTTAGAAAGTATAGACAGACACAAAGAAAATAAAAGTTACCCACAATCCTACTTACTGGATATGCCATTTTATCCATTTGATATTTTGGTGTATATTCTGTATCCTGTCTAGATAGGGACATACACACACTGCTGTGTTTGTGACACATCTTTTATAAATATCAATATACATATATACCCATATTTATACATGCTTATATAAAATATAAATATGCATAGACATTTATCATATATATTACAGATGCATATATACTGATACCATATATGACATGCATATATGCAATGTATACATATATATATTTAATGTTTATTTATTTTTGAGAGAGAGAGAGAGAGAGAGAGAGAGCGAGCAGGGGAGGGGCAGAGAGAGAGGGAGACACAGAATCTGATGCAGGCTCCAGGCTCTGAGCTGTCAGCACAGAGGCTGACATGGGACTTGAACTCACGAACTGTGAGCTCATGACCCGAGCTGAAGTTGGACTCTTAACTGACTGCCCATATACATATATTTTTAAAACCTTTCAGAACACAAATGTACATATATGCACATATTACACATACATAAAAGTATGTTTATATTATAGATAAATGATATTTTATATAAAAAATATGAATATATACATACAAGTACAAATATATACTATTAAGATATAAATACACAGAATATATAAATATATAATATAAGTATAACCAAATTTTATATAAATATAAGCATATATACACAATTGTGTCACCTACTTTTTTACATTTGGCACTATATTGTACTTCACCCAGTTATACAGGACATTTATGGGGTGCAAATTTTAAATTCTCCAAGTGTCCACTAATCACTCCCCTTTCCAGCCCCCACCCCAAGCTAGAAGCAATACAACTTTGCAGATTACGTGAAGACTCAGCAGAAAGTGAAGAGGTAAAAATCAGCTCCTCCTTCCCATTAGAACCAGTGAACCAGGTAATTACATTGGGAGAGCCAGCTCTAATCCCCAGGCACCAGGTCACCACCTCTCGCATTGATGCCCTTCACACCCCAGCCCACATGACAGAACCAAGTCAGGGGACAGAGCCACCCAGCCAGCCTCTCTCACACTTTTCTGTACGTTTCAGGCAGCTGCCTCAACTCTCCAGTGTTACATGGAGTCTAAAAATTAGAAGTGAACTGAAATCAATTGGTTTTTGAGATTTCTGTGTGTCAGGGGACAATTTCACATCATCTCTGGAGTTAACAAGGGATCCACTGTAGTGTCTTAAACACGGTTAGAAATCATGGTCATAAAACCATGTACAGCCAGTCTCAGAGGGTTGTCCCAGATCTACCACAAAACCTAAAGCCCTCTTCTTTCCTTTGTCTTTATCAAGAAGTCTATCCCAGTGGAGTCCAAAAAATTTTAACTAAAATGATGCAAGCTTTCATTTAAATCCTTTAAAAATAAATGATTTCACAGAGCTCATTTCCATGTTTATTCTATTGATTCAATTTAAAACAAATTGTAACATGGAGCTCATAATAAGCCCAAACTATCCAGGGATCATTTTCATTTTTGGAATAATAAGTCTTACTTTTTTTTTTCTCTGCTGCTGCAATTATGATAGAATAGAAAATTAGATTTTAATTAATCAGCAAGTGTTCCTCTCCTCCAATCACTGGGACTTTTGAGGCTGCAAGCTACAGTGTAGAGAAGTCACATGGCTCCAAAAATAGCTGGAAAAAACAAATGGGTCCTTGCCCTGGTGCTTTTCTCAGAAGTTGTAGATAGTCCAAAGCATGTTTCTCAAACAAGGGTGGAAACCCCATGGGGGGTGGACCGGGGCACTTGAGCAGGAATGCTCTTGCTAAGGATGGAAACTAGATGCAGCACCCATAGTCCTCCCACCTATGGTCCCACCTAGGGGCAAGTTAGCTGCTTCTCTTGTGGGAGGAGCTTGAGCCATCAGACTTCTTACCCAGAGACACCTGCTTCTTTCTGTCACCGGGAGCCAAGTTGGTATGCGGTAGGAACACAACCATAAATGCCCTTATACACTTCTCTGCTCTCTCTTCCCAGCCGCCCAGAGATCTCTTCCGTCTCAGGTACTGGCATTATAAACCTTATTAATTATAGATCAATCTCTAATTTGAAGGTATGAGCCAAGACTGTAGGGGGTCTCATTAACATAAGATTAAAAGCTGACTCAGAGACTAATTATTTTGTTAAAACAACAACAACAACAACAACAACAACAACAACAACAACAAAAACAGGCTGTATTTAGGTTTGAGCAAAGCAGTTTCTCAGCAATGAGCACATCTGTAAAGGATTATTGTAAGATACACATGCCATTTTTGAGTCTTTCGGTTGACTCTACCTTTGTTTAATTTTTTATTGCTGATGGTTAAATGTGCATATGTGTGCTTCTATACAGACACATGTATCAGGATGCAGCAGGTGAGAGCAATTTATGAACAGATCAAAGGAACTTCTATAGGAAGGTGTTGACTGAGAGTCCTTGTGTGAGCCAGAAAGATAGTCAAGTTCAAACATACTCATGAAATGCTAAATGAGCTTCATTTGTTAATGATTACTGATATAAGCTAAACAGAGACTATTCAACAAATGAGTATCTTCAGTTGCTTGGACTATAGTTCATCAAGGAGACAACTAAGGTATCTGCTAGCAGCTACCAAATGTTGGTCTGGAGATGTCTGGAGATCTCTGGCAACTTTTCACTTATCTTCATCAAAATGAAGAATAACGATGTTTTCAAAAGCTAGATTTAGTCAATTAAATTTTTCTACCTTTTTTGGGTAGGTTAAAATGCCCTTTATTATTCACCATGATGATGGTGTTAAATGGCAGTTTTGTAGTTTTCTTATGTTCCTGGGGCTTTTTTGTTTTCTTTTGTTTTGTTTTTATGTTCTTAAGAGAATAAAGTCTGAAAAGCTTAGGCCACTTGTTAATTTTTTTTAATTACACAGATGGTTTCTTATCAATTAGAAGTGGTTTTGGCTATAAGTAACAGAAAATTCAATTCTCTGTGGCTTAAACAATCGACTATTGTCCCACATAATGCAGCCTTTGAAGGTAGAGGTTTTTAGCACTGGTTCTGTGTTTCTAACTGGCTACTTTGCCATCTTTATTTTGTCAGCCCATGGCCTTTTTGTATGTATGCTTGTGGTCTCAACAAGGCTTCTTCATTTCCAGGCATCCTATCTGTGTTCCAAGCCAGACAAGGGAAAATGCAGTGCCATTAGAGTAGAGCAGTAACTCTTCCAGAATTGTCCCACACCCCTTGCAGACTTCTGCTTAGGTCCCAATGGCTAGAATTTTGTCAGAATATCACATGCTCACTCCTAGCCGTAGACTAGTCTGACAAAGTGAACTTACCTTTTCTTAGATTCTGTATTGAATAAAGCCATGGGAAAAATGGGTCCTGAATGAGTATTTGGTTGGCCAAACAATAGTGTCTACCATATGAGTGATACCAAGATCTGACCCACGTCACAGTATTTTGCAAGCCCTTAGTTTAATGTTTGTCAAAATGTGGTCCCTGAATAAGCAGCATAAGCATCAAGGGGGCATTTGTTAAGAAACACAAGTTCTGGGACACTACCCTAAACCAAGTGAATCATAAATTGGAGGTTGGGCCCAATAATGAGGTGATTTGATGCACTTTCAAGTTCAAGAACCACTGCCTTGGCTATTGAGAGAATCATTTCCTGGCAATGATTCTTAATTGGAAGAATGAAAGCATGCCTTCTAGAAAAACATCAAAATAATCACCTGGAGGTAAGAAGTGTTTCAAACTACCCATGGCCCTTTTGTCCAGATTTTGTTGAGCTCTCAACCACTAATTCTCAAACCTAAGCTTTAAAGTCACCCTGCTGGTCCCAGCCCTCAAATCTCTAATTTGAGTCTTGGGTGGGGCCTCCAAATTTGCTTTCCTAATAATTACGAGGTGAAGCTGATCCTGCTGGTCCCAATGGTACCACTCAAGTGTAGCCAGCAAACCAATAGCCTTGGCATCACCTGTGAGCTTTTTAGAGAAGCAGACTGTTCTGGCCCCACCCCAGGACAACCAGATCAGTCTCTATAATAGGTCACAGCAATCTGTATTTTAACAAGCTCTCAAGGTAACTCTGATGCACCGTAAAGTTTGAGAACCCCTCTCCTAGACTAGTACTTTCTCAAATCTCCTTATACACTTGTTAAAAATTCAGATTCTAGGGACACTTGGCTGGCTTAGTAGAGCATGACACTCTTGATCTCAAGGTCATGAGTTTGAGCTCCACATTAGGTATAGAGATTACTTAAAAAATAAAAATCTTTTTGAGGCACCTGGGTGGCTCAGTTGGTTGAGACTCCAACTTCGGCTCAGGTCATGATCTCACAGTTCATGAGTTTGAGCCCCGCGTCGGGCTCTGTGCTGACAGCTCAGAGCCTGGAGCCAGCTTCGGATTCTGTGTCTCTCTCTCTCTCTGACCCTCCCCCATTCATGCTCTGTCTCTGTCTCAAAAATAAATAAACATTTAAAAAATTTTTTTAATAAAAAAAATAAAATCTTATAGTAATTTTTTTTTTAACATTTATTTGAGAGACAGAGAGAGGCAGAGCATGAGCAGGGGAGGGGGAGAGAGAGAGATACAGAATCTGAAGCAGGCTCCAGGCTCTGAGCTGTTTGTTAGCACAGAGCCCGACATGGGGCTTGAACTCACGAACTACAAGACCATGACCTGAGCTGAAGTCGGATGCTCAACCGACTGAGCCACCCAGGTGCCCCTAAAAAATAAAATCTTTTTTAAAAAAAAAATCAGATTCTCATTTAATTGGCCTGTTAGTCTGCTAGGACTGTCATACAAAGTACCACAGACTGAACGACTCAGACAACAGAAATTTATTTTCTCACTGTTACAGAAGCTAAAAGTCCAAGATCGAGGTGTATGAGGCCTCTCTCCTTGGCTTATGGATGTCATATCCCTCCATTTTCACATGGCCTTTCCTCTATGCACACACACATGTGTCCAAATTTCCTCTTCCCATAAGGACGCCAGTCATGTTGGATTAGGGCCCGCCCTAAAAATCTCATTTTAACTTCATTACCTCTTTAAATTCCTTATTTTCAAATATGGTTACATTCCTGAGGCACTGGGGATTAGCACTTCAAATATGAATTTGGGGGAAACACAATTCAGCCCATAACAGTAGATACAGGGTTAAGTCTGAAATTCTGCATTTCTAACAAGCTCCCATGGGATATCTGTGCTATTGATCTGTGGACCATCCTTTGAAAACACTGCTCTAGGAAAGAACAGCTGCCATCTCTGTGACCCTGCCATTATGCACAGCTGTTATTAATGGAAAGGTGCCCTATTCCTCAGATGTGTTGAAGCCAAATTAATTTCTATTGTTCTCAGACAGTTTCTCTGCAACTTTAATGTGCATCCAATTCATCTAGGGAGCTTACAAAATTTCAAATTCCTGAGTCCCACCTCCAAAGGCTTGAATACTGAGTGGGTCTATGAAAGGGCCAAATGTATCTTTCCTTTTAGCAAGCATCAAAGGTCACTCAGATACAGATGATCCTCCAGACCAAGCTTTGGGAAGCACTGATCTACCATGTTTGTATCTTAGCTCCTCAACCAGCCTAGTTGGTGGGAGTTCTTTAAGACAGGAAACATGTCTATGCCAGTGTGACTGAAAGTTTAATATGCATGTGCTTCACCTGGAGACCAGGTAAAAATGCAGATTCAAATTCAGTAGTTCTGGGATGGAGTCTGAGAGTGCTGCATTGCTAACCAGCTCCACATGATGCTGATGCTGCTGGTCTGTGTACATTTTGAATGACAGTGACAAGATTCTACATCTCACACTATGCCTGGACAGGGACTGATCTCACAGGCTCGTTTAAGAAACTCTTTGTATAATTCGTGCATTGACCATTTATCTTTCATACATCTTTACGCTTTAATGCAGTACATAATATAATAAACCTTCCATTATCTGATCTTCTCGAAATTGATTCCTCCTACTGTTCATATAATTCTTAATTCAATTGTCCTGGGGACTCTCCTTGAGTAATAGAAATTAGAATGTTGGACTGCAGGATCAGAATTCTAAGTAACTGTGACAAATTGAAGAAATGCTACATTATAAATGAACAGAATAAAGTCCAGTAGGGATAGGTACAAGTCAGTGCCCTTAGGCATGAAAAATAAAAGATGTGCCATGAGGAGACCTGTAAAGCACACATGAAGTGGAAATCCAGAATCTCATCACTCAAGGTGAGATATACTAAAAATGAGCATCCAGGCAAGAAATTGCGGAGGAGCAAGGCAGCAAATGTCTCTTTTATAATGCAAAGCCCCAAGTTAGGAAGAAATATATAACTAAGCATTAAAATTACTCTTCAGATTACTATATTTTAAATATTATACTTGTGATACTTATGTTTGCATGGCTTCTAAACTGGTTTTGACATTTTCTACTCAGGTTATACCTGCGATACATTTATTTCCCTTAATAGTTATGAATACCAATCCTGGCACATTAGAATCATCTGGGCCACTTTTAAAACTGCTATCCAAGACCATCTATGTTAATCTCCTAGAGGTGCTGTAACAAAGTACCACAGCCTGGATGGCTTATCACAACAGAAATGTATTGTCTCACAGTTCCAGAAACTAGAAGTCCAAAATCTGGGGATCAGCCATGCTCCCCCCGAAACCTGGATGAAAAGGATCCCTCCATGCCTCCTCCAGCTGCTGGTCGCCTGGAGCTCATCTTAAGGCAGCATAACTTTAATCTAATCTTACCATGGCGTTTCCTTTATTTCTCCCCACGTCATCTCTCTGTGCGATTCTTTGTATTTGAATTTCCCCTTTTTATAAGAACACTAGTCGATTAGATTGGGATTCATGATAATGGCTTTAATTTAACTTGATCACCTCTTTACAGATCCTACTTCCAAATAAGGTCACATTCTGGCCAAAATGAACAAATCAGGAGACTATAGATGCTGGAGAGGATGTGGAGAAACGGGAACCCTCTTGCACTGTTGCTGGGAATGCAAATTGGTGCAGCCACTCAGGAAAGCAGTGTGGAGGTTCCTCAGAAAATTAAAAATAGACCTACCCTATGACCCAGCAATAGCACTGCTAGGAATTTATCCAAGGGATACAGGAGTACTGATGCATAGGGGCACTTGTACCCCAATGTTTATAGCAGCACTCTCAACAATAGCCAAATTATGGAAAGAGCCTAAATGTCCATCAACTGATGAATGGATAAAGAAATTGTGGTTTATATACACAATGGAATACTACGTGGCAATGAGAAAGAATGAAATATGGCCTTTTGTAGCAACGTGGATGGAACTGGAGAGTGGGATGCTAAGTGAAATAAGCCATACAGAGAAAGACAGATACCATATGGTTTCACTCTTATGTGGATCCTGAGAAACTTAACAGAAACCCATGGGGGAGGGGAAGGAAAAAAAAAAAAAAAAAAAAAGAGGTTAGAGTGGGAGAGAGCCAAAGCATAAGAGACTGTTAAAAACTGAGAACAAACTGAGGGTTGATGGGGGGTGGGAGGGAGGGGAGGGTGGGTGATGGGTATTGAGGAGGGCACCTTTTGGGATGAGCACTGGGTGTTGTATGGAAACCAATTTGACAATAAATTTCATATATTAAAAAAAAAAAACAAATAAAAAAATAAAAAAAAAAAACAAATAAGGTCACATTCTGAGGTACTGGGGGTTGTGACTTCTACAAATCTTTGCAGGGGACAGGGGCGGGGATGGGGGCAGGGAGGGGCACAGTTCAACTCATAACAACATCCCAGACCAATTACATCAGAATCTCTTCAGTGAGGCCCAGACATCAGCATTTTGTAACTGCCCCCAGGAGGTTATAATACACAGCTGAGGCTGAACAGCTCTTCCCTGGGAGAAGGTCTACAACAGCCACATTGTCATGGGAAGCCACTGGTACTGAGAGTAGTGAATGTTTTGGTCACTAAGCACCAAAACTGAGGCAAGGGGAGATAAATAACTAATATTCTAAAGCAGTTTTTGCTCAATCCGAAGTGCATATGGAATAAATTAGGAGCTTTAAAAAGACACTGCAGCCTGGGCATACCCCAGAGATTCTGATGTCATGAGTCTGAGGTGAGACCTGAGCATGGAAAATTGTAAGTTCCTCCAGGTCATCCTGCTATACAATCAAGATGAGAACCCCTGTTTACTGAGACAGATTTGCTACAAAGTGGCCAGCCTGGCCCTCAAGACCAGAAAAGCTGGGACAGGAACCCCATGCTTCTAACTGTAGACTTTGTTCTTTCCACTTACCACCTTACCTTTTCAACAGATCATCTTACAACATCACACTGAAGGATCTTTAAATATTATCTTTCCATTTCTCATGTAAACTTGGGCAGGCCTTTGTCATCTTAAAAAATATAACCTTCCCCTAACTCTACTTTCAATCAATTACCTTTTCTCCCCTCACTATCAGGCAAAGGGAGATACTCCAAACTCGTCTTGATTAACTTCTCACTTTCCATGTACTTCATAAGCTTCTGAAACATGAGTTCTGCCCTGATCATTTCCCTGAAATGGAACTCACCAAAGTCTGCTCTCAGAGGCCAAATACAAAAGATAGGCAGTCCTCATCTTACCTGAACTGTGCTATGTGGTTTTCAAGACCTTCGTTGGCTCCGTTTCTTCATGTGCTCCTCCTTTCCTTCCATGGAATCTTCCCTTTCACTTTCCTTCGGGGGCTCCTCTTGTTCATCTGCCTGTTAAATTTTGGTATCCATTTTAGAATTATTTTTGTCTCATTGTGGCTTAGGTTGAAGCATATGAAATTGTGCTTTCTGCAGGCCAAAAGTGGTTAAATATTGGTCACATCATCCTGTTTAATCTAATGCCCTATCTCAGTACACTGTGGACCACACTACCCATGGCTTCAGCCATCACCTGTATACAGTAACTGATACTCAGTTGTCAAAATATTGTAATATTTCCCACCAGTTGGTAAATGGTTGCAACCAGTGCCCTCCTCTGACCAGTGCCATCTCATGACCCTGTCTATCCTACCTCTTTTCCTGGGACTCCTGCAACCTCCCAGTGATCCAAAAAGGGAAAATGCCCGGCATAACCAAGGACTCTCTGAATCCTGCTTCAAGGCTACAGCCAGTAACTGTTCTGACTGGTTAGCATCCATGTTATACTGAGTATGGAAAATTTTCATATTACCCCTATGTATCCATGATTTCCATATGAATCTGTCCAGCTAAATCACCTTTTCCTAGCCTCAGACCCATATTGCACCTGACTTTTCCCACTTAGGTATCACATAGACACATCAGAATCAATATGCCTAAGATGGAACATCAAACCTCCCAGAGTGACAGACTAACTTTGATAGCTCCAATGAACTACATCTCCAGGCATTCATGCCCTTGTGTAGTCCCTTGTCACACTGACTCTTGCTTTGGCCAATGGGACAATATCAAACCTAATGGAAGCAGAGGCTTAAGAAGTGCTTGTCTATTTGGAATGCTTGCTCCAGGGGACATCAGCCAAACTCTAAAGTAGCTCAGACTTGATTTCTTTGTGATGAGACCACATTGAGAAGGAGAGGCCAAGGGTAGGAGCATTGAGGCCCCAAATATCACAGAGCATCCCCACTCCATCCTGTCAAATGTCTGACCTACAGATTCTGAGATTTAAAATAATTGTTGTTTAAGCTTCTCCATTAGGCAAGGTTCTCCAGAGAAACAGAAGCAGTCAGATGTGTATGTGTGTGTGTATTTATATGTATATGTTTGTTTGCTTGCTGTAAGGAATTGGCTTATGTGATTATAGACACCTACACATCCCAAGATCTGCAAGGTAAGCTGGCAAGTTGGAGACCCAGGAAGGCCAATGGTGTAGTTCTAGTCTATGTCCAAAGGCCTGAGAACCAACAAAACAGATGATGTAGTTCTAGTCTAAAATGAGAAAACGCAAGACCCAGAAACAGCTGATGCTTCAGTTTGAGTATGAAGCCAATAAAAAGCTGACATCTCAGTTCAAAGGCTGTCAGGCAGAAGGAATTCTCTCTGACTCAAGGAGAGTCAGCCTGTTTGTTCCTTTAAGGCTTTCAGTTGATGGGATGAGTCTCATTCACATTAGGGAGGGCAATCTTCTTAACTCAGACTGTCAGCAAAGATGTTAATCTCATCCAAAATACCCTCACAGAAACACCTGGAATAATGTTTGACTTAATATTGACCTAACCAGTCAAGTTGACATATAAAACTAACCATCACAACTTGTAAGCTTTGGGTTGGTTATGTACTGAGACATGAGAGAGAGAAAAAAAAAATACTCCTTATGCAATATGATATAAGATTGGCTTATATAATACAGACTCAAATATACACCTTGCATAATATGACCCACTTCAAGAAATGACATTATCATTTATCTAGTACCCAAATCCAAAATCTAGGATTATCCTAGAAAGATAGTTTTCCTTCATTGGCAGTAGATCGGCAACACTTTTTAATTCTGCCTCCTAATTAATTTCAAAAGACTCTTTAACCTCACTTCACTGCTCTTGGTAGAACAAAAATGGCAAGTACCTGGTACTGTGCTGTCATTCGTCCCATCAATGACCATGGCAAACATAGCCAATTCATCAAGGCTCTGTGTTCAGCTCACCCAGGAAAGTGCCCACATAATTCTCCTCAACACCCCACTCCAGGCATTTACTATAAATCAATCACACAGCATGCAACCTATTTGCTATCCCTGTTCTAGACACTCCTGATTTATCACTTTTATTAAGGCAAAAGCCATTTTGCTGGTTACACCAACCTCCCCTACCACTACCTAAATCAATTTATCTTCTACCTTTTTAGAAGGATTACCAAATTAATCTTTCTCAAATGCATTTAACATTGTCTGGGTTGCCAACCTGTGCTCACCTCAGGACTCAGAGGTGATTTGGGTGTGTGGCAGATTGGTAGCAAAGATAGCTCCAATTCTCTGCCCTTTCCCATGTCAATGTACCTTGTAATGTAATTTTGCAGCTCCTCCCACCAAGAGATAAAGTCTATTTCTCTACCCCTTCAATCTGGTCTAGTGAGTTACTTGCTCTGAGTAGAAGTCACATTGTGGAGATTCTGAACCTAATCCTCAAGAGATTTTGAGTGCTTGCTCTCTTTCTTAGAAGCTTGCCTCTGCCATGAGAACAAACTTGGGTTAGCCTGCTGGGGGATGAGAGATGATGTGGCATGGAGCCTCATCTCCTAAGCTAAATGCCCTCCCAGATAGGTCAGAGAGCATGGTCAAGATCAACAAAACCTCCTGACTACCCACAGCTGACCACAGTTTGATGCGCAAGCCATGGCCACTTAGATGACCCATAGACTTCTGAGGCTTTCTGGTTGTTTGCTACACTGCATCTCATGGCCACAGGTAACTGATGCAAGGGTTATATGAAGGACCTGTGAAGCAGACCCATCATAGCTCTATTTGCATGAGGAACTAAAACACTACTCCAAGAGAATTCATCCAACTGATTCAAAAACCCAACTATAACAACCAGTAAAATCCATAGGTGGCCATTGTAGGACAACCTTTATAAGGCTATAAGAATACAATGGGGCACCTGCAGACCCAACAATGCTGATGCTAGCACTTTCATCCCTGGTGGGAGACAAAGCCTGCATCAGCACCTAAGTATCCCCAGAATCTTCAAAGGGCATTTGCCAGCATCAGCGGCCTTAGCAGCTGACATCCCTACAGGGGACTGAAGCAGAGAAAAATGGTAGACACCACATGGCAGCTAAGAAGATTATATTTGTGAGAACATTTGAGATGCCTCTGGGGACTTCCAGATATAAAAGAAGGCACCTTGAAAGGTCCTGCCAAAGAAAGAATGCTTTGTGATAATGTTTTTGACTCTATCTTACCCCACAACCTGGTATGCACTTGGGAAATGATTTACAAAAGTCTAAAATTGTTCAATGATTCTCCTCTGCCCTCAAAAGAATAAAGCTGGTTAATGTTGAAATACAAGTTCATTCATCCCTCACCTCCCATGTATGCATGCCCACACATTCACACACACAATTTTCACCTGCATTATTTCTACTCATTTCTATCTTTGCTCTCCCCACAACTCTGACATCATGTGGTTTCTCATTTCCTGCTGTATCAATGGCCGAGGTGAATTCCTCTTTCTGAAAGAGCATCTCAGAGGCCCCACAATTGACCTCCCTATGGAACACAGGATTTTAAACAAGGAGTAGAAGCTATAGTTCTTTTCTTTAAGCTACAGTGTAAGCAAGGGGAAAGGTGGTCCCTTCCCTCAAGTGGCAGCAGCAAAATTGAACTTGCAGTAGAATATGCACCAAAAAAAAAAAAAAAAAAAAAAAATAGAAAGAAAAGAAAAGAAGAGAAAAGAAAAGAAAAAAAAAGTCCACAAATTTAAAATTCAAAATTTAAATTCATTGCAGGTCTTGCCTTTAAGAGTGAAATCTATTTCTCCACTCACTGAATCTGGGCTTGACCATGTGACTTGCTTTGGCCAATAGGACATCAGCAAATGTAATGCCAAGAGGGGGTTGAACCGTGCTTGCACTCAATTAAGGCTTGCTCTTTTTCTGCTGTACTTGGAACTCTGAAGTAGTAATTTGAAGGAGCCCAAGCTAGCCTACTGGAAAGGCCACGTGGAGGAAAGATAAAGCACTCCAGCTGTCCAACCACCAAACATGTAAACGAGGTCATCCTCTCCTATCTAGTTCCAGCTGAGTTGTCAGATGCAGCTGTTACAAGAGTGAGCTTAGGCAAAACCAGCTAAGGACTGGCCCCCCTATCCCAGTCCAAATTGCCAACTTACATAATGGTGAGCAAATAAATGTTAGTGCAAGCCACAAAATTTTGGGATAGCTTGTCTATGCAGCAAAGGCTAATGGGTGCATCACTAAAAAGAAGGTACCCAATGTCAGAGGAAAATAGTGCAGTGGGGAGTCATAACAATACCTTGTATAAGATGGGCTTTCTACACCACAGCTAATTGCAAAGGGAATAGGATGGGAGAATTTATTTCTGTCTCTATTATCAGGATCTTATTTTAAAGCCTATATAGGAGAGAAGACAAAATAAACAACAAAAAACAATATAAGATAAAATCCAAATAATAGCTTCTTTCAAATCTTAGGGGAAAAAAAAACGGGTGTATTTGTCTAAGAAGAGTAGTTATATGTACATAAATTATGTAATTGTCCATGTTGTCTTCTTTGGTTTAAACAAATTCAGGGGCATCTGGGTGGCTCAGTTGGTTTAGAGTCCAACTTTGGCTCAGGTCATGCTCTCACAGTTCCTGAGTTCGAGCCCTGCATCGGCCTCTGTGCTGATAGCTAAGAGCCTGGATCTTACTTCAGATTCTGTCTCCCTCTCTCTCTGCCCCTCCCCTGCTCGCTCTCTCTCTCTCTCTCTCTCTCTCCAAAATAAACATTAAAATTTTTTTTTTTAATTCAGATCCATATTTACATCCTGCCTCTAACATGTGACTAGGATTTTTCAGATGCAATGCATGTACTGGTCATTTATTTATTGGGGGATCACATTTTCCACATAATATACAAATTTTTACTTCTATTCTACTGCTTTTTCACCTTTTACCTATCATATTTGTCCTGATAGCATTCTAAATAGTTTTTGAATGAATATATGATATATGCAACATTCACTTGTTCATTTGTTCTATTTTGACCTATAGGCAAGTCACAATGTCCATTCTTCCTTGTTATCACCTTCTACCTTTTTCCACATGGCCACCCAGAGTCATGGGAAGGGAGGAGGAAGTGGGAAATAAAAGTGGTAAAACATTTTGCAATTTACCCAGTGCTAGATATAATCTAAGAGATGTGCATTTTCTATTGAAATAGTTTCCCCCATAACAATACACACTCTTATTAGAACCGTATTTTTGCTGACAAAGCCAAGTTACTTCATTCAGCATTCTGCATGTAGTAGAAGAAGGAAAGAAAAAAAAAAAGCAAACACAAAACATGCTCATCACTGTGATATTAATATACTTTGATTTGCCCAGTCTCTCTTATTTATTTTTTTTAGAGATCCACAGTCTTCCTTGACACTTCCAAATGACTCTGAGACTGACTGCATTCGAAGAAACTTATTTGAATTTTGATCTACATCTTTAATCAGGCACCTTGCCTTGAATGCATTAGTTTGAATAGTAGTAGAGTCAAATGGCTATTGTTTTTTCTGTAACGTGAGTAAGGAAATTAAAAGGATTTAGGGATTAGCTTGAATGTCTTCTTTTATGTGACCTAAATAATATAGTGTCTTATTATTACTGCATTCCTGACAATAAAGCATACAGTGTTTTCCAATGAGTTAAAACAATATCTCTATAACTAGAAAACATATTACTCATGTCTGTTATGTATTTAGTTGTCCATTATTAATATTAATCATCTTTGCTTTCTTCCAGAGAGCTTAAAGTCCTATATATTTTACAATCAAAACTGTCAAGAATTATAACACTACTCTATGTGATCTCTATAAAAGGAGATATAAATGCCAATCAAAAGGACCATTGGTTGCTTCATTTATATTCAAAATGCTTCTGTCCATAAATTACATTAATAGTTTATATTCTCCTTACCTAGTCTCAGAAAGAACTCAAAGCATGTCTGTTCCTTCTTTCTTGTAACCTCTGCTTGAGGAGGAAGAAGCCCTAGAAGAGCCCTGGGAACCCCCTTGCCCCACACCACCCACAAGACATGGAGAACAGGCTACCATTTGCCTCTCTTCTAGACACTCCCAGATTCAGGGTCTTGATGCAACAGGGAGTAATGGAGACCCTGTATGCTGCTGAGCTGACTCAGGTGGCACACTTAGGTCACCATTACGGTCCTGTCCACCATATTGAAGATGTCTGGGCCCATGACTCTTGTTTCTTTCTACTTTGGCAAGGGGAACAATTGTCCAATGCTACATACACTGAAACGTCATTGTAAGCCTATCTCATAACAGAGTCTTTTTCAACTTCTGGAAAATATACCTGACAGTGGGTCCAGGGCATTCCAGTCTGATTCCAACTTTACTGACTACTACTTAAGAGAAACTCAAGAGCACATGTAATTTAAAGGATTCTTTATTAATCCATTTTGAAATGTCATTCCTTTACTCCAAACACATCCGGAGAACATGCTAATAAGCACAAGCAGGGAATACCTGTTTAAAGAGCCACGCAGAAACAAGAGAGGCCATTCCTCAAGGATGGCAAACTGTGTGATGACAACTGTGTGATAACATTTGAACAATGACTTCAAATTTAGATGTCCCATTTTCTAGGACATCTAAACTGTGGACATTGGACCAGATTGGGGGAAAGCCACCTTCTGACTGACTTACAGGTCAACCCCTTAGATAACAGACAATGGAGGCAATATCAAGCAGACACCTAGAGGTTCACTGCCAGAGCTGTGTCTATTCTTCTGGTCATCCCCTGTGATTTTCTCTCTTGCCATTCTTATAACTTCCTGGCTCTAACTGGAAGCTGGAGTGGCACTGTTAGAGCAGAATTTAATATCCACATTTGCTGGTGCCATGACTTTGCAGATGAGAAGGGGGTATGCATCGTGAAGACATGACTGTAGATGGGAAGCTGATGGTTTATCGTTGATATTTTTTCAAACTGAGAAACAGTTTAAAACCACTATATTTATTTAACTAGTTCATTAATGAAATCATCAGAGAGTGTCTATAGGCCTGGCACTGCACTCGGGACCTACAGATCAAAGTAAATGAGAACAAATGGTCACTGCCATTTCTCGTGTCCTATGATGGCAGATGTTCATTAATTTACTCAAACAAATATTTATTGAGTCCACAACTATGTGCCAGGCACTCTTCTAGCTCTGGGGAAACAGCAATGAATAAAACACTAAAATCCCTTTCCTTAATGGAAGCTTACAATTTAATGAAGGGAATTGTAAAATTAAAAAAAGCAGAATAAGTAAGTAAAATATACAGTATGGAGATTGTGCCAAGTTCTATGGAGAAAAAGCAAGCAGGGAGGGAATTAGGAAGTGGGGTGGGTTTTCATTTTGCACAGGCCACCCAGGGAAAACTTTGAAGAGAAGAAAATGTTTCGGTAAACAACCAAAGTTATCAAGGAAGTGAGCCACATGCATATTTAAGAGAAGAGCTTTCTAAACAAAGAGAAAGCAAAGGCCAAGCCCTGAAAGAGAGCATGCCTGGTGTAATGAAGGGATGGTTCCTGATTTTATATTCCCCAAACATGGCCACCACAATATTTCCCATCCCATATGACCTTCCAGAGCCTTGCCATCCTGCTCTCTGTCAAGAGGTGGAGTCTATACCTCCTCCCCCTGAAACTTGACAGGGCTTTGTGACTGCCCTGACTTGTAGAGTCTGTCAAGTATGATAGAAATGACACAGGGTAACTTCCAGGCAAGTTCATGAAAGGGAGTACAGCTTCTGCTTGGCTCTATTTCTTGGGATGCTTACCCTGGGAACTCAACCACCACGTTGTGAGGAAGCACAGGCCATACAGAAGCCCACATTATGAGGGACTAAAGCTGAGCTTCCAATGATGGCCAGCAGCCACATGAATGACTGGTCTTGGAAGCAGTTTCTCCAGCCCCTTGTTGTCCTCTGTCAGCTGATACTATGTGCAGCAGCAATGAGCCTTCTCCGCTGATCCCTGGTCAAAGTGCAGAGTTGTGAGCAAAATAAATTGTTTCTGTTGTTTCTAACCACTCTATTTTGGAGAAGGAAGAGGGCCAGGTAACCAAAGCAAGTGAGGATGGCATTGCAGTTGGATTAGGAGGCAGTTGGAGGAGAGGAGGCAAGCCAGACCCTCCAAGGTTTACAGATTATTGCATATCCTTTGCCTTTCACTCCATTCAGCAAGCTACTGAACTAACAAGTAAATGCTGGTCCCTCTCTGGGTCCTGGGTGTCATCAAGAAGACAGCTTCTAACAGGCACACATCTCCTTAACCCCCCTTGAGCAGAGATCTTTTTCCAAGAGAGGGAGATCTCCTTCTACTTCCCACAGTTTTACATTTATGATGACAAACTCACACAGGCTAATCTGACCAGCCTGTTTCCTGACACCAAAATTTTAATATTTGCCAAGAGAATATCCCCCAAGGAAGCCCCAAGGAATGTTGGCCCAGCCACTGCCTCCAGTTACAGGGAGACTTCAATATCCATGCTTATATAGGTTTCAGCCAACTTGGACCCACAAATGCCCAAATGGGGTAAGAAAAGGGTACTTTCCACAGAGGCTTCTAGACTTTGTTTTCCCTCTGGCTTAATAAGCCTCTAGTTTGCTGACTTTGAGGGCTGCAGTGTGGCCCGTCTGTCATGGAGACATTTGCTTGGTCGTGTGGGAGGACAGGCAAACGCAATCCTGGAAACAAAGTGTTTTTCAAGGGAGGCTCAGGAAGACAAGCATTAAAATAATCCGTCCTTGCTAAGGTTTTAAACAGGCTAATGCACCAATGTGATGACGTGCAGTATCTGTCCCCATTTGGGGCCATATTTATAAAATTTCCTCAATCTGGGCATTTGTAAAGCTAGACGAAAAATGGGGTGAGGTGAAGCCCCAGGATAATGGCACCTAAGATGAGTCTGGAGGGAAACAGGTCACTGCTCCTGAGTCACAAATGGATTAGGGTCATGTCTGACTGCCTCTGGGGACAAGGATTCTGGACTGAGGTCTAGGACTAGAGGGAGCAAACATTCTATTAGTCATTCGCTCAGTTTGAGGGAACTAGTAACAGTGACAAATTTCTAAATGTTACATTATGTTCCTGGGCAGATTCAAAGGGAACATTTGGGTAGGTGGATGAGCAATAGGATCCAGCAAAATACCCATTAGATTAGACCCAGTCAGGAAGAAATAAACACTTCTGTTCTTGCTGTTTTGTTTTGCGTTAACAAACAGGATCATAGATAGGATGGCGCTATGCTGAATAATGTTCGGGTAAATGTCTTCCATGGCTGCTTTGAGAACCTTAATGTTCTCATGGAGAGATAGAGGAGGGTGGTACTTGCAATGAGGGGTAGACCAAGCAAATAGAAGAACACCGGCACAGTTTTTTTTTTTAAGTGCTTATTTACTTTTGTGAGAGCGCCAGTGGGGGAGGGGCAGAGAAAGGGAGACAGAGGATCAGAAGCAGGCTCCACACTGACAGCAATGAGTCTAATGTGGGGCTCAAACTCACAAACTGCAAGATCATGACCTGAGCCGAAGTCAGATGCTAAACCGACTGAGCCACCCAGGTGCCCTCATGGCACACTTTTTGATTTTTAATTTGTTCACATAGATTTAAAATCATGTCATTCCATCAGAGGGATGTTAAGCATTTCTTAAGAGAATTTGGTCAAAGAAAGTGAGAACTAAAGGGTTTCTTCAAGATGTTCTTCTCATCTCAAAGATGAGAACCCTAAGGCCCAGAACAGTTAAGATTCTTTTGCAAAGTTCTTAGCTGTTTGAGGACCAATAATCATACATCCTAGAGTTTAGGACCCTTAACACTATTTACTTCAGTGGCCGATACATAAGTCAGTCATTCCAACATCACCAGCATTAGCACCTGGCATATACAAAAGTCACTCAATTGGGGCGCCTGGATGGCTTGGTTGGTTAAGCGTCCAACTCTTGATTTCAGCTCAGGTCATGATCTCACAGTTTGTGAGTTCAAGCCCCACATCAGGCTCTGCTCTGACAGTGCTGAGCCTGCTTGGGATTCTCTCTCTCCTGCTCTCTCTCTCTGCCCCTCCCCCACTTGCTCTCCCCACTGCCCTAAAAATAAATAAACTTAAAAAAAATCACTTAATAATGATGGCCTCCCCCCACAAGCCTGTAAGATCTTTCATGGGTGGGTCTTGTTTATGCCTGACCCCTCCACCCTCAGGATCTAGCAAATTGCCTCTCATAAGAGGGGCTCATTTTCAATAGATAAATGGACAAATGCTGGATACCACACACACTCAAAATGTTAACATTTTTGTTGTTTCTTGTTGCTTAAATACCAATATATTAAGCCTCTTCTTCTTCTTCACTCATTCAATAGATGTGATTGAGTATCTTCTATGTGCTAAATGCCATGGATATAGTAATGAGCACAGCAGATGGACAGATCTGGCCTCATGGAGCTGACATTCCTATGACTGCCCAGCTATCACTAAGCAGTCAAAGAAGTTGACCTGGCTTGACCAGGGCTGGCAGGCCAATCAGATGAGATGTGATTACATATTAAACCAGTCACAAAGCTATTAAAGACAGAATGGTGTCAGTAGTTTCAGGTAATAAGTTACATGGCTAGTCAATGGATTAAAGGATCGGTGTGGCCAAAATAGTCTCCAGAAACCCCCAAAGACAGTGTGAGTAGCTTCTTGAGAATATGGCAAGATTTGAAAGAGCAGGGAGGAGAGAAGGAGGATAGCATCCCAGGGAGGTGGAGTAAGTGGGAGAAACAACATGAGCATGAATAAGGGGCCAGGAATTATTTCAGTCCAGTCAGATTTTAGGCCCAAGGGTGTGAGTTTAAGTAGGAAAGGTAGGACCAGATGGCAAAGGCACCAATTATGGAAAAACCCAAAGATAAAACAATATATTTAATATTCACTTTGAACAATGGCTGGAAAGTGAATGACAGATCATCTGCAGGTGTATAATCTATTTCGACATGTTTCTGACCAGAGTGAAGGTATACCTCAAGACTCATTCTTCCATGAACCTTCCGCTCCCTTCAAAACAATAGTTCTTCAGGTAAGGAAACCCACAAGGCTATGAACTGTCAAAATGTGAGAGATTAAATTCCATGATTACTTTCTTAGCTTACACTCCAGTTGTTAATACTTTACAATGAATGCTCCATAGTTAATACTTTAGAAGATGAATTTTAACTATGTGCTTTCACTTGTCCATCTATCTGTGGATCTACTCTCTGTAAATGGAGTCCAGAGCACAAATAGAATTAAAGCAAATTAGGCTTTTACAAGTAGAGAATAGGTGCATATTGTATGCCAAAATGTCAATGCCATAGCTATAGGTCAAAGTTCAAATATTGCCCATAATGAAGCGGTGTGAATGGGGAGGGATGAAGGTAGAGACAATGAACAGATGTGTGAATGAAATACCGAACTAAGCCTTAAATTAACTGCTCTGAGAAGTCAGTTGTACCACTGTAAAGTTAGGGATTTAGGTCTAGGTGGTAGATTCAACATATTGTTGGCCTCAGCTATTGACCTGCCTCTGTCCATACACATGCCCTCTAACTTTGGAATCCCTTCCTGCTCTGACTCTGAGCCAGCCTTGGGACTTGCTCTGGCCAACAAGATGGAATAGAGGGAAGACATACCATCTCTGAGCCTAGAACATAAGAAATTCTCTGTGTTTCTGCTCTAAATCTTGGAGTCCAGCCAGGCCACCATCTGAACATGCTGGGCTACCCTGCAGGATGAGAGACCACAGGGAGCAGAACCCAGTTGTCCCAGTTATGGCCACCTTAAACCAGTTACCAGCCAGATGATCCCCAACAATGTGAGACCCTGACCAAGATTGGCAGAACCATCTATCCCAGACACAGCTGACCCCAGATGCATGAGTATGCCCAGCCTAGACCAGAAATACTGTCAGCTGGCCCTCAGACTCAAGAATAAGGACAAATGCTTGTTATTTTAATCCACTGAGCTTTGGGCAGATTGTTGAATAATAACAGCTATCTGACAGAGAACAGATCCTGGCTGTACATTATAGTCTCTTGGGAATTGTAAAATATAGCAATGCCTACCAATTTTCTCCCCACACCAAGATTTTGTTTAATCCACATAGATACTGTTGTATTTTTTTTAAGTTCCCCAGATTTCTAATGTGTAACCAGTGTTAAAACTTCCTGACTAGAAAAATCTCCTACCTCCTTGCCCCCATCTCTCCAAATATTAAAATTCTAGGTGGGTGAGGCATTTGTTGTCTTAGGTCTGGATAACACTAAAATGTGTTTGCTTTTGCACTTGCATCACTGAGAAGATGCACATGAATCTATTTTCCTACATGCAAAGTGATCCTCTAAATGTCCACCAGTTTGTCCAGGCAATAAGAAGTGATTTCTGTCCCAAAAGTAAATATTCAGGGTCCCAAAGGCACCTCCATCCCTGTGGATGCTGGCTATAACAGACCTAAACCCCTTTGCAATTTAATATTTAATTTAGGCTAGGAATCAGGCACAACCAGACACAAAAGGGATCAGACAGCAGTAGGGAGTGGGGATTGGGGGAGGGATTTTCACAGGGGGTTACACTGCTTTTATATTCTAATTATCTGTCAGAGGGTGGGTTTGTGAGAGTAAGTGATCCACTGGGAGGAGAAACTTGAAAAAGAACTTTTATTGGACAGTAAGAAGATCTGTGTGGTAGATTCCTTGGTGCCCTGTCCAAATCCTCTTTCCTGGGCAGGTGTAACTCTTTCCCAGGTGTATAGATGTCGCCTGCCAATGGCCCACTACCTGGTCCCTTTGCCAGAAAATGGTCTGTAGCAGACAGAAGCTACCTGCCTGGAAATCCCTGGGAGGTTGTGCCCTCCCACACCTGACCTGGAGGCAACTTGCCACTGGCTGATGACCGATGGGCACACAGTAGGAAACCCTGGGCTCTTTTCTTCAGGCAGAACAGCCCTCTGGTGCCTCTGACACTCTAGAACTCCCCATAGGATAAAGCTGAGCCTCAACTTTAGCACAAAGCCTGTTTTTGATGACTTCTTCCCTTGCCCTCTCCTGCTTCCCTCCCTCCTTTTCCAAAGAGTTCTCCCTCCATAAATCAGCTGCACCAGAATCCCTATCTCAGGCTCTGCTTCCAGGGAACCCAGCCTAAGGATATCTGCTTTCCTGAAGGTCTCTAGCTCAAGTCCTGTCAACATCTCTGTCTGTCCCTTCCTCCCTTCGGCTGGCTCTGAGGAAGAGCCGTCCCTCTTCCCGTGAGATGTTACCCACAGATGCTCACTCTTTGCCATCTTCTCCGATCACGGGTATTGTTGCTGCTCCACCAGTACCCTTTGCATCCTTCCAGGTCTTTTTCTACCAACCTTCACTCTGACTTCATGTATCCCGCATGGCCTCCATCTCGGCCAGGGCTCCAGGGAACTGTCCCTGCCTCTGGCTCCACTCCTTTTAAGAAAGTACTCAAGGTCACAATCCAGCCTTACTGCCTCCCCCAACTCCAACCCACACTGATCTCTTTAACCTCCTTCTTCACTTAGCATCTACCCATGCAATTTAGCCCTGAAAGAAATCCCTATGTGTTGTCTTTATGCACCACACTTGCCTTCACTACGTGTTTTACTCATTTGTCTTGTCTCTCTAACAAAATAGTAGGTCCTCATTAGGGACTGTACCTTTCTTATAATTTAGTGCCTGGTTCTAAGATACATACTATCTGCTGAGCTAAAAAGAAAAAGGCTAGAGTTACACTTAGGTCTCATAGTGCAGGGGTACACAAGATCTAACCTTACTGTCAGAGCACACAGGTAACTAAGTGCTTGGGACTTGCCAGCTCAGAATATCACATCTTTAACAATTATATTCCATACAAGAAGGACCCAATAGACTGAAATGCCCAGTTGACAAGTTTCCTAGTTAATTGTGAAGATAGATACATTGTTTCCCCTTTGCAAATGCTACTGTTGTTTCACATAATGACTTTAACTATAATGGAAATGAGTCTGGACAGATCAATTTTTAGCCCTCAGCAAGTTAAGTGTGTCAATACAGCATGTAAACAGCAATAGAGATTGGTAATTAATAGTACAGTTTTATTCCTATATTATAATACTTCTCCTTTCTCTTTTCCAATTAAATTAAAAAATCTTTTGTAATTAGCACAATTTATACCACTACCATAAAAACCATTTCTCTAAGGGCACATTATGCAAGATGATCTACAATTTCAACTTATATGTTGCAAGACACAAAATATACAGATGTAGTCAATGTATATAAAGGAGGCTTTAAATTCTCTCCCAGAATTTTCATGCCACAAATTTTAAATTATGAAGATTAACTTCCAATAAGCATCCTTACCTTGGACTTAAATGTATTTCTCAGAAATGAAGACATGTTACACTAGCGACAGAGTAAAGTGTAACTGAGTTGTACTTATCTGAAGGGCAGTCTTCTACTAGGAAACCCTACTCAAGAAAACAGCAGACAGAGCTGAGCAATCCAAAGTCAGTTTGCCAAAAAGAGAGAGAGAGGAGGAGGAAGAAGGGAGAAGGAAAGAGAAGGAAAGAAGGAAGGAAGAAAGGGGGAGAAAGAGAGAAAGAGAAAAGAGCAGAAAGAAAGAAAAAGAAAAGAAGGAAGAAAGGAAGGGATGGAGAAAAGAATGAAAGAGAGGATGGAAATAAAAGAAAGGAAGAAAGAGGAGAAAGAGAAAGGAAAGAAAGGAATGGCAGGAAGAAAGAAAGAGAGAGAAGGAGAGAGAGAGGGAGGGAGGGAGGAAGGAAGGAAAGAGGAAAGGAAGGAAGGAAAGAAGGAAGGAGGGAGGGAGGGAGGGAGGGAAGGTAGGGAGAAAAGAAAGGAAAGAGGGAGGCAAGGATGGAAAAAGGGAGGGAACAGAGGAAGGAGAGAAAGAGTCAGTCTGGTTTGTTGAAATGGCTGTGATAAAGCACAAAAGCTGAGGGTCATGGTTTAACAAATAGGCCCTCAGTTCAGCTCCTGAGCCTTTTGAGGTACTTTGCAAATACTTGTTGCATACTTGGTTACCTAACTTGCCAGCTCCAGCAGATTAAAATCAGCATTTTGTTATGGCAGGAGAACTGCAGGAGGTCAGCTAGCCACCTATGAAGCCACAACTTGAAACTGGAGAAAAGACAGAAAACACTGCATGACACAAAAAGTGGCATTTGCTATGACTATTGTGAACCAAGAAAAGACAAGTCTGGTTCTGAATCTTTGTTCAATAAGGCAGAGAAATGTGTAATGTGTTTCTGAAAGACTTCCGGCAAACATTCCAAAAATTGGTCATGTTTTATTTTTTTTATTTTTTATTTTTTTCAATATATGAAATTTATAGTCAAATTGGTTTCCATACAACACCCAGTGCTCATCCCAAAAGGTGCCCTCCTCAATACCCATCACCCACCCTCCCCTCCCTCCCACCCCCCATCAACCCTCAGTTTGTTCTTAGTTTTTAAGAGTCTCTTATGCTTTGGCTCTCTCCCACTCTAACCTCTTTTAAATTGGTCATGTTTTAAAAGGAAAAAGCTTTGAAAACCTACAATATTCATGGATGCTTAATTGCCTTGATTCCATGGGTCTGTTTCCACTTCAGGTACTCTGACCCAGGTCCTCATAAACTAAAGGAATGTTCCTCAAACGTCCCAGACTTCCCATTAGACCTTAATATTTTTACTTGGAAGATAGGGTGACCATAATTATTATGACTAGCTTATTACTCAAGGGAGGTGGGGAGGAGAGCAAGGGGTGCACATAAGATAGACTGAGATCATCAAGTAGGATGTGGTTCCATTTTCACTCCGTCTATGTGGATGACACACAGATCTCAAAGGCAGTTGGGTAGAGCCAAAAACAAAACAACAACAACAACAACAACAACAACAAAACAGAGGAAGAAATACATCCTTACTCCACTTTATCCCAAGAATCTCCTATCTAGATTGAACTGGATTATTTCAGGTCTCCCTTGTGAATCTAAATTGTCCAAGTCTTTAAAGTAAGGTAAACCTGTTCTTCATCCACTCATGGCCCATGAGTTGAAGCCAGGTTGTAAGTGAAATAGAAGGAAACAGTTATTATAGGCTGAGGACTCAGTGCTGTTAAAGACAGAAAAGCATTTAAGTGCTTGGTATGGCTATAGCTGAATCAGAGGCATAAGTGGGGTCACTGTGGGAAAGACTTCCAGAGATACAGAAGGGTGTGTGGCCTGGAGTAACCAGGAGGATCATTGATTAAATGCTGCACTTGGTACCCAATGGAACAAAAGTTAAAAAGATGAGAAAGTTGAACAAATGCACTTTGAGCCCTCAAGCTTGGCCACCTGGAGTAAAGAAGAGACGGGTGGTTGTTGTTAATTTTATTTAATTTTATTTTAATTCCAGTATAGTTAGCATACGATGTTATATTAGTTTCATGTGTACAGTACAGTGCTTCAACAGGAGACATCGTTAGTACACACAGGAAGGTAAGAAGATGGTGTGGTAATGCTGAGGGCAGTCTACATATGAGCCAGGAAAGCCCTCCAGCAGGAAGTTTGAAAAATCAGTTTCAAGTTCTTAAGAAAGACCTAGAACACAGTGTCATCTATTAGATACAATCATCTGACTTCCAGAGCAGTGCCACTTCAGATATGACCTAGATAACAGTAGCATCATCTGGGAAAAGATTAGAAATGCACCATGTTGAGCTCCACCCTAGCCCTTTTTAGTCAGGATCTCTGAAATGGGGCTGACAGTCTTCTGTATTTTAGCAAACTCTCCAGATGATTCTATGTGCCCCAAACTTGAGAAGCACTGGGATAGAGAGTAGATGAGATGAGGGAAGGAGAAAGTATACACCTCAAAGAAAAGAAGTGAGGAGCTGAAGGAGCTGAAAAGCAGGGAAAACAAAACAAAACATCCACCATAGAGGGACTCTCAAAGGAGCGTGAGAAAAACTATGATGCATTTTAATGTGAAAATCAAGGTAAAATAAAATTACTTGTGCACTCATTTTAGGCTCCCTGACAAATTGTTAAACTCTGAGTGATGGGACCTGTTAGGGATAAGGTAAAAGTTAGTGTCAGTGGCTCCAAGAATAATCTATTCATCATGGACAAACCAAGACTGTTCTATACAAAATAGGGCTTTGGTCTCCTCTGGATAATGGTAGAACTATGGATGACAATATTCTAGCAGAGTGGCAGGTCTTTTCGCTGCATTTGGCTCTTAAACCAAGAACATGTGTCTTTAATCTCATGCTCAAAAAGACAAATCATTTGTCTAAGAAGCTACAACACAGGAAACATCAGAAATTTGCAGTGGGTCCCAGAAGAAAGAAACAACGTAGCTCACTGTTCTTGCTCACCTGTAATTTATCAATTTTATTATTTCTCACACAAATATTGAATTAGAGTGTTTTAATAACTTTCCTCCAGCAAATGAATTTCTCTCCAACGTAGACTAATAACAAGCACAGAACAAGTTCTCTATGGTCCCTGATGCTGGGAGAAAATTACTTCCGGCCATTATAGCTCAGTAATGACAGCATTTAGTGTTACCCCATCATCAAAGCAATCACAAAATCATCCAGAAAAGTACCTATTTTCACAGAGCACTGAGCTGGGCTCATAATTCTCGAGTGAAGGTGTCTGGCTTATATGCAATGCAGGGGCTGGCATCCTCGGGCAGACTATCTGCTTCCCTCAACTGATGTGGATAAAGGACATATCCTTGGGGTAAGAAGCCACCCCCAGTTTATTTTTGTTTCACCACAGAAACTTGCAGTTCCATTTCAAGGGCTGAAGTGGTCTTTGTTCAGTGAATAGATTCTTTCTAGCAGCCTCTGCCCTCACTGGCTTAATATCATAGTCAAACACATCAAGGTTGGCAACATTCTCATTTAAGTAGATAGAATGCTGGCTCTAATACCTAGGGAAATAAATAGTTGAACTATATGTGTTTAATGTATACAAAAATTTATACATACTAGTAGACAAACTTTGGCCATTACTTTCTTTGCCACAGAACCTTGTCCTTTATCCTACCCTATTCAATGTTCCACACCAAAAAGAAAAGGTAACATGTCCAGAAATTTTCAAAAGGTCCAGAAATGATCAAAATCAAAGCAAAAAAATTTAGGTGTGGAAAATGACAAAAGCAGGCTGTTAGGAAGTTGAGGTCAGGAGTCAGAGAGACCTGGGTTCCAATCCCAACTCTGACACTCGCTATGTGACTTTGACTAAGTCACTTATCTTGAGAAGCCTCAGTCTCCTGATCTAAAAAATGAGAGTTGAGATCCTATCTCCCAACAGAGGTGTTTTATGGTTTAAACGAGATGATGTATACATAGTGTTTAGTTTTCAATGAACAAGAAACCCTTGTTACTATCTAGTACAGGTTCCATATGTTGCTATACAGACACATAGTGGAAAATACAGCCCCAGATTCAAATTCTGCCTTTACTGCTTATTAGCTAGCATTTTTTTTCCTTTTCTTTGAGAGAGAGAGAGAGAGAGAGAGTGAGCATGAGAATGGGAGAGGAGCAGAGAGAGAGAGAGAGAGAGAAAGAGAGAGAGAGAATCTTAAGCAGGCTCCACACTCAGCATGGAGCCTGATGCTGGGCTCCATCCCACGACTCTGGATCATGACCTGAGCCAAAATCAAAAGATGGAAGCTCAACCGACTGAGCCACCCAGGCGTTCCATAGCTAGCATTTATTAAGTCACTTGACTCTGGTTTTCCTCTCCACTGGTAAAATGGAGGGGATGAGTTATAATATTCTTAAATCCCTTTTATCTTAAATATTTTATACACCATATACCTTTATCAATTGCCCTGAGACTTTCCTATCCTTAAATTAATTATAAAATGAACTTTTATGTGCGAACTATATAAAAGGGATTTTGTAGATGTGTCTCTATTTTTCTGAATTTCCAAGATAAGCTCTTTATTGAAAAAAAAAAGATATTCAAATAGAAAAATGACAAATTAAAATTCCAGGTTGGATGGTAACCTGTGCAATCAGCATCCAAATCAAGGACTAGAACTTTACCACCTGAGTCTCAGATCATTATGTTTTCTTTTATACACTTAGAGAGTATTACCAGATAAGTACATACAGGAAACTGTTAACATAGAGGTTTTGCTTCTAATTAAAACAACAATAAGAACTAAATTAGAAAAAAAGAAGCCAATTGAATAAAAAGCCTTCTGGATGGGAAAAATAAAAATATGGATCGAGATAAATAATCTCAACATTAAAACATTCCACAAAGCTAATTTTTAGGAAACTATTATGTCCACACTAACTCAGCCACCAAGAAGAAATCCAAATGCTATCTACTTCAAAATAAAACTCATTTCTTTATAAGCCCACTACCACTGTTGGCTTCAGGAGGTCCCTGTCCTGAGCCTTACTGTGCTGCTTTCATTTTTACAGTTTGCTTCTCAGATTTGCAGCACTTTCCCCTGGCTGGTGGTAAAAGGATTTTCAATGCAGACAGGCCTGCGTGCATTTGGAAATGGCATCCAGTTCACTGAAATAGAGCTTCCTTTCTGGTCGCATCATTATCTTTTAAACATACCTATATGCTGAGTTCCAGAGAATGGTTCTCAATGTATGTACACCTTCCTTACTATCACACAGTAGCTTTAAACATAAAAAGACTCCATTAAAGTCACAATAATATTCTCCCAAGCTTGACATTCAAACCATGTATAAGAGAAATATTTTGCAGGAAATGCAAACTCTCTTACATTTTACTTTTGCTGTAGCTTACAAAAAAAAAAAAATTAAAAGGAAAAGAAGAGAAACTTTTTAATGCTATTGAGAATAAAAGTCATATGGATTCTCTGAGAAGGCAATTTCTTTGAATTCAGGCAAGAAAAGGTGAAATATCTTTGACTTTATTTATCTTGCTCAATCCCATTGCCCCTGCAGTCTGACCTGTAATACCTCAGGGAACCGAAAACAGAGGAAGGTAAGGAAGAAGAGGAGAAAGAGGGGAGAAAAAAGGCGAATAACTGGAGGAAGAGAGCAAAGGAGGCCTGTGTAGGGGCTAGTTCGAAGCTTCTTAGCCCCTGAGAGCACAGTGGTGTGACAGTCTGAAATATTACCCAATATGTTTTCATTCCTGGTGATTCTCACTGCCCTTCCCACCCACCTCCCTCCCACTCAAGCTGAGGCATCCGATGCTTGGGGGTGGAGCTTGGTGAGAAGAAAACATTCAGAGCTGGATCTTGATTCCAAATTTGCCTCTGGAAGCCCATTTCAGGGAGAGAAAGGAGTAAGTGTTCAATCCAAAGCTTCCATTGCAAAAGGAGAAACGTAAAAGAAAAAAAAAGGGGGGGCACCTGGTTGGCTCAGTTGGTTGAGCATCCGACTTCGGCTCAGGTCATGATCTTACGTTTTGTGGGTTCGAGCCCTACATCAGGCTCTGTGCTGGCAGCTTGTTCAGAGCCTGCAGCCTGCTTCAGATTATGTGTCTCCGTCTCTCTCTGCCCGGCCCCTGCTCATGCTCGGTCTCTCTCTGTCTCTCAAAAATAAATAAACTTAAAAAAAAAAAGAAAAAGAAAAAGAAAAGAAAAAACAAATCTGGAGGGTTCAAAGGAGAAAAAGGAGTATTTTTACTTTTGTTTGTTTTGCTAACCAAAAGCCAAAAAGGAGGGAGGATTCAGGACAGGGTGTGACTTAGGGCATTTCCTGAACCACAAAAGCTGAAATAAGCCTTCCTGGGCTGGAGCTAGTTGGGAGGACCCAGAAATCAGCCCTCCAGCAAGGGGGTATGAGGCAGTACTGATATGAACAGGGAATAGCCTTGCAGCTTAGAAACCCTCCATCCTTCACATGGCAGAAGATGTTCAGAAAGCCCTTCTCTGGACTCACACCTGCACCCCAATACCTGTAGCATCACCCTGAATTCTGGCTCTTCATTTCATCTCTAGGGGCTGAATGGGGAAGAAATGACGCCCTCCTCCCTATGACTGTTCCATCCTTGCACTTTTTCCCAGAAGATTGTTTCTGGCCCAGAGAAATGATCTATAAGAATTTTTGTTGTGAAGGAATCTATGCAATCTATGGAGACGTTCCCAGTCAAATGTTCCCTTGCTGGCTTTTAAAAAAGTTCTTCCAAAAGTGTGGTCAAAACCAGCAGCATCACCTGGGGGCAGGTTAGGATGCAAATTTTCAGGACCCCACTCAAATCCATCGATCAGAAAAGTGAGGAGTAGGAATCTGAACAACCACCCACCCCTACTCCTAATCCATGAATGTTAAGTAAGAGATGCATTGTCTTTAGAAACTTAAGTGGTCCCTCTGTATTGAGCCCCACTAAAGGTTGAAGGTATCCTCCAGATATAAGCCTCAACATCCTCTGCTTCCTGAGCCTACAGCAGCACCTCAGGAGGTTCACATTAGTCCTCCAGCAAGAATCTCAGTTCATCCAACAGTCTCAAGGATCTTCCATGCTTGCAATTCTAAATTCTCTCTCTGAGGCTTCTCACTGCTATGGCTCTGTGATATGAAGAAACAGAGGAGGCAAAATACATGGGCCATTTGAATGCAGTCCACTTGCCTAAATGTTTATTCCAGAAAAGAGGTGGCCCATGAGCTTGGGACATTAGCGGTCCCTGTTTGACTGCAAACAGGATTCCTGTCTGCAGGGTAATCTTGTTACCTAGCTCCTCCTGCTACTCCAAGTGCAGTCCATGGGCCAGCAGTATCAGCATCACCTGGAAACTTGTTAGAAATGCAATCTCAGGCTTCACCCCAGACCTCCTGAATCAAAGTCTAGAACCCAGGAGATCTGTATGTTCATTAAAGTTCGAGAAGCATTATCTATAGTTTGGTTGGTATCAGTCCAGACTGCATGTTAGAGGCACCTGGGAAAGTATTATAAAAGCACTAATGAGAGGCACCTGGGTGGCTTAGTCGGTTGAGCGTCCAACTTCGGCTGAGGTCAGGATCTCACACTTTGTGGGTTTAAGCCCCACGTTGGGCTCTGTGCTGACAGCTCAGAGCCTGGAGCCTGCTTCGGATTCTGTGCCTCCCTCTCTCTCTCTGTTCCTCCCCTGCTTATGCTCTGCCTGTCTCTGTCTCTCAACAATAAATAAAGGTTAAAAAAGAAATTATAAAAGCACTAATGGTGGGTGATGGGCATTGAGGAGGGCACCTGTTGGGATGAGCACTGGGTGTTGTGTGGAAACCAATTTGACAATAAATTATATTTAATATAAAAAAACTTTAAAAAAATAAAAACTTTACGCACATTAAAAAAAAAAAAAAGCACTAATGTGGCCCAAAAATTCTTATTTAACTAGTCCACAGTGAGTCCTGGGCACTAGTATTTTTTAAATTTCCCCAGATAATTCTAATATGTAGCTTGGGTTGCAGCCTAATGCCCTGGCCAAACCAACAGACTCAGAAATGTCAAGCTTCCCTGGCTGAAAATTTGCAAGTGGCTTAAAGGTATAAAGAAGGAAGAAAGGTAGATGGCTGTGCCAAACACATTACAAATGTTAGCTCATTAGACTCCATGAATAACCCTGAGAACATGCTATCTGTAGAACCCTTTAACCAATAATAAAAATTGAGGCTTTGAGAGTTTAACATAGACAGGATTCCAAATTAGCAATTCCAAAATCAGCAAGTTGTGGCACCAGGAATTTACTGAATCGAGAGGCGCCTGGGTGGCTCAGTCAGTTAAGCGACGGACTTCAGCTTGGGTCATGATCTTGCAGCTCATGAGTTCAAGCCCCATATCAGGCTCTGTGCTGACAGCCCAGAGCTTGGAGCCTGCTTCAGATTCTGTGTCTCCCTCTCTCTTTGCCCCTCCCCTGCTCACCCTCTGTCTCTCTCTGCTCTCTCTCTCAAAATTAAATACACATTTAAAAAATCTAAAATAAATAAAATAAAGGCCTGAATCAAAAAACTTATTTGCTAAATACAGAAACTGAGTGATACAAAAATGAAAAAAAAAAAAAAATAGAGGTATGCAGTGGAATATCAGTGAGACAAGCCAGTGTTCTAATACAAAGAGTATCACAATACACAGGATTCTGAATTGATTCATACCATGATCAAATATAAATGCTAGACAAAATGCTAGGCTAAAGGGGGTTTCTCTGGACTCTTCATGTAAGATTTTCAGGGTCTATATTCTTTCTCCAACCCTTCCTTTCAAGTGGAGCTCTTGGGGTGCCCTCCCCAATGAGGAATGTGAGGGCTACCAGCTTGCAATATCACTCTGCAGAAAGCTTACGTTGTAAGAAATACCAAGCAGTGAGATATAGCACTTCTCTATGCAACCTGACAATGTGTCTCCCATGTCACCTTCTTGACCCCTGATTCTCAGAGCTGGGTGTTTCTGGGGGCAATAGGAAGGCAGTATAATTGGCCAAAAAGAATATACACTTCCCCCCCACCCCAAGCCTGACATGCCAACTCTGCCACTTACTGTGCAACTTTGGACAGGGCACTTCACCTTCCCACGCCTCAACTATAAAATGTAGGAAAGGATGTGAAACATGATCCTCCTCGCCTGGCTCTTGTAAAGACTGTAAGGATATATATAACACATGGAATACAGTGTCGATGGTGGAATTTATTACTATTTCATGACTCAGTATGGGCTTATGCCCTCTTCCTCCTTCATTAACTGAAACCCTGACACCTATCAATGTGGACACTTCCTGATAACCCCTCTTCCACACAAGCCCCATGCTCACCATTAGCACACCTAGAATATATGACTGAAATAACCCAATAAACGGAACCAAGTAAAGTTGTCTGCATGCATAGCTGCCTTTGTCATTTTGTCCAGGAGCTTCCCAAAGACAAGGACTGTCTTATTTTCCATTAAACGCCCAGCACCGAGCCCAATGCCTACTTAAAAAGATACTCGATGAATTATTTGTATAATAAATGAACAGAATATAAATATTTGGGGCTGGACCTTCTGGAAGTGGCTGGTGCTTTCCCCAACCCTGAAAATCTCACTGTTGGGTCTCTGAGTGGAACAGAAGCATTGCCACTCATCATCTTCTCCATAGCTCCTTATCCTTCACTGGTTCACCACTCTGGTCCTCCAGATTGTTGTTTCTTACTCATAACTAAGGCAGAATGAAGTATCAGGGTATTCTATAACCCTCAAAACTCTCCCACAAAGGTCTTGATCAAGGTGATTTCCACTTATCTGGTGCAACAGAAGAACAATTTGGAGGGCATTCTCTGCTGTTCAAATCAATTTCTGCCCCATGAGTCACATATTGGATACACATAACTTCAGTCTCTGAGAAACATTCCCTTAGGTTTCCTTAAAATGATCCATTATTGATAAACATATATACATATCTGCCACATACCTATTTAATCTCTATACTACCTCATCAAAAATAAGTACTTTACATGATTTAGGGATGGGGAAATGCTCCTGGGAGCCTTACCAATTTTCCTGGTCCTAGCCCTCAAAAAAGAGCTCCCCAAAATACTACTTTCCCCACCCATTCTTGAAACTAAGACATGAGAGTATATCACAGTTTTGGCCAGTGGGACCTGAAGGGAAATCTTCTTGGGGAGGGATAAGAGATAGCAAAACATTTTCACCTCAGCAAAAAGAGATGCAAGGAAGAAACACCATTCTTCTTCAGCTGGATATTGTCATGGCTACATGCGATGCTTGGAACAGTAGTAGCCATCGTGCAACCTTGAGGAGAGAGAGTTAAAGGACCAATTCAATATGGCAATGATAGGGAGCAGAGACAGGGGTCCTTGATGACACCACTGAGTTGCTCTCTCACCCCAGGAACTACCTATTGCTATGCTTGCTGCTATGTGATATAATAAACATTTTCATTGTTTAAGCTACTTTGGGATAGGTATTATGTTATTTGTAGCTGAAACATCCTACCTAATACAACAAAGAAGAGGACATGAGAAGCTAATTGCCTTGGCCAAAAAGACCACACTGCAATTAACAAAAGAAAAAAAACATTACAGCAGAGGAAAGGAAGTATTATTATTTATAAATTGTTTAATGTTTATTTATTTTTGAGAGAGAGAGAGAGAGAGAGAGAGAGCAAGCATGAGTGGGGAAGGGACAGAGAGAGAGGGAGACACAGAGTCCGAAGCAGGCTCCAGGCTCTGAGCCTCTGTTAGCACAGAGCCCAATGCAGGGCATGAACCCATGAACCATGAGATCATGACCTGAGCCGAAGTCAGACGCTTAACTGACTGAGCCACCTAGCCACTCCAGGAAGTAATATTATTAACTCATCATGAGTAGCACTCTATCAAGAGTCATATATGAAATTCACCATTCAATCCTCACCAAAACCCTATAAGGGTATAATGGATATTCTACTTTATAAAAGAAAATTCAGAAAGGTGAAGTAACTAATGATGGTCAAGTAGGAAGTGGCAATTTTGGTATTCCAAACCAAGTTGGTATGACTCCAAGGTCAGGAGGGAGCCACCATGTTACATACATGAAAATTAGGTGTTCCATTAGCTCATCCTTTTGTATGACTGTGTTCCTCAGATCTTTTCCTGTGGAATGATTTTTCTCAGGAGTATTTAAGGTATAAGGAGAGGCAATGGTGCTCTCAGACAGATGAGAGAGTATGGGGTAAAGGGACAATCGCAGAACACTTGAAAACTACCTGGGAAGACGTCAACTTATACACAAAACAGACCTAGATAAACACTTCTCTTTGATTGAAAAAAATACACATATGCATACATGCATACACATACACATTATCAATATCTTGCAGTTTTTATTAACTATAAGTTAGTTGACTTATATAAGTTGACTTATATATTTATGACATAATTAAAGAAAACTTTCACAAATGAATTGGATCTATTTTTGGCTGGATGACAATATATCTATTTACTTTTGTTAGACCTTGGAAATTTCAATACACTGTAATTGTATTTCTAATGACAGAAGATTCATCTCAGCTCATAGTGTATGCATTTCATTATTTACCACATTTATATTCGAGTAAATGAACTTGTTCATTATACATTGTAATCTTTTTGTTGCACAATGTTTCCATTTTTGAAAGTCATGTAATCACTTCATTGTGGTGTTGGCAATTGTCATTATATAATATATAAAATTTCAAAAGGATGCAATTTAAGGATTTTGATCTTGCAGCATAAATATATTCATGACACGCAATACAAATAAACTTATTCCAGATGGTTGCTTAAAACAGATAAATCAAATTTCCCAGTAGTAACAAACTAAATCTTCAACCAAAGAGAGTTTTTTTCACTGATTAAAATGTCCAAACATTCATATCACTCCAAGCAATAAATGTGACAAAATTGGGATGGGTCATGATAAAACTAAATTAGATTTTTCTGGCCATTTTAAGAGTTTTCTGGGGGGCTACTGAAGATGACAAAGTCCAGGTTTCAAGTTCAATTCTGTCATATTTCAAAAGACATGCAAGCTCAGCATGTTTGGGTTTCATGGGGAAAGAAGTGGACCTAGTGAGTTTTAGCCACCAAGATGAGGTTGGCAATACTTTGTCCTTCCACACACCTTCAAACTGTATTTACAAGCCCTTCCAGCATAGGGAAACAGAACGCTACAGAAAATGTTAACTAGCAAAAACATATTGGCTCAGTAAACAAATAACCCTCAAAGTCAGAGAACTGCATGTTTATTGACTCCACCCCCGTTAGCCCTGCCTTGTGTGGTTACAGTATGGCCCAAGTGCATTAACAAACAGCCCAGCTCTTTCTGCTCTGTTGCTAGTGACCTTACTGCTTTCAGCAGCTAGTAAAATTAAACCTCTTCCAAATAATTCTCATGTGCACAGACTGTAAAGTGAATGTAAATTACAGCAATACATTACCCAAAACTTCAACTTCTTTAGAGAGCTGCCTGCTAGTCCCAGTTTTACAAATATTCTTCATTTACTCTGTATGCAAGCACTTAGGTGTGGTTCACAGAAACCCACCTTTGCTTCTGAGCACCATTATATAACCAACTTAACCTGGCCACACAGCTCATGTACGCTCCTCAGTGCCCTCAATACCCATGCTACTGACATCATTCAAGGACCAACATTGTTCAAGGCTCAACAAACTTTTGTAAATGAAATCTTTCCAATGAATAACAAAAAATGGCAAAAATACCAATGGAAAAAAGGTTTGTGTTGATGAATAGATCAGAAAGAGAGAGAAAGAAGCAAATATCCAATAAACATAAGACAAAAATGTGTCCATTTCAGGAGTGACCAAATAAAAACAAATTAAGGGTGACTAGGATTGACTGAGATTTTTTTTTTTTTTAAATAATACTGTTCTATCTTGGAAATGTTGAAGAAAAATGGGAGAACTTCTTCAGCTGTTGTGGCTCATTGACGTGTGAATTGGTATCACAACGGAAAATAAAAGTCACTTACTAGCTGACCCAACAGCTCCCTTTCCGTAAATAAATCCTCCCCTTAAAAGTCAGAGTTACACACAACTGTGACCACCCACTCTAAGCTACAGAACCCCATTAATGCAAAAGCGCTGGCTAAATTTTGACCATCAATCAATTAGTCCAAACCAGAAACACTAGGGATATTAAAAATTCTCAGTTTACCAATAACTAGTCAATGCCAAATTATACCATCTGGTACATAATATATTCATTAATCCTCATGTAGGATTATATTACAAGGAGCATAGTCAATCAATTTCTCACATCGTATCTAATAGGTGTTGTAATAGCATAAATATTCTGCATAGGAGGGGTCTATTCACCCACTGATGCTTGACAAATGTTTGCCCATGACTTTCATTAATGCGTAACAAGGTCATGTTTAAACACCAGCACACAATGAAAGACTATAATCCTATGGCTTTTTATGCAGAGATATCTAAAGCAAATTCATAGCAAACCCACCATTAATGTAGGATATAAATACTCATTAGATTTTCTTCAATAACGATTCCAGAAGTAAATATGATTACAGTATCACATCCAAAACATCTGCAGAGATATACCAGTGGCCAGCATAGGCCCAGGTACACGAAGGAAATGCCTAACGTTGTCATTTGCAAGCCATTATCTTTTCTCACTAGCATCTCTGCCTCGGTGAGTCCTTTAAATTGAATAGAAGCAAGATGTGTGAGTTGCTTGATTACATGAAATCAGGCTGCACAGAGTCCCACCTGATGTCTGGCTGAGACTCATCACCACCTTTTGGGAAACTTGTCATTTTTTAAGAAAAAGGAGCTGCTATCGCTGGGCAGCCATGACTGTTATCTGCACTGCAGGTCGCTGGCTGAGCCACATTTTCTGCTAATTAAATTCACTGTGGGAGATTCCTAACGTGTGTCTCCATGGGAAATGGATCTGAAAATCTGGATGATGCCCCTAATTGCTTCTGGTAACAAGGTTATGAAACTTGGGCTGTCATACCTAGGGAAAGCAGAACTCAGATAAGTGGGTCTATTCTCACAGACCATATGGATTTCTTCAGCCTACAGCTGAAAAAGCTAAAATAGGGCTCAGCTGCAACTGGGCACTTCCTGAACAAGGCCTGTCACTTCGCACTTTTCAATTACTTACCTGGAAACACAGCAAGCAGGTAATTGTGAGGAAGCACAATGGTAAATCAACAGATGCTGTTTGCCTAAACTGAGCTGGTCACCTCTGGCCTGATCTAAGGCGGGCTACTCAAAGTGTGGACATTGTAGCATCAATGTCACCTGGGAGCTCATTAGAAATGCAAATCCTCAGACCCAATGAATCACAGTATCCAAGGAGTGAGCCCAGGAATCTGAGGCTTAGCAACTTCCCCAGGTGATTCTGATGTTCACTAAAGTTCAAGAAGTCCCAAGTCTCAAATACACTGGATTACCAGTCAATCTAAGAATGTGGCTCTGTCATGAATTGTGTTTGCCCTTGGGGGGGTGCTCATTTAGCCTCTGTGACCTCAGTTTCTTCATTGTTCTGATTATCTACTGCTGTGTGAAAGCAACAATTGTTTAATGAGTTGAGTGGACCCAGCTGGCAAATTTTCACTTGGGGTCTCTTGTGTGCTTGAACCAGGCAGTAACCAGGCAGGAGTCACCTGAATGATTGGCTCAACTGGAAGTCTAAGATGACTGTCGTATTCACATGCCTGGCATCTGAACTGGAATGGCTCATGGCTAGCTGGGCATCTCTCTCTCCATATTGCCTCTCCACATGGCTAGCTTGAGCTTCCTTATAGTATGGTTGCCTCAGAGTGTTGGACCTCTCACATAGTGGCTCACTTCCCCCAGAGTATGCATTTAAGAGACCAAAGCAGAAGCTGCCAGGTCTTGTTAAGGCTTAGGCCTGCAACTGGCACAATGCCATTTCTGTCACATTCTCTGGGTAAAAAGCAAGTCATGACGTCAGCCCAACCTTAAGAAATAAGAGTGGGATTGTATAAGATTGGGAGTTGGAAGAAATCTTTAGAAACAAGTTGGTACACTCACTTGCAAGATGAAGGAAGTGGCTTACACTCCTAAAGGTTTTTATAGTCTATGGTTTTTACAGTATATGATTCTCTGATACAGTCAATACCCATATTTCTTAGAGTCCATTACACCTATCTCGAGGAGACCTGTTTCTCCGTAATATCACTGCCACTCATTTAGCACTAAGCACATGCAGTCTTGCATTATGATTTACCTTATAAATGTAGCTACTCTGACTTCCCAACTTGATTATAAAATCCTCAAGGCCTTTATGCCTCCTTGAAACTCCATTACCTAGTGCACTGACCTATATATCATATTAGGCTTTCAATAAAGATGTGATAATGATGATGATGATGGTGATGATGATGCTGATAGAATCACTGCTGTTAAATTATCCTGTCTACTTAAATGAGTACAAAGCAACCATTTTCAGAGTTGAAAAATAATGTCCCATGCCTTTTGTAATTTTTTACAGGTCTTTTTAAGGTAGACATCTTATGATAGACAAAATATAACTGTAAATATTATTTCCATTGAAGTACAGTTTGCTTTAAAGGTGTACTCTTCTTTTTTTAAATTTTCTGGTGCGGAAGGGACAGTGTTCTGTGGTTATGAAGCCACTTCATTTTCCTCCTAGACATACAGGAAGGTCACATTTCTTAGCCCCCCTGAGCCTCGGCAGGACCACAAAACTGAATTCTGGTCCATAATCTTGTCATAACCTAGTACAGTCACAAGATAGAAAAACTTGGTCCCTGATTCACTGCTTGGAGCACAGCTACTCAACCAAAAATATCCTCATTGCATTTTGCACATGAATGACAATTAAATTTCCATTCAGTCAAGACACTGGATTTGAGGAGTACTTGTTAAATTTGTTATAGCAGCTAACCTGCACTGACTGGTATATCTAATTTATTCCCAGAGTCAACCTCATGTGTCATTGTCCTACATCAATACATTAAATTGATGTTTAAATTGAACAGTTTTTATCAATTAATCTATTTCTACATCATGCTAATGGGAACCTGTAATTCATTGTTTACATATTTCACATTTTACTTTATCAAATTCACAGTATTGTGAATTTAAAGCAGAGTTTCACTATTAAAACAAATTGATTGACCTTGACAATCAATTTCTGCAATGTATTTTCCACTACATCCTCAACAAGATCTCACAGCAAGTTGTGTATATTTGACTCACCAGTGTTGTTACCTTTGCTCATTCCATCCCTCATCTCATTCAATCATTTATTCAAAAGTCATTTGTGAACACCTGCTATGTGCCAGACATTATCCATGTACTGGATGCTGGAATAAATAGAACATGGTCAAAGGAAAGATAGTCACAACACACCGAGCTCTGGAAGACGGGGTGAATAAAGTGCAACCAGAATAAAGAGCTGTTTTTCTTAACAACAATGAAAAGGCAGAGACATTTTTACAAAGTTCATGACATCCATAGTAAGTTTTGAGAGGTGAATAAGCAGTTCACCAGATAGAGAAGGCAAGGAAAGGTAAATTAGGTATAGGGAATATGAAAAGGCTCAAAGGTGGGAATCATTGTACCTTGTGGCATGGTCCTTACAGTGGTCTAAGAATCTGGTTAGCATGACCCCAGAGAAGACTAGGTAACCAACACAAGACTAGGAGTGATTTTGGGCTGGGTAGCATTATCCTAATCACAAGCGTGATACATGAGATTTGTGTTCATGCCTGATTGTTCTGGAATTTACATTGTTTAACCCAAGACTTAAGTGAAGCACCTAGCCCAAGTGATGTGATGCCTGACATATTTCTACCTAAACTTAAAGGAAGAACTTACCCAGTTTTCAGTAAGACTGGGTCTGCAAGTTAGGCCCCACAAAGGTCTACCATGAAGATCATTTATTCATACATTATTATCCTCTGCTATGCATCTCTTTGGTGAGGCTTTTGTAGCCAATAAGATTGCACTTCCATCCACCTTGAAGAAGGTGGCTAGTCCCTCTGCCTTGAGTGCTGACTGTGTTTGACTTCTTTCTGTATCCTTGATTTCCCCCAAACAGCACCAGTGCTTGTTATCTCTGCCCATCAAAGCCAACAAATATCATTTGCCAATTCAGTGGTTGTGTACAGAACACAATGAGTTTGGGAAACTACAATTTGCTCAATATGGCTAGGAATACACTGGTGATTTGTTAAAAATTATGTAAGAAAAGGAATTCAGGGACCAGATTATGAGGAGTGTTATACACCATGCTAAAGAATTTGGGTGTAATCTTATTAGACCAAAGAAATCCAAGATATGGGTGTGACATAATAAAAACATATTTGAAAAACAAAACAAAACACTTTACTGACACTTGAAAGGCATATGTTGTAAGTTCAACCAAGGGGAGACTCTTGAAAAAAAATCTGCAGAGATATTTGACTAAGGGCAGGGGAGTGGAGAGGAGAATACATGTTTCCAAGATATTGAGGGAGTAGAATAAATCAAATCTGATGATTTTTAAGTTCAAAGAGGGAGAAATCTGGGATGACCTAGGTGGGATAATGCAGTGTCATAGTGTCATTAGCCAACACTGGGGCTAAAACCTGGAAGAAAAGAAAGAGGTAGGAGTGTGGAAGGTAAGGAGCTTATGTTTAGTATATTGTGATAGGCCTTTGAGATTTAAAGGTGGTAATTGTTCCCAGTTGTAAATGTGGGCTAGAATTTAAAACTAATGTCTTGGTAGGAAAAATGGATTTGGGAATCATTTGCACACAGAAATGGTAATCAAAAACTATGCTGTTGATTGAACCTAGAGCTAGAGAATATGATGGGCAGTCATCCAAGAAGAGAATCCTGAGAAAAAGGATTATTAAAGAACCAATGGAGAGAGGAGACACCCAACAGAGACCCAAGATATGTCATGGAGGCAGAGTAGAAGGAAGAACAAACACTCATGCAAGGATCTTCCTTAGGTCTCCAAATCCCCTTCATCTTTCAAGGCCTAGCTGAAACTTTATGTCCTCCAAAATGTGAAGCCTTCACACATGGTCCTTACTCATCTGATATCTCCTATCCTACATGTATCTCTATCATTCCATATACCAAACACGACCTGGTATTATTGTCTCCTCACTCTAGCTATAGGGAAAGAGGACTATGTCTCATTCTGTTGCAAATGACAGAAAACTCATATCAGCTTAGGAAAAATTAAGAAAAGGCCAATGGTAGATTCTGCCTTTAGATGTGGTGACACAGGAAACCAAATGTGCTTCTTTCTCTGTTTCATGACTGATTTTCCCTGAGATATCTTAATTCTCACACAGACTATCCCCATAGACTGACACTCACAGTTCTATGCCTACAATTTACTTTTCACCCATCCCAGTGGGAAAAGACATCCTTATTCTTGGTCTTTCTCAGCACTGATTGGTGCTCATCAGGTCACATGCCTATCTTTAACCAATCACGGAGGTGGGGTAGGGGTGGGTATGCTAGGCTCCAATTGGCAGGGATAGATCATGTGACAGGGAAATGGGAGCCAAGCCTGTTTCATACTGGGAACACACTGATGCCAACCAAATGACATACACCAAGAAAAAAGAAGGATTATCGGGGGATTGGGTGGGGGTGGGGGGTGAGAAAGAAATCGATATAGGGTAAACAAATAAGAATTTTGTGTAATGAGGCCTGTGTATGCAGTGGGCATTGGACAAATACATCTTGACTGCCTGGTGGTAAGCCAAAATTGTCCAATTTGCTCTCATCATTAAAAGACAAGAAAATGTATTATTATCCAGAGAAGTTACTTTTGTTTATGTGATAAGGAGGAATCAGAAAGAAGAAGAAACACTTGATATTTTTGCCCATTAGCACGCTGATTGGTGGAGCTAGAGTGAATTCAGAATAGGTGAAAAAGAGACCAGCCAGAATGCTGAGGACAGTGAGGGAGGCACAGGTCTTTCCGGGAGGCTATGGCATTTGAAGGTGAGTGGAGACAGGGGTGCCTTGGTTTGAAAGCCACCAAAGTTCTAAGGCTTCTGGGTAGTGAGAATAACAAGCTTGGCTGTATAAATCAAATCTACATTATTAGAAAAGTTTGACATTTGCTAAATTACCTATGAAAACTTACCCTGGTTGTTAAGTGGAACCAAAAAAAAGTGTGTTCATTTCAAAGCTAAATGTCAGGCTCCCTTAAAGATCTAACACCTACAGATGGGGGAGGGGAGGGCAGGGGAGGAAATGCTGAGCAAATTAAGGGCAATAAACTTTCCAGACATCTCCATCTCCATAACTGCTCAGAGATGTCTCCTGGCATTCTTAACTGGGTAATTCTGTCTTTCTATTATGTCTGTCTATCGGCAACCCATTTTTTAAAGGTATGCTCACAGAGAAGTCTTTGAAAATTAAATTGAAACACTGAAAGATAGACACAGCAAAATTGACTCAAACTCATTTTATTTACAGATGCAGCCAGAGGTGTGTTAACAGGGAAGGCAACCAAACAAATCATTCTGGAATACTAAATTAGCAAGTTCTAGAACTGGGACACTATGGCAAACAGCCAAAACTACTCTTTACAAAACTAGAGTTAAGAGTCCCCTTACCCCTCTATGCTTCAATGAGTCAATTATCCGTTACTAAATTGCACCATTTATTAGGAATAAAATGGGAAAAATAAATGTACTTTATACTGAAATATATTGCAGGAATGGATCAAGTAAAAATATTTCCAAATCAGTGATTTGTCAGAAAATTTTGCCTTCTAAAGTCTTCCAAATATACCAGTTTCACATAAAGATGGTTATTCCTGAATATTTTACAGATGACAGTTACACTATGCCTTAATTATACTTTTAAAAAAACCCAAAATACATACATGTGTAAGAATGTACATGTACATACACACACATGAGTTTGCTTTATGCAAACATGTGAAAATGTGCCCCAATGTACAACAAACTTTGCCACCAAACCTAAACTTACATGGTGGCTTTCATTTATTTCTTAATGTATGGGAGTTGATGTAGTAAGAACCTTGAGTTTACTAGGAAGACAGCAGGGATTTTCACTCACTCTGAAAAGCTACAGGAAAGGAAATGGAAGCATGAATGCTTCCAAAAAGAGATTCAATGCCTCCAAATACACTTTATGCATGAACATGCATTTTTCCAAACCATGTGTATGAATAGATACTTAATGGCTCTTGGGCATTGTTTAAAATTTTATCTTTTAAATATTTATAATTTAGATTCTGGATAGAATAGAAACTATTTGTACACATATCCACATCCACATGTGCACCTACATCTTTTTTACATTGTGTTCCTCTTTTTTCTTGAAATCCATACTCTGCAGTTGAAAAGAAAATCCTTCTTAACTACCCACGGGACTTCTCCTGTAATCTAGAAGCATATGACCAAAATACTTTAGTGGAACCAAAACTGGCTGTCTTCCATGGGGAAAGGGTATGGATTTCTAAACCAGTGCCACAGAATTATTTGTAGAGAGACCCCAGGAAAAGGACAGGGAGCCACCAAAGCCCAGCCCTCACCCATCATGCAGGCACTCAGAGTGACCATGGGTTGAACTAACATGATATCATTGCCTCTATTGGATTAACCTGTTCATTGAGATCTTGTCTTTATGAAGATGGAATGAGTATGGCTTCTTTTCATGCCTTTCCAACCTCTTCAAAAAAAAAGGCCTTGGTTAAAAGGAGAGAAAGAAAATGACACTGAGGTTCATGGCAAGGTCTTCCATCCACAAGCAATGTGGCCACAGAGGCCTCTGATGAGTTGCAGGGATTCATTGCCCCAAGTCACCCTTTCATCCACACTCTTGGGCATATTTTTGCTACCTCCCTGGCATTTGAAAGGTAGGGGAGTCCTAATGCGATTACATATATAACCATCTCAGTCTCTAGGAACAACTCTCTAATAAAGAACAAAGACTCTATTGATTGAAGCAATTGCTATCATTAGGGCTATAAGAGTCTTGATTACATCAACCTAGTTAACAAAATGCCAAAGACCCTTAGAGAATGGCTTATCTTGTTCCCTTTCCCAACCTTGGATTGTGACCATTGTCTTTTGCTACCTAAGCCCATCTTCTTTGGGGAGAATTCCAAGAATAGCTGTATGGTCACTGAATGTGGTGGTTTTTTTTTTATTTTTTGTCATTGTGTAGACAGCTAGAAAGGGCTGGGGAAAGAAATCGACTTTATTTTTCTACATACTTTTATGATTTATGAAAAATTGATCTACTCCCTTCAGTTAGATAACCATGAGTCAGAGAAATACAGTTACAATAAAGTGGCAGTGTCATTTCTAAAGTAGACCACGCTCCAGTTCACGAATGATGGCCAATTAAAGTAAGTTATTCCTGTCTGGTGGGGCTGTGTGTCAGATGAACTATCACCCAAAATGAATTAAAGCCCAGGCTTGGAAGATTTCCTGTTGACTAGCCTGCGGTATAATTTATAATTACTTCTGTTTACATGATAGGTGGGGCAGAGGTGCCAGGAAGAAAACTGGCCTGGAGTTCACCTGGATATGAGTAAGAGCAATGAAAAGGGCATCTGCTTATTAATGTTTTGATTCATAAATATTTTTTCAGTCATCATCGTGTCAGGGATCTACATGGATATAGATATATGGGGGAATCTCGGCAGAATGCTCAGAACCAAAATATCCAGCACAATGGCTTGCCAGTGAAGTCCAACAACATCTGGACCCAGCTTACATCCTGGAGGACTAGGGTCCATCTTGATGCACTTTCTGTGTTTCCAAACTTAATTTTGTCATCATAAGTGACAGGACTCTCTTTTGTAAAGAGTACCTTTTCTCTGTTTTGAGGGGAATTTTCTTCTTTTTTAAATCTCAATTTCTCTAATCTTCCTAAGATCCAAAAGAAGTATACCCCTAGAGTTTCAATTAAAATAAAAACGACCCCATTCTCAGTCATTCCAACCATATGATTAATTGGGGGAGGAGGGGAGGAAGAAATTCCACTAGGCCTATCCTTGACTCTTTCTATACCTTCAATTTTCTTGTTCTCTTTCTGTCTGTATACCTCTGTATCTCTCTATCTCACACTCTCTCCATATCTCTGTGTTTCTCTAATTTCTCATTCTGTATACTCCCTCTACCTGAAATTCTCTCTTAAACACAGACACAAACACATATTCTCACATACACCCCACGTAAAGCATGAACAGCAACATTAAATCTCCTTTTCTGCCTGCACTCTTTTTTTTTTAAGATTTAATTTATTTTTATTTAGGCCTGGATGGTTTAGTCAGTTAAGCATCCCACTCTTGATTTCGGTTCAGGTCATGATATCATGGCTGCTGAGTTGAAGTCCCACATCAGGCTCTCTACTGTCAGCACAGAGCCTGCTTCAGATCCTCTGTCCCCCTCTCTCTGCCCCTCTCCCTCCCTCTGCCCTTTTCCTTCTCTCTGTCCCTCCCCCGGCTCAGTCTCTCTCTCTCTCTCTCCCTCTCTCTCTCTCAAAATAAATAAATAAACTTAAAAAAAAAAAAAACCTCAATCCCACAACCATGAGATCATGACTTGAGCCCAAATCAAAAGTCAGACGCTCAACCGCCTGAGCCACACAGGTCCCCCACTTGCCTGCATTCTTAAACATGGCCCTACAATATGAGTTTTCCTGGAGCCAGTTGAGTCAAAGAAAACTGGCTCCTACACTTTTCAGATCTGTTTAGCTGGGGCCTTTTGTCCCTGTGCTAGAGATTGCTCCATCCCAGGCCCAGATAACAGCCCTATGTCTAATCAGCACGAATGTAAAGGCCATTGACCTGAGGATGAGACATTCAATATCAAGCAGGCCTCCCAGCTAATTCTTTCTTTCTTAAATTGTGGTAAGAACACTTAACATGAGCTCTATCCTGTTAACAAAATTTTAAGTGCACAATATAGTATTGTGAATTCTAGGCATTATGTTGTATAGCAGACCTCAAGAACTTATTCATTTTCACCCACTGGACAGCAACTCTTCATTCCCTGCTGCAGCATCTGAAAACCACCATTCTATTCTGTTTCTATGAGTTTCACTATTCTAGATTCTGTAAACAAGTGAAATCATGCAGTATTTTTCCTTCTGTGGCCTGCTTATTTCACTTAACATAAGGTCCTTAATGTTCATCCATGTTGTTACATATGGTAGGACTTCCTTTTCTTAAAAGGCTGAATAATATTCCATTGTATGGATATATCACATTTTCTTTATCCATTCATCCATCAATGGACATTTAGGTTGTTTCCGTATCTTGACTATTGTGACTAAGACTGTAGTGAACATGGGGAATCAGATATCTCTTCAAGATCCTGATTCCAATTCTTTTGGACACATACCCAGAATCTAGGCACATTAGATTAGAACTCATGCCTGGTTCTCTGCTTCTCCTGATGCAAACCTTGATGACCCCATTTTCCACATACCCCTGTGACCATCCTACCCTCAAATCTGTCTAGTTCGCTGACCCCTCCCCACCCTGCCTGGCCCATCTCCTATGTCAAAATGATGCTGACACCTAAGAAAGATGGAGGGTTAAGTTTTCTCAGCATGAAAGTCATTCCTTTCTCATAGAAAGCACACACTAATCTCCTTCTTGGCCTTAAATATAAATGAGGAAACTCCTTCACCATGGACACACTGTGGATCTCTGCACAAAGTAGAGAGCTCTATGTTAGATTTTCTTCACACATTATAATGGGGGCAAGAGCTAAGCTTGGCTGTGAGCAGAGATGCTGTCCTTAATCCCTAAAGCCTCATAAATAATCAGATTCCATGAAAGGCTGGGTAAAGAGTCTCAGAACCCCAGGTACCTACTTGGCCTCCTGAATAAAAATCTCTTCTCACTGTGAAAGGACAGTGGCTGTTAACCCTTTCATGTCAAGATTGTGTCTGTGTGGGGGTGTATTTAAGTGCTATCAACCATATCCTTGAAAGCTGAAATATTTACTCATCGTGTCATTTTATATCCCCAACACAGGATATCAAGAGTCTCGGGATTCACAAAATTTTTTGCACCCAATGCTATGACATCTATTTCCAATGAGTCTTTCTATAGCCTCATTGTATAGCAATGGGAAAGGAGTTCCGACATCCCTGGGAAGCTTATAATGAAACCATATTCATAAATCTGTTCACTCTTTCCACCACTTTGCTTTTACCAGGATTCTTGTAAATGTGCTCTCTCTGTCTTACGGTTCATATATTAAATGAATAAGTAACAAAAGGAAAAATGCTGGACTTCAGAGCACATTGCAGACCAAAAGGTGAAATGGTCATAGAAATTACTTGTGCTTGTTACTGCCAAACTCTGGGGTGTGGCTGCCACAGCTTTGCGGGTGGGCAGGGTGCAGGACCCCTCCCTGGGGTCTTGATCCCCTGGGCAAAATCTTCCAGCAAAGCAAAGGAACGTAGTGTATGTCAGTTACTATGTCCATGGTTAACGTTTCATACAGTCCAACTCAAGGCAAATAAATATTTCAGTGAATAGAACTGCCCTGTGATATATGTGAATGTCACTGAATTAAGAAAGCCACTAAATTCACTGCAGTCACAGAGAAGTAGGAGGAAAGGACAGGAGAGAATAGGTTGATTTATTCCCTCCTCAGCTCTTCCAAGATCTTTGCTCTCCCCTCTATTTTTTCCCTCTCATATTTCTCCATGCGTCTCCTCAAATGTTTCCCTTGATTTTATCATCATTACTCTTATTTTCTTTATTCAGACTCCTGAAACAGAAATAAGAGTAACACGAGTGTGAATTGGTACATGCTTTTTTCCAGAGGAGAACCTAAACCCAGAGCAATAAACATTTCTCCCAACCTCTTTCTGGCCCCCTCCTGCCCCCAGCTGAGGGTTTCAAACACTTCTGGGAATGCAGAAAGCTTTCATTTGTTTAAGCAGAGACAGGGCACAGGGACTAGAATTTGGTAGTAAATTCCACAATTAGGGAACAGAGCTGCTAAAAGCTCTTACTCAAAGGGACTTGAGATTATACTGTGAAGAAATTAAATTGCCTGCTGCTTCCCTTCTCACCAGGTGACCAGGGGCATATGGTGACAAAAGAGTAATCAAATATATTCAGTCCAATTTGGGGTTCCAAAAAATGTTGGAAAAACTGAGAATCCAACATTGAATTTTTAAAAACTGCAATTCCAACCATTGGAGGGAAGGGGGGCTTGACATCTAATACTTTTTCAGAACATGGGGATCTGTTCTTTGAGCAACCTACTTCCAGTAAATGCCACACTTTGGCACTTGTGCAAGTGGAGAGTTACAACCCTTCAGTCTCAAAATACCTAAAGCCTTAATTAACCTCCCCATATCTTCTGTGAGGCTGCATTCTCACCTGGCCAGATTTGCATAAACGATATACAGTTTGAGAGAGAGAGAGAGAGAGCCAGGAGACACAGATGTCCACTCAAGGATCTGATGACAATGGGGCACCAAAGGCTGCTCTACTTCAAGATGCTCTCCAGACATTTTTATCATATTGAGTTGCCAACAAGAGCTCAGGCCAAGCAACAAAATTCCTACATCATCAAATTAGGTGATCTTTCATGTAGGAAATTCATAGGCTAAAAGAGAACAAGGACTGAAATCCAGTCATTTAATTAAGGAGTTACATCACCTTTGCCTGGATTATAGCGAAAAACTCTAGCATGGCCCTCATCAAGCAAAGCTGCCCAAGGGGACCTACTAAAGTGCCAAGTCATGTGGATTTGGCAAGGTCACACAATGACATAACAGTGAGACATACAGCTGCCCAGACTACTTGGACCAGCACAAGGCTAGAAGTTGGTCAGTTCATGGTAATGAGTGGGTTTTACCAAACCCCAAAGGCGTGAGCCTCCAGGAACTGAAAAGCACATCCCAACAGCAGCCTGTCAACCATGAATTTGTAAGGTCACACAGACTGGATTTCCATGTCTGGTTCCCTGTTTGTGGCAATCTACCCTGCCCTATAGAGTGTCTTTTCAGCCCCTAGAATGCAGAAGACTCCCACTCCCACCCCATCAGGAGGCTTATTTATTTACTGAACTTCTTACAAATTGCTGCAGGGAAAACAGAGAGAGGACAACAAAGCAAATTGACAACAAATGAGCAATTTATACAGTTCTTAAAATCATCATTGTCTATAACGTAATCCTGATTCTGGTCTTAGTTGCTCCTCCAAAAGCTTTTTTTGACTTCACGTTTTCCTTTGTTGTTGAGGTATCTAACCTGCACCCCTTCACACACACCATCTGTGAGTGGTCAGAGAAGTCATCATATTTTCCAGCTCCTGCAGGACCCAGTCCCAGGAGTGCTCTCTTCTAGGGACAGACCTGAATATGCAATCAAGATAGTACAGTAAGCAGTCATTGATGTCATGGGCTCCTCTCTTGCTCAAGAGGGTAACAGCATTTTGGGGACATCCCAAGCTGAATGCACTCCTCCAAATGGCCTGTAGGCCACACCCTCACATGCCAATAAAGCAAACAACAACTTTTATATAGGTAGGAATGTCTGGGATACTATATATTGGTAAAAATTCACTTTCAATTTTAGGAGTGGTCTATTTGGAAGTCTATTACATTTCATCATGTGACCAACCCTAAGCCAACATTTCTAAACCATATATATAATGTAAATTTACCCACAGACCTTTCCTATGATTCAGCAATTCCACTCTCAGGTTTTATTCCATAGAAATGAAAACAGAAAACCCCACCAAAAGTCTTATACAAGAATATTTATGGCAGCTTTATTCATACTGGCCAAAAATGGAGAACACTCCAAATATCCATCAGCAAGAGATTTGAGAAAGACACTACTATATAATCATACAATAGAATACTATTCAACAATAAAAAGAAACAAACTTAGGGTGCCTGGGTGGCTCCGTTGGTTAAGCATCCAACTTCAGCTCAGGTCATAAACTCACAGTTTGTGAGTTCGAGTCCTGCATCAGGCTCTGTGCTGACAGCATGGAGCCTGGAGCCTGCTTTGGATTCTGTGACTCCCTCTCTCTCTGTCCCTCCCCTGCTCGCACTCTGTCTCTGTCTCTCTCAAAAATAAATAAAACATTAAAAAAAAATTTTTTTAAAAAGGAACAAACTTGATTTACTCAACTCTACAAATTAATCTTGAAAACCAAATGTAACACTGGGTGAAAGAAACTAGTGAAATTCAAGAACAAACAAAACTATTCTGTAATGATGGAATGAAGAGGAGTGATTGACTGAAGGTGGGGGGAGCTGACAGGAAACAGGAGAGAGTTTCTAGAGTGATGCAAATGTTTTGTATCTTGATGGGGATGTATGTTACACGGATGTATATACATCCATTGACCTATGAAATTAATATCCATGCATTTCACTCCTTGCAAACAATATCTCCATTATGAAAAAAGATTTAATCAAAACCATAATATTGGCATATCTGGAAACTATATTCCATGACACAGATGGGTTTTATACACTTGATGCAAATAAGTTCACTTTGTGTTATTAAACAGTTCATCATTAACTCAGTCCTTCTGAGTGTCCTTGTAACTTCTGGCTAAACAAACATCCCAACATCTTGACAGTACATTCTACAATTGGTAGCTAGAGAACCTTAGGTGACATCCCAGACCTTCCTATCAGTGCACACTAGCAGAAACACACCCAATCAAATCAACTATAAGGAACAGGAAAGAGACCAGGGGCTGTGGTTTAGGATCTACCAAATATCTCCATAGCACTGAGTGCATCTGAAACAGTCCCCAAATCCACCTACAAAAAAAACATAACAAAACAAAACAAAAAAAAACGAGAGAAAGAGCTAGAGTTGGCAGCATTCAATAAATCATTAAATACTATCAGCATTGTTGTCTGCTTGGGATAAGCATTAAGCCTTGATTGAAATTTCTCCAATAAATCAATTGGAGCAAGGTGATTTTGTAATTACCCATAAGTAGCATTTCCACCCTTATATCTTAGACAGAAAGCTAGAATTTGAGAGCTGCCAGCAATAAGACAAGCCTCAGATGGCAATACAGCAAACATGTAATGGTACCAGCCTTAATAATATAAGAGCAAGTCCAGATTTGAAGAAAATCATCACGACTTAAGAAAGAAGCACTGTCGTTGCCAGGGAATATTCTCATATAAGCAAAACAGGATTGATTTTAATGCCTCCATGCTTAGGTCTACCCTTGGAAAAGTAAGCACAGACAGAGAAAAATCCAGAGAAGTACATACTCAAGGGATTCTGTCTGTCCCTATTGGTTGGATTTTGTGAGTAGGATAACTATGGTGATTTATAGTCTTAATACAAATGCACTGAATATTCTAATTTATACATCTTTTTCAGCTCTAATTGCTCGTCAGTTTGAAAGGCAAAATGTTTGTGGGAGCCTCATTTCCTTCCAATGACATATTATGGGCTTAAATGTCATAATTAGAGAGAACTGGATGGGTCTTTAACTTCCTGGTCAGGACCTAGCCAGCCACTCTCAATATTTTCAGGTAATAGCAAAAAGATTTAGAATCTTAATTAAAAATATTATTTTCCTTCATATGAGAACTAAAAACAGAATGCTAATCAATGAATGAATTTACTGTTTTCACTCTGCTTAAGAATATAGGCTAAATTATCTTTATGAGGTCAAGTTATGAGTCTTAACCTATTTATGAAATAAAGTGTGTTAAATTAAGATGTGAACTCTTTTTAGTAGGTCGCTGTAGCAGATGGTATTGGTGCTCCAATAATGGTGACCTGCTGCAAGCATCTACCAGCTTCCTGTGTAAAGACTTTCTCTTTGCTCCCCGCTCCCCACCCCCCACAGGGTTGGTCAGAATTGCTGGAAAGTTAATACCTCCGGAAACCAGCATCAATAGATAAGGAACGAGAATTGGTGAAGACCTACCCCAAGCTTCTCACCATTTAGGTGGAACATCTTTGATGTGCTCTACACTGCCCCCTAGAGATCCCAAGTGGTATTGAGCCATGGTTGCCCAGGCTGTAATTTGTCATTAACACATCCTGGGCTTCCTTCCCTTCCCTGTACCAACACTTCACTGCCCTGTAGGGTACATCCTGCAATCACAACCCATATAATTGACTTTCACTCCAATCTTAGTCTCAGAGTCTGCTTCTTGGGGAATCCACACTTAGATAACCATAAACAGGGTTTTGGTTATCTGATTTTGGTTAGACCCCAGCCTAGCTGCCTAGATCTTGATAAAAGCTCTCAGCGATTCAAGAAAAGTAAAAAAGAGGCTCCCTCACTGATCTCTCTCTCTCTGAAGTATCAACTGCTCCTGTGATAGAACAAAATGGGAGAAATCCAGACTGAACTTCTAATTATAGACAGTGGGGGACTGTCTGGTTGTCTGACATTAAACTCAGAAAGATCAGGGAAATTATTTTTCCTCAACTATGTAAGCCAAAATAACATTTCCCTATAGTGTTAACCCTACTCAAGAACAGGGGTATGGCATGCCAGCAGGAAGACAATTGTTCATCCTAGCCCTCTTGGAGTAATTTTCATTTTTTATTTTTTTGCTTTTTAAAAACATTTTATTTAGTTATTTTAAGCAATCTCTACACCCAGCGTAGGGCTCCGACTCACAACCCCAAGATCAAGAGCTGAATGCTCTACCAACTGAGCCAGCCAGGAGCCCTTCTTAGAGTAATTTTTAAATAGCATATCTCTGTCAGGACATTTTCTCCCATTTCTGTCACTATTAGCCAGCCTGTCTGGTCTACGTGCCCATTTCATCCATCAGGATAGTTGGTGGATTCCAATCTAAGACCCTTCATTAGTATTTGGAAGTATCTGGAACTCTTTGGTGCCTGTGGAATTCAGAATGGAAAGAATCACAGCAGAGTGTTGGAGGTGACACTTCCTATTCACCTTCAAAGAAAGAAATAGTAGCCAGTCAAGGATCGAAGAGATAAAGACAATAGATTGTTTTTAGCAGACTGGAGGAGACCCTGTCCACATATTCCTTAGGCAGGGCCATGTGTGTGGGAAGGAAACTGGACCGGGATTAGGAGGTGTAGGTCTCATCCCCACTCAGCAGGAACAAGCTGTGTGACATCTGTGGGCCCACTCATCCATTCTTGGCCTTGGACCCTTCCTTTCTGAAATAAAAGGAAGTAAACTAAAGAATTCTTCAGCTCTTTAATTCTATTCTCTAAGAGTGATTTAATTTATTATTCAAGTAAGTGATGTAATTGTGAAAAAGTGTGCGTGTGTGTGTGTGTGTGTGTGTGTGCGCGTGTGTGTGTGTGATAATCTCCTAGACTTGAATGTGTCTTAACTGATGAATATTAGTTTAGGAAATTGTGACTTTTGTCATTCAAAGGCACCCAAACCTAATGTCTTTAAGAAATTCCCATAATAGCATTGCTGGTGAAATTCAGAAAATCTCTCTCTTTCAGCAAGGTAAATCCAGAACCTGGGAACAGGAAATGTAAAAGGAAAAGATGTTCAAGACTTTACAGGAGATAGGAAGTTTGATGATAAAGTTAGAAATACACATTTTGACAAAAAGTGTACTCTAATCACCATGTCAGTTGGGAATATATACAATTAATATTTTTGTGCCCAAGCCACCAGTAGTAGCAGCAAGTGAGATTTGGGGTAGATGTGGGGCTTTGGGCCCATCTCTGGCTTCCCATTCTACTGTTGGATACACACATTCTCAGATTTCTGATTTGTATGTAAACTGCTTTTCAAATCAACCACAGATATACATGCTAGCCCTTACCCCACCCGTTTCTCCACAGTTTGCTATACCTACAACTCCATGTAAAAATTGTGAACACATAATCATGCCAACCTACGGAAGTAGATGCTATACTCCTTTCACAGGCGGAGAAAGTAAGGTTCAGAAATATTAAGGAATAATAGTAGCTAAGACTCTAACCCATATCATTGTGGCTCCAAAACACAGGTAGTATTTTTCTCCTTTGAATATTACTCATTTTATTTTTCTTATTACATACATAATAATGCTCACTAAATGATACTCATGCAAAATAGAAGGACAGGGGCACCTGGGTGGGTGAGTCGGTTAGGCGCCCGACTTCAGCTCAGGTCATAATCTCATGGTTTGTGAGTTCGGGTCCCGCGTCGGGCTCCATGCTGACAGCTAGGAGTCTGCTTCAGATTCTGTGTCTCCTTCTCTCTCTGCCCCTTCCCCACTCACACTCTGTCTCTGTCTCTGGCTCTCTCTCTCAAAATAAGTAAACATTAAAAAATTAAAAAAAAAATAGGACATATAAAAAATAAGATAATCATTGTTTAACTTTAGACTCCTCACCTTTTGAAAGGCATTTGTGTCATATTAAAGACTTTATTTTTATCTAGTCATATAGGTGGGTCTCTTACTGGTCAAATATATATAGATATTCCCCTAGAATTTCTGCTGACTTTTCTGCTTCTACATTTGCATATTTGATGCATTTGGGAGTTATTTTTATATGGCAGTGAGACATAGATGTAGTTTTATTTTCTTCTATAGATAACCAATGATCAAATAAAGCATCTTTTCTTAGTGAATTGAAATTCCACCTTTGCCATATGTCTAGTTCCTATTAGTAGATAGTTCTAATTCTCCACCATTTTGTACATTCATCTATTTGTCTGCTCTAGTAGCAAGTTTTTTTTTTAAATTTTTTGAAGTTTATTTATTTATTTTGAAATAGAGACAGTGTGAGTGGGAGAGGAGTCGAGAAAGAGGGAGAGAGAGAAAATCACAAGCAGGCTCCGCACTGTCAGCACAAAGCCCGATGCAGGGCTTTGACTCACGAAACAGTGAGATCATGACCTGAGCCAAAACCGAGACTTGGACACTTAACCCACTGAGCCACCCAGGTGCCCCATAGCCAACAGGTTTTGATTATTACAGTGAGCTGAAAAATGGCCCTCCAGAAATAGCCACACTTTAATCCCTGGAACTTGCTAATATTCTTTTTTTGGAAAAAGGGTCTTTGCAGATATGATTCAGTTAAAAATTGGGGGATGAGAAGATTACCCTGGATTCTCACTGTGGACCCTATATGCCATCACAGGTGTTCTTATAAGAGGAGACTGAAGTTACCAAGACAGAAGAGGAGGAAGGAGGCAGTGTGAACAGGAAGGTAGAGACAGGAATGGTACAGCCACAAGTCAAGGATTGCTGGCAGCCAGCAGAAGCTAAAAGAGGCAAGGACAGGATTCCCCACCGCACTCTGACCCCCACCACTGCCCCACTGCACCCCACCCCCACCCCCCTGAGCCTCCAGAGGGAGCAGGATCCTGATAACATCATGATTTCAGACTTCTGCCTTCCAGAATTGTGAAAGAATAAATGTCTGTTGTTTTAACCCACCAAGTTTGTAGTAGTTCGTTACGGCACCATACAGGAAATGAATATAGTAATTTTTGCATTTTTAATAAATGTTAAGTCAAGTTCCTAGACATTACTCTTCTCCAAAATTGTCTTGGTTTTCTTAATCATTTAGTCTTCCAACGGAATTTAATTATTTTGACCAGGTCCAATTCAGATTGAAATTGCATTAAATTTGTATATATTAAATTGGAATGAATTAGTATTTTTATAATCATCCTCACATCCAGGAAGATATTTTCCTCACTTATTTTTGTCTTATTTTATATCCTTGGGTAAGATGTTATTGTTTTTTTTCCATCTGACCTATGTTTTTTCTCATTTTATTCATTAATAAATATTTTCTTTTTTGGTCACTATTATGAATAATAGTTCTTTCTTATTACTAACTTGATATTTCAGTTATGGAGAAAACCTAATGATCGTGTATATTCATCCTATCCCTCTCAATCTCAATTTCCCTGTTATCTTAGTTATTTTAGTAGTTATTTTAGTTGAGACCTTTTGAGTTTGGTAAGGATACAATAACTAAGTCTCTTTCTATGCTGTATTTATGCAGATTTTTTTATTTACTAGTTTTATTGCATCAACTAGCATTTGTCAAACATTATTCAATTTTAATAGTAATAGAAGTTATCCCTAATTTTTCCACATTTTAATGGAGTTAGCTTCAGGGTTTTACCATTTTTTTCCATGATTTCTTTTTTTTTAATTTGCTTGTAATATTTATATGTTTTTGAGAGAGAGACAGAGTGCCAGCAGGGGAGGGGCTGAGAGAGAGGGAGACACAGAATCCAAAGCAGGCTCCAGGCTCTGAGCTGTCAGCACAGAGTCCAAATGCAGGGCCGGAACCCTGGAACCCTGAGATCATGACCTGAGCAGAAGTCTCCGACTGAGCCACCCAGGCACCCCCATGTTTTCTATTAAGTAAATAGTCCTTATCATGTCTACTTCTTTCCTTCTGTTCGAGTTTTACTTAGAAGTTTTAAGAGGAATGGATGCTGGAACATTTTAAATACTCCTTCAGTATATATGCTATATCGTATATATGCTATAATCATATAGCTTTCCCTCTCTTTAATTTCTTGAGGTAAAAAGTTTGGTTGATATAGTTCAGAATTTGAAATCTCTCTGAATTCTTTGAAGAAATACTATTTGGGTGTGGCATTAATATTCTACTATTGATTGGAATCCCTTTATTAACACTTTGCTTCAGAAAATCTGCATCTATACCCATGAGTAAATTAATTAAGAGCTTTATTTTGAACCTTATCAGATTTTGGTATTAAGATTACATAAATTTAATAAGTTGAGCTGCATAGCTTTCTATCACTTCACTGCAGTCTCTAATCACTTAAATTACAGAGAAATTTTCATATTTTTAGAAGTTAGATTAAGTTTACATTTACTAGAAAACTATCTGGGCCTAGTGATTTTTTTTTTAATGTCAGATACTTAAGTATTTGACCATCAATTTACTGGTTATTGGCCTACCCAGATATTTTAATTCTTGTTGAATCCATTTTATTCAATTATACTTTTTCAAGCAATAACATTTGTTACAACATATTCATGTATAATATTCTCCGATACATTTTTAAATCTCTCACAAATCAGTGATTTCTCTCCTTCCTCGTGCCACAGAGTGCACATTTTTGCCTTTCTTCTCACCACTCATGCTTGCCAGTCTATCTCACTCATCTCTTCAGTGAAATTGCTTTTTGTTTGATGTTTCCTTTCTATTATTTTTTTCTATTTCTTTAATAAATCAATTGCATCTTTCCTCTTCACTTATTTTTTTTTACTTTATTTGTCCTTTAGATTTCTTAATTTGAAAATGAAGTTCACTTATTTGTCATCCTTTGTAAATAATAAAAGCAATAAAGACCTATTTTTGCCTAATATAGTTTTAACTATATCCCATAGTTTTTTTTTTCTTTTGTACAAGTGTTCTTTTTACATTATTTTCCAAATACCTCAAATAGTGTGTAATTTCAGTTCAATTTCCTTATTGATCCAGTAATTATTTAGAAGAATAGTTTTAACTTCAATTTAGTTAATGTGTTTTCTGGCCTTTTTAGTACTGATTTCTAGCTTAATTGCAACTAATCAGTGAATATAGTCTATAAAGTGTCTATTTAGGATATTTTATTAAGATTTTCTTTGTGGCTGAATACATGATTGACACTAGTTGCTCTATCAAAATAGGGAGGAAGGTATACTGTTTCTAGATCACAAAGAAAAAGGTCTATAGTTACTGTTTGTAGCGTCCATATCCTACCATGCTTCTACTCCAGTTTAACGATTATGTTCTTCAACACATTGTTTCTTACTTTTTGTTTATTTGATAGTTGAAACACAGAAGCCACTTATCAACATCTGCATTCTAATTGTACTTTGTCACAGTTTCCTTAAATATCTACTTTGTTTTGTTTCATTCTGTATTTGGCAGATGTGACGCTTGATGGGTACATTTTTACAGCTATCATATCTTCTTTGCTGAATAAAATTTTTACCATTATCTGTTTTTCTCCTTTTCCCTATTTGATGCTTTGTCCTTGTATTTCATTTTGTTAAACATTAAGAGTCTCCCGTTTGCATCATTTTGAATTGATTTCCTGGATATTTTTGGTAAGCCCTTTATCATCCGTATTTTATTATCACTTGGTTTTATGTATAATAGTCCTAAATAGCGTGTAGTTGATTATTTTCAAAGTGTGCAATCTGATCATCTTTCCACTCTGAAAGGGGAATTTGGCTGATTTAAATTTATTTTATTAAATTTATTTTTATAAATTTATAAATTTATTATTTACATAATAAATACAAATAAATCTATTTAAAATAATAATATAATAATAAAATGAATCTATAAAAATAAGTTTTTGTAAATTTATTATTAATAGTATATTTGTCCAGATTATTTTATTTTTGCCCTCTGTTGTGTTTTCTTTTTCCCTATAACTATACATGCATAAAAGCAGGGGGCTTTGCTGGTCTTGTCATTCTGTACTTTGCATATTTCCTATCTTGAGATCCATGTTGTGAATCAATTCTTATTTGTTAGACTGTGTCCTTAAATATTTTCCTCAAGGTTCATGAAGTTTTATTTTCTAGAAATACTCTCTCTACACTTCTCTCTGGGACTTTGCAACTCTGAGAATAGATGCCCTGGCATTTGATATTTTGGCTAGGTATAGGATCATAGAACCCTAGTTTTCTCTAAATTGCTTGTTAATGAGAAGTCCAGGGCTGAGCATTCCAGGTGCAAGTGCCAACCCTTTCCCCATACAAGGACCAGCAACAGCACAGCCCACTGGTGCTTCTCCTCTAGAATGACAGAGTCACAGGCCCAGAAAGTACCTCCAAAGGCTCCAAGTATGTACGTGCATCTTCCCTCCAAGGCTTCTGCTGGGTGGGCCTCCCTAGAGAGCAGCAAATCTATGGACTTCAAGGTGGACCTCCCAGAATGAGCCAGCCACCTCTGTGTGGGGTCCTGGGCTCTCCTTCCCACTGGCTCCCTGGAAAGTTCTGGAGCATGTGTGGCCTCAGATATTCCCTTCCAGTTCTCAGACTATTTTCTTTCTACATAGAGGAAGCAACAGGGGTAGGGGTCCAGAGAGTAATTCTGATATATGCCCCAGGGTATCATCATGCCTGTATACTGCATATTTGTATGACTTTTTTATTTTAAGTTTATTTATTTTGAGAGAGAGAGAGCCAGCAGGGGAGGAGGAGACAGACAGGGAGAGAGAGAAAGAGGGAGAATCTCAAGCAGGCTCTGTGCTGGTAGCACAGAGCCCGATATGGGGCTCGAAATCACAAACGGTTAGATAATGTCCTGGGCCAAAGTCAAGAGTCAGACGCTTAACCAAGTAAGCCACCCAAGAGTACCTATTTGTATGACTTTTATATATTTTTTCTCATTTTATCCTCACGATAACCTTCAAAATAGAGAGGGAGAATATTTCACCCCATATTACAGAGGAGAGCATAGAGGCTCAGGAAGTGGTCAACTTATCCAAGTTCTCATAGCTAGTGAGTCATCAGGACAGAACAGAACAAGCGTTCAAGTGTTCTGGCACCTACTCCAGTAATTTCATTACCCTAGTGGTTTTCCAAAAGTGCAGTTTGCTTTACTCAGTTCCCAAACACATCAAAAAATATGGCACCAGCGGTAAAAATCTCTTATCCTGTTATCTTAGCAGCAAAAAAATAAAAAAATAAAAAAAGCAAATAGAATTCTCAGATATTCAATAGCTGTTCCTCCTTTTAGTCTGCCATATATTTTTTTTCTTCATATTCAGTATTGCTACTCAGACAGGTGTTCAGCTCTATGCACAAACCTGTGAGGGGTTTAAGAGTCCACATGATTCTCTTACTTCTTCTGGATCAAAGAAAATTGTGAAAAATTATCTCCTGCATCATTTATAATTATCATTAATAAGATTTGTATCAAAAGTTGCTCTTTTCTGGGAAGAAACACAAGGGGGGTGTGCAGCCCAGTGAGAAATGACATCATTCCACGATGTAAGTTTGCAGCACAAACATCGTCGTTGCTAATGGGGTACACAATCATTAAATTCTTCTCATGCTGGAGGAAGTCTAATATTTTATAAAAGCACACTACTGCTACTTATGCAGAGAAGTTGAAGAAAAGTGGATCTGAGCCAGCGGGTTAGTTCAGTGCTTCCCAAAGTTAAGTGCACATCAGGGCCACCCGGGGGGCTTGCTGAAACACAGCTTTCTGGACCCCTTTCCCAGAGATTCTGATTCAGCAGATCTGGGGTGGCCGGAGATTCTGCATTGGGATGAAATTCCTAGGTGGACTCTTACAAGGCTCTTTCTATTCTCATACGGTCCCTCTCCCTCCCCCATCTCTGAGCCCTGAAATCTTTCTAGTTTTTAATAGCCCTTCACAATTCCTGGCTGAAGTGAGAACTGCTGAAGGTAGCACCGTTTTCCAGAGTGTTTTCATTTTAATAGGATATACCTGAATACCAACGAGCTCAAAACTAATACAAAAAACCCTGGGAAAACGTATGCATAAATGGAGATTCTACCTGTCCTGCACCACTCAGACTGAGAGACCAAGGTGACTGCACACCTGATATGCCATTCAAGCTGAGGCTCCTTTGTTTCAGAAGGGGTTCAGCATACTAGGGAGAGGCAAGGGGAGATGGAGAGTGCTTAATTAGTTTTTCTTAAAGAGGCATCTTCTTGAAAGTATGCACTCATGTGCTGCCGGCTTTAGAATTGATAATACATATTTCATAAAGGAGAGGAGAAACTGTCTTAAGGTGGGGAGGGGGGTAAGGGTGGCAAAGGGAAGTAGGAAAGTACAAATATATGAAAGAACACTCAATGCATTTTCCTCGAAATGCCCAAATTCAAAAAGACTCCAGAGAGATGTGTGAAAACCTCAGCAGGAGATCTCTTGCTTTGTAGAGGAAAGGTTCTGGAATAGTTGAGAGATACTAGGCATAATTGAGAGATATGAGGTAATGATAGTGCTGCCTCTGTCCAAAAATAATCAAAATTGTAACAACCCTGAGGGGTCAGACCTTGGCTTTATTTTTTAGCAGGCAGAGATATTAAGCCTTAAGGGTAAAAACTCTGTGATATCTGGCTTCATCGTTTACTTTCAGGTGACCCAGAGAAAGACCACAGGACTGCCCACTAACCTTGGGAATGCACCTGGATTTGACTTTGAATGCCAAGAGCTCTCAAAAGAGGTCATGGGACAGAGGTCTGGGAAATGTTTGGCCCCTTTTGTTCAAAGTTAAGAGTCAAAATGTTTCTCTTGTTCAATTTCCCTTCAAATTCTGTTTCTAGTAGCAAAATGCCTAGTTTATACCATATCACAATAATCTGGCTATATTTTTCACTCACTGACTGATCTCTAAATTCCTTGAAGGTAGCAGCTATGTCTGACGAATTTCTTTGTCCCTAGTCTATACTATAGCACCTGAAACCACAGAGGGAGTGAATAACGCTTCATGTTGTGGTTCCACTGGGTCAAGATAGTATCCATATATTAAGCTATTTCTATGTCTGATGAATGCAACTGAGAAGGAAGGAGAATGAGAAAGTGGAAACTCATAATATTAATAACCCTCATATTTTGAGTGCCTGACACATGCCAGCAATTTGCATGTTTCAGCTCATGCAGTTCTGACAACTCAGTGAAGCAGAAGTGATACTGTCGTGCTATAGATGTAGAAACTGAGTCTTAGAGATAGTGATGAGGGAGCATAAGGCAAGCTGACACCCTGAAAACACCCGCTCCATCCACCCAGGTGGGATCTGTGTGACATTCCTCAGGCACTCCTGGCTGCCCAAGGACAAAGGAAAGGAAAGAAAACAAATGGTTAAACTGACAGTCTCCATCAGTTCACAAATATCTTAGTAAATTATAAGAAAAAGGCAATCTTATCAATAGCCTAGTTTGCAGAAACCTATAGACTCCTTTCCTGGAGCCCCAACATCTCCCTCCCTTCCATAGTGATGTGAGAAACAAAGGCAGGAGGAAATGGCAGATAAAATTCGGTTTCCTTATAACCTGTAGCCCATTGACAAATACTTGAGGCAGGAGAGTGTAACAGTTCTCCAGGAACTCCCTACTGTCCTAATGTTAATGCTTTGCTAGAGGGAAAACAACCTTAGCTTGACAATAGCTAGGCCTCCAGTATCATGTGAGTCTTCTTTGTAGCATATGAGAATCCCTTTGGAAACTTCTTGTCTTGATCTCCCTCAACTCCATAGTATATAAATGGTCATCTCTCACATTTTAACACAGCTCTTTCTGCCCAAGTGTCCTATCCTTGTGCTTCAATAAAATCATCTTTTTGCACTAAAGACGTCTCAAGAACTCTTTCTTGGCTGTCGGCTCTGGACCTCCCCACCACTCTGGACACCCCACCACTCCAAACCCCATCAACAGGACTCATCTTGGGTGATGCAGCCAGGAAACAAAAGACCTGGGGTTTGTCAACAGAGCTCTCTGATCCCAGGCTCTTATTCTATTTATTCTGCCATCCTGGATCCCTCTTGGTCCACGAGGGTATAAGGACTGGGGAACACAGTAGAAAAGCATTTCAGGTATGTCTTTTGGTGCCTAACAGTTTTAATGATATGGACAGTTTTCCCCTCCTAACTGGAACCTGGATAACCCGGAATCTCAGCCTTTATTCAACCTACATGTATCAAGTATCTTCTGCGAACTAGACATCGTACCAGGAACTAGAGAAACCACCACACCAAACACTCATTCCCACTTTCAGGGATTCTCAATTACAGGAGAAAAACTCAACAGGCAACCAAGAAGCACTGACTGGTGTTTCTAAATACAATAAAGTATAACACAAGAGTCCAGCTTTCAGAACAACTGGGCTTCCCATATAAAAACAGAAAATGGCGCACACCTGCAAATGCTTCAGATTTCTCAAGCAATAGTAGGGCACCCCAGCGGGAGTCATTCTAATCTACCTGCACTCCCCAACCAGCACATTTTCTGGCTCATCTTTACAATGGTCATGCAGACAACGTTCTTTGAGAAGCAGAGATTTCTGCTCTTGGTCATTTTTAATTCTCTAACTCCGTGTGCCTGTTCACTTCTTTTGATGGTGGATCTGATTGAATTAGATAGCCCTATGGTGCCCACAGATGGAAGATTCCTACAATCTACGAATCTTCAGGGGTATTCCCCCCGTGTCTGTCAGACACATAAAGGGGTTAAATTAGGAACAGACCACTCATTGTAAAGGCTAATTCTATTTCTTCCTTGGTAAAAAGAGAGGGGCAGTGGTGGGCTGGAGCCAGCTCACAGCAGCCCAGGAGAGCCGATTGTGAAATTTTCAGTAATTCTGTGAGCCGGTTGTTAAACAAAGCCATTATGAAAATTTAATTATAGAAACTCAAAGTTAAGTAAATAATAATAAAAACAAAAATAACAAATACTTAAAGCTCATCTAATTCTTTTATTATCACCATGCTCTTGAGGTTATTTACAGCCATTATATCTGACTGGTGGGAATATTTCCCAGCCCTGTGCTGCTTGACATCAGGTTGGTAACTTGAAATCGACCATGGTGAGAGAATTTATGCCATGATATTCAGGAAATGCTACAAATCAAGGCATTTTTAGCCCAGAGAGCCATTTTTAAACATTTAGCAGCATGGCATTGGGGAAGAGGCTTTTCTCCCAGAGAACTGTAAGCAACATAGCTTGAGCCACAGGCCCAAAGCAAACAGAGGCTTGGACACAGCTGTGGAAAAAAGCCAACAGGAAAGAGAGATGCAGACAAGACAACTTGAGGGTAACACTAAGGCCAGAGGCATAAGATGGAACCCAGGGCAACCTTCTCAACCGTGCTGCCCATAGTGGTCTGCAGTCCCTGTGTTTGGGTCCCCTTTCTTGGGGACTCAGTCCCAGATTTCCAAAAACATACAGCCTAAAACAGGCTGGCAGTGGCCCCTTAACACTTGCTACTAGCAGCAAAGTCCAAATGATCGTTGAGACAGAAACAAACCCGATTGTCCATGAACCAGAAATAATCCAGACACAGACTCAGTTAAGAGCAAAATCTCTGTCATCTCAGAGACAGTAGCATCACTGTGGGAGCTGAGAAAGGTGAGTTCTGGTGCTCTGGTGCATGTGGTGAACTTGACTTTTTAGATTACACGTTTTTATTCAATTGACAAGTAGGAACCACTTTACGTTTTAGGTTTCTGAGGGAATAGCCCCTAGTGCAGTGTTGTCTGATAGATCTTTCTGGAGAGATGAACACATTCTAACCATATGCACAGCAGCCACCTCATGGGCTGTTGAGCACTTGACTAACGCAACTCAGGTACTGAATTCTAAATGGGGCTTAATTTCAATTACTCTGAGTTTAAATTTACATGACCATGTGTGGCTCATGGCTATTGTATTGGACAATGCACCTCTAGTGCTTTGAAGCTGGGAAATAGCATGCAATCAGGGGGAATGTAAGTAATAAAGTTCGGATGATAATTAATAGAACAAAGTGTAGTTTCTCGGTGTGGCTAAGCTTATTCTATTTGGCTCCTTCGCTACACATCCATGATTATGAGTTCCCGAAGGGTCCACTTTGAATGCTAAATTGCTGTTAGATTTCTGAGAAATCCAGTCTCATCCACGTAAGCATGCCACCCCAATCAGCGTCCCAGGAAATGGTCAGGCACTGGGGTGAACTCATCTCTCCTAGCTCTCGCCCCTACTTTAATCAGCCTTTGGATGTAATGTAGTCCCACTCTGAGTCCATCTTGACAAAGGCAGAAAATACCATCCTCTGCCTTGTCAAATCATAGGATCCTTCAGGTACTAACTGAGCCGTGACCTCCATCTGATCCCTGCCATGTTTACACTCACTGTGGGAGCAAGTGCTACCTAAATCCCTTGTCTTCATGTCTCTGATGGTTCTGGAGCTTTGAGCAGCAGCCTGCACTTTATAGCCATGATAATGTCTCGTGCTCAGCTTCTGGCAGGGTCTTCTGTCAAAGTGTGCACCCACAACCCCTGGCGAATTGCAGGGGCATTCATGGCCCACTCACCAGACCTAAACTCTGTAGGTCCTGAGGCCACCCAAATACCACTTGTGTTTAGTATGCCCATTTTCTCAAGGTCAAATGAAACTCTGGGTCACCCTTCTGAAAAGAGAGGAAGGCAGTCCTGAGATGCCCTTCTTGGCCAGTGTGACAGAATTGGGACCAGGAAGAGAATCCTATGCTTATCTTGGGGGGACTTCCATGCTAACTTTCAAAATAATTCAGTTTTTGAGGCTAAGTGGAGTTTTATTTCTAATAAAGAATAATAGCTGGGCTTTCAGAATAAAGAAAGCTATATTTATTCTACTTCAGTTGTTAAATGAGAATTTACAATTTTGATTGGTTTGGAACTTTTTTTTAAAGAGCTGGTATTTTTGTGTTCTTTTTTTTTTTCTCTGTGGTCATGTTTATTAAGGTATAAATTACGTACAATAAAACACCCCTTTTTTTGGCATACAATTCTATGACTATTGACAAACACATATGATCCTGTAACTACCACCACAATCAAAATATAGAACAGTTCCATCACAACAAAAAATTCCCTCATGTCCTTTGTAGTCAATCCCTCCACCTACCCCCAAGCATCCATTGATCTGTTTTCTGTCCCTATGGTTCTGACTTTCCCACAATGTCATATAAATGGAATCATACAGTAGCTAGCCTTTTTAGTCCCATGTCTTTCACTTAGAATGATGCACTTAAGAGTGAAATGTTCTATTTCAGCTTGTTAACAGTCTAGCTAACAGTTGCCAGGCTGTGTGACAAGTGCTATACTCAGGTGTATCCAGGAAGCCATAGAGTCACCCACCAACATTACCGAGAGCTTAGAGAAAACTTCTCAGTATTTGAGGTCAAAAAAGAAGGTAGAGAGGGTAGCGTAGGGAGGATGGGAGGAAGGTGGCCAAAAGGTACAATGTCCAGTTATAAGATACATAAGCACTAGGGATATACCCTACAACATGAAGACTGTAGCTGACACTGCTATCTGCTATATAGGAAAGTTGCAAACAGAGTAAGTCCTAAGGGTTCTCATCACAAGGATAGTTTTTTTTTTCCTTTTTTCTTTTCTTCTTTGTTTGTTGTTGTATCCTTATGAGAAGATGGATGTTAAGTGAACCTATGGTGGTAATCAGTTCACAATATACGTAAATCGAACCATGATGTACACCTTAAACTTATACAATGATATGTGTTAGTTATTTCTCAAAAACTGTGAAGAAGAAGGAGAAAAAGAAGGGAAAGGAGGAGGGGGATGGCAAGCATCAACTACTAGGATAAGGAAAGAGCCTGATAAGTAGAGGAACCGATGGCCAAAGACAAGGAGACATTAGAACAGCTTCCTTCCTAAAAAGAAAAGCTATTAAATACAAAGAGCCCTATACTTAGGTCTAGAGACTAAGGCAACAGAAATCTGTAGTTCTAAGACTCAAGTAAAATGTGTGCATCTAACTAGCAAGGATTCCAATTTCATTCCCACATATGTCTCCCCATTTGCTCTGACAGTGATGAAGAGGCAGAAATCTTTCAAGCTGGAAATCCATGTGTTGAGCAAATTCTAGAGCAAACCCCACCCCAGACTAAGGGTATGGAGAGGGACGGGGGACTGGAGAGGGACTCTGAACTCCAGCTCTAAACTTTTCCTTGACTGGTAAACAGGGGGAAATCATTTATCAGTTAATGGGACTGTGTGTCCATTATCTTTCCCATAGGAATGTAAACAGGACAAAATTGTAAAAAAAATTATCTGCAGAGTTTTGGCAGATTGGTTCTGTGGCCAACCAACTGCTTTATCTTGGACAAGTCTCTTGACTTTTCTATCTTCTTTCACTTCTTTTCTGTTACAAAAAAGAAAAAGAAAGGAAAAGAATGAGGTTGGATCAGACCATTTTAGAAATTCTTTCCAGGCCTTCTGTTTTATGATTTTATAAGTTGACGTCAAAACCATCGCACTCAGGGAAGTTTGCAGCACACTCAGAAATGTGGCTGGAATAAAGGCTCCATTCATGGCACCAGCGTTCAGTGAGCACAATGAGGCTTTTTGTTGGGGGGTGGGTGGAAGGGGAGAGAGAGAATCTGGGAGGTCTGGTGTTCACTCTCTCCACCACACATCCCCAATGAGTCACTAAAATTGTGGTAGCAATGGTGGGAGTGAAAAGAGAAAAGAGAGCACCCATCACCCCTAATAACCTTGGACCTCTATTGGGGTCATTGGAAGCAGTTCCGCAGGTCACTGTACCCGGCCAAACGATCTTGTTACAAGTCAAACTCGGCCACCTCCATCCATTCTCATCAGCTCAAATATTATTCTAGTCTGTTTACCCGTGGACTACTGAAAACACTACTCTAAATGAGGCTGGAATCATGTGTCACAGGCTCTGGAAGTTCTAGCTGTTCCCTAGTGGAAGAACATTCTCCAGTTCTCTACTTTTACCATTGCCTTTCTGCTGCCCACCCCCACTCTCTTATCTCTGCTTTCTCTCTGCACCCTGCTCTGTAGACAAGCCACTGCCAGGAGCAATTTAACCCTTTGGGGTGGTACAAGGCCTCTTCCCAGCCCCCTCTGCACATAGGTGGGGCTCTGATTACCGGGGGACTCCAGGAGGATGGAGGTTGCAGTGCCAGCATGAGCCTCAGGTCCCTGGAATGTCAGGGCTAGAGGGGACCCCAAAGAAACGAAGTTCACTGGTACCCAAACCTTTTTCTTAAGTAGAGCAAAGCCTCTTCTCAAGTAAACCTTGCAAGGAAAACCAAACTGAAAAAAGTGATAAAAACTGCAGAAATGAGGCACAGAAGTAGAGTGGGGGTGGGGGGGAGTGTGTGCTGAACACACACACACTCTCACACACCCACACACATAATTGGGGAAGTAAAATTTTTTAACAAATCTCTCAATCCAGAAACCCTCTCCACAAAGTCGGTAGAGAAAGAAAACAGTTCTACTCCTGGATAAGCATGAAACTAGAATGTGATGTGCAGTCACAGGCAATCTGCTAAGAGACTGCAAAGATGGAAAGAAATCGCACCCACCACTTTGCATAGCCAAGCAGAGACCACCAGTTTACGAGCACAGTTTCAAGATAAACACTAACAAGGCCTCAGACGAGAGGACTTGACTGCACTGTGGGTCACACATAGTTCACCCTAACTTTGCAACTTAGCTAATTGACTTTATCCAAAGGAAAAAAAAATAAACTCCTGTCTCTGTGACAGGCGGTAATTTTACAACTCAAAAGGAGGTGCCCACCAAGTTAGGCTCCTACCTCCCTCAGAGACCCGGGGGGTAGGGGATGCTGTCTACTTTTCAAGGAGATGGCTCCCAGGTCCTTAAGAAAGACACTCCTGGGTCATAAAGCTGGTTTCTGAAGGTAAATGTTCTAAGGTTAATGTTCTGACAAAAAGGAAAACGGGAATATCTTCCCTTATTTTCAACAGGGAAAATACGCCTTTTATTCTTAATTCATATTTGTCTTTAAGCTGCACTTAACCTGCACGCACATGCATGCACACACTCACACACAGCTCTTATTTGAATCCTCAATAATCCTGAACTAAACTGACTCCTGCTGTTCTGAGACAACCCAAAGTCATTCTGGGTGAGGACTTTATCAGCAGTGATAAGTCAGGGTCAAGGCCATATTGCAAACCCTGCTGTCTATCTCCTGGAGCTCTCAGCAGCATTAAGAATTAGAGCAGGGACACCTGGGTGGCTTAGTCAGTTAAGCATCCGACTTTGGCTCAGGTCATGATCTCACAGTTCCCAAGTGTGAGCCCCTTGTCGGGCTCTGTGCTGACAGCTCAGAGCCTGGAGACTGCTTCAGATTATGTGTCTCCCTCTTTCTCTGCCCTTCCCCGCTTGCACTCTGTCTCTCTCTCTCTCTCTCAAAAATAAATAAACTTCAAAAAAAAAAAAACCCACATTGAAAAGAATTAGAGCAGTGATCCCCATCCTGGATATACTGGAACAATGTGATGCTTGGGCCCCACCCCAGATCAATTAAATCGGAACCTCAGGAGATAGGCCCTAACCACCAGTATGGTTTAAAGAGAGAACTGGTACTTCTCATTTGCATCCAGGTTGAGAACCACTTAGCTACAGACTTAATAAGACAGTGGCCCCTCATTCCTGGCTCCCCACTAGAATCCTAGGAGACCTTAAAACTCCTGATGCTCAGGTATACCCCAGAGCTAATATATCAGGATCTCTGAAGCTAGGACTCAAGTATCCACATTTCTTAAAGCTTCCTGGGTGCGTCCAGGATGCAGCAAAGGCCCAGAACCACTCAGCTGAGAGTTCACCACTGCAGAGCTGCCAATCCAAAGCCTGGTTCTGGGGCTGTGGTCTCACAGGCAAGGACCTCACCCCATCACTTTTATGTGGCCAACTGTAGCATCAGTTTGACCTGTTGCAGGATTTTTTTCCTCAATACCCGGGTTTTGTTGTCTCACCGCTTTGAAGAATGAAGAGGTGGACACAAAATGAGCAGCAGCACCCAAAAGTATATTAGAGTAGAAGGTCAGAAAGGAAGAAAATATGGAAGCTCTCTTTACAGAGAGGGGGCATTCGAAAGTGAATGTCTGAGGACTCTAGACAAGGGTCTTTTTTTTTATAAGGTTCTGGTCAGTCCTCCCATCCCTTCCCCTTGTTTCTTCTCAGGTCCTACCCTTATTGGCTTGGTAGCTCTAGGTGCTGGGTTGTCCATCCTGATAGGCTCAATTCCATTGTGTGAGGGGTGGGCTGTGGCCATATCCTTCCTTGTGGGTCATACACATTATGGTCTACTACTTATTCTTAGTTAAGTCTTTTGTCAAATTCCTGATGGGAACCTGAGGGAGAGTAGGTTGTGTCTGTTACATTCTTAAGAGGGACCTTAAGCCTGAGGGGTTTGCTGTGGTCCTCTGCTGGCTCCCAGCATTGTTCCAAAATATGTGTCTTTCCCCACCCAGGGGAAAACCACAGGTCCTAACCTTTCCCTCTCTGCCTATCTTATCCTATCTTTCCCTATCATAGAATCATGTTTAGTACAATGCATGTCATATGTTAAACAGAAATATAGTAGCTATACTATTATGGGTTCATGTGATATTTAAATAAAAACTTAAAACTCTGTTTCAACAAATTTCTGCTCTGGATATAAAGTTTATTCTCCCTTGTGGAGGACCCTGTCAGCTTTGTAAGTTTCATTTCTAGCTGTTATTCCTTCTGTCCTTAGCTATCCTGGTCCTTTTTTGTCATCCTACTAAAGAAAAGTATTCCTTACATGAAAAAGAACCTACTCCCCACCCTCCTACCCACACACACAAACATTGTCTGGAAAGCCCAGCCCTGCACACCTGGGCAATCCACATCCTCCTAACCAGTGGTGCTTGGCAACAGATATGAGGGTTTCTTACTGACGGTGAGGAAGTACAATTGTCAGTCCCAGTAGTCCTCAAAAACTTTACTGTACATTGGAGTCCCCTGGAAGGCTTTTTACACCATAGATTGCTGGACCCACCCTTGGAGTTTGTGGGTGAGCAAGTGTGGGGTAAACCCTGAGATTCTGTATTTCTAGTAAGTCCCCAGGTGGTGCCAATGCTGCTCGTCTAAAGCCCATACTTTGAGAACCACTGCTCTATCCCATTCCTTTCTGTCAGGCAAGCAAGAAGTGCCTATCTCTCCTTCTTTCTGTGCCTCCATTACTATGATAGGGAAAGATAGGATAAGATAGGCAGAGAAGGAAAGGTTAGGACTTGTGGTTCCTGGGTGGGGAAAGACACATATTTTGGAACAATGCTGGGAGCCAGCAGAGGACCACAGCAAACCCCTCAGGCTTAAGGTCCCTCTTAAGAATGTAACAGACACCACCTACTCTCCCTCAGGGTCCTGTTGGGAATTTGACAAAAGACTTAACTAAGAATAAGTAGTAGACCATAACGTGTATGACCCACAAGGAAGGATATGGCCACAGCCCACCCCTCACACAATGGAATTGAGCCGATCAGGATGGACAACCCAGCACCTAGAGCTATCAAGCCAATAAGGGTAGGACCTGAGAAGAAACAAGGGGAAGGGATGGGGGGCTGACCAGAACCTTATAAAACAAAGACCCTTGCCTGTTGTCATAGGTATTCCCCGCTCTCTGTAAAGAGAGCTTCCATACTTTCTTCCTTTCTGATCTTCTACTCTAATAAACTTTTGGGTGCTGCTCATTTTGTGTCCACCTCTTCATTCTTCAAAGCAGTGAGACAACGAACCTGGGTGTTGAGGTAAAAAAAAAAAAATCCTACAACATCACCACCCCAGCTTGGGAATGGTTTAGGGTGGCTCTTGAGAAATGCTTCACAAGACTCCAATTCAGGCAGTTTTCAAAAGAAAATAATATCTACGTAAACAGACTTGGTGGTTTTGAAAGAGGTCCCCTGCCCATTCAGCACCCCATCTGAAAAAGCTCTTTGTACTCAGCACAGGGAGGCAGGGTTGTTGGTGGGGGCTGGTTTCAGACAAAATTCTTGTTTTCATTTTGCTGTTGTTTTTCAGCTCCACCCTCATCGGTTTCTCCCACACCCTGAGCTGACTCTGGTTCTGGCCTCAGGAAATTGTCCACCACACAGTAGAGCAGAATGAAGCACTTTAGAAATGTAAATTTATGGACCTGTCTCCAAAGATGTGGCCACACTAGAATATGGTAAATAAATAAGAGCTGTTCCAAAAATATCAGTGAATTTGAATTGGCTTTAAGAATAGAGCTTCTCTTTTACCAGAAGTGGAGGGTACCAGGAAAACAATAAACACCAAGTCAAGGAAAAGTTCATTTTAAAAGCTAAGCAAAGGTAAGGGAAAGGAGGATGGGGGAGGGGAAGTGGGGAGACCCAAGAAAATTGGAACTGGGAGAGTAAAGAGAAAGGTTCTGATTTAAACCAAAGGTAGGTAAGATGCCTCAGTTCATTCTAAGTACAATGTCCTTGCCAAGATTTCTGCCAAGTCAATACGAACTGTGTTTTATGAGGGCTCAGAACCTCAGCTCCTGCTTCTCATGAACCAATTTAGGGTTCATCATAAAGTTGCTGGATTGAGCAAATAAAAATACAGAGTACCCAGTTAAATGTAAATTTCAGATATTTCAAATATCACATAGTGTATACTTGTACTAAAAAGGTTTTCATTGTTTAGCTGAAATTAAAATTTAATCAGGTGTCCCATATTTTACCTGGCAACCTGTATCATCACCCCACTCTGAATGTACATTTTCTATATAAACTCAGGCATTGGGCTCAGCCCTTATTCCTTATTTTCCATAAGAGGTGCCAAGCATGTGTAGCTTTTACTACAGTTCTGGGAAGATAGAAGTCTTTATGTCACAGAAGTACATATAACTTAACATTAAGTGTGGGGTCCAGCTTCCCCCCAAAGCACCTCAGCCAATTCCACACCTGAGGTTTCACATGGCTTCTTCCTCTACCTTCACTCTTTATTTTCTTACTCTTCTCACACCCAAACTCCAATTCTTCTCATGTGCCAAGGATCTCTAAGACCTCTGTCCCTTGACTCTTTCTGGATCAAGTCGCACCCCTCCAAATAGTATATTGAAGTGTCATCTAGGCGTTTTAAATACATACAGATGCCTGGGCTCACTCCTAAAGATTCTAATTTAATTGCTTGGGGGTAGGGCGGGGCATTGGTATTGGAATTCCATGGAATTCTAATGTGTAGCCAAGTTTCTGTAGGGGCCCAGGGCAGGCTGCCCCAAGATGGGCCACTTTGGCAGAAAGATTATTTCCAATGAAAAGTCATCCAAACCCAGCAAATTCAGGAAAAGCTCTCTGTCTCTCCCTCAAGAGCCTAATTTGTATTGGAAAGGACAGCCTGTACCAGGAAGAAAGCTATAGCAGAGATTCCCCTTTACCTAAGAAACTTATCTGCATATTAAGGTAACCTTGTTTTTCAAAACATCTCCTTTCACCTTGCTGCTAATGTCCTGACTCCCCTTTGTATCTTCAGAGCCTTACCACTCTCTTTAGCTCATATAAGCTTCAGGTTGCCTCATTGTCTTTGGAATTTCCCTGTCTGTGTGAATTCCCTGCACATACACCTATTAAATTTGATTTTCTCCTGTTAATCTGTCTCATGTCAATTTGGTCCAGATAGAAGGACCATAAGGCAGAGGAAGTTCTTCCTTCTGGACAATTGAGAAGTATTCACTTAGATCAGTGCTTCTTTAAGATTAATTTGCACAAGAATCTGGGAGGATCTCATCAAAAAAAAAGTTCTGGTTTGGTAGATTGGAGTTCAGACTGGAGGTTTTGCACTTCCAAGAAGCTTCCAGGTGAGGCTGATGCTGCTGGCCAGAGGACATTTCTAGCAACAAAATCTTAGAATCTAGTGCCAGGTGTTAAGACCTTCCATTGAAGTGATGGGTCTTCATTGACAGAATGGAACAGATTCATAGATGTCACAATGTGCCAGAACGCCAGCTACCCAGGGTGGATGGTTGGATATTCATAAGAGCATGAAGGCACAATAGCATTTTCTTGATCTCATGAGTTTCCTCAGTGTTTAGGAAAGTACTTAGCTGAAAGTACTTAGCTGAAAAGATTTCCTTACTGTAAATTTTAGCTGTACTTAGCTGAAAGATTTAAATCAAAGCACTTTGTTAATTAAGACCCCATATTTATATATCTCTTTATTTGTTCCAGAGCACTTTATTATATCTATAGCTTGATTGCTTCAACTCCTTTGAAAATCATGAAAGAGAGTTATGAGTCCCCATTTGACAGATATAAACACTGAGGCCCAAAGATCATAATAGATCTGGGGTCTTTATTAAAGTGGTCTCTGAATAAATGTTTTGTAATACAATGTTTCTATTAAATCCAGATGTAGCCTCTAATTTATAACATAATTAACTAGAAACCAGTGCTTCTCAAATGCTAACGTGCATACAAATGCTCAGGGGCTTGATAAAATGGAGACTGATTCAGCAGGTCCCAGGGAAGACAAACTCCTTGGTGATATGATGCTGTCTACCCATGGGCCACACTTCAGGCATCAAGGAACTCAGCCTCACCTCTGTGGATTCAGTTTACTCAGCTCTAGCTTTTTTCTTATTATTTCCTTGTGTTACTAAGCACTTAGCAAATGTAGTGAGTGTGAAATGGACTGAGAGTTCTGTGCTTTGGAATCATTCATCTCCATTAAAAACCTGAGGGGTGCTTGGGTGGCTCAGTTGGTTAAGCATCCAACTCTTGATTTCAGTTCAGGTCATGATCTTCTGATTCATGACTTCGAGCCCCATGTCAGGCTCTGTGCTGACAGCTCAGAGCTTGCAACCTGCTTCAGATTCTGTGTCTCCCTCTCTCTCTGCCCCTCCCCCACTCACACTGTCTAACAAAACAAAAAACAAACCTGAAGACAATGCTTTGGAAAAACATGGGTTATTTTCTTATTGAACTCTAAGCTACCATATACAGAAATTAATGTAAGTAATATGTAGTCTCAACATTTCAGCCTTCCTTATTTTATTTCAAATGCTTACCTGTAGGACTTTATTGGCAACACCTATATGCAAAGGAAAAGATTTACAAAATCAGTATTGGTTTATATCTTTTACTATCTTCACTAAACATGGGTCTGTGAAAATTCATAACTTTTACTTTGCAAAAATAACCTATCCGTGTTGTGTTGCTGATGGTAGTGGTGGGTTTTGCTGTTGTTGTCATTTCTATTCACTGTCACTTTTAAAATAATTACTTTTTCTTGATTTGTGTCAGAAAAAAGTAACCATCTTTCCAGAGATGAATCCCAAGCTAAGAATGCAAGCAGCTCATGATGTCAAAAGCGAGAGCAGTGTTTGTTTGGAAAGATCTCCCACTAGACAGTGTCCTTAAAATCTTCCTTTATAGTTCCCAAGAGGATTGACAGAAGCGTTTGCAAAGGCCTACAAAACTCTGGGTTTTTGGTTTTTTTTGCTCTTGGTTTGGTGGAAAAAGAGAAAAGAATGAGAAACATCACCCCTCCACACACAGACACACATACTCAGAGTCACCTGCACTCACCATTACCTCACCATGATCCCATTCTTTGTTTTCATAAAGTTACCACATTTTTCAGCAATGACAAAGGGAATAATGGCTCCATTACCCTCACACAACCATCACTTTAAAGTTTGTGATAGATTTCTTGCATTAGTAGCTCTAGTTCTCTACTCTTTCCTATGACTTTGGTAGTGACCTCCCACACTTTAGACTTGGCTGTGTGCTCGTTTTGACCAACAGGAGAGTAGCAAACTTGATGCAAGCAGAGACTTGTAGAAGCATATTATCTGTTTTTCCTCTTGCTTTTCTGAGGACCTGCCTTAGCTGTCCTGTTGGAGACTTATGAGAGGCACATGGAGGAGAGTGGCATTATCTAAGATGAGGCAGACCAACGCAGCCATTCTCCAGCTGAGCCCCCAGCTGACAGCAAATGCATGAGAGAGGCCAGTGAGGTGAGTTGTACCTAGCCTAAGACAGCAGAATAGCCTGGGCAGCTCCTAGACTCAGGAGAAGTAAAGCATGGTTGTTGTTGTTGTTGTTGTTGTTGTTTAATAAAAAAAAGAAAACACTGTTTTGGGTGATTTGTTCCTAAATGTGAATGTATCAATCTTGGAGAGTGGCAGAGTCATGGTATTTCTGAGTTGGAAGAGTCTTCAGATCTTCCAATTAAGAGATCACAAACTTAAATGCTCCCGGGAAGAAAATTAAGACCCCAGGAAGGATTTTTTAAAAGTGAACCGATCCATAAATAAAAATAAATAAATAAATAAATAAATAAATAAATAAATAAATAAGAATTGATCCAGCCATAAGACAGCAAAGTAGTAGTTACAGATGAATCGAAAACATACAATCTTATCTAAAAGCATTCACACTGCAAAAGTCTTTAAAACACTGTGTGATCCAAATAAAACTCCTCGGTTGGCTTAAAAACATCCCCTGGGGCCCCATCATCTGAAGTCTGATTTCTAGTTTGGTCTCTAGATTAAGTGATGTGATAGTCTGGGCCGGGTTCCTACCTGGTTGAAGATCAATCTCAGAATTATTCCAGCCCTCTTTCCAGGATACCTACAAGGTAGTGATTTTAGTCCCATTGTTTTTAATTTTTTTTAATCTTTATTTTTGAGAGAAAGAGAGCACAAGCATGGGAGGGGCAGAGAGAGAGGGAGACACAGAGTCTGAAGCAGGCTCCGGGCTCTGAGGTGTCAGCACAGAGCCTGACTCAAGGCTCCAACTCACAGACCACACGAGATCATGCCCTGAGCCAAAGTCGGATGCTTAACTGACTGAGCCACCCAGGCACCCTGATTTTATTCCCATTTTACTGTTGAAGGTCAGCAAAGCTCAGTCTCAGTGACTACTCCAAGGTGACACTGTTAGTTAGTGGATAGTCCAGGATTCAAACTCAGACCTGTCTGGTGACCACACTTACTATGCTGCCCCTTGTAGATTCCTAATGTCCAAGACCAGAGGTCTAGGTCAGCAAACTATGGCCAAAGGCCAAATTCAGCCCACCCACCTGTTTTTGCACATAAAGTTTTCCTGGAACCCAGCCACACTTATTGAGTTATGGCTGCTTTCACACAATGGCAGAGTTGGATAACTGTGACAGAGGCTGACAAAACTGAAAATATTTACTACCTGGCCTTTTGTGGAAAGTTTGCCAATCCCTGGCCCAGAGGGCTTCCTTCTTCTGCTAGTAACCACAAGCTCTCCAGGATACATAGGGTCTCTTGCATGTTATTGGTGGGACCTCTAATAGAGGCTCGCCATAACTGCATGAATGTGACCTGCTCAAGGTTCAAAGTGGACAAAGTTGAACGATGAGAAGAGAGTAAAAGAGCATTTTGACCTAACATTAGCCTAAAGTTCCTTAATATTAAAGTTTGCAGCAAGAAGAAACCCATTCCCTAACAGCAAACTAAACAGCAGCTGCAGATAGCATCAATATAAACACACCTGCAGGCTCCTGGGCTTCCAGCCTTTCATTTTTGCATTTCATTCAAATGTGCGAAGAAACCATCAGCAGAGTTCCTACAAGTTTCCGGAGTCTTTAATCAAACAAAGGGTGAGGAAAATCTGTCAGTCCTCCCAAATAGTGAAGCCCCATTTTTTATTAGAAAAGGAGACAAAATATTGTGATTGAAGCTCATGTTAGAAAGAAGGGAAGGGAAACGGCTTTTAAATAAAATGGTGTAGTGTGAAAGCCCTGTTCTGCAGTAAGACAGAGCAGAGTCACACACACTGCTTATGGAGACTGAACGAGGTTTAGCCCTTAGTTGTATTTTCATTTTTGCATTGGAGGAGCTGGAAGACTGTTTACCAGGCCCCAAAATCCATCTCTACCCAAGATGGCAAATCCTTGTAAATGTGCCGATTCCATTTGTTCACTTGAGGGGAGACAGCAACCAGGGGAGACAAAGGAATTTGCTCTGGGTGAAAAAAATGGTCCAAATCCTATGGGTCAATTTCCTATTTTCTTTTCCCACCTTTTATTGCCTTCTGGTCCCGGACTGCCAGAGGCTTGGTCAAGCCCAGAGTGTAACATTTGGCAGGCTTGAGAATTAGCTGGGTAGCAGTTGAAAACTAATCTCCCTAATGCCCACCCCACACTAGTTGAATCAGGTCTTGCAAAGGATGAAACATGGGGCTTCATATTTTGCAAACGTCCTTCAGGCAGTCCAACTCCATGGCCTCCACTCAAGCCCATGAGTGACTTTAATGCAAACTTACCTGCCCTTACCTCCTCTAGATGAAAGTGGTGCAAGGAGAGGCAGGTTCTCCTTTGAATAAATAAATAGAAACAATTTGAAGTTCTACTTAATGCAAATATACTCAATTGACCTTATTCATTACTTGTTACCTGTTAGACTTTAGAAAATCATTTAATCTCTCTTGAGTTTTATCCCTCAGCTGTTAATTGGTAACATCAACTTAGGTAGAACTTCTCTGACTATATATCTCTCTTATACACCAAGTCAGGAATAAGCTCTGGACTATTTCTTTTCTTTTCTTTCTTTTTTCTAATGTTTATTTATTTTTGAGAGAGAGAGTGTGTGTGTGTGTGTGAGCTGGGGAAGGGGCAGAGAGAGAGAGAGACACAGAGTCTGAAGCAGGCTTCGGGCTCCAAGCTGTCTGCACAGAGCCCGACGTGAAGCTTGAACTCATGAACCATGAGATCATGACCTGAGACAAAGTCGGACACTTAACCGACTGAGCCACCCAGGTGCCCCAAGGGACTATTTATTTTCATTGATATCCAAGTTCTTACCCAAAATTCTCTCCTTGAAGATGGATGAGCCATCTCCTTGACTCATCCCTATGGCTCAATAGGCACCTAATGCGAGCAAAAGAAAATTAAAAGAGGGAAGAAAGAGGAGAGCAGGTAGAAGATAGAAGAATTTTCATTTCTGATTCAGATTTCTTCAAGGTCCTCTATCCCCATGGGTCAGTCACTCAAAGTTATTATGTTTTACATTGAACAGGTATAAGGCACACAAAAGATATTCAGAAAAGACTTGTAGATGATATTTATTTGAATACAACTTTTGATCAACTTCATTCAAATATGTCCAAGAATAACCAAAGACCCAAAATGGTCTCTGTTGAAGACAAACTTAGTATGCTAGACGAGGAAAGCTAGATTCTTCTGTGAGGAGTTAAAGCAGGCCTCTCCTAATAAGTAGTAAGAGTCAAACAGAGGGCAAGTAGGAGAAAGTATTTTCTAAATTAGGAAGGATCCACCTGAGAAACATAACAGAAACCCATGGGGGAGGGGAAGGAAAAAAAAAAAAAAAAGAGGTTAGAGTGGGAGAGAGCCAAAGCATAAGAGACTGTTAAAAACTGAGAACAAACTGAGGGTTGATGGGGGGTGGGAGGGAGGGCAGGGTGGGAGGGAGGGCAGGGTGGGTGATGGGTATTGAGGAGGGCACCTTTTGGGATGAGCACTGGGTGTTGTATGGAAACCAATTTGACAGTAAATTCCATATATTAAAAAAAAAAAAAAAAGAATATGTGGTATGTATATGGAATGGAATATTATTCAGCCATCAAAACTAATGAAATTTTGCCATCTGCAACAACATGGATAGAATTAGAGGGCATTATGTTAAGCAAAATAAGTCAGTCAAAGACAAATATCATATGATTTAACTTATATGTGGAACTTAAGAAACAAAACAGATAAACATATGGGAGGCAGAAAAAAATGAGAGAGAGAGAAATAAATTGTAAGAGCCTCTTAAAGATAGAGAACAAACTGAGGATTGATGGAGGGAGGTTGGTGGATGATGGGATAGATGGGTATGGGTATTAAGGAGGACACTTGTTATGATGAGCAGTGGGTGTTGTATGTAAGGGATGAATCACTGATTTCTACTCCTGAAACCAATATTGCATTGTATGTTAACTAACTAGGACTTAAATAAAAATTTGTAATAAAAAAAAAAAAAAAAAATTAGGAAGGATCCAAATGGCACTTTGCAATTGTTACAGAAAGGGACTTAAAAGTGCCATTGGGATTGGTCATTATCACTGTATGATGTCATCTGCATGGTGTTATCTGCTTCTCCAGTTTAATACTGGAGTGTAGTTCTCAACTGAGTCCAGTATGAGTTCTTGGAGGTTCAGGCTGGCTTTGGGTTATACGAGGATCAAGTTTTCTGTGAATGGTCAAGGTTCAAACATAAATTTCCTTTATGAGGGGTGCCTGGGAGTCAGTTGGTTAAGTGGCTGACTTCGGCTCAGGTCACGATCTCACGGTTTGTGAGTTTGAGCCCCACGTCAGGCTCTGTGCTAACAGCTCAGAGACTGGAGCCTGCTTCAGATTTTATGTCTCCCTCTCTCTCTGACCCTCCTCCACTCACACTCTGTGTCTCTCTCACTCTCAAAAATAAATATTAAAAAAATTAAATAGAAAGGAAAGAAATTTCCTTTATGACAAAAGTGAAGTAAATAAGATCATACTATATGTATTGCTTTATAACCTGCCTTTTGTACCTCACGATACACTAGGATGTCTTCTACCAAAATATATTAATCTTTTACAGTATTTGTAATGACTACAAAGTATATCATTATATGAATGAGTTGTCATTGTCACATACCCTGTTGTTGATATCCAGGTTGCTTCCATTTCTTTGGTATTATAGACGGAGCTTCAATGCAAAGTCTCAGAGCCAAATACTGCACAGACCTTCATTTATTTTCTTTAAGAACATTTCTAGAAATACAACCACTAAACCAAAAATGATAGGCATCTTTAAAACTATATTTACTGCCAAAATTGTCCTCTAGAAATGGATTATCGTTTGATACTTGCAGCACCAAAGGCCTGGGCTACATCACTCGTGTGAGATCGCAGGCAACAATAAGCAGAGAATTGAGGACTGACTGGGCTTGCAGGTCCCTGCTCCTTCTCCACTGGGGAATGGCTGGCCACTGGGCAGCCTGGTTCTGTTTAAGGTATAGTTGGTTCCTGTCAGAGTTAGGGCCACTCCAGAAGCAGACCCTAACACAAGGATTCATTTATAAATGGTTAATTTGGGAGGTAATCTCAGGACATACTAATTGTAGGGTATGGGTGGAAGAAAGAAGAAGTAAGACAGGGTATGAGAGGTAGATAATAAAGAGTATGCTATCAAATAAGTTACCACTGTGAGCAGCCGAAGATTGATCTTGCTGGGTATGTCTGCAAACAGTGTGGAAGACGCACCCCAGAGTTACCTTCCTGAAGGGCAAGGTAGCTACAGTGTCTACACATGAAGTGCTCCCAGACATTGTTGAAAGCTGCTCTGGGAGGATCTGATTCTCCTGTATGCCCAACCTGCTGTGAGCATAGCCAGGCAGAGTGAGGCCTAGCCAGTAAACTCTGAAAAGGTAAGAGCCTGAAGGGCTGCAGTAACATTATAGGTGATGTATGTGTGGTGTGGCCAAGTGGGTCAATGATAAACTGCTCTGCAGTTTCTAGTCAGACTCTCCTGCCACATTCTAGCCCCTATACAATATGGCAAAGTCTCACAAAGCTACTCTGAACATCCAGTCTATGGTGCAGCCTCAAGGAGAAGAATGCATCATGACATCTGCTGAAGTATAAATCACATGAAGTAAAATGCACCCATTTGAACTTTCCACTTCCAATCATGATGAAGTAACAAAAACCAGAAATGCTCTCCTAACAACTAAGAAAACTGGACAGAATAGGGGTACCAGGCTGCCTCACTTGATAGAGCGGGTGACTCTTGTTCTGAGGGTCATGAGTTTAAGCCCCATGTTGGATATAGAGATTACTTAAAAAAAAGTGGACAAAATATATGAAACAATGGTTTTCAGGGACTGGACAACAAACATAGCAGGACAGTGGTCCACAAGAGAGGAGAAACGAGCAACATGAATCTGAGATTGGTCCAGCTTACCAACTGGGGAGTTTTCAGGCTTCAACACAGGGAGGAGGAACTCTCACAGAGTCGGAGGGGGGATGGGGTAGTCAGGGAAGCTAGAGTTTGCAGGGCAGAAAACCAGAAAAGAGACAGAAGCATAGAGAGAGGGAGCTGCAGAGTTCTGCATGTGGTACCCATCAAGTCCATGGCGGAGCACTGATAAGACTCTTCATGTGAGGAAACTATGCAAGGCCAAGGAAAGAACCACAGGAAAAGAGCAGGTAGAAAATTACTCAGAGCTCATTCAGAATTAAAAATACTTACCATTTCCCACAGCAGAATGGAGAAACATCATAATATACATTTGGTTGAGTACTGATTACCCACCTGTTTGCATATGCTTATTTGAGATCTGGTTGAGTACTCAGAAAGATAGTGCCTCTGCAGTGTGACCAAATTAGCCATAGAATGAAGGCTTTGGTCCTGCCGAACAAAGCTCACAAGCAAGCCTCAAATGAATCAAATTATTTCCTAGTGTAAAACTCATGTGTATTTAAAAGAATACCAGAAGAAAAAAATCCAGCACCCAACAATACAAACATTAAAATGCCTGATATCCAATCAACAATTATCAGGCACGCAAAGAAGTAGGGAAAGAGACCCCATAATAAAAAGAAGAATCAATCATAGAGTAATGACACAAACGATAAAAGTAAATATACGAGGACCTTATACAAGTAATACATGGGATCATAAATGCATCCCACATATTCAAGAAGGTAGAGGAAAGCATGAACATAAGGAAAGACACAGAGGTAATAGAAGACCCAAATGAGCCTCCAGAGATGAAAAACACAATGCAACACAATGTTTGCAACAACAACAACAACAACAAAAATACTATAGAAGATAAGTAAACTTGAGGACTTAGAAGTAGAAATTGTTCAAGATGAAACCCAGAGAGAAAATACATTCATTTTATGTGCATATTTTGACACATCTGTGCAAATGTATACACCTGTGTAATCAGTACTGCAGTCAAGATATAGAACACTTCCATCATCCCCAAAAGTTCCCATGCAATCACCAACCCCACCCAACAGTGTCTGTTTCTAGGCAACTCCTAACTTGCTTTTTGCTAGTGCCAGTATATACTAGGTTTGTCTCATCTTATGTTTTATATAAATGAGATAATATAGTAAGTACTCTGAGTTTGGCCCCTTTTATTTAAGCATACCCCTTTTTATGGCTGAGTAGTATACAACTGTATGGATGTGCCATTATTAGTTTATCCATTCACCAGCTGATGAACATTTGGGTTGTTTCCACTTTTTTTTTTAATGTTTATTTATTATTAAGAGAGAGACAGAGAGACAGAGCATGGATGGGGAAGGGGCAGAGAGAGAGGGAGACACGGAATCCGAAGCAGGCTCCAGGCTCTGACCTGTCAACACAGAGCCTGACATGGGGCTTGAACTCATGAACCATGAGACCATGACCTGAGCTGAAGTCGGATGCTTAACCCACTGAGCCACCCAGGTGCCCCGTGAGTTGTTTCCAGTTTTGAATAATTTTGAATAAAGTTGCTCTGAACATTCACATACAGGTCTTGTGTCAAAAAGTTTCCCTTTTGGGGGGTAAATAGCTAGGAATGCAATGGTTAGGTCCAACAGTCAGTGTATATTAATAAGAAACTGTCAAGCTGTTTTCCAAAGTGGCTATTCTCTTTTATATACTTATCAGGATGTATGAGAGCTGCAGCTATTTCACACCACTGCCAGCACTTGGTATCATCAGTCTTTCTTTCTTTCTTTCTTTCTTTCTTTCTTTCTTTCTTTCTTTCTTTCTTTCTTTCTTTCTTTCCCATTTTTAAAATTTTAGACATTCTAATGATCCTGTCATAGTTCCTCATGGATTTAATTTGCATTTTTGTGATGACTAAAAATGTTGAGCATCTTTTCATGTGCTTATTGGCCAGTCATACATATTCTTTTTTAAAGTATCTATTCAAATATTTTTACCCATTTAAAAATTACTAATTGTCTCTTCTTTTTGAGCAGTAAGAGTTCTCTATATAGTCTAGGTACAGATCTTTTGTTAGAGATATGTTTAGCAAATATTTAAATATTTTCCCCCAGTTTGTGGCTTGCCTTTTCATTATCTTAATGGTGTCTTTCAAGGAACAGCCATTTTGCTTTACTTTATTTTTAACATTTACAATTTCATCTTACTCGCAAAGAGTCTTATCACCTAGGTGAGCCTGGTATTGTTTTAACATTTTAGAGATAAGAGGCCCCATAGTTTCATTGCCGGGTTCAAAGTCACACAGCTGGTCAATCAAAGACAATGTCAATACGAAACCTTCAGTTTTCTGATTCTAGATCTGTACAGAATTTGTGTGTGTTCACACAGCAATTCAGGGGTTTCCCATCTTGAATGGCATCTAAGAGAAACCTGCTTTATGTAGTGATCTGGCAGGTGGAAGATTTCAAGGCTCTAGTATAAATTTATATTCCTGCTACAGCTGTGTCTTCCCACCCACGAAGGGAGATGTGGAGAAAGAGCAGGAGCTCCTTCAAGTTGTAAGCTACTTATTAAACCTGACAGACGACGAGGAGCAGGATAGTATGCCCTCTCATCGCCTCTGACCGCCCCCCCCTTCAATTTCCATTCCCTTTCTGGACTTTTAAAAAATTGCTTTTTAATAATATCCATAATTCATGAAAAGAAATGATAAAATCAAAACATATTACCACTGGCTTATAAACGCCAGTGCTATTAATTATTAACAGCCCAAGAAGGAAGTCAGGAATGATCCCAAAGGTGAGAGAGATAAAGGCACTAGTGGGGAAAAAAAAAAAGTTGCATATTAAATGAATTTAATTCCTCTTCTCAAAGAGCCAGGAGAAGTTTAGCTAAAATAGAGGCCTTGGCAATCATCTAATGAAAAGCCCTCATACCACAGATGGACAAAACCTGAAGCCCAAAACACTGCCTGCCTTGAGTTACGATAAAGCAGTGAAACATACTTCTTTTTATTGCTGTCCTGTTCTCTAACTCTGCCTCTATCAATGTCACACTTGACATCAGGGAGGACAAGTGTTTTCTAAAATAAAGGGATTCATTGTTTGCAAAGCCTAAGAATCAGCCTTCATTTTAGTGTTCCAAAGCTCCCTGCCACTTTTCCAATGCAAATAGAATCACCCAGAGACACCTAGTGCAGAATAAGCATGCACAGGCGGGGCCATTAAGTGATGTACCTGAAGAACATCAATGTCCACAGCCTCTCCCAGCCCCCAGAATTCCTCTAACGGGAGATATAATCCTTAGAGGTGTAAAGGTTGCCCGTCTTCAGAAAATCCCAACTACAATGTAAACCCTGCAGGACCTTGGGGCAGTTACTTTTGTGAGTCTCAAAATCGGGCCGGCCAATGGTATGGCCTGCCTCATCAGGTTGTTGTGAGAGTTAGATGATGCACTAATGACCTGAACACAGGTAGAGGGTTAGGTGAGGATGGCCAGGAACCAGATGAGAGACCAAGGGGAAAGAGAGACACCCAAGAAGCTTGGGGAGGGAAAGGAGGTGTGCTACAAAACCAAAATTTGCCTTGGTTGTAAACTCCTATACAGTTTTGCCTAGGACCAGGTTGGGGTTAATACAACCTGGGTTAAAAAACGATCCTTCCCTGGTGGGAACTGTTCCCGCTCTGCCCCAAGTGAGGACAGGTGCAGGCGGGTCTGTCAGGTGGAGGTGGGCTCTGCTACATTTCCTACTGCAACGAGAGTTGTTGAATCAGGTGGGCAGCTCACAACTACGAAGAGGACACTGATTATTCTCTTCCTGGGACCCTCTGGTTCACCAAATCATGCTATCTATTCTCTTATTTCCAACAAAAGGATATATTTTGATGGTGCTTCCATCATTTTTTTTTCCCTCAGCATTTGAATTCCACCAGACATCTAGCAAAGAACGTGATAGTCAATCCAAAGCACACGTGTCAGTTGAGAGCGGAAAAATTGAAGTTTTAGAGAAGCCAGACACAAGTGGCTCTTTTAGTTAGACAGCATGGGAAAGGCCTTTTGGAGAAAACACCTGCTCTCCTCAGAGGTTAATGTTCTTCCCCATCAGCTTCTCCTTCCCTCTGCATCAGGCGCCACCTCCTATGTGCCTTCTCATCCAAATCCTGCTCTGGGGGACCACGAGGTGCCGATATTCTGCTTAAACGCGTTTCAACTGTCTAAACAATTTAGAACGTTGGCCTGAAACCCAGACAGCATATACCTCTCCCCTTTTCCTCACTTTCAACCCAAAGGCAAAATTCACCCTAGGACTTTCCAATAGGATCTTACCTCTGAGAGGCAGAAGACTGAGATGTCAGAAGGACTTTCCGACAGCTTTACACCAGGCTTTTACTTCTAGCCATGCTATGATACCCTCTTCTATTTTCATTTTAAAAAGTCACAATGTATTACATTGTTCCTCTTCATTGGCTCTATTTTGATTTTGAAAAGTACACAAACATGTAATAGCACTTCTTTTTCTCATTCCTTTAATGCGTAGTTTATATTTTAGGAACAGAAGACAATGGCAGCTAATCACCAATAAATAGACCCAATTGTCTGTTTGGGACTAGACACTCCTCCCCACAAAACCCCCACTTTGCCTCAGTTTCTGTGGGAGGTCTGGCATCAGTGGGAAAGATGCTTACACTCTGTGGGGAGGGGGGCGGTTATGTGCTGGGCTTTGGATCTCAGTGATTTCTACAGTAACTCCAAGATGGATTGTGTCTTCTATTTTTGGATTCACACTGGGAAGCCAATTAAATTAAAAGGCTATTCATTTCACTATATTTGTCTCCAGGCTGCTCAAATAGAAATGCAAACGACTTCTATTGAGTGAGTTTTCTGCCTCAAAAAAGAATGCCTTCTCTCTCACATGTGTACGTCAGAGTCCAATCTGCATTAAGGGGGAGACACACGAACCCCAGCCTTGTCTCTACTGGGAGGCTTCTTTCTCAAACTCAATTTGAAGTTATCCTAAATGAAAGCATATTCAGCTTCTATGGCCACTCACAGGTCCTTAGTGCAGTTGGCAAAAATGGGTCTGTGTTTACTGAAATGATCACAACTGGGAGGAAGGGAGAAAAAACTCATTTTTCCAGCTTCACTAAGAGTGAACCAATGATAGAGCCTAAATATGGCAAATACTGCTTCTTTGGTGTTGCTTCCATTCACAACAGGCCCTAGCCTTGCAGAGAAGATAGCTGCACCCCAATCTCCAGTTTCAAATCCTACAAAATGAGACAGTATGCTGTCCTAATAGCACAAACCAAAGGCCTAACTTATAACGTATGGCTAATGATGACCAGATCAGAGGCTCAAGTGCAGTTGACTTAGCCCATCAGAGCTCACTCTGAAGTCAGGGTAGGGATCAATCCAATCAATGGGGTCATTAAGTGTTCTTGTGAAAGGATCAATGGGGAGTGGATGCCGAAACCACACATCTGCTACATGCTCACATGCGTAGAAAGGACTTCTCAAAAATGGGTTAACTGGTGGCTTGCCCAAGAACTAGAAACAACTAGAATTTGCAATTTTTCCCTTAAAACACATGCGGCCTGTGGAACATAGAATTGTCCTCCAACAGTCCTTGCACAAAAGTAATTTCAACTTTGAATAGATGAGCTTCCTTAAAAGGAACAGGACTTTCACACTAGCCTATAGTCTATGAAATAACAGCTTGCAACCTGCCATTTGTAGATCATTTTGGGGCCTGGCCAGCCCAAATTGAAACTTGCCCATCAACAATGGCAGATGGAAATGTTAGGTTGCCTCTAATGGCAGGACTACCAGGGTCTCAGTGATGGAGAGGATGCAGGTTATGATGTCTGTCGTGGCCTTCATCATGGCTTATTGAGACCTGTCTGGCAGGATGTAATAAGCAGAACAAAATCTGATACAACAAAAATGTTTCAATGTTTATGGAAGCCCAAAACTATTTCCCAGAAAAAGAAGCCATTGGAGTAAATTGAAAATCAGTTGACTTCATCTTCACTTTCATGGAAAAAAAAATCCCCATCTGAGGGAAATTCAACTCCATCTTTGAAATTCCTCTTTACTTAAAAATGACTGGAGAGAAGGAAGGAGGTAGAGAGAAGAAGGAAAAGAAAATAGGAAGGAGGGAGGGGGGAAAAGTTTGGTACACAGAGCCTGGAACATGAAGTACAATTTGACAATATCTGTACCTGCCTCTCCAATTTCAAAACACACTCTATTTTCTTTTTCTCATAAAATGGAGCAAACACAAACCCAAGGCCTCATCTTCTAGCAGGTAAAATGTCCTCTGAAAAGTCTGTTGCTTTTTCTTTTTTGTTTTGTTTTGTTTTGTTTTGTTTTGTTTTGGTGAGTGGTCCAAATTAGTTAATTTAATCAAAACGAATGGGCAGTTTTTGATTATATTATATTCCTAATATCCCCTAAAAACAGACAAAGCCATCCAAAAAATGCATGCAAACACGGACCGAATATTCACAGCAGGTCTTTTCAGAGCAGCCTAAACCTGGAGACAGCCCAAACGTTCATCAGGAATAGAATGGATAAATAAATTGTGGCATAGTCTTACACTGGAATACTGGCAATAAGAATAAACAAACGACAACTAGGGGCAGCAATAGGAGAAAATCTCACAAGCACGGTGTTTAACAAAAGAAAACAGATGCAACAGAATACTTATTAGATGATTCCATTTCCATTAACATTCAAAAGCAGGCAACTAATTTATGGTGATGAAAGCCAGATTAGTAGCTACCACTGGAGAAAGGGAACATTTGGGAACCCCTGGAGTGTCTGTCATGTTCTCTTTCTTGATGAGAATGATGGATACACTTCGTGAAAATTCATCAAGCTTGTACTTGCTTGTATTTTACTTCAGTAAAAAAGTTTACTTAAGGTGTCTGTGGTATGAACAAACTTTGGGGCATGATGAAAATGCACTGTATTGTATTTCAGTTGTGATGGCGATCATGTGACCATAGATATTCATTAAATGTCTCACCAAACTGTAGACTTAAAGTTGGGTGAATTTTATCATATGTAAATTATACCTAATAAAGCCAATTTTTTAGAAAGTTTAAAAAGTTTAGGAAAAAGAATCCTACTCTCTACACACAAAAGCAGTTTGAGAACAAATTCAGAATAATAAAAGCAACTGCCTGCATTTATTCCTGTCCTTCATTTTGCAGGAGAAACAAGTAAATCAATGGCTCAAATGCTCAAATGTATATGAATTATCAAAATATAAGTCCTCAAAGACAGAGATCCTATTTATATATGAATCTTGTACCAGCCAATTGGAAAACCAAGCCTAGTGATTCTCACTGCAGTTCTAATTCATAATCCTCTGAATGTCTCCCGGTGTCACTAATGTGCTTGTATCGGCACATTATTGTGGCTGTGCACAATAATGCTGCCAAATACCCACAAAACTTCATTTATTGCTCACGCATTTAGAGTCAGCCAGGGGTGGCTGGGCAGCTCTGCTGATCTTCCACAGCTTGCTCCCATGCCTAGGGTTAGGCTAGCTATTGGCTGACATAAGTGGGCCTGAACTGGAATGACTATGGCAATTTGATGTGGTTACGATCCTCCAAGATGGTCCCCAGTAATGCTTGCTTCCTGGTATCCATGTCCTTGTGTGATCACCTCCCACATAAAATAGAGCTGTCCTGTGTAACTGATAGAATACTGCAGGGATGACAGTCATTCCAAGGCTTGGTTTCCAAAGACACTGTGGCTTCTACCTTGCTCATTTGGACCACTCGGCTAAGTGGAAGCCAGACACCATGTTGGTGAAGACACATAATCAGCCCTATGGAGAGATTCATATGGTGAGGAACCAAGGCCTTAACATCCAGCATCAACTTGCCAGACACACGCATGAGCCATCTTGGACATGTATTCATCAGTCCCAGCCAAGCCCTCCAATGACCATAACCTTTGAGCCAGAATCCTGAGCCAGAACCAACCAGCTAAACCACTCCTAAATTCCTAAACCACAGAAACTCGGATGGATAATAAATGCTTATTGTCTTTAGCTGCTAAGTTTAGGGATAATTTGTTATGCAGTCACAGATAACAAATATACATGACTCTATACCATGTAGCTCTCACCACTCAGTAAGCTACCCTGGATACATTCTCATGGTGACAGCAGGGATGCAAGAGAGCTGGTGAAGACATGCAAGCATTTTCAAATCTCTACTTGCATGACATGTCTCCAAAGATCCCTTTGGCCAAATTAAGTCAAATGACTCAGCTCAGAGTGTAGGGCAGGGCAGGTTAGCTCACCTACTGCGGGAAGGCACTGCAAATTTATATGGCAAAGAACATGGTTGGTGGCTTTAAAATGTGTACCCAGATTTTTTGGCACTGACCTATTCAAAAGGAAGGGCCTATTTCCCCTCCCCTTAATGTGGGCTAGACTTTGACTCACTTCTAATGAATAAAATGTGGTGGAAGTGATGTAACTGCACTGGCTGGGTCATAAAAAGGACAGCTTCTTCCTGGTTCTCAATCTCTCTCTCTCTCTCTCTCTCTCTCTCTCTCTCTCTCTTTCTCTCTCTCTCTTCACCCTCCCTCCCTCTTTCCTTCCTCCCCACCCTCCTTCTTTTTCATGGATTTCTTACTTTGGCAAAAGCCAACCAAATGTAATGAAGATAGTCAAGCAGATCTGTAGATAAATCTACATGGAAAAGAACTACCAACAATCAGAACCAACTTGCCATCATGTTAAAGGTGGATCCTCTGGCCCTAGTCAAGTTTTCAGATGACTGCTGTCCCACCCCACATCTCAAGTGCAAAACTAAGATATTCCTGAATATTTCTCACCCACAGGAATTGTGATAGATAATAAAGTTCTATTGCTGTTGTAAGCCACCAAGTTATGGTATAGTTCATTGCACATATCAGTAACTAATACAAGGAATGATGAAGAATTAGAGCTTTTATTTTTAACCACAGTTCAGGATTCTAGGTGCAAAAAACAGAATCTACTCTAGCTAGTTTATGCAGAAAAGAAACATATTAAAGGGTACTGAAGTATCTACAGGAGGGCCCGAGTATCAGGTCTAGAGCTAAAAAGGTAACAACAATGCCCAGAGCATAGGGTACCCATGCTCCAGCCAGAACCCCATTCCTCTGAAGCTGGATTAAGATATCTCAGCTTGCAACATTGAAGTTGGTAGCCAGGTACCAGAATCTCCACCATTAATATCCTGGAAAGCTGGATGCCTTCATGCTTCCCACCCACCAAAAAATGGAATCTGTGAAATGCCAGCTTCATCTTTCTGCTTTCTTCCAGTCAGAGGTCTTATACAGGTGCATATAATTATTGGAGTCTATCTGCAAGGGAAGATGGGAAAAAATGAGTTGTGGGCTCCATTCTTGGGGAGGTGTTATTTATAAGATAGGAAATACCCCAGAAATAGGAAGGGTGTCCAAATGGTGCTGAGCAGCTAGGAAAACTGACAAATGCTCACTTCTTGTCCCATATAAAATCATCATTACATTACTAAAATATAGATGATTAGAGAAACTACTGACATGTCTCCCTAATACCTGAAACTCAAATTGGTAAAAGAATTTCATCTCCAGTACCATTTCCAGGCAAGTGTTAATGACTGCCTAGAGTTACATGCTAAGAGGAATTCTAGGCTCAGTTGGAAAGAGATCTGGGATCAGGTTGTTATGATGCCACTGTGTGCTACATATTTGAGTTAAATAATAGGTACCTACAAAAATAGGTCTCTATGTTTTCTCTCCTTTCCTGAGGGGAGGGTCTGAAAATACTCCATGACCTTTTACAATTGTTTAGATTAAAGCCGTTCACACTGACCAAACTCTCTTTTATTTATTTTTAAAAAAATTTTTTAAATGTTTATTTATTTTTGAGACAGAGAGAGACAGAGCATGAATGGGGGAGGAGCAGAGAGAGAGAGGGAGACACAGAATCTGAAGCAGGCTCCAGGCTCCGAGCTGTCAGCACAGAGCCTGACGCGGGGCTCGAACCCATGGGCCACGAGATCGTGACCTGAGCCGAAGTTGGATGCTCAACTGACTGAGCCACCCAGGCGCTCCCAAACTCTCTTTTAGTTATCTATCTGACATGGCATGCAAGCCAATCCATGTCCCCACTGTATCACTCAGGACTTGGTATAACCCAGAGATATAAAACAGCTCTTCTAGCTAAATAGCTAAATATGGCCTCTTGTTCTGTCTCCTCAACACCTTCTTACACTTATGTCATCCCATGAGGGACCCCTCAAGAACTGCAAATTCCATAAGACACAGTCTGACTACCACTGACATATACCATTGGTATAATCAACTCTTTACCTCCAGGGCTCATTCCTTCATGCTCATTTTCTCTTTACTGTCACTCAAATTCAGCCAGCTGGTAAGAATATATTGTGGACAAACAGTCCCTACACTATAACCCGTCCATTTCCCTGTTTGGATGGTGTGACTTTTTCCCATGTGAGTCAATAATTTTTAAAGCACAAGAACTTGGCATGATTTGCTGTCTTTTAGTCACCTCACAGAGACCAACTTCAGGACTAACAATGGTAAGTCTACATTAAGTTGCTTCATCTTTGTCCTTGTGTTAATAGCAAGAGACTTCCCTATCTGAAGATCAAACATCACACCTATTGTGTCATGGTTTCAGTGGGGCAGATTTCCCCCTTACCTCCATTCTCCTTAGCCACTGTTGCTCTGAGTACCCTCAGAGTAGGATATTTGTTCCTGCCATAGAACAATGCTTCTCACACTTCAGTGTGCACACAAATCACCTGGGCATCTGTTTAAATGCAGATTCTATTTCAGCAAGTGGGGCCAAGATCCTCCAGTCCCATCAAGCTCTCAGGTGATGTTGATGCTTCTGGTCCATGCCACACTTTACCTATCAATGTTCTCCAAGACCTAGTCTAACCCTCTATGGGAGGAGCTTACTGTTTTCCTAGAACTCTACTTATGTACTGTTTCTTCTTACCTCTCTCCTTTGGATCACATTCCTTCACCATCAATACCCTAGACATTGGTATTCATTCTTGTTCTACCCTTGAGCACACTAACTTTATTCATTCAATGAACCAGTAATCATTAAGCACCTACCGTGAGCTAGACATCATGCTGGGCACTAGGGATACATCCACAAATAAGATCATCCCTGCTCACATGAAACTTCTACTCTAAAGAGAAAGACATTAATAAATAACTAGTTAACAATTAGTTATAATTGCCAGGAGTGCTAAGAATGGAAATTACAGGATGTCTGAGAGCAAATAATGGGGAAAATCTAATCAAGTCTCTTGGGCTATTGGGGTCTGCACTTTGTGTGACTTCCTCTAGTTTCATATAAACTCAACCTTGTCTGTGATGAGGAAGAGGATTAAAAGTTTCCTTCATGGTCCTTTGCCTTCCTCTTGACCATGGCCACTACTGTGCACTTGGGTGTTTCATGGCCACATGCTCCTTTGGCAGGAAGATGAGCATGGCATGGAGCTTATGGTTGGCAAGCATGTCCTGGACTTCCATAACTCCAAATTAATATTGGATTGCCTCATGTCATTCTTGCCCCTTGGCTCCCCTTGATAATGGTGCTGGCCATCTGCAATGGCAAGCTGTTCCCTCCCAAATTCTAGTCAACTCTCCTCCTTGCTCAAAAATGACAGCAAGTATAATACTCTAATTTCTTCCTCCTGTGACCTCTTTTGTTGATCTGCTACCTAGAACTATGACTTGGCTATACCAGCAAATTACCCTGATTAACACCAAGGCCTTTAGTATTTATTCATTAAGAACGACAAAGTCCAGGGGAGCCTGGGTGGCTCAGTTGGTTAAGCTTTCGACTTCGACTCAGGTCATGATCTCATGGTTCGTGAGTTCAAGCCCTGCGTTGGGCTCTGTGCTGACAGCCCAGAGCCTGGAGCCTGCTTCGGATTCTGAGTCTCCCTCTCTCTCTGCCCCTCCCTGGCTCACACTCTGTCTGTCTCTCTCCCTCAAAAATAAATTAAAAAAAAAAAAAAAAGGAATGACAAAGTCCAAATCTAGTTGCCATATCAGAGATTCTGGCCTCCTTAGGCTTAGAAAGCTTTTTTTAGCTGCCAAGTTATCCTTCCCAGTCTCATGGGGTATCAGTTAGACAAGGAAAAGAGAAAAGGTATGAATATTGCAGAACCATTACAACCTATATAAGATAAGGCCTTCCATGGTTGCAGCCCTAAAATTCATTCTTGTACGGCATTATATTCAAAGAAATATGATCCATCAGCCAAACTGTATCTATAATGGAAGTTGAATCTTTCCTGAAATCTTTTGAAAGTGGATTCCATTAGTTCATTTTAACTTTAAGGAAAATTTAAAGTCCCATTTCCTGTTTTTTGTCCTTCTTAATATTTCACATCTAAAGTAACTGCCTGGGAGTGCCTGGGTGGCTCAGTCAGTTGATCATCCGACTCTTGGTTTCTGCTCAGGTTGTGATCTCGCAGTTTGTGAGTTCAAGCCCCGCATCAGGCTCTGTGCTGGCAGAATGGAACCTGCTTGAAATTCTCTCTCTCTCCCTCTCTCTCTCTCTCTTCTTCGTCTTCTCCTTCTCTCTCTCTCTCTCTCTTTTTCTTCTTCTTCGCCTTCTCCTCTCTCTCTCTCAAAATAAATAAATTAGCATTAAAAAAAGTATCTGCCTGAATGTCTTCTCTCTCCTGCCTCTCTGAACTCTGCTAACTCCCCACCTAGCCAGACCCATTGGACATCGACCCTTCATTAGCAACGTTCTTCCTCTCTGGATTTGTTCTTCCAAAGTCTTATGACAATAGTTTTTTCCAATCTCTCCAGCATCAGCCCATCATGACCTGGCCCTGTCAGCCCTGTTGTTCTGCCCAATAGCCTGATTTGGTCCAGTATCTTGAGGCAGATCTAGAATTCTTCCACTTGGAAATTTACCACCCAGGATGAAGAGAGGGCAGGTGTACATTCTCTCATATTGTCTTGACGCATTCATCAGCACAACCACATCATTAACCCAAGGAATTAACTCCTAATATTTCAAGGAAAAGGAGTGGGGCAGTTATTATTGACATTCTAGTCTTTGCTGATTAAGAAAATTGAAATGGCACGAAGCTAATATGAAATAAGTAAACTTTATATTTAATGACTAGCATCTACATTCAATTAAAAAATATATGTATTAGAGTCTGTATGCAAGTCTTTATACACATACACACACAGACTCCCAGTACTAGATGCCTTGCTTCTCCAATCCTGCCAAGAGTTTGAGTCCTCCCACGGCCCCTTCACCATAATCCTTTCTCCACAACCCACATGCAGAAATCCATAGACATCTGTCACTTAATTAATTTAGTTAATACTTAATCACATATCACCAACATTTTAAAACTTTACCTTGGCATATTGCTTTTCATGAAATCTCTAAAGTGTTTGATATTAGGAGCAAATACAACTCATTGTAGTCCTCAGTGTGTCATAATTTTAGGACTCTTGGAGGGATAGACTCTAATCAAGTGTCTTCAACACATATCTGACTTTTCGCTCTGTTCTGTAGAAAGCCCCATAAATCCTTACGCTGGCAGTCAGCTCTGAACCTTTACTTGTGAATGCTAATTGTACACAACATTAATGGAGAATGTGGATGACACTGGCTTCCTAACTTGCAGCTTTGTTTCATAATCCCTCGCTTGCCAGCTGGGACTTTGATGGGGCATTTTACAGCACAGCCTTTGCTACCCTCGTGAAACATTATAATCACGTAAAATGTGCTGTAGGATTGTATGTAATATGGAGCCTGCTCTTGGCATCTGTACCATAATCATCTCTTCTCATCACTTCACTGCCCACTTAGGAGTCTTTGGAAGGCTTCCTTTCATATGAATAGGGGTGTGGAGTTTAATCAGTCACGACTGGCAAAGACACCCTCATTTCCAATTCCAGTTCCAATTCCAGTTCAACAACTCACCAAAGGTGGTTTCAGGAAGTTCTCTTAACTTCCCTGTGCTCTTTTTTAATAGGCATTTCCTCTCAATCTCTAGAGCAGTCATTTCCCTCTTTCAGGTATGGGATATTCTGGAAGGCCTATTATAGATGCTCAAAATAACTGACCCACACACCAGTCAACACTCAAGCCAAAGTCACATAGTGACCACTTAACCTGCTCTGAGTTCTATCAAGCAGACCTTGGCACCAGGAAAACAGTCCTAGTTCCTGTCTTGGTAAGATATTAGGAATGTGTCTGAACCAAATATTGGAATCAATGACATGATTCTTGTCCCTTTCCAGTTCCATAGGGCCTATAGACAAAATAAATTATCTAGTGCCTCCCTAAGTGTCCATGCTGAATGTGACCCCAATGTAGATATAATGCAGACTTTCCCTCCCTGCCTAGAGTCAATCACTAGCTGGCTTCACCCGACTTCCTGGTGAATGGAAGAGCAATTTGTAGCACAAGTGTGAACCAGTCCATTAGTATGGGGAATGAGAACTAGGGTCCACTTTGAGCATCAACGTACGTAGAAAATATAAAATGGTATCATTCAAAGATAATGGGACGATATTATTGGGTTCAGGGCTTAGCTCAGCTTGACCTGCTCCTGCCTCAGCAGAGCTGGCCTCTGGCCTATGTGGGGTGCTCTTCTGAGGTCAGGCGATAATGTGGCTGTGCACTCTGTAGGAAGGAAGAGCAGAGTATGCACTGCTGATGAGAATGGTACCACTAGTGTGATCAGGGTGCTCTTGATTCAAGACTAGACCATTTCCTTTTGATGTGGATGCCGTTGATTTTGGCAAATGTGTAAATAGGCAAACGTCAACCAACAGGGGACAGACAAGAGGGAAGTCCACTCCTTCCCTTGTTTAAGCCTAAACATGCTGGTGTTCTTTCTGGCTCTCAAACACACAAATGCTAAAAGCCATGGCACAGTGCCTTTGGTCTCCAAATCTGCTGCATATCCCAGTCATCTGGGATCTCTCAAGAATCCCAGTGTCCAACTCTCAGCTCATCCCAATTATATTCAAATAGCTGAAGGAGGGGGCCAGGCATGAGTAGTTTTTAAAGATCCCCTAAATGTTCCCATGTGCAGCAATTTGGGAACTGCCAGCAAAGTGCTTATAAGCACAGACCCTGGGGTCAGATCTGAGTTTGAATCTTTGTTCCCCAACTTACCAGCTGTGTGACTTTGGCAAAGCTACTTACACTCTCCGTGTTTCGACTGTCTCATTTGTAAAATGTAGTATTTTACAAATAATACTAGCATTTACCTCACAGGGTTTCTATGAGGATTAAATGATGTATTATTTACAATGTATTATTTGCAATGTAGATCAATTCCTGGTATATGCTAAGAGCTATAAAAGTCTGTTAAAAAGAAAAATACACATGTGAGCTCATTTCTACCTCAGGGCCTTTGCTCTTGCTGTTCTGTCTGGAGTTCACCCTCCCTGGCCCTCATCGACAATAGGTAGCCCATCTATCCTAATTACACTTCATCTTAGGACCCTTTTTATTCTCATATACACACTGTGTATTTATAGAATATATTTTTGTTGTCTCCTCCACTACAATGTAAATCCAGGAAGAGCAGGATCTGCCCTATTTCTAGAACAGCACCTGAGTAAATGAGTGCATGAAGGAATGTGAACACTGGGGTAGATCTAATTTGCTGGAAACGTGAAAAGCAGGCATTAAAGGAAAGACCTCCACACCTTTTGACAGACCCTTCCACATGCTCCAAAATACTCATGATTCAAATACAACCTTTGGGTTTACTGTGGGTGAGACATTGCAGTTGGAAAGAGGTACACATGTTAGTATCCCCAATTAAATCTTGTGCAATAAGAACCTTGCCCGTAAACAAGAGAAGTGGCCTCTCCTGAAAATCTAGAGCTGATGAAATGAACTCCAGATAATTACCTCATTTGAATTTTCTCATTTCATTTCAGTAGTTGATATCTATTTTATTTAATCTAAAGCTTATCTATTTTCATTTCATAAATTGTTGTCTGCCCCCCCACCCTGACCAGGGTCCTCAGTTCTCACTATGTGGATATGAGGATAATCTTCAAGAATTTTAAACAAGATGAAATACATGAGGACCAAATCAAAGCTAGTGATGATTTTTATATCTTATACTAGGATAGCATGGCACAGGTTAGCAATAAGATGTCCTAGGGACTGGGCCAGTCTCTGTGTATCTCATTAGGATTTGACATTTCCATTTATGCTAATCATGCTAGAGCTGTGTTCCATTTCATGAAAGATGATGCTTCCTAACCTGGAATGCCAAGCCACCCTAAGGGCGGCATGGATTACAAAGTCGCCTCCCTATACGTGTACGTGTACAAATGCACTGTGGATTCCTGCAGACTCGTGGTCCTGTCCCTGCACATTCCAGATCATGGCTGTAAAGTCACTGACTGAGAAGCTGAGACAGAGAACCTGAGTCAGCCTAAGGTCCACTGAACATAACAAAGGCTCTCAGAGTGTCTAAGTCTATGAGATATCACTGAAATTACTAAAATATAATTCACAATGTTTTAGGAACAAGAATGTGATTTAATTTGAACATTTATCTCCAGTTCATCATCACAAGAGGCAATATGGCCCATATAGACTTCTCAATGGTATGCTTTCTCAAGGGTTGGGCACAGGCTTGACTGAACTAATCAGAAGAAACTTCACAGCGGGTCCCCAGGCCTCAGGACAGGTCCTGGCCTCCTATGCCTCCACTGCATGTGGTACCCAGAACAGTGATCATTCTTCACCTTCAGATTCAAGAACCTGGAGATCCCCTGACCCTCATGTATCAAAGCAAGGTTCCAGGAAGTTCACAGGTTGACTCTACCTAAAGCAAGCTCCTTGTGAGCAACATTCAACAGGGGCTGCAAACCAAAGTGTACCCTGGGTAGATGGCTGACAATTTGTCAGAGCATCACAGTTTGAAGTTTTCTGTTAACCAGCATTTTGTTGTAGAAGACTGCCTAGCAGGTGCCAGCCAGGCAATATCATCCTTACCCTCATTATTGTCCACTGGAGGTCCAAGGTTCTGTCCCCATGTGGCCACCAAGAGATGTTGTTATTGATCTAAAAGTTGACTCGTGGTCAGAGATCAGTCCTACATCGTTCACCTGCTTTCTGCTCCATGCACATTTTAAGCAATTTGATACACTTCCAGAATATGTATGCTTTGCTCATCAGGCTAAACTATCTCTTTCTGGTCCTCTTCCCTCCCCCAACACGGCGGCTGTGTGGCCCCATTTGAGTCTCAGACATCTGGATCAGTGCTTCTCAAATGTTAAAATGCACACAAATCACCTGGATGTGTTTTAAAATGCAGAATCTGATTCAGGATTTCTGAGACAGTGCTAAGACTTTGCATTTCCAACAGGCACCCAGGGAGTGAAGTGCTACGGACCCAGAATTACATGTCCAACAGCGACTATCTAGACCTTTCTAGAAGCCTCCTCCAAGCCACCAAAATCTAACCATTGGAAGTGACTTTGGACCATGAAGGTTCAAATGAGAGGGGAGCCTTGGTGTGTTTCCATCCCCAGGAGCATTTTCCATTTTAGAGGACTGAGAATACTTTGCCAAAGAAGTGACAGTATTCTTGTGGAATTCTAGTGCTAGCGGGTCTGAGTTAAGCGCAGGGCACCCTGCTCAAATCATCAGAAATCCTGACTATTGTCTGTACCCTGAGGCGCCCCCGTAGGGAGCAGTGTGTAGCCTAGCCTAACCAGTGCTATCTGTGTGGCTGAAGCAGATGCAAAGGGGAGGTAAGGGCCCCAGCATGACAGGACACAAGGTCTCTCTTCCTCCACACAATAAACTACCTGACCTCTGCTGCTAGTTTCTTCTGTGTCAGGCAGGACCACAGAACAGAAAGATAGGCATGGTCACCTCTTGTGTAGGCTCGGCTGACCATAAATTCTGCTTTAAGACCTGTTCCCTGGAGAGACATCACCAGCAAAAAAAGGTAGCAGGTGGCAGTAAGTGGTTAAAAACAACTCATTGCTTTATCATCCAGAGCAGCCAACCGCGGGGGAGAGCATAAGTGAAGCTCCCCCGATTGCTCTTCCCCCACCTCGTTCTCCTTAGGATTATTTTATTTATAGCTAGGAAAAAAAATAATTACCTACAGCTGTGTTTCTCAGTTGCAGGGCACTTAAGGCAGCACTTCTACCCACCAGGTCCCTGCTTGCTGAGCACATCCCTGGGGGGAACCTCCTGACCCCTTTCTACACAACCCTGTGACCTCCCAGCATTTTCTAGTCTTAAGAAAACTCAGGTGATCAGCCAACGACCTTCCACAGAGGCACTCTCTAGGACTTGTCTGGGATCATTAGATTAATTTCTTTATTCCATGGCATTATTGGATGAATGGATTTGAAAGACAAATAACTCCCCTCTAGGTCCTTCTTGGAGATTAACAGACCCTGTGTGATTAGTTAAGCAGAGTGCTTAGTAGTAGTCAGAGCTCCAAATGCATTCAGATGGGAATCTTAGTATGCTGGTTCCTTCTTAGTTTCCTCATCTGTACAGTGTGGATGATAGATAATATCAGCAACCTCACTGGTGCAAAGATTAAATAAATGCATGCCAAGTATTTACTCACATGTTTGAGCAGACGAGGTATTCAACACAAGGTAGCAATTACTACATGGGTGGTGGAGAGGGAGGGATAAACTGGAACCATAGAATTAAAGCTGGAAGAGTCTGTAGAGGTCACCTGGGCCAGGGCATTGCAAACTTTATGGAGCATGAGAATCACCTGGGAGCACAGACTGCTGGGCTTCACCTCAAGATAATTGGACTCAGAAGGTTGGGGTACAGCTCATGAATCTGCATGTCTAACAAGCCCCAGGTGATGCTATTAGTACAGAGTAGCTAGACTAACCCTTTTTCTGATACAAGATGTAGCCCCATGTCTCCTATTCCTGTAAGATTCCTTGGAAGCTCCATTGGGCAAGTCCTACGATGGTAGAAGAAAGGAAATGAGTCCTTGCTGGTGAACTCTAATGAATCACAAGCTTTAAATATATTACCTTATCCTCACAATAACTTATGGAGTGACTTAGAGTTGTTTCGTTGTTATTTTGTTTTGTTTTGTTTCTCAAGATGATGAAGCTGAGGCTAAGATAACTTAGGTGCCTTGGACACTTTAACAGGAAGAAAACGAAGAGCCAGGATTTGAACCCAGTCCCTGAGTTCTTGTGTCAGTGATGTTCAGTTGTATCTGGGAATCCATACCTTACATTGCACTTTATTGTTAAGCAGCTCTTAAAAATCAGACTATGGTTTTGTTTTCATACTGAGCTACAATCTGCCTCTGTCGATTCACTGGTCCTAGTCACAGTTTCTGGATCTTCAGTTGAATTGGAAAGGACTTAATATTCTTAATATTATTTGGGTAGAGAGAGGACAACCATTACCTTTAGCGCACATTTGATCATGCTTAAGTGTGTAGGTCCCAACCAAGGGTTTCTATGTTCAAATCCTGACTCCCCCACTTCTTATCTGGGTGACTTTGAGCAAACTTCTAACTAACTTGTGCCTCGATTTTCCTAAATCTGTAAAATGGGAATAGTATTTGTACCATCAGTATTTATCAGAATAGTGAGTGGAGAAAACAATTTAATGCATGTACAGAGTGACATGGAAGTTTTAGCTTTTATTATTTCAATACATAAAGACTTTGTAAAGGCTTCATAAAGTCCTTTGTAACTGAGGTCTTCAAAATTGGAGAGGTCAGAGTTTTTTCACCTCCTTATGATATGACTAGAGTTCATTTAGCAGTATCTTTGAATTTGCCGCTGGTGATTAGAGGTGCTGGATAAAAAGAATATGGGGCACCCGGCTGGCTCATTTGGTTAAGCATCCAACTCTTGATTTTGTCTCAGGTCATGTTCTTGTAGTTTGTGAGTTTGAACCCCACATTGGGCTCTGTGCTGACCGCGCAAAGCCTGCTTGGAATTTTGTCTCCCTCTCTCTCTGCTGCTCCCCTGCTTGCTCTCTCTCTCTCTCTCTCAAAAATAAATTTTAGAAGATGCTTAAAAAAAAGAATATCAAGAGCAACTGTGCATTTCATCAGCAAGAAACCTGAGTTAAACCAACCAAGTTGGTACGTAGTTACTTTGTTTTCTTGCAGAGGTGATTCTGCTTCTTGTATTTTAAGGTAGAGAAATAGAGTCTTCATGGTGCTAAAGAAGACTGCCCGTGTGTGTCCTAGTCAGAGCCTCCAAAAACTCCAGGAAAACCAAAGGATGGGAAGATAAAGATACTTAATCATCAAAGGAAGAGGAACATTTTACTGCTTGGGAAACATCATTCTTTAAGTTAAAGAAATAATACACATAATGAGGCAAAGACTCCTCAGTGAGTCCAGGCAAGATCAGTCAGGTCTGGTCCAGAGAAGCAGTACCATCCAGCTGGTCCAGAGGCTCATGAGACTCATGAAAATAGGGTTCATACTTTCATCCCTCTGGGTTTGGAGCTGTTTTTTTTTTTTTTTTTTTTTTTTTTTTTTCACAGCAAGAGCTAACTGATGCACTCCCTATAGAGTTGGTAGGAATAAAATTGCAACAACCACCATACTAAAAGCAAGAAGAGTACTACTCGTATGGTTTGAACTGCAGAAAACTGTTAGGATTCAATCATTTTTAACTTACAATAATAGCAATTTCATGTGGGCCGACCTAATACTGTTAAGTACTTCTCACATGTCTAGCATTATTTTATATGAATTATCTCATTTAATCTTTACAACAATTCTATGAAGTAGATTACCTCCTATCTCCATTTTACCAGTGAGGTCATATAAGTTTAATAAATATCTGTTGAATGAATGAATAAAAGAAATGGGCAACATTTCTCAAGGCCACATGACCAATACCTAGTAGGACAGGAATTCGAGTTTAGGTTGATTCTTCTGCCTGTGTACTTTCTACAACAGGAAGCAGGTGTTAATGACATTTATCAACCGTTCACTAGGCATTGGCTATTATAAGACCTTTAAAGCCCATTTAACCATCATATATAGCCCTGTGAAGTTGGTGTGATTTATGCATGGGGAAGCCAAGGCACTCCCAGTGATCAGTAGTGTAACCATGGTAATGCAGAAAGTAAATGGCCAGGCCAGAATTTGAATCCAGGCAAAACTCCAGAAACCGTGGTCAACTATACATGCCATCTTTCAAGGAACTGATTAAGGAGAAATGGAAGGAGAAAATGGGATTTTTCATAAGCAGAACCCTAGTAAACGTTTTGTTCTCTGAACTTAAGGCTGTATTACCCCAGCCTCATTGAGTCAAAATTCTGCTTTATAAATGATCTTCATTTCTAAGAGGGCATGTATAGTCTTCTCTCATCTATTGCCACATTATTAGACAGCAACCTTTGGGAAACCAGGTTAATCTTCTCACGGAGACATGCAAGGGGACTGTTCTACCAGGGCCTCGGAGAACCCCCACAATTCTCCACAAAGATGACCACTCCAGTCTAAGATTTCCAGCATCAGTATCACACCTCTGAACTAAGGCACTATTGCCAGAAGGCCCTTGCAAAAATGCAGATAAACTACCTGTGAAAGTTAATATGAATTAATTTGTATTATGCAAATTTAAAGTAAGGGACACAAACTTAGGGACCAACAGAGACCAGACACATAAAGGAAATGATGGAGTGAGCCTGGTGTCATGTGAGAGCAGATGCTGAGGGCTATAGCAAATTGAAGAGTACATGTCCCTTCTAAATGGACACACTACTACTAACATCAAGGCAATTGTTGACAGTGACGGATGCTTTTATTTTACAAAAGAAGACAAAACCTTTAGATATTTGGGGGTGATTTCCTTTTAAAATATTATGAAGGAAAAACTGATTCTTGGCTGAAATTGGTCTGCAGGAGGCTAGTTTGCAACACTGTGCTAAGATCAATGTTATCATTTCCTTAAGGCACAACTACTCCAAGTGTGGTCCCTGCACCAGTGACATCAACATCACGTGGGAAATGGTTGAAAATGCAAGATCTCTGGCCCCACCCCAGATTCCTAAATCCAAATCTCTGGGAGTATGACCCAGGTATCTGGGTTTAACAAGGCTTTCAGGTGATTCTTTTACGAATCAAGATATGAGTGGTCCAGAAGCAGCAAGTACCAGATGTGCAAGGTATGTGCAAGGAGTCAAGGACAGGGTCTGGGGCTGATGCTGCGGAAAGGATCCAGCCCTCTGGGTCAGGAAGAGGAAGAGGAAAGGGAAGGGTGTGACAAAGGATGTGACCCAATAAGGCATTGTGGAGCTCCACAAACAGGACTGTCACCTGTGAACAGACTCTTGGTTGCTCCTCCTCCAAAGCCAAGACACCAGGCTCTCTGAGGCTGGCACCTCGTCCTCCCCCATCTCCCGGGCAAGTGACACTGTGTTCCCATATCTGCAGAGCAGTGTCAGTGCTAAATCTGTTCTGAAGCGTGTCTCTGAAGTTGTCACCATTCTCAACTAATTAGTCAAAGGCTTCCATCTGCCTAGTGGCTCACCACACTTTTCATATTAATTTTTTATGCAAATGTGGTGATTTTAGGGAGGAATGATGTCAAGCAAAGTGATAGGTACCTCACTTGAGCCAGAATAAGATACACCTGTAAAGTGCAATCTGCAAAATCTCCAGAAAGGTCATGTTGAAGCAAGCTTTTGTATTTGGGCTTCTATGATGCTTAAAAATAACTTCAATTAAAGTCATGGGAGATGCCATTAAAAAAAATATATATGTATATATGTATATATATTATGTTATATATATATATGTATATATATGTATATATATGTATACGTATATATATGTATATATGTGTATATATATACACATATATACATATATATATACATATATGTGTATATATGTGTATATATATATATAACCTAACCTCCCTACTGTAATCTTAACTGTTTAAGAAGCTGGTCACCAAGCCAATCATTCAAAGCACAGTTCAATTAATTTCTCCTTCATTATTCTTTTATTCCCCCTCATTTTTTTGCTTAGCCATGTAATCTTATTTTATTCTTTCCTTCTTTATATTATTTGCTGCCTTCTTCTTAAAGAAGCAGAGTTATCTTTCAAGAACAAATTCCATTGTAGCAGTGACCGTGAGGATTTTAAGGCAGTAGATTAAAACTCAGTAGTAGCTTGAAATGCTGGGGATGATTTGAAAGAAAGGGTCAATTGTCTAGTATTAATTCAGTAATAACTGGAGAGACATTATTCTTATTGCCTCCTTCCAGGCAGAACTATCTGGTGTCTCATGAAGTTCAATGCCACTGTAAGGTAAAGTAAAATAAAAAATTGTATATAGGTCAATTCTGACTCCAATACTGACCCCACCTTTAGTTTCTACTTACAGATATTTGTTGGGATAGAAATTAGACTCTGGATTCGGATAATTTCCTTCCCCCTGTGTCAGAAAGCTATTGCTGCATACAAAGCATGCCAACACTTAATGGCTTAGAAGACAACCATTAATTTAGCCAAGAATTCTTTGGGCCGACCCCACGGTTCTGCTGACATGGGCTGGGCTCCACCATGTGACTTTACCATGTGGTCAGAAGGCAGGTTGCCTAAGGGCTTACTGGTCTAGGTTGGCCTCACTTTCTGTGGACCACTAGCTTTTGGAGAAGCTCATGAAGATGGCATGGTAGACACTGTTGGTGCCCTGCCCAAATTCCCTAGGATCCCTTCTGTTGGTTCCTTGTGCCTGTCCCCCAGGTTGGCAGTGCTTTGCTGCTAAGGAGTGGCCCCTGTGACCCCTTTCAGAGGGTTGTCCTTAGGTTATTGCTTCCTTACCAGCACTGAGAGCTGGGAGTTGCTGAGAGGTATATCCTCCTGACCAGCCTCTAGTCCAGAGGATGAAAACCAGCTCCTTACTTCAAAGGAGATAAACTTTGAGGCCTAACCGATGTTCTAGAAACCTCACAGGATCAGGCTGAGGCTGGTAATTTGCCTGAAACTGCACCTTTTCTCATCCTCTTCCCTACCCTTGTCCTGCTTTCCAAACTCCCTCATGGGAGCACTTCCTTTATGAGATCATTCGCTTGGGGGCACCTGAGTGGTTCAGTGGGTTGAGGGTCTGATGTTTTATCTCAGCTTGGGTCATGAACTCATGGTTCGTGGTTTTGAGCCCCATATTGGGCTGTGCACTGGCAGTGTGGAGCCTGCTTGGGATTCTCTCTCTCCCTTTCCCTCTGCGCACACGCACCACACCCTCCCCCCCAACTCTCTCTGTCTCTGTCAAAATAAATAAATAAATAAACTTGAGAGAGAGAGAGAGAGAGAGAGAGATCATTGGCTTGTCTCAGGGTGTGTTTCTAGAGATCCCAACCTAAGAAAGCTGGTCTGACCCAACCATCTTCAAACTGAACATAGAGCAGCCCTGTACATCTGTGGGAAATGTATGTGTTTCTTCACAAAAGTTCACTAGAAGATAGATTTTCCCAGCCAAAGAGAGTTTAAAATAAAAACCACCTCAAACAGCCCAGCCTTTTATGTAGGTGAAAAGACAAACAGGCAAAGAAGTGAAGCAACTGGCTGGAAGGCACACAGCCTGGGGGTAGAGAAGAAATTCAGTGCTCCTTGGACCTGAGTCACATTCTCTTATGATACTAAACTGGGGACTCCCACTGGATTCACTGAGAGTCCAGGCCCCTTGAGAAAGGGAAGATAATTGTGCACAGGGAAGAGCCACAGGGGCACCTTAGCAAGATGGGGTGCTCTCTGGTTCATAAGTCACTTAGTAAAGCCATTAGATATTTAAATTTTTTTAAAAAAGGAGAAAGAGAAAGAGAGCAAGAACGAAGTTAAGAACTAATGAAAGAATGGAAGGAAGGAAGGAAGGAAGGAAGGAAGGAAGGAAGGAAGGAAGGAAGAACAAGAAAGAAAAATGTCTGCATCCTGGGAAACTGGGGCTTCAGAAGTGGCCCTGCCCTTGTGATCCTCCCACCCCACAGCCCCTCCCCTCCTTCACCCCCTTCCATCCCTACCCTTCTCCTCCTCTTTCTTTCTCTTTACTTGCCTTCTGCCCTTCCTCCTGCTTCCTCTCTGTCTTCCTCCTCTTCTCCCCTTCCCTCTTCCCCTCCCCCGTCCCTCCTGCTCTCTCCAGCTCACCATTTTCACTATCATATTCAGAAGACTGCCAGCTTCTCCATGATCCCTTCCCTCTGAAAAACTGCCCTTCTAATGTCTGTCTGTTTTCACCAGTAAAGCCCTGTGGGCCAGACATTCGGCACAACACGCAAATCTGGACTGCCTGTATAGTGAGGTGGCTGCTCCTGGGCGCTGCAGTGGGCAGCAAAGCCCTGGGAGACTCAGGGCCCCAAGTGGAAGCACACACGTGGCTTCTTTCTTACCGGAGGCATTTTATTGGCCTTGCAGTTCACAGATCTGCAGGGCGTGATGTATGGAATGGGAGATCGATGTGAAAATACTGTCAAGCTTCTGGAACTGGGAAGATATTTAGATCGCTCCACTCACGTACATCATATTTATGAAAGAAAAAGGAAGTGGGTGGATTATAAATGAGAAAAACCTGGAAAAAGAAATGCTATCCTTTCCAAACTCAGTCTTTTACCAACTTCTTTCCAAAAGGCTGAGCCAGCCCATCGGTAAATTTACGTTTGTGGAGTGTGACAATTTCTGGCTTGCAAAGAGCCCCTCTGCAAAAGAGGCAGCCATCAGGATTTCCACATGGGCTCCCCCAGATCTGCCCACACCCAGGCTTCCGCCCCACCCCAGAGCCTCACCCTGGGCATCCACCAAGTCCAACATAGGAAATGAGCCTGGGGAAGTCAGAGAAATCATTGCCTGTCTCCATCTTTCTGTAGATGCAGAAACTGAGGTCCAAAAAGGCAAGGGTTATACAGAGATTCCAAGAACCAAACTAAGGTCAGCCCTGGGGTCTGAGAGTCAAGAGCCCCAGGCCTGAATCCCAGCCCTACTCAAAGTTTCCCTTTTGTGACCTCAGGCCAATCACTGTGCCCCTGGGGCCTTAGTGTGGTTGATTTAAAAAATGGCCACAATTATTTATGCTTCCCCATATCCACACTCTTTGCATGTGACTCTACTGTATCTCCCATCGAGAGGAGGAGTCTATTTCCTGGCACCTTAATCTGGGCTGGCCGTGTGATTTGTTTTGGCCGACAGAATGTCACAGAAGTTCTAAGACTAAGCCTCAGGGGCCCTGCACACTATGGTTCCCTTTCTTGGAACCCTATCCAGCCATCATGTGCAAGATCTCAGGCTAGCCTTTGAGAGCATGAGAGACCACATGGAGGCTAAATGAGCCCCCAACTTAGGCCATCCTAGACCAGCCAGTTCTCAGCTGAGCTGGAGCTGCCCACAAATGTACAAATTTAGCATCAGGAGACCATAACAACTATCCAACTATGCCCATCCCCAATTTGTGACCGAGGGTATCATGAAATAAATAAATGGCTGTTATTTCAAGCCACTGTCTCGTTATGCAGCAGAAGTTAACTGATGTATTTGATTTCTTCATCTGCACAAATGCACAAAAAGGCTGGAACAAAAAGATCGCTCTTTTTTTAGGTGATTTTGGAAATACCAAATCCATAAAAGGTTAACACCTAGAACTAATCTGTCTATTAGGGTAACCACTAGGCCCATATGGCTATTTAAATTTAAACAATTAATTAAAATTAAATAGGGGCGCCTGGGTGGCTCAGTCGGTTAAGCGGCCAACTTCGGCTCAGGTCATGATCTCACAGTCTGTGAGTTCGAGCCCCGCGTCGGGCTCTGTGCTGACCGCTCAGAGCCTGGAGCCTGCTTCCGATTCTGTGTCTCCCTCTCTCTGACCCTCCCCTGTTCATGCTCTGTCTCTCACTGTCTCAAAAATAAATAAAACGTTAAAAAAAATTTAAAAAAATAAATAAAATTAAATAAAAGTAAAATTCAGTTGTTTAGTTGCACAAGCCACATTTCAAGTGCTCACTAGTCACGTGTGGGTAGTGGCCACCATCTGGGGCAGCACAGGCACAGAACATTTCCAGAATCATAGACGTATGCATCAGATGCTGCCATCCATGGTAGCACCAGACCTCTTGACCCACCTTGTCTACACTTGCTCCCCCAGCACACCTTGCTCCATAGCAAATGCCCCTCACATACCCTCTGAAAATTTCAGATCTATGTTTGGAGTTTTCTGTTTTACCTGGAACATCGAAACCATCAAGGAGTCCTTGGATTGACTGTAAACAATTCCAGTATCTTAGTGAGAGAGAAGGGGAGGGGGGCTCTTGACAAGGTAGAAGAGTCTTCAGATGGATGCCAAGCTTTTCCTCCTTCAGGGGATTGCCCTAGTTTTTATTTTAAGCATTTTTTTTTCCATGTTGATAGGGCTGATAGCCGACTTTATCTGCATTCAATCCTTAAAAAAGATTGACGATTGATTTTTTTTTTCCTCTGTGTGTATGTGGGAGGTTTCCTCCCAATTCTCTTTCTACTTTTTCCCCCCTCCAACGCCCAGGGCTTCCTCTGACTTCAAAGAACTAGAAAAGACTCAGAGGAAAATGGGTATCTGACCTAATTAAGCATATAGATTAAGATTTTCTCTTGTGGTTGATAAAAAATTCCCTTTTCTTCTCAAGCCTCACTCTGATTCCTGGATGAAGGAGACTTGGAAAACCACCTACTTGCTCCCCCTCGATGAAGTATTGTCCCTGCAAGGAGTTGGAAGCAGGGCGGGCAGGTGAGGCCCATGGGAGAATGGTGGCAAAAGGGGGCCATTAGTAGGGATGTTTGGGGACTGCACTGCCTGGGTTTGAATCCCAGTTCAGCTACCTCCTACCTCAGGTGGATCCTTGGTCTAATTACTTAATCTTCCTGTGCCTCAGGTTTACATTTGCAAAATGGGGATGGCAACTGTTCTTCCCTGGTAAGGGTTTGATGACTGAATTCAAGAGAAGCCCTGAAAACAGTGCCCAGCATGAAACAAGAGCTCAGGGTAGCCGAACTGGACACGCCAGTGCTCAGGGACCAGGGTACTGGTTCCAGTGCCTGCCCACTAGCTCCTGTATGCTTTGCCCTGGAGCCACTTTCCCTGCACAAGCAGGGAGCCTGCATGCCAGGTGTTGTCCAAAGCAGACAGTTACACAGGGGCCACACTCAGAAGCCTCAGTTCCCTTGCCTTTGGGCAGATACAAGATGAGTTGCAACTCACACTCCAAAGCTGCCCTTACTCAGGATCAGGTTGAGCCTGGGGCTTTGCCTTCCTTGGCTTCCTCCACTATTCTGTCCTGCTTCCCCTACTCCTAGGTTCCTCCTGAGAGCACCTCCCCAATAAATCACTCACTCACGAATCCTTTCAGGTTCTGCTTCCAGGGAATCAGACCTAAGACAGTAACAATGATGATGGTGATGATTTATTTTTATTGTTACTATTTTTATTATTGCAGTCATGCCATACAAAGTGATTTTGATTCTATATAAGGTGATACTCATCATTTCTCTAAGTATACAGAAATCAGCACTTTCAAAGCACTTTGCTTTTTCCCTGTTTCCATTAATTGTTACGACCAGATGCTTCTGGGAACAAGATATTAAATGAAAACACCAGTCCATCCCCTCTTCTCTCCCCTCCCCTGGCTACTTCCAGCAAAACCAGGACTTCCTGTGCAATAATACAGACACCTCAGACCATAAGACTAAACTGAAGCCTCTCAACCCTCTTCCAAACCACCATCTCCTGGGCCCCAGACTACATTCATGTTAGGATGGCCTACGCTGAGAAGGACAGACCCTGGGAAAAGACTCCCACACATACCCTGGGTAGCAATGGTTCTCAGTCATAAGCCTACTTCACAATCCCTGGAGGGCTTGTTAAAATACAAATTCCTGGGGCGCCTGGGTGGCTCAGTAGATTAAGTGTCTGACTTTGGCTCAGGTCATGATCTGGTGGCTCATGAGTTCAAGCCCCATGTTGTGTTCTGTGCTCACAGCTTGGAGCCTGAAGCCTGCTTCGGATTCTGTGTCTCCCTCTTTCTCTGCCCCTCCCCCATGCTCTCTCTCTCTCTCTCAAAAAAAAATAAACATTAAAAAAATTAAAACAAAACAAATTCCTGTGTCTCACTCCCAGGGGTTCTGATCCAATAGGTCTGAGAGTCATGAATTGGCACACCTAACAAATGCCTAGGTGAGGCTGCCACTGCTGTGGTGTAGACCCAGTTGGAGTAGCATGGGCCTGCAAGACTCCTGGCTCCATGGGGATGGGCACAGGTGGGGGGTGGCCAGAAAGGGGCTGTGTCTGCAGTACAGAGTCCAAAGCAAGGCCTGGTTTCTGGCTCTTGAGTGATAATGTTCTTGGCCATGCAAGAACGTCCACAGCCATTCAGGGACTTATGAAAGGCAGAGTCTGCAGCATGGCAAAAGCTTGGTGTAACCGTTCCCTATTGCTGCTGTAACAAGAGACCACAAATTTAGCAGCTTAATACAACACAAATTGATATTACAGTTCTGGAGGTCCTGAGTCTGAAATGTGTCTTAGGCAGCTAAAGTCAAATGCTGTGTCCTTTCAGGAAGCTCTAGGGGAGATCCACTCCTTGCCTTTCCAGATTCCAAATGCTGCCCATATTCCTCCATCCATGGCCATATTAATCGGATCTCTGCTTCCATCATCACATCTCACAACCCATCTGACCCTACCACCTCACTCCTGCCTCACGCTCTCTCTTCAAACTCTGCCTAGCCACCATGTGAACAATTCTGGGCTAGCCTGCTGGAGGATGGGATGCCACAAGGAGTAGAAATGAGCCATGCCATCTGATGTCATCCTAGACCAGTTAGCCTCCAGATGACCTTCAAGATATCTGTAAATGCTTGTGTGAGCCTAACCAGACTTATGAGAAATAATCAATGTTTGTTGTGTTCAGGCAGTACATTTTAGGGTGGTTTGTTAGACTCAGTGGACAACAGACACCCATCCTGAGAGGAGGGAGGGTGGTTACATTCTGGTTACTTTCAACCAAGTCCACCTTGCAAATGTCTCTTACATGGCCACCACACAATACAGTAAAAATCAGAAGAAAATTTACTTTAAATTTCATACTTCTGGCTTATTTGGAAATATTATAAGAGAAGTCTGGAAGGGAGCATGAGGAGGCCTTCTGGAACACTGAGGACATTCTGTTTCTTGATCTGGGTGCTGGTTGCAGGTGTTTCGTTTGTAAAAACTCATCAAGCTGTACACTTAGATATTGCTCTTTTCTGTAGATTTGTTAAACTTTAATTAAAAATCAAAATAAAGGGGGGACCTGGGTGGCTCAGTTGGTTAAGCGTCCAACTCTTGATCTCGGATCAGGTCATGATCTCACAGTTCGTGAGATTGAGCCCCACATCAGGTTCTGTGCTAACAGCGCGGGTCCTACTTGGGATTCTTCTCTCTCTCTCCCTCTCTCTCTGCCCCTCCCCTGCTCACTCACTCTCTCTCTCTCTCTCTCTCTCAAAATAAATAAACTTTAAAAAAAAAGTCGAAATAAAATGAAATAAGGTAAAATAGCACTCTCATTTAGTCCAGGCCTACAACATGAACAGAGGGAGGCAATGAATTTAACTCCCTGTTTTGGAAGCCTCAGAGAGTTAAGAAAATCCAAATTAGCACAGTTCCCCCTTTATCCTGTTGCCCTACTTGAGTCATTATATTTCTTGCCTGTTTCCTATAGGCACCTGCATTTGCCAACTATTATTAATAACAATTTAATAATTATTAAATTATTATCTCTTATAAAGAATATTATAGGAATACCTTTTACTCAAATTATCATTATGTGTTCACTCATCTCTAAGTTTCTGGCTTCTTCTTCTTCTTCTTTTTTTTTTTTTTAAACTATTTTGACAGTAACAATCAGTCCCCTCACGCAAGTGTGTAGAGTTGAAAGGCACACCGGGCCTAATGAGGGATCTTACTTTCTGGCCTCCCTTGGGTCGAAGTGTGGCCATATGACCAGGTCTCTCCAGCTGAACGTGAGTGGAAGTTGGTGAATGTCCCTTCCCTTTCAGGCAGTTGGGGCTGATTTACATAGACGCCAAGGCCCAAGCCATATATCGGCTGGACAGAGCCTGGGCCCATGAGTCAACATGTGGTCGAAAGCCATTTGCTGATTAGAACACCCAAATTGGAGTCTTTGGTGAGTAAGCAATAGCATTCTATTCTGATAAGCCACTGAAATATATTTATTTCTGCTGCTAGAGTTACCCTGATTAATACACTATTTCATCCCATGGTTATTCATGCATTCACTCATACAATAAATATTCATAAAATCTTCTCATATGCAAGGCACTGTGCCAGCTTTCTGACTTCAAGGATTTTATACGCTGGCTTAAAAATAAGGACAGGCTACTAATGCTTGCTTGCCTCACTATGTGGCAGACCATGTATAAGACATTATAACATGTGATCTTCACACTTATTACAATATAGGCATAATAGTCTCAGTTACCTGAGGCTTACAGAGTCTGGGAACATAGAACTTCCTGAGTTAAACACCTGTGTTTTTCCCAAGACATCATTCCACTTCCTAGAAGGGACATGAGGCGTGCTCATAGGAACTTTAGGCAAGTGCTTGAGGATTCAATGGCACGAGAGGGCAATGCTGAAATGCTGACAATATTCAGCAATCACTAATTACTTTGATATTCACACTTTCTCCTGGCGAGGCTGCCCACTAATGAGTCTTCTTCTGTCTGTGTTGTGACTGAGCCCCATCCTTGACTTCTCTGATGGCGATGCTTAGGGGGACAAAGAGGTGGAGAAAGGTCCACGCAGCCACCAAAGTGCAATGTGCCAAAAAAGCACCAAGTGTAAGGACTCAATGAGTCAATAAGTGCTGCATCCCTCTGCACTGAGCGACTGCTCTTGGTGTTGCATTTTTTAAACACTCCCTTTACTCCTCCATGAAATTGTCTTGGTAAAACCTGTCTGGGTGAGACTGCATTTGATATGTTTAGTAAAACCATCGACAGCATAAAGCAATCTTAGCAGTTATCCCATCCATTCATTCATTCAACAAATAATAATTCAATACATCCCCTGTCCCTGGTGATGTGCCCAAATTTTCTACATATCTTAATTAATTTCAGGCATATTCCACTCAGGAACATTCTCAGCATCCTAACTTGGCTGTAAAATCGAAGGCTTTGCATTGCCTTAGATGTAAATACCAGGGGGGCGGGGGTGCGGTGGGGAAAGGGGGAACCGCATGCAGTTAACAGCACACAAGATCTTCAGATCTGACACCTTTCCCTGCGACTGGTTTGGAGTCTTACGGAAGTGGACAACCCACAGACTTCAAGGCTTCCTGTCTTAGTTAAAAGATATACAAATTGCTTCCCCAGTGCATCTTCTCAGGGGAGCTGCTCAGGATAAAATGCTGAGATTGCATGAATCCATCTCCAAGCAGAAACCTGAGGCAGATGCCATTATTTTTTCATGTCATCTTAATAGACTTGCTTTAAGAAAACAGTGGCGTGTTTGTGCCAGGGTCCTTGGTATTTTAAATTGGCTTCTGTAAGGATGCTTTATGATGGCAGAATATGCTGTTTGGGGAACGAAATGCTCCCTCAACATTTCACAAGAGTTCCTTTACTCATAGTTCCTTTACTCATAGTTTTCCTTCTCTTCTGATCCACGCCTTTACTTTTGCCCTGGCTCAGAACAATCTCTGTTTCCTCTACTCAACAAATACTTCTGAGCACCTGTTTCATGCCAGGCTCTGAGCAGGGCTCTGGGGATAGGGTGGTGTGCAGACGGCAGTCACTGCCCCTGACTTTTAAGGGGCTTGCCACTGAGGCTGTGTTCTGCTAATGACGCTTCTCCATTATTTAATTTGTCAGTGCCCTCTAAACAATGACTCCTTGAACACTGTCTAGGTTGTGTCTACCTCACTGTCCCCAGTCAGAATTACAGTGGCAGGTTTGTAGGGTGAGGGCAGGTGCTCAGCCCATGGCATTGAAGGAATAATTGAGTGTTCGACAGGGTAGTTTGCCTGAATGTTATAACAAGAAGTCTACTTTGTATTTCACACTAACAGCCTTGGTTTTGTTGCCCAGGGCCTGGAGATGAAGAATAAAAGGATTGAAATACTCTCCCAGGAACTCTTATTTCTGTTCTACAAGGGAAAAGATCTTTATTCATTCACTCATTCAGCAAATATTTATTGACGGCCTGCTATGTGCCACAACTGTTTTAGGTCTAAGACAGATAAGCCCTTGCACTAACAGAGCTAACTTGCAACTCTGTAGGAATGATAGGCTATCGGTAAATAAATCATAAGTAAACAATATAATTTCTAACCATGATAAGTACTGCTATGGAAAAGATATTAAACAGGGTGTTCCAGTTACTACTTCATCATAACAAACCACCCCCAAAAGTAAATGGCAATAAACAAACCATTTGAGTATGCTCGTGGATTCGGTAGTTCAGGAATTTAACAGGGCACAATATAGATAGATTGTTTCTGTCATGATATCTCCTCATCTGGGAAGATTCTAAGACTGGGGTGCTTGGCTGCTGCAGGCTAAACCCTCTGAAGGCACCTTGTGCACGTCTGGTGGCTGAGGCTGGTTGTCACCAAGGATATGGGCTGTGAGTGCCAACTGGAACCCTGGCCCATAGCCTTTCTATGTGGTTTGGGCTTCCTCCCACCATGGCGGCAGCCTCAGGATAGCTGGCCTTTATTCCTGCTGGCTTAGAGCTCCAAAAGCAAGTGTCCCAGCAGACACTGTGTAAATTCTATCACCTTTAATAACTTGACCCCAGAAATTACTGTGAGTTATGCAGTGTCATTTCTGCTATGTTTGTTGGTTTTAACAGAGTCTTTGAGACTGGCTCAGATTCAAGGGGTGGGGATTTAAGCCCCATCTCAGATGAAAGCAGTGTCTAAGAATGTGTAGACATGTCATAGAGCTGCCAGAGATGATAGAGAGTGGCCAAGGAGTCAGAGAAGACCACCCTCAGAAGGTCAGTTTGGGGCTAAGATGTAAGTGACAAGAAAGCCATCCATACAACAGTTATGGGAGAAATGCCTTCCAGACACAGGAAATGTCCAGCCCCCTGAGTAGGGAGCCTACCCAGTGCATTCTACCACATCAGGGGCACTGAGCCTGCCTGAGTGTGAGGCTCAGTGTTCAGAAACCCACCTTCTCATAGGTATAAGCCAAAGTCTCCATCACCAACTGCATTTTAGAACATTTACCTCCATCTGCCATCTATTTAGTCTTTTCAGTTGGTTCAGAATGTAGGTGGGGAGATAGCCTTTATTGGCACCCTCCACCCCCTAATAACCTGCAGCAACTGGGCAACTGGTCCAGGAACCTGGAAGCATGTCAAGGGTGTGTGATTGGTGGGTCACAATAACAAATGGAGATGCTTAGGATGGGTCTGTGATACAGTGTGGGGTTGCGAACCCAGCAAATTACAGATGCTTATGTTAGCCCTGGGGCTTGGTTTTACTATTCTGTGATTGGGCCCTAAGTGCCATGACCCAGGCAGGTGGCTTTAAGCCTAAAGTGCCAGTTTCACAAGACTTCACCATGGCAGAGGCTTTGTCCACAGGTGAACAGATATGTTCTTGGAGGCAAGGCAGGGAGCAAAAGTGAGTGCCTCAGCAAAGATGCTTACCTTTGCTCCAAGGCACAACCTTAATCCTATGCCAAGAGGGCAGCAAATACCAGTCAACTGTCAGGAGCCTAAGAAGCAAATACTGTCCTAGACTCAACAAGGAAAAGCCTCAAGAAAGGTAGGGCCACATGGGTCCTATGCCAGCTCTGACCCAACCTACTCAGTGTCTTCAAGTTCAATTCTCTCATATTACAAAAGAGGGAAGAAAAGCACAATGGCAGGCACAGAGTATGTGCTAGGTAAATGATCACATTATTATCTGGGAAGACAAAACTAGTGTTCCTTAAGAGTGGATGGAATGAAAAGAGAGTGGGGCAAGGACACCTCATTAGCAGTGACAAGTTTTAATGGAACTGATTCATTGACAGTGGGAAGGACTTGATGAATATTTAAGCCAACAGTCTTTACTAGGATGAAGAAACACTCTCAAGAAGGAGAACTGCCTGCATTTGGCTGATGAGCTGACTGGTTGATTTGAAATGGAGGCCGCTCTTTCCCTTTGTACTGTCGTGCTCCCAGGAGAGGTCCAATAGGAAAAGACTTAGGGATTGGGTCCTTAGGCTCAGAGCAACCAAGGGGTAATGATATTCCAGGACCACTTTTTCCTTAATAGGGAAAAGCTTACACTGGAACACTAAACAGCCAGAGAAAATAGATATACAGCTTCTGAAATTAGACCGGACTTGTATCAACCCAATTAATAAATGACACAAGGGATTTGAGTGCAGGGATGTCACATACAAAAGTGTATATTATGTCAGAGGATAAGGCCTGAAGGAGCTATTGATACCACAGACTGTGAACAGCAATCTTTGATGTTGTGCAGTGTACAAGTTGCACAGCTGTACATGTGACTCTGCTTAGGTGGAAACTTGTAACTTATTAAGCTAATGTGGAAATTCTCAGATCTTATTCCTTTGTCTTTGGAACAGTGGCAACTTTCTCTAGACTAGGCCTTACACAAATGTGATGCAACATTTTTTCTTCCTGAGAATTAGGGCAGATTTGAGTTTCTACATGATTTCCCATGCTTTTTGAGAGTGTTTCCATCAATGTTTGATTTCCCATGACAGTGGAGTGACACCCTGCACCTTCCAAGTTGGATCACATGACTTTACTGCTTCTGTTGGTACTCTAAACTTCTGTACTTCACAGCCATTCAGGAATATAACTGGGTCCAGAAGCTATATCCCTGGACTTCTTCCCAGGGTTCTTTCCACTGGAATTTGAAAGTATTGATACATCACCTAGCAAATGGTGACTACATTAAGCTTCATATATTCACTTAACTGTTTAAATGAATGAATAGAATAGACATTCGACACTTGGGGAAGATTATGTCCCAAGGTCCTTCGTAAATCTACAAATCTTCAAATGCTATTAAAGCTATAATTCTCAAACTGGCTAAGGAGGGTATGAACTCAATACCCCCCATTAAATTTTTTTGTTGGAATCATGAAGGATTGTGTACAGTTTAGGAAAAGCAAATTCAACATACCGATAGATAGTATTTTTAACATAAGCCATAGAGTGCAAAGGTCAATAAAACTGTGGTAGAAATAGAAAGTAAACTGAGAGAGTATTTCAAAAGATATAATTAAAAAAAAACAGACTGAGTAACTGTCTACTAAAACATGTAATTTTTTTTCCATAAGAGACAGTAAATTATAACTGGAAATTTTAAGTGACCCATTCAGACTCCTGAATATTCCATAAATATAGGATTAAAGTCACAGATGCAAACTTCTGCTGAGTAAGACATTTCACTCTTTAATTTATAGGAAACTTTGACTTTCTGACTAAGAACTGTCTCCTACATATCTATGCATTCTTTTCCTAGAAGCACTAGTAGCTGAATTTTTGGGATGAGGTGCAATTTTAAGGGAGAAGCAAAGCACTGTTCTGTTGAATCTCAGTTGAGTTTCTCCAGAGAGAAAACTCCAATCACACAGGCTGGAATGACATCAGAATTCACTGGCTTATGTGTCTCTAAAGTCCGGGGGTGCTGGCTTGATGCAGATGTCTTCAGGATCCTGAGAGCCGTGACATGGTTCTTCTGCAATTCTTTTGGTTCTGTCTTCCCTTGTATACTGTCCTTGTCCTCAGGCTGGCTTCCCCTGTATAGCAAGAAGGCTGCAAGGAGCTCTGGGGACTTCCGTCCACTTCCTTATTCATATCCAGAAGTGAGCAAAGACATTTCACTCTGACCCTGGTAGACTGATTATAAAAATGGCTCCAATTCTTTACCTCCACATCCCAGAAACCATGCCCTTGGCAATGTGAGCTTGTAGTTCCCCTCATCATGAAGTGGAGTCTGTTTCTCCACCCCATGAATGTGGGCTGGCCTCACGCCTCTTTTGCCAACGGAATAAGGTGGAAGTAACAAGGTGCCAGTTCTGAGCCTGGGCCTCAGAAGAGGGTCACCTTTCACTCTCACTTGGAAGCCTGGCTCCGCTAAAAGAACAAACCTCGGCTGCCCTTCTGGGCAATGAAAGACCACATGAGGCAGAAGCAATCTATCTCAGTTGAGCCCGACCTATGCTAATCTCCAGCCAGCTGACCTCCGTACACATGGGAGAGCCTAACCTGGACAGCAGAGCCACGCGCAGACCTGCAGCTAACTACAGACACATAGAGAAGCTCAGCTGAGATCAGAACCACACAGCTGACTTGGAGAGCTATGACAAATTGTTGGAAGCAACTCTGAGTTTTTGGGTGGTGTGTTACACAGCAATAGCTAAATGATACCCAGATTTTCTAAGGTTGCCTTGATTAATTACATTGTTTTAAGCCACATGGTCACTCCCAAACCAATGACGATGGTTGGCTCTCATCCAATCAAGGCCCACCTTAACCTGTAATGGGGAAGTAGAAGTGGAAACCTGAAGGAACATAAAAATGATCAGGAGGCAGAGAGGAGAAAGGTGGGGATGAATGCATTATGAGCAAACAACTGCGACCATCGCTGCAAAAGAATTCCCAGGTGGGTGATGATGGAATGAGGCAAGGGCGATGAGGTGGCCCACTGGGTGCACACTCTTCCCCTTCACAGCACATTCAGAGTAAATGGCCTGCTTCAGCAAAATTACAAGTCACTAACTTCCCTGAAATTTCTTGAACATTTTTAAAACCACGTCAAATCCACCAAAGCCAATGTTTTAAGTACTAATGGTTTCTCCCACTCCACATAAAATATATAAATAGATCAAATCCCATGGTTTTAAGCTCAGAAATCCTTCAAAGAAGACAGCTGATGCACTAAGTAGGGCACATTTCCCCACGAGTATCTACTGTAGGCCCATAACTCACACATCATTTTCTCCAGGTGCCCTTTGCAACAAGGGATCCCTCCTGCAATACATCTAGTGCAATGGAGCCACTTTGTAACTCTGTTTGGAGGTAAGTTACAACACCAGGTTTTACTTAAATATGCTTTTAAAATGCCATGTTCTAAGTCTTTTTGAAATGCAACTGGAAAGGGATTAAAATCATCCTTAAAGAAAGAAAAAGAAAAACCATATGCAATAGAAGGATACTAAGCAATGGGTATAAATGTTGCAAAAGAATCATCTAATACAAAATCAGTAATGGCAGTAGGACTTCAAAGAGCAAAGAGCTACTACTAAAGGGAAAGTGAGTAGTGTTTCCTTTTCAATCAGGGGTAAAGATAATCATGGGTCTCTGGTAACAAACATCCCATGCTCTGCATTTTCTTTTTTGAATCTCCCTTTTACTTTTGTAAGATAAAGAGCCAAGGAATGTATGTGAGGAGGAAAGTCATCTACAGTTCTAAAAAAAACAAAACAAAACACCAATTTTATTGACATTTTAAAAATAGTATTTGGAAGTAGTCAGGTTTTTATTACTAGATAGCATACTAAAGCTTAGGGGAAGCCTCTGGCAACCAACAAAAGAAGGTAACTCCAAGAGATTTTGGTGTGAAACTGTCCAAATATGCTGGAAAGGATTTAACAAGAACAATTCTGTGTACATTTAAGAAATCATTTGTTAAAACTTAAGGAAAATTGGGTTGGATTAAAGAGCTGTAGAAAACAGGGACACATGAATGAGGGGTTTGCCATCTTGAAAATATTCCTATAACTTGACATATTTAAAGCAACCTTAGTGGATTGTGGTGGTACATTAACTGTATTAACAGCCCCAGTTTATAACAACTGCCTCATCCATGCCCTTGAGTACCACCCTCCCAGGCGACTCTGTGCTTGGACATGTGATTCTTTGGCCAACAGGACAGTAGCAAATTTCACTCAAGTAGAGGCTTGAAAAATGCTTGTGTATTTTCTCTTCCTCTCTTGGATTCCTGTCACCCTCATGTTTGCAAGTCCAGGCCAGCCTGCTGCAGCCATGTGAAGCTGGCTGAGTCAATGCAGCCTAGAGGGGTTTGAACCCATGAGAATATTATACTCATAGAATCAAGGAGAAGACAGACTCATTCTTAAAATCCTTAAAGGATCTGTTGTCCGACTTCATTTCTGGTGCCAAAATCTGTACTAGCTATCTCTTGGGGCATAACAAAGTAACCTAACATGTAAGGGCTTAAAAATAATGAATATTTATTATTCGATGCAGTTTTTGTGTGGGTCGGAAACCTTGGTGCAGCTTAACAGGGTAGTTCTGGTTTGGGGTCTCCAAAGAGGTTGAAGTCACGATGTGGACTGAAGCTATAGTCAGCTGAAAACTTGACTGAGGCTGGAATATATGCTTCCAAGATGGCACATGTACAAGGCTATTGCCAAGAAACTTCAATTCCACACCACTTGGAACTTCCCGTAGGATAGCCTGAGGGTCCTTACCACATGACTGCTGGCTGCCCACAGACTGAGTGATCCAAAAGAGTAGCTCAGAGGCTATGATGTATTTTACGGCCTAGCAGCTAAAATCACACACCGTTATTTGTGTGATAGCTTACTGGTTTCCCAGGTCAGCCTATCCAGTGTGTGCTGAATCCCACAACGGTTTGAATACCCAGATGTGGGGATCATTGGAGGCCGTCTTGGAGGCTGACTGCCATAATGGTTTTACAGAATTAGATTTACAATTTAGTGTTCAAAGACCTGTGTATTTTTTTCCAGATCAGTCTCTCGTATTACCTGAATTTCCTCTTGGCCTCCCCAGCTTGCAGCACCAAGGGAATACTACTTCAGTGGTTTCTCCTAATATCCGTGGACTCATTGGCTACCACAGCCAAAGGGTAGCATCTCATCCCACCCCTTTCCTTATATCTCTCCAACAGTCAACAGAGTTGGTAGAGGCTAGTTTTCTTTGTCTCATGTTTAATTTGTTGTAACCTCCTCTTCCGTTATGGAAGACATCTGTAGACGCCTCTCCTACTTTACTGGTCCACATAGCTGTATCTGCAGGAACCTCTCCTGGGCACCTTTTCTCTCTGATGCTACTGCTGTTGCTGTCACTGCTACCTGAACTTCCACCCCCAGATACCCCCAGGTGCCCTGGTGTTGAAAAGCCTTCCAGTGGGTCATGTTATCAGAGGCACCAGGCAATCCATAAACTCGTGTGTTCATCTCTCTGGCAGATTGGAAGGAACTTTCCTTCTGCTCACGTGTGTGTGTGTGTGTGTGTGTGTGTGTGTGTGTGTGTATGCATGTATCCACACTTGCATTTGGAAAAAACTGCACAGTCCCTTAGTGAAATACATTTTCCCATTTTAAGCTACATCTTGCTCCTAACCATGGTGCAGAGGACACCCCACCTATTGGAGCTTTCATACTAACCTAACACTTCTGGTCTCCTCTCCCAGCCCAGTCCCATTACTGAGAGTGAACAGTAACCTTCCTTACTTATGGTGATTTTGTTTTCCACTCCTGACCCCAATGCCACTTCCTGCAATCTGGCTTCAACTGTCCCACCTTTCAAGTCTATCAAATGTGTCTCTGTGTATTTGAAACTTGATTGTGGTCCATAAATTCTTACTCTCTTTCTAGTGCAAACAGATCTATCTACTGGACAGATAGATCTTAGTACTGAAAGTTTTTGTGGGAATATTTTATAAAATTGTTTAAAGCAACTGAGTTTTGGGGTGACATGTTATTACACAGCAATAACTAACTGATACACAAATCTTCTAAGAGTGAATTTACATTCTAATGTTTTACCTTATTGTCTCTCTTAGCACTAGATTATTTCACATGTATAGGACTTTTAGTTTACAGGTTTATTTTAATGGGAGATCCTCCCCCGGTACACACCTCTTTCCTTCTGTGTATCTCTCTCATTGTCTAATACTATTACAGTTGCCTGCACCTGGACCTCCACTGCCACCAGTTAGAACTAGATCTCAGATGGTGGTGCAGAGCCAGTGGCGGCTTGGCTCAGCTTTTGGTCTCAAGGATGTGCCTGTATCATCCACTTTCCCATGCCTTTACTTGGCAGGAGCTATAATCAGTGGCAGTAGTGGGATGGTCTTTTTCCACCTCATTTTATGACTCTGAAGACAACCCCCAGTCTATATACTTCAAGCAGGGGTCTCCTCAGAAGAAATAGCTCATGGAGCCCATATGCCTTTCCAGGACCTACTTACTGCTTGCTTTGACTGCAAGACTGGAGCTGACATCCCATTCACTCTGTGCGTGTGCATGTGTGTGAGTGTGTGTTTCATTCCATTTCCTTTTCCTGGACTTGTTTATTCTGTATTTAATCCCAGCTTTGCTGTTCAATTTTTCACATGTAATATATACGTTCATTACTATTTGTTTAGAGAATTGGGTAGTTGGGGAGAGAGTGGTGGTTGGGAAGCACTGAAGTCTTCACTTACTACACCATCCTTTGCCTGGAAATCCTGATTTATGTTTTTGAAAGAAGTTCCTCGTTGCTGTTGGGAAAACATTCTAGAGTGGCTAGGTTTGGATACCAGGAACGTGTTAGGGGGCTGTTTCAGGTGAAAGACAGTGGTGATTAGGGCTAGCCTATGGGCAGTGGAGTTGAGGCAAACTAGATGAGAGGTCTATTTTCAATGTCAAAACAGCGAGATTTCTTAACAGATTAGATGTGGGAAATGATGCAAAAAGAATCTAGGATGACTGTGTCTTAAGTATTTAGATGGGAGCTCGTGACCTGTACTAATACTGGGAAGATGGACAAGTTGTTTTTGTTTGTTGCTGGGAGGCAGTGGTGACAATCGAGACTTTCATTTTGGAAGTGGACATTTTCAGATGCTCACTTAGAAATCCCAGTGGAGGGACGCCTGGGTGGCTCAGTCGGTTCAGCGTCCGACTTCGGCTCAGGTCGTGATCTCACGGTTCGTGGGTTCAAGCCCCGCGTTGGGCTCTGTGCTGACAGCTCAGAGCCTGGAGCCTGCTTCGGAGCCTGGAGCCTGCTTCGGATTCTGCGTCTCCCTCTGTCTCTGCCCCTCCCCCACTCACACTCTGTCTCTCTCTCTCTCTTTTTCTCTCTTTCAAAAAATAAACATTAAAAAAAAATTTAAAAAAAAGAAAGGAAAGAAATCCCAGTGGAGTTATGAGAAGGCAGCTGAACACACAAACCTGGAACTCAGGTCTGGACTGGGGATATACATTTAGAAGTCACTGTATGTCTTGACCCAAATCTTAGTGGAGTAACAAAAACCACTTCATTCCGCTCACAGATATTGTGGGTCAGTACTGGAAAATGCACAGTGAGGACAGAACCTCGCTGTTCCCTAAAGTCCAGGCCTCCGTTGGGAGTGACATAAGTGGCTGAGGCTGAAACAGCTGGACCAGGAGGATCCACTTCCAAGGTAGCTTTTCCCACTCCTGTGTCGTGCCTGGGCTAAAGGACTCACTCAGCAGGGAATGTCAACCAGAACACCAACATGTGGCTCTCCAGCATGGTGGTCTATTTCTTATGTGACCATGCAGAGCTCCAGGAGTGAGCATTTCCAGTGACCAGTGTCATGGCCTTGGATGACCTATCCTCGGAAGTCACCCAGCATCCCTTTCATTAGGCTCTATGGACCACCCAAGTTCAAGAGATCAGAATTTGACTCTACCTTGCATTGGATGGAATACCAAAGAATTTAGGATCATGGTTAAAATGGCCACATCTTCCTTATCAACTGTTTACTCATGAGAAAATGAGCTCTGTGACATAGATTTTTGTCTTCTGTTTTGTATTCTACTGTATCCCCAGTACCTAGAAATATGAATATTTGTTGGATGAATGAATGAGGAATATAAAGCCATGGAACCAGATTAGATCACTGAGGAATAAAGGATGAGAGGAAAGATTACCGAGCCCTGGGTATGAGAGGAAAGATTATGGAGCCAACATTTAGGACCTGATGGAGGAGAAGCAGACAAAGTTCTTTGCCATAGATTTCATTAACTCTTTGCAAATCAATCCAGGGGACATGCTTACCTAAAACCCATGCCTCAATCTCTGCATCATGCAGTACCTGGGAGCCTAGAATTCTCTGTCTTCACAGCCTCAAAGCCACTTCCTCACAAGGATAGATATACCACCATTATGTGTACCTTTAGCCCCCAGGGGTGGCTCTTTGCTGTTGGATTGGGATAGACAACATTGCATGTATGGGCCTGAGGAGACATACAATCAAGGTTTATAAGAGAAAAGAAATACACTATGGGAAGGGACCCATAAGCTCTTAATAACCACATTCCCCAGTACAGTACCCTGAGGGGCCAAGAATTTAAAATTTGAACCTGGCCTTCCAGGTTGCTATGAAGTCCTATTTGTCAAGATAGAATGCTTATTTAGCATGTGTTAGTTTGATACGTAACTTTTAATATTTAGACATAGAATACATAGGTAACTTTGTTTCAATTGCCCTGGGCCCTATAACTGTTACGGTCAGGCATGGCTAAATGGAGGATCTGAGGTGTAGGGGACAGTGGTGCTACTTAAGGAAGCTAGAATATCTCATACTCAACTCCAATCCACATAAATCCTTTCTGCACTTGCAATTAAAATTTGCTAAAATTAGATCATGTTGCCACCAGGGGAACTGTAAGAATGCCCTAATTAAATCATGATCTAAACTTCCAGGCTTCTCCCAGATATGATTAGCAAAGATCAAGAATTTAGAATGCCTTTCCCATTTAATTAGGAATCTTATGAAGTAGGAGTCTTCATTTAAGCAACTAAACATAACTGTCAATCCCTGCATCTAAGAAGATGCATAATTTAAGTTTTAAAATTCGGACATCCAGCATTTGTGAAAACCTTAGTCTGTGTTTATACGACTCCAGAGGTGGGCTGATCACAGAGAAGCCTTTGTCTACATGTATGTCTAAAACAAACTAAGTTGACTTTCAAACATGCTTTCAGCTGTATGTTATTGGAATGGGTCCCGCTGGCACTGCAGATTTAAATGTAGGGGGAAAGGGGCCTCTGCCTAGGACCTACCTGACAGGTATGAGCTCATTGATCTATTCCTACCTGAATTAAAATAATTTTTTCTTGTGGGAATTCTCAAACATACACAAATGTAGACTGTACAACACAATGAAAGCCAAGTGTTCCTCACCTCGTTCAATGATAATCAACATTCTCTTCAGTTTTTTGTTTGGTGGTAATTCTCTAATAGCCTCAAATCAAATCCTTTTCTTTGACTGAAGGCAATGGGTTTCTTCTTGGTTTGGACTTGCTTTTCATTTTATTTCTTTATTTTTCTTTCCTTATCTTAGTACCTGAATGAGATTCATCCTTCTTTGTGTCATCCAGAATGATGGGATACGCAGATAAATAAATGCATTCATCCCACTGAGGGGTTTTCACAGCATTTGTGTTTGGCCACTTTTCTCCCTTGATTATTGCACAAATGTTTCCATTGTTAACCAGAAAGGAAAATGCTTCTGGGAAGAAATTGGAAAGATGACATCAATTTAACACTGCCTTTTGGGGTTAGCACAGAATGACAGGACAGCAGGAAGCAGTTAAAAAGCTTCCCCTGACAAGAGACAGAAACTAAATGATTCTGAGAGCCTCTCCCAATCAGGCATGGTATTGACAAGAGACCCACTCTGATAATGACCTATGAAAGACTGCATTCTGGACGCATGCAGTAATTTGTTTTTCTAACCAGGGAATCTTAGTGGGAGTTTGGGAAGACTGCACAGCCCTTGTGTAAATGGCAGTCACATGGCAAAGCCTGACAACTGGCACATGTAGGCTGTAAGAAGCCACTCGTCTTTTCTTGTCTATGGGTCAGGGATTAGGTGTCTGGTGACATTCACCTCTTTGTTCCGACCTATCTTCATTACTGTGACAACATGGCACCTCTGGGCTCTTCCACCTGCTTTGTCCCTCCCTATTCCCCCACCGCCTGTTAAGTGGTCTTTTAGCTGTGAGAGGTGAACACAGTTCTGGTAGCAAAGAACTCCCTCACCTTTAACATCTTCATGAATGAATGTGGGGATAGCAGGCAGGAAATGAGATGGATTGTTCAAGTTCAAAAGCTATAGGTGGAGTCCGTGAGCAGCAGAGGAACGGTGCCTTTGAGGCAAGAAGGATAGAAAAGGAAGGATGAACACATGCATGCCAAGAAGACCTCTGGCTCCCCATGCAGGGCAGACTCCACCCAGCCTGAGGGTTGGGCACAGCAGAGCAGTAAGGAAACTTCAACACCATCTTCTGGATTCCAAGTATGTCTGAAGCTGCCATGAACCAGACGTGGCTCTTCCTGGTGAAGGACAAAGCTTGTACATCTTTCCAGCTGCTACATGGCCTGAGGGCAATACGTGATGCAAAGGAAGCCCTAGTTTCTGGCCTCACTCCTCTACTCTGAATGGTTGGTGGGTCTGGCCTGCACTCTGGGCTCGATTTGGAGGCCCAGAAGCTAAAAAGCCTCTAAGAAACAGACCTGAGAAAGTCACCCATGGGGCTCTCACAGAAAGCTTAGCAAACCCACAAAGACTCGTTACAGAGTGTGGGTGGTAGACGAGGGGGGTCTAACAGAGCCACCTCCTCTCCCTCTGGCCACCTGTCACTACTGGACATCACTCACTCACTCCACCCAAAGAACTCCTTTCCTTCTTCATCCAAAGGCTTTGTTTGCATCTCAGAGAAAATGGGGAGGCACCAGTGTACTTTCTCTCACCCCCACCCCCCATTCTGACCCTGTACTATCTTGTTTCTAGTCCCATTCATGCTCACTTCTGAAGCTTTCTTGGAGGCCAAGGTGACTTGCATATATGGAGGATTTGGTGTTATCAATCCAACAACTGTTTACCTGAAAAGGTAGGTAGGTGTTTCTTTGCCCTTGTAAGGAAGGGCTTAGTTCATTTCCCACATGACTTCTGAACTCTGAATAAATGAAACATTAAAGAATGGCAATAAAACCTACCACGAACATCTACAAAACACCCCAAACAGAGTGTTTTTGCACACCACATTGGTCTGTGCACTGTAATCTTACTGGAAATGGCAGTAGTTCAATCTGCTTGACTATACTCCCTTGGAAGGTACATTCTTCCTGAATGCAGTTGAGAAGGGAGGAAAGGGGGATGAGATACTTTAACATGAAGAAGTTTGTCCCAAGAGGTGCTCAAATTCAGCCAGTTTTGTGATTGGGGTGAATGACAGAGTCAGTCTCTGGGAAGCCACCAGGTGACATGATTCCCACTCACACTGAATGTTACCTCCAACCCAAATTATGCCTATAGTCTGGAATTTTTACAAGGGGTAATGACACTCTTACTGGGTGAATGTGAAAATATTTAAAGTCTATCACAATTGTTCTATTTCTGTAATTCTTTCTTTATCTAAGGCAAATAAGCCTAAACAAAAGGAATGGCATGAGGTTTCTGATAAACCTATTTGTCAAGTAAATCTGAAATTTGAGGAAGGAGTGGACCGATTTAGCAACTCTTTCAGCAATCAAGACTTTGGTTACTAGCAGTAACCAAGTATACTGTCTCTGTAGGGAATGAAAGATCTGGGACACTCCAGTAGTTAAAATTTTCTGTCCTGCAAAAGAAAAACAGATACAAAGTGGCCAGGGCTTTCCTCCAAGAGCACTGGTGAGGGAGGGGTTCTTCAGAGAAGAAAGGAATGGAAGTAGGGTCAAGGGCACTGTCATATTCCCCCAAAGACCAGAGAGTACACAGCTGGCTTATGAATGTTCACGTGAGGTGACAAAGCACTGCTGGAAAGATAAGATAAGCAAATGTTCTGTTGATGAGGCCTTGGTGATATGGTCACAATATGCAGAGAAGATTAAGCAAGCCCTTGGCAAACAGACCTTAGAGGAATACAAGTGATATGCCCATCCCACCAGCTGGTGGATTCACCCTAAACAGTCCTTTCTGCTGAACTTCCCCAGATCAAACACTGTGTGGTCCCAGGTCAGGGATTCCCAAAGAGTTGAGAAATGGGAGAGAGGCTCCAGGTAGAAAAGCTGTGTGAGGTTTCCTGCTCACCTGAGTGAGACCCCATCCTTGCTCCCTGCTCCAACCAACCCTCTCCCTCCAGTTCCTTCTGGCCCCAAGGGATGGCTGAGCTGTTGTATCAACCTACGACTTCCTCTTTTCTTCCTGACCCTGAGGGCCTACCCAGTCTCTCTCCATCCACCTGTACCTGGAAGAAGCTCATGAACCATCTAAAGTTTCCTAGGGGTGTTGCTGTTAATGATAATGAAGAAACACACAAGAGAAAGGCTCCTTCCTCTCCACCTCCACAACCTTTTTTTGCTTTACTAGGGCCTGGTTTTCGGAGTTAAATCGTACAGCAATGCTAATGGGGAAGTATACAAGAGTGGAAGTGATTTCAGTGACAATATTACATCTAACAAGGTGTTGAAGGCTCCAGTTTGAGGAGCTGGAGCTAGGGGATGAGATGTGGTCTGATGAGAAGACAGTTTTGCCTGGGGAATTGAGGCCAAGAAGCAACTCGTTAGAAGAACCAACTACGTGGTGAGGACCCTTGCCAAATGGATATTTGGGAAGTATATGCTATGAGTATGAGAAAGATTCCTCCTCCTCTCCCCTATGAAATCCTCATGTTCACTTAATGCCTTTGGGGATTGTGGATTCTCTGTGGGTAACTTCAAGTGGCACTGACTCTGAGGTCCTGGTTAGAAAGGAGCACAGGGTCTGCATGTAGGTACCTCCAACACTGATGGCATAAATGGCCCAATACGATACTCATCTTTTTATCCACAGCCCTTGCTACATGACTCTGCAGGTCTTCTCAGTAAAGAGTAGAGTCTAATTCACCACCCCTTGCTTCTGGGTGGCCTTGTGACATCTTCTGGCCAACACAACGCAGAAGTGATGGTGCACAAATTCTGAGCCCAAGCCCCCAGAGGCCAGGCACGTTCCTTCCTGTTGTAGGTAATTCTCTTGTGCCTTGGCCACTGGCCTGAAACCACCCAGACCAGCTTGCTGGAGGATAAGAGACAATCGGAGCAAAGTTGCCCCAGGGAAGACAGCCAGTACCCAAATGTGAATGAACCCAATCAAGTACGTGTCGCTGCCAAGACAACCCACAGCCGTTCTTAGGCACCAGAGCATAAATGTATTGCCGTGCACTCCTGAGGTTTTGTGTTTGTTATGTGACACTTGTGCAACACAAAGCTGCCAAAAATCTATTTTAAGTATGCCATTGTGGGGGTCTGGTGGAAGATGAGAAGAAGAGAACAGAGAGTGAGGACTACAGAAGAGGCTGGGCACAGGGCTCTGTCAGGACCAGTGGCTAGGAATATCAGCCTGGAAGAGGAGACGCTGCACGCTGAATGAACAGGCTGGCACATGCCTGAAGGAAGTGGAATGGTTACAGAGACAGGACTCAGAAGTGGGATTCCAAACATGGGCGGGCACCAAGACCACTTAATAAAGGTGATTAGAACTTAAGCAGGGGGCATGGTCAAGTGGACTAGAGATGGGACCAGGACATTGCTGAAAAAACTGGATCTTTGAGCTTTTGAGGTGCAAATGGAGGGCTGGGGGGGCATAGGGAGACTGATGAGAGCAAGAATAACAAGCGGAGGTCAGTGTCAAGCAGTCAGAGAATAGGCCTTCCGATTCCCCTGGTTTACTTTATCCACTAATGCTGACTGTGGCCTTGCTTGGGGCCAGTTCCAAGATTCATTGAGTTCAGGGCATATGCATGAGACTGATTTCTGAGAGTCTGTGGTGCCAGGGTCCCCAGCAAAGAGCAGGGTGCTGAAGCTAAATGTCCATGTGGGTGTAAGAAAAGGTTCCAAGAGGCTTGTTTATACCAGTGGTTCCCAAATTTTCATGCGCATCAGGATCCCCACACACCTGCTCTGAGCTTCAGATAAAAGTGACTGGTCCCTGAATGAGAATCTCTGGAGGGTGAGGTTCCTAAAAGCATATTTTGCAAAACAGAGAATCCAGCCCTAAACCAGGGACCAAAAATTAGCTGATGTCAGGGCCCTTGTCAAATGAGGCCCCAGCACTGCCTCAGGAGGTGAGCCCACAGAACGGGGGACATTCACAGGGAGGGCAGTAGAAAGGAGGTAAAGTGCCAGCAAGACTGTGGGGGGAGGCAGGCAAACTCAAATTCTCCTGGCACACCTGTGTTTACCTGAAGAAAGACAATTAGTGACTCCTTGTGACATTCACATCACTCATCAGGTCAAACCTCCTTTCAACATGCGACAAATAATTTCAATGCTAAAAATGATTTTAATCCCCAAATATTTGAAGAAGGGGTGATATCCAAAATTGTCTAAGATTGTAAGCCAAGAATAAAGAGCATATTTTGACTCTAGCAGAACAAATACAGGGGATTTTTTTTTTTTTTTTTTACCAGCAAACAGACTCCTCTTGGAAAATGTTTTCAAAGGGTCTCTCACACACCTGTTATGTACTCCCAGTCTGCTTTTACACAGCAGTTTTGAGTAATTCTAACTGGTGTGCTAGAATCCATCTACATCATTTGTCTCTCATTAGCATGACAAAGTTGAAATACTTATTAGAAATTTGGTTAAAGTAAGAGAATTCCTCAACAATACAGCTCTTTGTAGCTCTAAATACTCCTTATCTATTGACCAATGACTTGAAAGAACAACAAAATTATTTTTTTTAATTTATTTTGAAAGAGACAGAGACAGTGCAAGTGGGGGAGGAGCAGAGAGAGCGGGAGACAGAGAATACCAAGCGGGCTCTACACTGTCAGCACGGAACCTGAAGCAGGGCTCGAACCCATGAAACTGCGAGATCATGCATGACCTGAGCCAAAACCGAGTCAGACGCTTAACTGACTGAGCCAGCCGGGTACCCCCAAAATGATGCTTTTTTAATTGTCTGCACTGACAACTTATGTGTGTGTAAAATGAAAGTAAACTGGTTCTCATAAGGGCACATATGAGGAAAATGCATAGGTTTAATTTGTGGCCCTTTAGACTTTGTTTTACTTAATCAACATATGACACTTCCTGTATGCCAGGTACTGTTATAAGTGCTTTAGAAATTTTAATTTACTTAATCATCATAATAATTATCTAAAGAAGGCACTATTATTATCGCCATCTTTCTTGAGCAAACAGGTTCAAAGAGGTTAAGTGCCTGGCTTGGAGTCACATGCAGCTTACAGTCGTGGTAGTCTTGGCTCCAGCGTGTTATTAACCAGTACAGTCTGTTGACTTTTTTCCCTTCCTTTTGTTTTTTTTAAATGTTTATTTTATTTTTGAGAGAGAGAGACAGTGTGAGCAGGGGAGGGGCAGAGAGAGAAGGAGACACAGAATCCGAAGCAGGCTCCAGGCTCTGAGCTGTCAGCACAGAGCCCGACGCGGGGCTCAAACTCACAAGCTGTGAGATCATGACCTGAGCTGATGTCGGATATTTAACCGACTGAGCCACCCAGGCGCCCTCCTTTTCCCCTCTTTCTAAAAGAATCTTAGAATCAAGAGTGGGTATCTATAAATCAATTATCTACACAGGATGGTGGAGTCAAAACAAAAAAAAACAAACACTTCTTCTCCTTTAGGATAAATGTAAGGCAAGACATCTTCACCAAGCCCTCGTTTAAGTGGATGTCACAACCACCACACGCTGGTGATCACCCTTCCACTTTCCAGAATCTTTGTCATTCTCTCCAGTCCCTGGCCCCCTTCGGTCCTCATTTGCATTACTCACAGCCTAGCCCTAAGTACTTCTGTTTTCATTCTGAGCTAGCCTGTACTTCCCAGAGCTCAGAAAGATGTTTCGAAAACACAAAATTGTGTTCTGGTCTATTTCAAATCTTTTTAATGTCACTGCTTCATTCTGTGATAAAAGCCAGGTAATTTAGCCTAGCAGATGGAAGTGTGTGTTCAGGTCCAGTTCATTAGCTGGCTCCATACGTGGCACACAGTTAGGTGGCTTCGTTCTCCCACATGTCTCTTTTCTTAAGCCACGTGGAGCTGTCTGCCCTTCTATCTGCTCTGCTGTTTTTCTAGAATTCCCTCCCCCCCTCCCTGCTCCCTCCAACTTGCATCACACCAAGCTTCACTAGATAATTCTAATGCATCCTTCAAAACCCAGCTCAAGCATCACCTCTTCTTCCACTGATGTGGATGCCCTTTGCAGTGCTCCTGTCGTAGCCAAGGCATTTCTCTCCTGCCCTGCACAGGCCTCTCCAAGTGTGAACTGCAGATAGCAGCAGCAGAAGCAGCAGCAGCAGATATGGAAGCCTGTTGGATGTGCAATTTCTTAGGCCCCACTTAAGACCTAGCAAATCAGAACTTCTGGGGACAGAGCCTGGCAATTCATGATAATTCTTGTGCATGCTAAGGGCGGAGCAGCACTGCCCTGGACCTTTTGAGAGCACACACCGTGTCTTAATGGGTCTCTCTACTGACTGGGATGAAGCAAAGGATCAATAAATGACCAATGAGTGAATGAACATTGGGCTAATCCTTTCACTAATTAAACCTTATGTCTTTCATCTAAGAAACACTGAATAGTCCCTTGATGCCGCCAAATGTTCTTAGAGTTGGAATTTGTCTTTAATTTCAAATTGGTTAAGGCTCAGGTGTATTGTTTGTTTTGGCACTATTATACAGGACACTGAAATAAACTTTAGAGCTGGTTAAGACAAGCACAAAAATGTATAGAATCTCTCTCAAAAGTACATTTTTATGTATTCTACTGTACAGCAGAAGGTGGTCCCCTCTGCTTCAAGCTTTAAAAGATTATTTGCAGCTTTCCTTAAATAGTCATCTTTCTTTAGACTATTTTTTGAATATAGTTTAGGAAGGAAAATGCAAATTGTACAGCTACAGTAAAGACTGCTACATATCAAAATATCTCATAGACTCTTCTGGTTTCTCACAACAGTCCTTATGCTATCTGTGCTCAGAAAGCTTTACTGCAGCACTTAATGTTAAAATTAGGAAGGCCACTAATAGGACTTATTTTTAAACGTTTTTCGGGTACAATATCACTCCTCTAAAACAAACCGATGTAAGAGATGGTCTATTAAATATGAACTGCTTGCCAACATCATAAACACAAAAAAGTACCTTAAATTTTGAAATAATTTTCTGTACTATTGCTCCACAAAGTGGAAAAGGACACCATTCTTGAAGTCTAATACAGCCCCTCCCCCTCCTTCATAGCCTCTGACTGGTTACTACCGAAGCCAGCTTAAAGGAAAATCAGTTGGAGTAAATGGACATTGAAGTTCTGGTAGTCGAATGGGTAACTATAATTGTGCCCTGTATACAGAACTGTTTAAAGCACAGCTTTGACAAAGTAAAGAGCAGATGTTTTGTTTAACTATTTATCTTGAGGTTAAGAACTTTATAGACAGAGTATAAAACAACAGCATCTGCTAGTGAAACTGCTGTCCATTGGACATTTAAGTAAACAGGCAAATAGAAAACAAGGGTCATAAGGACAGTTAGGGTTGGCATAGATGGGAATTACACCTCTCCCACCACTCTCCCTCAAAAAAGGCTCAAGAGAGGCAAAAGAGAGAGATGCCCAAGTTGGAAATGTACCCAAAGGTTCTTCAGCAACTGATCTATGCTGCTGGTTAGTGTCTTATGCTGCTTGGTATTTGGCAGAGTCAACCACTGTCTTCATCTCTTCCTCACAAATACTTCCATCTCACCAACCTGACCATATCTTGAGAAGGTCTTCTCACCAGTGTCTATATTGCTTATAGAAATACATGCGGAATTTCTTTTGAAATATCTCCCCAGTTTCAGTTTTGTTGTATTTTTAAAAGTGAAGATGAATGAAGAATAAGAGGAAATGCTGAACAAAGGGAATACCTGGTCAATAAATGTAAATGGCTCAGAAATAAAAGGCTGAAATGTATTAATTAGAAATCAAAAGTGCACTCAACTTCCATTGAGGCATCTCAAGGACACCCAAAGTGCTCCTCTAACAAAGACTTAGGGTAACCACACATTTTCAGGGCCATTTGCTTGTTTCAGCCTCTACATGGCATGATTTAGGTCCTCAAGAATGCTTTCTCCCTTCCTATTTCTTCCCTTTTGTAGGCAAGCCATAGAGTCCACTGAGAAGAATGTGTAATTTCAGTGACATGTTGATCCTGGGTGCCAGCAAAGGAGCTCATTTCCATTGTTTTGGGATATTGAAAACAACCATATGGATGTTTAAATAGCGACAGAGAAAACAGATGACTTTCCCGGATTAGAGACCTTTGCAATTTAGGTTGTATCTGTAATTAAATCTGATTAGAACAAATATTTCCAGTTTCTTTATTCTCTGGAATAATTCCAAAAATTTTTTAAGAGGTATGCTTTAGCAATTGAACCCTGAGTAGATGAAGTGATTAAGCAAATATATAGGATTTCACAATCAACTATAGTAGAAGAGCAAAAGAAGGCTGCAGAGAAAAAATATAGTACACGTGTATATAATTATGTGTGAATGTGTGTGTGTGTGTATATTACTTGATATGGACAAATATAATTGAAAACTAGTTGAGCATGTAAAAATTATATTCAAAATTCTCACATGACATTTATTTTTTTCATTCAGAGACTTAAGCTATTATAACGCAGCAAGAACAAGCAGCACTGGTTACATCTAAAGCTAGATGTGATTCAGTATCAACACCCCCTTAGTATAGCCAGACCCACAGACATTTGAGCAACTATAGCATCAGAATGCCAGCAAACCACAAATTCCATATAGGGAATATAAATGCATCCATTCACTTCCTCTCATTAACTTAACAGTCAGGCTTTGAACAATGAGATTGATTAACATATCCATTGTTCTCCTACGCTTTTGCCTCAAATTCTTACTTCTTTAGGGATCAAAGATATCTGAATACTTAGCAAACAAATGACCCAGCAAAACCAGCTCTGTAAAATGGAGTGGCACCAAAAGTGCCAGAATGGATTTTTTACTGTTTCAAGGGACCTACAAAAATGCTAAGGAAAACAAATCTATGAACCAATTTTATTTTTATTTGCATTTAACATGATTATACACATTCATGTGTCTAACAAGATCTGCACTGTTACATTAAAAATACAGTACAATAACATTCAACATGAGGTACTTCATATTTATATATTTTTCCTTCATAAATAATGCTGTAAGCTACTAAATTCAAGCACTCTGATGCACAAGTGGCTAGTGTCTTGAATTAGCTGAGCTTATTTAAACACCTTAAAAAACAAAAAAGACAGTTCAGTGCAATAATTATGTAGAAATTAGACCATTTACTTAAATACTATATTAAGATATGCTTAAAGAATGTTACATTAGAACTGCTAGCCTAGTTCCCCTTTATCCCCAGTATGAACAACAACAAAGACTGCCAGATACATTGGGAAAAGCATCTACAGAGTATTCTGTTTAATAAAGTTGTGTTTATACACTAGAGTTGCCTGCCTTGTCAGAACAGTAAAAGCTACAAAATTTGAGATTACCAAAGAAAATAAAGCAAGCACGTTAGCTTTCATTCCATGTTGTTGAAAATGCAAAAGGGAGAACAGGATTTAAAATACAAAATTTCTCAGTCTAAATACAATTTTCAAATTTAACCCACAGCTCTTGACACCAGCCAATCAGGTGGTGGATGTGTCTTTTCTTTTTAAGTAATAGTAATTAACATAAAATTAAGCGCTGACACCCCCAGTGTACAGGATCTCCCTCTGCTCTCTACCAGCTGTTCCCTAGCCACGTGGAGGGCATCTTGCTAACAGGAGCACTGACAGTGAGCGTTACCAAATGAGCAATCTTCACTCTGAGGTTATCACACCCACCTCAACAATCTGAGATGATGAAATTAGTGCTAAATCAAGTTTTTTCTCCTCTGGCTTAAAAATGAGTGCCTTCTAAACAGGTACATATAGTCTACCAATTTGCATGGTAGCTATGAGTTACTGAAATGTTTAACCATAATTTAAAAGCAAAGTCCTTTATAGAAGTATTTTTTAAATTGAAAACATACCTTTGTTTCATAGATACTTTGCCAAAACTACTGTGTGTCATCTCCCTAATAAGAAATAATTGTTAGATAATTTTGGAAAGTTGTCCTGGGAATACTCATCTATAATCACCAGTAACAGCTTCTGATCATCTATGCTAACAGGCATAGGTAATGGCAAACATGATTAAAACATTTCCCATAATCCAGTGTTCTCCTCCGTCAGGGAAGCCGGCCAAAAGCAACAAGCCCACGTCTACAGGGGAAAAAGTGGCCCAGAAGCACAGTGAATAAGATCAGGGTAGTCACTCACTGGGGCCTTCCTCAGGCCAGCAGGGGGACCATTTGTGTCTCACCTCTTACTGGCCAGGCAGGGAGGAGACAATTCCTGAGTCGGCAGACATACCTGCATGCACACGGACGCGCACCGACGCCCACAACGCGCACACGCCCACCCACCCCAGGACTAACCCCTGGCTCCAGACAAGCCAGCATGGGGCTCACAGAGCAGGAGAAGGAGGCGGCCAGGGACCACACTCTGGGTGGTGGGGGAAGCCATCTCAGGATCACACTGAGCAGAAAAGCTGCTCAGAAACACATGGATACTTTAGCTGGAAGTGAACACACTGGACACTCCCAGGGTCACAGGCACTAAACCATCACAAGCCGTCACTGAAGGAGAATTTTTGGATGAGCTTTCCCCTCCTTTGTTTACATTAGCCACGTACAAATAAGAGGGCTGGATGGGATGCTGATACAATGAATATTAGGTACAATCAAGTATATCACTCCAAACCTTTTTTTTAAAACCCTGCAGGCATATATTGGCACTTTAAGATGGCCAAAGGCCAAATTCTAGCAGTCTAGGAACAGGACATAATTATAACTAACTAAGAAGATAGTATGTATGTGGTCAAAGTAGATCAGATAAAATGTATTTCAGATTAAAAAAAAGAAAATCAACAAATAAAAGTATCTTATTACATTAACACGTAGTGCTACAAAACTAATTGTTACTCCATACGTTTGAAGAACTTTTGGTCCTCTTTTCATGGGAAAAGGGGAATAAGATTCTATACAGTGTGATTTATAAAAACAAGCATATGGTGACGATCAGAAGCAAAGTGGGGAGAAGACTGGCTTTTTTCAAATGGTGCAGACTACCATGCCGTCAAATAAACTATCTGTAGAACGGGACTTTTTTAGGTTTACTTTATAAGCTGTTTTAGTTTAAATTAATAGGCCTGTGATTTCTTCCCTACTGACAATAAAAATTTGTAATTTAGTTAGTTCTAAAAGAAATAATAGTTTATCTCCTAAACTAAAAGAATAAAAAACTGCTTGTAGAAGTCATGGCCCAAGCAAACATCCAATTTCCTTTGCAGTGTTTAACATTTAACAATCTTATGAATTTAGGATTTGAGAAAAAATAATGCCCAGAGTAAAATATTTAAAATGAAATAAGAGCTAAACATGACTGTCCACTTTCTAAATGTTACTTATTATGAAGCAAAACTTCTTTCAGAAATTGTACACTGAGATTTACCTATAATTTTTGCGGGGGGGGGGGGAGAGGGAGTTCTCTTAAAAATAACTCTTATCATTGTTGTTCTGGACTATTTATTTCTATTTGTCAAAATAAAGCCCTAGAGGAAATTCAAGGTGATCCAAACGTTTTAAGTGGGACAAAGCTGGGAGGTCAGTGGGCAGCTGGAAAAGAGCACAAATTCTCCCCAGGTGTATAGATGCAACTCTAAAAACCACAAAGGCTTAATAAGAACTTGGCTCTTTTAAGCATATAGTTAAAAGCTGAATGCTGCATTTTTGCCTGTACATAATTAAAAGGTTGAAAGAAATTAGAAACTGCCTACAGCTTCATTCATTATGAACTACCTGCGTGGATCATGTATCTGCAGATGAGCTAAGCATCAAGCAAGTAGGAACCAGATGTGCACCTCAGAGCTCACACTGCTTCAGGAGGTGTTTTCAAGCATAGAATATAAGTTCAGGGATCTGCCCTCCCTGCACCCCAGTGCCATTGGTGCTATCTGAGGAGCACTGGAACTGGACAGTCACCTTGCCACACTGAACTTCCGTCATGCCTTCTTGTCCGAAGTAGCTGAGTTCATTGCCATCCAGTATCACGCTGGCCGTGTAGAAGGTGTCTGGCTCAATCTGCACTGGGTACTCAAACCACACGGGGAAGGTATTGCTGGAGCCATCTGAGAAGTACTTGCTCAAGTTCTGCCCCAGAACAACGCCCTGCCGCTTGAGTTCAATCTTGGCACTGTACTCTGCAGAGCCACAGCTGGAGCCGTACAGCCCAAAGCCGGCGATGAACACTCTCTTGTCAACTGCAAACTGGATGCTGTCGCAGCGGCCCCGGTAACGCCACTGGTTGCTCCGATAGGCACATGACTGGAAGCGGTGACAGCGCTGGGGCACGAGGCCCTTGCGGGCTTTACTCACAAACTGCAACTCAGGCTTTTTGGCTGCAGTGTACCAGAGGAAGATGTCATTGGTCTCATTGAGAGTTAAAACTCCAGACTGTGCAGCACCATTTGCAAAATCATCCAGGGCCATCGTGGGTATGCGGATCAAGTAAAGCGCCTTTCCGAGGACCTTGCGTTTATTTTCAATGCTCAAAGCTAGATCTTGTCGCTGGCATTCCACTTCAGCCCAGTTGAGAGCTGCCTCAAAAACCACAATTTCTTTGGCATTCAGAGTTTCCCTGCGGAGGATACTTTCTAGAGTTTGGAAGTCAATATCGCAGAATCCCTCAGACTTGAGAGCTAACTCAGCCTGGGCATCGATCACCTCCCAGCAACGCTGGGTCAGGTCTGGCTCCTCAAACAGGCAGCTCTGGGAGAGGAGCACACAGGCGTTCTTGGCGCTCAGGCTGGTCTCCAGGAAATTAACGCAGGCTCTGGCGAGGTGAGGGACAATGTACTTTTTGGCAGCATAAAGAGTGGCCAGCACTGTGTCAGCAGCCAAGTCAATTTCATCACAATAGATATATCTGAAAGACAGCGCACAGCAGATAAATGGAATTTTCACAAAATGAGCATGTCCAGCAAGAAAAGATGCAACTACTTTCAAGTTAGTTCCAAGAAAATTGTCTTATGTGATCGTTATTACAAAAATGATTAGGGATTAAAGAAACCTCTGAAATATGTTCATAAATTATTAATGTTTCAACTCAGGAGTAACTTTGTATAATTAAAGACATTAACTTTGTGTTACCATTCTAGCCTCTATTTTATAACCTGCATTCAATGTCTTCAAAAAAAAAAATAGAAGATATTAGAACTGTTTGAAAAAGAACTGCATGTCAGAGTTAATATTAGCGAAAAACAGCAAAGTTTCTGTTATATACATCATATTATATTTAATCAAAGAATAATCTCCCTATGTTCTAGATGCTATATATATAGTTTTATTTTATAATTTTCTGCATTCATATAGAAACAAATGCCTTCAATACTATAATGTTGGCAATGACTGCATCTTAATGCTATTAACAAAGTATGACTTGAATTTTTCCTAAACACAAAATAAGACCTGAAATTAAACAAGATATTTTGCAAGTAGTTCTAACCTCAAAAGATTATCAAACATGGATTTCAACAATATCTTCCAGTTGCCTTTACATAGAATCCAACATACACTTTGTATCTGGCTTTTCTTTTTTTAAACCCTGAATTCTTTCCTCTCTCCCCCACGCATTTCTTCTACCTTCAGAATTAAAGAATATATTGTTTCCAGATATATTTAATTAAAAGACAAAAGCAAGAAGGCCCAAATATGCACTATTTTTAGGATTCTGTGAAGCATCCTTATGTCAGGAGATAAAACACTTCTTGGTGATTTGGGGGGGATGGTGGCAGTCTCTCTAAATGGTATGTAAAGGTAAAAAAAAAAAATCATCTGCTTCTCTTAGATTGCTATGGTTGAGTACAAGAGTCAGTGAGAAGTAGGTATGGGTGAAAAATACAAACTGATAACACTTAAATTTTAAAATTTTTCTAGCTAAGGTGTTTAGCTACTTGCTGTGAAGTTTTCCTTTCGTTACTATATTTTAACTTCATGAAACACTTTTAACAAAAGATTAGCAATGGCTTCTGTGAACAAAGTAAAAAAAAACCCACAATAATGACAATAAGTAAAATGCCCACAACCACAAATGAAACCTCCAGTTTTGCTCCCAGGAAGCTCTTTTTCTTCCGACAGGCTAAGCCATGTACCACCACTGGCAAGACAGATTTCACAAAATACCGGCAGCTTAGTGATGCTCTGACCTGAGAACCAGGACCTTGGGGAGGAATCTGGAACACAGTCAGCACTTTGTAGTTCTTACCCTGAACACTGAGCAGTAAGCAGTGTTCCCTTTTTCTTGACAATTCCCTTTCTAGGAATACTGGCTACTCAGCCACACAGTGCACTTGTCTGGAAGACCTGGCCTCCACTACTCTGGAGACAGTGCAGTACTGATCCAACAGTGGCCCAAGGGCAAACAGCACCCTACTACATTTCTTATTCTTACCACTTTTGGTGGACTGCATGTATAATTTTAAAAAGCTGTATTGAGATATATTCTAGGTAATACATCTGTAAGAAAAGATGCTTAGCAAATGACTTAGGTAAAATGTAATTTTGTAATTTCTTATTCATGTTTCCTAATTATGTATACATGTGGCTGAATCAACAACACAACACTACTGGACTGCAGTGCAGTCAAAACGCTGAACTCGTGTTGCCGTTCTCCTCCGCCAGAGACAATGTCAAATATACAAAGCTGACTTTACGGGGAAAAACAAAACAAAACAAAACAAAACAGAACAAAACCCTTTCCAGGTAAAACTGGTTTCTGTACACATCCCTCGTCACTAACTGTTGGTTGTTAAAAAGTGGTGAATTAGTTTCACCTTTTGGTAGGTACTTCATATGCTCACTTATCTTTAATTTCCCTATTTCCCATTGTCAAAGTTTCAGTTAGAAGAAATTAGATTTCAAAACTACAACATAAATAGAGAATTGAATACTTCAAGTGCTAGAACTATAGTACTTATTTTTCAGTAGAAGCAGACAATAAATATATTGCAACATTTTAACTATTTGTGGGATTATTGTCCAACTTGTTGACACACAGAATATTTTTTTTCAACAAACCTATTTATTCCAGTGAACCAAAATCCCTACAGCAGCAGATATCCTTGAATTCCTGATATACTTGGTGTGCTAGAATAAGGATTTAACACAAATCATTAAGTATTATTTAAAATTATCATCAGATTTTAATCACACTGTCTAGCGCCAATACACATCAAAGAAGCGGATTCTATTTAGCTGATGAACATGTACTGGATTCTGAAAAGCACCATGAGACATAAAAAAACTATTTTTTAAAGAAGTATGTACCTTACAGCTTTACATTTTTATATTACCCATTAAATACATGTAAAACTATAGAAAACTATTCATCTGTCTCAAAAATGTCTCCTCTGCTACCAAAAGCAAATGCTTCTTATCCTTGAGAAATGGTATGTGATTTTATGTAAGAGTATGTATATGCATGTATATATAAAGATCAGATTATTTCAACACAGTAAGTTTTACATTTGTTGACAGAAAACAGTAACTCCTGGAAAACTCAAAAATCTCCTAACTGGTGGTACTTAAATGAGGTATACAATTTCTGGAACTGTGAAACAAAAATATAATATATGTCTCTAAAGACTTCTTCATACATGATGCTGTCAGAGATAATATGCTCTATTAGACAATGCCTACTCTAGGAAGTTATTTTTCTTTAAGTCATTAAAAATGAAATCACTGTACATGCCACTTGCTCCCAAAAATCTCACGCCAAAGTGTTATTATAAATGCCTGCACCATTCCACATGCTTTCCACCGAAAGATGCACAGCAGTTTTCTCCAAAAACATTTACAAGGTAAGCAGCTCCCTCTTTCTTCATCATTCTCCCTTTCTGTTACACAGAACTTACATTTAACTGTGAAACCAGCGGAGTACAGACATGGCATAAACAAACTCTAAACAAACGAACGGTGCTTACTTCAGCATAGCGAGAAAAGCAGCAGGCTCGACATCTGGTATACGGATTTCATCTTTGTCCTCAGCAAGTTCTCCGTAGAACATTGCATGGAACACAGAGCTCCCAACAGCTAAAACATACTGTGGAGAAAGGGAAATCTTATTTCATGCACTAAACTACAAGCATTTTCAGTAAATCAATCCAGAAAAACAACTCTAAGCAATCAGGTTCAGTGGACATAGAGCACCTACACCTGCTCTTTTTTCAAAGCCAAGGTACAGTGTATCTTGCCGTGAAAGCATGATAGATGTTCACGCAAGCCAGTCTTTACGCTGCTAATTACCTCAAGGCTTTAAGAGATTAATGGACAAGTTCCCTCATTACAAAATAAATAAATAAATGCATAAATAAAATAAAAACGTATCTAACCAATTTCTAAGGGAAGAGTAATAAACATGACTTCCCTAACCTGTCCCAACAACTTTCCATGACTGGAGAGTTAAGAGGGCATGTTTTTGTGTGGGACGTAAAGCAGGGTAGAGAGAAACAAAGAAAAAAATTAAGCGTGGCCAAGACCCTTTGGAGAGGCTGTGCCTTCTCTGTGATGGGTGAAACACGCACTGCCTGCCATCGGCAAGCTGCCCACCCCAACCAAGTTTCATTTCAGGCTCATGGAAAGGGTCCCTCTTTGTAAACCTCAGGACTAAACCAGTAATGCAGCTGTTGCTTACTTTGTGTCCTGGCAACCGCTGAGTCCCACCTGGTGGCCCAACCACAAAATGTACATCTGCCATCAAATCATTATTGAACATCACTGCATTTCTATAAACAGAGGCAATTCATTAATTCACAGCAGCCGGCATTTTTAAAACCCCTCCCCAACATACAAAGCCCACAAAAGAGTCACAAGCTAAAGCAACAGTTTAGTAACTTCGGGGTAAAACTACAAATAAAGATTCCAACTAAACAACTCTGTGATCATTGCAAACACATGGGAAGTAACAACAACAAAAAAAAGTTACACAAACTTTTCATCAGGCTAAGGACAAATAAAAGGTTTCTATCTTCAAACCTTCTGTGGTCCACAGACACAATCCTGTCACTTAAATGTTACAGCTTGCAAAAACATTTTTATCTAAGAGGAAAACAGCTGTACTGTTTTGGAAAAGATACAAGGCAGTTTTCCATTACCCGTAAAGCTTCTGGGAAAAGAGGAAACACAGATTTACGTTAAAATCCATTACAGGTTGTGCAAAAGCAGGAACTTCAACACAGGAAAACTTTGCAAGTAAATGTGCTGGCCCGGCACTTACCTTTCTCGAATGGTAGGATAAAGACCCTGCCAGTTTGGGGCCGGAATAAGGTTGTTGTTACTGAGGTTCTGCTGGTGGTACTGCTGGACAGTGGTGCTGCTGGAGCTGGCTGGTTTTTTACGAGGGAATATATCAGCAGCCATCTTCTTCTTCTTTTTAGTCTTCAAGGTAATTATTTCATAACAAACTGGGGGCAACTTGCTGTTGCTGCCGCCGCTGCTGTTGCCACTGCTGCTGCTGCTATTTGTTTTCTTCGAGCTTTTCTTGGACCTATTCTTTACCGTCTCTGGAAGCATCAAGAAGAAGGTGAGACATTTCATGTTCTTTTCCTTGTCATCTACCATGAGTACAGTGTGTCTCTCTTTACGGCTAGAGATCCCAAATTGGTGTAAACATCAAGGAAAGGAGGCTAGCACGAGCCAAGATGTTAACAGAAACCAACAAGCTGATGCTTTGCTTCTTTTCTCAGCCGGACAAGGTGACCTTTTCACTATGTTGAATAGAAACTGCCTTTAAGTTTTATCCAGTACTGGGTCTGCTAAATACATCTCCATCATGATTCCTATTTCTCTTATTTGCTCATAAAAATAACCCAGTTTCCTAGATCACCTGCGAATGCTACAGTGAGCGAAGATGACAGGCAGAGAGCCGCACTGCTTGTTCTCTGAATTAGGTTAGCAAGATGTGCTGGAGCCGCGCGAGTCTGTTCAGCCGGCTGAAGTTGTGTGGTGAATGGATCGGAGGAGAGTAGGTATTACAGCCCTGCAGATGGAGTCAGACAGCCAGTGCTCCGAGCCAATAGCTGAAGTCACCAATCATGATTGGACCAAGCAAAACAGTGACACCTATTGTAACGTGCATAGCTCTCATATTAAAGGAACAGCAGTTGCATTCTGTTGCCTCCTGTATTATTGCATATTTAAATAAGATAAACAACCTATGAAATATAGCTGCAAACCGGAAAGGAACAGTTTGTGCCCACGGATTTCCCTTCAGTAGACATACATTTTAATTTCCCTAGCTAAATAAGCAGGATCAATTAACAAAGGGTAGGGACTGATATGTACTCTGTATTTCTAGTAAAATCTTCATCCCGGCAGCACTTAGTTTCAAATACTTCAAACAAAATCCTCCATTCTTCCAGCTAAAATGGATTATTAATAGCAAAACCATACTAAACAACACATTTATTACAGCTTAATGGAAAGGAATGTTGTTTTTCTTTTTCCAGTCTCTTTGAATGCAAGTTATAGTCTAGTGCAAAATAAGAGAGATGAGGTCATGTGTTCATTTTACCTCCCAACATTTTCTAGTTCCTATAATGATCTTTGACAGGAGTTTCAGGTCAGAAAATACTTTTAAATTAGTCTAAGATTATACCAGTAGGTTTAGCAGCACTGAAACTACAGACAAATAAAAATAAGATTCAAATGAGACAAGTCTGCTAATCAGTTTTTAAAGGCTGTAATTCACTAAAAATATGTCAGATGGGGGGCCCTGTTCAGGACCTCAAAATCCAGCCTAAATGTTATGGCTACATTTAATTTGTCATAATTTTGAAGAATATAATCCACATCTTCTAACACAAAACAATAATAAGGCCATTCAAGATGATACATGTTCTGATGCCGCCTAGTTAAAATGCAAACAGGTTCTCTCTGCCTGGAATCAGAAGAACATAAACTACTACCTATATGGTTTTCATAGATGTGAACCCCTCAACAATTTCTAGCTTTGTTGAACAAGAAAAAACAAAACACCTGCTGTAAGATCCACACGTTTGTTTATTTTTAAAGAGGGACTAATGAGGAGACTTAATCTCACCCCTAGCTATCTGGACTACTCTCATTTGTTCCAGGTACAGCTGCTATTTGCTACTCCCCCCCCCCCCCACCCCCCCCTGCCTCCTCGACCCCAGAACGCAGACTTCATGGCCATGGTCCTGCTTGTTGCACAGCATTCATCTGAATAATGAGTACCTGACAGAGTGAGGGCTCAACGAATGGAGCTATGATGATGATTATAACTAGTAATCTGCTGCAGATAACACACCGAAATCAAACTTTAATCCCTGGGACCCTCGGTCATGAGACTGAGCCAAGGAATATCCTCTGTACTGTCATCATTATTACCCTTAAAACCCTTACATCATTATTGCAAAGCCAGTGCAAGGCAGACTGTGTATGTAGGACCACAGCCTTTACCACAGGTTATTCACCCCCATTTTAGATGGACCCTGAAGTGCTGCTTATTTATTACAATTATTGTGTTCCCGATCACAGGGCTACCACAAGCATACATATATACATATATATATATATATATATATATATATATATATACATACACACATACTTCACATACTTTCAAATCACACAACGTTACAGGAAGAGAGCTCTAGAGACTCATTTTTAAAGCCCATGGTGAAAGGTATAAAGAAGGAACAAATGAGCTCCTATTTGAACTAACTCCCAGACTGACGTTAAAATCAAAGGATTTCTCTCCTTGCTGGTCGGCTACAGAACTTCCTGACAACAACCTCCTAGGAAAACCCCCATGACGGGATGACAGGAAGGTCCTTGGTCCTTCTGACCAGGATAGTCCCACACATACCTGGCTTTCAGGTCTGACAGTAACCAATTAGAATGGAAAGGGAAACGAGCTGTTACAAGACAGACTAATAATTGTTAACTGGACAGACAAAATAGAAAAAGCACAGGGGCACCTGGGTGGCTCAGTTGGTTAAGCATTTGACTCTTGGTTTTTGGCTCAACTCATGATCTCACGGTTTGTGGGCTCCAAGCTGCTAGTGTGGAGTCTGCTTGGGATTCTCTCTCTCCCTCCCTCTTTCTCTCTGCCCCTGCCCTGCTTGTGCATGTTCTCTCTCAAAATACATAAATAAACTTAAAAAAAAAAAAAAACAGGAAAAGCATAAAAAGTAGAAGACTTCGTGGTTTTTACTCATTTCACATGTTGTTCAACACCTTTTACCAAGAAAGCCTCAAACAAACACTGCTCTTACACCACTAAAATAAAAAGTGCACCTAATAGTTTGAGCGAAAATTACAGAATATTTTAAAAACTGCTCTTTCTGAAATTAAAGGCTTCAGGTATTTGGACAATTAAGTTCCGTGGAAATATTTTGTGAATATACTAGTTACAAGAAGCAGTCCTAAACTGGAGTCCCCTAAAACCGTGCTGCAAAGAGGGTGCTGCCCCTCATGAGGTGTGGGGGCTGATGAGCATGGCTGTGAAAGATGTGTTCTTCACTACAAAAAAGTAATCCAATTAAAAAATAAAAATGCCATTTCAATTTTTGTGGCCAATCTGAAAAGCATGAAAATGATAATAAAATCAAGACATGGAAAACTTCTTAAGAGCTTCATTTTCCTACCACGGTTTAAAAGACAGGTAGTATAAAGTCCTTGCTACTACAAGTGTGGTCCACAGAACAGCAGCATCAGCAGCAACACCATCTCCTGGGAGCCTGTTAGAAATCCAGAGTCTGCATTTTAATAAGACCCTCCAGGTAATAAGTATGATGTTCAAGTTTGACAACACCTCATGTAAGATTAAAATAAGAGGGTTACAGGGTCTCCCAAAGATCCAGTATCAACACCTGGTGCCATGTTTTGCATTCCATTATCAAGTAAATGGAGAAAAAATACAAAATGATTTAATTTGGGTTGGTCATAAAACTTAACCTTCATGTCTTACTCTGAAATTCTTCTGATTAGGCCCAAAATGTCAAAATTCTAGGATTCACGTGTGTGCACAGCCAACTGAGAGGCTTCAAAATATTTTTCAATGCTCTGGAAAAGCTCATGTCCCGATTATTTTACAGGACAACGACAGAGACCATTTTAGTCAGAAACATTAAGGATTAAAGAATGCCAAGATGAACGACTTAATATTTATACAATAATCTACTTCATAATTCTGTTTCAAAAAATTAGTGTTGTGACACAGCAAAACTAGTAATCAAATAATGTGGTTCAGTCCTGGTGCAGCCACAAAAGACTGTGTGTATGTGTGCTGAAGGTGAGGGGTGCCTGAACAAATCATTTAGCCTTAAAGGGCCTCAAATTCCTCAGCTACAATATGAAGAGGTTCTCTAGAATAGATGACTGTTTTTCAATCTGTACCTTCAATCCACTTTAGTAAGAAATGCATTTTATATTCAGACTCAGTATTAGCACAAGTGTGAAAACACACACAAAAATGGAAAGACCGTTCACAAAACAAAAACTCTTAGCATGTTACGACAGTATAGATATTATCTTATTTTTCTCTTTTATTTTTATTGTTGGTCTTGATTCATTCCATTGATTTCATGACCACAGTTTAAGTAATAATGGTCTAGCTTTATTTTTAATAGCTTTCAAGGTTTCATATTCTAGGGTTCTTTTCTATCAAGAGCTTGGACTTGAAGGAGGATATGGCAGCTCAACAAATAACATGCACAACTGGGAGTGTGCATGTATTTTTCTAGAAAGAGAAGCCATAGTTATCATCTGTCCTTCAGAGTAATCCATGATCCAGAACACAATAAAATATTATGAAAATCTAAGACTGATGTGAATATACAAAGTATTTATATCACTTTCCTCTCTGCTTTCTTTTCTACAGTCTAGTTCATTAAACACAAATTATAGCTTCTTTTTCTCCCTTGAAATTAAATGTAAAGAGTTCAAACTCCATCTGTTGAATCTACAACCCAGAAACATTACCCACTATGTTGAAGAGTGAATAAATCAAGGATATCAGCTCGAAATCTATGGTCATATTCCACCTCTAAAATTTCCTTACAACAACTAGCGTTACACCTCCTGAATTTTAAAGCTGTTATGAGACATGGTTAATCCGCCCTAATATATTGGTCAAGGAGCCACCAATCTTTTATGAAGTATACGCAGGTATCTCCCACTTTTCAAAAGTTCACATTATGGACTTCGCTCTTATGAAGGACCTACATTAATACATGTTTTCACTAGCCAGAGGGAATACGAAGAGAAATTTTGCTTTTATGAAAAAAAGCACAACAGGCCTTCAGCATTTGTTTTGCAGTGAGCCATTCCAGAGGCAGCACACATTTTGAGAAAAGTGGCACCACCACTCCGCCTCCCCAGGAACTCTACTCAGCATCAAGCTCCATAGCTCTGAACTCTATGAGCATCTGTGCTTTACACCTTGATTTATTTTGTGCATCCATTAGCAACATGTGTCCTAAAGTATCAGAAAAGCCAAAGAGAGGTTATTTTTGGGGGTCTGGGAACACTCAAGACTTTTTCCAAATAAACTAATGGTAATTGCTTCTTCTTTGTGCCATTTTGGCCTACGAAAGGTTTCACAGGTACACTGTACTTCTGGATAGTAGGGGAAACATGTGCTCTTAAAATACAACATGCTAATCATGTAACATGTTAAATGACTGGCATACGATAGTGAGCAGGATTACGAACCAAACAAGTTAGCTAGTAAAAGTGGATTTTAGATAATTTTTACAATTGTCAGAAAGTTCAATCATCTTTCTCTCTTTTCATTCAATTCCCAATAATAACAAAATTATCAACAGAATTTAAGTTCACTTAGATCATCCTCTTCACCACTGGAAGGTTTGCCAGACATCCCTCTTTATTTAGTAGAAACCTGTATATTCAGTTTGGGACCTGAATGAGATTTGGAACAGAAAGGGACAATACAAATTAATACATTTAATGCAACTCTGTCCACAGATAAAGTGACTAGGTGTCCAGAAGATTAAGGGAGTTGTGAATAGTTAGGGAGGGGGGGCAATGTCTGGACTAGAATAAAGATTTCCAGACTGCTTGCCTAATGTTGTCTGTTCCGCTCTAATTTCCATCCACAGTTAATTATCCCCACATTTTTACATAATGCTTTATTTTCATATTTTTATCTACTTTGAAAGAAAAAATATATGCAAAAATTACAGATATGAAAACCATGAACATGGTTTTATATATATATATACACCACACACACACACACATACACACACACATACACACACACACATACATACACACACACACACTCCGTACCCTGCAGAAAGAATTCTAGGGCATTTTCTGGAAAAAAATGGAGAGGAACTCTAACAGGAAGGAACATAAATGCCTAACAGCCATGAGGAAGCTGCTGAAACACACAGAAGAGGCTCTCCAGGTAAAACGAAAGTTGGAAAAACCAGGCACTCGTGGTCTACCCCAACAAATCCTATGTCAACAACCAAGAATGCTGGCAACTCTTGTTTAACTTGCTCTAACTCTGGACTCCTTGTCTGAACTTGCATTTGGTTTACCACAAGATACCTGAACAGCTACAAGTGAAGTTAACATGGTAAACTGTGGAAAGGATCACTTCTAAAAATTACTGATAGACCATCACAGAGGAGAGAAATTTCAATCTAACCTGATTAAGTCACAATGGAACAGGGTATTGTTTTTGCTTACTTTTCAATACTGAGCAAAAAATACGCTTGTGATATAAGAGATAAAAAAGATAAGCAGCAAAATGTTGGCAGTTCCTAAAAATAGCAACAGCTGCTGGAAAATAGACGATATACTTTCTAAATTTAGAAATAAATATGGAGCCAAGCATTGTCAGCATGGTATAGTGAAAAAAGCAAGAGCCATCAAGAAGTGACCTTAAGGTACTGAATATCCTTAAGTCTCATTTTATTCATCTGCTAAATGGGGTAATTATACCCATTCAGCCCTCTCAGGTTTACTGTGAAGGCAAGATTACATGTTTGTGAAAGCGTTTTGATAAAAGTCTAAAACGCTTCCCAAAAGGTAAGCTTTCACTATTAGTAACAACTGTACCCAAAGCAGGAAATATTTGTGATACAATCTTCCAAAACAACAAAAACCCAAAAATTAATCTGGCTCCCTGCCCTTATAATCTTCCAGGCCTCACAACTAATGACATTCCATCCCCATCTGCAGGCTTGCTCTAGCCTCACTCACAGGCCAAGAGGTCCTGGGTTGCTGAGGCTCTTGTGGGGATTTTGCAGGTGAGGTTGTGTTGTACACTGTGATTAGGTCCCCACCTGATGCCTAAATCTACACCTGGAACCCATACTCCAGGCTAGATGTCCCCTGGAGTTCATGCCTGTGAGACCGCCTGTTGGCAGATGCCCTGCTGGACCCCTTTTCTGAGAGGGCCCAAAGCTACAACTTACCCATGTATGAACTAGCAACTCGACTTGACCTCTCTCAGCCATGACCTAGTTTGAATTATAGCACCAAGGGTGAGAACACAAGCATTTGGGCGAAGCATACCTCAGTGTGGCTGGAAGGATAAGGCTCGTGGACAGTTTCATTAAGTTATTTCCTTCTCACCACAGAGCTCCAGTTAACCTTCACTTGTTCTTTAAACTTAGAAAATATGCCCAAAGGTAGAATGTGACTATCTCTGAAGGCAGGAACAATGATTTCTTTTTAAAATTTTGTTATGATATTTAACATGATATTTGATGCTTATATAAGCTATGTCTGTATACACTTGTTTGGAATACTAAACACCTCACTGAAATCCCAAGTCATTCTCTATCATGTTAAATGAGGTGATCTTGAGAAGAAACAGTATATAAAATTTATCATATGAGATACTCTAAAGATAACTATTTTTTTTTAATTTTTTTATTTATTTTTGAGACAGAGAGAGACAGAGCATGAGCAGGGGAGGGGCAGAGAAAGAGGTTGATACAGAATCCAAAGCAGGCTCCAGGTTCTGAGCTGTCAGCACAGAGCCCGACGCAGGGCTCAAACTCACAGACTGTAAGATCACGACCTGAGCCGAAATCGGATGCTTAACCAGCTGAGCCACCCAGGCACCCCTAAAGATAACTATTTAAAGGACTACTATCATGAATTCTTTTGTAAGTTTAAGATACTTTGGTAAACAAGGTAATCAATTCCTTATTTTTATATACTCTGGATGATCTAGTAAATTTCCTCATGTGTAAAAGTGTTCACTACCTAATCTCTTATTTTTTCCCAATTCTAGATTTCTAGGATTAAAGAATCTGTATGTTTAGCAGAAATACTGATTTATTTAATATATTTTCTTTACATTTTAATATTATGATTATGACCAGTACCCAACAAAAACTATGCACATACATATGTCATTATTATTAGAGAGAGAGAGAGAGAGAGAGAGAGAGAGAGAGAGAGAATCCCAACCAGGCTTTGCACTTACTGTCAGTACAGAGCTCAATGCGGGGCTTGATCTCACAAAACTTGAGATCATGACCTGAGTCAGACGCCCAACTGAATGTGCCATTGTTTAATTATTAAGACCTCCCCTGTTTTAACATCTCTGAAATTGAATTTATCTTATAATTGATGGCAGCTAACAGTACAACTAGTAGGACTTTTTCTTCCCTTTCTTATATGTACATAAAATAATACCATGTCTTACGGCTGATGACACCTTATAATCAGTGAAATAAGGTAAAAGATACACAAGTCAATGGAAAGAAAGGATTCTCTTTAGACTGGTTAATCATTCTCCCAACCAGGCAAGATGGCCTCTCAAAATTCTGGCTCAACTACACTAGAATAACTGAGCTTTCATCAAGAAATCCTTTGTTAAAGTTTATAATCACAATTCTCAATTGAGTTTGCTACTTTGACAACCGATAATATGCAGAGAGTATAGATGGAAATTCCAAAATGAGAATTTCCATCGGTAAGAGATCCAGCATTAATGCAATGCATTTCTCCTATTTTCTCAGGGCACAACAACTATACATGTACACAAACCTCGTTAATAGAAGCCTATTAATTCTTTGGGTAATGTTTACTAAAGATATTTTACCAATCAATGTAAGATTAACTTACAACATCATTACACATAGATTAAACCTGGAGCTAAAGGAGTCCTTAGAAATCATTATTTTCAAACAAATAGAATCTACATTAAAATGTTAAAGAGGGAGACATATTGTTACTATAATACAATGATTCTATTCTATGTGTTACTTTCACCTAGGTACCTAAAAACAATTTATCCAAAGAAAAGTAAAATCAGGCCTCAAGAAGTCTCTTCTGAGAAGGCCAGAAAGAAGACTACAGTGATCCAACAGGGGACATTAATCCTACTAGAAATGCTGGAATGGAACAATCTTGCTGTGACCTTCTGTAGGTTGGTTGTTGGCTCACAGGAAGAAAATCATGTGCTGGTCAAAGAAAAACATTTTTTCTTAGTTGTTTTTTTTTTTTTAACTTCAGTGGGTGATTTTTTTTCCCTGATATTAGGAATAACTAAAAACATTTCCATAGTCAGATCATTAAAATAAAATCCAAAGCCCTTCTTCATTAAGGCCTAACCTAAACTTAACCAAAGAATGTCTTGCTGTATTTGGGAAAGTCACTTTTCCAATAAGCACATGGAATGGGACAATGCTCTAATCATCAGATACTGTATATCAATACTGGTTATTAATGGGGTAAATATCGCAGACCAATTTCCCTAACATTCACAATTCTACTGGTAAAAAAAGCTCTACAAGATGAAAAAAAAAAAGATTACCAAATACCAGTCATCTAAATAGGTGTTGTGCCCTTAGTCACTAAAAGGTGCTTAGAAATGAACACTGCTCTCCTATCATTCAATTTACCACTACCTCCTAAAACACCTGAAGTAATGATATACATGATATTAGGTTTAAAATTGTTATCACTCTAAAGTGAACAGAATTAGGTTTGGTAAAGGCAAGGCCGAGGTTGGCAAGTGAGCGTGACTTTTATTTCTTATTTTAACAAAATCACATAGAAAAAGACTAGTTACCAATGTGGTGATTATGTCATCATAATAAATACATCGACAAGGGTCTCAATTAATTACTATTTAATGAAATGCCTTCCTTCACTTTTACAATGTATGTGGCTGAAATGAAATATAGTTATTTTAAGCAAACAGTGCAAGATCTAAAAATAAGAAATCTGCTCCACTGAGATAAATTGTGTCACGGGAAAATACAAACATATGTGAAGTTACACAAGGCATCTTCACACCCAATTTCTAACCTATCTTTTCTAGAGTAGGGACCACCAAATGAAAATGAAAAAGGCACATACATTCTAAACTAAGCCACAAAAATGTTTCCTAACAAAAAATTCAAGTAGAATTAGAAGCCTGTGACAGAGGATGATTATTGAAACCAGCTTCTGGCAAAAACTCACAGTAAAATCTATCCTAAACCCAAATTTAAAAAATAGGTTTTATGCTACTTTTAATTAGCTGTTAAGTACACAATTCTCCATGACTGTTGTGAAGGACACTGTCCTATAAAGGTTGGCAAAACCCTCACTATATCAACACCAAGTAACATTCAGAAATTGCCCCCATTTGCTGCAGAAAATAATAATTTGGCACTGATAAAGTATTCCCTTGTTGTTTCCATCCCTCATGCTGCTGTAATTGGAATAAAGTTGAGAGGGTTCTGTACTTAGTTTCACTGCATGCACCAGAAGTAGAAAAATAAGGTATTTCAAAGAAAAATTCAATTGTAATATATATTCAGCAAGCATTTCTTTTTTTAATTAAGAGCTACTATATAAGTAGGTCAGTACTTGAACTGCCCAGAGGTACAGAATAAAAGAAGTTAATTTCTCATAAAATAATGCTCAAATGAGTCTCACTTAGAAAGTCAAAAGTATTCATAAGAATATGTTTTTAAATTTGGGTTTCCTGAATCTCTGCATCACAAAACAACAGGTAGACAGTGTTTACATGTGTACGTTAACTATAGTGCAATTAAAGATTAATGAACATTCAAATCCAAATATATCCTCAACAAGTGGCAATTCAACTGTTTAGTTCTGTTGTTGTTGTTTCAATAACAGAGAAACAGCCAGTTCACCATCATTCAGAGGTACATGGACCCATACATGGGTTTCAGACCGTCTCTGAAAATGGTGATCACAATTTATAGGAGTTAGGTCTCTGCATACGCATTCTAATAGCCAGCTATAGGGAAGCCGTGATCCACTAAGACTTTAGAATAGGAAACGTGGTTGATATCACTATTTAAGGTAACATTCTCTCATAAAGTTTAAAATATAGCATCAAACAGGAAACAAAAAGGAATATTAGGTGGCATGTGGCCAAGTGCATGTCAGGACTGCAGACCAAATATCTCTCCAGAAAGAAATGAAGAAATTCTGTCTTCTCAGAGAGAGGAAGCCTCATGTTTTGCAATGCATTCTGAATCGCCATGACATGGCTGTGAGCTAACTTGTCCTCTTCATGAGCTCACTTTGCAAACAAGACTATTCCCACACTGCAGATGAACTAATTGTCTCCTGCCATCCTCACTGCTCTTTCTTCCCTACAAATCTACCCATCAGAAGACTATCTATCCTTCAATGTAGTCCAAAGACACCTCAACAAGGCAGATTTTCTGGTGCTTAGAGACTATCCATGCTGTACTTTCTCACATTCCATTTTGCCTTATGGTGTCTGATTAGAAGACGTTCTCTGAGGGCTGCATCTCTGCACCTCCCAAAGAGAGCTAACAGCACCACACCCACACCAGGCTTTCAATCACTTTGTAACAGGAAGGACCTAGTCCAACACATCCAAGTCCATCTAGAACCCTAGATGGCATTTGTGGAGTACAACTGGTCCTGGGCTTAAAATGGTCTGAAACTAAGGTCTATGATGTTTCTAGCTGCCTGAGCTGCAGGCTTATGCTAGGTACAGTGGTAAAGAACCTAGACATCTATTAAATGTGTCCCCAGGCTCTCCTGAACATGTCTAAGCATAAATGTGGTTTTGTAATATCACATTCATCTTGCAGCTAGGCCAACTGACAATACTAAAGTTCAACTTAAAGCATGTCCCCACATGTGCTTAAAAAGCAAGGCTTTACTTTACCAGAAGTGTGAAACTTACTGCAGTAAGGATATTCACATATTCAAAGTGTGAGTTAACCACGGCAAGACCCAGTTACTAGGACAAAGCTGCCTTTATCAACTAGTCTCAATTCATGGTCTGGCATATTTATTTATAGCACCAGTAGAGAATTTTAGTGATTTAATGAACTGGAAAGGATAATAAATTCTCGGCAATTCACATGAAAGGAAGAAAGCAGTCATATGAATAATCTAAAAAAACAGATAATTAAAGAGACTTTTCCTTTGAAATGTATTTCGTCTATATTTAACATTGAATGGATAAATTTCCACTACATTAGACACACCCAATCTCCAAACAAAGTAATAAAACAGGCTTGTGTGTACAGGGCTCGGTATATGAACAGTCTGGAAACTCACGCCTACATGGCAAACAAACACAGTGCCAGGGATGGGCAATGTCACATTAAGATTACTGCGGAGCATGAGCACAAGTAGGAAAGTACACTTCTTACACATGTCTCCACACCATGCTTTACAAAGAAGAACCAAAGTGTTAGGTAAAAAAGTATTTGTTTTTTTTCCCAAAAAAATAAAGAATTCTCAACTTCCGTCTATATATTCTCTTACAATATTGGAGTAAGAATAAATGGAGATAGTAATATCAATAGTGGAACAACTGAATATATTAACTGTGGCTGCAAAAGCTCCTGCATGTTTATAAAGGACACTTTTACCACCAGCAAGGATTTTAAAAATCATTAGTAGGGTTGACAACATTAAAAAACTGTTATAAACCAATGGCTTGAATTGTGTGTTGGCAAAAAATAAAAAACAACGTGGATTTCTAAATAAGTTAAATTTGTTATAAAAATGTATTTTTTGGAAGGTGGGATAAGGTAAATATATTGTTTTGTGCCTGCTGTGTAAGTATGCATGATTTTAAAGTATTAAATAGCATTGTAAGCGGTTTTGAAATGTACTGGTGAAGAAAGTATTTGAAGTAGGTACAAGTGACTGAAGCCCTCAGAACCCCCCTAGAAACATCTGGTAGTGGCGATGCATAACCAAGAACCCTCATGAGAGGAGCCATCTGCTCCAATTAGAAAAGGGAAGGTTCTGTCCAGAAGCTCCAAAGAACTGGTCCATAGCCTGGCTGTGTGACTCTTTTCACTACTGATGCTGTTAGTTCTGAAGCCACCTAAAGATCAGTCCAGTGAATCCTGAGCAGCCAAAGGACAAGTCAAATCACCCTTCTTTCCCCATTCTTCCCTGCCCAAACCTGGGGAATGGGAGTATTTAGGAATAGTGGTGAAACAGCTTGGGCAAATGCAGATTAGCTACTGTGCATACCTTTGCCTTAATCAATGCAGTTTCATGGGGAATCTCTGGGAGATGCAGCAGTAAAAACTGTTGATTTAATTACGCCTTAACCCTTGAGCACACATCTTTTTAATATTCTGTGTGATGAAATGGGAAGTATGCTTAAAGCATTTCTAGTGAAACTGAAATAGAATGGTTGCCTTGAGGAAAAAAAAAAAAAATACTCCTGCAATTGTTTGTGTTAGAGCTGAACCAACCACTTCTTCCATGGAACACCAATGAACTTGAGAAAATTTGCCAAATATGCTTATTCACATTTAAATATCTAGCAGACATTTTCTCAAAAATGAAGTGAGACTGTCACTTCAAACAAAACAAAATTATTGCCAATGATAAAATTCAAACGTTTGAGCAAAAGTTAAAATTTTGGAAATCTTGATTACACCACGGTGAGTTTGAGTTTGATAGCTTCCCAATACTTAAAGATTGTTTCTAATGAGATTGGTGATGCTGTTAAATGAATGTAATTTTTTTATATTGTATTATGAAACATAACATTTGAAGGATTTGCATAACACACTGATCCAATGTTTTCTAATAATAATGCAATTACAGTAAAGAATCATGCACAGGGGGGAAATGGTCCATTCAAAGTAAAAGACCAATGAATTTCAGTATAACAAGAGTACACTGATGGTTTTACATTTCACATGGCAATTAACCTTTAAAACTACCATTCAGGGAGGCCTGAGTGGGTCAGTTTGTTGAGGGTCTGACTCTTGATCTTGGTCCAGGTCATGATCTCCCAGTTTATGAGTTCAAGCCTGCCATAAGGCTCTGTGCTGACAGCACGGAGCCTGCTTAGAATTCTCTCTCTCTCTGCCTCTTCCCCACTCATGCTCTCTCTCTCAAAGTAAATAAACTTAAAAAACTTTTTTTAAATAAAAATAAAAATCTACCATTCAAATTTTGATGAGGTATCAAACATTCACAATAATCTGAAAAGGGTATTAAAATGTCTTTTCTTTTCCAGTTACCTATCTATAAGACCAGATTTTTGTCATAGGATTCAAACCAAAATATTTATTTTTATTTTTTTAATGTTTATTTATTTTTGAGGGAGGGAGAGAGAGACAGAGAGAGAGCACACACACACATGAATGCGGGAAGGGCAGAGAGTGAGACATAGACTCTGAAGTAGGCTCCAGGTTGTCAGAAAGGAGCCTGACACAGGGCCCGAACCCATGAATTGTGAGATCATGACCTGAGCCAAAGCTGGATGCTTAACCAACTGAGCCACCTAGGTGCCAGAAAATATTTATTTTTAAACATGTAAGTAAATATATAAAATTTATCTTTGCTTTCATTTCTGCACCAATAAATAACAACAGATATAACCCCTATAAACAAAAGTTCTCTGATTTCTCAAAATAAGAGTAAAAGAATCCTGAGACCAAAAAGTATGAGAACTATGGATGCCTGCCTAGCATCCTAAGGAATTTGGATTTTACTGTAAGCATATAATGTGGTCAGTCATTAGAGGTTTTTAACAGAGAGTCTTTTAAAAAGGTGTTTATACATACCATCTTTTGGTTTTACTCTTCTAGAAAACAATAATCCTCGAAACAGAATTCTCAACTGCTCACTCCCCAAAAAAATTTTTTTGTAGATAGAGGACGCAAGAATAACATGACAATCTCTGCCACAAAAATTAACAGCGAAGAACTATTATTCTATTTTTTCTATGACAGTTTGGCAACTTAGCTTTGCTCCAGCCTCCCAAAATTCACAGAACATGAAGTGCATGATTTATTAATTGACACCTTCATGATATTAATTGAGATCTTCTAATAAAAATAGATTTTGAGCAGACAACTGTCCCTAGAAACTTCACATAAAGCAGTAAGAAAGATGCAGATATGTCTCCCCAATAATCTACTTTCTCCTATATTACATTCCCTTAGGAGAATTAGAAGTAGCAACCTCTGCTGTTTCCCGATGGGAAGCATGGCTGCCAACGTTAAGAGAATTTGCTGTTCAACTTTTTAAACCATGTTTATTTTATTTTTGGGAGACAGGGGGAGTGGAAGAGAGGCAGAGAGAAGGGGACAGAGGCTCTGAAGCAGGCTTCATGCTGACAGCAGCAGGTCTATACGGGGCTTGAACTTAGAAACCGAACCATGAAATCATGACCGGAGCTGAAGTCCACCACTCAACCAAGTGGGCCACACAGGAGCCCCCCCGTTCACTTTTGACCTTCATTTAAAGACAGACACATTAAGTTACAACATGCCTCTCTCACATTAATTTAATACCTTCCTATATACTACAGTATTTGAGGTTATAGAATATCAAAATCTGTATACGTATTAAGTAGTAGAAAAGTTGTTGGAAATAAAATTTAGGTTAGGACTTTGATGAAGTCAAAAGGAAATATGTAATCTACCATCAGTAACTTTTCATTTAAAAATAGCCTTTTCTAGGGCACCTGGCTGGCTCAGTTGGTGAAGCACGCGACTCTTGATCTCAGGGTTATGAGTTCGAGCCCCACGCTGGGTGCAGACCTTACTTAAAAATAAAATCTTTAAAAAAACCCAGCCTTTTACTAAAGAGCTGGTGTTCAAACACCTTCTTAGCTTCACTCATAAAAGGATTTCAGGGGTTGTGTATGTTGGTAGAATTGTGATCCTCATAATTACTCTATACCCAACAATTATATGTTATTACAGACTGTAAAATCAGAATACAGGTTGTCCTGAACTTGAGCATCTGATTTTTCCTATAACTTAAGACAGATACCATTATATATTAACATCCCCAACCAATACTCACCTGGTAGAATATATCACTGCCTGGTGATGATTTTAAGTACCTGCCGGCAGCTGTATGCTAGCAAGAACTCAGGATCAAATTTGGCATTTTGAGGAGTCTTTCATGGCACTGACAAGAGAAAGTAGATAATAAAGTAACCTAGAATTTCAGGTAAGCATGGGCTGATCTTGTAGGTCCCAGAGAAATACTGTTGAATAGTATTAAGTTAACTAGAAAATCTACTAATTCACATAAAGAAGTTCCACAACACTTACTGAAAGATGTGAAGCCATGTGGGGGACAGGGTGGGGAGTCCACCATAAGAAATGACCAGCAGGGACTGGAAGTGACTGACTGCACACTGCACACTATCCCTCCAGTGCTGATTGCCTGCTCTCCAACAGATGTGCTAGCTTCTAGCACTTACTTACCCTGTCTCCTAAGATCCCAGAAGAAATCATGGGAAGGGAGGGAGCACTCTGGGATGCACCCATGGAGAATGGATGTCCCACGTGGGAGGTGGGGGTAAGGCTATATGCAAGAAATAGCAACATTCAGCAATAGCTGTTTGGAGCCTGAACCTGAATCTTGAGCAGGAGGTACTTCTGGGTAGATTCTCGCCATTTTTAATGTTGACAATAAGATTTTGGGAAAAGAAGCCTGCTGTAGGTCTAACTTAAAATATTAGAAAATCTTCTAGACTTTCCAGGAATATAGATCATTCCCCAAATAAGACATCTAAATGTAGTTTGACTATTACACTTGACTTTTTACTACATTTTCCATGAACAAGGATATGAAAATAGGTGGGAGTCTTGGTAATCTCTTATCTGTCCAGAGACCTAAAGTAAAATAATTAGTCCCTCACTATAGAGTAGGTATGTTTGCTGGTGCTGAGTAGGCAAGAGCACCACTTCCAAACAAAACAAAACAAAACAAAACTGAATGCATATAAAAGGTGGCAATTAAAAAAAAAATCTTTAGAAAGAAAACAAATGTTTACATATGTTCTCAAACCAAGTGTAGAACTTTAAAAACATGGCATGTTTTCTAACTGGGCTATCAATTAATAAATAGCCTAAATTTAGGGTTATTTTGTGATTCAGCAACAGAAAGGCAGGTCAATGCTCTCCATTCAGACTTGGCCAATAAGACCTTGTTTGGGGTTCAAAATAAAATAATTGTAATAAAACCCAGATGCTAATATGAGTTTCAAAGGCAGAGCAAATTTATCAGGCAGATGCATTCAGAACAGTGTTGCTTCAGAAATTTTATTTCTAATGTGTAAAGATAATCATGGCTAAAACGTTTACGCCCTCTAACTGAATATGGGGATTGCTCTTGCTCATATAACTACAGAAAAATTAGGTAGATAAAATACAAGGAACTAGATATGCCTAGGGAAAAAGAAAGTAAAGACTGAAGAAACATTGCACATTTTTGTATTTAGGTAACAGCTATTGGGTTTATGCATTTCTGGAGATACATTTTGGTTTACTGTCTATTCTTTGGTTGCTTATATGATCTCTAAAAAATCATCTTTTTCCTGCACATGACATTTATTTGCACAGCAAATGTAACAGGATAAACCATACAAACACTTCCTGCTCTATCGAAAGAGAAGGGAAGGGAGTCTGACGTTTTTGAGATACTATGGAATTGGAAGGACATAAAAGGAGGCTCTAGAAACACCGTAAGCAAAACTCTAAAATGACTGCTATAATGATTGCTGTGGGGATTGTAGTCCGGGAAGCTGAAGGTAAAGGACTTGAGATGCTTTGATTCTGTGGATTCAATATCATGTTCAATTATGTGCTTCTCTGCGGCTCTGAGTGGTTTCAAAATCACTTTATAAAAGAATTTATTTCAACCTTAAGGAATAAAGTTTAAAGGGGACATAAGAGATAGATGTCCTGAACAGCAAGAAGGCACAAAAGGAGAAAACAAAAAATGGCTACATTCCATTTTAACAGATTGGTTAAAAAACAAATATAGTAACAGTTAATCACTGATATTTACCAGGGAGTTCAGACAGGTAATTTGAAAAGTTCCAAAAGTGAGGCTGCTGCCCACCCTTGGTTAAGAGCTGAAATCCGAGAGCAGGTTCTAGAATATAATTCACCTGATTCAAAAATGAATAAAGGCTGTTGGCTAGGCTTTTCTGACAATTACGAGACTTGTCCCTACACATTGGCACAATTTAGCACTTAACAGGCAGTATCCTACTTAATCCTCATAACCAGTGTAGTATTATATCCATTGTAAATTATACATGTTCTGGAACTTCTCCATTGCCGGTAGGGTGTTAAATCATTAATGTTGGACCCAATAATGCCAAGGACTATGCTACTTTATAAGAAAATCACTGAAAAAGAAAAAAACAAAACAAACCAGAAGGCAGACTGCATTCATTCATACAAAAATATTTACTGAACACCTTCCATGTACTGGACGCGTGTGGCACCTTAATGAACAGACATAAAATATTTGCCCACACAGAACTTACAGCCTAGCAGGAGTGGGGAAAGACAATTCATCATCAGTCAGTCAGTCAGGTTGTATTTTAGAAGGTAATAGATGCTACAGAAAAAGGAAATGCAGAGCACTGTAAGAGGGATCCAGGCCATAACTTGCAATTATATATAAGGTAGACCTCACTGCTAAAGTGATATTTTAGTGAAGACTCACTCAAAGGAGGTGAGGAAACTGGCCATGAATGTATCTGGGGAGAAAATATTACTGGCACAGGAAAAACCCAACACAAAGACTTGAAAGTGGGATGTGTTTCAGGATCAGCAAGGAGGTGAAGATGACTAGCATGGAAAGCAAGAGAGGGAGGGAAGTGGGGAAGAGGTCAGAGTTAGGGCTAGCCAGATTGTACTGGGCTTTGTGAATCATTATGAGGAAATCTTTTATTCTAAGTAAGATGGAATGCCATGGAACGGTTTTAAGTGTAACCTGACTTCTGTTTTAAAAAGATCGCTCTGGGGGAGCCTGGGTGGCTCAGTCGGTTAAGCACCTGACTCTTAAAAATTTCAGCTCAGGTCATGATCTCCTGGTTTCTGTGTGTTTCCGAAGTGTAGAGGTTATCACGTTCACCTGACATGATCTCCTGGTCTGTGAAATGGAGCCCTGTGTCTGGCTCTGCACTGGCAGCACAGAGCCTGTTTGGGATTCTCTGTCTTTTCTGCTCCTCCCTCACTAGCACTCGCCACCCTCTCACTCTCTCTCAAAATAAATAAACGCTAAAAAAAAAAAAATCACTCTGGGTGGCTCAGTCAGTTAAACACTCTTGACTTCGGCTCAGGTCATGATCTCACAGTTTGTGGGATTAAGCCCCATGTCAGGCTCTGCACTGACAGCACAGAGCCTGCTTGGGATTCTCTCTCCACCAACCCCCATTCATTCTCTCTCTCTCTCTCTCTCTCAAAATAAAATAAACTTAAAAAAAAAAAAAAAAAGATCACTCTGGTTGTTATTCGGATAACTTGTTCAAAGGAAGCCAGGGAAGGAGAAAAGAGAGGTCACTGTAATAATCTAGTCAAGAGGCCTGGAAACTTAGACAAAGATGCGAACAATAAAGGTGAGGAAAGGGGCTGAAATCCTGGATTTACTTGGAAAACAGCATTCTAGATACATTTGAAGATAAGTAGAATTTGCTGGTAGTCTTGATGTGGAAAGAAAGAGAAGAGTCAGGATGATTCCAAAGTTTTTGGCTTGAATAATCTGAAAACTGTACCTACCACCCACCAAAATGGGGCAGGCTGCAAGGAGAGTAGGTGTGTAGAGAAAAACAAAAAATCAGTTTTAATCCTGTTAAAACAGAAGTACCTTTTATGTATTCAAGTTAAGAAGTCAAAAAGGTAGTTGATATGTGCTCCAGAAGTTTCAGAGCACTATCCCTGCTGGAGATATCCACTGGGGAGTCTTAAACAGCTACGTGGTATTTTATTGAAGTCTCCCAACTGTTTATGACAAGAGTCCTACAGGAACTGAGCCCTGAAGCATTCCAAATTAATAGGTTGGTGAGGAAAACCCAGTGCAACTTTTAAAAAATGACAGAAAAAGTGAAACTAGTGGTCTAGTAGTTTAAAGAGGAAAAGTAGCTGCATGTGGAATCTTTAAAATCAGATGGCATATGTCAAAAGAGAGGGGATGACCAATTGTATCAATGCAGGCAATAGGTAAAGATGAGAACTGACTGCTGGATTTAGCAACTTGGAATAGTTTCTTTAGAAAAAGTCCTAGTGACTCTATCCTCCCTCACCCCAGAGGACAATTACAGATTGAATATGATGTTATAGTTCAATTTGCTCATGAATTGAATTTGTTTTTCTAAAGAATTATCCAAAGGAGGGGAGCCTGGGGGGCTCAGTCAGTTGAGCCTCCGACTTCAGCTCAGGTCATGATCTCATGGTTTGTGGGTTTGAGTCCCGCATGGGGCTCTGTGCTGACAGCTCAGAGCCTGGAGCCTGCTTCGGATTCTGTGTCTCCCTCTCTCTCTGACCCTCGCCCGCTCACACTCTGTCTCTTTCCCACAAAATAAATAAACGACAACAAAAAAATTATCCAAAAAAAAGGACTTACTGCAATTTAATATTTGGGACTCAAATCACTTGATCCATTAAGAAATACCAGTGATACGGGCACCTGGGTGGCTCAGCAGGTTAAGAGTCCACCTCTTCATTTCGCCTAAGGCCAAGATCTCATGGCTTGTGAATTCAAGCCCACATCTGGCTCTGTACTGACAGTGCAGAGCCTGCTTAGGATTCTCTCTCTGCCCCTCCCTGCTCACACTCTCTCTCAAAAATAAACATTAAAAACAAAAAGAACTACCAGTGATAATCTTTAACTACTAACAGTAATTTGTTAATATATAATTCCTATCCCTTCACAAAACAAGACAAAAGAAAGCAACCTCTAGGCAAATTGGAAATAGGATATATATTTCATTTCTACTGATGAGGAATTATGATAAACCAAAAACCAGTATTTTACTACTGTTTTTCCTATTAAAGAACACAGGTTTGCACATTACCACCATTACTATTGATAACGAATGCTCCAGAAGCATTTTATAATGTTCCAGAATGTTAACATTAGTCAGCATGCCATAAAACCAAAATATAAGGTATAATTATTAGAAAGAAGTAGACTCACGTATCATTATCGGTAACTGATTATATAACGAGGAAACCCAAGAGAATAAACTGCTCTTAGATGAAAAGCTCTTAGAATAGCCAGCTATAAATAAATACACAAAAATCAACAACTATCTTATACTAACAATAACCAATTTGAAGAATCCATCACAGTGGCAACAGAAAGATAAATACTGAAGAAAAACATTAACAAGAAATATCAGGACTTCAGTGAAAAACAAACAAACAAAGAAAAACCCTGTTAGGACAGCTAGAAGGTCTGAATAACAACTTTTCAGGTCCCTTAACAGAGACACTGACTACTGTACATGTAGATGAGAGTCCTTACCAAAAATCAAAAATGCACCTAACTGTAGTGGAAAACTGCAACAAAATCACAAATGTGGATAGCAGAAAGACAAGTAGCAACTTACCTGACCTAGAAGAGTGACATAGGGTGGCAAGCTAAAATTAGGTTAATAAAGTTTGTTTAGGAAGCTCTACATCCCCGGATGCCCTTCCAACCTAACTTGCTGCAAAGGTCTGGCTGACAGTCCCAGAACCCATCAAGAATGGAGATGGATTCCTGACAAAGTAGATGAAACAGTTAAGTCTTTGGGTTGTAAACCCACAGGAACCTTCCCCAAAGTGACCTCTATGCAAAGAGGATTCTGAAACCTCTGACAGATCCCTCTGGGAACACTAGCAGCTAGATCCTTTCCTCAGCTCAGGATGCTGGAAGACAATCCTCTGACCAGACCAAGAGGAAAAACCCTACAGAGGAAAAACCCTACAGTAGGCCCCAGTGAACAACTCAGAAGAAACAGTAAACAGTCAAAAGGCTGCCACTGGGGAGGAAGACTCAGGGGATTGGGGCTGCTGGGGAGAGGGGCAAGGGACCATTTATTTTACAGTAAGCCTTTTGGATTTAAACTATGTGCCTGTATTAGCTTAAAGACAGCAAGATGATAATCTTTATCTGAAAGGACAGATGAATGTACTTCTGATTTTTTTTTAAATTTTTTTTTTAATGTTTATTTATTTTTGAGATAGGGAGAGACAGAGCATGAACAGGGGAGGGTCAGAGAGAGGGAGACACAGAATATGAAGCAGGCTCCAGGCTCTGAGCTGTCAGCACAGAGCCCGACGCGGGGCTAGAACTCACGGACCGCGAGATCATGACCTGAGCCGAAGTCGGCCGCCCAACCGACTGAGCCACCCAAGCGCCCCGTACTTCTGATTTTTAAAAGAATATTGTGACTTGCTCTACCAGGTATTTTCATGTATGCTAAATCCACAGTACAAAATATTTGGCATTAAGTTTAGAGATCAGTGCATAGATGAGTAAGACCTAAAACAGAAGCAGACCCAAGATTAAGTCAAGATCTTAAAGGAAAGACCATAACCAATGAGGAAAGGATGGACTTTTAAGAATTGGTGTTGGGGGGTGCCTGGGTGGCTCAGTCAGTTAAGCATCCAACTTTGGCTCAGGTCATGATCTTGCAGTTAGTAGTTACTAAGTTCAAGCCCAGCTTGGGGCTCTGTGCTGACAGCTCTGAGCCTGGAGCCTGCTTTGGAATCTGTCTCCCTTGCTCTCTGCCCCTCCCCCACTCATGCTCTGCCTCTCTGGTCTCTCAAAAATAAATTTTAAAAAAAACCTTAAAAAAATAAAAAAAAATGGTGTTGGTAGAACTAACTGGTAAGGAGGAGGTGGTATAAGACAATTCATATACATACATTAATACAGAATTAAACCTAAAAATCTAATATATTTCCAAAATTTCAGTTACATTTACCTCACTTCTGGGTTTTTCAAACATAAATGTGTAAAAGAAAAATCATAAAAGACAAGACAAAGCTTGACTACATTAAAGTAAAACTATTTTGCTGTTTGGAAAACACCATTAAGTAAATTAAGAGACAAACAATGAGCTGTGGGGGGAAAAAAATCACTGCAAATATGATAAAGGCAGAATACTATATAAAACAGGTATTCAAAATTATTTTTTTAAATCAACAACTAAGAGTGAAGAGGGCAAAGTACCTGAACAGACAGCTTTGAAAAGGTAAACAAGAAGCAAATCACCAAGTTCACTACTTACCAAAGAATATAAGTTAAAATAAGATCACATTTTTATAGAAAATTAGGAAAGATTAAGCACTGGAATGCTGACACAGTGGGAGACCATTAGGTGCATAAGGGAATCAATGTGTCTTAGCATAAGCAGTTTGGCACTGTGCCTCAAGAGTCATAAAAGAGTTCACCTCTGCCTCAGGAATTCTGCTATAAATCCAGTCCAAGCAAGTCAGAGACCCCAAGACTTTCAGGCATAGGCATTTTATCCCAGCTCTGCCTCCAAGTCTGTTCTTACTTTCTGAGCCTACTTCCTTTGCCAGACAGACTCTGTTGAAGGCCTTCCTCTATGATTCATTCCATCTCTCCAAATCTCTATGCTGTAGGCATTATTAGGTAGAATTGGGTAATTAATAAAGTTCACTCCAACCCAAAGTGATCAAGGTCAGATTTGCAACCAGTATTTCATACCAAATTTTCAACCACTAAAATGGAAATATGTCAAACAACAGAAAACTCATTAAATAAACTTTGGCATATCCATCATTAGAAAATCTTACGTTCAGGGGCACCTGGGTGGCTCGGTTGATTGAGCATTCGACTTTGGATCAGGTCATCATGTCGTGGTTCCTGAGTTTGAGCCCCGCACAGGGCTCACTGCTATCAGGGCAGAGCTTCCAATACTCTGACCCCCTCTCTCTCTGCCCCTCCCCCACTGGTGCCCTCTCTCTCCAAAATAAGTAAACAAAAAAATATTTTTAAAACTTATGTTCAAAGATTTAAAGGCACAGAAAAGGTTAAGCGAAAAGGTCATATTTTAAACTACAGATGAAACTGAAATGCCTTTTTTTTTTTAAATATGCAGACAAAGAAAAAGGGACAAATGGAAACATACCATCACATGAACAGTTTTATTTCTGGATGATGTGATTTTGAGTTTTATTTTCTTTGGTTTTTTTTTTTTTTTTTAATTCCCTAAATGTCTACAGCAAGAATAATTTATTTTAAAATGTTTAAAAGCCATAGAAACAATAGATCCTCTCAAATGGGAGTTGCTTAGAAGCCCTCAATTTTGAAGCATGTGATGCAAAAAGGAAAGATTAGGTGACAAGTTACTATCTTAGCAGAGCATTACTGTTGAACTACAAGGTCCATCAAATGAGAGGGATTTCCATCATTATTTTCTCAGAGTAAAATGGGAAAAATCAGCCTTTCAGAATCTGCTTGATAGTCCAGTTAACAGTTTAATTACCACATAGAACAGGGGATAGTTGCAAGAGAAAACCTCTTCAACTCTCAACGCATGCTCAGAATCACTGGCCTACTAAAAGCATTTTGGAATTGATGGGATTGAATTCTGATATTTACACAGTAAAGTTTGAAAGGTTTCAAAAAGCAAAAAGCCTAAGATATGTAAATGATATTATTTCCATATTTTTTTGTTCAGAACTGTTTTAACAGTTCCTTGAAAGGCAAACTGGAATTCGATGGCTATAGGATACCTGTTTTGAGCATAAAATTATCTGTTTGGATGTGTTTTCTGTGTTGGGGAAGGGAAAACAGTGGGCAAATTTGTAAACAAACTGTGTCTTTCCTTTGTTAAAGTATAACACTACAATTGGTTTAATTTATGTAAAGAATCTAGGCAAAGCACTTTCTAGGAACCAAACTGTTTAAAGGCTGATAATGACTTTTTTTTTTTTTTTTGCCACAAATTACCAGAGATTTTTTGCATGACTGTAGGATTATATTTCACTTTTAAAATTTCTTAAATGTAAGATGTCTTAGGACTTTGGAGAAATGATGTATGCAATTCTTAGGTCTGTGTGCCCCAAAGGAAAAAACTGTTTCAGAAAACATCGTTTCCACCTCATTTTGGGACTTTCTTAAACAAGTTCTCAGCGCAAAAACAGGGAAAAATGAATATTCCTCATAGCTGCTAGCAGTATTAATGCCAAGCAACAGCATTAATAGTTATGTAATTACTTAGAAAGAAAAACTGGAACTGTATGAGCTCACCCTTACCTGCGCTGAGGCCAAGAACTGAAAGAGTGATTCAAATTCTTCAGAAAAGGAAGAGTCCTATTCTGAAACCCAAAGGTAGGAGGACCCGCCCACTTCCCCTGGAGGACTCGTTGCTATAGGAACCCGCAGTAACCCTTCAGAGCCAGAACAGTCCGGGGGAGGGGGATCCTCCCAGGGATTGGGGGATGGTTAAAAAAAAAGGGAACGGAGAAAGGGTAAAGATGGGGGGGGGGGGGGTTGAGAGGTTAAAAGACAATGAAACCCCTTGGGTATGACAGGGTCTGAGAAGGAGGGCTGAGGAGCCCCAAAGGAAACTCAAAACATCAGTTAGAACAATGTCCTGGACGCTACAGTCACATTATAGTTAAGTTTAAGTTTGAACCATTAGAGACACTTCCCTCCCTCCCCGGTGGCAAACAAACCACCCTTTGTCGATTCCTCTGTTTGGAAAATGAAGCTAGACTTTAATCTCCTCCATTACAAACTGAATGCTACTTCGTAAAATTGAAATCTTGACTTTCTTATATTAAACCACCGGTTCCCAAACTATGCTTGCACATTGGAATCACCTAGGGACTTTTAAAATATACGTTGTTTTAATTGGTCTTGGGTGTGCTACTTGAGCATAGTTTTAAAACTCTCCAGTGGTTCTCTTCTTCAGCCAATTTTGGGAACTACTGTACTCCGTGATTTGGTGAGGTAGGTGGTAAAGAGTATTTTTAAAAGAGGGGAAAAAAAGAAAAAGAAAGCACAATTATCTCCCTTTGTCTTTTTAAGGCTAATAATAGAATTACTGGCTTTCCCCAAGCACACACAGGACAATAGGTTTCTTGATAAATAGGAATCCCCAGAATGCTCTAACAATACTTTCTTTGAGATAAAAAGACTAGGCAGCATAATCTGTTTCTTCCCAAGACAGCAAACACCGTTCTTACCCAAACACCAAACTTATACACCTATTTTAAGAGCGAATCGGCCATGAATGACGCTCACAACTTGGGAGTACGAGCTCCAGCACCAGAAGAAAACCAGACCCCCAGTAGCCCACCATCATTCGCTGGGGTTCTGCGGCGACCAGGGCTGGGCAAGGACGGGGTGTGGGTCCCTGAAGCCCCCAATCCGGGCCCCGCTGGCAGCGCCTCAATAAAGTTTCTCAGGGAAGTTTGTTCGCGTTTCCAAGCAGGCGCCTCCCCGGGCCAGGGGCGCGGCCCCCGCCACCTGCTCGGCGCCAAAGCTCTCCGGCCGCGCCCCCTCCCTGGACCTCCGCCACCTCCGCGGGTCGCGCACACTGCGGGCTCCCGTGTGACCGGCTGGTGCCCGGGTGGGCTCGCTTCGCCCCCCCAACCCCCGCGTCCCTCGGCTGCAGCTGGCCCAGCCCCTCGGGCCACGGCGCCAGGACCTCTTCTCGGGCCCGGCACCATCCCGCCTGGAACCCCCCGGGAAGGCTTGCCGCGCGGCCAGCGTTTCCCGAGCGAAGGCGGGGTATCCGGGCACCCCGCATCCCGGAGCCCGACGCCGACCGGAGGACCCGTCCCAGCCCAGCAGCGCACGGCCCCTTCGGCCCGGGGCCGGGAGCGCGCCCCTGGCCAGGCGGTCCGGTGGTGCGCACGCGCGGAGGCGCCCGCCCGCTCACCCGCGGCGCCCTCACTCACCGTCCGCGCTCTTCGTCACCTCTGGCGTCGCCGCCGCCTGCGGTGCTTGCTGCTCGCCGCTCGCCACCCCGGCCCGGTGCCCACTCCTCAGGCCCCGGCCCGGGCACTCGGGGATCCAGCGCCCGGAGGGCTTGGCGGGCACCCGCACGCAGGGCACGCTCCGCGGGGCCGCGCGCGCGCGCCCGGGAGCCGGGAGGGGGTGGGGCCAAGCTGGCCACGCGCCTGGAGGCAGCCCTGGATAAATAAGGGGCATGCGCACTGCCTGTCCCTTCCTGGGGTCCTGTTTCTGGGAGACTGGTGACCCTGGACCAGTGAAAGGGAGAAGAGGCGAAGAAGGCCAGGAGACCTCCTCACTGTGAGGCGCATTCGCCCTTGTCCCACAGACTGCAGGTGTTTTTCTCGGGTGCCTTCATCAAATGTGTTAAACATTTATTGAGCACCTACTTTGGCAGACCCTTTGTGCAGGACTAGGGCGGTCTCCATTAATGGGGGAACCATTGGCTTGAGATTGCTTTTCCTGCAGTGATTGCATCCTTCCCTTTGAACAGATAAGGCAAGTGCACTACACTCTTCGGCAGTTTGGGGAAGCAGAGTTGCTGCTGGATCGGGGTGATGACAAAACTTCACTGAGAAGCCTGAAAGAATAAGAGCTGGAGTCAGAAGTTCACCTGGAGAGAAAGGTGAATGAATACAAAGGAATAAGTGGAAAAAAATTATATATGTGTGTATACATGTGTATACATGTATATGTATACACATATATATACGTGTATATGTATATACACACACACACACATACACACCGTGCACACCCTGTTGGGGGTTAAAACCTGAATGTATCATTCATAGAGCCGAAACGATGGGTGGAAGAGTAGTTGAAGCTCCTCTGGAAATCATTTTTAACGCTTAACCTCAAAATTTTGCTTTTTTTCGTGAGTACTTGAAAAATGTTAAAAATGGGGGGAGAGGGGAGGCGGTGGTCTGATTAACTTAAATATATAAAGACTGGAGACCTACAATGTAGTATATATTCTGGTACGAAGTGGTAGTGTCCTAAATTCTAGTGTTGGCACCAGGAATGGAAAGCGTGGAAAAGTTTTCAGAGATTGTGAAGAACAAGATTCCCTAGCTTTTGTCACTGCCTTTTCGGGGATACGGAGCTGTTTATAATGACAGACACCTACTTCATTCAATTAGATCATCATCTTTGGTAGGTATTTATTAGTGGATAAATTAGACCTCTAAGATATACAGCCACAGTTACTAAATGTTTCTTTTAACATGAGTTGAGCCCTGGAAAAACTTAGTTCTACTCAGTTGAAAAACATATGTGTGTGTGTGTGTGTGTGTGTATACACACACACACATGTATGCATATATGTGTATATATGTATACATATGTGTATACATACATATTGTGTATATATATGTATACATATGTGTATACATACATATTGTATATACATATATGTATGTGTATATATACATATATGTGTATATATACGTGGGTATATATATATATATATATATATGTATATATACGTGGGTATATATATATATATATATATATATATATATATATAGGCTTTGGGAAAAAAAACCCCTTTTTCTAAAGCCCAAATGTTTCATAACAAACTGCTGATACTGTGCAAATTACTAGTGTCTCTGAGTCTTACTGTGCTCATCTGTAAAATGGAATTATGATGGATATGGAATTAAATGGAATAATGGAACACATTAATTTTAATGTGTTACTTGGGCTCTGCCACAGTACTCAGATAGTCGGTCAAGTATATTCTAGATGTTTCTGTGAACAGGTATTTTTTCAAGGTAAGATTAACATTTAAATCAGTGGACTTCAAGTGAGGTAGATTGCTCTCCATGATGTGGGTAGGGCTCATACAATCAGTTGAAGGACCTAATAGAAAAAGACAGACATCCCCTGAATAAGAAGGAATTCTGCCAGCAGAGTGCCTGTGGATGTGAGCTGCAATCTTTCCCTTGGGTGTCCAGTCTGCCAGCCCACCCTCCAGATTTTGGACTTGCCAACCTCCACAATCATGTGAGTATAAGTCTCTCTCTCTCTCTCTTTTGATAGGTAGGTAGGCAGGTAGATAGGTAGACAGCCATGTTGGTTCTGTTTTTCTGCAGAAACCTGACTAATATCCCTTGCAAGTCTCTAAAGATTACGTAAGTTAATTACCATCTGAATCTGAAAAAAAGAGATTATAATCTTTAATTTGTGAGGTTATGAAAAATTAAATGAAAATAGGTAAAGCATGCAGCATATATTAGGGTCTGAATTACTTATAAATGAATAGCAGAGGCAAAACCAAAAGAGGAGAAAAGGTAGATATTGGCACTGTGATAGCATTTCCTCAGTTCACTGAGTAATAATTTTAAATTTAATAAACGGACTTTAGAGATGACAGAAAATTTTGGTCTTCCTAACTCTGACCTGCTAAAAAAGTGATACATATGAATATTTTAATTATTTGCAAGTAAATGCCAAATGAGCTATTAAGATAGACTTTAGTTATACTTTTAAAACACTGGACATGCAAAGCAGAGATATGAATTCACATCTGAATATTTTATTCCAATTTAAGTGTCAGTTCAATTCACTCTACTTGCTACTTTGGTAGGAGAAATCTAAGAAAAGTTTACTTTTGAAATAATTCCCAGTCCCAGAGTAGTGCATGATACAGTATTGAGTGTATTATTGAATTCCTTTTGGGGCAGGCCCATAGCTGTTGCGAGCTTGCAAAAATGGATAAAATATTCCATTTAATCTACAAATATTGCCACTTATTATGTACTAGGCAACATCTCTGCCCTCAGGGAATTTATCAAACAGCCCAGAAAAAAATGAATAATCATAACTAAAAGGCCGAATGTGGCAAATTCTTTAGGAGGAACATAAATGAATGGGTCAATCTTACCTTGTTCAAGAGATTGATGCTGGGGGCTCTCTCTCCTAAACCTGCCTCCGTTGTGGCCCCCAGCTTTGTGCTGTTCCCTGTGGCGCAAGCCAGAGGGGCACAGCAGCAAGCATCTTTTAAAATTGTTTTGAGCAAAGTTGATAAATATCAAATAAAATAACATTCCACATTCCACTGACTCACTTGCTTCTGAGCTGTCAGAGGTGGTAGGGTTGAAGAGACATTATCACTCATTCAGGTTGTGAGAGCTCCTGTTCTCTTTGTTTTCTCTGTATTGTTGTGGCTGTTATTTTGTTTAAAGGAGAATTTAACTTTAAGTGAGAATTTAACTTTGGAGTTAAAAAAAAAAAACATAAATTTTTCCTGGCCTAATGGAGATTTATGAGGAAAAACAAAAACAAAAACAACCTAAAATGAAAATAACAAAAGGTGGGGTTTGGGTTCATAAAAAGATAAGGAATGATTGAGTTGGAAACTATTACACAGGTTGACAAAGATGACCCTACTGTTTGTCCGATAACAGTCCTGTCATAATGTGACCTCCTTTTTCCTTTTGGCTATAAATGAAATATTCCACCATGGGTGAGAGTAAACTAACTCCAGGATTTACAAAATGTAATGATTCTGGGGAAACTACCTAGCATTTTAGTAATCATTAAATACTGAGGATGGAGTGCCTGGGTGGCTCAGTGGGTTAAGAGTCAGGTCTTGATCTCATGGTTCGTGGGTTCGAGCCTCACATCGGGCTCTGTGCTGACAGCTAGAGCCTGGAGCCTGTTTCAGATTCTGTGTCTCCCTCCCTCTCTGCCTCTCCCCTGCTCATGCTGTGCCTCTCAAAAATGAATAAATGTTAAAAAAGAAAAATTTAAATACTCAGGATATTTTATTTTGAGAGTTTGTGAATATATTCATTTCAGGAGCTTTGCCACGGTGAATGCGAAATAAATTAATCTGGGATTAAAGAAAACCCTATACTAGAAAAGGAAGAGTTTTAATAAAATCGAAAGGAATGGCCTCCAGCCATGGATGTTAATTATCATCTGATGAATAATAATGATGATAATAGGAGATGTGAAATAAGTTAAAATACATCCTGGGCCAGATTTTTTTTTTTTTAAATTACAAACCCTGGAATGTTGCCTTATAAATTTAACCAGTGTGCTAGCATTAAATGGTTTAAAATTAGACTTAAAACACAATGAGCTCTGTGCTATTCATATGTAGCACTCACCATGCGATTTTTTAGTAACGCTATTCAAATGAATTCAATTTTGATCAGTATCACAAGTAGAATGTCGATCACCCAGTAGAGAGAATGGCAGTATAAATGTTTCTTCCTATAAGCATATTTGATCATGAGAAATCAGAATTTAATAATGTGGCACAATATTGGTTATTCTTTACAGGCTTTACCTCCCTCTTTAATATTTTATGCCACTGATAAAATGTGATCAATTGACACTTTTCAATATGCTGACTTTTGCACATTTTAATTATACGTTTATTTTTGAATATTAATAAACTTTATATCAGCATGCCCTTTAAAATATTAAATTGAGGGGCACCTTGGTGGCTTAGTTGGTTAAGCATCTGAGTTTGGCTTAGGTCATGATCTCGTGGTTTGTGGATTCAAGCCCCACATAGGGCTGTGTGCTGACAGGTCAGAGCCTACAGCCTGCTTCAGATTCTGTGTCTCCCTCTCTCTCTGTATCTCCCCTGCTCACACTGTCTCTCTTTCTCTCTCTCTGAAAAATAAATAAAACATAAAAAAATTTAATATAAAATTGAGTATAATCATAAAAATTAAATGCATATAAATGATTTTGCATAAGCAATTATAAAAACACTGTAATAAATGCAATATTGGGTTAAAGAGGATTTTTTTCTTTAAAAATGAAACTCCTACAGAACATTATATCCAGTTTTGTGAAATGTAAACCTATTCTTCATTAGGGAAGGTTTTGTAAAGTCATATGAATATTAAAATAATTATTTCCATACCTTATAGTCTAGTTTAGTGGGACAGTCTAGGTCAGTGCTATCTAACAGAAAAAAAAAGCCACAAATGCAAATACATATGTAATACTAAGTTTCCTGGTAGTCGCATTTTAAAAAGTAAAACCAAACAGGTGAAATTAACTTTAATAGTATATTTTACTTAATCCACATGTTCAAAATATTATCATTTCAGCATGTAATAACTATAAAAATTGTTTATGACATATTTTACATTTGTTTTAATACTATGTCTTCAAAATCTGGTGTGTATTTTCCACTTTCAGCTCACCTCTATTTAAACTAGTCAAATTTCAAATAATTAGTAGCCACATGTGACTAGTGGCTATCATATTGGACAGCGTGGATCTAGGACTAAGGTCACTGGTTCTCAAACGTGGCTCCACATGGGAATCACCTGAGAAGCCTGAAAAAACTTTTGATGTCTGGGTCACAGTCCCATGATCCTAGTGTATTTGCTCTGGGGTGTCACTTCGGCATTGGGATTTAAAAAAAAAAAAAAACTCTTCAGGTGATTCTAATACACAGCAAAGTTTGAGATTTACTAGTCTTGTTTATTTTTTTTTAAGTATTACCAAAACAATATTATGAAAGCAATGGCAATTGTACTTTACTTGAAATCAATAGCATTTAAAAATCATGCTGAAACATACTAACGGTGTAACATATATAATAGCATAGATGACATATTTACATTACTACTATTTCTAAATATAATTAATAATTGCTAGTAAAATTCCAAAGCTTTGATTAATTTGGCCAGGAGTTCAAATCTAACATGAAGATTCCAGGTGAGGATTTAATCTCAGTACTGAGTGAGATTTGTTGAATAGTGGCATTTCTGTATGTCTTCTCTGAATTTTTTACTTTGTGTTTGTTTAGCAAATGTCCTAATAGAGAAATCACCTCTGACAATGGGGTCATAAAAACTTTCTGTAATGGCTACATTTGTTTCATATGTTTAACTCTTGTGTCCAGTATCCTATTGTTAGTATAAGAGCTAACCCACACCCATGACAAATATTTCTCCTCTTGTTTTCTATTCTAGCAGTCTTTGTCCATCTGTACTTAATATATTGGTACAATTAGTATTTCTCAGTGACAAACCATCCTAAGACTTAGTGGCTTTAAAACAACAACCTTTAGGGGCGCCTGGGTGGCTCAGTCAGTTAAATATCCAACTTCGGCTCAGGTCATGCATGATCTTGCAGTCTTTGGGTTTGAGCCCCGGGTCAGGCTCTCTGCTGAGAGCTCAGAGCCTGGAGTCTACTTTGGATTCTGTGTATCCCTCTATCTCTCTGCCCCTCCCCTGCTTGTGCCGTTGTCTCTCTCTCTCTCTCTCTCTCTCTCTCTCTCAAAAATAAACGTTAAATTTTTTTAAACAGCAAAAAAAAAAATAAAATAACAACCTTTATTACTTCCATTAAGTCTGTGGGTCCACTGTGCCATTCTGTGTCTGGGCCAGGCTTGGCTAACTTCTCTGAGCTCTCAAGCATCCACATTTAGCTAGTGGGGTACCTAGAGGCTGGTCGATCTAGGATGGTCTCAGCTAGAACAGTTCAGCTCTGCTCTTTGTGGTCTCTTATCCTCTAGCAGGCTAGTACAGGTTTGTTCTGAGAGCAGTGGTGGCCCTGCAGAGATGGTGTAAAACTACACAAGCATATTTTCAAGCCTCTGTATCAAGTTGACACTGTTTCACTGGCCAAAGCAAGCCACAGGGGCAAACCCAGAGTCAGTGCAGGAGGGTACTACCAAAGGGCACAGGCATTAGTGCAGTCAGTCTGCCATGTCTGGTGTTTGATTTGATTCGTCCTATCATGTTTATTCTGTTCATTGCCAGTTGTTCTTACTCTGCAATGTTTTTTTGGTTTTTTTTAAACTATCTTAGCTGCAGTGTTGAATATTTCTACTTGTTATAAATGAAATCTTTCTCTCAAAGTTTACTTAGTATCTGCCTTTAGGAACTTTCCTTTGTGGTTTAGTCATTTTTATGCTTTTAAAGCCTCTTTTTAAATTTGATTGTGTAGATAAATAATGAAAATAAGTATGATCTTTGATCAAGTAGACAATCAATAAATAGATACAATGTGTTTAAAAGACTTCATGCATTATCTTGAGATCAAAAAAAGTTTTAAATGCTTTATATTTTGCCAAAGTTCTAAACCTGATTTCAGAACAATTAAATAAGTGAAAAAATGTTCATATGAATAAAATATTGATGCTCACTTCCTGCTTGTCCATTGTCGACTTAACACTTGTATTTCAGCATGCATTTTTCACTGCATTTCTTTACAATAGATGGTTTAATTCATCATGTAAAACCATTCTGATTGAATTTTGAGGAAAATATACTAAAGGGTTATATATGGAGAGCTTCGTAAACCCAGACATTAAATAAAAGCCATCATATTTTGTCAGTTGGGGATGTGACTAAGCTATGTTTTAAGAAATAAAACAAGTACATTTCTGTCTCTGGGGTTACTTATTTGGTGGAGGTTCAGAGTCCGATAGAAACCTTTTTTTTATTTTTCCCTATAAACAAGCATTATAAATTGTTTGTTACTAGATTATAACCTTGTAAGAGTAAATTACAGTTGATAGAGCTTTGAATTACCATGCAACATTTTGTGCCTACATGAGTAAATGACAAAAAATAGACTAAGAAAACACCACATACTTATGTTGTGCTGTTTGCCCTTTTAAAAAGGATGATTACTATGTAACTCCTCATAAAGCTGGAGAATATATTCTTTCTTGGACCAGGGGAAGCCTTATGGATTCTAATTTTCCCAAGGTTGGCTTTGTGGGTTTGGAATATTCTGAAACCTAATGTGACAGCATTAAGCTGTATCTTACCAGACTCTCTTGCACTGATTTTCCTTAGAATCAAACTTCCAAACAGGATTTGGTACAAGTAGTTTACTTGGAGGTGATCCAGGGAAGCACTGGTTGTGAAGTAGGAAAGGAAAACAATGAAGGGGAGGCAGCCAAGGTACAGGCTGGAGTTCAGTCACGCAGGGAAAACTCGGAGCCAGCATGGAACACGTACCTCAGAGATATTCCAGTCAAGGGACCAGGGAGCTAGGATCATTATCTACTAACCCCCGTTCATCAAGGGATGAGAGAGCTGGAATCATTATTTACCCATCTAGTCTATCAGAGACTGAGGGCTGCTCCCAAGGAAACCCTTCCCTGCACTTTGATTTAGCCCTTGCTCATAAGCTGAAGGTGGTTTTGTGGCCAGAAAAAAAGGCAAAGAATGTCAAGTGCTACCAGTTGTAAGGCATCTTGCACCAGTGAATGTAAAGAAATATGAGCATGGCAGCACCAGTATGCACCAGGTACAGGGGGACACAAAGTGGCATCATGCCTTCCCAGGCAGACCTGAATATCCTCTCCATCCTCTTCAACGATTACCTCTTTTTCCATGTTTTCTGTTTTCTTGTCCTCTCTGATCCTCTCAGAATTCAATACCTTCAATAATGGTATGCTCTAAAGAAATGCATACCACACAGTGACCCACTGTGCCCGCAGGACAATAGGGTTTGTCAACCCCACAGGCTATTTTCACATCCTTGGTGCACCTTACATCCAAACTGTATCTAGAAAGTTTGGAAGAACTTGTATAAAGGCATAGACATCTTGGAGAAGACCCAAAGACTGAAGCATTAGCAGCTATTCCATCTGAAGCTCAGTTCTCAACTGGAGTTAATCTTACCCCCCCACCCACTTCCCTCCTCGGAAATGTTTGGCAGTGGCTGGAGACATTTTTGCTTGTCACCACTTTGGGGGAGGGTACTGTTGGCCTCAGGTGGTTGGAGGTCAGCCACGCTGCTAAATAACCCCTTCCACCCAACAAGGAATTAGCTATCCTAAGAGTTCTGTTGTGATGCTGTTCAGACACTTGATCTAGAGAAACATCAGTGGGAAAGGAAGACGCTATAGGTCATGCTTTCCAATTTCCTTTCCTAATCTTTACTCCCCATTTTTACTCTGACAAAGTTTCCATTGATTTGTAAAGGTGTTGCTAAGCATGTTGGGAGGCACAGAAAGGAAGCTCATTATGCTTCCTGAAATTTTGCTAAATTGAATAAGGGAGTAGCAATCTGACCTTTTAAAATGTTTCCAGATGCTAAGCCACAGATTGAAATGCTAAACCCAGAGAACCAACTACTACTGATTAGTAGTGCTGTGGCAAAAAGGGCAGTTTTCTTTTGACAAACCAAGTCATGAAGGACGGAAAGATACTGACACTCAGTGATTAATTTCTGGGAATGTGTTGAACGAATCAAATTATGTATCATTTGATGCCATTAAATTTGAGTTCCTGCATTATACGTGGACCTTTTGCTTTTCAAACATTCTCAGTGTGTGAAATTGAATGTGCCATTTACAAGCTATCATGTAATTTTCTGTTTTCTGAAACAAAAGCAACAATCTGGGTACATTAAAGACCATTATATAATTGACAAACCTGCTTTTTAAAACTTGACCCAAAACACTTAAAATTACTATCATTTGTCAAAGGGAGTTATTCTTTAACAGTGCAAAATCATTTAAAAATTAGAATTAAAACCTCCTTTTGCTTTGTTCCAACAAGAATACCTTCCATGTGTATACATTTTCACAGTTTACAAAGTTACTTTTCATGCCCACTAACTCACTTGATGTTCAAATCAACCCTATGAACAGGTAGCATTTTCCCTATTTTTAAAATGAGGAAGGTAAAACTCAGAGATCATAATTTATTGATTCAGTTATGAAGACAGAATATCCACTATTTGTATTATATATATATATATCACTTTATATTACTTTGACTTGATGTTTAATATCAAGATTTAAATGTTTTATCAAAGTAAAACATACACGTAAGAAAGCATGCAAATTATTAGTATTCAACTCAATGAATTTTCCCAATTTTAAAACATCCAGGTAACCAGCACTCAGACCCTCCCTCTTCCCAAAAGTTTACTTCATGCACCTTGTGAACACTACTAACCATTTCACCCAGGATAACACTATTCTTTATTCTGACAGCATTCATTCATTTTTGCCTGTTTTGAACTTTGTGTAAGTGAAATCATGGTATGTATCTTTTGTGTCTTCTTTTGCTCAATGTTAAGTTTGTGAGCTCCATCCAGATTATTCAGTGTGGTTGTTAAGTTGTTCTTTCTCATCATTGTATAGTATCCTGTGTGTGACTGTTTCAAAGTTTATTCATCCATATGATCATTGATGGGCATTTTGGTCCTTTCTAGTTTTTTTTTCCTATTACAAACAGTGGTGCTCTGAATTTACTTATACATGTCTTTTGATGGCCACAGGTACATATTGCTGTTGGACTTAAACCTACATGTAGGATTGTTGGGTCAGAGGATATGCATATACTCTGCTCTGGTACACATCTCCGAACAGTGGTTGTATACATCTACAATCCCACCAGCATCATGTGAGTTGTCATTTCTCATCCTCACCAAAGCTTCACGCTGTCTTTTCCATCTTACTCATTCTTTTAGGTATGGTATTATGTCATCGAGATACTAGATTTCAATTTTAATTTTATTTCTTTTAAAGTTTTATTTATTTTGAGGGGGCAGGGAGAGGGAGGACGAGCTGGGGAGGGGCAGAGAGAAAGAGGGACAGAGGATCAGAAGCGGGCTCTGTGCTGACAGCAGAGGGTCGAATGCGAGACTCCATCTCTCAAATTGTAGGATCATGACCTGAGCCGAAGTCGGATGCTTAACCAAATGAGCCACCCAGGTGCCCCTCAATTTTAATTTTAATAGTTGGAACCTGAGCCTCTTGGTATCACTAACCTGTAGGTTAAACACTGATTTTTTTTTTTTAATTTTTTTTGAAGGTTTTTTATTTATTTTTGAGACAGAGAGAGACAGAGCATGAACGGGGGAGGGGCAGAGAGAGAGGGAGACACAGAATCGGAAGCAGGCTCCAGGCTCTGAGCCATCAGTCCAGAGCCCGACGCAGGGCTCGAACTCACGGACCGCGAGATCGTGACCTGAGCTGAAGTTGGACGCTTAACCGACTAAGCCACCCAGGCGCCCCTAAACACTGATTTTAACACTGAAATTTGCTTTGTTTTCCCGTGTCCCCAACTACATAAATGCAGGGCCTAAGCACACTTCACAACAACCCAATTATTTCCAACTGTCCATTTAGCCCAGAGGGACTTTCTTCTGGATTTTGTCTCTGACCACTCATTAGTGTTTGGTGCCCACAAGGTGTGTGGCAAATGGTTTAACCAGTACCATGGATACCAAGCCCTTTAGGTAAGTGCTGTGTCTCCACCGAGAGAGATTTTGCCCAGCATGTCAGATGCCAGAAAGTTCAGTGCGGCTGAAGAGCATGTGCTACGTTCCATTCTGTTTTTCCTGTATGGGAGTACTATTCCACGTTCCACTAGAAAAGTCTTTGTTATCTGGTCTTCACAGCGTTGTCTCTGCCTCAGCTTCTATCCCCTTACCTTGATCCAGTTGGCCAATCCCCATCCCAATCCCACATTCCAGCTCATGTCTCATGGCTTTCCTCTCTTTCTCTTCGGGGTCATTATACTTGATTGCTAGAGAGAGCTTGGAAAAAACATCCCCCCATTGACCTTTCTACACATCTCTTCATCTTTCCCATTTCTGACCCAGGAACTCACAAACAATTTCAATCTAACATAATCCCCTGCCTCCCATGAATGGGTGCCCTCATGACCAGTCACAACTGGTCTCCACATCACAGTTTAGCTTGGTCTTGGATAATGTGCTATAAAAATATTTTTTTTCATAAGAAAGACACTTTGGAAGTCAGAAAATCATGAGCCATTCATGATAAAAAGAAGTATCTCTACACTCTCCCTGAGAAGTCACAGAACTACTCAGGGTGGATAGTCACTTAATCTTTCTAAGCCTCAGTTCCCTTCTCAATAAATTAGAGATGATTATAACCCAGAACCCTCCTCTCAAATACTTGTAATGATTTAAAATGTGATAAATAGCTTGCAAACACCTAAGTGCTTCACAAACTGTTCAGTGATGTATACATATAAGAAGACATAATTATTGTGGACATTATTCTCTTTATTATGTTTACATGTTGGCCCTAATCATTGGCATATGTTGGCCCTTAGCAGAATTCTGACTTGGCTTTCAATGCTTCTGGCCCTGATGAATGGAGTGGCCTTCTTTTTTTTTTTAATGTTTATTATTTATTTTTGAGAGACAGAGTGCGAGCAGGGGAGGGTGAGAGAGAGAGAAAGACACACAGAATCCGAAGCAGGCTCCAGGCTCTGAACTGTCAGCATGGAGCCCGATGTGCAGCTCAAACTCATGAACCATAAGATCATGACCTGAGCCAAAATCAGAAGTTTAATTGACTGAGCCACCCAGGTGCCCCTGGCCTTGTTTTTTATTAAGCCTCCCAGGGGTTTCCATTACAATAGCCTATCCATTTTTAGGAAGTACCCAATGAATGAATGAATGAAGTTTTCAAGGAAATGACTAGTCAACCTTGTCCTTTCTTGCATTCAATCAAAATGAATTGAGTGTCTTCTCTGTGTACACCTCCCATGACTAGTCAGTAACAAGTACCAGGATGCAAATAAGAATAGAGACAGCTGCCTCCTTGGAGGAATTCACAGTTTAGGGGTAAGAAACCCTTCCAAATAAGTTTTATTACCATGTGGGGAATACTGTATTGGGGGTTATGTGCCCAATGAGGTGAAGTCTTTTTAGAGAAGTGAGAGCCAGTTTCAGAGAAGGCCCTTGGATCTGAGAGGAATGAGTGGGAGTTGCCCAGGCCCACAGGCAAAAGGTACACATTCCAAGCCAAGGGAACAGTTTATGTAAAGAAAGAGTCTGAAAGAGATGGCATGTTTGGACACAGTCCAGTAATACTGGAATTTATAATAGGATCATAGGTGTAGTGGGAAATGAAGGTGGGCAGGTATTAGAGCATTCCTGCAGGGCCTTTTATATTATCCCAAATATTTTAATTTTGTAGGGAGAGTATGGCACTGAAGAGTTTAAAGGGGAGCGATATATTCAGAATTTAGTGTTAGAAAGACCACAGTGGCAGGGAGGACAATAAGGATGATATTGCAAGAGTCCAGGTGAGAGATGACCGGCCCCTGATCCTGGTCTGTAGAGGAAGGAATGAAGAGAAGGATGGAAATGACAGAAAATAACTAATGCTAATGGGATATTGTGATTGACTTGATGAGTGAAAGGGATATACCCACCTACAGTAGGAGCATGAAAAGTGTTCAGTCAGGCACTGTGTGAGTAAGTCAACAGATTGGCATTTACTGAGCCCTTACTTTGGGCAGATGAAGGAGCTAGTCACTGTGGTGTATCTATAAAGATGAGGAAGATATAGACCTCTGGCAATTAGTGACCAAATAGCTGTATTAAGTCACAGAATAGTAATAATTTAAAAAAAAAGACTTCTATCAAGGAAAGGTCAATGTGCTATGATACCCTCAAGATAAGGATGAATGACCCTGATTAGTCAGCTTTTATTTTAGGGAGCTGGCAATTATCATTCTAGGCTTGGATTGTTCATGTCTCTATTCTTTGCCATAATAGATCCTATTCCTTTAATGGGAAACCAGCTAAATGTCTTTCATTCTCTCTTTCTAATGTTTGAAAATGAATAAGACTCAAAAAAGTTCTTTTAGGATCTTTACAAAAGTGGCTGAGCCAACACAGTGCCCATCTTTGCTAGGTGACGGTTGTTTTGAAGGACATGTAAGTAAGTAAATTCACTTGCTTATCTAAAACATATATTTTGAGAATTTTGTTGTTAGCCAAATCTGTCCTGAAGCAAATCATTTACAGTTAGAGTAGAAGAATATAACCCTTCTCAGAGGACATTGAAATGTGCCCACAAAATAACAGAGACTGACTTCAGACAGATTATACACTTTTCTTAGAGAAAAGTGGCTTGGAATTAGTGGGGATGATAAATGAAAGCACTAGATTTCTTAGCTACAAAGAAGATCACACTGGCACCAAGTCTGATAAGTGCTTCCATTAGGACCGTGGAAAATTCAGTGGAAATCTATGTAACCCCTAAATGGTGCATTAACTCACACAGTGTTTCAGCATTAGGTTATCTATTTGGACAGGTAGTCCAAAAGAACTTAACAGAACAATATTAAGGAAAAAAATAATTTCCTGGAATAAAATGTCTGAAGAGAGTGATAAAATTATTTGCTGTCCCTTTCAAGTATAATGGATATGCTAATCATATCCATAATAAGTTTTCATTTCTTTTCCTCTAGTAATATAAATTTATAAGGAAGTTCAAGATTGATTTACTTTCTTGAGCAAAGGTAGGCAGGCAATATAAATGAATAAAGAAGGTGAGCTAGAGACTATTAAATTTGCCCCTTTGTAAAGGAACCTGCTACTTTTTCAGCCCTTTTCTATAGTTGCTATGTGGGAATGAGAGGTCTCAAGTTATCAGGCCTTCCGAGGATTCAGAAAAAAATTGGAAGTATGAACACTTCTATATTAAAGTTTTGTCGATTATTAAGAAACTACTATGCTAGCCAAGCTTCATAGATAGCAAGGACATCATTTCACAACAGAATAAACTATGAACTTATTGCTTAACTTTGCAGTTATTATTATATTAAAGTTTATAATTTAACGTTCTGATATTGAAATAAGTTTGAGGGGTGCCAGGCTGGCTTAGTTGGTGAAGCATGAAACTTGATCTCCGGGTTGTGAGTTCCAGCCCCATGTTGGGTGTGCAGATTACTTAAAAATAAAATCTTAAGAAAGAAAGAAAGAAAGAAAGAAAGAAAGAAAGAAAGAAAGAAAGAAAGAAAGAAGGAAAGAAAGAAAAATTTGATTTCTTGCTTAGTTTTAACTTAATGCTGATTTTTTTCTCATGCCTGTTCATTTTGAGTGTTATGTTTATATTTTTTATATAAAACCAATCCCTTAACCAATATTTGTTAATTCCTGATATAAAACCAATCCCTTAACCAATATTTGAAAATTCATTTTCTGGGGATTCCAATGTTAGAAGCATCTCTAGCATGCAAAGATGTCCACACAAAGACCGTTATGAATATCTAAACATCTGTGGCCAGAAAACCAATGAAAAGAGCAATAAAACAGACTCTAGAGCATGTACTCTATCTGTGCAACCTCTGTTTTCTAGTCTTTGAAGATGGAGGTAACATTGTTATACAATGGTTAAAGTCTTTGGAGAACTCCAAAAAAGGCTCTTTGAATATGGCTGTCTCTAAATTATCTGACCTAAGAAACGTATACTTCCTAACGTAAAATAGAAATTTGCCATGATTTCTTATTTTGCTACAATACAAATTGAATTCAATAAAAAAAAAAAATGCAACAGAGCATTTTACTTATTGGATTAGGAAAGGTTAGGAAGATTGAAAATACCCATCTTTGATGTGAATTCGGAGTATGGGTTCTCTGTCCTGAAAGAGGAAGTATAAATTTGTGTAACTTGCAGAAACTCAGTTCAATAATGTTATCCAATTAAAAAATACGGACACCTACCCTTGCTTAGGTTTAGCAATTCTACCTTGAAGAAGTACAGTATAGACTGTTCATAATCATTAAGGCAAAAGCTATAGTTTAAATGTTCTTTATAGGAGAATTATTGTACAAATGTTGCAACAGCCAGTCAGCGGAATATTTCGCACTCACTAAATGCAAAATGGTATATATTTCTGTTTGTTGACATAAAAATAGTATATGTGAAGCAAAAAAGTAGGACTCAAAACATTTCCATTATGGTGTTACTTTTGCAAAAGTACATGTACTGATATGAAATAGAGAAGGAAAGAGAGAAAGAGGGAATTAATAAATGAGAAAAAGACAGGCACCCCTTGTATTGCATGGTGGTGTGGAACGGTACTACTGTGCAAGCTGTTACTGTTATATGTGTCTATAAAAATGAAAAAAATAGTAAGATTAATATGTATTTAATACACTAATATGAATTGTTAGAAACATTTGAGTTAAGTTGTTTTATTTTTTAATAAAAAATTATCAAGAGTGGTTTCAGTAGTGCTTGCCTTCTTCCTGTCATATAACTTACAGAGCAAACATCTTGTCTATGCCGTGGTGAATTGTCATACTCCTTTTTAAGGGGTCATCTTCCAGCACTTTCTCGTTTGCACTGATGAGGTCATGAAATATCTCTGAGAGGTTCTTTAATGGAGAGATTTCTGTTGACATCCCTTCCCCTGGAACATCATCATCCTTTCCTCAGAACTACTTTCCTCATTCATGTCTTTCGTTTGCCTTCACAGAATTCCTCTCCAATGGCAACAGTGTTAGTATCCTGAATATCAGCAATATTTACATTCTGTTCAAATTTCACCTTTAACATTAACACTAAAGGGTTTTTGTTTTTTTTTTTTTTTTGGTGAACTTTCATTTTGTTGGACAATTTCCCCTTTTAGTTATTCATTTTTCTAAAATGTGACATGGGTTGAGTCCTGGGAACCAAGGAGGCAACACATCTACAAGTTTTGCTGTCTGTGTATGAATAGAATAACAATGTGCAATGACCAATCACTGACAGACTTTGAAAAGAATCATGCTATTGGTCACCAATGGTGATGTAAATCTGTTATTTGTGACCAAAGAGCTAGAACCAAAGTTTGCTCTTTATACAGTTACTCACAGCTGATATGACATAGAGACTGAAATTTGAAGCATTTTGTTGGGGCATTGAGTTATAACTGATCCATGGTAACAGAGTTTTACCTGTCAGCCCATGCAAACCAAGGGCTGCATTGAAAAAGCTTGGAAGGACATGCAACAAAAAGCTAAGAATGAGTGGTGATCCCCAGGTCTTACATTTGCAGATGATTTTATTTTACTTGAAAAAAAATGTGCTTAGGTGTATTCTAAGTTTTCCTGCAATTAATCATTATTTGTAAAATACAAAAATAAACATTATTGAAAAAAATTAATACTTTTTACTCCTATAAAATCTCGTTAGGTTTTGATGCAAATCAAAATTAATTTGGTTCAGATAACTTGAGGATAATTCAGTTAATAAAAAGTTTAAAAATTACTCTTTTAAGTTTCTTCCCTCTGAAACTGGTTTTAGTTTGACTGAATACATTTGGTTGAATTAATTTGAGGTGAAAATATTACAATATTTAGTGTTTCTTTCTAAGAGTAGTGATTGATATGTCTCTCCATTTATCCTTGTCTGCTTTTATACCAGTTAGTCACATTTTATAGTGTTTTTCATAAAAGTCCTTCATATATTCTGTCCAGATGTATTTTTCCTATTAACTATGAACAAAAGTTTTCCTTCCTCACTAGATTTTTGAAATAGGGCAGCTATTGATTTTGTATATTTAATCTTTTAAGTTGTCATCTTGCTGAACTCTGTTGTCAATAAAATTTAGAACTAGCACAGATATATATTTATTAATGTCAGTCAACAATCATGATCTCTCATATGATGGGTGAACTTCCCATGTTGCATCATAAGGCTTATATTTCAATTGTGTGCAGTATCTTGTTCTTTTCCATTTAAGTATCCTTTCTCTCCTGCTCCATCACATTTTCTCTCCTTGCTGGAACTTTATTATTAAAACATCCTGTAATTGCACCTATTAAAAATAAGATAAAATAAAATCCTTTTACATCTTATGTTCTCTCCAACTGCCATCCGACTTCTCTTATCTTCTTTAAATCAAAATTCATGAAAGGAATAGTCTCTATTTGCTGACTCTCTCCTTGTGCAGAAAAGAATTAATGTAGCAGGTCTGCTTTTAAAAGGCCTGCTTACAAGGGAGCTTGAATATTGCACCACTAATTTTAAGAGTGGCTGACTCAAGAACCATAAAGATAGAATGTAATATCAGACCTGGAGATCATATTTTAAGTTGAGATATACTAACAAGAAAAAAAATGACATAATTCCTTTATAATTTTAAAATCTAGGTGGTGATGCATTGATTGATTAATGATTAAATTTACTTTTACTGAGAAAAAATGAGTGGCTGACTGTGCCTAAACCATTTGCATGAACAGTATGGCTTATGCCAAAATGGCTGCTCTGGGAGTCTGGAATTTTGGTATATGCCAGGCAGAGGCTGCCTACATGACCAGCCTCCAGTAAAAACCTTAGGGGTTGAGTCTCTCATGAATTTCTCAGGTTGGCACAGGTTCACTCATGTTGAACTTGTTGGTGGGGGAATTAAATGCGTTCTGTGTAACTCCACTGGGAGAGTACCCTTGGAAGGCTATGCCTGATTTCTCCCAGACTTCACCCCTTACACATTTTCCCTTTGCTGATTGTATTTTCTGTTGCTATTGGAATAAATCTCAGATGTGAGTACAACTCTGTGCTGAGTTCTGTGAGTTCTCCCAGCAAATTGTCAAACCTAGGAGTGAGTGGCCTTCCTCACTTCCCATTCTCTTTTGAATCCCCTGCAGTAGGATTTTCATTCCAGTGTCTCCGTGAGATCCACTGGTTGCAAAGTCTAAAGGTTATTTCTCTTAGCAGCTTTTGAATCAAGTCACTATTTTCTTCCTTTTGATGTTTTTACTTTTTTATAATGTTTATTTATTTTTGAGAGAAAGAGGCAGGGAAAGAGGGTGCAAGCTGGAGAGGGGCAGAGAGAGGGAGACACAGGATCCAAAGCAGACTTTTTGCCGTCAGCACAGAGCAGGATGTGGAACTTGAATTCATGAACCGTGAGATCATGACCTGAGCTGAAGTCAGACACTTAACCGAATGAGCCACCCAGGCGCCCCTATTTTCTTCCTTTTGAATTACTTCCTTTCCTTGGTTTCAAGGACAGCACATAGTCCTGGTTTTCCTCCCACTTCATTGGCATGTCTTTCTCATTCTCCTTTTCTGGCTGTTGCTCTGCTGTCTAAACTTTACATTGGAAGTGACTTTTAAAATCCTAGTAGTGTTGGCATGTTGGGGGTGAGTATCTAACTCTGATGGTTCATGGGAGAAAGGAGAAGTTGGAGGCAGTGTAAAGGAAGAATAGACAATTCTTACAAAAAGTTTTACTCTGAAAGGAAACAAAACGGAAGTGCTACCTAGAGGAGAAATAAGGCCAAGAAAATGTTTTTAAATTGGGAGAAATTACACATTTTAATGCTGAAGAGAATGATTCAATAGAGAGGGGAGAAAGATAGGATCCATGGGAAAGAGTGGCAATTATGGGCACCCAGTGAACAAGCAGAGGGTTTACCTTAGGTAGGAGCAGGAGAAGCATCATTAGTAATTACAGAAAGGAATGCAGGATACATGGGCTCCTTTGCTTCTAGATTTGTTGATACGGTAGGAACTCAAAAGGGTGCTTCAGGGTCCTTCAACTTTGTCACTCAAAGAAGTGAGTTTATACGCGGGAGATTTGAGGAGCAAGGAGCCACTGGACGTAGAACAAGCTCTAGAACTTGGTGATGGATAAAACATGGGGAGTGAGAGGGAGAGAGAGAATCCTAAGTGGACTCCGTGCTGCTAGCACAGAGCCTGAGTCAGGGCTCCATCTTATGAGTCAAAGGCTTAACCCACTAAGCCACTCAGGTCTGTCTTTTAATGAGCCTGTGCCCTGAGCTGTGAACTTCACAAGTGCCTCTCAGTACCCCCCCCCCCCCAACTCCCGATGAGACAGGAGGGCCAGAGTGGATTGGAGATGGGTATTTCCCTTCCTGCAGGGCCAGTTAGGCTCTGATGAAACTCGAAAAGATTAGGGTGTGGTTGAATAATTTCTCCTGAGGGCAGAACAGGATGATCTGGTGTATTTCAAAACAGGGCTACTTTTCCCCTCCCCCTGGGAGCCCCAGGGGATTTTTCTCCTGTCTTCACTGTGAGAACATGTTACTCCAGGAAGTAAAACTCTTAAAAATGTGGTTACTACCCCCCACCCAAAAAAAAACCTGTATCCCTGGAGTTCTTAACTCTCAGTTTTATCCCCACTGAGCCTCTAACAACTCATCAATTACAATTGAAGTTTTCCTATCCCTGAACTGGTTAGAGGTTTCTGCTCCTGTACGTTGTGATTCATTCTGCCTATCTGTATCTTCAGTATTGAGGGCAGCAGTTTGCCTTATGACCTCAATTCTCTGGTGGATCTAAGAAGAGTTGTTGATTTTCAGTTTGTTCGACTTTTTACTTACTGTCAGGACAAAGCAATGACTTCCAAGCTCCTTACATTCCAGACTGGAAACTAGACTCTCTTATTTTGTCAATGTAGAGAAATCAGTAAATAAGTAAATTAATAAATAAATAAGTAAACAAATTTTTTCAGCTAACCTCACATTCATAAGTTAAATCTAACTTGGTCATGATGTATTGTCTTTTCTATACTCTGCTCAATGCAGTTTGCTAAAATTTTCTTTCAGATTTTTATACATATTTTCGTGAGTGAACATGTGCTTTAAATTTCTATTTCCTCAGCTTCTTGTTTAGTTTTTGTGACATGATTATACTCACCTCATGAAATGTTAGGGAATATTCTTCCTATTGCTGTTTTTTAGAAGAGTTTGAATGTTTAAATTATTTCTTCAAATGTGTTTTAGAACTTGCCCACTAATCTGTCAGGATTTGAGAATTTCTTTGTGGAGAAGCTTTGAAAAAAATTTGTTAATGTTTATTTACTTTTGAGAGAGAGAGAGAGAGAGAGACAGTGCTAGTGAGGAGAGGCAGAGAGAGAGAGAGAGACAGAGAAACAGAATTGGAAGCAGGCTTCCAGCTCTGAACTATCAGTACAGAGCCCCAAGTGGGGCTCAAACTCATGGCCCGTGAGATCATGACCTGAGCCAAAGTCAGACACTTAACCAACTGAGCCGGCCAGGTGCCCCTGAGGAGAAGCTTTTAAGTGCTGATTCCTTATCTTTATTGATAAGAAATCTTACCAGATTTCTGCTGCTCCTGAGTCAGTGTTGATGCATCATTATTTGGGGAATTGTTTAACTTAAAAAATTTTGAGCATAGCGTTCTCTTATGTTCTTATTGAAAAAACTGTAATAGCCAGAGTTATATCTCCTTCTTTGTCTTTAGGCTTATTTCTAACTTTTTTCTAATTCTTTGAAGTCTAAAGTAAAAGTAAATTCCTTCAGACAGTATCTGTTTCTGCCTATGCTAAGTGCTTGGGAACTATGGAACAGGGACAATTTCTGTGGTAGAAACAAGCTAATTGTCCACAAAAATATTTTCTTTCTCATCCTAGGGGTGTAGCTAGGTTCTGTTTCCCAGCTGTCCTTGGAGTTGGGTATGGCCTTGAGCCTCAGTTTTTGCCACTGGAATATGAGTGGGGGAGTCATGCATCCATTTCCAAATCTGGCCAATAAACACCTTGCCGCTGAATGAACACCCATTTCAACTACCTATTTCTGGATCACAATTAACCCCCAAGACCTACTGCTTTAAGGCAACAACTATCTTGGGGAGCCTTGGTGGCTCAGTTGGTTAAGCATCCAACTTCAGCTCAGGTCATGATCTCATGGTGCTGACAGCTCAGAGCCTGGAGCCTGCTTCGGATTCTGTGTCTCTTTCTCTCTCTGCCCCTCCCCTGCTCATGCTGTGTCTCTCTCAGTCTCTCAAAAATAAGTAAATGTTTAAAAATGTTTAAAAAAATCTTAACAACCATCTTATTACTTCTCATGAGCTTGTCTGTTGACTGGACAGTATTTTGCTAGTTTTGGCTAGGCTTGGTTATATGGCTACATTAAGCTGTGCACTTGCTTGGGCTAGAAAGTCCACAATGGTCTCTATCACACATCAGAAGCCTCGTCACTCACTGTCAGCTGGGGTGCCATGATTTTGCCCTCTGTGGCCTGTTTCTCCATGTGATGTTCAAATTTTTATGGCCTTTATGTGGCCTCTCTTTCCAGCAGGATTTCCTGGACATCCTTTTAACATGGCAGTTGGGAAAAGAGAGAAAATGTGGATGCTGCCAGCCCTCTTGAGGCTTGAGCTCAGAAGCCTTGGAATGTTGCTTTCACTGCGTTTTGATGGCCAACACATGTCTTAAGTCCAGCTCAGATTCAAAGGTGGACAAGTGGATTCCAACTGTTCTTGGGAGGAGCTCCAACGTCACAGTGTGAAGGGGCAAAGGCAAAAGGAGACATAATTCATTGGGGACCATTTTTAACATTCTACCATATCACCCCTGAACATTCCCACACAGGATCCTCTCCCACTTCTCTTGACAGGTAGATGCAGATGTTCAGGGAGCCCTGTTAAGCCATGTAACGAAGACAGAGGCGCCTCTGTTGGAGAGCTCCTCACCTCCAGCTCCCATTCTCTGGCAATTGGACATGATGTAAATAAGAAATGAAGTGGGTTGTAGTAAACCACTTGTATCTCAGGGTTCATTACAGCAGCTAATCTTACCCTAAAAGTAGAACTGTAAGCTAATTTTTCAGCATGGGGTTTTTCAGACCATACAGGTAATGTGAGTTGGATTGCAAATCTTTGCAAGGAACGTTTTGTGACTCTAGTCTCTCAAATGATGTCTTTTCTTTTCTACCCAATGCCAAGGTCTGAGATCATCAACGTTCCTTCTTGGTCCATGTGATGTGAAGCATGGGAAGGTTTGGAGGAGGTAGGCAGCAAGGACAGTTTTTTCTTCATTTATCTTTACTTTGAGAGTAGCCCTTTGTGAACCCTGTTTAATGTGGGTGAGCTCTGGCATCTCTTGATCCCAGCCAACCCTGTCCCAAAACAGGCTGTGAGAACTGCCAACTCTCAAGTTCCCTTGGACTTGCAAATGCCCTTAGCTTCAAGCTGGCCGTGACTCTCTGCTGGCCTGTCTGGATTTCTGCTCTCAATCAATGTTTGGCCTCTGAGAATTCTACATTTTCTGTCCCACTCATGCTTACATTTAAAAATATGTTATTTATATTTTAGCTAGCATTTTAAATTGTTTTCAGTAAGAAGGTCAGTGTGGTTTTGTAAATTTCAATACTGCCAGAAGAAGAATAAGGCATTTTGTTTTTAGAGGAATTTAAATTTATGCTGAATTTATGTGTTTCTCACGATTTCCACAGATATCTCATTCTGCTTTTATGCATTTCCTATTCACATCTGCTTTTTTAACTGGACAGTAGCACCAAGTGTGCTCCAAGAAATGTCCTGATGGTATTTCCTTCAACTCACTGTGATCTCTGGTAGCTAGTTTATAGCCCAGAACCACTAGTAAAATCAAAATGGACACCACCCCCACCTTTCTCTGTACACAGGGACTTGTTGAACAAGCATTCTTGCCTTCAAGTCCTGCTTTCCAGAGTTAAGTAATATTTGTTTCATTCCACTGGACTCTTCTCTATTTCCTAGGTAGTCTGCTGTGAATTTTAGGTTTAGCATTCTCAGCATTAAATGTATGTCTTAGTCTGAGAACTCCTAGAAGCAGACCCTGAGACAAGGATTCAAAGACAAGCAATTATTTGGGAGGTGATCCCAGAAAGCTGGATCATCCATACAACCAAAACTCTGTATTATGAAAATATGTCAATGTGAGTGTCCAGGAAGTAGAGAACATAGTAAGAATTGGGTTATACATTACTGTGAGATATATGCCAATGACAAGATTAAATGAATAGCACCCTATTTTATAATCACCAAAGTAGCAGAAATGATGATAGTGATGATGATGATTAACACATCTTGAGCATTTTCCATTCACTTTTTACTAAATTTAATTAATCCTCAAAAAATCCATTGAGGTGGGAAGCTTATTTTATTCCCATTTTTCAGACTGACAAACTAAGGCACGGATAGATTACTTAGCTGCCTAATGTCACACAACTCTAAACAGTGGAGCTAAATTTGAACCCAGACTCTCTGAAGAAGTCCATGCTCCTAAGTATTATGCTACATATTACCTCTCAGATTTATTCTAGAAATGTACATCCACTGTAGAAAATTTGGAAAACATGGAAAGGCAGAAAGGAAAAAAGTAAAATTGCAAACAGTTGTTTCATTCCAAACCATGATCCTAGCAGAGCTTATGGAATTTATTGAGGTAGGAATTTTCAATCTCTGCTTTAAAGCTGAAAGAGCTCGGAATCTCATAAATGAGGAAAGCTACTCAAGGAACTATGGCAAAAAGAAACGAAGCAGGGAGGGAAGGGGAAAAGACAGAGGAAGAACCAGGATGTAAACCAGATTTTTCTCCATCCAAAGCACTTTACTGTAATACTCCAGTTGGCATAAGGGATTTATTTCAGGAACACGTTTTGAGATCTAAGGACAGTTCTGTTGGAGTGTGTGGGTGTCTGTTTAGTTGTAAGAGCTCATAAATCTTTGAATCTGCACATGGAGTGTGTGGGATTTTTGTTCTAGTCATTCCTCTAAGGTCCCACATTATGGAAGCTAGCATTTACTTTTAACTTTATACCTTTGAACTGGACACCTAAGTGACTGTAAACTCTCCCATAGCCATTTAACAATCTCTTTCTCTTTGAGGCTGACTCCATATTTAAAATAGACTCAAAATAATACTCAGGTCATTTTTCTGCTAATAAAAGGAATATGATCTCAGTGATCAAGATAAAATGAAGGTACATTATGCAATTTTAAAAGGAAGTGATTTGCTTTTTTTATTTTAAGCACTGATGTAGAAAGATAGGTAGAAGGAAGAAATCATTGAAGGAAATTAAATTAGGGATCAAGGAACAGCAGGCTAATAACAACCAGCTTAATTATAATAATTATAAAGGCTCATTGTAGGATGATTTTCAGGTATCATTCATTGGCTCACAACAGATCTGACCTGGTACATCCTAAGTAAGCTGCTTCATTAGTGATCAATCCGAACTCTTGAGGACTGCCAGAAGAGCATCAGCAATCTGTTATTAGTGGGGAAAAATATAAATTATTTTGAGCCGTGGAGTATGTGGTTGTCACTGAGCACACCATTATTAGATATTTTTGAGAGAATTGGACAAACGGCACAATTAGGAGGAGGAAACCTTCTAATTTAGGAAACCTCAAGATGGAGTTTTCATTTTGTACACAGCCTAATAATTAAAGCCTGATATATATTCTTTATTTTTGTGCATGCGTTTTGATTTCTGACTGTGGCTGGTGGTTACTGTCTTTGGCCCAGATTAACTTTTTCCTCCTGTGAATAAACATGAATTATCTGTAAGGAACCTTAGCCTTAAAATGGCTTGTGGTTGTTAACTCATCAATTCCTAAGGCATAATTTTGAGCTTTTCCACAAAGTGGGTTCAGTTTTGTACATGTTTTTAATTTATTAATACCTTGCCATTTTATGAATAAGGATTTGGTACAATAACGTTAGCTCAGATGGTTAGGACAGTGCTACTTAAAGTGTAGGGCCTAAACAGGCAGCATCAGAAATTGGGTGTTTGTTAGAAATGCAGCTACTCAGGCCTTAGCCAGATCAATAGATCAGAATCTCTGGCAGGTGGGACCCAAGAATCACTCAGTGCCCCTAGGAGGGTTTTTTTGTTTTGGTTTTTTTTTTGGGGGGGGGGTGTTTTTTGGCACGAAAAGAAACTGATATAGGTATCATACATGCAAAATGACCACTATTTATTCTGTATCCCTTTGTGGTGAGGTGAGTAGTATTTAATCTTTGATTCCAATTGGAACTTCAAAACGTTGTCTAAATCTCAGTGTAGATCCTGTAGTTTGTCTGTGGCTACTATTAATTTGATAAACATCTCTGGAATAGTGCTAAGAAGGCTTCAAGACATAATTCTTATTTGCAAGAAATCTGTAGTCCTGTGGGTGAGATAGCTGTAAATAGATGCATGGTAATCCAGTATGATCCATGTTGACCTTAGAGCTAAGGAGTCAAAAGGCTGTCAAAGAAGAGAGCGATGTTCTTGGGTTGGAGAAATTGAGGGTGGCTTTCCAGAGCTATTTCCTGTGTAAGGGGAATGAGATTCCAAAGAGAGTCACCACATGCAGAGGTGACTAGATTCTAAAAAAAACCTGATGGGTTTAGAGAATATTAAGGCTTCAATCTAGGAAATTCAGGAACCTCTCCAGGCTCCTAGGTTCTGAGACACTCCCTTTTCCCTCTCTGTATGCCAACCTTCAGGGTAGCAACTGCATTTTTCAGGTATAAATGATCTAGATTGCCCCCTCCTTAGAAGTGACATTGTCCCCTTTGTGATCTGAGTAAAAATTCTTTTTATTGAATCCTTTCTGAGAATACTTAGTGTGGATTCTCTTTTCCTAACCATATATTGATTGATTCAAATTTTAAGGGAAATAATTCTGAGATTTACAGGATAACAGAGAGGAGACTTTGAAGAGGATTGGATGGGGAGAGTGAGACACTGGAAAAAATGGAGACCAGGTCACTACTGCAGTTTTGTCCAGGTTCGAGTTATAGAGAATCTGAACTAAAGCAGGGGCCATGGGGGGGAGAGAGATCATATATTTACTCAGGCACCAAATAAAGGAGTCATCCTGGATTCTCCCTTTTCTCTCTCTCTGTACCTCCACCTACCTACCCAAGAACACACAGAGACAGCAATTCCATTAGCGAGTGCTCTGAGTTCTCCATGCAGAAATGTTCTAAATCTGGCAATGTTTCACTACCTATGCTGCAGAAATCTTGAGTCTAAGCCAATAACATTCCTAGCCTTGATGATAGTAATAGGCTCCAGCTTTCTCCTGTTCTCACATTTACTTCACAGATAAGGCAAATCCATAGAAATCAAGGGTAGATTAGAGGTTGTTTTACCCAGAGAGCAGCCAGAGTCATTCTTGACAAAACATAATACAGACCATCTTGCACCCTGCTCAAAGCTAAAAGATCCCCTGGTGATAGAGCTAAAAAGGAAGGTTGTCCATGAACTGATGCTGCCTACTTCCCTTGGTGTTATTTTACACTTCTGTCCCCCTTAATATTCATTCTTCATCCAGACTGGGTTTCCTGTTTCCTGAACTCACTAAAGAGTGTCCTCCTCTGAGCTTTGTACTGGCTGTTCCCTCGGCCCAAAGCTCTTCTACTGGCTGCCCCAGGACTGCCTCTCTTCCACATTCTGGTCTCAGTTCAGACACCACTCTGTTCAGAGAGTCCCTTCTTCTCTTTCCTTCCTGAGGCATGTTCCATCACATGGCTTTACTCATCATGTTCCGTCACATGACTTGTTTCATTTCCTCCATAGCATTTATTACCTCCCTCCTTTCTCTTTCTTTGTGTCTCTCTCTTTCCTCTGCTGTAGCTTATTTTTTGGCTTCCCTCACAATAATGTAATCTGCACATAACACAGAAGTAAGGACCTAGTAGACACTCAATGACCAGTTTTTGGAGGGATGAATGAAGAACTTCTGAGGTCAATTCTATAGGCTGTGGCAACTGTTTGAGTGTGGGAGAATGGAGAAATGGAAGGATGGAGGGTAACTCCTAGATTTCTTGTTAAAGGCAGGCTATGTGGTGGATGACAGGGCTATCAGCCAGGTCAGAACTATCCTCAGAAGAGTGCATTTTGGAGGGAAAGTATTGAAGTTGATTTGGGACTCTGAGAGTCTTATATGCTTCAGGATACTTGAGAAGAGGTCTGCACAGTCAAAATTTGGGTCTGAAACTCAGGAAAGAGGGGAGGGCTGGAGGCAGAGCCTTAGTCATCATCATTACAGATAAACATTTCTGCAAATATTGTAATTTGGCAACCCTTGGTAACATATATGCTTATAAACATTTTAAGTATAAATATATTTATAGATATAAATAAGTGTTTATATGTAAACATGTGTTTCATAAATGTAAACGTAAAAAAGCTTCATGTTCTAGGACAGTGGCAAATGGTGAAGCCCAGATAGATGGAACAAAAGATGGGATTTATGAATTTTAGAGGGGCTTAGAATCATTTGGAAGCATTTTAGAAGCATATTACTTTGAAGTCACTTCTGGGATATATTTATGCCAGACTTCCGACATTTGGTATTGTAATAAGCAGTTTGTATTTTTGTTCCTTTGGTTTTATGTCCATTTCTTGGTCCTTCTGAGAGTCTGTTGTCTCAGGCAGGGGTAGTAGAGTGAGATTAGTTTAGTCATCCCCCTCTTCTCTGCTGGTTTTTCTGCCAAATGAATCTCACCAAATTATATGTAAATTGATGGAAAGTCCAAAGTGAAATATGTATAAATGTTTTAGTTGAATGCTCTCCTGGTGGAGAAAAAAGGGCTCTACCTTATGCCCTTGAGTATTAGGGGAAGAGACCTACTTTATTTCACTGGAGAGGACACTGAAATTTGTAACACATAACCACATCTATCATTAGGTAGAACACTTTATGACAGGTCTTTACTGTGTTTTGATATTTCCAATGTAACCTAAGTTTCTTCCTGAGAAACTTGTTGCAAGAAGGTACCACCTGACAGGTGTAAACAAACAGGTAAGGGCCTGTTAGCTTGTGCAGATTCTGTGTCAGCAGGATGCTTTCTTAATGTTCGAAAGTGACTAACTTTTTCAAGTACACTGAATTTTTTCTGAGATATGTTTTAAAAATATCTCATTTTCTACATTTAATTCAGCAAATCTTTATTATCTATGTTAAACAGTGCATAAGTATGGCAGGGGGTAGAAAGGGAAGTGACATCAGACTGCAGACTCCCAGACAGAATACAAGTGTTTGAGTCACCACAATATAAGCTATACTATGAACTCATTAAACCACACTTGTTTTATCTCCATGAAAGTTGAATTCATCCAACAATCCTACAAGTATTATTATTCAGAAAAGGAAGGAGGAAGGGATAACATTACAGATAAGGGCACAGACTCCAGAGCCAGATTTCCTAGGTATGAAATTTAGGGTATTCATCAAAGTAAGTGATACTAGCTGCTGTAACAAAGGTCCCTGAAATCCCAGTGACTTAACACCATGCCACTTAACTCACATGCCACTGTCCAGTGTGAATCAGGAGGACCTACTGGCCTCTCCTGCAGGAGGTGACCCAGAGGTTTAGGGTTTTTTATGGGATGGCTCTGCCATCTTGACTTCATTCGCTTCTAGCCAAAGACAGACTGAGCATAGAAAACCATGCCATACATTACAGGGGCCCAGGCCAAAAATGTGACTGTCATCACTTTTGACCACTTTCTATAGGCCGGAAGCAGTCACATGGCCTCACTTTTGTGTAGGGCAGTCTTCCTATGGCACTGGAAGGAAAATTAAACAGCTTAACAAACACATAGCATCATCTTTGCCATTCCGGGCTTTATAATTTAGTAGTTATAAACTCTCGATGTGTCAATTTACTCATTTGTAAAATGGAGGTAGTAATAGTACTGACCTCAAAGGGTTTTTAACGAAAGATTGAGTCAACATACGTAAAGTGCTTAGTACTGTGCCTGGTACATAGTAAACATGATTGAAGTAAGTTAGCTATTCCTACTTTGCGTGTAAGGAAAATTACCATAAGGAGGGTATAAAAGGCTATAGGATTTCAGAGTAAGAAGAAACCATTTTTATTCGAGGGGGAACTGTGGTTGGCAGAATAGCCCCCCAAAGACGTCCATACTTTAAACCATGTAAGCTATGAATATGTTATATTACATGGCAAAACAGACTGCAGATGTGATTAACATTATGGATTTTGAGATGGGTAGTTACACTGGATTATCTGGGTGGGCTCAGTCTAATCAAGTGATCTTTAAAAGCAGAGAACTTCAGTTGGAGGCAGTAGCAAAGATGTGACAGAAGGGGAAATTAAAGAGAATCAAAGCTCAAGAAGGACTGCCTATGATGATAGAGGGGACCAGGGACTACTATGACCATAAAGAATTGAATTCTGCCAACAGCTCGAAAGAGCTTTAGGATAGATTTTTCCCCAGAGAGCTTCCTGGTAAAAGCACAGATGGTCAACACCTGAATTTGCCCTTGTGAATCCTCAGCAGAGGACCCAAGCAAGGCTGCCTAGATTTCTAACCTATAGAACAGTGAGATAAACTGTGTGTTGTTTAAAGCCATTAGTTCGTGGTGGCAATTTATTATGGCAGCAATAGGAAACTAATAAAAAGGAGGATCAATAAAGTGTTCATAACAGAAAAGGCACTTGATATGGATTTGATTGACAGGCAGGACTTTGTTACTTGGATTAAATGAGAGGACATTTAAGATGGAAGGAACAGCTCTGAGCTAAGGAGGGAGGTAAGAAAGTGGGTAGGAGTTTGTCAGAGGAGAGTTGCATACAATATCAGGGTTTAATGACTGATAGACTGGAGTCACAATGTGGAGGCCTTTAAACTTCATGCTGAGGAGTTTATCCTTACTTCCACAGCAAATAAGGAATGACTGCTGGATTTTGATTGGAGAAATGATGCAATCAGGGACGTACATTGGGAGGTCATCTGACAGTAGGCTAAATGGGAAGAGTCACAAGCCAAGATGGTGATTAGAAGTGCTTACACTATTGGTGGTGAACTAAAATGGTAACTTTGAGAATGGAAAGGTGGCCACCCAAGTGAGACTCTCTTGAGTCAAGCCGTCTAGCAGCAGACATTGAGATGAGGGTCCATGGGAAGTAATTTCCCAAGGCACTACTCTAAAGAGAAACCAGTAAGGGGGTGAAGGAAGCAGCAAAGGGAAGGAGGAGAGACTAAACAAGACTGAGCTTTCAGGGCAAGTCCCAGCCTCAGCCTGATCCCACAAGGAGCTCTGGAGCATAAACCCCATCTCAGAGTTTGTTTTGTTTGAAGGCAAGGGGACTGGGCTTTCATATTTCTGCACTAGTCACTCATTGGCTATAGACCACCCTAGAGTGATATAAATTCCTAGGCATCAAGAGTACAGAGTTCCAGTACAGGGAAGCTCTCCAAAGAACACCTCAGGTATAACCATTGGGAACAAAGCAACACAAACTGGTACAGAGAACTGATAAAATGGGCACAGAGAAATGATAAAAGAAAGCCAGTGGATCTGAGCACTCACCAACAGCATCAATGATGGAGACAGTGCAACTTGAGGACAGGGCAGTTGAGATATGCTGGCAAGCAGGATGAAGAGAAGTGAGGGCAATACCAGTTGGGAAAATAGTGGTACCAGGAATAGGAATGGAAATATCTGGAAGGAAAATGGTCAAGTGAGAAAAATGGAAGATGGTAGCATCAGTTTTGGACATAGAATGTACAAAACCATATTTTTCATAAAATCATTATTTAGAGTATACCAGAGGCTCAGCTCAGTTTCCAAGTGGTGCAAAGACCCTAAAACTTTGCAAATTATATGAACTCAAGGCTCCTGTAACTGTTTCCTACCTCAATGCATTGATTTCATGTTACAAAAAATGTCTACCTAATTTTCATGCATGAGGGTGATCAAAACAAAGCATTATTAAATGCTTATACTTACTCTTAGGAAATATATAATTGGATGCCATTATTTTATTGCTACTAGTGATAAAAGTTGAACTAGATATTGATCACAGTATATTGTTCAAGTTTAACAGGAATGAATGAGAAACTTTATGCATTTTCTCTGGCCTCCAGGGTTAGTCTAAATGAAAAAAACAACTGCTGTTGGTTAGAATATACACAAGAGCAAACTGGAGCAAGCAAACTAAATTGTGACAGATGAGGGAATGGACCAGGCACTTGGAGAAAATAATGAACAAGTATTTCCTAATCTAACATAATTACTGGAATCTTAACTCCAGGAGGAAATGTAAACGAGAGTACCACGTTCTAACTTCAGTGCAATTTAACAAATGATTCCTGGGTGCTTTTTACATGCAGGAAGCTATGTTAGATCTTGTGGGAGATGGAGAATGTATGAGCCTTGGCTCCTTGGATGGCCTGCTTGTTTAATGTGTTAGAGGTACATTCTTATTTTAAGTTTATTTATTTATTTTGAGAGAGAGAGAGGGGGGGGGGCAGAGAGAGAGGGAGAGAGAGACTCCCAAGTAGGCTGTATACTGTCAGTGCAGAGCCCGAGACATGGCTCAGACTCATGAACCGTGAGATCATGATCCGAGCTGAAATCAAGAGTCGGACACTTAACCAACTGAGCTACCCAGGTTCCCTGAGAGGTATGTTCTTTAAAAAGCAAACTGGAAAGCGCTTACAAGCTCTGTCTCTGAAATAAAACAGAGTAAATGTAAATCTTCACAGTGCCATTAAGCTATGTGATCTTGGGCAGGTCATTTCATTGCTGTATTCAAAACCCATGGATTGACACCTACCATATGTCAAGCACTATAGATAATGTAATTTTAAGCCTCCTTTTAAAACAGGGAGGTGATGGCATCTTTCTTGGCAGTGGTGGGGGACAGGGTTGGGGGTCCTTCCAAGATAAAATGCCTGTCTGAAAGTGTGGTCCCTGGACAAGCAACATCTGCAAAGCCTGAGTGCTTACTAGAAGTTCAGAGAGTTGACTATTGCAGACCTGCTGAATCAGAAGCACTATGGATGGGGTCCTCAAATCTGTTTCATAAGCCCTCCGTATTATCCCTTGCAGGCTCATGTTAGAGAAGCAGCAGATTAAATGTTACAGCACTTCAGAGGTGGCAGAGTGTGGTGATTAGGAATGCAGGCACTGGGGCCAGGCTGCCTCCACATCTGCAACCTGGACAATCTTGGGACGTTCCCTAAGACTCGGTGTCTTTGCTTCCTCTTCTGTATAATGGTGAATAGTGAAATAGAAGGTATGTAATCACTTAGAACAGGATCTGGCACCTTGTACATGCTCAAGAAATATTGCCTGTCATCATTATTAAAGTACTTAGCTTGGTAAATACTGGCTATTTTCTAGTGGGTGGGGATGGTCAGAGTGTTAATAAGACCTTTGGGTTTAAATGCAGATTCCAATCCATGTTAGCTCTCAGGCCAGAGGCAAGTTACTTCAGAGCTCAGCTGCATCATCTCTAAATTAAGAACGATACTAGCAACTATCTGCTGGGCATTTATAAAGATGTGAATGGTTTAACATTGTGCCTGGGACATAAGCACCCAAAAATATTACCATTATATTAATGCCGTTTATAATGATTCTCGCTAAATACAGCCAATGCTATAGAGCTCTAAACAGAGACCTGAGGACCATGCTTACCTTTTGGGGGACAAGCAGCAGGGTGGGGAGGTATCCAATTCACTGGGCATGAGCCCCCCATTCAGAAATCTGATAATAATCTGGCCAGTCCATGTTTATTCACTTGAGAGTTCAGTGACCACAAAATATCATCATAAAAGTTACCATTGGAAAAAAATCATAAATTTTCCATGATAAATTCATGGGCAGGATGGTGGAAATAGAATACTATGGCCCTGAAAACTGCCCTCTCTCCCTTGGAAAACTAGACTTTTTCTCTCTTCCTCTTTTCCACCCTCTCACCCTCCCTTCTTTCCTTCCTTCCTTTAAAAATAAAAAAATATATATACTGAGGACTCACTATGTCCCAGACATTTTTCCAGACATGTGTTATTGGTGAGCAAAACTAGACACAGTCCTTGACCTAATATTTTTATGAAACTGTAGATATTTATCCACTCATCCATCCATTCATTCACTTGAAAGTATTTATTGAATATCCACTATGTTCCAGGCACTGTCTTTGGCATGTACACGGTTGACAGATAAATGTATTCTAAAATACATTTTAGTATTCTAAAATATTAGCTGGAACAAATGCAACAAAGAGAGGTCAACAGTGCTAGAAGACTTTATAATAGGGATAGTTGGGAAAATCATGGAATATCACCAGGAGGGAAAAAAAAAGAACTTGCAGTAATTTTTATTTGTTTTCTTTCTTGTCTTACCCCTCCCGCCTATGTTAACTTTCTAGTGAAAGATAACAGACACGCAGAGGAATGCACAAAACATAACATGTACATCTTGAGGAATTTTCTCATGCAAACACACACGTGTTATCACTATCCAGATCAGAACACAAAACATCACCAGCATCACAGAAGCCCTTCTCATGACCCCTCCGCATCACTATCCACCACAAATGACAGTTTGGCTTCTAACACCATAACTTAGTTTTGCTTATGTTGAAACTTCATAAAAATGGACTCATAATGGTATGTTTCATTTGTGTCTGAGTATTTTTTCCTTCAATGTTGTATCCGTGAGATTGATTGAGAGTTTTGTGCATGTAATTGTAAGTTTTTTGTGCTCACTGCTGGATAGTATTCTGTTGTATGAATATGCCACAGTTTCCATTCTACATCTGTTGGGAATTTGGGTAGTTTCCAAACTTGAGACTATTAGGAATAATGCTGATATAAATATTCTATTGAGTATATACCTAGGAATAAGGTTGCTGAGTCACAGAGGTGCAAATGATGAACTTCCACCGATAGTGCCAGTTTTCCAAAGAGGTTATACCAATTTCCACTCCAACCAGCATGGGAGATTGAGTCAGCAAAGGTTTCAAACCAGGTGTGCATCCCTGTGTTTGTCCTTGTCTTTGTCCTCAACAGTAGGTGCTACCCAGTCACCTTGCATCCATTGCAACCATTACCGTCCTGAGCATGGAAAGTTGAGGTAGGAGAACTCAGGAGAGGACAGACTAATTTCTGCAGTGAGTGAGGAAAATGTTAACGTTGAGGCATATTTTCCAAAGCAATAATGATACTTCACATGAATAAATACAGTGGGGTGACAGTTTCTTTGAAAACTTTCTATTTCTACAACTCTTTATAGGCTGAATGCAAGCATGTACTGGTATAAATAAAGAATCTTATACAGTGCTCTGATGGTACCTATATTTTTCTAGAGAAGATGAATGGGCTTTTTTGAATTTAGGTCGGTAGCTATTTGAAATACCACAGTAGGGTTCAGCAATTTCAAGCAACTTGAAAAGTAGAAGAAGAGTCATGCTTTGTTAGTTCTTTGGTGCTACACCTTAAATATTCTTGTGAATAAAAATGAAAGTAAATGAATACTAAAGGTAATTTACAGATGACTTCAAAAAGCATGACCTTGGCCTTTGTCACAAACACTTAGCAGTCAACAAAGTGCACTAATTTTTAATTTGGTAAAAGCCTGTCTTGTGGCCCAGAGATCTTGGAATGAACCTTAAGGCCCAAACTTAGGAAAAATTCAGGATGAACACCCAAGAAAGAAGTACCTGGATGTTCATATCATAGAAGATATGTGAAAACACAGTTTCTATGGAATGAAAAACATAGAAATAAACCAGTGGGAAAAAAGTAGATCAGAAATCGAGGAACCAAGTACAGTTAGGAATGTGTATCAGTCAACATGGGCTAGGGTATTCTGACTAACAAATGGACCATAACAGGGTTTATAATAAAAAATGATTTCTTTCTTCTTAATACTTTATGCCCTTTATGTGCTGGCTATAGCTCTGTTTCACATCTTCTACACCCTGAGGTGCAAAGCATCCTCAATCTGTGTACTGTGGCACATTAAATACTACAGTTTCAAACCACCACAAAATTTAAACAGTATTTAGAAATAAACATTTACATTTTCTGCTGAGTCTGCATGCCCATTGGACAATTCTGATCTAGGTTAGGCTCAGTTCGTCTCTGGTTGGCTCATTCACATATGTTGTGGTTGACTTGTAGCCGGCTGGTCTAGGATTCTCTCACCTGGGACAGCTCATCTGTTGCCCCCTTATTCTTTATTTTTATTCATCCTTCTTTCTCATTCTTTGACAGGTTAATCCAGGCTTGTTCACATGACAGTGTAAGAGCCCCAAACAGTGAGTGTAAGCCCTCCCACAAATTAGATCATGGAATAGCATATCACTGCTTCTACCACATTCCATTGGCCAAATCATGTCCTCGGCCAGTCCAGATTCTAAGGAAGAGAAACTCTACCTTTGATGGGAGTTGCTACAAGGTCATATGACAAAGGGAGAGGTGAAGAGGTGCAGTCATCTTTACATTCAATTTCCTACCTTTAGAATATTGCTGATCAAAAACGGTAATATGAACATAGGAGATAATCTCCTGTAAATGGCATACGTTACTTATCCCACATTTCTTTGTCAGAGCAAGTCATATGGCAAGCCAGATGTCAATGGGATAGGGAAATGGAATTCCCTCTCACAGAAGGGCAATGAATATTTGTAAAAATAATAGTCTTCCAAATAAAGAGAGAAGGAAAAATACAGGTTTCTTCCAGCGTGTTGATGCCTCAGATAGATGTTTGATAGAGAATGTTTCTCAGATGTTAGACATGACATGAGAGAGTTAATAATACCCTTTTCATGTTTCCAAAGGGTCCTCCTTCAAAAGTCCCTAGATCACTTAGGGACTCCCACTGTCATAACCTCTACTTCAATCAATACAAACTATTATCAGTCTGAACCTTGGAGGTAACAGGTATACTCTTTGTGCCTGATGTGGTAAATAGTACAACCCAAAAAGAACTCAGAAAATAGGTATGTTTTCAAAACTTTGTTTCTCATCCCATCAAGGTGCAGCAGGTACCAGTCCAAGTTCACAAACTAAGGTATGCAAGAAAGTCAGCTGTTTTTATCTTCTATAACTCTAGTTAATTACTATTATAAGACCCTGCACCACAATAAAGCATAAATCTGATTTTAGTTAATTCAAGGTTTCCACATGCTTGCTTAGGGCTCATGTCAGCTCAGGGGCTTTCTTTCACTGTGCCATAGCTTAAGTGGTGTGGGATTAGTGATCTGGGGTTCTCTATCATGTTAACATCTGTTGAGCCATCCTTAATTTTGGTTCTCAGTCTTTGGCCCTATAGACTACTGCAGCATAGTCCTAAGGTTCTGTCTGCAAGATCCTAGATGGGGCTTTCTCTCTCCCACCTCAAGCATGCTAGACAAATGGGCTCCTGTGCCACATCAGGAGTGGGCAGCCTGGAGGGGATATTGGATCCCTTCATTATTGCCATGCCATCCTGGGTCTGCAGGAGATATTCTACAGCCCCATACCATGATGGTTTTGAAGGCAGGGTCTTTATGAGGTTGATCAGGGCCAATTGTCTAGACATAATCTGCTTTTATTCTATCCTGGGGTCTTGCTGACTACCTGGGATTTTACCAAAGGAGGTCAATCTGCTTCCTTACTTCATGCCTTCAAATCTGTCCTATTTGTTTGTTTTTGTTTTTATTAATCCTGTCCCAAAGAGTTGAGCCTAAGATCTCATGGTTTTCCTTTTTTGGATAACCACCTTCAGGTTCCTCCTTCCTCTTAAAGTCCTTTATTTGGTTTGAGGAGTGCGTAAACTGTAAGCTTTGCTTTTGTACATCATACCTTCTCCCGAATCTACTTTATTATCTGTACACATAAGCTTTTTTTTTTTCCTCTTACAAGGTCTAAGCTTTTAAAACTTAAAAGTCTGGAAAACAGTCATTTCTCTCTTTTTATTATATCTTTTATTCCTTGAGGGAATGAACATAAACTTGATGTTGCTGGAATGGGGGTGAAGGGAGGAAATAGGCATTAACAAGAAGTAGCAGGAATAAAAGCACAAACAAAAATGATTGATTGTTGGGAAACTGGAAAATATTTAACAATCTGGTTTTTTTTTTTAATTTTTATTAGTTTTTAAATACAAAACCTTGATTTGTAGTGGTGGCCAGTTGTCACGGTATAAATAGTCCTACTGTGGCTGATTTCAAGTTGCCAGTGTGACACCACTGACCATGTCTTTGGGACCATTATGTACTATTTTAACCATATAGACACAAAAGACAAATAATCTCAAGAATACATATAAGAGCAAATGTAGTAAACTAATTAGAAAGTGATGAATTATGAATGCTTATTAACTTTGTTTTTAAAATAACTTTTTTAATTGAAAGTTTATATAATTTAATGTTTAATAATGGTTTTAACTGTCTCACAAAATTCCTGAAAAATTAACAATTAGGCTCTCAGCACACTACACTTGTTAATGTTTTTCATACAATTGTTAATATTTTATAATTATTTTCCTGACACAAAGAAAGCAGCCTTTTTGTCACTAAGTGTTGAATGCGTTGTTAGCATTATTAAGTGTTTTGCATGTCTCTGGGCCCCAGCTCACATCCTTTAGAATCACTTGTGATGCAGCTGGTGGTATCAAGGTCATGACACTTGTTTTTTTTTTTTTGTTTTGTTTTAATTTGAGCGTAGTTGATACACATTGTTTCATTAATGTCAGGTGTACAACATAGTGATTAGACATGGCTATATGTTATGAGATGTTCTCATCACAAGTGTATCTACCATCTGTTACCACACAGTTCTGTTATATAATCATTGACTATATTCCTATGCTGTAACTTTTATTCCCATGACTTATCCATTCGATGGTTGGAAGCCTGTCACTCCTACTCCCCTCTACCTGTCTTGCCCATCCCCCAACCCCTTCAGTCTGGCAACCATCGGTTTGTTCTCTGTATTTATAGGTCTGATTCTACTTTTTGTTTGTCTGTTTATTCATTTGTTTTGTTTTTTAGAGTCCACATATGAGTGAAATCATTTGTTGTTTGTTTTTCTCTATTTCACTTACCATAATAACCTCTAGGTACATCCACATTGTTACAAATAGCAAGATCTCGGGGCACCTGGGTGGCTCAGTCAGTTGGGCATCTGACTTCAGCACAGGTCATGATCTCGCAGTTGGTGAATTCGAGCCCCACGTCGGACTCTGTGCTGACAGCTCAGAGCCTGAAGCCTCCTTCAACTTCTGTGTCTCCTTCTCTCTCTGCCCCTCCCATGCTCATGCACTGTCTTGCTCTGTCTCTCAATAATAAATAAATGTAAAAAAATTTTTTTAAATAGCAAGATCTCATTTTTTTTATGGCTGTGTAATATTCATATATACATGTATATGTATGTATACACACACACACACACACACACATCTCTCACATCTTTTTTATCCACTCATCAATTGATGGATACATGGGCTGCTTCCATATCTTGGCTATTGTAAATAATGCTTCGATAAACATGGGGATGCATATATCTTTTTGAATTAATGTTTTCATTTTCTTTGGATAAATACCCAGTAGTGGAATTATTGGATCATGTGGTATTTCTGTTTTTAATTTTTTGAGGAAGTTCCTCCATACTGTTTTCCACAGTGGCTGTACTGGTTTACATTTCCACCACTAGTGCACGTGGGTTTCTTTTCTCCACATCCTCACCAACAGTTGTTATTTCTCTTTTTTTTAATGTTTATTTATTTATTTTGAGAGACAGAGCAAGCACGAGCAGGGGAGGGACATAGAGAGAAGGAGAGATAGAATTCCAAGCAGGCTCCATGCTTAGCGGGGTGCCCAACGTAGGGCTTGATCCCACAACTGCAAGATCATGATCTTAGCTGAAATCATGAGTCAGACACTTAACTAATGGAGCCACCCAGGTGCCCCAGCACCTGTTATTGCTTATATTTTTGCTTATTCTGACTGGTGTAAGGTGGTATCTCATGGTGGTTTTGATTTGCATTTCCCTGATGATGAGTGATGTCAAGCATCTTTTCATGTGTTTGTTGGCTATCTGTATATTGTCTTTGGAAAAATGTCCGTTTAGGTCCTCTGCCCGTTTTCTAGTCAGATTGTTTGTGGTTTTACTGTTTTTCACGGTGAAGGAAACCATCAACAAAACCAAAAGGCAACCTACTGAATGGGAGGAGATATTTGCAAGTGATATATCTGATAAGGGGTTAATATCCAAAATGTATAAAGAACTTACATGACTCATGACACTTGTTTTGTCCTTTGATTTATGCTCTGCACCTTTTTTAGCCTAATTGGAAGTGTGGGGGTAATCGATACCCACTGGAGCAACCCTTAGCTGATGGGGAAGGAAGGTGATGGATCATTATTTTTCTCTGTTAATACTCATTTACCAAAAGCTCCAATTTCCCACAACTGTGGCCAATTTCATAATGGACAGTTGGATTGAATATCTCCCTATCCATGTTAACATTCTCTGTTCCCCTCACTCCTGATATCTAGAAAACCTCCCAGGAAACTACCTATACCCAAGACCCTGCCTCAGGCTGTTTTCAAGAGGACTCTTGATTAAGTCACTGACCATCCTTACCTTTATGTATTGCTCTACTAAAAGAGCTTCTGTGATTCAAGGGTATCATTTTCACTTTTAAACAGAATGGCTATGATATTTGGACTAGAAATTGTAGAAATGAAACAAACTGAAAAGCAGTGGTTTAGGCACTCTGATATAAAGACAGATAACTTTTTTTCCTCTATGGGCCCTGGGACTTTAAACAGTCTAGGACTACATCATAATTTTCTGGGGCCCTTCTATGAGAAAGAGCATTATGAGCTCATCTGTATTCATGTGATTTCACAACTATGTGTTAGAAAGATGTGACGGAGTGTAGTTTTTAAGATGGCCATAATAAAATCTCTCATCCCACATGCTGTTTTTACAACGTGAGCCTGACATTCGTAACATCAAAAAGTGGGGTCTATGTTTCTTCTTGATCTGGGCAGGCTTGTGACTATGTCTGAAGGAATGAATGCCCATGGATTTCTTAGGCTGTTTAACAAAAAGTGATGTAGCTTCCACTTGGTTCTCTTAGGACAGCTTCTTAGAATTCTTCACTCCCATGTAATCAGTGCAGCTGACTTGAGGCCACCTTGTTGTGAGGAAGGCCAGTCTGTCCATGTGGAGACATCACATGGAAAGTTTCTGAAACAACATTAGGAGAGAGAGGGGCCCATGCAGTGAGTGCCCAGCTGCTCCAATCTCTGGCTGTTCCAGAGATCTCAAACCAAAAACACTCAGATGAGTTGTTCCTGAATTCCTGTCCACAAAAATCATGAGAGATAATAAACTTATTGGTGTTGTTTAAAAAAAAAATTTTTTTAACGTTTATTTATTTTTGAGACAGAGAGAGACAGAGCATGAACGGGGAGGGTCAGAGAGAGGGAGACACAGAATCTGAAACAGGCTCCAGGCTCTGAGCTGTCCGCACAGAGCCCAACGCGGGGCTTGAACTCACGGACCGTGAGATCATGACCTGAGCCGAAGTCGGCCGCTTAACCGACTGAGCCACCCAGGCGCCCCTTAAAACACTAAATTGTAAAGTGATTTGTTATGAACAGTACCAACTAAAACAAAAGAGTTGCTCAATTCACATACCTCCCTTCTTTTTGGTGATAGCCAGTCTCATCTCCTGTGAGAATAAAAGTCAGGCTTGCACCTCAGCTGGGGAGCAGTTAATTACTGAGTGTGTGTGTGTGTGTGTGTGTGTGTGTGTGTGTGTGTGTGTATTTTAGTTTGGAGATGATAACTGCTGCTCTCAACAACTGGAACAACAAATAGTAGATGAGCATATAATGCTGAGGGTATTTTGGCATAACTATTTTTTGAAAGTAGAGTTATTCTCTTTTTAATGTTACCATTTTTATAGAATTACAAACTTACAGAAAGTTGCAAGACATGTACAAGAAATCCTATATACCTTTCATTCAGATTTACCAATTACTAATATTTTGCCACATTTGCTTTATCGTTCTCTCTCATTCTTTCCTCCTGCATATGCGCAAACACACAAACGCTTTTTTTTTTTCTGAACCGCCAAAGATAAGTTACAGAAGCTATGCCCATTTGCCTCTAAATCTTAAGATTATGTTTCCTAAGAATGAGGACACTCACATCACTAACCACAGTACATTATCAAATTCAGGAAATTTAATATTGATAGAATACTAACTTCCAATCAACAGATTTTATCCAAATATCTTCAATCATATCAATAATGTCTTTATACTATTGTTTTTCCTGGTCGGAGATCCAATCCTGGTTCACACATTGCCTTTAGTTTTGTGTGTCTTCACTCATCAAAAAGAAGTTATTATTTTTTTTCATCTTCTAGAAAGATCAGTCACTTTCTTTGTCTATGCTCCTAAAGAGATACAAGAGATAATCTGATGTGTTTGTAAGACTGTTTTGGAGACTGCTTTCCAATACTGTCTACATCTCTGTCTTTAAAGAGTTAATGTATGTAAAAACCTTGTTCAGCCATGGAAGGTCTAGATGTAGCTGCTGCATCTACCCAAGTGAACACAGTTTGCCTATCAAATTCAAAACCACCTCAGACTTGACATTTACGAACCTAAAAGAGTGAACGAGTAGCTTAATGATTTGCATTTCTTATGAATGAGTACTTAGTAATTGCTACTGCTCCTTGAAATTGAAAATATTTGTACTATGAGGCTCTGAGAAAGCTGTGTAACTTTTTGGGGTTTCAAAACAAGTAATTGATGCCCCTTCTCTATCCATCTGACTCTTTTTGAGGCTCCAGCCTGTTTTTTTTTCCGACTTGTGAGCTAACAGTCGTATAAGGTCACTTGTTTCTTTTTTCTTTAAACTTTATTGAAGAATAATTGACAAATGCAATTATATGTGTTTGAAGTGTACAACATGAGAGTTTGATAAACATATACATTGTGGAAAGGTTACCAACATCAAGATAATTACCACATCCATGACTTCACATAGTTAACATTTGTGTGTATGTTGAGAATGCTTACAATTGACTCTCAGCAGCTTTCAAGTGTATAATACTGGATGGTTAGTGATAGTCACCATGCTGTGCATTAGATCCTCAGAACTTATTCTTCTTATAACTGAAGATTTGTACCCTTTGACCTACATGACCCCATTTCCCCCTTCTTCCCAGCCCCTGGCAACCACTATAAAATGAACTATAAAATGAACTTTAAAAAAGAAAAAGATTCCACATATAATTGATGCCGCACAGTATTTGTCTTTTTCTGTCTGACTTTTGTCACTTAGCGTAGAGCCCTCTAGCCTTATCCATGTTGTCACAAACAGCAGGACTTCCTTCTTCCTTAAGGCTACTTAATATTTCATGGGGGCATCTGGGTGGCTTAGTTGGTTAAGTGTCCGACTCTTGATTTTGGCTCAGGTCATGATCTTATGGTTCATGAGATCAATCCCCACATGGGGCTCCATACTGACAATGTGAAGACCACTTAGGATTCTCTGTCTCCCTCTCTCTGCCCCTCCCCTGCTCTCTCTCTCTCTCTCAAATTAAATAAACTTAAAAAAAAATTCATTGTGTGTGTCTGTGTGCATCACATTTTTTTAATACCTTCATTTGTCAAAGGATGTTTAGGTTGTCTAAGTTGACTATTGTGAATAATGCTGCATTAGACGTGGGGCTGCAAATTATCTACTCAGGACTTCAGCTAGATCATATGGCTGTTCTTTTTTTAATCACTTGTTTCTTCTGAACTGAGTAGCTCATTATATTTTTAATGCCTAGAGTAACCTGTCTAGAGTACACACCAGACTCCTACTCTGGGATGGATCCTAGACAAATGGGAGAAGAAAACTTGGAACATGTTTGCAGAAGTTGAGTACTTGAGTACAAAAAACATTATTTATGAAATGAATAAATAATACTACTTGCATGTTACTTTTCAAAATTATGCTTTTGTGATCAGTAAAACACAAATTATTTTTGTTGGATTAATTGATATCTTTTAGTCATCCTCAATTTTACCAATCAATAAATGTTGAAGGGTAACACTATTATGTACAAGACATTCAATTGATTTTTCTTTAAAAGGAGGTCCTTATGCACAAAGAATCATTGGCATTATTAAGTAGTTAATGAACTATCTCCTTTAAATGAAGCACGGTCAATATACCACTTCCCAACTGCTTCATCAAAAAGCAGAATATTCCTTGAGTTGGAACACTTTAGTCCTATAGAAAAAATAATAATAACATTCTTTGACATAAGGTTTGATGATAAACTTAGTAACAAAATATAGTGCATGCTCAAAAAAATAAGTACAGGTTATGTAATGCTTTTAAATGTTAACACTGTTACAGTATAATAAAAGGCTAGGGCATAAAATGTTAATTTCAGTCAGTGTCACATATTGTGTACTGTCCTAACATAATCTCCAGAATAAAGACTGAAAATCCCATGTCACACATATAGGAGCAAGAATGTTTGTGAAATCTTGACAAAAATAAGATAAACCTGCATATACAGTTTAAAAGTGGAAGAGCTATTTTAAGCTAAGCTATGTATCACAAAGCTTACAACTTCAATTTCCTTTCATGTCACTAAATGGAACAGCCCAGTAATAACGAGTGAAATGCAGGGAAAAGGGAAAGGAAAGTTGAAAAGTTACCAAAACGTTAATAACGCTTTCAAGAAACCTCAAAATGCAGTAGTTTTGTATAAAGCCCAGCAGTCTTTCAGGGCTGTGTGGGAGGGTTACGCTCTCTTTTTTATACACAAGAAGAGCCATCACTGGATCCAGCTATTTTTATTGTGGTTCTTTTGTTCTCACAGCTCTGCATAAGGAAGAGAAAATGTTCCTAAGTAGTGTAAGTAAGCTGTGAGATCTAATGGATTAAAATAAAGTGTTTGAAACCATAATACTTTGTGATGGAGCCCGAAAGCCTCACTCTGACGTTATCTAAAAATAAACAAATTTTCACTAATAAAAAATTTTCGTACATATAAATTCTTTCTCATTCTCTGCCTCTCTCTCTCTCTCTCTCTCTCTCTCACACACACATACACACACACACACACACACACACACACACATTTCAGAGATGGTATGTTAAAATGAAATTCTTCCTCCAGATGTTTATAAACATGCAAAATTTTAGAAAGGTCATTTGAACTTATATTTTAAGCAGATGCTTAATGAAATCAAAATATCAGCTAAATGTGTTGTAAAGTTCACCTGAAAGGAAACCCAAATGCATTTAGCGGGGCTGAAAATATTGGGAACAAAGTTATATTCTCTAAAATCTACTGAACAGAAGCAAAACTGAAACCGGCGTGTTTATTGGTCCAAACTAGTCATTCATTTGGAATTTCTATTCTGCACTGAATTGAAAATGTATCCTGAAAATGTCTTGCATTTTGTGTGGCTATCTGACCAGGTCACTTACTCCTTAAAGGGGCCCCTGTTTTCCTTAGAGCTCTTTTACAGGGATGCACCTGTAAGGAAACTGGAGAAGATGTGGGATGTTTTTTCCCACAAAGCAATGATTAAACATATAATAGTCATAAAAAGATAATGACTACTACTGTTTTCTCAATTATTACTCTGTTTCCTCAATTGGAAAACCTTTTGAATCACAAATATCATCCCACTGACTATCATTTTTTATTGGAATTTGGAAGGTAGCTAATATTATACACAGTAATACTTTGGAATGAAATCAATGGTCCTAAAAGGCCAACTTGTCTTTGCCACTGCAAATTAAAGTGCAGCGGTAAAAAACAGAACTGACATTGATTTGCTTTTCTCTTTTTTTTGAAAATAGATTTTTTCCCTTGATAAACAGTAAAAAAAAAAAAATGTATTCTACAGGACTGCTTTTCTTTGTGCTATGTGGTTGTTCCTAATGTGCTCTTGGTTATCTACCTGATAGTGAGGAAAGTTTAGTATCAATTAATCCATTGCTATGGGATTCTTTTTGCTTGTTTTCATTCAACTTATTTCAAAACAGGGAGGAAAAATAAGGAAAAAGCAAAGACAGGAATCTAGGCTTGTCAATTGCATAGACTGTCACTCAAAAGTCCATAGCGATTTATCACATGGTGGGTTGGAAGGGGGGGGAGCAGGTGTGTGCAAAATTATATTCAGTGCAATAAAGAAAATACACTAATCTGTTAAACATTTTAAAAGAGGCTGTAAATTTCAAAAGGTAATTACTAATTCTATTCTATGAGTATATCACACCATTGTGATAACCTAAAAGTTAAAATCGGAATATAAATTTGACATCGGAATGCTTTCCAACACTTTTATATACAAATGTGTCTATTTATAACGTAAGTACAGTGGAGGCAGGGAGAGGAAGTGAATCATCAAAGATGTTTTGATTTCATTACTAAGATTCAATTGGAAGCTTATCTCCTTGATGCACTTACTATACCATATGGGTGTATACCTCGAGTTACAATTTCCTGTTATTCTTTATTCCTGTAAAACAAATGCAGCCCAAATGTGGAAGAGAGTTATAGTGGCTATAGTGGGTATAAAATGTATCTCTCATTTACAGGCTATGACAGAAAAAGCTATCAAAACCTTCATCCTGTTTCACTAATAGCTGTTTGCATACATCAACAAAAACCTCTCATGTGCTTAGAAATGCTTTATGGTCATAAAGTCACACCTTTCCTGATTTAATATTAGCTCTAAGGGAAAGGACTTTTTTTTTTTTTTCTGAATAGCAGTAGCCTTCAGGACAAAAGGATCTTTGGAGGGTCCTTCATCTCAAAATGAGTTGTACCTGAACCCAGGCTGAGGTGGGGGGCACCTAACCAAGAGTGATTACACCAGGGCACAAGGGTAGACAAGGGGCTACACTGTTAGCCTCCACTTCCCTTTGAGAGATTCACAGAACGTTCCCTCCTGTCAGGTTGGAGAACTTCCTTTAGCAGTCAGTTCCCAAAAAGGAATTCTGTCTGCATCACACATGTACACATTACCAAGATTTGCTTGAAATTGGATCTTGTTTAGGCAATCAAAACATCTTTGGTGATTCACTTCCTGTCACTGAACTAAAAAAGTGAAGGCACAAATAACCACACTTCACACATAATTATCTCAAAAAGCAGCATTAGACTGAGTTGAAAATCATTTCTAGAATGCAGCTTCACAGAATACCCCCTGTCCCCATCTCACAATGGCCTGATCCTCTATACATCTCCCCCTCACTGCCCACAAGGGAAATATATAGGATGCATTTCACATGCATTTGGGAGTGAAAAGGACTTTTACATCATTAAGTGCAATTGAGGCACTTAATACCTAGTCCTGGAGTAGGTATCATCCTTCTTTTCTTAAAATACGGGTTTAGGGCAAGGAGGAAGATTGTGTTATACAAAAATGTAATCAGCATATTGACAAGAATTGGGATACTCAAAAACAAAATAAATTGTTCCATTTATGCAAAACACAAAACTAGTCAAAGTTTAATTATGCTGTTAGAAGTAAGGACAGGGGGGCGCCTGGGTGGCTCAGTTGGTTGAATATCCGACTTTGGCTCAGGTCATGATCTCAAGGCTCCTGAGTTCAAGCCCCACGTAGGTCTCTGTGCTGACAGTTCGGAGCCTGGAGTCTGCTTCGGATTCTGTGTCTGCCTCTCTCTCTGCCTCTCCCCTGCTCATGCTCTGTCTCTCTCTGTCTCTTGAAAATGAATAAACGTTAAAAAAAAAAAGTAAGGACAGTAGTATCCTTTGTGAAAATGGGGGATAGTGGCAAGAAGGGAACAGATAAGATTCACATTCTGTATCTGGATCTGAGTGTTGTCTATAGTGCTTTGGGAAGATTTAGCAAGCTAAGTCTTGTGTACTTTTGGAAACTTTGATAATAAGACTATCAAATTTATAGGTATGTTTGAACAATGCTGTTCATTTTTAGGTCCCATTGTATGAAGTAGTTGATGACTCTTGGTATTACCTTTTTTTAAAACTTTTATTTTAAGATAATTATAAATACACAGGAAGTTGCAAAAGATAGTACAGAGAGATTCCATGTAACCTTCACCCAGTTTCCCTGAGTTGTTATATTTTATGTGACCATAACACTGAAACCAGGAAATGGACCTGGGCGCATGTGTATATATAGTTCTACTTCATTTAAAAAATGTTTATTATTTATTTGGGGGGAAAGAGAGAGAGCGTGTGCATGAGCAGGGGAGGGGCAGAGAAAGGGAGAGAGAGAGAATCCCAAGCAGGTTCCACACTGTCTGCACTGAGCCCAACTCAGGGCTTAATCTCACGAAATGTGAGATCATGACCAGAGCTGAAATCAGGAGTCGGTAGCTTGACCCACTGAGCCACCCGGGCGCCTCAGTATAGTTCTATTTCATTTTAATCACACAGAGATTGACCTGTAATGACCACTACACAGAGACAGAACCATTCCACTACCACAAAGATCTCTCCTTTTACCTAGTCATAGGTAACACAAACCCTTCCTCCTAACCCCTCGTAATACCTGCTCTGTTTGGCATCTCTATTTGCCTTTTGGAATGTTATAAATAGAATCAGATTGGCTTTTTATACCTTAGAGATCCACCCAAGTGGTTACATGTATATTCCTTTTTCTCACTAAGAAGCATTCCATGGTATGGTATACCCTTGTTTATTTAACCATTCACTTAGTGAAGGACATTTTAGTTGTTTCTGGCTTTTGGATATGACAAATAAAGCTACTGTGAACAAATTGTATAGGGTTTTGTACAAACATAAATTTTTATTTTTCTGGGGTAAATTCTCAGGAATGCTATGGTACATACGTTTAGTGTTTTATTTTTTTGTTAAGAAATTGCCAAACTATTTTCTACAGTAGCTCTCCCATTTTACATTCCCACTGGCAGTGTATGAGAGATCCCGTTTTGCCACATCTTTGCCAGCATTTAGTATTACCACCATTTTTAGGTTTTAGCTCTTCTTTAAAAAAAATTTTTTTTAATGTTTACTTATTTTTGACAGAGAGAGAGAGAGAGAGAGAGACAGAGACAGAGCATGAGTGGGGTAGGGGCAGAGAGAGAGGGAGACACAGAATCCGAAGCAGGCTCCAGGCTCTGAGCTGTCAGCACAGAGACTGATGTGGGGCTCGAACTCACAGACCACGAGATCATGACCTGAGCCAAAGTCAGATGCTTAACCACTGAGCCACCCAAGGGCCCCAGGTTTCAGCTCTTCTAATAGGTATGTGGTAGTATCTCATCATGGTCTTAATTTTATTTATTTATTTATATATTTTTAAATGTTTTTATTTATTTTTGAGACCAAGAGAGACAGAGCATGAACAGGGGAGGGGCAGAGAGAGACACACACACAGAATCTGAAGCAGGCTCCAGGCTCTGAGCTGTCAGCACAGATCATGAGATCATGTGAGATCTCACAGTGTGAGATCATGACCTGAGCTGAAGTTGGACGCTTAACCGACTGAGCCACCCAGGTGCCCCCCATCATGGTCTTAACTTTAATTTTCCTCATGGCTAGTGATGTTGAACAACTTTTCATGTGCTTATTTGCCATTCATAGAGCCTCTTGAGTGAAATATCTTTCAAAATTTTTCTCCTTCATTTTGTTGCCTTTATTTTTGCTTTTTACCTAATCCTGTCAATATTTTTAGCTTCTTAAAATAACTAAAAATATTTCCCCCTATTTCAGTATCTACAGGTTTTATTTCTGCTAGTGATGAGCAGTTCTTCACACCTGTGTCCAGAGAGCCTCTGCTTCCTCACCTTCTTTATGTTGCTCATCTTCTCTGTTCTATCTGGAAAGCCACTTCCTAGACCTTTGGTCTCCATTATGCAGTGGTTAGTGAAGTAACTTCAAAGTCCTAATGGACTCAGATCAAACAACAGATCGTCCAGGAAGCCTTGACTTTTCCTACCAAATATACATAATCATTAGTCCTTTAAACGGGCACAAAATGTTTTAAAAATAGCTTCCAGTAGCACCCTGGTATATGCTGTTGGTGCCCTATCCATATGGCACTTGGCATTTCTTTGCACATTGGCTTCTGTGCCAGCAACCACTCGTCCCTGTCTGAGGCTTTCTCTGGCTTCCAGAGGCTGCTTTTACTGGGCAGAAGTGTTGGAAGTAGCCCTCAACCAATGGTGAACAAGCATCTCAACTTTTTCACCCCTTACTTGGGATTGTTGATTGCCCAGGGTTCCCAAGTGGGATTAATCTCCAGCTGCCCACAGTGATAACTGGCTTGATATCACCATTTATTAGCTACCTTCTTTGTCTCACTTTCTTACTGATTTTTTCCTGAGGTCCCCTGCTGAATAAACTCAAATAATTGTCTCAAATTCTGCTTTTGGGGGAACCCAAAAGTAGGCTACGAATGTTAACTTCTACTATGATTAACCCACACATCCATGGTCTTTCCTACTAAAGTGAAAACTTTTTGCAGGCAGAAAACTGAAGAGAGCAAACCTAGAGGATATCCTGGCAGAGAGAACAGTAAGTGCAATGGCCGGGCAGCCAACATTTTGTTGGTGTTTGCAAGGATATTAGTAAGTACTAAGATATTATTAGTAAGACTGGGGTAAAGTAAGCAAGAGTAAAAATGGAGCTTGAGATGAGTTCATGTAGGAACATTTCAACCTTCCCCTTCTTCAGATAAGGAATGAGGGTGAAGATGAGAACAAGTGGGCTGAAGAAAATTTTTATGGGCTAATAACTTTGGAAATGTAATATTTCTCATTAATATCACCAGTGTCTAATGGATCTTAAATATATTATCAATGTACACAGGCCATTTCTCTTGGTATTTTAATGTTATTAATACACAAACCTTACGATCTTCTTGTTACAGAGAAAATTGAATACATGAGGTTATATATTTATTCATGAAAGAGATATGAAGTCAGCACATGTTGTTGGGTTAGGTATTGTGGAGGGATCAAAATGACAGTCCGTGAATTGTGCAGAGATAATAGCCATTTTCAGACCGAGATGTACCAGTCATTGGATTTTGGTTACACATACTCGTGCTGCCTTCTCATGTTATTAATGTCAAAAACGAAACAACCTAAATTTTGACATAAGTCTTCCCCACACCAGGGGATAAAGGCATTAACCCCAACCGGCTGGATCTGAGACCAGAGGCCATGAACCTTTTCTGCAGAGGTAAAAAATAAACTTAATTATTGACCTGAGACATTGCCATGTATTTCAGAATTGATCAAAGTCTATAAGACTCTGTGATTTTGAGGGACAGAACATTCCCTGGAGACCAAGTTGAGAGGTATCCAAATCCATTTCACTTCTGATAAAAGGTACACATTCAGGATTTGAGCTATGCCATGAATGTGAAAAGGTGCTCAACATCACTAATCACCAGGGAAATGAAAATCAAAAGCACAATGAGATATCACCTCATACCTGTAAGAATGGCTATTATTAAAAAGATTAGAGAGAGCAAATGCTGGTGAGGATGTGGAGAAAAAGGAACCCTTGTGCATTGTTGGTGGGAATGTAAATTAGTGCAACCACTATGGAAAACAGTATGGGTATTACTCAAAAAATTAAAAATTAAAACAATTTGATTTACTATGATCATACGATCAAGCATTTCCACTTCTGGGCATATATCTAGAGGCAATGAAAACAGGATATTAAATAGATAGCTGCACTTCCATGTCACTGCAGCACTGCTTCCAATAGCCAAGACATGGAAACAACCCAAGGATCCATTAACAGATCGGTGGATCAAGAAGATGTTGGGGCGCCTGGGTGGCTCCGTCGGTTAAGCGTCCAACTTCGGCTCGGGTCACGATCTCACGGTCCATGAGTTTGAGCCCCGCATCGGGCTCTGTGCGGACAGCTCAGAGCCTGGAGCCTGCTTCCGATTCTGTGTCTCCCTCTCTCTCTGACCCTCCTCCGTTCATGCTCTGTCTCTGTCTCAAAAATGAATAAACATTTAAAAAAATTTAAAAAAAAGAGAAGATGTGACACACACACACACACACATACACACACACGCACGCAGTGGAGCATTATTCAGCCATAAAAAGGAACAAAATTCTGTCATTTGCAACAACATAGATGGATCTTGAGTGCATTGTGTTAAGTGAAATAAACCAGAGATAGGAAGACAAATAATATATGACATCATACTATATGTGAAATCTAAAAACATTGAACTCATGGAAACACAGAGTAGCACAGTGGTTGCAAGCACCCAGGGGGTAGGGAAAGTGGGGAGGTGTTTGTCAAAAGATAAAAACTTGCAATTATGAGATGAATTCAAATTCTAAGGATCTATTACAGCATGGTGACTCTATACTGTTAATAATACTGTATTATATATTTGAAAGCTGCTATGAGAGTAAAGCTTTAATGTTCTCACCTAACAACAACAAAGTAGTAATTATATGAGGTAAATGATGCATTAACTAACCATATTATGGTAAGTACTTTGCAGTATATACATGTATCAAATCATCACGTGGTACAACTTAAACTCACACAATATTATATGTCAATTATATATCCATAAAGCTGAAAAAAAGTTATGGCATGAACCAGAGGGGGAAAAAATACAAATACTACAAGCCCATATTGGCATCTTCCTTACATGCATTTTTAGGAATAAAATATTTAAGAAGGGATAATTCATTTGCATTAGACTAGCTTTCTCTTAGTGATATACCTTTGTTTTTGAGTTCCTGTTATCATGTCTGCATAACAAATTACCCTCAAAGCATAATAACTTAAAACAATGGAAGCATTTATTTAGCTCACAAATCATTAATTTGGGGAGTGCTCAATGGGGAAAAGCTATCACTGCCTTGCTTGGCTTCTGCTGGAAAGGGGACTGGATGCTGGAATCATCTTTAGGTCCACTCCTTCACGTGTCTAGTCATTGATGTTAGGAAGGTGAAAATAACTGGGGCTGGCAAGGCCAGGGCTTCTCCAGCATGGCTTTCTATCTCTACAGGAGGTCTCCATGTGGTCTCCCCTTGATCATCTCTTCAGTGTAGCCAAACTTCTTACTTATTAGCTCAGGGTTCTCAAAGTACATATCCCAAAGGATTGTGTCAGGTAAAGCCATTTTGCCTTTTATTACTTGGCCTCAGAAATCACACAAGTCTGCCAAAGTCTACTATCCACCCAGGTTCAAGGGAGGAGACGTAGATCCCAACTCTCAATGGAGGAGTGTCAATGTTACGTTGTAGGAAGAGCATTTGGAATATGATATACATTCCTTTGGCCATCTTTAAAAAATACTGTCTGCCATATTTGATTTTGCTTATCTAACATGTGCTAAATTGCAGACCTATGAATTCTCCCCCACTATCATTATAAACATTAAAAAATTAATGTTTATTATTTTTGAGAGAGAAAGAGAGAGTCAGAGTATGAGTTGGGGAGGGGCAGAGAGAGAGGGAGACAGAATCCAAAGCAGGCTCCAGCTTTGGCTGGAGCTGACAGCTCAGAGCCTGACATGGGGCTCAAACTCACAAACCGTGAGATCATGACCTGTACTGATGTCAGACGCTTAACTGACTGAGCCACCCAGGTGCCCCGTCGGCTCTGCCATTTTAAACTCAGGTTTTTTCATCTGCCAAAAAGTGGAGAATTTCTATCTCAGGGTAGTTAAAGTGTCAAAATGAGATAGTTCATGTAAACCTTGAGCAGAATACCTGCCCATATAGCTACTGGGTGGCGGAGATAGAAATTATAGTAGTAGTAATAGCAGTGAAGTACTTTTAAAACGTATTTTGAATCATCTCTATAGATTTTCTTCTGCTTCTCCTCTAAATTTCACAATTGGTAGGCTTCTCTTAGTTTTATACCTCTCAAGCTCATAAGCATTAGTGCTTAGAAGCTCAAGTGTATCTAATGAATATACATTGGTTTGAATTAAACATAATCAAATCAAGTTCTCTCTAGAAATAATACTTTAGTTTTGTTCTTGGTTCAGCCAGTTGAATCACTTGTGGAACTTGGTGCTGGTAAGCTTTGTGCATTTTGCCCCCCAAAATACCATTGCCTTAGGGTTGACTTCTTCCATTGTAGAAGATTTGGATTGTTGGAAAAAGTCTCTTCAGTAGTGGTGAGTGTGTGCCATGTGCCACACACTCCAATGGGAAACTCCTCCCCTTCACTGAAAACTGTGAGTCCACTGGTGGCCCTGTGCTCTCTCCTTCCATTGACCACCCTGATAGAACTTGCTTTCTCTGCATTTCATTTAGCATGAAACCTCAAACTCTCCAGTGGCCTCTCTTGGACAGTTGTCTTTCAACTGTCCACCTGCTCTTACTCTTTAGCTCTACATTTTGCTGCATTTCAATGAAAGCTGGTCGAGTCTTTGAGGACAAAATGGTGTGTACTCTACTTCACTAATTTTTTGCATCCACAAATATATATTTAACTTACTACTGGCCAGACACTGTTCTCAATGCTGGGAATTCCCAGTGAGATACAGAAACTCCCTGTCTTAGGCTGGGCTCGCCCAGAAGCAGATAAGGAGACATGGATTCATGTGCAAGTAGTTTATTTGGGAGTTGATGTCAGAAATCACCAGTAGAAGAGGGAGTAGTGGCACAGCAAAGGGAGGAGCCAACAAGGGTATGTTTTCCAGTAAGTTAAACACTGTGGACAATAGGAGTCTGATTCCACTGGGAAACCCTGGGAAACAGTGCAGAATACATTCCTGAGTCATCCCCCTCAGGGGGTAAAGAAGCTGGGGTGTTTGTACTCCCATCATTCCCCATCAGGGCTGCTCACCAGAAGGGGACCACATTAGTTCCTGGGCCCCTCTGCAAAAGCAGATCCCAACAGCAAAAGAAAACTCTAGGGCAAATAATTGTGATAAAAGGTGGGCCAGCATGGACTGAAATAATGAGGGGATGTACTTGTTTCTTAGGGCTACTGTAATAAAGTATCATGAACTAGATGGCTTAGAACAACAGAAATATATTGTCTCAAATTTCTGGAGGCTTGAAGTCTGAAATCAAGGTGTGGGTAAGCAGTGTTGCTTGAAACCCGTAGGGGAAATCCTTTGTTGCCCCTTCCTAATTCCTGGTGGTTTGCTGGCAATCATGGACATTCCTTGGTTTATAGATACATCACTCCGAACTTCTGTGTACACATGGCTTTCTCCCCATGTACCCACTTTGACTTCCCTCTGTGCATGTCTACCTCTGTGTTTAAATTGCCCCTTTTTATAAGGATACCAGTCATACTGGATTATGGCCCACCCTAATGATGTCATTTTTACTAGATTATCTTGGTAAAGACCCTATTTCCAAATACAGACATATTCTGAAGTACTAGGGGTTAGGGCTTCAACCTAACTTTTTTTGGGAGACACAATTTAACCCATAATAGGTGATCAAAGTGGGGTGCTAACAGTATCTGATATAATCTGTTTTGAAGAGCCTCTACTCTAGTGGGGGGAAACTAACAATAAGGAAAATAAATAAATACAATATGTAGTATATATGATGGTCATAAGCACAATGGAGATGAATAAAGAAGGGAAGTAGGATACATCTTTGTAGTCCCAAAAAGCCTTAGCACAGTTCTCCACACAAAGGGGCCAATAAGTGTTTGTTAATGTCATGAGTACATGTTTAAATAGAGAGAATTACTGTCCACATTATTATTCACTGGTTGTTTAATATCCATCAATGACCATCCAGTTAGTGTACTAGGTCTCTGTAGAGCATTTGTGTCCCTTGTTATTGTAATGGCTTGTTTATTTACTCACTGAGGACTTTTAGAAGCTCCATATGTTGATTGTTGCAATCAGTAAAGTGATCAATCAGAAGTAAATAGTAATCCATCTGGAGAGTTATTTTCAGGAAAAAGGGTTAACATTTTGATATATATGTATATATAAGATGCCTCCCCCCAAAAAGCAATTTTATAAAAGATTAGCCTGCACATGGAATGTCAACACAGAAACAGTCTTCTGGTTTACTGAATGTAGACACAGTGATACCTTTTTCTATCCATCCTATGAGGCTCTTATTTGGTGTGCTTAATCGTATTTTTAATACATAGTATCTCTTTAGCAACTTAGAAATGGACATGCTAAGCATTGAAAGTATAATTATATAAAAATGTACTGGCTTTGTTTCAGTTTCATAGTGACAGAAATTACAGCAATGAAAACCTTCTAACCCTGTGTATTATGGAGAGAAAAATGACATTAATCTTAAACAATGGGTAATAATTGAAACCTGTTGTCAAGCAGTACAGTGATAGAAAAATCACCTTGCTGATCTTCTTTGTTTCTTTGACTAATTGCCAGTTATTAAGAAAAAAGAACAGTTTGGTGCTATAATACCTTTCTATTATTAATTGGAAGAGACACTATTTTAATCTTATTTTGTCAGTCCCTTACCTAAACTGTTAATGATTTCTCTCCTCTATATTATTAGGTTAAGTCACCAATTGTAGTTGTTGATGACTGGGCATCCTCTCTCAGCTCTTTCAAATTTTGCTCCCTGGGCTCTGTGTCCTGAGACCCATGGGGTTCCACTCAATACTGGTCTTAAATACACAGTTTTTTTTTTCCCCTGAAAGCTACTAGCACAGTTTGAATGACAGTGCTTTCAATTAAACTTTCTGGGTTTTGTACTAGTGTTAAATAGGCCACCACTGGGGTTGGTTGCTTCCAATAAATGTGGAACTAAGAGAAACTGTAGGGTGTAGAGAGGGATGATCTTTTTAACCAATATAATAGAGATCAAAGAGTGAGCAAACTGCTCTTTTTCTTGCTTGAGATAGAATAGAAACGTGGTAAATGATACTGTTAAACAAGTGAACCACAGTGAAAATATACACTGAAAAAGGAAAAAGAAAGAAAAAGACCTTTAGTTAACTGTGTCCGTTACTGACAATGCATATATTAAAACAGAAAAGACAGGTGATCCAATCTTCAGGGTTGATTTCATATTCAATGAGATTACATAGTGAGGAGTCATTTAAATTATTGCCCTTCCTCCCCTTTCCTACTATCAGTCTCTTTGTGGCCTGTGTGGAGGGCAAAGCAGCTTTCTCTAATTGTCATGCATGCTCAAAGAGAAAGAGGACAGTGGCAAAGCTCCTGATGCCCCGCCCATATCCCCTGGCCCTCATCATCTTCTGCATGCTGCCTGCTTCTCAGTGTAGGCACCTGTGACCCTGTTCCTGAGACTTTCTCTGGCAATATAAACCAGGCTCTGCACATTCACTAGGCAGGTAAGAGGTACAGGGAGGTCCCTGACCACGGGAGCTGTCCTCAACCCTTCAGATGAAACAACTTTGAGATTATCGGCATTCTCCCCCAGATGTCCGCAGCTGGGTAGAGCTCCTGTTGCTCATAATGATTACCTGCCTGTGATGCACCCAGTATTGGCTTCCTTCCTTGCCTTGTGTTCCTATCCACTCTTACTGGTGTTTCCTGGAATCTGTTCCCCATCCCCCAGTAAACTATTGGTACTCATATACTACTGTTATCATCACTGAAAATTTTAGTGTTTTAGATTTAAAGGAGCTCTCTGGCCTTTATAATCATCTGTATCTTCTTTCCTCAAAGCAGTATTCACAGCCAGTTCAGAATTTTTCCTGCAAGAGTTTTAATGTTGCCTAACATTCTCATATTGCTTTTTTTTTTTTTTTTTTTTTTTTTTAACCAGGTTAGGTTGGTTAGGTTAGCATAGTCTGTCCTCAAACCCCATATGGTCTGGTCTACTCAAACTCTCCATTTTATGGGATTAACTAGATCATTTTCTTCACAATTTGGAGGTTAAGTAAAGTAGCCCAGGTCATACAGAGAGGATTGGAGTTCAGGTTGTCCTGACCAAAATTTCCTAACGTGGTTAGGTTCTTCTTTCCCCTCAAATAGCACAAGGAGAACGGGACACCGGTGCCAGGGTTCAAGTCGTTGCCGAAGGTGTCATGCTTGAGTTTCCTACAGGCCAAATGGGTCAGTCCATTACTTTGTGTGGTTAATAATCTTTCTGTAGGGCTTACTCAAAAGGAGGGCAACATTGCTTAAAATTGTGCCCTTGTAATTTAAGGAAGGGATCTTTATATGGTTTCCTAAATCTTAGTGGTGAAAAGTATCACATCTTCTAGAAATTCAGTGAGCTATCTGTAGTCAAAAATATCTGGGATATTGACACATATTTATCCCGGTTAAGAGAATGTGTGAAGAATTTTTAAACAATTGGTCTGTGAACAGTGATACAATAATAGTTTTCTTTTTTCCTTCATGGAAATAATTAGTGAGATCCTACTATGTACAGCTTTTGAAAACTGGTCCCACATGTATGAGGGGCCTCACAAAAGCTCATAATTGGGGGTATTTACCTAGAGAAGGGTCTGTTCCCTTCTGCTGTAAGTTTTCTTGTATTTTGGAATTTGTAGAAGTGATTGACACACTTCAAGTAAGAGAAGCTAGTGGGATGAAGGCAAGGATTAACAATGAGGCTAATCTCTTATCCAAATGCAGCTCACTTTTAGTTCTTTTGTGGCCACCACCTAAGATGTGTGTGCCCAAGAAGCATTCCAAAATGAGTCTGGATGACTAGCTATCATTACAGAACAAAAAGTAAGATGATTAATCTGCCCTTTGTAGAAGTGCTTCAACAATAGAACTAGGACTTATAGGTCCTACAAAATCCAAATATTAGTCATGTCTTCCTTCTACTAAGTTATCAGTGGCCACCAAGGTTGTGGAGATGGAATTGTCAAGGATTAAATATAGGCATCTACATAAATCATTTCTCTAATTTGTTCCTTCAGGAATGGTTTTTATGGGATATAAAAAAAGTACAAAAGTAAATACTTGTGGCCAGTACCAGAGTAGCATATTCCCTGTGATGGGGAGTGCCGTGGGGGTGGATAACAGTGTCATATTGTCAGGGCAGAAGTGTAGAAACAGAACGCTCATATAGGATATATTCTATGTGCCTCTATAGATATCTGGAATATAGAATTAGTTTAAGAAGGGGTGCCTGGCGGGGTGCCTGGGTGGCTCGGTTGAACATCTAATTCTTTTTTTTTTTTTTATTTTTTAATGTTTATTTATTTTTGACAGAGATAGAGACAGAGCATGAGCTGGGGAGGGGCAGAGAGAGAGGGAGACACAGAATCTGAAACAGCCTCCAGGCTCTGAGCTGTCAGCACAGAGCCCGACGCGGGGTTCCAACTCACAGACCGCAAGATCATGACCTGAGCTGAAGTCAGGTGCTCAACCGACTGAGCCATCCAGGCACCCCTGAGCATCTAATCCTTGATCTCAGCTCAGGTCGTAATCTTGACTCCGGTCATAATCTGGGCTCAGGTCATGATCTCACAGTTTGTGGGTTCAAGCCCTGTGCTGGGCTCTGCCCTTGGTTTTCTGTTTCTCCCTCTTTCTGTCCTTCCCCTGCGCTTGCTCTCTCTGTCTCAAAATAAATAAATAAGCTTTTTATATAAAAAAGAAGAGATGCCTGGCTTAGCAGGTGGAGCCTGTGACTCTTGATCTCAGGGTTGTAAGTTCAAGCCCTTAGGTGTAGTGATTACTTAATATAAAATCTTTAAAAAAATTGGTCTGAGAAATAACAGATTTGGCTCTAGAGCCTTGTGACTCAGAGTGTACAAGCAGCAGTATTAGAATCTCCTGAGTCCCTCCCCAGATCTACTGAATCTTAATCTGAATTTAACAAGATACTCTCTACACCCTAAAGTTTGAGAAGCATTGTCCTAGAGTCTAGACCTGTACTGTCCAACCAAGTAGCCTCTAGTCACCTGTGGCTATTAGCACTTGAAATGTGGCCCATATAAATAGAAATAGGCTATAAGTGAAAAATAAACACTGAATTTCAAAGACTTGGTGTAAGAAAAACAATGTAAAATATCTCAATAATTTTTAAATTGATTACATATTGAAATGATAATGTGCTGAATACATTGGGTCAAATGAAATGTATTTTTTACAACCAGATTTACCTACCCATTTTCAGTTGTTTGATGTGGTTACATATGTTGGCTGGCCAAGATGAATAAAGTTACTATAGCCTCTCTCCTACTGATTACAACTGAAATTCTGGGCCAAATATGAGAAACAACTACTGGAGGCCTGTGCAAAGTTAGAATATGCAAATAAATTGGGGACTGAAGTTAAAACATGAGTAATTACCCATATATGGGGTAGAGTTGACGTATGGGATGTGGCGTCAGTTTCATGGTTTCTTTTTTACACCTTTGCCTTCCAGCTGTGACCTGAGGGAAGGCCAATCTTCGAACTGCATGGCACATTCTGAAAGCAAAAACTTCAAGGAAAACCCCCTTTTTATGACTAACCGACTAAAGGGACCCCTACATGCTGGAGATTGTGGGAGGAAGCCTCCCATCTTCTTTTTTCTTCCTTTTCTCTCCCAACCCTGCCCAGGGTAAGCCTGGTGACTGAGCTGTAACTATGTGGTGAGAGTGCAGGAACATGAAACCTTGAGAGACACATTGTATTTCTAGCCAAAAGTACCAGAAAAGAATCTCTTGTCCAAAAAGTATGCACAATCCATGTTATTTTTCTTTTTCTCTTTTCTTTTACCACTTAACCCCAAGGTAGTTCCATTTACACAAAAGTACACAACATTGAGGAGAAGCTAAATATCTGTGAAGTCTCTATCTTTCTGGCTCCACGAACCAGGAAAAGGAGCCTCTGGGAGTTAGAGTGGGAGAAGACCCAGCGAAAGAAAGCCAAAAAAATGGATCTCTGAATGCTGGGTTTGTAATGACATAACTCTTGGAATCACCCCTGAATTGAGTATGTGTGGAATTTTCCAGCATAACATAGCAAAGGTTTTGAGGACCAAATTACAATATAAATCACAACCCAAATCTCAGGCTGTCCTCTGAGCACAGAATGCACCAGGCAGACTCAAATAACAGAGCAAAGATTTTGGAAACAGAAATGACATTGGGACCATTACCACTGAAGGTGAAACATCTTGGCAGTCTGATGCTAATCATGTTGATTACCATTTTTTTTTTAAAATAAGAATCAATGTTCTCCAAAGAGTTTTATCAGGACCTAAAAACTTGCAAGATAAAAAATGTCCTGGATACAATACAAAATTATGTGACATACTAAGAATCACAAAAATCTGACAAATGCTCAAGAGAAAAGACGAAAAATAGATGCCAAACATAGCATGACCTAAGTCTTGGAATTGTCAGTCAAAGACTTAAAAGCAGCCATTATAACCATTTTCAATGAGATAAAGTTAATACTCTTGAAAGATTTCTCAGCAGAGTAAAAGAAATAATAACACAAAAGTACCAATTGGAAATTTGAGAATTGAAAAATATATTTGAATTTAAAAAATACACTGGATTGGCTCAATAACAGAATAGAAGTAGAAAGCAAAGAGTCCAAAAGAAACTAAACAATATGAACAACACAGAAAAAGATGTTAAAAAATGAGCAGAGCCTCAGAGCCTTATGAAACCATGTTAAGATAGATATCAACAGGTCTAGCATTCATGCCATTGGAGTCCCAGAAGGGAAGGAGAAAGAGTTTGTTGCAGAAAAAAGTATTTGAAGAAATAAAAAATGAATACTTTCCAAATTCGTCAAAAGTCATAAATTTACAAATTCAAGAATCTCATTGAGTCCAAAAAAAGGTAAACTCAAAGAAAGCATTTCTCAGATGCATAACAAACTATTGAAAACCAAAGTTAGACAAAAGCTTGCTATAGCTTGAGTAAAGCAGCACATGACATAAGTAACAATGATTCAAATAACGACAGATTTCTCATCAGCAACCATGGAAGCCAGTGAATGGGAATAACATTCTGCAGGTACTGAAAGAATTAAAACAAACAAAGAAACAACAAAAATGAGCACACAAACAAAGACCTGCCTACCTAGAAAATCTATATCCAGAGAAAATACCTTTCAGTAATGAAGACAAAATAATTACATTTTCCTATGAAAGAAGACTAAGACAAGTTGACACCAGTAGACTTACTATGAAGGGCTGCTGAAGGAGATTCTTCAGGCTGAAGGGAAATGGTACCAGAAGGGAACCTTAGACAATAGGAATAAAGGAGGAGGGAAAGAAATACAAATACTTGGGCAAAGATAAAAGACTATTTTTCTCCTCTTAAAACTCTTTAAAACATGTATGACTGTTGAAAGCAAAATTATAACATTGCCTAGAGATTTTTAAATATAATCAGATGTAATATATATGAAAACTATTTTCAAAGGGGAGTATGGTAAAGAGTCCTATATAGTTGTAAGGTTTCTATATGTAATTGAAGTGGTAAAACAGTAACTCTAAGGGGACTTTGAAAATTATATATATATATATATATATATATATATATATATATGTGTATATATATGTGTGTGTGTGTGTGTGTGTGTGTGTGTGTGTGTATGTGTGTGTGTGTATATATATATATGAAATATATGTGTGTGTTATATATATATATATATATATATATATATATATATTTCTAGAGGAACCATTTAAAAATGACATGGAGATATACCTTAAAAAGTCAATAGATAATATTAAAATTGTCCAAATATTCCAAAATAAGAAAGGGGAAGCAAAAGAATAAAAAACAAATGATAAAATGGTAGAATTAATCCAATCAAATATAGCTAGATCAGATAAAAAAATTAAGACCCAACTAAATGCTGTACACAAGAAACCCACTTTAAATCTTATGATAAAGTTAGGTAAAAAAAATGGAAAGAGATGTACTATGCAAATCCTGTTCAGAAGAAAACTGGAAGGCTTATTTTAATATCAGGAAAAGTAATTTTTGAGGGTGAGGTAAATTATCACATTAAATAATCAGGTTGGTTCACCATGAAGACATCCTAAATATGTTTGTACCTAGCAAGAAGTTCCAAAATACATGAAGCAAAAAATGATAAAAATGAAATGAGAAAGACAGATTCACAACTGTTCTTGGCAACTTTAACACCCCATTTTAAGGGTTGGATAGAGCCATTCAACAAAAAATAATCCACAAGGATAGAGAAAACTGAAAAATACTACCAATCAACCTGATCTTATTGACATATACAGAATATTCCACCTAATGGAAGAATATACATTATTTCCAAGTGCTCATGGAACATTCATCACAATGGATCACATTCTGGGTCATAAAATAAACTTTGGCAAATTTAAAAGAATTGAAATAATATGAATTGCATTGTCTCACTATTCAGAATTAAATTAGAAATCAGTAACAGGGAGATATCAGGAAAATCTCAAACATTTTGAAATTAAATAACACACTTCTAAAAAATGCATGGGTTAAAGGTAGAAAAAGCAGAAAAGGGAAACACAGATTTAATGGAACAAGTAGGAAGGTGATAGACTTAAATTTAATCATTGTTAGTAGCTACATTAAATGTGGATAGATAACTGCCCCTCCATTAAAAGGCACAGATTTTCAGATTATTGAGAAAGTAAACATCCAATTACAAGTTGCCTACAAAAAACATATTTTATTTTATTATGATTTTTAAGTTTATTTATTTATTTTGGGAGAGAGCATGTGTAATTGTGTGTATACACACATATATGTATATCTGCATATATATATACACACACAATGAACATATATACAATGAATATATATAATGACATATATATGTGAATATATATACAATGAAATACTATTTTATATATGTATATTTATACAATGAAATACTATTTAGCCATAAAAAACAAGGAAATCTTGCCATTTGCTACAACATGGATCAACCTTGAGCACATCATGCTAAGTGACATAATTCAGAGAAAGACAAATATTGTATGATGTCACTTACATATGGAATCTAAAAAAACAAAACCAAAAACAAACAAACAAACCTAGCTCATGGGTACAGAGAAGATTGGTGGTTGCCAGAGATGGGCTGGGTTAGGGGGTGGGCAAAATGACTAAAAGGGGTTAAAAAAATACAAACTCCTAACTATAATATATGTAAGTCATGGGGATGTAATGTACAGCACGTGGATTATAGCTAATAATATTGAAGGATGTATTAAAAATTGCCAAGAGCTGGGGCACCTGGTCAGTCAGTTAAGCCTCTGACTTTAGGTTAGGTCATGATCTCATGGTTCATGGGTTTGAGTTCCACCTTGAGCTCTCTACTGACAGCATGGAGCCTGGAACCTGCTTCCAGTTCTGTGTCTCCCTCTCTCTGCCCCTTCCCTACTAACACTCTGTTTCTCTCTCTCAAAAATAAATTATATATATATACATATGTGTGTTTGTGTGTGCACATGTGTATATATTGCCAAGAGAATAGATGTGAAAAGTTTTCATCACAAGAAAAAAATTTGTGAATGTTAACTAGACTTACCGTGGTGTTCATGTCATTGTATACACAAATATCAAATCATTGTGTTGTACACTGAAAACTAATATAAGTTACATGCCATTTATATCTTTAAAAAAGAGAATAAATATAAGAAAAAAAAGTAATACCTCATGATCATGTGGAGTGTCTTTCAGGAATACAAGACTGATTTAACATTCAAAAGTCAGTGAACTTAATTCACCATATTAAAAAGCAAGTCAATAAATAAAGAAAAATCTTTGTGACTTATAGTTAAGCAAAGAGTTCTCAGATATGTCAACAAAAGTACAATCCATAAATACTTCTTCAAAATTAAACTTTTGGTCTCTGAAAGACCCTGATAGAGATGAAAAGTTATGGGCTAGGAGAAAATATTTGTAAATTGGGTATCTCACAATGAACATTTATCCACAATATATAAAGAACAGTGAAATCTCATTAATAAGAATCTAGACAATAAAATTTTCAAAAATATTTGAACAGATACTTCACTAAAGAAGATTCATAAGTGTCACACAAACACATGAAAAGGTATCCAACATCATTAGCCTTTAGGAACATGCAGATTGAAACCACAGTAGGATACCATTACATACCTGTTAGAATGACTGCAATAAATAAAAACAATACAAAATGCTGATAAAGATGTCCCAGAACTGGAACAGATACATTGCTCATGTGAATGCAAAATGGTGCAGCCACTTTGAAAAATAGCCTGGAAGTTTCTTACAAAGTTAGACCATATAGACCAAATCTTACAATTTGTATTTACTCAAGAGAAATGAAAAGTTATATTCACACGTAAGTCTACACAAATGTTTATAAGCAGTTTTATTCATAATCTCCAAAACTGTACATGCCCAAATGTCCTTTAAAGGGTGAAAGGGTAAAAGGCAAATCCCTAAAAGAAAAACAACTCAGCAATAAAAAGGGAGCAGACAGTGGATACTTGGCACGAGGTAGATAATGACTTTATTTTACTAATTTAAAGAAGCTGGATTCATAAGTCTACTACTGAATGATTCCATGTATATGACATCTGGAAAAGGCAAACAATAAGGATGGATAATACATCAGTAATTGCCAGGGGTTAGAGTAGGAGGCATGATGAGTACAAAGGAATAGAAAGGGAGTTGTTTTGGGGGGCTGGGACTATTCGGTGTCTTGGTAGTGGTGGTGGTTACATGACTCTACGCATTGGTGATAGGCAAAATATTAGCCCTCAAAGATGTCTACCTTGTAATCCTCTGAACACGTAAACATGTTAGATTACACGGCAAGGGCAGTTAAAGTTGTGCACAGAATTAACAGTTCTAATCAGTGGATCTTAAAATAGGGAGATTATCCTGGATTATCCAGGTGGGCTCAGTATAATCACCAAGCATCTTTAAAAGTGGAAGAGGGAGATGGAAAAGGAGGTCACTATATTGTGCTTCAAGGACTCAGCTTGCTATTGCTGGCTGTGGATATGAGCAAGAAGTCCACAGGTCAAAGAAGCCTCTAAAAGCTGGAGGAGGCAAGAAAAGAGATCTTACTCAGAGCCTTCAGAAAGGAATGTAGCCTTGTCAATGCTTTGATTTTAGCCTAGTGAGAATTTTGCCAGATATCTGACCTACACAAGACATTTGTGTTATTTAATCCACTAATTTTGTGGTATTTTGTTATGACAGTGGTAGAAAACTAATACAGCATTCCTTTGCCAAAACTTATAGACACAAGTATCAAAAGAAGTGAATTTTATTTCATATATTTTTTTTAAAGTTTATTTATTTTTGAGAGAGAGACACACACACACACACACACACACACACACACAGAGCTTGAGTGGGGAAAAGTTAGAGAGAGGGAAGACACAGAATCTTGCTAATGATTTCAGCTGTCAGCACAGAGCCTGACTTGGGCTCGAACTCATGAACCGAGAGATCATGAAAAGTTTTAAAGTTGCATATATGGCTTCCAGTGTATTTCTATTGGACAGCACTGGTCTAGACCATCTCAAAAGTAAAGAACACCTTTTTATCCTGAGTAGCACAGTGGCTGTTGTGAGACATCATTACCTATCAAATATACGCTAGACTCATATGTGAATTAGAAAACTTTCCTGGCATTGTGCCCTACTTCCCTTTTCAAGTTCATCCTCCAGTTCCTTAGAAACAGGAGGATCATTCTCCCCTTCTTGACATATTCCTGTTCTTCATTTGAATCAAGGAAGATGAATGTAGATTCATCCTTTGTTTTCAAATGAATGTAAGCACAGGGACTCTGTTTTACAAATGAAAGTTTAGAACATATGGACAAATACCAGTGTATTTGAGCAACAAAATATTTGAAATGAAGATAGTCGCAGAAAATGTAAAGCTTTGGTTATCTTCAAGGAGTATTGAGCACCTTGGATGAAAGGTGCTACAGATTCCCAGTGTAATTACTCTGCATTGTTTTCTGAACTCAGATACTTCAATATTACTGGGAGTATTATTTTTGATCATCAAGTAATTTTCATAGTGTTTCATATTCTTCAGAAGAGACTTAGTAATTTCATGTTTTCTGTTTTCAAAAGAAGAGACAAAGGCTGCTCTTATTCAGATAGCAATGTTGTGTGTAAAAACACTTTCATGTCTGGAATACAGAAAATTGGAAGGAACTGTGAAGATTAATAATTTCCATGGCAAAAGTTAGCTCACATGGCTCATGAAGATTCTTCACTGTTTGGAAGAATTTAAAACCAAGTATTGTCCCTTAGAAAGGGGCTATCGACATCCTGAAATTGCAGGTAAAATTTACTTGTTTTTTTCCTGTAGAAAAGGAATGTATCTTTCATCAGCATCAGAAAGAACAGCTAGTGCCTTAGCAGATACATAAAAGTCCATTTGCAGAGCAGAAAAGAAGAGTGATTTTGTATATTGCTCACATACCAGTTTCCCAAAATGTGTTCTGAGAACAATAGTCCCAAAAGCATCTTCAAGAGGTGAGGGATTCCATCATGAAGTCATGGGAAACATATCCTACTACATATACTTTTGGAGATTCTTAATGCACATTGCTCTATTTTTTACATTATAGGACTTGACCAAATTTACTTGATAGTTAAAAATTACCAGATTCCAACTCTGACTGTAGATACATTATTGTGCATTTGTGGACACCTTGTGGGTCTGGAACAGTATATTTCTTCGATTTAAATCTTTGTTGAAGTCACATGTGTTGCTAAAATTTACAACTGTAATTTTTTTAAGTTTATTTATTTTTGAGAGAGAGAGAAAGAGCATGAGCAGGGGAGGGGCACAGAGAGGAGAGAGGGAATCCCAAGCAAGCTCTACACTGACAGCACCTGACGCAGGGTTCAATCTCATGAACTGTGAGATCATGACCTGAGCCAAAATCAAGAGTCAGACACTTAACTGACTGAGCCACCCAGGTGCCCCCATGTGTAAATTCTTAATGAAACCTGTTTATCATAAAGCTTTTTATATGAATGAAGAGTGTTATTTTATCTTGTGAATGATTTCAGCTAAATATCATTCTTTTATATCTACTGAAGGGACATACTTTCTCACTTAAGAAGGAACTATGACTTTATTCTAATTGAATCCACAATAAAAAACAAAACAAAATATGCTCATTATATTGCTGTTTCCTTCTTTTACCTTTCATAGGAAATTGGTAGAGAACTTCCTGGTCTAAATTCCTTGCTATATCCTGGGCTGTTTCAGAGACTTTATTCACAATTTGATTTAATCTCACTACACAGCATGTTATTATACAGATGTCAGATTCCAGTTTCAGAGAGGTTAAGTAAAATAATTTTAACCTGCGTCATTAAGGTACAATTCACATGTCATAAATCTCTCCCATCTAAAGCATACATGCAATTCATCAGTTTCTAGTATACTCACGGAGTTGTACAACTATTGTCAGAATCAAACCTGAGAACACTTTTGTCATCCAAGAAGAAACCCCATACCCATCAGCAGAAAATTCCATTCTCCCTTCCCCTCCAGCCCTAAGCAACCAGTAATCTACTTTCTGTCTCTGGATTTGCTTATTCTAGACATTCCACAGAATCACACATATTGTGTGATTTTGTGACTGGCTCCTTAACACAGCGTGTGCAACGCTCACCCATGTTGTGGCGTGTGTGAGTAATTCATTCCTCTTTGTGACTAAATAATACTCCACTGTGTGAATGTGCCACATTTTATTTCTTCATCAGTTGATGGACATTAGGGTTGGTTCCACATTTTGGCTGTCAGGAATAATAGTGCACTCAACATCTGTGTGCACAGTATAGTGGAATTATTGGGTCGTATTGTAAGCCTCTGTTCAACTTTTGGGGAGCTGCCACACTGTTGTTTTCAGGCTGGGTATTCTCAACTGAGCTCATATCTGTTGTTGAGCCCCTCTAGGGAAATTTTTCTGTTGAACTTTTCAACTGCAGAATTTCTATTTGGTTCCTTTTTATAATCCTTTCTCTTTATTGATAGACTCCATTTGGAGAGACACCATTGTCACACTTTCCTCTAATTCTTTAGACGTGATTTCCTTTAGTTCTCTGAGTATATTTACAATAGTTGACTTGAAGTGCTTATCTGCTAAGCCCACATCTGGGCTGTTTCAGAGACATTTTCTACTGGGTGTTTTCTTCATTTACATAGGCAATACCTTCCTGTTTCTTTGCTTGTCTCATAATTGGTTGTTGAAATCTGGATGTTGGAGATAATATATTATAACAACTCTGGTAACACCTTTCTCCCCTACCCCTTCCACTCCTATTTGTTGTTGTTTTTGTCTTTCTTGCTACTTTTTGTTCAGTAGCTTTCCTATAAATCTATAGATTCTATATTCTTTGCAGTGTGTTCTCTGAGTTCCCTGATACTGTTGGAGAAGTGAATAAAGTATGCCAAAGATGGCCGATGGGGCTAAAACAGACTCTGGTCTCTAGCTTAGAGACCCCTCCTCTGCTTCTTCTTCCTTTGCTGTGTGCATGAAAACCCCCACAGATATGGAAGCTGACGATTATAAAATGCCCTCCCCACTTGCATTCAGCGCTCAGATCTCTGGAGAAATGGTCTCCTCTGAGCCCGCCGGTGTTAAATAAGTCTCCAATCCACCAAGCTCTCCGAATGCCACTTGGTTTTTCTGCCAACGTTCCAGCCTGGTTCAGTTACATACTTGGTTCCCTGACCAGGAAACCTGACCGCACTGGCCCATTGTGCCACCAGTTTGGGAGACCGGCGAGGTGGTGACGGAGCAAGGGATCACAAGGGAGAAGGTGCACACCCTGCCTGAATTTCGGCAGTCTCCTTGGTTGCCTTGGGCCTGCCCTGCTCCATTGTTCCCACTGGACTCAAAGAGACCTGGTAAGTGAGGACATGGACCCAACGTCGGAACCAGTTAGTCTGGGGCCCCAAAGAAGTCAGACCCAGCCAAAAGGGTGGAAGGGGGGCCTGATCAATCCCCAGAGTCCTTAATAGGTGTCACAGGTAGAAAATTTTGCAGGAGGGAATGTAATAGACTCTGGTGTGTGTGTGTGTGTGTGTGTGTGTGTGTGTGTGTGTGTGTGTGAATGTGTGGCTCGGCCAGGCTTGCCCCTCAAGTTTGAGTTTGTGGCTCTACAGATGGGCACTAAGGTCCCCAAAAGTCTACAGAGTCTGAATGGGCTCTCCTGTGTCGTGGTGAGAGTGTAAGGTCTAGGGCAGCATTGGATCAGACTCCGATGGCAAGTCACAAAGCTGAGTCCAATACTGCCAAACCTCACCTAAAGTTTCCCTCAGGAACGTAACCAGAGGAATATCTGATTGGTCCTCTCATCCGAGGGGATACCCTCCCCTTGTCTGTCTTTGCAACACCGAACACGAGAAAGAAATTAATAATGGGATCAAAACAGAGTAAGCCTACGATTTTAGAGGTCATGCTCAGAAATTTTAAAAAGGGATATTCAGGTGATTACAGGGTGAAAATGACACCCAGGAAGTTAAGGACCTTTTGTGAACTAGAATGGCCCATATTCAATGTAGGATGGCCCCCAGAAGGGACATTAGATGCTCCAATAGTGCAGCGTGTTTGGCTAATGGTCACTGGGAACCCAGGCTACCCTGATCAATTTCCATACATCGACTCCTGGCTTGAAATTGCCTGAAATCCCCTGCCTTGGGTGCGATTCATCGTTAGTATACAGAGCCAGGCAAAGGTTTTAGCCACTTTATCTGGAGGCTCACTCAGGGAGCCAAAGAAGCGACCTACTGCTCCTCTAATATTTAAAGGAGACATGGAGGAAGATATTGTCTTTCTGCCTCCTTATGACCCATCACGCTCCCTCCCCTCTCCCCTTGAGATTGAAACTCCTCCACCATCTGTCTCGCCTCTGCAACCACTGCAGTGGCAGCCTCCGCCTCTATCGCCACCACAATGGGTGCGATCACGGTAGCAGTCAGTGCCGCCCATCTCCCCGCCCCTCTCAGACCCATAGAACCCTCCCCCACAGGGGCTAGCAGCCAGACTGCGCCCCATACCCAGACCTAACGTTCTCCAAATGCCAGTAAGGGAGACGAGAGAGCCTGAAAGACAGAATGAGGATGGAACAGTCCAGCCGTTCCATGATGTATTATGAACCTTTCTCTTACAACCGACCTCCTCAATTGGAAACACAACACTCCATCATACTCTGAAAAGCCACAAGCAATGGTCAACTTGATGGAATGCCTCTTCCATACCCATCGACCAACTTGGGACGATTGTCAACGGTTACTCCGTACTCTGTTTAATACAGAAGAAAGAAGAATAATGAGAGAAACATGATAGTACCTAGAAGATCACGCACCTCCGGGGATCAATGACCCTGCTGTCTGGGCTCAAGCTGCCGAGCCTGAAGAAGGCCCAACGTGGGATTTCACCACAGAAGAAGGACAGGCCCATATCCGATGATACCAGGAAGCCCTCCTTCAGGGAGTCTGAACTGGAGCCAAAAAGCCCATGAACATGACTAAAATATCGTCAGTCATGCAGCACCCTGGGGAGTCTCCCAGAGACTACTCTGAAAGATTATGTGAAGCATACCATGTATACACCCCGTTTGACCCCAAAGTATCAGAAAGTCAACAGATGGTAAATACCTCTTTTGTGGCACAGGCTGCCCCAGATATCAGAAGAAAACTCCAGAAGTTAGAGGGCTTTGCAGGGATGAACATCACTCAGCTGATAGAGGTCGCCAATATAGTTTTCATGAACAGAGAAGTCTCAGCCGAAAGGGAAGCAGAGAGAAGACTAAAAAAGAAGGCCACCCTTCTTGCATCATCACTAAAAGAAACAGACACTGCAAAGATGGAAGACCCCAACCACCAAAAGGGGGAAAGCCCAGAACCCCCTTAGGAAAGGACCGACGTGCATACTGCAAAGAGAAGGGACACTGGAAGAATGAATGTCCGAATCGGAAGGGGCCCTCAAAACCCAGCCGGTACTGAGAGGAATGGGCTCTTTCTCTCTTGGCCCCCCATGAGCCCACAGTCAACATGAAGGTAGGGGGCCAAACAATAACTTTCATGGTTGACACTGGGGCTGAATACTCTGTTGTTACTTCCCCAGTGGCACCCTTAAGCAAAAAGACAGCAAACATACTTGGAGCTACTGGGACACGGGCAATGCAACAGCAATTCTGTCAAGCTCGACAATGTGAACTTGGGGGTCACAAGGTCTGGCATGAGTTCCTCTACTTATCTGACTGCCTGATCCCTCTCCTGGGCTGGGATCTGCTCTCCAAACTTGGGGCCCACATAACTTTTGAACCCACTGGACACACTAGCCTCCAATTAAACCCAAGCAGAAGGAAACCCTGGTCTTGGTGATTACCCTGCCAAGGGAAGAAGAATGGAGACTATTCTGCACCCAGGCCTCACCCTGTAGCCCCTCAGAAGTCAGGCTTACATTCCCCTCCATATGGGCTGAAGATAACTCACCTGGACTAGCTTGGAGTCGGGCCCCCATCATTGTTGACCTGATCCTTGGAGCCCAACCTCAGAGACAAAGGCAGTACCCCCTTCCACTTGAGGCTAGAATGGGTATACAAGAGCAACTGACCAAGATCGGAGAAGCAGGTATTCTAATTGAGTGCCGATCAGCTTGGAATACCCCACTCTTGCCAGTCAAGAAGCCAGGAGGAAGATACTGACCAGTACAGGATTTGAGGGCCATTAACAAAGTGACTGTTTCCTTACACCCAGTGGTTCCGAACCCATATACTCTCCTCAGCCAAATTCCGGGGTCAGCCAGATGGCTTACATGCCTCAACCTAAAGGATGCTTTTTTCTGCCTCCTCCTGGCTCCTCAAAGTCAACCATTGTTTGCCTTTGAATAGACTGAGCCCATTAGGGCATCATATGCAGCTGACCTGGACACGACTTCCCCAAGGTTTCAAGAAACACCCACGCTTTTTGGGGAAGCACTAGCTGCAGACCTCGCCAACTTTCCGAGGGAAACCACAATATGTAGATGACCTCCTCCTTGCCAGCGACACCTAAGAAGACTGTATGAAAGTTACCAAGGCCCTCCTGCAGCTCCTACCCTACTCGGGGTCTGGGGCCTCTTGGGAAAAGGCACAGATTTGTCAGCAGCAGGTCCAATACTTAGGCTTCCTCCTCACAAAAGGAAAAAGGGAACTAGGACCGGAAAGGAAGAAAGTTATTACCACACTGCCACAGCCCCAAACAAAACGAGGCTTGCGTGAATTTTTAGGGGCTGCAGGGTTCTGTCACATTTGGATTCCCAGATTCTCAGCCATAGCGAGGCCCCTCTATGACCTGTTGGGAGGGCCAGACTGGGAGCCCCTCGCATGGACTGAGGAGGCAAGGGCTGCTTTCACAGAAATAAAGTTGGCTCTGGGATGAGCCCCAGCCCTGGGTTTGCCTGACATAGAAAGACCCTTTTAACCTCTTCGTACATGAAAAGGACAAAATAGTCCTTGCAGTGCTCACTCAGAGCATGGGGCCTTGGCAATGGCCAGTGGCCTACCTGTCAAAGAAACTTGATCCTGTGGCTGCAGGATGGCCACCATGCCTCGGAGTGCTGGCAGCCACAGTCCTGCTCATCAAGGAGGCAGACAAACTCACACTGGGACAAACGCTTAATGTTAAGGTCCCATACATGGTCATGTCCCTCATGAGCACCCAAGGATATCATTTCCTCTTCAATTCCCAGCTGACACAATACCAAGGCCTTCTCTATGAAAACCCAAGGGTCACTCTCAAAACAGTAAGAACACACTAAACCCAGCCACCTTCCTTCCCACGGAGGAGGGAGAACCCGACCATGACTGTTCCAAAGTAGTGGATAAAGTCTACTCCAGTTGCCCGTACCTCCAAGACCAGGCTACAACAAGTCTGGAGATCGCCCTGTTCAGCGATGGGAGCAGCTATTTACAAGAGGGCAGCCGAAGAGCAGGATATACGGTGACTACAACCACCAAAGTTCTGGAAACCAAGGCCTTGCCAGAAGGATGGTTGGCAAATGAGCTGAACTGTACACCTTAACCTGAGCCCTCATCCTTAGCAAAGGTAAATGAGTTAACATCTACACTGATTCCCAGTATGCCTTTGCTACTATGCATGTACACAGAGCCATCTATAAACAAAGAGGCCTCCTTACTGCTGTAGGGAAAACTATCAAAAATAAGGAAGAAATACTAAAGCTTCTTGAGGCCGAATGGCTGCCAGATAAGGTAGCTATCCTATACTGTAAGGGACATCAGAAAGGAGACGACCTCATAACTCAAGAAAATCACCTGGCCGACAAAACAGCCAGAGCAGCTGCCTGTGGTGACCCATGCGAAGCTCCTACCTACATTGTGACTCTTGTGCTCCAGAGGGAAGCCTCCCCGTCCCTGTACACAAACGAAGAAAGAAGTTGGGCCTTGACAGAAGGAGGCACACTAAGGAAAGAGGGATGGTGGGTCATGCCAAATGGACACATTTTTGTCCCGCTGTCTATGGGAAAACACCTAGTGAAGGCATATCACCAACTCATGCACCTAGGGAAAACTGCACTAGAGGCCCTCCTCAAAAATAACTACTATAGCAGCCAACTGCCGGGATTATGCCGAGCTGTCAGTGAACAATGTGTAACATGTGCCAAAAATGATGCTTGGTCTGCCCCACAGCCCTTGCCTGGCATGCAAAGGATGGGGGCTGCCTGTTTTGAAGACTTAGAGGTGGACTTTACCGACATACAACCAAATAAAGGGTTCAGGTACCTGTTTGTAATAATCTGCACATATTCGGGATGGGTTGAAGCATTCCCGACCAGATGGGAATGAAGTCACAAGGTGGCCAAAGCTCTTCTATGGGAGATTGTGCCTTGGTTTGGCCTACCCTTAACCATACACAGTAATAAGGGACCTGCATTTGTGGCAGACATGATACAAACCCTGACAAAGTCCCTCAACATTACCTAGAAACTGCACACTGCTTACCGACCGCAGAGCTCAGGGAAAGTAGAGCGGATGAATTACACCCTCAAGGAAACCCTGGCTAAGTTCCACCAAGAGACTAAGCTCCCATGGCCAGATTTAATACCGCTGGCCCTCCTGTGTGCCCAATGCACACCTGAGGCACTAGGATTCTCCCCTTTTGAGTTATTATATGGGTGCCCCCCGGCCATTTGGGAAAACTCCCAGGAGACCTACACCAGATTGGAGACAAGGGAATAAGACAACAGCTCCAGACCTTGGGGGCAGTCCTAAATAAGTTACAGAGATACACCACAGAGAGGGCCCCCATTTCCTTAGGGACTCCCATTCACCCCTTTCAGCCAGGAGACTCTGTGTGGGTCAAAGATTAGAAGAGGGAACCTCTTAGACCACAGTGGACTGGGCTTCCTCATACTGTTTGTTATTCTAACAACTCCTACAGCCCTTAAAGTTTCAGCTATCACCCCATGGGTCCATCACTCCAGAGTTAAGAAGTCCAACTCAGAAGAACCCACAACCTGGTAAAGTGATCCAGATCTAGTTAACCCACTTAAACTGGCCCTCAAAAGGGAAACTGGCCCCTGAGACCTCCAGCCCTGCTCCAGCCACACCCCAGAAGCTGGCTGGCCTGTGCACAGCAGAAGCTTGAGGAATCAATGCGTGAACCTAGCCCAGGGGTTTGGATGCAACTCTGCCAGCCCTTGCCCCTTACTGGTGTCATAGCCCTGATCTTACTTCTTACTGTTGGGCTGATAGAGACTGCACCAACAAGCTGGACATGGGACAAAAGATGCATTCTTGGTCTCACATACCTCCTCTGGATGGGAGGATTATTAAGTATTGCCTGTATATTATGATAATTTCTCTCACCCTCACAACTGCCGCTTACCCACTTTGCCCCCAGGATTGTTATATGACAATAAGGGGGTCAAGGGCATTCAGCGCCTTTGCCTCCCTCCACAAAGATTATACAAGGGAAAAACACCCACTCTCTGTCAGTCACTCGGTGCCCCAAGAACTAAGTATTGGACTGTAGAGATAACCCAAAATGTCAGGAACCCATGTCACAACAAGGGCCTCCAGAGAGGGAAGCGAGCTTGCTACACTTACCTTCCTCAATGGGGGGATCTTGGATGGGGGAGGGGTGCAAGACAGGGCCCTTCAAAAAGTTATAAAGGATACCCAGGATAGGGTAATACAAGCCATAAAGGTGACCACTCCCCCCGCAGCCTACCAAGGTTTGAACCTTTCAGCCCTCAATCAGATGCTTACCAATTCCCCACTCCGGCATTGGGCCAACACTACTCTACAAGTCCTCCATAAAATAGATAATCACACCCAAACACGCTGGATGTGCTTGCCCATCAGCCGGAGGGCTTACTTAGCTACTCCCATCCCTTTAACCTGGGAAGCTCCTGAAAATCTCAAAACCAACACCTCTGTCTTCATTGGACCGCTAGCCACTGGGGTCCATCTCACAAATGCCAACAATCTAATCTGCACAGTCCCTGAAGGTATGAATGGTACCTCTCTATGTGGAAGAAATACAGCCTTAAAGAGGAATACAACCCTACTATGTTCAACCCCTGGAGTGTTCTATCTGTGTTCTAATTCGGCCTGCCAATGCTTAGAGGCCAAATGGACTCAGATACATTATTCCATCTTCCTAACCCCAGAGATATCCATATACACTGAAGATCAGTTCCTAACAGCCTTTAGCCCCAAGTCCCGGGCTAAAGGGGCAGTCCTGCTACCCATTCTGATAGGAGCAGGAATTGTGACAGGAATAGGACCTGGAATAGGGGGCATAGGTTCATCCGTAGGACTATACCATGGACTATCTCAAGAGATAAATGAAGATATGGAACAGGTGTCAGATTCTCTAGTAACCTTACAAAACCAAATAAATTCTCTGGCGGCAGTGACCCTCCAAAATAGACGAGCCCTTGACCTCCTCACTTCAGAAAAAGAAGGGCCTTGCATCTTTCTGGGGGAGGAATATTGCTATTTTGTAAACCAGTCAGGAATAGTTACAACTAAGGTTAAGAAACTCAAGGAAAGAATTCAATGTAGACAACAGGAAAGTATCAATCAATGGAAAGGATGGGATCTCACAGATTGGGCATCCTGGCTTCCTGCCCTGGCGGGGCCCTTCCTCCCCATAATTTTACTTGTATCCATTGGCCCCTGTATACTGAATGCCCTGGTATGCTTTATTGAAAACACTGTTGCTCGCCAGCATGTATCTTAGCCTTCCGAGAATACCAACCTGTAAACCTGAAAGGTGATGCCTGCTAAAAGTTTTTTTTAAAGGCATCAAAGGGGGGGAATGTTGGAGAAGTGAATAAAGTACGCCAAAGATAGCTGATGGGGCTAAAACAGACTCTGGTCTCTACCTCAGAGACCCCTCCTCCAGGTTCTTCCTTAGTTTGCTGCACACGAAAACCCCCACAGATATGGAAGCTGACGACTACACATTACCCTCCCCACTTGCATTCAGCGCTTAGATCTTTGGAGAAACAGTCTCCTCTGAGCCCGCTGGTGTTAAATAAATCTCTGATCCACCAAGATCTCCAAGGGCCGCTTGGTTTTTCCACCAGCGTTCCAGCCTCGTTCGGTAACACTACCTTCCTTCCTTCCTTTCTTTCTTTCTTTCTTTCTTTCTTTTTCTTTTTCTTTTAATATTTTTAATGTTTATTTATTTTTTAGAGAGGGAGAGGGAGAAAGAGAGAGAGAATAAGCAGGGGAGGGGCATAGAGAGAGGGAGACACAGAATCTGAAGCAGGCTCCAGGCTGCAAGCTGTCAGCACAGAGCCTGACACGGGGCTCGAACCCATGAACATTGAAATAATGACCTGAACTGAAGTTGGAAGCTGAATCTACTGAGCCACCCAGGCACCCCTCTGTGCTAGCTTTCTTAAAAAGAAGATGCTTGTTTTTATTTTTTTTTAATGTTCATTTATTTTTGAGAAAGACACAAAGTGCAAGCCATGGAGGGACAGAGAGAGGGAGACACAGAATCCAAAGCAGGCTCTGGTTCCGAGCTGTCAGCACAGAGCCCAACAGTCGAAACCAAGAACCATGAGTCATGACCTGAGCTGAAGTCGGTTGCTTAACGAACTGAGCCACCCAGGTGCCCTGGCTTGTTTTTATATTTAAGACTGGGACTCAGTGGTTGCCCCTGGGTCGGTATACTTTAGAGGTCAGATGGGTTACAGAAGGGTCAGGTTTTTATAACTGCCTGGACCCAGTACGTGTTCTTTCCACCTTTTGCCAAGGGGGTTTGTCTGAAGTACATCTTTGAACCTCAGGTCATATAGGAGTTGGCCTTAGCTTTCATTTCCTGCTTGCTTAGGGCTTCAAGGTCAGTCAGAGGTGAAGGACTGGGCTTCCTGCTTCATCCTTCCTTACGTGTTTCCTGGGCTCAGGGACATCCCTTTTCATGGGCATATAGCCCTGCATCTGTACAGAATCTTCTAGATCCTGAGGAGTAGGTCAGGGATTTTCAAAGTTCCCTATGGTCCTCTGGTTCTCCAAATTTGTCTTTTAAATTTTTGTCCAGGCTCTCGTTTGCCTCCACTGAAGCCATAGCCTTAGGCAGCTTTGATGTTCCGGTGTCTTTGAGTAGAGGATCACTGCAAGGGGAAACACCTGTGAGGAGGCCACTAGAAGTGCCCTTTGGAGCAGGATATAGAAACAGGTTTTAATTTTTAAAATAATTTTAGAAGATTGCTATTGTTTTCACTAATGGCCTGGAATGAGGACGTGTTTCACCTGATCTGAGCTTTAAGTCAAATTAAGTAGAAACCCCAACCTGGGCTTGAGAATGTTTCAGGGATCTGCTCATTTGATGGAAAGAAAGATCGAGCGTCCTCTCGAGATGGAACTTTTTTACTGGAGCTCCAAAGAGGTCAGTGTTCTCTAGTGGCTGTGAGACTGCAGGCATCTCACGCCCACGCCACCCCGATCTGGGGAGGGACGGGGTTTGGGGATATTCCTGAGTGAAAATGACATAGGCTCCACTGTTTTTTAATGAGATTTGGTAGTTGTTCTTGAGTAGATTTTGTTTGTTCTGTGCCTTTGGTTAAATTGCAGAGTTCTGAAACGTTTGAATCTGATTGTTTTGCTTGTATTTTCATTATTTGTGGGAGAGTGGGTTCACTGAGGTCCATGCTTCACCACTTCAGCTGGAAAGATTTTTTTCCCCTTAAAAAAATTTTTTTAACGTTGATCTTATTTTTGAGAGGAAACAGAGTGTAAGCGGGGGAGGGGCAGAGAGAGAGGGAGACACAAAATCTGAAGTAGGTTCCAGGCTCTGAACTGTCAACACAGAGCCTCATACAGTCCCGAACCCACTAACTGTGAGATATGACCTGATCCGAAGTCAGACTCTCAACCTACTGAGCCCCCCAGGTGCTCCAGAGTCTTAATCAAACTCAGGTGTCTCAAAAGTAAAACACATGCTGTTAATCCCTGTACTTAAAATGCTGGGAAGAGTTTTGGGCATACAGTGTAAGTATTATAAGCATGCAAGTATGTGGGTGTTAGTTTTTAATATGGTTATTTTCCTTTGCTCCCCAAGAGCACCTTCTGTGTTGGGTTTCAGTGTTTAGAGCACAGTGTATAGAGACTATTTGAACTTGCAACTCCATGAAGCCATTGATAACTGAGGAAAATATTTAAAATGTATTTTCAGAGATTTAACACAATAACTAATAACCAGTGCTGAGTTTCAAACTCCAAGCCAGCAGATAGCTTCTATTCAAGCCTAGGAGTAAAACTGGGGTTAGCTTGTAAGCAGTGAGTGGAAAGAAATTATTGTAAAATCAAAGGTACTATGTCATACTTTGGGTGTCTCTATCCTTCTATTTAACATTTTTAAATTAAAAAAAGTTATTTTACTTTTAAAAACCTAATTGAGTGGGAAATCTCTGGCTTTCTTTTTCTTTCGAAACCCTGTTTCTAGGGGAGCCTGGGTGGCTCAGTCGTCCCACTTTGGCTCAGATCATGATCTCACGGTCTGTGAGTTCGAGCCCTGTGTCGGGCTCTGTGCTGACAGCTCAGAGCCTGGAGCGTGCTTCGGATTCTGTGTCTCCCTCTCTCTCTGCCCCTCCCCTGATCACATTTTTGTCTGTCTCTCTCAAAAAATGAATAAACATTAAAAAAAAAGGAAACCCTATTTCTGGAAATTGTAGCTGTCCATTGTCAAGTGACTAAAGGGAGCTTAACTTGATTAGCAGTGACATAGGAGGACATTAGAAGCCTCCTGAATGATGTCATTTTACCTACATCTTATGTATGGAAAACAGCTGTCCATTCTATGTAGAACAGAAAAGTTTGAAATGGGTATCCATAATCTCTGTGAGGGGAAACACCTGTAGGGAGGTACATACCAGTGTCCTTTGGAGCAGGATATAGAAATAATGTTTTAATTTTTGAAAGAATCACAAAGTTGCCTGAAATAACAAACGCTCTTGATAATCCATGACAAATTGATCTAAAAATCTATGAGTGATAGATCCAGTGGTCACGAGGTTTAAATAACACAAAGCTGGGTGTCTATATTTATCAGGCAGATGGAAGTCCCACTTTTGTCTGGCACCAGGATTTAGACCCGAAGGACAATCTGGGAAAATGGTGGGCTATGCTGCCAGAAGCCAACCTGCAAAATGGATTTTTACTTTATTTTTGTCTGGAGAGAAGCAAAAAACGGTGGCCTTTTACAAGGATGCCTAGGCCAAGGTATTCTCCTGACCCAGGGGCCCTGCCTAGGCGCCCATGTGGCAAGGTTTGGAAGAGAAGCATTCTCTTCCCTCTGCAGCCTGTGGGGGGTAGGTCCCTATCCCTACCCAGGGAAGGTTGAGTGGCTCCACTGACAATATTGAGCTTGGGAAGCTCAAGGACGCAGCTAAGCCAGTGGAGTCTTCACTGAACTGCAGAGAATCATGAGGGCAGCTGCTTCTCAGATGGAGGCTATCACCCCAGGGGGATTAGCAGGGAAGACTGAAAGAAGTGCGTGTGAATTCAAGTGAGACCCACCCTAGGGAAGACCGGAAATAACTACTTGAGGCTCAGGGGAGGAATTTAAGACCATTGTTTTGCCATCATGCTTCAGTCAAGGAAATCTGAATTATTGCTATGAACAGGACAGCTTTATTACCTATACACTGGTGAGGATTGAAGACATGGCAATAATGACCATTTATTGAGCCCCTTCTATACACCCAAAATGTAGTATATTTTTTAATCAGTGGCATTTACAATTCTTCAAGGCTGCTTTTATTCTCTACACTTAGTAGATGAGAAAAGTAAGACACAGCTTTCCCAAGGGCACACACCTAGTCTTTGGCAGAATCAGAATTGGAACTCGGTTCTTCTTCATCCAAAATGGGACTGTCATTCCACTACACTGTCTCTCATGCACCTGCAGAAGCACACTTCTTACTTTCACCTTCGCAGTGTCTGCGTATGAATTTACAGTGAGCAAAGAAGGCCCATAAACATCAACAACAGTAGACATCAAAGGAAAAACTATGTTAGTATGTTGTCAAGTCCTACACAATCACACTGAGAAAACTGGATGGATGGAAATTTTACTGCAAGAAAAGGACACAAAAGAGTCCAAAAGGAACCTGACTCATAAAGTTAGTAGTGCGATAATTTTGTGTGCAGTGTATACTCATACTGATGTACAGTATTTTAAATAATTTATAGGAGAAGTAATAATTGCTTCCTATTTATGTACCCAGGTTGGGAAAAGGGAGTTACTGTCAAAAGCTGAGATACTGATAATTCCTTATGTGAGCTTCCATTTTATTTAGAACAAGTTTTTTTTTTTAATGTTTGTTTTTGAGAGAGAGAGAGAGACAGAGAGAGAAAGAGGGTGAGAGGGGAGGGGCAGAGAGAGAAAGAGACACAGAATCTGAAGCAGGCTCCAGGCTCTGAGCTGGCAGCACAGAGCCCGATGAGGGGCTCGAACCCACGAACCCTGAGATCATGACCTGAACTGAAGTTGGCCGCTTAACCGACTGAGCCACCCAGGTACCCCTACAAGCTTCCATTTTAAATGGGTTTTTTTGGTAACGTTTATTTATTTTTGAGAAAGAGAGAAAGAGTGAGAGAGATGGCAAGCAGAGGAGGAGCAGAGAGAGAGAGGGAGACACAGAATCCGAAGCAGGTTCCAGGCTCTGAGCTGTTAGCACAGAGCCTGAGCAGGGCTGGAACTCACAACCTGTGAGAACATGGCTTGAGCCTAAGTCTGATGCTCAACTGACTGAGCCACCCAGGCGTCCCTGAGCTTCCATTTTAAAGACAAAAGCATTGCTGAAGCTGGAATTGTTCCAGTGAAAGGGGAATAATTTGGGTGAATTTTATGAATTGGATGATGATGAAGAAGAAAACTAATTATGTCTAAATGTAAATTAAACCAATTCTTAATGGGTACAATAAATATAGCATTATTCAACAGATTTGCCCCCAGGATGTCATCATTCCATTTGAAATGTTGCTGGTATATGAGAGAGGCTAACCTTCTGGGTTAACAATTTTTATTGAAAGTTTTCTTAATCTGGGGTGCCTGGGTGACTCAGTTAAGCATCCAACTCTTGGTTTCAGCTCAGGTCACGATCGCATGGTTTAGTGGATTCAAAACCCATATTGGACCCCAAGCTGACAGTGCAGAGTCTGTTTGAGATTCTCTGTCTCCCAATCTCTCTGCCCCTCCACCACGCACATTGTCTCTGTCTTTCTCCAAATAAATAAATAAACTTAAAAAAATAAAAAAAGAAAGTTTTCTTTCTCAAGACTCTGAGCCCAGGCACTTTGGCTAATGTATAAAGTTGATTTTCTAAGATGTTAGAGATTTCAATGCTGAGATTGAGAGTGAGCCCCACTTTTATGGACTGAATTATGTCCTCTAAAATCCCTGTGTTGGGGTCCCCAGTATGTCCATATTTGGAGATAGTGTCTTTAAGTAATTAAGTTTAAATGAGATCATAAGGGTGGGGCCTAAATCCAATAGAACTGGTGACCTCTTCTTATAAGAAGAGGAAGAGAGACCAGGAGTCCACGTGCACAGGGGAAAGGCAAGGTAGTAACAGTGAGAGGGTGGGAAGAAGGTCTCGTAAGAAACCAGTCCCGCTGGCACCTTGGTCTTGAACTTCCTGCCTCCAGAATTGTGAGAAAATACATGTCTGTGGCATTTGGTTGTGACAGTCTGAGAAGACTAATATTCCCACATAGCAACAATTCTCAAAGTTGAGTGTGGCTGTTTCATGTGCCTTGTCATATGCTAGTATCATTGAGCATTCTTCTGTCAATCAGTAGAAAACGTTTCAAGATAAGTGAGCAATGGCAGGGATTCCCAAACTCTAACTACCTTTGGGTGAATTTTAAAATGAATGATGTGAATTATGTCTGACAAGTATCTTTCTCCTCGCAATTTAATTTCATTGCACATCATTTACATTGATCTGTATGAATTTCCTATCTGCCTCACTTTTCTTTAAACTGAAAATGATTTTGTTGCCTTTTAGAGTTGCTATTTAAATACCACTTAAAAGTATTTTTACAAGGACTTTGCAATATCACAGGAAAAGCTTTGGTCTTTTAATTCCATAATGTCTTTGACATTCATCCAAGAAGAAGAGATGATCTGAGGACGGTGCAGATGAGACATACGTAATTTTTAGGTTTTCTGGAGCTTACTAAGGCATAAATGAAATAAAGTTGTCTCCAGGTACCTGTCACAAGGTCATCTATTCTTTCAGCACAGTTTTTAAGTACGGATACTTTACTGAGTTTACAGAACCATGGTAGGCAGTTTATGCAATTTCCAGTGTACTCATTTAATTAGCCTTAAGGCAACCCCTCCTTGACCCTTTATTTTGTCTAACTGGCTTTCAAAAATAATCCAGCTCCTCTGTGAGCTCTTTAAGGGAATAGATCTTTTTCAAAAAAACCTTACTTCCAAGTCTCCAAACCCTCATATTTATTACATACTCCAAAATATATATTGGATGGTATTGAAAGCTGACTGAACTAATTATTATCTTTTGTCCCTTAAAAACTGGATTCAATAATAAAACTACAGCAGAATTATAGCTATTTTATCCTAAGTGCTTTTTAAAGTCACATTTCTTTGATTCTTTGAGACCCAAAGAGTCCATATATTTCCCTGGAAAATGGGGCAACTCTACAAGTTCATGACAACGACTTCAAACAAAAGAAGAAAAGTGGATCAATTTAGCCAGACAATAAAAATTAACTTACTTCTATTTTGACTAAAGAAAACATCTTCTTTCATGGGAGAATTTCAAAACTGCAAATTACAATTTAAAATGATAGCTGAAGGGCATAATCTAGAAAGGCAATTTTTGTAAGATATATTAAACTTGAACTTTTCTATTATATTTGATGAGATGTAGAATCATAGCATTTTGAAACTTAAAATAAGGAAGGGGCCTTGGAAAGCTCCCATGGAAAAAGCAAATCACAAAAAAGAACCCTCGTCCATGTGTAAAAATGCAAAGTTGCCTTTGAAAGATGGAGCAGCATTTCCCCAGAGGTCCATGTGCAGAACGATTTTCAAATAAAGACACCAAAGCTGGAATTTTTTTGTTCTCTTAATATCTGTTTTTTAAAAATGCCACAAACTAGAAAGCAGGCATTTATCAGCTAAGGTGGTTCTGCTAAAGATGCTGCGTGTTGCCATGGCACCACAATAGGGCTGCTGGCTGACTTGTTCACCTGGGAGAAACCTTGCATTGTGTTCTCCATATCTGCTCAGTCTTAAAAGTCTCAACATTTTATTATGCTTTGTTTTTTTTTTTCCCTACTTTTATATCCTGACACTAAAAATAAATAATTGTGGGGCATTGAGATATAGCAGCAATAGCAAGTGGTTTGGAATCAATCAGACCCAAGTTTGCTTTCAACCCTGTCACTTACTACTTTAGACAACCCCTTCCTCATTCTCCTTGTAAGTTGAATGACTTGAATGAGGAGGATAATGATTCTTGCTTGTGGCATTGTGGTAGGAGTTAGAGATTGTGTATCTAGTCTAGATACTGTATCTGGTACACAGTGGGCACTCATTGATTTTTATGCAGTTTGTTCATGGAATTGGCCAGTTTATCATCCAACTGTAGCTTCTCAGTTTCAGTCTGGACTGAGTTGTGACCTCAGTTGTTTTATTTATGCCCTGTGTAAATACAAAGTGGTTTGGATCAGGTCATGTGAAAAATAGCACTAGACATGTTCACCTTTATAGTCATTCAGAATCAGTGAAAGCCATGGTATCATAAGAGGAGGGCAAGGTTGTCCATCCATCAGAATAATTACACACACACACACACACACACACACACACACACACCCCTATTTCTTTGAGCAATTTATCTACCCCCAAGAACTATCAGCTAAATGCACAGGAGTTACTTACTCTGATGAATATCATAAGCAATTAAGACTAAAAATGTTCACTGAAAACTACTCTGTCAGGCACTTTACAAGATGCCAGGGTAGTGGTATGAGCTAAGTGATCATAATACTGGACATCATGGTATCAAAGAGAAAATTGAAATTAGAAAATATTTACAAGCCCTCTCTCACAGAATTTTTTATTCCTCTTTCTTTCCATGAAAATTTAACAATTTCCTCTGAGCCCAGTTCTCAATTACAGGACACTGGCTATTTCCTACTAACATAATAAGGCTCCAAGACCATATGCATATTTGAATTAGTATGTAGTACTCTATTGCCAACAAAACAAAACAAAAAACAATTTGATAACTTCAGTGAAGAGTTTTGAACAAAGGAGAAAAAGTGAAATGGAATAGAAATTGGCATCACCTGATTGACACAGGGTAAAGTGTATGTAGTAAATAATCCACCATAAGATGTGTTCTCATCCTTCATAGTGATCAGTTTAGTGATAGAGAGTGAATAAGCCCAGGCATAATCATTATGTTTCTCACACATAATAAGCCTGGCCATCCAGCAAAGGTCTATGAGCAGGAATGCACTGGTTGACCTATACCATGAAATTCTGGATTTTAAAAATTCAGGTTTGAAAAGAGATCAGATGTCTGTTTACCAGAGATAGGGAATGGGGGAGGAAATTGGAGGATGGAGGTCCAAAGGTATAAACTTCCAGTTATAAGTAAGTACTAGGGATGTAATATACAACATAATGACTATAACTGTTGTGTGATACTTACGAAAGTTGTAAAGACAGTAGATCCTAAGAATTCTCATGGAGAATTTACAGAGAAAATTATGCGTTTCCTTTCTTTTTGTTATATCTTATATGAGAAGGTGGATGTTAGCTGAACCTACTGTAATCATGTCACAAGATATGTAAACCAAACCATTATGCTTTACACCTTAAACTAATACAATGATGTATGTCAATTATTTCTAATAAAGCTGGGGAGAAATTCAGGTTCAAATTGGTATCGTCGACACAAAATGAACAACTTTTTAGGATTTCTGAAAAAAGAAGTTTGATTCGAGCCCAAGTTAGGACTGCGGCGGGGATACACAATCCTCATGAAGAAGAGAGTGCTCAGCTCCTATAAAGGGAACATTTGGTGTAGGGTTACATACGTTTTTTACATTAAAAGTTACAACTTATTAGTCAAAGAACATTTCAGAAAATTGCAGACCTTAAATTTCTAGTATATGCAGGGCTGTATGGCTTTAATCTTATGGGAACCAGGGAAGTTTCTTACTTTTACTTATTTTTTGTGTTCAGAATGCTCCCTTTGGTTATTTTCTTTAACAAGGCAGATGTACAATGTGTGCTCCAGGCAGAAATACAGTCCATGCTTTGAGGTTTTGCCCAGTCATTTTGACCTTGGCTAATGTTACAGTATAGCTTCCCTGGGAGTGCAGGAGCAGGGCCCACAAACATTAAAAGTTGAAAATTTCCTTTATCGGTATTATTACTTTGGGAAACGCTTTGGTAGTATCTACAGAAGATGGGTCTTCATGTACCCCCTGATCTGGTCTTTTTGTTCCTAGATATGAATTCAACAGAAATGCATACTATGTTCTTTTTCCCTTATTTTTTAGATTACCACGTTTGGTACTTGTTAAGTTACTTTATCTAGTCCCAAATGGGTGTGGATTTTATATCTACTTGGGAATAGTTATTGATGTTTTCTAGTGATCACATTGAAATATGTGTTTTAAACTTTAATTTGAGAAATAAGATACGCAAAAAATTAGGATGAGTGTAATAAATCCCATATGCCTATTGCTATGCATCAATTTTTTCTCAAAGTTTGGTTACATTTGATTCATGCATTTGAGTTTTCTTTTATTTATATATATATTTTTAACATTTATTTATTTTTGAGACAGAGAGAGACAGAGCATGAACGGGGGAGGGTCACAGAGAGAGGGAGACACAGAATCTGAAACAGGCTCCAGGCTCTGAGCGGTCAGCACAGAGCCCGACACAGGGCTCGAACTCACGACCGCGAGATCATGACCTGAGCCAAAGTCGGACGCTTAACCGACTGAGCCACCCAGGCACCCCTTTTCTTTTATTTTTTTTTGATAATGCTTTTTTTTCACTTATTTATTTTTTAATGTGGATGGCTTTATTTTCTACCTAACAATTTAGTAATCTGACAGAGAATGATGACTCTCAGACAGAAGTACATTTATGCTGCACTCATTTTAATGAATTCAACAGAAATGCACACTATATTTACCAGATAACCAATGTAAGAATTTTCATGGCACCACTACTTTTAATAGCCCCAAGTTGGAAAAAAACCCAATTGCTAATCAATAAATAGTAAAGTGGCAAATCAGCTGTTACATATCTTACAATGTTTTATGACACAGTGATTTACAACTATACACAACATCATGGATGAATCTCATGAACATGATGTTCAGTGACAGAAGCCAGATATAAAAGTGTCCTCTGTATGATTCTCCTTATCCTGAGCAGGCTGGGCTAATCTTGGAAGGGTAGTAACTGGAAGTTTCTGGGCTGCTAGTGATGTTCTACTTCTTGATCTGAGTGCTGGTTTTATACATGTGCTCATTTTATAAAAATGTATGATTATTATTACAAAATAATTATGATCTGTACACTTTTCAGTATATATGGCATATGTCTATAAACACTTCCAAAAAAAATTTATGTCTCTCTCATAACACATGGAAGTGGGGAGAACTGGTCAAAAGTATCTATCAGAAAATCAAGTTCAGTATAGTCATTGTATCTAGAGTGATCTAAGGGGCAAAGATGAGTCTGACCTCTGTGATTCAATATTAGTGCCTTCTTTTAACATAGTGGTTTTTGACTGTTCTTTTGGAGATAATTGAATCCAGTGGCTGATGCCAAAGAGCCCCAGTAATTGAATCAGCATTTGCTTGAACAAGGTTCTTTTATTGTCTTCTTAATTGTTTGCCTGCCCTATGTCAGTGAAATGGGCATAGAAACATTTTAGGTCAAAGCCACCCAGATTATGAGTAAACTACAGCTCACCGGAGATTGTCTAATTTAAATAGAAAGCAGAATCTGAATGAATGACTTTGTTCTTCCCCAAAGAAGACGTTGTTCTCATGTAGGCACTGATTTATGCATCAATCAGTCATAGGGCACCTACTGTATTCCAGGCCCTGCATTTAAATGCTGGGGACAGGAAAAAGTGACATGTGATCCCTGTCCTCATGGAACTAATGATCTAGCCAGGGGGTTAGCTCATTTAACAGCTATCTGAAATGATGGGCTATGCCACAAGAGTGAGTTATACAAAGGGCCTTGAAACAAAAGAAAAAAATGAGTAACTGATCCTTTCTCAGGATCAAAGGAGACTTTACTGAGAGGGGAACAATTGCTATTGGTTTCAAAGAGGGAAAGGGAGTCCAGCCCAAGGGAACAGATTTTGCAAAGTCATTGCTGTGAGAGTGCATGCTTTGTGATGTTCCTGTGGGGAGGAAGGGGAGTAAAGACGGCAAGGGAGTTGGGGCCTGAATTATCAAAGCCTAGAAGATGCTGCTGGTGCTCTTCCCAGATCCCCTTTGGTTGGCCAGTGTGTTCTTCTGCTGCGTGAGTCCCCCTTCTCAGAGAATTTCCCTTAAACTACAAGAGCCACCTCACCCAGAAATACCCAGAGGTTATAGAACCTCATCCACTGGGGAAACCTGTAGCCAAAAGTTTACTGATTCGGGAGCAGTGCTGTTCATGCTCCAGAACTTGCACAGGCTCAGGATGAGCCTAGACTCCAGCTGAGACCACATCCTTGCTTAGCTCCTTCCAGCTGTCCTCTCCTGCTTCCCTCATTCTCCCTCATTCCCCCTCATTGGATGACACACCTCACTAATTTGCAGACACAAGAATCCCAGCCTCAGACTCTGCTTTTAGGGAGCTTGACCTCAGACCTCAATTTTGATTGCATGAATAGTAGGGAGCCATTGAAAATGTTACATCAGTGGAGTGGTTCAATTTGAATTGCATTTTGTAAAAGTAACACTGTCATAACTTTGAATGTAAATTGGAGGATAATTCCTCTGGTTCACTTAATTTTTTTTAACATTTATTCATTTTTTTGAGAGTGAAAGATGGAGCGTGAGTGGGGGAGGGGCAGAGAGAGTGGGAGACCCAGAATCAGAAGCAGATTCCAGGCTCTGAGCTGTCAGCACAGAGCCTGACGAGGGTCTTGAACTCACAGACCAGGAGATCATGACCTGAGCCAAAGTCAGACACTTAACCAACTGAGTCACCTAGGCACCCCCTCTGGTTTACTTTTCATGTAAAAAAATACTGCATTTAAACACTGTTCTGGTAGGACTTCTTGCTACACAGTTTAAGGAGGGGTATATATGTATGCATGTGTGTGATTCTAATTCTGTGAGAATGTGATTATGTGATTGCATCTGAGAAAAGTACAAAAGGAGTTTTTGTGTTTATTATTTTATTGTAATTGCATTCCAGAATTTTCCGCTTTATTTAATTGTTTGCCGATAGTGGTTTTATCATGTTTCTTGTGGCAGTAATTATTTCTCATTGCCATGTACTTTATTTGAAAATCATTCTTGTCTATAGTTCATTATTTCACAATATTATTAGCATTAGAGCTTTAATGGGGGTGCCTGGGTGGCTCAGTCAGTTGAGCATCTGACTCTTGATTTGGGCTCAGGTCATGATCCCAGAGTTGTAGGACTGAGCCCCACGTTGGGCTCCTCACTGAGTGTGGAACCTGCTTAGGATTCTCTTTTTCTCTCTCCCTCTGCCCCTCTCCCCTGTGCTCTCTCCCTCTCTCTCTCTCTCTCTCTCTCTCTCAAATAAAATTTTAAACAAAGAAAAAAAAGAATTAGAGCTTTAATAATTGATCATGGGAGAGAAGGGTGACCAACTCATTGGTGACCTGCTAGGGATCACTTGAATATTTTAAGTCCTCTTTTTTCTCTTTTTTCCTTCTCTTTCTTTCCCTCACTCCCTCTCTTCCTTCTTTCTTACCTTCCATTCTTTCTTCCTTCCTTCCTTGGCTGGATAGCTCAACATGTTAAATATATAACAGTTAGGCTACAATCACTTAGAACAATTGCCTTTTACATTCTGTTTTGTAAGAATTCACTCTTGGTAATTAGTTGACCTTTATGAATAAAATATGCTGGTTTTCATTCAACAAGTGCTGGGGTGATGTAGGTGTTTGCTGTAGAGTGTTTCTTTATTCACTGGAAATATAATTACCTTTCCAAAACTGTAACTCTAATCTTGATTCTTGCCATGTGAGGAGGAGAAATTTATGTATCTGTATGATTTCTTCTCAGTCATGGAGGAAGGGAATAAACCTTTATTTAAGATATTAAATTCATAAGAAAGCCATTGAATACTTCCAATGAAGTATTACTTATTAAAAATTGAGATGTATGATCTCTTTTTATCTTTATCTAAGGAAATCCTACTTAACCTCCAGGCTAAGACAGAATATGACTTCCTCTATGAGAGAGGGGCTAAAGGAAATAACATTTATTCCTGATTATCTAATCCAGAAGCCAACTCTTCCCTGAATTCCCATAATATTTAGTTCCGGCCCTCTTAAACTGCCATTGAATGCCCTTATGGGTTATAACTACATAAATTTCAATTAGCTATTCTGCATAACAGACTTCTAAAACTCAATGGCTTAAAATAATAAAAATTTATTATCTTTCATAAGACTATGGGTCAACTGTGTTGTTTTGGTCTCATCTGGGCTCACAAATGTGCTTGTGGTCAGCTATAGATTGGGAAGTAACTCTGCCCTTTGCAGGGATCTCACATATCTGGGGCCCAGCAGGCTTTCAGTGGTCCATGACAACCTTTGCTGGGACGACAGGGCTGTCGTCCATGTAGTCTCTTAAGATTTTATCCAACAAGGTTAGCCCAGGCTTGTTCACATGTGAACACGGTGGTTCACATGGTGGCCCGGCAGGTTCTAAGAGAGAGTGAAAGTGTGCAAAATCCCCATGAGACCTAGGCTTGGAACTGGCACGTCATCACTTCTTCTATGTTTTATTAGTTAAGTAAATCACAAGGTTGACCAGATGCAAGGAGGGAGAAATTGGCCCTAATTCTTGATGGGAGGCACTGCAAAACCACGTTACAAAGAACATAGTTCAGAGGAAGGTGAAGGATTGAGGACTTTTTGCAATGAAAGCGTCACATACATATGTTTGTATACATATTTTCTATCAGGCTAAAATCCTGAAAATAAGTCAATATTTTATCATCTTGTATAATAGTATTAATGGTGTTGCTTAGAATGTACTTCTTTTGGTTTTAAGTTCACAGCATCTCTCCTCCTTGTCAACTGATAATAGTTCTCTCTTACACTTTGGCACTCTCCTCCCCCCCCCCCCCCCATCCAATGTGGTCCTGGGGCATTTATGGGTTCTGAATTGGGTGCTCTAGCCCAAACAGCTGGTCAGGGGATCAGAATAAAACTAAAGCTGGGACAATAGGAGCCTTACAGAAATTTGATCTGGTACACCCATTTAAGGAGAGAATTTGATTGAAGCTGAGGTTTCTTGCCTTCTTGAAGCCTGATTCTTTAAATCTTTCCTCCATTTTGGGGCACCTGGGTGGCTCAGTTGGTTAAGCATCCAACTTGGTTTCAGCTCAGGTCATGCATGATCTCACGGTTCATGAGTTTGAGCCATGCATTGGGCTCTGCTCTGATGGTGCAGAGCCTGCTTGACATTCTCTCCCTCTCCCTCTCTCTCTGCCCCTCCCCACTTGTGCTCTCTCTCTCAAAATAAATTAGTAAACTTAAAAAAATAAATCTTTCCTCTATTTTGAAGCATCCCTGTAAATATACCTTATTTTTCTTCCTAAGGCAAATCATCTAGCATCATAGGGACCTTATACATTACCAAGTCTCAAAAATTTGTTGAGTGACTGAATGAAGGTAGGGATCCTATAATCACTGACTACCTTTATCATATAAGACTATTTAGCATATGCTCTCCTAGGGCATGGATGCCTTTGGTTTGGTGTGCCCCACAGTCCTTTCTCCAGGAACTGCCCCTTCCCTCATCCACATGGGTAATGAGGAGTCAACAAGTTACTGCAAGGGCACCTTACCTGGTGGCCAAAGTATATTTGATCAGGGTGGCCAGTGAGTCCCCAAAATTTGTGAATGAAGGGCCAAGACAGTCAATCAGAAAATGTGTTTAATTGTTACGCTGTGAAACATATTCCCAGCCACATACAGAGATCTATTCTGTGAATATCTGAATTTAGGTAAGTCACTTGACCTCTCTAAAGCTTTAGTTTTCACAGCTATAAAATGGAAACCACAGTATCTACCCTTCAGGGCTTTTTAAAATATTAAATGTGATAGTAAGTGTGAAAAACCTTGTGTAATTCCTAGTAGGGTCCAGTTTAGTTTCCTCTTATTGTTCTGTGGGGATCTCCTTTCATAAAGTACCTGATTTTAGGTTCCTGATGCATTTTACAACAGATCCCATAAAAAACTCCTCTGATGTGCCAAGAATTTAGATTCTAATTCAGGAAGAACAGTATTGAATGCTTATATACCACTATACTAGGTGATTTACCCATATTAACTGTTCTCATAGCAATATCCTGGGTAGATACTCTTACCAATTTTACACATGAGGAAATCAACCGAAGACTGAATTAAGATGCATTCATGTCAGTCTCTTACATCTCCTTCATCTACTGTCCCTGCTCAGAGCTTTCTCAGTCTTGTGCACTTTGGCTCACAGCCAAAATGATGATAATTCCACGGCCCATGGAAGAAAATGGATGAAGCTGCTGGCAGCTGGAGATACGTGGACTGTGGTGCTCTGCTTGGCTCTCACCCTACCTAGCACCCCCTTGTGGAAAAGAGTATAAATCTTTCAATTGTTCTTTTGCAGATATGCAAAGGTACAGTTTAGGCTGATTTTAGAGTGATTTTTGACAATAAACTTGGCAGGAGGAAAATAGTTTTTTTGATAAACACTCTCAGGTAACCATAACACACAACCTTCCACTGTTGCCATAGAAAATGAACAGAGGCAAAACACAGAGCTGATCTCTAGCCTTATGACATTTTACAAATCAAGGCTGATTCTACTTGTTAAATTATTTCTTCCTGCTATCAATATGTTCCATTGTGTCCTTTTCTAATGTAGTGACCAAATGCCTTGGTTTCTAGGTCTCTAGCTTAGCAATAAACATAACATTGTTTTAGAATCTATCCCATTTCCTTACCTACTTTTCCTTTTCTTTGTCATGGGTCAGGATTCTTATAAGAAAACAAAACATTTTTGATATGCAGCAGGTATTTGATTCTGGAACTAAAGTGTTCTGCCCAGGATTGGTAAGGAGAGCACTTTGCCTGGCTTTGTTTTTGTGGTGCCTGTAAAAGAGAAACATGCTCATAGCTTCATTACTGGAGAGCCAGGCTGTTTAAAAATATATGAATTATTAGCTCTATAAGGAAATTCTAATGGAAGGGAACAGCAATAGATCTGTATGTAATGAGAAGCCCATCCAGCAGCAAGCCATTCATTGAACAAGAGAGAAAGGGATACACCTGTCAGTAAATATTTAGAATTGATGTGAATCTTTTTTTTTTTTTAATTTTTTTTTTTAACGTTTATTTATTTTTGAGACAGAGAGAGACAGAGCATGAACGGGGGAGGGTCAGAGAGAGAGGGAGACACAGAATCGGAAACAGGCTCCAGGCTCTGAGCTGTCAGCACAGAGCCCGACGTGGGGCTCGAATCACGGACCGCGAGATCATGACCTGAGCCGAAGTCGGACGCCCAACCGACTGAGCCACCCAGGTGCCCCATTGACGTGAATCTTTAATGAGGAAAGACCGGAAAGTTTCACAGAAGCCCTGCTATGTGACACTCACTATGCTCTCCTAATTTCACAGTAAACTTGCATAGTATTTGTTATGACCCCCATGTCGGAGATGCTGCTGGTTCCTTTGCTTCAAGCTAAGACCAACTTTGGTATATTTCTAGCACCAGAACTGAAGCTTAATTTTTTTTTAGCTCCTCCCGTGCCCTATCATTCTTTCCCCACTTTCTTTATCCTGAGAGCACACTCAGTAAATTGCTTACACAAAATTCCCCCTCTCAGGTTCTGCTTCTAGGAAACTGACTCAAGACACCCCATTTTATTGATGAAATATTGGACTCTCGTACAGGTCGGAAACTGGCTGAGTGTAACCCAGCTCGTATATGGAAGAATTGGAATTCAAATCTCAGCTCTTCTAACTTTATAATAAACTATTTCTTAATGTAATTTTTATGTAGAGGTAGTAGCTGAGATCATTAAAATACTTTTCTGTCTCTTTGTGCATTTAAGTACCAACACCATACTGATGACCATATGCTGGTAACCATGGGTCAAGTCTTAGATCTGAATTGCTTGTTCCAGCTTGTCAGTATCTCTACATGGATGTCCATGGCATCTCAAACTCATGCTGGAACTGGCATCTTATTACCCACCCCCCCCCCCCCCAAGACTGCCTTTGGTGCAGCCTGTTACAACTCAGCTGATGGCAACTGCATTCTTCCAGCTGCCCAGGCCCAAATCCTTGAAGGCATTCCTGGTTGCTATTGTTCTCTTACCTCCAATCAATCAGAGAATCAGTCCTGTTTTAATATACATCCAGAATACATTCAGAATCTGACCATTTCTCTCAGCCTGTGCCATTACCACCATGACCTGAGCTGCCATTATCTTTTGTCTAAATTGGTGCAAAACCCTGCTAACTGGCCTCCCCGCTCCTCTTATGTCCAAACAGCTAATTCTCAGCAAAACAGCCGCAGAATCCTTTCGGTGGAAATTAGTTAGACACTGCTGGCTCTTATTTCCTCTAGGGTAAAAGGCAAGACTTCAGTTGATCTACAAGACCCTGTCTGATGTGCCCCAGCTCATCATACTCCGCTTTCCCCTCACTCAGTCACTCCTCGCACACTGGCCTCCCTGCTGTTCCTCAAACACACTAGACATGCTTCTGCATTTGGGCCTTTGCAGTGGCCGTTCCCTCTGCCTGGGACACTATTCCTAGATACATTTTCATGGCTCCCTCTCTCATCTTTGAGTTTTTGCTCAAATATAACCTTTTTATTTGAAATTGCACCTGAGCCCTAGCTAACAATCCATTTCCTTTATCCTATTTTACTTTTTTAATAGTACTTATATTCTTACAATGCATAGTGGTATTGATTATTGATTAGTTTATTCATCTATGGTTTTTATCCTCTCACTCCCCACTGGAATGAAACCACATGAAGAGAGAGGTCTTTGTCTGTTTTAATCACTGATATATTCCATATGACTAGAGCAGACTGGCATATAGTAACACTCAATAAATCTATGTTGAATGAACAAATGAATGAAACTTGCCTGTTCCAGTTTGAATGTCTTGTGATCAGAATGGGAGCTGTACAAAATGACATGTTGGAGTTGAGTGACTAGTGGAATACCTTAAGCAAAATGTGATTTCATGATGTAATTCATCAAAGTAGAGAGGGTGTACACACAAACACACACATACACACCCGTGATTTTCATTCATGTTGACAAGTTCTCTGTCCCTTTTATGTGACAATTTCTCTTTAAGGTAGATACTGAAGCATTAAAGGACTGCATCACTTATCAATCAAGAACTTTGGTTAATTCTCTTTTGTTTGATTAGCAACTGACCAAAAACACAGTACAAAAAATCAGTTATTTATGAAATTTCAAATGAAACAATTCAGATACGTAGTCTGTCTTAAGATCAGTTAACCATTGCTCTTTCTTTTTTTCCCCTAAATTAGCATTTTTCACTGTGTCAAAGGACATAGTATATTTCCTATAACAGATAGGGATTCTTTGTGGTTCATGGGGTGCCACAAAATCCATATGCCCACAGGACTGAAATGTGGAGTCTACTTATACTTTGCGTGTTCCTTAGTTGAGTCCCAAGCTGCTAAGGGAGGAATTCTGTCATAACAAACCTCTTCAATGTCATAAGAAGATATGGAAGCATATATATGCATAAAATAAAACTAGAGAGAAGCATTTCAGAATACTGTGGGGCTCCCTATAAGGGAAAGGGCTCTGGGGAATTGGTATCAGTTTCCTTCTTGTGAGGATTTCTACACGCTCTGGAAAATATTTTGTGGTTATTGGGGAAAAGTTTCAATTCCCTTCACAGTCTGTTCCTCAGTTTTAAAAATTAGGATGCTCTGGAGGCAACTGACTGGCTCAGTTGGTTAAGTGTCTGATTTTGGTTCAAGTCATGATCTCACAGTTTGTGGGTTCAAGCCCCATGTCAGGCTCCACACTCCTCTTTCTCTGCCCCTTCTCCACTTGAGCTTTCTCTGTCTCTCAAAAATAAATAAATAAATAAATAAATAAATAAATAAATAAATAAATATTTTTAAAAATAATTTTTTTAAGTTTATTTAGTTATTTTGAGAGAGAGACACAGAGACAGAGAACCAGTGGGGGAGGGGCGGGGGGATGCGGGGACAGAGGATCCCAAGCAGACTCCGTGTTGACATCAGAAAGCCCAATGTGGGGCTTGTATCACAAATTGTGAGATCATGACCTGAGTCGAAGTTGGCTGCTTAATCAACTGAACCACCTAGGCTCCCCACATATTAAATAAATCTTTTTTTTTTTTTTTAATTTTTTTTCAACGTTTTTTATTGATTTTTGGGACAGAGAGAGACAGAGCATGAACGGGGGAGGGGCAGAGAGAGAGGGAGACACAAAATCGGAAACAGGCTCCAGGCTCCAGGCTCCGAGCCATCAGCCCAGAGCCTGACGCGGGGCTCGAACTCACGGACCGCGAGATCGTGACCTGGCTGAAGTCGGACGCTTAACCGACTGCGCCACCCAGGTGCCCCTAAATAAATCTTTTAAAAAATTAGGATGCTTTTTCCAAACTTTAATATTCTTTAATCTTAAAGAAAGAAGTAGCACAAATATTCTTCGTATATTTAAAAGGGTATTTTATTTTGTTCTTCTGGATACTCATTCTCTTTCAGTTATATTTTCTTCAACCACTTATATAGTTTTGAAGTTTGTTCTTTTACATATTTCCAAAAGGCCATGTTTTTACAAGGGACGTAATTGTTCCTTTGGATGCTACAAGCCTTCATTGTTGTTGGAGGGTCATACAGCCTTGGTACCCTCAGCACTTTGTGACTAATTGTGAGTTACCCATTGGTGATCCCCGGTGATGACTGTCCCCATGAAGATGAAATTCCCAACCACTGCCGTAGGTTATTGCATCTGGAGCTTAATGTGTTCCTGACTCCTCAGGCAATCAGTGTTTGCCCCAAAATACCTTTGTGGAAAGTAAGTGATCATTGACAGTTAGAGGTCATGCCCCAGAAATATTAGAAGTTCAGGGCTGCAGTCGTGTTTCAGAGTAGAATCTGGAGCTCCTCAATTATTGGTAACATCATTCAAAATGCCAACGGCAGGCCTTTCAAACTAATCAAAGTTTAAGACAAATAAGGTAGTGTCCTCTTTGACCACATTTCTTTTGGGGGATGCAGCATTTTGCAAGTTCAGAGAGCTTTCAGTCTGTATCCCAAAGGAACACTGTGAGGGTGATGTTGAAAATATTGCTGAAATTGTCATTTCTTAAGCAGAGAGGATCTCTCTGCACCCCACCCCCATCTCCCCACCACATTCTAATAACCAAAACCTTCAACAAAATTTAATGTGGACTGGACAGGGTTAATGATAGCAGGGGGAGAGGAAGTTAACTGTAATTATTAATAATGAAACTTTTAAGAAGACATACACATATTCTGAAGTGGGGGTGATTATTTGTACAAATCAGAACTAGTTGGGATTTTTGTGTTTTGTTGGAAGAAAAGCAAACTGTGAGGATCCATTATGTTGAGCTGGATTTAGAAACAATCAACTTGAAAAGACAAGTTTATTTCTTGTATATGACCTGGTATTCTTCCCCTCTGAAAACAGGTGCAGAGATGGCTACGTCTTACGTGAGATGCATAAACATACAATGTTTCTTGAGGGCATTTTTCTTCCCACTCAGATACTTGTTTTTATGCAAGATTGTTACATTGTCATTTAAATGCTAACTTCAGTCCCATTCTTTGCTGCAAGGAAGCGCTTATTCATTAATTGGAAAGAAAAGGAAAGAACCCACAGCTGCCCAAGTAGTTAAACTAAACACTTTCTGTTTTCAACATCATCTGCCAAAAAAAAATGTCTGACATTATGAGAGGAAAAAAGATAAATATGTTTGGAGATTTCAGAAAAATCACTTCATTTTAACATTACATTATTTTTCATGAGAAAAAAAAAAGCCAAAAAAATGCTGGTCTTCTGTGTGTAAATCACAAACGTGTATTAAAATATAAAATGTTTGCTTATCTCAGTTCATGAGTTCTACCTTAGCAAAACTTAGCAGGTAGTTTCTCCTGGAAGATGTGTAAAAGACCCTTGAGTTTTTAGAAAACTTTTCAGTGAATGTGCCAGTACTTTTAATAGGACTCTGATGGTTCTCTGAAAGTTACAACTACTTCCCTAATTTACTAGTTTTTACTTTTGAAAGAAAATAGTTTATGCATTAAAAAGATGTGCTTTCAAATTCTTAATCAATAGTGTTCTTCTTTTTGCTTTGTAACTTTAAGGAACAAAGGAAAAGCAATTTTGAAATTCTATTAAAACACATTTTTTAGTATATATTAAAGCTAAAGCTACTTAGTATTGATTTAATTAACTAATTAATTAATACTGGTTGCATACAAGGTTCAACCTAAAAATAAAAATAAAAACCGTAAAAGTCCTCCATTTTTACTTAATTCATCAGCAGGTTGTTCAATGATAGTATATTCACCTCCTCAGAGGAAAACTGTGAATTTCGTCTTCTCCCCCAGCTGTTTCAGTGGCAAGCAATTATTCCTTGCAATTCAACTTTATTTTCCTCTTCTTTGGTATTCAGAACATGGAGTTGATCTGGCCACAATCTCTGTAGGATAATGCTAATAAAATGGTTCCTAGGACAGAAGTTGATTAGTTTTTTATTTACCTTCTTCCATGGCCCTTTAAAAGTTTCTTCTAGCAGCACTTGGGTGGCTCAGTTGGTTAAGCGACCAGTTCTCAGTTTCGGCTCAGGTTATTATCTCACGGTTCATGAGTTCGAGCCCTGCATTGGGCTCTGTGCTGACAGTATGGAGCCTGCTTGGGATTCTCTGTCTCCCTCTCTCTCTGCCCCTCCCCTGCTCTCTCTCTCTCTCTCTTTCTCTCTCTCTCTCAATAAATAAATAAATAAATAAATAAATAAATAAATAAATAAACTTAAAGAAAAACTTCTTCCATTTTCCTCAAATGATGTATTCCAATGTTGTCATATTTCCAAATTCTTCTCATCCTCCAATTTTAGCTCAAAAGCCACTTTTTCTCAACAGCTTCTCTTGGCCACCTGTTCCTTCCCCCATGCCAGAGTGACTTCTCTCTCTTTCACTGTTATAACATAAACTTTAGAAATGCTTGTTGCATACCTCAAACTTTCTTTTATAACTCTGGCTCTGTTTCATTATGTGTATGTTCTTAGTATATCACACACTTTGGGGAGGCAGAGCGCATGTCTCCTACTGTTTTGTATTCTCCATTCCATTGTATAAAGTTCATTGTACAAAGGAAGTCTTCTATATATGGATGAACAACATATTTACAGCACTCATGATATGTTTTTATTTTACGTATATGAATACATTGGGGATAATCTCAAGTTAGATGTCAATGTTTTCAATTAAAAATGTAATATTTCATGTAGTCTTAATATTCTGTATTTCTCAGGTGAAAAAAAGGACATAAACGTTACAGTGACAAAGGGAAAGTAGGTTCAGGATACACAAAGAAAAAAAGGAAACTCCTCAATGTTGTAAATATCCATCATGTTTTGTTTGTTTGAAATTTCCTACTCCATAGTAACAGGAAAAGGCCTAGAACCCAGAGTCCTTTAAAGATAGAATCACTTGCCAGGAAATGTAAGAATGTATCCTCAACTTTTTAAGAATAGCTTTTAATGAATAACGAATGTCCTTGAAAGAATTCACTGCAGTTTGTTTTAAGTAAAACTAAAATATAAATTAAAATGAATGTGTTGTATTCCCCCTGTTCTTCTGCCTTTTTTTTTTTTTTTTTTGTCTTTATATTAGGAGAAAGGGAGATGTGGAATGTCGGGAATTGTTTATAAAATTAGCACACACTGCTCCCATGAACGTGGAAAATAATCTGACCCACAGTTGCCCCAGTTTGTTAAACATTGTGGATACACTATGGATGGCTGTTCTTCCACAGCCTCCTGGCTGCTGGAGACAAAACCCTGGGTAAGCAAAGTTGGATGGTTTTCAAAACTGTCATCCTTAGTAGATTTACAGACACAAAGAGCTGTCACTAAATTTAGTCAGTGACCCTGAACTTGGAATAACTGGAACTGGTACTCTCAGCCCTGTCCTAAAGTCTAAGGAGCAATTAGGGGCCAATAACAAGATTGGATTCTGACATGCGGGGTGAGAGGTGAGTAGAAAAGAATTGAAATGCTGATTGGGTGATATTAGATAATTTGTATCTAACTAAGGAATGATTTCTTCTTTGCTGAGCAGTCATAGACTTACTGCACAGGGCTAGCTGCCAGCAACATTTTTATAGTCAGCACTACTCAAACTTGGGTGTGCACAAACATTACCTGAGAATCAGGTGTGCAAATAGTGATTCAACACTACGCTGTGCTCACCACAAGTGTGCTATCATCTGCCACCACACAATACCGCTAACTGTATTCCCTCGGCTCTACCTTTTGTTCCTGTGACTTAGTCATTCCTTAATGGGAAGCTCTTGTAATGTGTGTCAACTATCCTCAGAATAAAATTAAAATGTAAAGAGATGATAGAATGGAATAAAATATATACGTTTAAGAAAAAAAGACAAATCTCGTGTTGGTGAACTTTCTCAGCCTTTGTTTGAGAGTCTTCCTTTACATTTTTATTTCTCAAATACAACTTTGCAAGGTTAAAAAAAATTATCCAAGGATCTCATTAAAATGCAGATTCTGGACTGGGACCTGAGATTCCACATTTCTAACTGCCTCCCAGGTGATGCTGATGCTACTGGTCCTCAAACCACACTCTGATCAGAGTAACAAGGGTCTATAGTTGCACTATCTAACACTGTATTTGATGGCTGCATGTGGATATTGAATGCTGAATTGAAATGTGCTGTAAGTTGAAGATACACATCAGATATTTTTATTGAAATACAATTCAAATACAAAATCACCTCCATTTAACGTGCACAATTCAGTGGTTTTTGGTATGTTCACATGGTTGTGGAACCATCACTACTGCCTAATTCCAGCACATTTCATGACCCTAGAAGGAAACTCTATACATTTTGCCTATCACCCTCTCTCATTCCCACTTCTTCCCAGCTCCTGGCAACCTACTTTCTAGGTTTTCTTTCTTTTTAAAAGAAATTTTAACATTTATTTATTTTTTGAGAGACAGAGACAGCACAAGTGTGGGAGGGGCAGAGAGAAACAAGGAGACACAGAATCTGAAGCAGGCTCCAGGATCTGAGCTGTCAGCACAGAGCCCGACGCAGGGCTCGAACTCATGAGCTGTGAGATCATGGCCTGAGCCGAAGTCGGACACTTAACTGACTCCGCTACCCAGGCGTCCCTCTAGGTTTTCTTTCTAAAGAAAGAATGTAGGGGCACCTGGGTGTCTCAGTCTGTTGAGCATCTGACTCTTGATCTCAGCTCAGGTCATGATCCCATGGTTGTGGAATCAAGCCCCATGTTGAGCTCCGTGCTGAACACGGAGCCTGTTTAAGATTCTCTCTTTCTCCCTCTGCCCCTCTTCCCTACTGTCATGGTCTCTCTCTCTCTCTCTCTCTCTCTCTCTCTAACAAACAAACAAACAAACAAACAAACAAACTGCAGTAAAATCTTGGATTGTGAGCAACTTGTTCTGTGAGTGTTCCACAAGGTGAGCAAACATTTCTAATAAACTTTAACTTGGTAAACAAGCGATGTCTTGTAATATGATTAGTATGTGCCACCAAACGTCACATGATCACAACTGAGCCAATCGTTCTCTCTCTCTCTCTCACTTGTTGCGGGATTGTGGGTGATCTTCTCCCATGCTCAGTTGCTTGGTCTCAGGCCACAGTGTTTGTTAGCAATCAGTGATTTTTCAGAACATTGGGAGGTGCCCACAAGTGGCACTAGTGTATTTTTTGTCACTTCAAAGCACCTATGGGCAGTCCTTTGCTTTTCCACACAAGAGTAAGCTTCCATATCTAGTTTTCATTATTTCTTATGGGGAAATTCGCTTTGATAAACAAGTGTTTTGGATTATAAGCATGTTTCCAGAACAAATTATGCTCACAAATCAAGGTTTTACTGTATTTACTTTCTTTATGTGTTTGCCTATTCTGTATATTTCAGATACATGGAATCATACTATATGTGATATCTGGCTTCTTTCCCTTAGCATACTGTTTTCAGGGTTTATCCTGTGTTGTAGCAGGAATCAGTGCTTCATTATTTTTTTATGGCTAAATAATATTCCATTGTAAGAATCTACCACATTTCATGTATCCATTCATTTACTGATGGACATTTGAATTATTTTGAATTGTTTCCACTTTTTGGCAGTTATGAATAATGCTGCCATTAACATTATTATACAAGTATTTGCATGAATGTGTGTTTTCAGTTTTCTTGAGTATATACCTAGGAATGCAATTGTTGGGTCATATGGTAACCCTATGTTTCAACTTTTGAGGATTTGTCAAACTGTTTTCCTGAAGTGGCTGAACCATTTTATATTCCCTCAGGCAGTTCTTGAAGGTTCCAATTTATCTACATCCTTGCTAACTCTTGAACCAGTATTAATACATTATTATTAACTAAAGTCCATACTTCATTCACATTTCCTTGGTTTTTGCCCCATGTATTTTTTGTGTGACAATTTCTTAAACTTCCTTGTATTTGAGGAGTACTGGTCAGCTATATTTTAAGATGCCCCTCTATTGGGATTTGTCTAATAATTTTCTGGTGATAAGGATGGAGTTATGGGTTTTGGGGAGGAAGATCATAGAGATAGATCATCACATCATATTGAGGGTACATGCAATGAGCATATTTATCACTCTTGCTGTTGACCTTGATCATTTGGTTAAAGCAGTGCTTTTCAGGTTTTTCCACAGTAAAGTTATTCCTTTTTTAAAAAATTATATTGCTAAGGACTCATGAATATTTATTTTTATACTTTGGTTATAATCTAGCACTATCTTATTTTGTGTTAAATTAATTCAGGTTTAATTAACCATTGAGGATTCTTTCAGGTTGGCATTCTCCCCTCAATGTGAGGTTTGTTGTTTTGAGCCCTTATTTACTTTCTAGCACTACAGGATGTCTAGGCTCATCTTGTATGTATCCTTCCTTTGTGTAGAATCAGACGCTTCTGCTAGAAGCCCTAGCTCCTTTTATTGAATAATAGTATTCAAAAACAAGGTTGGGCAGGATGTTTCTTATTTGAGATCTTTCTTGGTTCTTAATTTAGGCATTTACTGCTATGAATTTCCTTCTTAGAACTGATTTTGTTGCAAACTGTAAGTTTGGTAAGTTGTATTTCCATTTTCATCTGTCTCTAGACATTTTCTTATTTCTCTTTAGATTTCTCCTTTGACCCATTGGTTGTTCAGTAGCATGTTATTTAATCTCCATGTTTGTTAATTTTCCAGTTTTCTTCTTGTAATTGATTCCTAGTTTCATACCAGGTGGTTGGAAGAGATAATCGATACGATTTAAGTCTTCTTAAATTTGTTGAGGCTTGTTTTGTGACCCAATATATGATTTATCCTTGAGAATGTTCCATGTGAGCTTGAGACAAATGTGGGTTCTGTTGCTTTTGGTGGAAATGTTTAGTAAATGCAGTTAAGTCCATCTGGTCTAACATGAAGTTTGAGTTCAGTGATTCCTTACTGATTTTATTTGGATGGTCTATCCATTGATGAAAGGAGTGTACTGAAGTCCCTTACTATTAATGTATTGCGGTCTATTTCTTCCCTAAGGTGTTTTAATATTGTATGTTATATATTTAGGTGGTACTATGTTGGGTGCACAAATACTTACAAAATTATATCCTCTTGCTTGATCCCTTTAGGATTATGGATTTTATTACAAGTGTGATGGGAGGCTGATAGCTGATTATATTTTCCAAAGCTGGCAGCAAACTTATCACCTGTACTCTTTTAGCATGTGACCTTGCCAGTCCCCTATGAAGAGGGGGAATTAAATTTCCCATCCTTGATTCTGGGCTGCCTTTGACTGCTTCAATGAATAGAGTATGGAGGAAGTAATGCTGTATGATTTCAGTGGCTGAGTAATAAAAAAGCAGTATATATTCTGCCTTGCTTGTGGGAGTACTTATACAATCATGCCCAAGTCTACCATACTATATAAGGAAGCCAAGCTACATGCAGAGACCATGAGCAGGTGTTTTGGTCAGCAGTCTAGTCTTCAGGTCATACCAGCTCAAATGAGTGAATGAACCTTCCTATAATTCAACCACCAGACATCGAATCATCCCAGCCTTTGAGTTTTTCCAGTTGAAGCTCAAGACAACGTGAAACAGACAAACCATTCCCTGTGTACCCTGTCTGAATTTCTGACTCACAGAATCTTTGAACATAATAAAATGGTTGTTTCAAGCACTAGGTTTAAGGGTAATTTGTTATGTAGCAATAGTAACTGGGACAGAGGCGTTGGAGGCTTTTGACTTAGACAGAGATATTATTGTACTTCTATTTGAAGGCTTTCGACTCAGAAAGTGATATGGTGGTACTTATATTTTAAGAGGACCACTGTGACTATTCAGTAGAGATTGGGCTATGTAGCGAAGCAAAATGGAAATGGGGAGACAAGTTAGGAGTCTGTTGTAGTTGCCCAGAAGAGAGATGATGGTAGCTTGGGTTAGGTAGTATTAGTACAAGAGAGAAGATATGGTGGGGTTATGGATATAACCTGAAGATGAGCCCACAGGCCTTGCAAATGGATCAGGCAAGAAGCACAAGAGAAAGAAACAAGTCACAGATAACTCTAGAGGACCTGGGAATGAGCAGCCAACAATGGTTGATAACAGAGGCATTTAAGTGAGTTTAGAAATGTTGAGAGACACTTAGATGTGCCTGCAGTTTAGGGTAAAAGTGGAACTGGAAAAATAAAACTGAGACATCCAAATATTAATGATACTTAAAGCCATATCTTTGAATGACATAATTTAAGGAATAATTATAGTTAGATAAAAAAGATGTCTTTAGACTGAGCCCTCAGATGTTCCCAACATGAAGAAGAGGAACAGACATCAAAGGAGATAACAGAGTAGGAGGAAAACCAGGAGATTGCAGTGTCCCAGAAGCCATGTGAAGAAAATGATTTACAGAGCCCCTGAGTCATGGAGTGATTCAGCTGCTGCTCATAGATTTGGTAAGTTAGACATGAGAATTGGCCATTGTATTTGACAACCTGGAAGTCATGGGTGATGTTGACAAGAGTAATTTACTGGGTTGGCACAGATCAGTGCCTGAACAAGAGCAAGGAAGTAGAGATAAAAAGAGTAACTTTTTGAGGGCAAAAAGAAAATGGTGGTGTAGTTGAAGAGAGACAGGGTGTTAAAGAAGCTTTCATTGATGTTGAAAGATGGTACAGCATGTTGCAGAATGTTTGTAGGTTGCTAAGAATGTTTTAGTGGAAATGGGGAAATTCATGATGCAGGAAAGGGGCAAATACCTGGAAGAGCAAAATCCTTAGGTGGGCAAGTGGTGATTAGGTTAGGTATCCCTGTGGAGCCATGAGAAGAAAAACATCTTCCAGTAGGGGAGGCAGAGGCCATAGGCTCTGAGCAGAAAGACTGTGGATTGGATATTGTAGAATATGGAAGTTCTCTTTGATTGTTTTTTGTTTGTTTGTTTGTTTGTTTAATTTTCTCAGAGAAATAAGAAATCACCTGCTGCTAGGATGGAGGGGCTGGGTGCTGGGCATGAGAGAACTGAAGGGTGTGAAATAGTTATCTCAAAAAAGAAGAACAAATTTACTAGAGAATTAGAGAATTTCTGGGCATCACTTAAGTAGTACTTGAGGTCAGTGGTCATGAATATCAGATGAGGTCACTATAAGGTGAGCAGGCTGTGGAGGTTTTCTCGGTCTATGTTCAAGATTTCTGAGGGTGGGTTCAGGGAATTTGGGTAGGTTTTTTTCTTTTTAAGTGGTTTCAACAGAGGAAGACAGAGATTAGAGTTGAGATAGGGTGGGTTGTATTATTGCTCCCGATTTTCACTTTATCCAATAAATAGGATTATACATCTACACTCCTTAATATGTGACTTACAGTGCATGCCACTAACCACTGTTTCATTGACCTTGGGTCTGACCATGTGACTTGCTTTAGCCAGTAGAATGAGAGCAGATGTCAGAGGAGCAGAGACTCGAAACATGGTTTGCGTGATTTGGCTGGTCTGTTAAGTTTTTGCCAGCACCAAGAGAAAAGCCTGCTCTAGGCAACTTCCTGTCTCAGAATGAGGACATGTGGAGCGAAACTGAACCAAGCTTGTGTCTTAATGCAGAACTGCTCCAGCTGCCCTGCAGATGCATGATTCAGAAATCTGCATCTACGCACGCCTCTTATCAGCCATAGGGATTTTGCATCATTTGTAGGATTATTTCAGCAGTATTCTGATTAATACATGAGAATATGATCATGCATATGCTAGGAAGAAGGTGTCATCATAATGATGAATGGAGTCTAAGCCAGAAGAGGAGGAAAGGGAAGCTATGGAGGAGATAAAACAGTGATAAGGGGGAAGAGTAAACGGATCAGAAGTCACATTATAGAGGGAGTCAGGCTTTTAAAAAGAAAGGTAGAAAGATAGGGGGTAGTGGCAAGAGAATGGGATGTTTAAACTTGACATTTGGAGGAGGTGAAGTTAGCGGTAATGTCAAGGAAATGTCAAGGTCCAGAGATGGCCATGGTAATGTGTGGCTGAGGTAGGGAGAGGAAAGGGATGGCTTATGGCAGATTAGGATTTCTGGAAGGTCAGGGTGATTGGATAAATAAGCTATGTGGCCATTGAAATGACCAAGAATGTTGATTGGAATCCTGTTGGAATTCTGGAAGTAAAGAGATTGTTAAAAAATCTTTAATGAATGAGAAAATTTCTGATGGACCTGTAAATGGCAGCAACAAGGAGAGATAGCAGCTGGTGTAGCCTAATGGCAATAGATTCTAAGAAGATGGAGTTGCTTAGAGAGAAGAAAAGACCAATTATCTGGAAGCAGTGATAAGGAGTAAGTTTCTTCCAAATTTAGTAGTAAATGGAGTGAGAATCAAACAATTACAGCTAGTACTTGGGGTGGCTTCAGGGAGTCATATCCTTGGGGAAGACTGGTTCCAATTAGAGCCAAAGTAGTGAAGGGCTCATTTCAGAAGGAAGATAAGGATACTGGGGGTTCTGCTGAACATGCACCATATGAAGTTAAAGATGATGGAGAGGATGGGTTTGAGGAGTCAAGAAGGGGTTATGTTGGGTTAAATAAGAGGATAAACAAGGTTAGTTAAGCATGAGAGCTGTGGACATGTAGGATGACCTATATACGTTTGGTGACTAGAGGAAAAGAGGAAAGCAAGGCATGATGGGATTATTTCTGATGTCTTTCAGGGCTGTTCTCTGAAGCAGTTTTTAGTGGGGAATGAAGAGTGACTTGCCAAGCATGAAGGAGGACCTCTGGGGTCTCCTTAAATCCTTTCATATGTGTTATTGAAGCAGGGTAGAGGTGGACCTACCAGGACCTCTTGACTTTCTTGCAACACATCTGAAATTATTCAAAATATGTCTGCACCAATCCTCACTTGAGTTCTGCCTCTCTCTTCTCTCTTCACTTATCTCTTCTGCCTCCTATTTCCACCTTGACTCTCACTTCTGCTACCTTTGAGAATTTACTTTTTTTTTTACCCTGGTCAAAGAAATCTCCTCAGGACAGGATCTGAAGATCAGATATTATTAGTTGTTGTTGTTATTCTAGTATTAATTATGACAAATTGTCAATCACTTATTAACATTTAGTGACCATTTACTATACGTCAGACATTGTGCTTATTGCTCTACTTAAACCAAACCCATCTCATTTACTTCACAACCCTGTGAGATGGAAACAAGTATTGCTCTCATTTTGCAACAGAGGAAATTGAAGCTTTGAGGACTTAAATCACTCATCCAGGGTCACTCACGGGGCATGGGGCTGAATGATTATTCACATCTGGGATTTTGGGCTCTGAATCCTGAGTGATTCATTTGTCCAGCCTGTGACTGATTGCTCAGTGGAAGCCTATGGGTAATTCTGAACAAGTTTGGGCATTAGTAGCAGTGGAAGGCTAGCCCCTCCTGTCTACTGTCCTAGCATGCCATTGATCTTTTTCACACTAGATTTGTCTTTATGTGGCTCAACTTGTGGTGCCTTCACCTGCATGGGCACTTTGTTTTTTGGACCAAATGGTCTACTTCCTCTTGGTCACAGCATTTGGAAAAATGCTTTGCACACAACAGATGCTTAAAACAATATATTGGTTGCATGAGTTAAGAATTACCCATGCATCTAGTTAAGTTCTCAAATTAGGCATATATTAAAACTAAGTGGGAAGTTCTCAAAAAATGTCCCAATGCTCAAGTCATACCTGGATTAACGTCACTGGGGCTAGGGCCAGACGTCAGTATTTTCAAAACTCACCAGAAGATTTCATTAGGCCACCAAAGTTGTGATTACTGCTCTGAGAGAGGCAGGTCCTAATATCTGTTAGTTCTGCTTAAGATCTAATTATATTTCTGTGATACGGGATTTGGGATGCAGGAAGTAGCGAGTGCTCTAGAAGCATCATAGTCAGAAGACCTGGAATGTCAATGATGGCCCTTTCCCCTCTCCACATTATTTCCTACAGCAAAGCTGTCATGTAAATGGCTATTTATTCCATTTGATTTTTCTGCTCTCTTCTCACTTGTGTTTTCTACTTTCCTCCAGTTTCTGCATCTACGTTTCACTTGATTTGCATCCAGTTCTGCCTCTGCTGAAATGAGCTTATCTGGCTGCTTAATAGACACAGCAATCACTCCCAAGAATTGCATTTGAAAGCAGAATGAAATCTTCATAATTTGCACTATCCCAAGATGCATTCATCCTAATGGAGGTGACTGGGTCATTTAGGCTGAATTTGAGAAGCATTCTTGGCTTTGTGTTCTGAGTCCTTCTAAGCCACCTGGCAGTTAGTGACTCTCTTCAGTCAGTGCTAGCTGATATAATCTGACGTGAAGCCTTGAACAAAAAGGAACCGAAGCCAACCTTTGCCATTAGTATTCTCAGGTGTTTGTCCAAGGGAAGCTGGAAAGGAGAATCTGTATTTTTAACTTGTAAAAAGGGATCTTAAGCATGGGTAGGAGAAAAATACTCAACCAAATATCAGGAAATTTGTTTCTTTTTTACCTTGAGTTTTACTTAACTTTTATGGGCCTTTGATAGGTGGATTGCAAAAATTTGCCATAATGATACACCCCTCCTTGTATCCATATCACTTACAAGACTGTGGGGCTCCCCCCCATCAGAAATGGAGTCCATTTCCCCACCCCTTAAATCTAGGTTGGCCTTGTGACCTGCTATAACCAATAGAATTCAGATGATATGATGCTGTGACAGTTCTGAATTTCCCCTCTGGAGGCCTTATACACTTCTGTTCTCCTTTCTTAGAATCTCAAACTGCCTACTTGATAAGAAACCACATAGCAGAGACCCCCGTTGTCCCAACTCAGGCCATTTGAGAGCAGCCAGCCTGTTGACCCCAAATACATGAGGGTCCAGCTACGACTGCAGGGCATCTACATGACCCTGTTTAAATGTGTGGATCCAAGCAAAACCTGAAGATCTTCCCAGTTGCCTCACGGACTCATGATCAATAATTCCTATTACTTTAGCCATTGAATTTTTGGGCTGTTTGTTAAACATCAATAAATTGATAATGGCCTCTATAATTTCCTTTTTAAAAAATATTTATTAATTTTTGAGAGAGAGAGAGAGCACACATAAGTGGGAGAGGGATGGAGAGAAAGGGGGACAGAGGATCCAAAGTGGACTCTGCACTGACAGCAGAGAGCCTGATGTGGGGCTTGAAGTCGTGACCCACAAGATCATGCCCTGAGTTCATGTCCAACGCTTAATTGACTTAGCCACCCAGGTTCCCTGCTCCAATTTCATTTTTTTAAATGTGTATTTATTTTTGAGAGAGAGAGAAACAGAGTGTGAGCAGGGGATGGGCAGAGAGAGAGGGAGACACAGAATCCAAAGCAGGCTCCAACACTGAGTCTGAGGTGGGGCTCAAACTCACAAACTGTGAGATCATGATCTGAGCTGAAGTTGGTCACTTAACCCAGACTGAGCCACCCAGGTGCACCTCTACAATTTCATTAAAAAAAAAAAATTTTTTTTTTAATGTTTCTTTATTTTTGAGAGAGAGAGACAGAAACAGAGCACGAGCTGGGGAGGGGCTCAGGGAGGGGGAGACAGAATCTGAAGCAAGCTGCAGGCTCTGAGCTGTCAGCACAGAGCCCGATGTGGGGCTGGAACCCACAAACTGCAAGATCATGACCTGAGGTGAAGTCATACGCTTACCCAACTGAGCCACCCAGGTGCCCCTACAATTTCCTTTTTAAAGGAAGGATTGGTGGGTTGATTTTCTAGGCACTGTAGTTTTAACTGATGCTGTGCACAATAATCGCCTGTGGATGTCAATCTAGCAGCTCTGTGCCCATTCCAGATCCACTGAATCAGGGTAGCTGGGCTGTAACTTCTGCGTTCTTATACATTTTACTAGTGGCTCTGATGTTCAGCTATGGTGAAAGAACTCCTTGAAAGTTTTTTGCTGACAGTTAATGCATCGGATTCTCCCATAGAAACCCTTTTAGGGTTGCAATTCACCATAAGAATTAAATGCCAAGATAAAGTCAGACTCATATTTGGCCATTTTAAGAATGAAAGGACTCAGACTCTATAGGGAAATTCTGAAAAAGCAAAACACAATCATCCCTGGGCCATGAGCTTGTCTACCAGTCTCTTCTTTCCTCTTGAATATCTCCGTATTGGCCAGAAATTATTTTCTTGTAAGAAACGGGCACTCTGAATCGTAAGGGAATTTATTACATAGACTGAAGGAAGTGTCTCAGAATATATGACAGAAAACACAGCCAAGCTTTACCAGTCGTGGACTCGGAAACAAACGTTATCAGGAAACAAGCCTGTTTTGGTTGCTTGTGTATACTTTCTCTTTCTCCTTGCTTGTCTCACCACAAGAATTCTCTGATTTTCCTATGAATATCCTTTATTCCTCTTTCTTCCTTTACATACACTGCACTGAATAGCTCCCTGAAAAGGGGGAGTCCTGGAATTTACCTGAACAGTTGCACACAACTTAATGTCTTTGTGTCCTAATTACAAACTGCCGGTAGGAGGACTCAGGTCTGGTTTGAACCAGAGGTCCAAACTGGGTCAAACCACTCATGACAAGGAGGGAGGAGATGCTGTGTTCTCTGGGACTGCCCTTTCTGGGGATGAATATAGGATCACAAAAAAAGAAAAGTGTAAGGTTAGGGGAAAATGATCCCTGAATATAATAAGTGCCTTTACTAGGACAGTCTATCATATTTACATTGGCTCATCAGTCAGGTCAACCCATATAAAAACACATCAACTAAATGTCTGAAATACTTAAATTTGTTTATGCCAAATCGCTGTTAAATACTATTGTATACATATGCTTTATAGTTTTCATTATAATTCAGGTTTTTGTAAAAGAGGGAAATACTATTTATGTCAAATGTGTAGGTAGTGCTTTTCAGTTGTCAGAATACAAACTTAACACTTTGCTTTACTCATTTTTGACACAGACTTGAATTCCTACAGAGGACATAGGAATCATTTTTAAAATGACCAAAAAATACACACAAACTTTCAAGAATAATTTTACCAGCAATCTGGTTAATCTGTTTCATTGTTTTATTCCCATGGGCAAGGCATATGTGCTCAAATTAAACAGAGGATTTGGCTGATAAATTTGGAAGGCAGAGAAATGATTGCTGTTTTCTACATTTACTTGGAATGCCTTTTTTAAAGGAATCCAGGTACACGGCACCACATAGTCATTTCATTTAAGGTCAAGAAATCTTGGGGCCCTGGGTGACTCAGTGCGTTAAGGGTCCAACTCTTGATTTCAGTTCAGGTCATGATCTCATGGTTTGTGAGGTCGAGCTCCTCATCGGGCCCTGGGCTGTCAGCATGGAGCCTGCTTGTGATTGTCTCTCTCAAAATAATATAAATAAATAAACAAAAACAATTTTTTAAATGATACCAAAATCTTGCATTCAAGATTAGGTAAAAAAAAAAAAGGTGCACCTGAGTGGCTCTTGTCCAACTCTTGATTTCAGATCAGGTCATGATTTCAGGGCTATGAGATCGAGTCCCATGTCAGACTCCACACTGAGTGTGGACCCTACTTAAGATTCTTTCTCTACATCTCTTTCTTCCCCTCCCTTACTGGCTCTCTCTCTCAAAAAAAAAATTAAGTAAAATGGAATGTGTTTTTCTTTTATAGTTTGGTAAATGTTTTAGGAAACCACATTGAACTTATACACATGACCTCTGATATAATGGAGTTTTGTAGTTTAATGAGGGATGACGTTAATCAATGAATGACACAGATAATTGTTAATTAACTTGTTAAGGACAGTGATGGAAAATTACGAGAGACTCTGAGAGCATGAAACTAGGGCACTCATTATAGTGGCAGGGGAGCGAGGGGGGTGAGGAAGAGATGTTTGAAAGGAGATCTAATGGATCTCTAAGAACTGAACTGGGCAAAGATTATCTGAGTTAGAGGGATCCACAGGTAAACAGGCCTTGTGATGTGCAGAAGTGCACCTTCGGAGAAAGTGATGGAATGCTGGTGAGGTTAGAGCCCTGAGTATACAAGGGAGCTATGTAGGGATGATGAGAGAGGCAAGCTCCTCATCTACATGGCCCAGAGCCTTACACCTCATATTTAGGATTTCTACCTTTATCCTGAGAGCAGTAGGAAACCAAGTGGAGTGGACTTAAGCAAATGAGTGGCAAGAGTAGGTTTTCTTTTTAAAAGGATTCTTCTGATTACTGTTTTGAGAATAGCCTAAGGAGCAATGGACAAGAAATACATGGACAGGACAGTTAGAAGGCTAAAGCCAAGAGGTCAGAGTGACCTGAAATGGCGGTAGGAATAAGAGAGAGAAAGTTGGAAAGATGTGGGAAATATTTCCAAGGTAGTATTGGCAGGTCTTGTTGATGGCTTGGATGAGGAGGCAGGGTAGATCGATTGCAGACATGACCCTGATTCTTCACCCTTCTTGCATCCACCCCTGTGCCATGTAACTTTGTGGTGTCCTCTGCCTGTCTCTGGACTGACCATGTACCTGGCTTTGGTCAGTAGAATGAAGTAGAAGCACCAGTGCAGTGGTTTCAAGTCTGACTCAAGAGGCCCTGTTCTTCTATGTCTCTGTCATCTCCATGAGACAAGACCTGAGGTAGCTTCCTAGGATGCGACGGATACAGGCAGCCCAGTTGAGTATGATCTAGGTCAATGGACAGCCAGTGGGTACAGCGAAGTGAGCAAGCCCAGCCAACAGACAGCCCTCTGAGAAGATACCCAGCTGACCCCTGACATGTGAGCAATAAACACTGATGTATTATGCCACCAAGGTTTTGTGATTTTTTTTTTGTTGTTGTTACATGACATTATTGTGGTAATAGATAACTGAAATAGGAGCGAGGGAGAAAAATATGTGGAACACAGTCATCCATACACATTACTATGATAGCAGAGTTTAATATATTATCACAATGCAGCATTTGAGACAATAGGAAATAGGATAAATACATTTTTATGTGAGGAAATTTCTAACCTGAAATCTTCCTAACACATGGTAAATAATTAGTCAATATTTTTCAAAAGTTAGATCGATAAAAGTGTCGGTTCTTAGTGGTGAATGATACTAAAAAAAGAACATTCCAAAAGCATAGTTTTGATTTTTTGCTTACTTTTCATAGTCTGTCATATGCTTGTTGTCAAAACTTTTTTTATGTGTTCAATCAACCATGAGTCTAAAAAGGAAGGTAGAAAATCATATAGCATGGCAGTGCAGAAGAAAAAAAAGTAAATTAAGCTGGCCAACTCCTATGGTTACAGTGTTTCCTGTTTCCTTGCATTTTTTTGTTGGTTTCGACCCTATTTTTGCACTGGCTCACCAGAGGGTCATGGAGAGAAAGACACAATTTATGGCAGGCACAAAGAAGTTCCCAGCAGCCACACTGTTAGTTCAAAGTCGCATCTCTTCAAAGAGGATGAAAGAAGAAATTGAACAAAAAGTCCATTCCTGGGGTTTGACTGTGGAAGGGAAGCAGTTATGGACCAGGCTGCTTAAATGTAGCCCCGACCTCTGTTTATTGACAGACATAGAATTCCCACACTTAATTGTGGCTACTAAGGTGAGAACTTACAGTAAGCTTTCCTTTCATATGAGAGAGGAAATTCAGATATTTGGAGGAATAAAATTGTCTCCTTTTCTTATCTATTTGAATTGTGATTGCTTGGTATTATTTTTGGATGCTCACAAGTGGTTTTGAAGTGTTAGTGTGTATAAGAATCATTAGGTAAGTTGTAGAACCATAGATCCCTGGAGATTCTGATTCAGCGGGTCTGGGCTTGGGCCTAAGAACCTGCATTACCAGCAGGCATTCAAATGATGCCGATGCTACTGGTCTGTGTACCACATTTGAGTGGCAAGACCTTAGAGACTGGAGTACCTGTATTCACAGTTCCAAAGACAGAATCATAAAAGCATACTTGTAGGCAAATTATTTTCATCTTCTATTATTTTTTGTCATGTCTTAAAGTGGTCTTAAATAACTGGTCCTACTTTCTAATGAGTGCCCAAAAAAGCATGAGTGCAGGTCAACAATGGAAAAAGATTGGGAAAAAGGCACAGTTCTTCCTAATAATTTATTTGCAAATAACACAAATTGGTAATAAGCTGCTATTGCTTTTTCCTCCTTCCCTGAATCCTATGCCTTCCAGGATTCCACAAAGTCAATCAAGCTGAGAAATAAAAAAAAAAATCCGAGTTTTAAATGAAAGGATATGAGGAGTTTTTTTATATCCTGTTTATACCTGCTGTGTGTTGTTTGGAGGAGGCAGCTTAATGCTACGACATAAAAAGAAAAGCCACAGGTGGAAAGAGTCAAAGCCTCCTCCACAATGAAGTCACCTTTTCCATTTGTTGGCGATCAGCATGTGAAGAAGGCAGAGTCTTTTGCTGCCTGCCTCGCTGCAGCGTTGGCTTGTTGAGCATTATTGGGACAGTTCAGTTTTTTCCGGTTTCTCACATGTCATTGACATAGTCTGAATGTGTGACAAGGAGTGCAAGTGGATGGGAAAGGTGGTTTCTGGTTCCTGCTCTTTTTTCTTAATTCTTCCTAATTTTCTTCCTAGTATAAAATGAGGATATGTATCTCGCATAAAATACAGAAAAGTATAAGAAAAGAATGTTTGGATCCTTTCCCAAGAAAAAAACCACAGTTGATACTTAAATTCATTTATTTCCTCTATCTTAGGTCTGTATATATAAATATGCAAATTTGAGACCACATTTTACAGGTTTCAGTCATTGTCTTCTTTTTAATAATATCCTGGGCATTTTCACATATTATTAAAATACTCTCCAAAAAAGTAAGATTTTTGATGCTGAGAATTTTTCATCTTTATCATTCATGATATTTTACTGAACTAATTTCCTATTGCTGGTTTAAATGTTAAAAGCAACATTTTTCTCTCTATATATGTCTGTGTATGTGTGTGTATATATGTATTACACACACACACACATATGTATTCATCATACATTTCTGAGCTTGTGGGAAAATAAGAACTTTTTCTAAGGTCAGAAGCCAAAGAAAAACTCAAATCTGAAGAATATGGAAGTGCTAGAAACAAAGTTTCCATATGGATATTTTCACTTCCCTCCTTGCCTAGAGCCACGTACAAGACAGATGGAGGACAAAGCCACCTAGAAGATACTCGGAGGACATCCCTACCAAGTGAGAGAGAAGAGCCAAGCCCCAGGAAACAGACTAGACCCATAGAGGAAATCTTGCAGGTATTTGCTGAACCCGGCCTTTGCTGTGACTACCAAGGAGTGAAAGAAAAACAAGTATGTATATAGATCTATAGATATATCTATATCTATAGATCTCTCTCTATATATCTATATATATAGATCTATCTATCTATCTATCTATCTATAGATCTATCTATATCTATATCTATATCTATGCCACCTTCAAGTGCAGAGCCTGTGGGGATCTTCTACTTTGACATACCTGTACCTGTACCTGTAATACTCTGTTTCTTTATTTGGATGCTGACTTCATAGATATGCTTAATTTGCAAAAATATACTGAGCCCTTTACTTATGATATGAACACATTTGCGTGCATATATATTATACTACATTAAAAAGTGGGGGAAAAAAGTCACATTAGCTGTGTGACTTCCCCCCAAACTCATTAGGTGAACATTTGTTCTAATTTGTGCCAGAGTGGTAGAGCTCCACATCCCTGGCAGAAGAAAAGCAAATTTGCTTTGGAGAAATGTAATTCATATCCAGAGTTGTCACAAAGTTCCAAATGTTAATAAATGCAAGAGGGAATGAGCCACCATAGGAGACAGGCAGCAGAAACAACACACTTGAGAATCATGCCTATAATGTGTGATGGATATATTCAAAGCAATAAAGATATGTTGAAAGTGTGACTAAGAAATAGGACATCGAGGTGCCTGGGTGGCTCAGTCAGTTAAGTGTCTGACTTTGACTCAGGTCGTGATCTCATGGCTTGTGAGTTCGAGACCTGCGTTGACTCTGTGCTCACAGCTCAGAGCCTGGAGCCTGCTTCATATTCTGTTTCCATCTCTCTGCCAACTCTGCCCCCCACCTGTGCTCTCTCTCTGAAATATAAACATAAAAAAATTAAAAAAAGAAAAGAAATAGAGAACATCAGTATTGCCTTTACCAGTAAAAAGATTGGAGGGCAATTCTAGAGAAGTAAAATAAATTTTCAATTAGAAAATCAACAGCTTTTTAAATAATATATAATTTAAAAATATCTACTAGAAACAAAAAAAGTGGAAACAAGTGAAATTAATTTAAACAACATATTTTATATAACTCCGTAAAACTGTAGTACTATTTCAACATGCTATCAATACGATTATTAATGAGATAATTTTCATCTTTTGTATACAGGTCTTTGAAATCCAGAGTGCATTTTATGCTAAAAGCACATATCAATTTGAAGTACCTACTTTTAGACACTTCTATCTACACACATACACACATAAACACACATTGGAATTTACATTTTTCTACTATATGTAGATGGGCATTGATCCACGTTGGAATATAAGAAGAAAAACCCTTGCTTTAGGTAGTCCTGTAGTGTTAATTTAATTGAACAGATGTGTGTGATTTACTGAACTATTTCTCTCCTGAGAGATACTTAGTTTTCTCTCTTGCTTTTTCTTATATCAAAAAGGCTACAAGGAATATCCTTTATAAAACCTATGTGGACTTGTGTATTTTCAAGGCATAAAGCTTCAGATATGGATTTGCTGTCCAATGGATGGTTTTAACAGCAGATTAGATACAACTGAAGAGCTACTTAGTGAACTGGAAATGGGAGCTGAAGAAATTACCCAGAAAGCAATACAGACAGACAAGGGAATGGAAAATACAAAGAAAGCATTTAAGAACGTGAAGGCTATAGTTAATATGTCTAAATTGGGGAAAAGAAATAAGGGAAGTAGGAGTGTTCTTAAAAGATAGTACTTAAGTTGTCTCTAGAATTGATCAGACATCAGTCCCCAGATTGAAGATTTCCAATGAATCCCAAGAAAAATGAACAAAAAGAAACTCATCTAGACACATGGCAGTGAACTTGTAGTAAACTGAAGATAGATGGTCTTACAAATCAGTTATTTAAAAAAAGACAAAATTAATTTACAAAAGAATAACGATTAGACTGACAGCTGACTTCTCACTTCAACAATGGAAGGCAGGAGTCAGGGAATAAGATCTATAAAACGCTGAGAGAAAATACCTGTCAATCTATAAATGTATAACTTGAGAAAGAGCAAGTGTGAAACCAAGACATTTTTAGATAAAAACAGAGTCTGTAAGCACAAAGAGAGCACATCAGGAATTTATTCAGGTAGAAAGAAAATGATCCCATAAGGTATGTCTGAAATAAAACATTGATTACATGTAAAGATAATAATATCTAATTTAAGTTGAAAAGGTTAAAGGTTGAGGTTAAAAACGTCAAGATAGACCTAAATTCTGGATAACCAAAACTAATTTGAAAGGACAAGTGCTTGGAGCTAAGTGTTTTAATTTTTTTAATGTTTTTATTATTTATTTTTGTGAGAGAAAGAGAGAGAGATACAGTGTGTGAACGGGGAAAGGGGCAGAGAAAGAGGAAGACACAGAATCCAAAGCAGGCTCCAGACTCTGAGCTGTCAGCACAGAGCCTGATGCAGTGCTTGAAGCCATGAACTGTGAGATCATGACCTGAGCTGAAGTTGGATGCTTAACCAACTGAGTCACCCAGGTGCCCCAAAGGAGCTAAGTATTTTAAAATGCATCTCTTACTTGGGAAAAGAGTTAAGCTATTTATTAATTTTAAACATCTTAAGGGAAAAATTCATGTTAAAATTTCCAGTGAATCCCTAAAAATATAGAAATTGAATGTAGAACTTCTAAATTAGTAGATGTTTAGAAAATTGGAATAGGGAAAATAAACCTCAGACCAAGTGATGTGCAGAAAGGGTAAACGAACACATCAACAAAAAGTAGAATGAGTGGGTAGAAAATAACCCGTGAAAAGTAAAAACCAATGTATCAGCACTCACAATCAATACAGTAAAGAACTAAATCCCCCCCTAAAATTCAAAGCTATTTTTCCTTCTCAAGAAAAAAAGGTGAATGTCTTTTGAAAGAGGTCACAAAAATTTGAAAAGTAGAAGTGTAGAATAAATACATGTGAAATACTAATTAAAAGAAAGTTGGTAGGGATAAAATATAAGCAAATTTGAGTTAAATAAAAGGCATTACAAGAGAGGAAGAGGATCATTTACATATGGACAAAAGTTTTTAATTACCGGAATAAATTTACCAAAAGTAAAACCTTAATGGGTCTTGCAAAATAGACCTCAAATAAATAACTACAAATTTATAAAGCTACATTGGAGGAAGCTAAAAAATCCATCAGCATATTGAGAGATTTCCACATGCCTAAGTGATTAATAGATTAGTCAAGCAAAAATAAGGCTATGGAAGTTTTGAACAACATAGTTAAGTTTGTTATAACAGATGTGTTTAAAATATTGTTCCTGGCAACACAAAGAAAATTTATAAAAATAAACGATACATTAGGCTAGAAGGAAAGTCTTAATTTTTAAAGATTTATAATCACATGTACCACATACTCTTAACTTCAACATAATTAAGTTAGAAATTAATAACAAAGTGACAAGAAAAAGAAAGGAATGTGGAGTGAAAGGTACAGGTTAATTTCTCAGACTGGTGTAGCAGAGAAGGAAGTGGCCTCTTTCAAACTTCATGGAATCTGGCTATGGTTGGGCATTTAAGGGGTCCACCGAAGGCCTGGACTGCAGACTTTGGACCATGCCAGGAGAAGGGCAGCTGTTGACTCTGAGCTGACAGGAAAGGGCAGGGCAAAGACTCTTCCACATCTTATTTTTGTTGTGTTGGAATCTGAACATATGAGGAGAAAGACTGGTGCTTCCTCAGTGGTAATTCCCCAAATTCCTCAAACCAAGATGTGGGAGTTTCTCTCCCAGAATGGACTTCTGGTCATGTCAGTTTGCTAAGTGCGACTTCAGAAAGCAATGGGAACACGAGGAGACTCACTCACCTAGACTGATCCCACTTCTGTAAGGTTCCCCTAATGTAAACTCCTTCACCAGGTGTAACTTATGCCCAGTTAGGTGAGTTGCCCTTGTTTACACTTTGTGGAACAAAGGGACACTCAGACATCAATGGAGGGAGAGGAAATTGGCAAAGCCACTTTGGAAAATAAGCTGGCATTGCTAATCCAATTGTATGTGCCCAGCACCCGTGTCCAGGAAATTCCATAGCAGAGAAAGTTGCACGCAGGTACAGTGGCGGCTCCTTGCTCTGACATTTTATGAGGCAGTGGGGATGGCAGCATGTGACAAGATACCATTTTCTGCATGTAGAAGTGCAGCCCTCATGGGCAAACAGAGATGCGGGAAGACCTTTTTATTGCTCTTCAGATTGGGCCACAGAGAACCAACTTTAGGGAAGGAAATTCACAAAATGCCAGCTTCATAGAGTCTGTGTAAATAATCAGGCAACAGTTTTCCCTGTTGACATTATGGTTTCCAACACTTTTGAGAGATGGAAAGAAAAAAATTAAAGATGTACCACTACAACCCATTAACTTTCTAGAATATGCACTGTGGCCTTTTGGCACTATGACAACAAATAACTTGCTGATCAGCATGGTTTTTCAATTTTCAATTATTTGCTTTGCTGTTGTGGCTAAAGAATTTAAACTTTGCATCTTTTTTTTTTTAAATTTCAATTTATTTTTCCCAAAATTATCCTTTGAGGTTATGGTTTACATATAATGAAGTGGATGTAGGCATAATACTTCAGACAGTTTTGTAAGGATTCCTTTAAAAATTCCTCAGAGAGATAAGTTGCATACACCAGCATTCGAACAAACAAAAAAAGACATGCACATACACATATTTAACTAGGTATCAAAGTTGGAAGACCAGTAAATCTTTGTGTTTCCACTTCACAGGTAAATTAGAATTTTATTTTGTTAAACTGGATGTCTTTTAAATTTGTTTGTTTATTTGGCATAATGCTGTCATAAAACGTATCCTAGCCTTGATCTGAAACTTTCTTTTCCTTTACAGCATTTCCCTTTGAGCTATGTACCATATGGAGAAGTAGAAAAATACAGCCTTAGTGATTATTTACATTCTTGTGGACTAGGATCCCTTCAGGGATCTCATAAAACCCACACAATACTTTTTCGGCCCAAAGAGGTCAGTAGAACACACTCACTTACATATCAGATATTCATCATTTGGGGCACATTCATCTTTACCTTCTTTTAAATCTTATTGCACCTGGGGGCACCTGGGTGGCTCAGTCAGCTAAGTGTCTGATTTCAGCTCAGGTCAGGATCTCTCAGTTCATGGGTTCAGGCCCTGTGTTGGGCTCTGTGCTAACAGCTGAGAACCTGTGGCCTGCTTCAGATTCTGTGTCTCTTTCTCTCTCTTTCCCTTCCCCACTCACACTCTGTCTCCCTCTCTCTCAAAAATGAATAAACATTAAAAAAAATTAAAAATAAATCTTATGTTGCACCTGTTATGCACCTATTATGTTGGTAGCATTATGGCTATTTACCAGCATCCCCTTTTCCAGTTGTGCAGGACTATTACACCATCCCTCTCCCTTGAAGTTGGCAGAGCCATGTGATTTGCTTTAGCCAACATAATGTGGGTGAAGCCATATGTGTCATTTCTAGATAGAAGCATTTAATTGTTAGGTTAAGGAGCCTGGAATGTTGACTTGACATCTGTAGGTGTAGGAAAACTGCCCTTGAGAATTATCTGTACCCGGAGGTATACTTTTTGAAAGCAAGAAATAAGCTTTTGTCATGTTAAGTTGTTGAGATTTGAGGGATCTTTTTGTTGCAGTTCAACTGAGCATTTCCTGACTAACAGAATATATCATCTGGTGTACTTGCAGAAGAATCTTTTTTAAAAAATATTTATTTATTTATTTATTTATTTATTTATTTATTTATCTATCTATCTATCTATCTATTTATTTATTTTTGAGACAGAGAGAGACAGAGCATGAACGGGGGAGGGTCAGAGAGAGGGAGACACAGAATCTGAAACAGGCTCCAGGCTCTGAGCTGTCAGCACAGAGCCCAACATGGGGCTCAAACTCACAGACCGCGAGATCATGACCTGAGCCGAAGTCGGACACTTAACCGACTGAGCCACCCAGGCGCTCCTAAAATCTTTATTTATTTTTGAAAGAGAGAGAGACAGAGCATAAGCAGGGGAGGAACAGAGAGAGACACACACACAGAATCCCAGTCAGGCTCCAGGCTCTGAGCCATCAGCACAGAGCCCGACGCAGGGCTCAAACTCAGAAACCATGAGATCATGACCTGAACCGAAGTCAGACGCTCAACCGACTGAACCACCCAGATGCCCTGAAACATTTCTACTTATAAAACTTTAATTAAAAATTTTTAAATATTTATTTATTTAGTTTTTAAAGTTTATTTTTATTTATCTTAAGAGAGATAGACTGCAAGCAGAGGAGGGGCAGAGAGAGGAGAGAGAAAATCCCAACCAGGCTCTGCACTGTCAGTGCAGAGCCCCACACGAAATGTGAGATCATGGCCTGAGCCAAAATCAAGAGCTTAACAGACTGAGCCACTCACTTGCCCCTAATGTTTATTTATTTTTGAGAGAGAGACAGAGACAGTGCAAGCAGGGGAGGGGCAGAGAGAGAGAGGGAAACAGAATCCAAACCAGGCTCCAGAATCCAAACCAAACTTAGCACAGAACCTGAGGTGTGGCTCAAACGCAGGAACCCCGAGATCATGACCTGAGCCGAAGTCGGAGGCTTAACCAACTGAGCCATCCAGATGTCTCTATCCAGATGTCAAATATTTTGGTTGTCAAAATAAAAATAAAATCCTCTACTGGTAGCCTATTATTCTTCCAGTAATTCAGTCTTAAAATCTTAGAATTATCTGTGATTCCTCAATCCTGATCTTCACATTTAATGATTTATTAAATACTTTTGATGTCAAAATGAAAGTGGAAAATCTGGCAAACAAGCACCTGTGATTCAAATTCTTATTCTTTAAGTTGCTAACAAATATTTTGGGGCAAGAGGTTTGACATCTGTGTCTCCTTCTATATTTTTAACATGAAAGTTGGGCTATGATATCTTAAAATTATTAATTTAATATTCTATGGCATGTTGGAATGTTCTCAAACGAGATTGTGTGTGTGTGTGTGTGTGTGTGTGTGTGTGTGTGTGTGTGTAGTTATTTTGTTACAGCTCTTCATCAGCTCATGTTCTGGTATCTTTCCCACTCTCCCCCAGTACATAACTTTCATCTTGTATCTCACATTTATGTACTGGAAAACTTTAATTCTCCTCTAGTATATAGACCAGTTACTAAATGCTATGGGCCTTTTAGAGCTGAATTTTTTTTAAACCCATAATTTTTCTCAACTTTCACACAGGTTTTCAAACCACAGCTCTGGGGCAGAAATAATAAATATCTGCCATTGGTCCTCTAACATGTGCCTGTGGCCAACACCAGTCATCAATGGTTTTGCTATCTCTGGTGTCACAGATAAAATCCATCTTAAGCTAGTGTTCCAAGCCCTCCACAATCAAGCTACATATTTCCTTCTCAACCAACTCACCTCTACGATCTGTTTCATTTTCCATAGGAGAGTTTGTTGTGGTTTTGTGTTCTTACTTATTACTCCATTCATCTAGAATGACTTCTATGAAAGAAAGAAGTCACACATATTTCTCTAACACAAGCTCAGATTTCCATTACATCCACTGCCTTCTCCAACCATGCCAGCTATCCTTGTTGGTACCTCTTCTCTAAAAATTTTTGCTGGTGGGGCACCTGGGTGGCTCAGTCAGTTAAGCATCTGACACTTGATCTCGGCTCAGGTCATGATCTCATGGTTTGTGGGTTCAAGCCCCTCATCAGGCTCTGCACTAACAGCATGGAGCCTGCTTGGGATTCTCTCTCTCTCTCTCTCTCTCTCTCTCTCTCTCTCTCTCTCTCTCCCTCTCCCTCTCCCTCTCTCTCCCCCCTCCCCCCTCTCTACCCCTCCCCTGCTCTCTCTTTCTCTCCCAAAAAATAAACTAATAAAAAATTAAATAAAATGTTTGTTGGTATTTCCTTCTTTCTGAACGCCACCCCCATGACTGGAGTTGTATCTTTAGAATTTACTGCCAGAATATGCATATATCAGCATATAATTCCTGTTAGTTTAGGTAGGATTTTATTTTTATTTATTTATGTTTTTATTCTGAGAGACAAAGAGTGTGCACACAAGTGGGGGAGAGGCAGAGAGGAGAGACAGAATCCCAAGCAGACTTCACCTCATCAGTGCAGAGCCCCATGTGGGGCTTGAACTCACCAACTGTGAGATCATGTCCTGAGCTGAGATCAAGAGTTGGATGTTTAACTCACTGTGCCACCCAGGTGCCCCTAGTTTAGGTAGGATTTTAAAACAAATATTTTATTAATCAGAGCTGCACCCATTGATTTGAAATGTGGGAGAATTCATACACACACAAAAAAAACATTTATTTGGTCTGCTGACATTATTTGGTGCAATAAGAATTGCACCTTGAAAGAAGTTATGACCACCAATTCATGACCACTATGGGGAAGCCCTTCATTAAGTAGTTCCTGATGCTGTCCTTTCTTACTGGGTTACATTTCTTTAGGTTGGGAACCTCACCTTATATTTTTTTCTGCAGCATGCCACCTTCCCCAGCCTCCTGGCATCATCCTTAGCTAACAGATAAGGTTAGCCAAACAGAAAAAAATTTACTTGCTTTATTAAAATGCTACCGCTAGCACACTGTTTAGAAATGCTGAGATATGTGGTGCCTGGGTGGCTCAGTGGTTAAGCGTCTGACTCTTGATCTCGGCTCAGATCATGATCTCATGGTTCATGAGTTCAAGACCCACATTGGGCTTTGAGCTGACAGCATGGAGCCTGCTTGGAGTTCTGTCTCTCCCTCTCTCTGCCCTCCCCTGCTTGTGCTCTCTCTCTCTCTCTTTCTCTCAAAATAAATAAGCTTGAAAAAAAAGAAAAGAAATGCTGAGCTATGTACCAAATGTGAACTAAGTAAGAAGAAAGTCAAGGCAAGAATGTTTGTTCTCTCTCTCAGTGCTTCTCAAAGCACGGTCTATGGACTGGTGCCTGGCTGTGACAAGAAATGTATGGAGGTTGACAGTAAGCATTTGGAAGTTCCTATATTAATTTTCTTCTGTTATTCTTTTTCTGATAATATTCATTACACTGTAATTTCTTTAGCTGATGAATCCAGTAATGAAAATCTAGACTCATAGTTTGTATGCCTTTGCTTATTCTTTTATTTCACTTTCTATGAATCATTCTTATTTTATTTTGTAAAAATGTACATCCTTGACAGATTAGAAATTAAAAACAAAATAGATTGGTCCTTTACTGCTATCTGTCTATCTATCTATCTATCTATCTCCCTCCCTCCCTACCTATCTATCTATCATCTATCTTGATCTTTTTTAGATCTTTTTCCTATGTGACTAGCACTCTAACTAGCATTAAAATCCATATTTTGCTTCTTTTTGAAAACAGGAAATATTGTACCTTGCAGATTTCTCTTAGAGATAAATTAGTTCAATAATTATGCTATTGTTCCTTAGCTTTTAAGTCAGGGGACTGAAACAACCTTCCCTTCCCTCCTCAGTGTGCCGTTATATTTAGAAAAATGAAGAACAATGAAAAAAGTGAACAAAAAACCGTCCAACCAAACTTTTGAATTTCTTGCATTTAGCTAGCTCTAACTTTAAATCATAAATATTATTAAACATGGATTCTTGTCCACGAAGAACGAATAATAACTGTTATATCCTCAGAACAGATGATATATTGTGCTCAGAAATAGATTTCCATCCACAAATGCTGGCATTTAGAGGTTACCAGCTGTATTTAGGTAGAGGAGCTATAAAGCACATTACAGGAATATAATTTTAGAGTTGCTGAGGTCATATGGGGATTTGGTTTGCCTACATTTTCATTTAAATTATATCCACAAGTAATGCCATTGTGAATGAAGTTATATCATTAAAAGTGTCAGACACTTTAGACTCCATTTCCATATGCCCTATTATATGAAGACCTGCAACTTGAAATTCTCTCCAGATTAATCTGAGAGGAAAATATAGGCTCTCATTCTGAATACATCCCAGAAGGGATTAAGTGACCTGATTTCAAGAAAAAAAAAAAATGGAACAAGCTATGCGATGACTAATTTGCCTCCCGGTAAAATAAAAGTGACAACAATTTTATTCATAATAGAAGTTTCCCCCAAAGCAGACTTTTCTGCTAACTCTGGCATATCCTATTTGCAAAATATGTGCCTCTATTTGTAAATTCAAGTTTTCTCCTTGCAGGAGCATGAAATCTAACAACTATTTTAAAGTAAAATTAAAGATTTGTAGAAGGTATAAGACACATTTCACAACAAACACATAATTTTTCTGGAAAGTAGGAACTCTGAATCTCACCCTCTGGGAGAAACATCATAGTGATCTAGTGAGCATTATCAGTAGATTTGTATTTAATATGCAATCTATTTGTTTTATTGAACATGCTCTGATTTAGTAATGAAGGGAAAACAAATAATTATGGTACCTTTCTCACTGAAGTAAAATTCTCAATATACAGAATGATTTATTTAGGAAACCTACTAACTGAAAAATAAATATGTGCCTAATGCTGTCTCCTCTTGATAGCCCTATCATCTGGGACTCTTTGAAGTAATTTATTAATGCAAAATGTTGGGGTGCCTTACTGATGATTTCATTTCAGTATAACAAATCGAATGAAGTACTAGTTAGTTCTGATTTAATAGGCTTAAAATAAATTATTTTAATCTTTTGATTCAGAAAATGATTGCTCTTTCCCAAGATTTTCTCTCAGATTAAGAAGTTTTATATCATTACTTTTAAGTGAGAACTTTGAAGATTGTGATCATTTTTTAAATTCATTAGTATCTTGCAAGAAAAAGAGAACAAAAAAGGTGAGAAAGAACAGACCAAACTAGGACATCGAGCTGATACTTTAGTCTGAGATATTATTTCTGAATATATTGAAAAATCGACTCACTTTTCTAGTTCTGTTATCAGGAATGGGGTAATAATACTTGACAGACTCACTAAAATCTGGATTTGTCATTATGTGACATTTCAAGTGCTTTCTGAATTTTTCTTAATGACACTATGACACTATTAAATGTTTTAAAAGTTGTAGTGATTAAAGACTGGGTTTAAGCAATACCTTCTCAGTCAGCACCTTTGATATACAATATCAAGCAGGTATTTCTAACATGGCATCTGATATAATCAAGACGTGAGATGCCAAACTAGAAGATAGAAAAGCTGAGAGTCTGGGGAAAGAAATCCAAACTCATCATCATTTTACTTACTCTGTCTTGTCACAGGCAGTGACATGCTTTAAAAGTGATCCCTAGGAGAAGACAAATCCTGAGTGTAACAATGAGATTTCAGGAACACGGAGAAAGAAACTGAATTGATGGCTGAAATCCACAGAATGTGAAATCTCACTCAGTCAATGTTCCTTAGAGAAATTCACTCCTGGGTCTTAAGAATGTTGTCACATATGTGGTTTATGCCTGGAGAAATGTATGTGTTTCTATGCTGTGCATCATATGTTAACATGGAGTTCAGTATGTTACATTTAAACTTTAAAAAAGAACAGAGCAACTCATGCATACATCTAAAACCATAAGAAAGGTTTTCTATATTATTGCTGCTTACTTTGAATTATGACTTGTTTACCTAAACTTTCAACAATCCCACCCTCCCCCCATCCCAGAATACCATCTATATATTGGTAGAATGTGTGGGCAGGTCCTAAAAACAAACTCATTCAAAATACCTTGTTTTATTGTCTTTTGGGATAATTGTTGAAATGGAAGAGTTTTTTTTTTAAATGAAATCTATTTCTCCTTTCTTTTTTCCTTGTCGTTTCTTGGGGAGCTATTTTATGCAATCGCTAGTTAAAACTAAGTAATTTCACCTTCCATTTTAGAACCTCTGAACCAAACATGTATTTCTGTCCCATTTTCCCTGAAGCAAATTTCACAAAGATAGCCCAAAAAGCTTTAGCCAGATGAGAAAAGAATTGGAAAGCTAGGCAACTCCATTTTTGGGTCTCTAATTACTAAGGCTGAAGTAGCAGCATGGAGGCAGGTAAGGAAGTGTGTGTTTCTCTCTTTAGGATGAGACTCACTCAGATATCTCAATACATAGCAGAGGTTCCTTGTATATTGGGTCTAAGAACTAAATCTGGGAAAATTTATGAAACAAGCAACCTTGTCTTTGTCTTCAATATATCCCTTCTTTGGGATTTGTGGCTCCTCCTCCCCATTTCCCTCTGCTATTTAATATTCCTTGTCTCCTCTCCACCTTCCCTCATGCACATCCATAAACATAAATCCTAAAAATCTGCTTCTAAATCCCTTTGACTCTTACACTCTAGAGAATATGTGAATACTTACTCTGAAGCGTTTCTTGTAGGAGTACTAATGGTTTAACAGGCATCTTGGCAAAAAGTAAGGAAGAGACCTTGGTGTCTTGGCATCCACCATCAGTGGGAGGAAAGTTGGCCGGGTTGAGGTCAGTGGGATTCACAGCAGTTGCATTCACTGTGTCTTCTATTTTCCAGTGAGATTTTTTTTTCTGCTGGACATTATTACTAGCATGGGCTGAAAGAAATAACCTAGTTCACTCTGATTTTGCAAATAGGATACATTATCCACAATGAGTGTTCTCATCAACCCATTTAAATGGCTTTTTCTTTACTGAGCACAGGAAGAAAGCCAGAAATTAGAAGTTTCAGCGTTCCTAGTCTGTGCAAAGCCTCTTCCATATTAACTCAAGTCTCACTAAAGCTTTAGAGAGTGAGAATTACTATGTTTGCTTAAAAAATAACAGCAATCATTATTTATTGATCTTGTTCTATATGACAGCCAATTTCCAGTTTAGTGTCTTATTTAATTTTTATATCAACCGTGTGAAATCGGCATCATTCGTACCCCTGTTTTTCAGACAAGGAAACTCAAGATCAGAGCAATTATCTTGTGGAACTGTAAAGAGGGTGCTGGAGTTACAGGCCACTTACACTTTTCATAGGATTAAGTAATAGCCGATGGGAAGTGGTTAAGATGAGAAGTGAACTAAGGTTTGCATCGACCCCAAGCTAATGAAAATGCTATTGTGGTTATTTAGAGAATGAGTGTGTGTGCGTGCGTGTGTGCGTGTGTGTTTGAGATAGATATTTTTTTATCAATCTTTTCTGACTTTCTAAATTCTTAGGCCTTTTCTCTGAACTAATGATTAATTTAAAAATAGAGAAATAAAAGGATACTCTGTCTCTCTCTGTCCCAAAAATAAATAAACTTTAAAAATAAAATTAAAAAAAAAAAAAAAAGGGGCACGTGGGTGGCTCAGTCGGTTAAGCATCCGACTTCAGCTCAGGTCACCACCTCGCGGTCCGTGAGTTCGAGCCCCGCGTCGGGCTCTGGGCTGATGGCTCAGAGCCTGGAGCCTGCTTCCGATTCTGTGTCTCCCTCTCTCTCTGCCCCTCCCCCATTCATGCTCTGTCTCTCTCTGTCACAAAAATAAATAAACGTTAAAAAAATTAAAAAAAAAAAAGAAATAAAAGGATAAAAGAAGGGAAGGAAGGAAAGCATGGGAACAGATATTTCTACAAACAAAACCAGAACACCATTAGAAGAGGAACAAGGCATGTAAGCAGCTTAGATAAAGAAGATCAATAATACCTTCTATGGGATGCTGATGAAGTGGTAGGCATTACATTTTGATAGATTTTCACACATAAAGCCTCCAGTAGGTCTGTGAAATAGACCTTATTATCTCAGTTTAATAAATGAAAACAAGATGATATAAAGATGTTAAGGAATTTACCCAAGGTCAAATGTCTAGTAGGATTCTGGGTGTACACACCAGCCTTTAAGGCTATTTGATACCCATCTCTTGCAATCTTTACTTCTAGGCTCAGATATCAATCCTCTCTTCTTGAGGAAGGAAAGCAGTGCTAAGAAGTTCTGCTGGTTTGGACTCTGGCTGGTTCAGATAATATCATTTTCTTTTAGGCCAAAGTAAGAGAAGGAGAGGCCCTGCTTTCTTTAGAGATGGGTGAGAGCACAGACTCCAGGTTGCCAAAGAGACAGAAGGGAAAACTGAGAATTCACTGCCCTGCCAGTCCAGGACAATTCAAAGCATAGCTAACCAGATCTTCTCAGTGTTACCAGTTGACGGGAAAGATAAGAAAATATTTATGATAAAAATGATCATAATATAATATTCCATTTCATGTTGATATACTTTTAGGTTTATAAGAGATATCCTGCATTTAATCTTTGATAAATATAATTCTGTAGCTTGTCTCTAAGGAAGCCTTCTCATTTTCGTTGTTTTTATTTACTCTAGACTGAAGAGACTCTTCTCTTTAAGAGCTCAGGATTATAGCTATGTCTTATTTACAGGAAACCCAACTTGGAAAGAAAGCAATATAAAAATATGGGAAAATATTTAAGAAGGCATGAATAAAAAGAAAGCAAGCAAAGAAAGCAATATTAATGCCAAAGAAAAAATTAAAAGTGAAAAGTATTCATTAAAACCAAAGGAATCTGATATAATCATTCATAAAAACATAGCTCCCAATAACAATATGACAGTCCAATATTACAGATTAGAAATATATAAGGCAGTTAACTATACTTCAGCTAAAAAAAGAAATATAAAACAAAGCTATTAGAGCTGCACAGAAATTAAAACAAATATATAGTGAATGATTTTATATACCAGTTTTTCTCAGATCAGTTAGATGCAAAAGTAAATCTGAATACAGAGGATTTGAATGAACTTGTTGATATAACTGAATGAACCAATACTGAGCTGAATCCTGAATAGATCAATGCATAGAGTAGATTGAATACAACAATAAAGTGTGCAATGTTGAAATTATCAGAATAAAAGTGGGGTCAGTAGACCCTTACAGTTTATGCAGTAAGCACATCACTGATTCATAATGAATATACAAAAGGCTAACTAGGGCTTATTTCAGGAAGTAACTAGCGCTTATTTCAGGAATATGAAAATATTTCAGTATAAGAAGTTGGTTAATATACCACTTCAAGAATACAAGGAAAACAAAATTATATGGTTGTTTTGATATTTAACAACATTCACTTGATAAATCTCAGCATATGCCTCAATTAAAAGAATAACTCCAGGGGAACCTGGGTGGCTCAGTCAGTTAAGTGTCTGACTTTGGCTTAGGTCATGATCTCAGTTTGTGAGTTCAAGCCCCGCATCAGTCTCTGTGCTGACAGCTCAGAGCCTGTAGCCTGCTTCGGATTCTGTGTCTTCCTCTCTCTGTCCTTTCCCTGCTCATACTGTCTCTCTCTGCCTCTCAAAAAATAAATAAATGCTAAAAAAATTTTTTTTAAAATAACTCTATAAGCTAGAATTAAAAGAATACTCCTTTACATTATTTTTTAATGTTTTTAAATTTTTTTTTTTTATTTTTGAAGGAGAGAGAGAGACAGAGCATGAGTGGGGTAGGAGCAGAGAGAGAGAGGGAGACACAGAATTCAAAGCAGGCTCCAGGTTCTAAACTGTCATCACAGAGCCCCATGCGGGGCTCAAACTCACAAACTGTGAGATCATGACCTGAGCCAAAGTTGGATGCTTAACTGACTGAGCTACCCAAGCGCTTTGAGAATACTCCTTTAAAGTGAGTTTTAAAAATCACTATCAAGGGCAGTCTGGGTGGCTCAGTCGGCTAAGCGACCGACTGCGGCTCAGGTCATGGGCTCAGGTCATGATCTTGTGGTCTGTGGGTTCAAGGCCCGCATTGGGCTCTGTGCTGACATCTGAAAGCTTGCTATGGATTTTGTGTCTCCCTCTTTCTCTGCCCCTTTACTGCTTGTGTTCTCTCTCTCTCTCAAAAGTAATAAACAAATTACTTGTATACAATATTAATTGTATTATTAAAAAATAATATTTTATTTTTATTTTTTTGTTTTATTTTTTATTTTTAATGTTTTTTATTTTTATTTATTTTATTTATATTTTATTTATTTTTATTTATATTTATTTTATTATTATTAAAAATAATTGTATTATTAAAAAATAATACAATACAAAATACAAATTATTTGTATAAACAAATAAAAAAATTTTTAAATAAAAGAGTCACTATCAAACCATCACTGTTGGCATTCATTCCTCCTAATAGTGCACTCAGAGAACCTCCTGTAGAATTAGGGAAATAAATTATATAATTTCCTTTATTGTTGCCATAAGTTAACCTTTTAAAAAAGATATTCCATTTAGTGTAATTAAAATAGCAAACACAAATCATTAATAAGTCATTGGTGAAGGGGAGACCCAATTATTATTTGTAGATGATTTGATTGTCCATCTCAGAAATCCAAGAACATTTATAAATAAATGATTGAACTTACAAAAGAGCTCTGTAATTTTCCTAGGTACAAAATCAACTGGCCAAAGTCTATACCTTTCTTCTATAGCAAAAATAACTTGTTAGAAAAGAAAATGGAAAAACAAAAGATCTCATTCACAGTATTAATAAAAATAGAAACTACCTAGACATAAGTGAGAAATATACAGATTCTATTTTTTTTTTAAAAAGAAAATTTTGGGGGTGCCTGGGTGGCTCAGTCAGTTGGGTGTCCGACTTCGGCTCAGGCCATGATCTCGCCGTCCTTGAGTTCGAGCCCCGTGTGGGGCTCTGTGCTGACAGCTCAGAGCCTGGAGCCTGTTTCAGATTCTGTCTCTCCCTCTCTCTCTGACCCTCCCCCGTTCATGCTCTGTCTCTCTCTGTCTCAAAAATAAATAAACATTAAAAAAAATTAAAAAAAAAGAAAATTATGAAAACCAAAGATACATAACAAAAGATAATTGAATTAAATGGAACATACACCAGGTTCTATATGGAAAGACTCACTATTGTAAAGTTTCAGTTCATTCCAAAATAATTCTAAAAGTTAATGTATTGGAAAATTATACCAAATCAGATTAGAAGATATTAAAAATCCTATAATTTACTTGCAAGAATAAAAAGATAGAAATTACAAGAATATTTTAGAAAAGCTGAATAATAGATGTACTTACAACAATTGTCAAAATAAAGTAAAAAAAAATAACATTTTTAAATGATGTGGTACTTATCTCAGGAATATATAGACCAAATTAGTTAAACAGAAAATCTAGAGTAGACTTCAGAATTGAAAGTGTGAAACAATCAAGTGATTTTTTTTATAGGCTTAGATTGTCCCATTAGCGTTGTATACTTGAATATGAAATCAAAGCCCTTGTTCAAAATGAAGTTTTGTTTCTGTGTTGAGTTTTGTTTCCTTTGTGCATTTATTTCTTCCAGAGAAATAGACCCATGTATAAATTATCATCATCATCGTAATTATTATTATCACAGCTAAAGCCTATTTAATGCTTCTGTTGTGTCAGAAACTATTCTAAGCACATTACATGTATTGCATCATTTAACTGACATAATAACTTTATGGAGTTGATGCAGTTATTTGACACAATTTACAGATAAAGATACTGATACTTAAAAATTGTAGTAAATGCCCACAGAGAGTGATGGTGAGGTCAGGATGCAAACACAGGCAATCTGGTATCAGATCCCAGGTTCTTCTGAATTGAACTGTACTTTCACATATACATTCATGATTATATTTTAAAGTATTACTAAGTAGAGGGCCAAAATCTTGACATAGATGCACTAAAATAGTAATGCTAATTTTATTTTGGTAGTGATCATTTTATTTTCTTTATACCTGAATGTTTTTATTTTTATTTACTTATTTAATTTTAAGTTTATTTATTTTGAGAGAGAGAATGTGAATGGGCGAGGGACAGAGAGCGAGGGAGAGAGAGAATCCCAAGCAGTCTCCATGCTCAGCATAGAGCTGGACATGGGACTTGAATTCATGAACTGAGAGATCATGACCTGAGCTGAAATCAAGAGTCAGATGCTTAAGTGACTGAGCCACCCAGGCACCCCTACCTGAATGTTTTTAAAAAGTATATAATAAGCATTATAACTTTTTATTATCACAGAGAAATACTTTTAAAAGGTAACCTCAGCCTGGTGTCTTCTTTAATGAATAGTTCGGACAAGCCTACCAAATTTGTACCATTTGTCTCATTAGTTCTCTAACTCAAGAAATCAATGCCCACTTTTTTCCATAGTGGCTACCAGAGATGCTACTGCTGTCTATTGCCACCATTGTCATTTTAACTGCCACCATAATTTGAATAGCTAAAATATTCCATCTCTGGAAATACTTATATTTCCAGTACATCAAGTACTCTTTTATTATTATTCCCATTTAACAGAGGATGAATTAAAGCTTGGAGTAGTTATAGGGCTTGCCCAGGGTGATATCAGCCCATACTTAGAATAGACAAGGTCATACTCAGGTCTGCTCAGTTCTATAGCCTCTACTATTCTGCAATGCTATTTTATAAAAGTTTCCAGTTGGGCCAGATGGAAACCTTAGAGGCTAAAACTAGTGTTTTAATGCCTCATTCATTGTCATTAAATTTAGGTGCACATGCAATTACCTTGTACAAATACATTAAACAATTAAGAATGAATTATTTTTTATTATGTGCAAATTCAGTTTCTACTTGGTGTTTGTGCATCTTCCTTTTCTCTTCTAATAATATAGAAAAATGACATTATTCTCAAAAGTCTTGATAAAAATTGTTGGAGGAGGTGAGAGGATATGACCAGTAGTTGATCCAAGAGTTGAACCTAGGTAATCAGAGGCTTCTCACCTCTTTTCCTGTCCTTGGAATGTAAGTTCTACCTACTGTTCCTGCACTAGGAGTAATTTCAAGGATGCAGCCTTAAAAGAGTAATGTGTTGTTGACACCATCTTGGTGGTATATGTGACTGAATCCAGTTAAGTCCTGTACATAAGCTCTTAAGATTCTGCTGGTGATGTGTGGAAATCTCAATTTATGGCTGCTTAAAACCAGCCTCCTATGTAATTTCCCTTACTTATTAAACCTGCCACCTACCAATCTGGAGTGGTCTGCCTTTTTGTTTGGTTTCTCCTTGCCCTCCACGTAATGGGGACCAATTTATGAACCAACACAAACACAGATACTTGGTGCTCTCTGTCAATTCCAAAGGATGTTCCATATACCAAGAAATGACACTTTCATTTGATATTCATTTATTGAATATCTACTATATGTTAGATACTGTACTAGGCATGGGGAATAGAATAGCATAGCTAGCTGCTACAACAGATAAACTCCTAAATGTTTGTGGCTTAACACAATGAGAAGCCCAATGTGCATGTTCTGGGTTGAGTAAATTTTCTCCTATTTGTGATTTAAGTTTCTCCCATCTTCAAAACATGGCTTCCAAGATCTTTCTCTGTTCAGTCAGTTTAAGGAAAAAGAGTGCAGAGCATTGCACATAATTTTAAATTGGCCTGTTCTATAAACAGTCTATATTACTTTTGCCCACATTCCATTGGCCAGAACTCACTCATAGAGCCACACCAAACTGGCTAGGAAATGTAGGCTAGCCATGTGCCCAAAGAATTAATAAAACATACCTTTCTTCCTGCTCATTTGCCACTCACAGTATCACTGGGAGGTGGACATTAACTAGATAACATATAAAACCAATGGATAGTTTCAACTATAGCAGTTATTTTTATGGAGACAAATATGGTGCTAAAAGGGTCTACTGTTTATAGGTTTTCATCTAATTAGAGAAACCAGGAGGACTTCAGTGAGGGAACAGGTCTTGGATCTCAAGGACGGGCAGGTGAAGGAAGGAGGGAAGAGGCAAGGGCCCCAGTGGGGAGAGCCCATGGCGAGCAGGTGAGACAAGGAAACATAATGCAAAGGCTGGATGAGTCTGGAGGAACCCTAACCCATAGGGTCTGTGAGCTATTTCAGAGTCTAAATCGTGTCTTATGGACAATGCATCACCACTAAAGAGGTTCAAGTAGTGCACTGACTGGTCAGATTGACCTTGTGAAAAAAAGCACTCTGGCTGCATTGTGAAAATGGGTTGGGGTTGGGATAAAAATAGATGTAGGGAGGCCTTTGGGGAGGCTGCTGTACAGCAATATGGCTTAGATGTGGGTAGTGGAGATGGAGGTGGGAAGAAGTAAAGAGACTTTAGGAGGTGAATTCAACAAAATTGGCGACAAAGTAGACTTTGCTGTTTATCTTTTTATTCCCTTTGCTGGATAGTTTGCATCTTCATAGCTTCCTTGCTCATAAATGAATTTTAAAACTGGACAATGTTGGGGCACCTGGGGGGCTCAGCTGAGTGTCCGACTGTTGATTTCAGCTCAGGTCATGATCCCAGATCTGTGGGATTGAGCCTGTGTTGGGCTCCGTACTGAGTGTGGAGCCCTGCTTGGGATTCTCCCTCTCTCCTTTTGCCCCTCTTTCTCACTCACACATGTTATCTCTCTCTCAAAAAATAAACAACAACAATAAAAACAAACAAACAAACAAACAAACAAACAAACAAACAAACAAAAACCTGGATAATGTTGCTGGGAAGTGAAAAGCTAGCTTACATTGCCTTCAGCCAGGCTTAAGCAAAACCAAAGCAGAGATAAAGTTGTTAGTGGCCCAATATCTTTTGTTACCTTCTTTGTCAAAACCTTCACCTTCTGCCTTTGATTCTACTCTTACATCTTGATCTCAGGGACAGAGAAAGTGAATCTGTACAACTAATTTGTTCCACGATGTATTATGTTTTCCTATGGACATTTACATTTCAGAAGAGGATTTTTAAATACCTACTTAAAGATGTTAAGTCAGAGAAGTAAATAATGACGCTTCGAATATGTGGGGAAATGTGGTCTTCAAATCAAGCAACACAGATACCACTTTCAGTGCCTTTAATAGAGCTATTAAATTTAGTTCTACTGGGGCCTCTTAACTCTGGTGGGAGAAATTCTTTAAAGCAGCCAAGACTTGAACCTAGAGTTTCCCCAGGATAAATGAAGTATGTGCTGGCTCTGAGCTAAGATCTGCAGCTTCATTTTTCTCCTTTATAACTGGACACCACAGGGCAGAATTTGAAATCCAGAAGGATAGTCCATTTCTTGCTGAAAATATATGTATGCTAGAATTTTAAGATATTTATATATATATATATATATATATATATATACACACACACACACACACACACACACACAAAATTACAATAAACAAAAATATGTATTCTATTTTTATATATATATAGTTAAGGAGGCCACAAACCACTCATGAAAGCTTTATTTATGGATGCCTTTCCACTGTGGTTAAGAATTTGCTGCTCTATTTGAAAGCAGATTATAGGAAATCATGTTCCTTTCTCTCTTACTTTCCTCTTCTACAGCTAAAAATATGGGAGCAGAACTGAGGTCCTGTGAGGTGACACCTGATTTATCCCTGGATGCCTCTACATGTGTGTATGTGTGTGGGTGTGTGTCTATGTGAGTCAGGCTTTTTGCTCAGCCATCTAACCACATGAGCCCCCAAGACACCCACACTGACTTTTGAGCTGAAGTTAAGTCCCAACAAACACAGACCCTCTCACTAGAACTAGGGGAAAGAACCAGAATTTTGTTGCTGGCAGATCCATCCCCTTGGCAGAAAAACCCCATGTGCACCTGTTCAAATCGATCTTGGGCGATTTTTAGTCTCCCAGCATTTGGCTGACATAAAGAGTGTAGTGTGATTCTTCATTTATTTTACAATTCAGTGAGCACCAAATTAAGTTTAATAGTATGATAAACACACACATGCACACATACCTCCCCATCCCCAGTTTTAAAAAAGATTTATCACATTCTGGCTAATAATAAACTTTTGATTTCAGCTCTTTTTTTTAACAGCATGAAACTATTTTAGGCCATTTAATGATTATTTAGTCATAGGATATGGAGCACTTTTTTTTTCAACTGCATCTACAGCCTGTAAATGTTGCTTTGCATTTAGAGAAGAGTATCTATGGTGTTCAATAATCGTGAGTGTGGAGTATGTGTGAAGGTGGCAAAAATGGCACGTATCCTACAAAGTAAGTTAAAGCAGGAGAGTAAGAGGTTGGATGTTTAGGTATTTGGATTCTTGTCTTTGCCATGGGTTTTGAGAGACAGGCTGAGATGTCTTCTCCATCAGCCTGAATATTCTCTAATCCTTGACAACTGATAGCTACTTTTGAGCCTTACGCTAAAGCCAGAACAAAACTAATTTTGATTGTGACTTTGTCCAACTGCGACCAATATACTCAGTGAGTGGGTGTTCTATCCAGCCCTGACGACTATAGCCAGAAAATATCCCCTCCCATTCCCAGTCCTCTCTCATCCAATATATGCCTGAAAGAGGGTTTAGAACATTGGCACCCATATCCTGGGGGGTGGAGGAGAGACTATTTGTTTGATTAGGGCAGTAATGGAAAGGACAAGGAGGAAAATGGAATGAAATTGCTCTATTTGAATATCCTAACCGTTATTAATTATAGAGTACTTAATAAAAAGGCAGCTCCCCGGTTAAGAGTTTTGTGGTATGGAAGACTGATGCATTAGCATCATTTGGGTTGAAGAAGTTTTTAAACTTCTTAGAACATTTTTAAAAAATCAGAATTCTGTAAAGAATCCCATATATAGGGCAGACAAAACAGTTACATTGGTTGACCTGATGATGAAGAGTCTGGATGCTGTTGAACCTCCCATTGGAACCCAGTTTGAGAAACAACATGCACTTGAACCCTTTGCTTTGTAAGATACTAGTGTCCAGGAGAGAGCAGAGAACATCCAGCTATGACGTGGGAGCAGAGGCAAAGAGGGCAGAGGAAGTGTTTCTACATGGAGCCATGATCGTTGACTACTTCTATGGCAGGGGGTTGGTATATGTGGTGGTATATTGGGCCAAGTATATGTCTGGTCTTCATCAGACAAGGATTTTTCTCAGGGTACAAAGCCATCAATGGGTAAGTTCACTCCAGGAGGAGACATCAGAAATGGCGCTTCTAAAATCCAGCAATATGATTTTATGGCTTCCCTTTTAGACTTTAGAATGGATCTGTGATTTGTTACTGACTCAGTTTCTCCTTCCAGCAATCTCTGATTTGCTGTTAGTGAATGAGTAATTATACCTTAGGAAGATACAAATATGGACAGAGAAGAGTCGTAATCAAAGCTAAGAAGTAACTTCATAGAATTTCAAAGCTCAGAAGCTACCACTTGGCCACTTCTACAACACTGGTTTAAGGGTTGTCCAAAGAGCATGGTTGAGGATAACAGAATGTTATCTTCAAAAGTTTCTTTGCAAATAGCCTGTGAAATGCTTTTATTCACTGATTTGCTTTTCCTATTTTACAGCAAAAGAAGAAGTTATTTGTGACATGAGAGCATCTGTGTCAGAGCATATTAGTAATTAAAAAGATGTTTTAAAATATAGAATAACACCGATGGTAGAATAATGGCTTCTTTCAATTTTTCCCCCTGAAACCTGCTGACATGAGGATGGAGGATAAGATAGACAGTCAAGAGACCCCAACCAGATATGTTGATAGCAGAAGCCCATGGCAAAAGACAATAAAGAGTATTGGCTAAATATGGGTACATTTGGACAAATTAAAGGGAAGATGTCACAAATACAGAAGCACTCAGATTTCAAGCAGGATGCAGAAGTCTCTGAAAATAAATTGAAGGATTCTGTGGGGATGATAATGAAGTGGAACATGGTGGAAGTCAGAAGGCGAGAAAAGGGCAGATTCCTGAAATGTGCTACTTGACTTGATGCAGCAGTGGGTGCAGAGGCTAAGGGAAAGATAGTTTGAACATGATGCTATCTTAATATTGTTCTTTAAAAAATATTGTTCTTTGCTCTGAGCTGCATTCTTACTCTAGAGAACTAGCTAAGGCACTGTGGATTCTTGAGAGGAAGTGGCCAACAGCATCACAGCTATGCATCAGTGTTGACTACACAGCATGATGCTAACTGGGTATGTGGGTACTTGTGTATGTAGGTGGCGAGGGGAGTGGGTAGGTATTTAATGCTCATAGAAGCTTTCTAGGGCAGAAACTAGGAAATTAGTAGGAAACTATTCTAAAACAGCATGCTGACTTTTACTCTACTGGCTGGCCCAATTTGCTATGTATTTACCTAATCATTCATTGCACACTCCTACCCTATAAAACTATCTGGATGTTTTTAAGTAAATTAGATGTTGGAAGAGAATTGCCCCCATTCAAAAATTAGGCATAAGTCAGTTTCCACATGGAAAGCAGGCAGAGATTCATATCATGTTAACAACTGAGTGAGCACTTGGGCACAGGCAATGTGTCAAGTTCTGTTCTAGGCACTGGGGGCATAGTGAAGCAGACAGAGAAGTCATAGCACTTACTTTTCAACAGGGTGAAATGAATGTCATTTGCAAAGACAGGTGAATAATGCTCATGGAAACTCACTCTGAAACAGAAGGCCCCTTCCAATAAATCACTACACATCTAGACACCCAAAGAAATTAAAGAGAACAGGGTAACTCACACAATAGGAGATCAAACAACAGAAGGAGGCAGAAAGCAAGCAAGTAGTACTCAAAAACTGAAAACAGAAATAGCACTATGGTTGCAAGGGTAAGGAGAGTAGAAGTTTATCTCTTACCTGCCATCCACAGGCAGAGGCTGCTGGTGATCCCCAGCCTGGATGTCGACTGTGGGGAGAAAGAGCTTTGGTGGGGCTTCCATGGGTCCTGCTGGAAGAGTGAACCACCCTCAACAGAAGGAGGCTCCACTGCTGGCCTCCCTAGGGATGAGGAAGGAGCACTCTGATTGCACGTGTATGTTCATCTATGGAAATTCACTGAGCTGTGTATTAGCATTTATGCACTTTTCTGTTTGGGTGTTTCACCTCAATAGAAAGTTTACTAAAAACAGTTGAGCTATAGAAGCAATGATGGGAGAAGAATGAAATTCTTGGCAGAGAGAACATGAAACAGCATTATTTAACTGCTATGTTTGTATGCATAGTTGGGCTGGGGGTGGGGGAGAAAGAGAGAAAAATAAAGAAGGAAAGAGAGAGAAGGAAAGAGGAAGAAGGAAGGGGGAGGGCGAGGGAGACAAATGCAGTTCTTTGTTGCTAGCATAATGCATAAAATTCATGGTAAGCTGTGCTTACAAAATGGGAAGTGATAGGCATAGACATTCAGAAAAAAAAATTTTTTTAAGTTGCAGGAAATAGAATGACTATGACAAATGAGAGGTGTCAGGTTGAATTTCTTCCATGATAAACCAGTGGCAAAAACTAGTACAAACTTTCAGGTAATGAGAGTCTGTATCTCTCAAGGGAGCCTAGAAGAGGAACTACAAAAATATTTTGTTTCTGGTATTGTCATGGAAAATACCCTAGGTGCCTTATTGCAAAGAATAATGAATCCAACTTATTAATTCATTTATTCCAGAAATACTTGTTGAGCCTTTACTGTGGGCTGGACCCTCTAGGAGATGCAGGACATGTATCAGAGAAGATATTGGCAGGAGAGAACTGATGACAATACAGAATACAGGTAGAGGAAAAGCGAGGAGATGGTGAATCTTAATCTTAGGATTAAAGGCTTTCAGAAAAGTAGGAATTGAAATATGTATAACCAGTAAAAATAATAAGATATTGGCTAGAAGAAAAAAACCATATTTTTGAGAGTGCACTAGACTAAGAGAATGACATTTTGAGTATTGCATCTGTAACAAAATGTTAAACTCAATGTTTCCTATTGTTTTGGAGCCTGATGGTATTGGCACACCATCTACATACTCTACAAGTATGAGAGCCAGGAACTGTCACTACATTCCTCACTCTTACCACTTCTTCGTAAAAGGCCAGAGCACCAGGGCCTGCCTTCCTTGCCTGATGGTTTCATCAAGCTGATCATCCCTACTCTACTTGCACGTATGCATAGGTTGGAAGTGCCAGGGAATTAGCCACTGCTCACCTAGAGCTGCTTCAATCAACGATAGAGTGATTGTGTGACGGTGCGTATATACCCCAGCTCCCTCACCCCCAGGTGGGGTAACTCTGAGGCCTATGTTGTACACTGAGTCTCAGATTTTTTGCCCATAGTGGTAACTGGATTAAGAAACACACTCTGTTCTCCTCACTGTCTCTCTTCCTTTTCTCCCAATCTGTGTATACACATCTTTCACTCACACTGCCCACTGCTTCTGTGGGAACCTAAACTGAGAAAAACATGAAACTAATTTTTCAGCCCTTATCACATTATTCATAAATGGTCACAAGGAGATGTAGAAAGACTGAGAAATGCTGAGAGTGAGGACTTATATGGAGTGAATTGCTTGGAGAGCACTCCCTGCACTGCCAGGGGGAGGTAGGGATGAAGTTAAGTGAAAAGCCTGAGGAACCTGACCGAGGCCCATAGAATTTAAAGGTGGGGAGGCATAGGGATTGATGTGACTCTTAGCTGGAGAAGCAAAAGTGAGAGCTATTGAATGGAACTGGGCTAAGCCTGGGCAGGCAGCCCAGGACACAGGCGAGTGTCTCCTATAGGCCAGCCATGTATCCACAGGAAGGAAGCAAGACTTAGGTAATGGGGTACATAGTGGCAGTGATCCTTCCCCTCCTTGTTTTTGTATCCTTGCAGTGTGCCTTATACAGTGTCTCCTGCTGAGAATACAGTCTATTTCCCCATCCCTTGCTTCTGGGCAAGCCTCCTTGCTTCCTTCAGCCAGTAGAATCTAGCAAGAATGCCATTACACCACTTCCAAGCTTATGTCTCAGGGGCTTTAAATACTTTGACTCTCTCATGGAAACTTGCCCTGTGAGCCACATGAGTAAGAATGAGCTAGGCTGCTGGAAGATTAAAAACCACATTGACCAGAGCTGAGTCAGCCTAGTTGCTTCCACCAAATCCCTAGGCAGAGAGCAGAGCTGACCATCAGATGACTACAGATATATGAGGGAACCTAGGGAGAGTAACAGAACTACCTAACCAAGCCAGATCCACCTCAAATTGCTGATCCGCAGAATAATAGGGTAAACAGTTAGCTGTTGTTATGAGCCACTAATTTGAGGGTTGGTTTGTTACACAGCAAATTCTTACTGATACAGAGAGTGAACATATAATATTGATTATATTGGATTTTCTTTTCTATCTGGAAAATGAGACTATTTTTAACTTTCTGAGAGTGAACTGAAAGGTATGTGATTGAGAGTGTCTGGGTTTAGGGAAAAAGGGCACTTCAGTGCTAATGTGTCACCCTCAGGTATGTCCCTACCAGTTATTTAAACTGTTGTGCAGTTTCTAGAATCTTACTGAGTTCTAAGCATTTTTACTTTATTGTATGTTTCTTGAGCCTGAGAATTATGGTTGGTCTATCTTCCCAGTGAGATAATATAACTAGCTATATTATGTATGCACGTAAATGCACACATATGTATGTGAGAAATAACTTTGATAATTAAAAACTAGTGAAAAACATCTTCTCACCTTATCAAAACAATTTGTTTTATTTTTCCTATACAACGATTGCCTGGAGCAGTAACATTTGCTTCACAACATTAAATTTTTTAAATTGCTACTATAATGAATGTGAAAATACTTTGAAATAGTAAAAGGAGAGAGATGCAATGTTTGTGCTAATGGGGTACATGCGAGAGATTCTCCAAGAACTTGGAAGTAAGGTAAAGACATGAAAGTACACAATCTACCCTTATTGAATTAGTGCTGGAATAGTCTCCTTCCAGACCTACACTCGACCAGTAGAACTAAAATGACTCCTGATGGAAGGAAAATACGGGTAGAGGGCTGGGCATGAAGAGAAGGTTGTTTATTAAAATCCAATATATAAAAAGGAGAAAGATGGTGAAATAAGGTAGAAATTATGAAAAGTTGGTGGGTTAAGGATATTTTGCTATTATTCATTTTCATTTGTAGCCATAGAGTTGCACATGGTATTTTTTCATGATGATGTTAATCTCTTTGTGTTGTAGCTATGTCTCATTCCCAGGCTTCATGACATTTTTTGGCTTCTGCCCTTTTCCTTTATCAGAATCATAACATATTTTATCTATTCTATTGATAGTTTTAAAGAATGAGCTTTTGAAATCATTTCTCCTTTCTTCTATTTTTCTCCATTTAAAAAATACTTTTAAATTTCCTTTTCTTGAGGCATCTGCATGGCTTAGTCGGTTAAGTGTCCAACTTTGCCCCAGGCCATGATCTGGAGGTTTGTGAATTTGAGCCCCACAACAGGCTCTGTGCTGACAGCTCAGAGCCTGGAGCCTGCTTCTGATTCTGTGCCTCCCTCTCTCTCTGCTCCTCCCCTGCTCACACTCTTATCTCTCTATCCACCCCCTCAAAATATAAATAAATAAATATTAAATTTCCTTTTCTTAACTGTTGTTTAATTCGGCTTTTCACATTTAAGTTTTTAGATGAAAATTTATTTGCCAGATTTTGTTAAAATAATGAAGGCAATTAAGGCTATAAATTTTCCTCTGAATATAGCTTTAATATGTTCTATAGGCTTTGTTATGGAGAATTCTTTTTTATTGCTTTCTAGGCAGGATTTAATTTCCTTTTTAATTTCCTTTTGGATCAAAGATTACACAGAAGCATGCTGCTTCATTGTCAAGTCATTAAGATATTTTTGGTTAACATTTTACTATTTATTTCTAATTTTACTAGCTTCTGATCAGAGAATATAGTTTATAAAAGCTCTCTCCATTTACAAGTTTCTGTTGTTGGTGTTGTTGTTTTTTCTTTTTTCTTTTTGTAAGTGACCACATATATGGACAGTCTTTAAAAATATTCCATGAGTGGGGCACTTGGGTGGCTCAGATCCCTCTGCCCCTCTCTCCTGCTTGCACACTCTTCTCTGTCTCTAAAACTAAAATTAAAAATAAATTTTAAAAAGTGTTCCATGAGTATTTGAAAATGTATGTTCAAAGATAAGGTTACATATCAACTTGTGTATTAGTTGTATATTTAATTTGTATCCCTTATTTTTTGAAGTAGATCTTTCAGTTCTGAGAGAAGTGTATTGATGTTTCCACCATAATTATATTTCTAGCAAGTACTTGCTTTTAAAATAAATCTAAATATTGAGCTACTGTGGTGTTGGCTCATCCCAGTTATGACTGCTGCTTCTCCAGTTGTACCATTTATCATTATATGTTGTCTCTTTTGATCCTATTTCGTTCTTTTACCCTTAAATTATACTTAGTTAATATTGATACTGCCATTTTTACTTCCATTTTGTTTCCATTTTCCTGGTATCTTAGCTAATTCCAGTTATCTTTATGTTATGTTAAAATTATTTTTTGAAGTGTTCTCTAATGTAACATCTGGCTGTGTTTTGTTTGTTGCCTCTGTCTTTTCATGGTAGAATCTAATTATTTCACATTTTATGCAGTGACTGATATACCTAGTGCACACGTATGTATATGTAACATGCATGTTATATATATGCAATATATATATATATATATTGCTTACTCTTTTTCATCTTTATAAGCTTATGAATTTTCTCATTTGTTGTTGGAATAGAGTTTTCTCAGTGCTTTTCTCAGATGGGTTCAAAGGGATATTCTTGCCAATTCTTTCCTCTCCTAAAATAGCTTTTGTTCACCCTGAGAGATCAATGATATTTAAGCTGGATATAAGTTGATTCAACATCTTCTTTTATCTAATGTTGGTGATAAGACATTCTTTTATAGGGGATTTTTTCTGCCTTTAAGAGTGTTACATGTTCTTTTTCCTTAGAGATCAGGAAATATTTTTTTCATGATATACCTGTAGATATGTTTTCTTTATTCAGCTTGAATCTTAATGAGCATTTTACATTTATAGGTGTTGGGATGCAAGAGGGTCTGTACCTCTATGGGCTGCAGTGTAGAAGTAGGCAGGTCGGTACCTCCCACATCTCCCATCCCACTATAGTCTCTCACCTGAAGGAAGGAAATATCCAAATTCTTGTTCATCTCCCACTTGACCTTTTGGGAACTCAGCACATTCACACTGAGTTGACATCAACATTCCCTTAAGGGGCACAGGTCTTTGTATGCCGAGTTTTCCCCCAGAATCCTGTGTTTTAGGTCCTTGACTAGGCTATGATGCGATTCTCTATCTACTTGTTCAGCTTATGAGGTCAAAAGGCCCACACCTTTATCTGTGTTCAGGACCTCAACCAAAGCCAGAGTCGTACTGCATTCATTTGCTCTTTGGCTTGGGAGAGGCAAAGGGATTGGAACTGGGAGCAGTGACCCAAGGCCACCATGCTAGGAATGCCAGGTTCCCAAGCTTCTTCCCACTTGGTTTGAATGATAGATATCGTTAGCCATTTGGGGCAAATGAGGCTGTGTGAGCTAGGCCAGTGGCTTTTTAACTTCAGTGTGCATATGATTTTCCTCTGGATCTTACTAAAATGTGATACTGTTTCAGTAGGTTAGGGATAGGGCTTCAAATTCTGCATTTCTAACATACTTGTAGGAGAGACACTGACAGTCCTCCAAGCACTCTGAGTACCAAGGCCTTAGAGCCATGAAACAAATGGCTTCTATTTAATCAAAGCAGATGGTTGTATTGAAAATGTAAACAAAAAGAGTTTAATACATTGTCATTAGCAGAATCTATTCATCAGTGGTGATGATTAATGTCTGGTAGGGGTGTACAACCTAATAAGATTGCATGCAATTCATAATAATTTATCATAGATCCATCAGTCAGTTTTTTCCATATCTTTGTATCATTCTCTCCTGATAAATATTTATTCTTTTTAATCTGTGTTAAAGGTTTTCTTGGATTAAATAAGAAAAATCAGTAATTTTCTTTGTGAGATTATGTTATACATGCCATTTTGAGAAACTCTTGTTATTTGTTCATTTCTTCAGCAACTATTTATTGAGCACTTATTGTGTGCCAGAGTTTACTCTAAGTGTTGGAACAACATTTGACTAGATTGCATGTGCAATGGAGCTTTGTTCATTAATTGACTGATTGGTTTTTTGGCCATTCAGTATGCATAACCCCTCTTGTTAGTGTCACCCAATTATCTTCTCAGAAGTTGCCTCCTTTTCAAGTTGGTACAGTCATGCCATGATGGTAAGAATTGTATCATGTTCTCTTACAAAGAACTTGGAGTGTTCTTTGAAAGCTTTTTATTTAGCTTAGCTATACAATGACATCTCTTGGGGTGGTGGCGGGGAGGGTAAAATATCAAATGTTTTGGTCCCACCTCCAGGTATTCTGATTTAATTGGTCTGTGGCATGGCCTGAGTATCAGGTTTTTATAAAGCTCCCCACAGTAATTTTAATATTCAGCCAAAATCAGGCAACCCCTTCCTTAGATCTTTACTCTTGTTGACCCAGTACAGTCAAGCAGTGGGACTATAACCTCAGCTTGGCCAGCCAGCCTCCCTCCCAGAACCCTGAATCTTGATAGCAGATGGAAGAACCATTCTGCAGCAGCATCCAAACCCAACCATGCAGCATTCTGTACTCTGTTCTCTCTCTGCATCTGTCATTCCAAGCCTTTGAACTCCCCATACCTTATCAGTAAATAACCCTTTTGCTTAAACAGAGCAGAGTTATTTTTTATTGCTGACAGCCAAAGAATCTCAACGGAGACAATCCATGAGCTTTTCATTCCTCTGTTTAACTGCTGAGGGCCCTCAATCTATTGCGAGGATCATGGTCTCAGAACCTGGTATCGTGCTCCTTACTGCGCATGAGGAAACTTTGAAGAAGACAGAAGTCAAGAGAATCTCCCAGGTTCCTATCACAGGGGTTAGGGACTTAGAATTCACATTTGTACCTTCGGGTCTGTTTCTTTGCTCATCCGATTATTACCACCCTTAAATCTGTTTTTTTGTTTGTTTTCAGAAAAAATGTAAAGATGACAGAAAAGGTGCAGCTTAATTGGATGGACAAGTCAAAAATCATATGACTAAGCAGAAAACCTGGGAAATGTACCATATTACCAGACAAGGTGAGCACAGGTACCTGCTTACAGCAGAAACATGCAGAACTCTCTGTCTCAAGTATACATTATCATGGAGACCAAACTGTAAATGGATGAAGAAGACATACAATATTATCAGTTGCTTTCTGCCATTATTATTTCAGCCTGGTGTTTCAGATCAGGTTCCCTGGAAGCACCTGATTTATTGAAGACAGGCCCCCAGGACATCCTGTGGGGAGATGAGGAAAGCAGGATGTGATGGGGCAGGGGAAATTTCTGAACAACAATGTGGTCACAGCTGGAGTCTGGTCTCAGCCTGATCTCACAGGGAGCTCTGGAGTGTGAATAAAATCACAATGTTGAGGCAAGGGGGCTGGCCTTTGGTACCCCCATATCAATCAGTCATTGGTAATTCTCTCAAGCATTTCTGGGGGAGCAGGCAAATTCTGTGGAGAAGGGGACAACCATGACTTCCTAGCAGCCAGTACTCACAGGAGCTAGGATGTGGGGGGACCTGATGGTGAAGGTCATCCAACAGCATCTTCTACACCTGTATAAACATTGTTGGTTGCACACTGCCTTGGTATTTACATTTGTGAAATGCAAGAAATATTCCCATAGTGCACGTAACTTCAACACTGAATTATTTTGTATATCAATAAATCAAACCATATTTCTTTCTTTGCATACCTCAAAAAATGCCTTTTTTTGTTCTTTTCTTTTTTAAAAAAATTTAAACCCAAGTTAGTTAATATATAGTATAATAATGACTTCAGGAATACAATTTAGTGATTCATCACTTACATATAACACCCAGTGCTCATCCCAACAAGTGCTCTCCTTAATGCCCATCCTCCATTTAGCCCATCCCCCACCCACCACCCCACCAACAACCCTCAGTTTCTTCTCTATATGTAAAAGTCTCTTATGGTTTGTCTCCCTCTCTGTTTTTATCTTATTTTTGCTTCTCTTCCCCTATGTTCATCTGTTTTATATCTTAAATTCCACATATGAGTGAAGTCATTTGATATTTGAGTTTTTCTGACTGACTTATTTCGCTTAGTACAATACACTTTAGTCCCATCCACATTGTTACAAATGGCAAGATTTCATTCTTTTTGATTGCCGAGTAATATTGCATTGTATGTATATACTATATATGCTTAGGTAGATAGATAGATAGATAGATAGATAGATAGATAGATAGATAGGGATATCTATTCATCAGTCGATGGACATTTGGGACCTTTCCATGCTTTGGCTATTGTTGATAGCGCTGCTGTAAACATTGGGGTGCATGTGCCCCCTCAAATCAGCATTTTTGTATCCTTTGTATAAATACCTAGTAGTGCAATTGCTGGGTCATAGGGTAGCTCTATTTTTAATAAAAAAAAACCCTTCTTAATGCACTGGCTGTTGTTTAAGAACTCACCTTTATCTTAAAACTTTGATTCTAGTGGAAACACAAGGTCTAACCAAGGAATACCACCTTGAACACTTTCATACACCCTATTTAGCAGAAAGGACATTTATTGATAAGCTAAGAGCTGAGAGATCCAGATTCCAGTTCTGCCTGTGTGGATCTTTATCAGTGTGATTTTGCAAAAGTCCTTCACCCTTTCTAGGCTTCACATTCTTCATTTATAAGGGCCTGGACTCAGAGTAAATGATTTCTGAGTTACTTTGGGACTCTAAAAACTTGTCAGTGGCTGATTTGATTTCTCATTTCCTGCAGGGAGGAGGCAGAGATATTTTTTTTGTTTACAAAGAACAAGTTTTCATCTTGCAGCCTTTAATACAAAAGCAGGAGAAAGAAATGTAATCGTGCCAAGGTAACGGCAGCCTTGCTTTGTTTGGATTCGGGGTCTCTGATACGACATATTGGATGTGTCAATGGAATGTGATTTATTTTGCTTCATAACATTTGGGAACAGATATTTGGTATTTCATCCAAGGAAAGCAATTTGCAGAAACCTTTTAGAAGGTGGCTGGAGCATCAGTAATCGCTGCCATTTCTTTATGCCAACATTTCCTTAAAGCTCCACAATCTTTCATGTTAATCATCCCTCTCAGCAGGCTCCTTCTAGGGCTTTGGAGCGGGCACCCACCCCCCAGAAATGAGGTTCTATTTTTAAAGTCCACCAGCTAACAATCTCCCTATTAATCGTGTGAAATCTGCTCAGATGGCTGCTCTTCTGGGTTCTCCGTGCCCCCCTCCCCTGCTCTCAAGCCCCATCTGCACAGCCCTCCCCCGGAAGATATTTTTAGCTCTTAGCAGCTACATCCTTGAGAATCACTAGGCGGATGCTACACTTTTCTCTCAAGTAAACATTTTAGAGATTCAGGTTTTCATTCCTAATATTTTTCGAAAAGATTAAGGATGCAGCTCCCTCATACAGGTGCCTAAAAAATTAGTTTGGACTCTGAAGCCTTTATCTACCTTGGAATCCTTCCCACTTCCAAGAAGATAAATACCCTATATATTCAAAGGTACTTAGTCTTTTGCTTATGTGAGTCAGCGGTGACTTTGACCCATTGTTCCAGGCAGTCTCTGAAACGCAGCCTTGGGAACTATTTTGGGAGTGGGGAAATCTGGGATCTCCCGCTTGCGCTTATGTACATTTCCCCTAAGCATTCAAATCCGAAATCAGTAAACACAGATGCCTCTTTAGGACCACTGTGTTAGGACGCAGCAATGACGGCTTTTTAAGAGCACGACATGGTAGCCCAGGAAGCTACAATCATCACCATGTTTTCAAGCATCTGTGGGAATTCCAAGGAATAATATGAATAGCAGTACTTGACTACCCATCTTCCGTAACAAAAACTGTATTGTTTAGCATGTTAATCCCTGTTTTGGTTTGTGGATTAGTCTTTTAAAATCTTTTTAAGTTGGGGCTTAAGCCAGGGTGACTTGGTTGGTTAAGCATCTGACTTCGCTCAGGTCATGATCTCACACTTAGCCCCATGTCAGTCTCTGTGCTGACAGCTGGGAGCCTGGAGCCTGCTTCGGATTCTGTGTCTCCCTCTCTCTCTGCCCCTCCCCCACTCGTGCTCTGTCTCTATCTCTCTCTCAAAAACAAATTAACATTAAGAAGAGAAATTAAAAAAAAAATTTAATGTGTATTTGTTTTTGAGAGAGAGACAGAGCACGAGTGGGGGAGGGGCAGAGACAGAGGGAGACACAGAATCCGAAGCAGGCTCCAGGCTCTGAGCTGTCAGCACGGAGCCCGACGCAGGGCTCGAACTCACAAACCGTGAGATTGTGACCTGAGCCAAAGATGGACACTCAACAGACTGAGCCACCCACGCGCCCAAAAAATTAAAATCTTTTTAAGTAGGTTGTAGATATATGTGGAAAAAAATTCTAGGAGAAAAGGGTAAACAGTGGAAATAGTTCCCCTCTTCTATCCCATGCCTGATGTCCTTCCAAGTATTCTTGTGTGTATGTTCCTATATATTATATTACATATATAATATTGAATTATATTATATTACACCAACACATACGTATACGCATTTATAAACAAGCATGTACATAAGGTGACTCTTCATTGTTTTACCACAAATATTGTGCACATTGTTTTGCATCTTCCTCTTCTCATTAAACATTTTATCTTGGAGAACATTCTGCATCAAAACATGTAATCTGTCTCCTTTTTCATAAACGGCTGCATTATATTTCAGATGAGCCAGAATTTATTTACCAAATCCTGGAAACTGGCTTCTAATTTGCAAAGGATACTGCAGGAGAATGAGAAGTGCTTCTTCTCTACCAGGTATCAGGTTAATCACGGATTGGTTCCTCGGGGGCTGCTTTTTGAGTTTCTGGGAATTCTGTTTTGGGTTGGGCCACAGTCTCTTCCATTCCCATGTTCTTCCCTTTCTCTTTTGTCTACAAAACCTTCAGTAAATCCAGGTGGATTTCTGTCTGGTGATATTGTTGAAAATCAGTCCAAAATGCCTCCGGAAGGTGAGTTCTCCATAAATAAATAACTCTCCCAGTGAAAAAAATCCCGATTGTTTAGCTAAGATGTGTTTGTTTCTCTGGCTTATGTTTCCTACGGTCTGTATTTGACTAGTACAGCAATCTTCCATTTGTTCTTCTTGTTCAGAGCCTGTGGTATATTTTCTCTAGTCTGGACACTGTTCCAGGAACCACAGGAGAGATGCATCCTTGCAGAAGCCTTGGCATTTGTCAAAAAATGAGCAGTGTGGGGCAACAGAGCCAGGCACCCGCAGGAGCCCAGGAAGTACTAGATGGCAGCTGTTGGATGGCCCCGATGACTTTGGAAGCTCGGATATCTGTGCTGACTGCGTGCAGTGTCTCCTGTCTGGGGATGAAATGAGAGGACTCGCCAATGAAAAAGCACAGCTGGCTCTGAGGTGACATTTTCTAAAGCAGCCTTGGCATACAACTACATTTACCTGCCTTGGTTTACAGAAGGAAACGAGGCTGCTTCTACCCCACTTCCCTCAACGCATTGTAGGTCTTGAGTCTTATGTGAATTGATGTCTGGACTGACACATTTTTGGGTAGAGCATCCCCAACACACCAGCAGATGGCTGGCACACCTGTTTTCCTGAGTCTTGGTTCAAAACACAATTCAGCATTTCACTTGTTCAGGATTTCTGTGTCACATTTTGCACCTTTCCTAGAGACTGTGCAGAAAGATAAACTGTTTGTGAACACAAATTATTGTCATTTAAAAATAATAACTTATATTAGTGTTTTTCACATTTTTCACGTGACAGCTGTCTTAACTTGGGTCCTTAGAAACAAAACCTGAGCTAGGGATTTTGTGCAAGTGATGTATGGCAGAGGGACTTGATCTCAGAAGGAACCTGCATGGGAACAAAGAGAGCGAGATGGACAGGGGAAAACTCAGGCATGGATATAGGCTCCAGTGAACTCTAGATTGGCTTCCTCTGGCTTGAAATTTCTGAAACACAAAATGTACCATGTAGCTGCTCCCCTTGAGGTCAGGAGCTCATCTTTTCTACTCACATATTGGTCAGTCATCATCATTTCCTGGAGGGAGGGGAAAACCTCCAGGCATTTCCAGGGGGCTCCCCAGAGGGCAGTTCTCCTGCAAAGGGCATCACTGCAAACTATTAGCAGCCAACAGTCAAAGCAACTGGAAGACAGGTGCACCATTGCTCAATGGGGTCTGAGTGGGAACGCACAGCACCACCACAGCCCATTATATGTAGGTAATTACTTTGCATTGTAACTTATACACATAGATACACAAATAGAGCTATATACTAAAAAAAAAAAAAAAAAAAAAAAGAAGAAGTTTCCCAAATAATGCTTATTTATCTACCTGTGGGTCGATGTGAATAATTTAAATGATTTTTATTTTATTCTAGTCTATTTTAATTCATAAAAAAAATCAGTAGTCATGGCTCACTATTAGGTGGCAACCTGCAGTTTGTAAAAGCTTGATTTGTAGCTAAATACTCTTTAAAAGCCAATCATTTTTAAGTGATTTAATTAGATTTATAGTGATACTTCTTTTTTAAAAACTTTTTTTTTAATGTTTATTTATTTTTGAGAGCTGGAGAGACAGAGCATGAATGGGGGAGGGGCAGAGAGAGAGGGAGACACAGAATCTGAAGCAGGCTCCAGGCTCTGAGCTGTCAGCACAGAGCCCAATGCGGGACTCGAACTCATGAACCGTGAGATCATGGCCTGAGCAGAAGTTGGACGCTTAACCCATTGAGCCATCCAGGCGCCCCTATAATGATACTTCTAATGTCACATAACTGAAGTGATGATATAATTGATCAACCAAATTGGAACCCTTTTATTTACAATTATGCCAGAACAGCAGGCATTTACCAGGCCTGTCTGAAAAAATAAAAAATAAAAAAAAACAAAAAAACCAGCATTCATATTCATGCTATTAAAAGCTACTAGAAGTATTTTTTTTAGTGGGTGTCTATGGACCACTTATTGTATGCATTGAGCTGACAAGAGGATGTGAAACAAAATGGAAAGTATCTTCCTTTGCGGAAACAGACGTGAATCAAATATAGTCACATAAGCAGAGGATAACCAGCAACTATGTTATCAAGAAGTTGGTTTCCATGAAGGGGGTTTGACAGAATCAGGGAAAGTTTCCCAGAGGAAGTGATACATGAATCTCACTGAGATTCAAAGAACAGATAAAGATGTAACCAGATGAAAAAGGTCAGGAAGGACCATTCCACTCTGAAGCAACAGCATATGCAAAGGCCCAGTGGCAGTAAAAAGCAAGGTGGGCATAAGTGACTAGAAGGTGTACCCTGTCATTTATTTTATCTGTCGGTCTTCATTTTATTTCTTTCATCCAATAGCAGTGTTCTAGTACATAGGATATATCAGGGAATATGACAGATAGGTTCCCTGTTCCATTTGGGTTTATATGTTGGAGTGTGGATATGCAGGTGGTCAATAGGTAATAAAATAGAAAAGAAATAACTGATGTAATTTCATATAGTGACAAGAGCCAGGAAGAAAATAGAATAGTGCCATATAATGGAAAGTGAATGTGTGGTCAGGGAAGAGTGTGCCAAAAGGGGGCATTTGAACTGGGACAGAATGACAAGGAGTGACCAGGCAAATATTGATGCAATAAAAACAGCCAGTTCAACATCCCTAGGATGAGAATGAGCATGGTGAGTTTCAGGAACTGAAACAAGAGTTTTTTTAAACACTTAGACATTCAGAGAAAAGAGGAGAGATGGGGGTCAGTCATGCAGGGTCTTCAGGCAATTTTGAGGACTTTGGAGTATACTCCAAGTGTATTGTGAAGTCATGCAAGAGTTTTAGGAGGGAAGTGGCAGGGTGAAATTTGTGTTGTCAAAGTTGACTGATTGCTGTGAGAGGAATGGGTGGTAGAGGCAAAGAGTAGAACCCAAGAGGCTTGTTAGGAGCCAAGAGATCACAGGGGCTTGGACTAGGGTGGTAGCATGGAAGATGGAGAGAACTGGATGAATCATGATATATTTTGAAGGTAGAACAAACTGGATGTCGTGGAAGGAACAAAATCAAGAATACACTCTTATTTTGCTGGGTCAGATCACCTAGAACGTTTTGCATCTTAGGGAGCAAAAGAGAAAACAGAAGTATGGTGCTAATGAATAAAAACAGTGGTAGTATTTCAAGAAGGAAAGAGATTGAACTCTTTTGTGAGCTACTGAGTGACCATTGGAATTAGCAACAGACAATGATCTTCAACATTGGAACGGTCTGTTTCAGTGGAGTGTTGGTGACAAAATGATGACTGGAGGTTTCACTCCTCCCTAAGACTAGAGATGACATTGTATTTTTAAAACTTTCTTGTTGTGGTAAAAAAAATTCATAATTTACTATCTTAAATATTTTAAGTGTACAGTACAGTAGTCTTAGATCTCTAGAATTTTACATCTTGCAGAATTGAAACTTTATATCCATTGAAAAACATCTCCCCCTTTTCTCCCTCTTGCAACCCTTGGTAAGAGTTTGACTATTTTCAGTATTTCATATAAATGTGGAATCATGAAGTATTTATTATTTGTGATTGGCTTTATTTCACTTAGCATAATGTCCTCAAGGTTCATCCATGTTGTAGCATGTGATAGGGTTTCTTTCTTTTTAAAGAAATATTCCATTGAATAATATTCCATTATATGTGTAAACCACCTTTTTCTCCCTTAACCATTCATCTGTTTATGGACATTTAGGTTGCTTCCATCTCTTACCTATTTTAAATAATGTTCTTTTGAATATGGGTGTGCAAATATCTCTTCAAGATCCTGTTTTCAATTCTTTTGGATAGATACCCAGATGTGTGATTGCTGGATTATATGGTAATTGTATTTTAAATTTTTTGAGGACCACCATACTGTTTCCATAGTGGCTGTACCATTTTATATTCCTACCAACAGTGCAGAAGGGTTCTAATTTCTCTGCATCCTTACTGATTCCTTGCTAGTAATCAGGTCTGTTAATTTTTGGTCAGTTGTATGTTTCTATGAATTTATCCATTTATTATAAGTTGTTAAAATTGTTGGTGTATTTGTTGGTGTATGTTGTACTTAATAGTTTCTTATGATCCACTGTATTTTTGTGGTATCAGTTGTAAATCTCTTTCATATTTTTGATTTTATTTATTTGAGTATTCTCTCTTTTTTTCTTGTTGAGTCTAGCTAAGGTTGGTTAGATATTTATCTTTTCAAAGAAACAGCTTTTAGTTTCATCGATCTTTTCTATTGTCTTTATAGTTTCTGTTTCAGTTATTTCTGCTCTAATCTTTGTTATTTCTTCCCTGTACTAATTTGGGATGTTGTTTGTTCTTCTTTTTCTAGTACCTTGAGGTGTAAAGTTAGGTTGTTTATTTGAGACTTCTCTTGTTTTTTGAGATAGGCATTTATTGCTATGAACTTCGCTCTTAGAACTGCTTTGGCTGCTTTCCATTAATTTGGTGTGTTACATTTTCATTTTCATTTGTCTCAAAGTTTTTTTTTTTTAACTTCTCTTGATTTCTTTCTCAGCCTACTGTTCACTGGCATGTTAAACTTCCACATATTTGTGAATTTTTTTTTGTTTTTTTTCATGTAATTAATTTCTAGTATTATACAATTGTGTTTGGAAAAATGCTTGATATGACTTCAGTCCTTTTAAATTTATTAAAACTTGTTTTGTGGCTTAACATATGATCTATCTTGGAAAATGTTCCATGTGCACTTGAGAAGAATGTGTGTTCTATTGCTTTTGGATAGAATGTTCTGTAAATATCTGTTAAATCTATCTGGTCTAACATGTCATTTAAGGCCAAAGTTTGCTTATTGATTTTCTGTAAGGATGATCTATCCATTGATGTAAGTGGGATATTATTCTATTATGATTTTACTGCTGTCTCTTTGTCCCTTTTAGGTCTGTTAATATTGGCTTTCAGGTGCTTATATGTTGGGTGCATAAATATTTAAAAATGTTATATCCTCTTATTGGACTGATCCCTGTGTTATGTAACACCATTCTTTGTCTCTTATTACAATTCTTATTTTAAAGTCTATTTTGTCTGATGTAAGTATAGCTACTCTAACTTTCTTTTGATTTCCATTTGCATGGAATATCTTTTTCCATCCCTTCACTTTCAGTCTGTGTGTGTTCTTACACCTAAAGTATGTCTCTTGTATGCAGTGAATACGGGACTCATTCTTTGGGTTATTATTTTTATTAAATTTTTTTTAACATTTATTTATTTATTTATTTATTTATTTATTTATTTATTTATTATTTTTTAAAATTTGCATCCAAATTAGTTAGCATATAGTGAAACAATGATTTCAGGAGTGGATTCCTTAATGCCCCTTACCCATTTAGCCCATCCCCCCTCCCACAACCCCTCCAGTAACCCTCAGTTTGTTCTCCATATTTATGAGTCTCTTCTGTTTTGTCCCCCCTGCCTGTTTTTATATTATTTTTGTTTCCCTTCCCTTATGTTCATCTGTTTTGTCTCTTAAAGTCCTCATATGAGTGAAGTCATATGATTTTTGTCTTTCTCTGACTAATTTCACTTAGCATACTACCCACCAGTTCCATCCACGTACTTGCAAATGGCAAGATTTCATTCTTTTTGATTGCCAAGTAATACTCCATTGTATATATATACCTCATCTTCTTTATCCATTCATCCATCAATGGACATTTTGGCTCTTTCCATATGTTGGCTATTGTTGATAGTGCTGCTATAACCATGGGGTGCATGTGTCCCTTTGAAACAGCACACCTGTATCCTCTGGATAAATGCCTAGTAGTGCAATTGCTGGATCGTAATATTATGAACAATTATATGCCAATAAAATAGGTGATCTGGAAGAAATGGACAAATTCCTAGAGACATATACACTACCAAAACTGAAACAGGAAGATATAGAAAATTTGAACAGACCCATAACCAGTAAGGAAATCGAATTAGTAATCAAAAATCTGCCAAAAAACAAGAGTCCAGGGCCAGATGGCTTTCCAGGGGAATTCTACCAAACATTTAAGGAAGAGTTAACACCTATTCTCTTGAAACTGTTCCAAAAAATAGAAATGGAAGGAAAACTTCCAAATTCTTTCTATGAAGCCAGTATTACCTTGATTCCAAAACCAGACAGAGACCACACTAAAAAGGAGAACTATAGACCAATTTCCCTGATGAACATGGATGCAAAAATCCTCAACAAGATATTAGCCAACCGGATCCAACAATACATTAAAAAAATTATTCACCATGACCAAGTGGGACTTATACCTGAGATGCAGGGCTGGTTCAATATCCACAAAACAATTCATGTGATTCATCACATCAATAAAAGAAAGGACAAGAACCATATGATCCTCTCAATAGATGCAGAGAAAGCATTTGACAAAATACAGCATCCTTTCTTGATAAAAACCCTCAAGAAAGTAGGGATAGAAGGATCATACCTCGAGATCATAAAAGCCACGAACGACCAATGCTAATATCATCCTCAATGGGGAAACACTGACAGCCTTCCCCCTAAGGTCAGGAACAAGACAGGGATGTCCACTCTCACCGCTGTTATTCAACATAGTATTGGAAGTCTTAGCCTCTGCAATAAGACAACACAAAGAAATAAAAGGCATCCAAATTGGCCAGGAGGAGGTCAAACTTTCACTCTTCACAGATGACATGATACTCTATATGGAAAACCCAAAAGATTCCACCAAAAAACTGCTAGAACTGATTCATGAATTCAGCAAAGTTGCAGGATATAAAATCAATGCACATAAATCGGTTGCATTCCTATACACCAACAATGAAGTGACAGAAAGAGAAATCAAGGAATCAATCCCATTTACAGTTGCACAAAAAAAAAAAACACAAAATACCTAGGAATAAATCTAACCAAAGAGGTGAAAAATCTGTACACTGAAAACTGTAGAAAGCTTATGAAAGAAATGGAAGAAGACACACAAAAAAAATGGAAAAAGATTCCATGTTCCTGGATAGGAAGAACAAATATTGTTAAAATGTCAATACTACCCAAAGCAATCTACATATTCAATGCAATCCTTATCAAAATAACACCAGCATTCTTCACAGAGCTAGAGCAAATAATCCTAAAATTTGTATGGAATCAGAAAAGACCCCGAATAGCTAAAGCAATCTTGAAAAAGAAATCCGAAGCAGGAGACATCATAATCCCAGACTTCAAGCTATACTACAAAGCTGTAATCATCAAGACAGTATGCTACTGGCCCAAGAACAGACACTCAGATCAATAGAACAGAATAGAGAACCCAGAAATGGACCCACAAACGTCTGGCCAACTAATCTTTGACAAAGCAGGAAAGAATATCCAATGGAATAAAGACAGTCTCTTCAGCAAGTGGTGCTGGGAAAACTGGACAGCAACATGCAGAAAAATGAAGCTGTACCACTTTCTTACACCATACACAAAAATAAACTCAAAATGGATGTAAGACCTCAATGTAAGACAGGAAGCCATCAAAATCCTTGAGGAAAAAGCAGGCAAAAACCTCTTTGATCTTGCCTGTAGCAACTTCTTACTCAACACGTCTCCAGAGGCAAGGGAAACAAAAGCAAAAATCAACTACTGGGACCTCATCAAAATAAAAAGTTTCTGCACAGCGAAGGAAACAATCAGCAAAACTAAAAGGCAAACGACAGAATGGGAGAAGATATTTGCAAATGACATATCAGATAAAGGGTTAGTATCCAAAATCTATAAAGAACTTGTAAAACTCAATACCCAAAAAACAAATAATCCAGTAAAGAAATGGGCAAAAGACATGAATACACACTTCTCCAAGGAAGACATCCAGATGGCCAACCGACACATGAAAAAATGCTCAACATCACTCATCATCAGGGAAATACAAATCAAAACCACAATGAGATACCACCTTATACCTGTCAGAATGGCTAACATTAACAACTCGGGCAACAACAGATGTTGGCGAGGATGCAGAGAAAGAGGATCTCTTTTGCATTGTTGGTGGGAATGCAAGCTGGTACAGCCACTCTGGAACAGTATGGAGGTTCTACATTTATTTATTTTTGAGAAACAGAGTGAGACAAAGTGTGAGTGGGGGAGGGGCAGAGAGGGAAGGAGACACAGAATCTGAAGCAGGCTCCAGGATGTGAGCAAGTGGTCAGCACAGAGCCTGATGCGGGGCTCGAGCTCACAAACTGTGAGATCATGACCTGAGCTGAAGTTGGACGCTCAACCAACTGAGCCACCCAGGTGCCCCATTTTTATTTTTAATCTATTCAGTCATCCATGTTTTTTGACTGTAGAATTTTAGTCCACTTATATTTAAAGTAATTATTGCTAGATATTTACTTATTTCCATTTTGTTAATTTTTTGCTCTTTCTCTCCACTTTTGTGGTTTGTTGACTTTCTTTAGTGGTAGGCTTATATTGCTTTTCCTTTGTCTTTTGTGTATTTACTAAGGTTTTTGTTTTGTGGTTACTGTGAAGCTTACATATAACAACTTATACCTTTAATAGTCGGTTTCAAGTTCATAACAACCTAAATTTGACCCCATTCTTACATCCAACATTTTAATTTCCCCCTAAAATCTTATGTTTTTGAAGTTACATCTTAATCCTTTTTGTCTTGTAGAGGCCTTAACTAATTATTTTAGTTACAGTTATTTTTACTAATTTTGTCTTTTAAAATTCATACTAGCTTTATAAGTGTTAGTCCACTACCTTTACTATATATTTACCTTTCCAATGAGATTTATCCTTTTTGTGTGTTATTTTTACTAATTAGCACCTTTTATCTTCAGCTTATAGAAGTCCTGTAATGTTTCTTGTAAGGCCAGTTTGGTGTTGATGAACTATTTTGGCTTTTGCTTGTTTGGAAAATTCTGTATCTCCAAATCTGAATGATAATTTTTCCAGTTAGAGTGTTCTTGATTAGAAGTTTTTTCCTTCCAGCACTTTGAATATATCATGTCACTCCTTTTTGGTCTGCAGAGTTTCTGCTGAACAATCTGATGCTAGTCTTTTGGGAGGTCCTTTGTATGTAGCAAGCTGTTTTTCTCTTGCTGCTTTTTTTTTAATGTTTACTTTGATAGAGAGAGTCAGAGTGTGAGCAGGGGAGGGGCAGAGAGAGAGGGAGACACAGAATCTGAAGCAGGCTCCAGGCTCTGAGCTGTCAGCAGAGCCTGATGCGGGGCTTGAACCCATGAACCATGAGATCATGACCTGAGCCGAAGTCAGACACTTAACTGACTGAGCCAACCAGGCACCCCTTCTCTTGCTGCTTTTAAGATTCTTTCCTTGTCTTTAACTTTTGACCTTTTAATTATAATGTGTCTTGGTGTAGATCTCTTTGCTGGTTTCTTTTGCAAGAGTTTGTAATCTCTTTCTCCCTCTGGTGTCTATCTTTAATTCTGCAGGTTCTTTGGTTTTACAACAAGCCAAAGAACTCTCTCTCTCTCTCTCTCCTTTTTTTTTCTTTTTCTTTAATATTCCCCAGGCATCCAAAGTATGCCAGATCTTCATCAGTGCTCAGGGTCAGACAAGGTGGGAAACGGTCCCTCTGGCAGTTCCCTGAAAAGCTAGAGTGTTGGACATACATTCCACTTTTCTCCCTGCCCACCCTCCAACCCCTTGCCCCCACAATGGAGAAGCCATGAACTGTGCATTTATTTTTTTTTAATTTTTTAAATATTTATTTTTGAGAGAGAGAAAGAGACGGAGGGGGAGGGGGAGAGAGAGAGGGAGACACAGAATCCAAAGCAGTCTCCAAGCTCCAAGCTGTCAGCACAGAGCCTCACATGGGGCTCGAACTCATGAATGGTGAGATCATGACCTGAGCTGAAGTTGGACGCTTAACCAACTGAGCCACCCAGGCACCCCTGTGCATTTATTTTCTAATCGAGCTGAGCTGTACCGGCCTAGGGAAAGTGTTACATGGGTGAGATGAAATACTTTTACGATCCCATTGCCATGTGGTCATTCTTGGCTTTGAGCATGCCTAGGGTGCTGCCACTTCTTAACTGGTTTCTGGCGATCATGAACTTTTTGGACTGTATATTGTTATGTCAATCCCTCTGTGGGAGAACAAAGTTAGGGGCTTCCTATTTTGTCATCTTGTTGTACAGACAAGATTTTAAATGAAATAATGCTATGACAGAGAAGAGGGGGTAAGATAGCTGGAAGTTATGAAGACAAGAGAAAAATGTTTTTAATGTAGCAGGTACTAGAACATATTGCATGCTGATGAGAATAAACCAGTTAAGATTGACAGACTGATGATGCTGTACAATAGAGCAGTGGTTTTCAAACTTTTGTGTGCATTAGGAACACACTGTAAGCTTGTGAAAACATACCTTACTGAGCTCCATTATAGAGTTCTGATTCAGTAGGTCTGTGATAGGGACCTAGAATTTGCATTTTTAATAGGTTCCCAGGTGATGATTATGCAGCTGGTTTGGTGACCACACTGAGGGCTACTACTCTAGAGAAAGGAGGGGAATGGTATCATTGAGAAGAAGACAGAGCTCAGATGCAGAAAATATGGATTTTTCTCTCCTGACTTTGCTGTCTCAGGTTCATTGAGGGTCAGTGTTGGTCACCCAGTATTGGTCAGTCAACCAACTTAAGTGGTATGTTTCCTTGCATGATTTCAGAAATTTCAGACATTTCCTTCCATTGTTTCTGTATAATTGTATCCGTTCATCTCAGATTTCTTTCCATGTGCATACAGAACATGAGGTCATTTATACATTTCACACCAGCTCAGGTCACCCTGAGACATATGAAATTCCACTTTCTTTGCCCAGAATTCTCACCTCTCTTTCACAACTTTTTGAGATGCCTGTAAAGTCCTAATATTCTCCTCAGGTAGCAATTTGGAGCAGGTGTAGTGATTTCTCTGACAGGGTCAGTGAGACCTGAGAGGAGCACCAGGGACTTGGGCCTCATCAGCTTTTCAACAGAGATTCCAGCATTGGCCATGTTGTAATTTTTGTAGCAATTCACACATCAGGGAACCCATGCCCCTGGTAAGCTCAGTGAAGTGCTAAAAGTTTTAGAAACATGGCTACAGTCCAGGGGTTTTGACAGAATCTGAATATTGCCTTCTCAACCCACCATAGGCTGATTATGTTAGACACACACACACACACACACACACTAAACACAGTAAACCTGTGATGTGCAAAGAAAAATGTCAAAATTTTCACACTTTAAAACTTATCTCATCAGGGGAAAGGTTTTTTTAGAAGAAAAATCAGCAACTTTTGGTTAAAAAAATAATCTCTCTCTATGCAAGCTGCATCTGTTCAGGCGTCTGTCTTCTCCTGTCAGATCTGCTTGAGTTGAAATTCCCAATGTGTTAAAGCCCAATTCAAGTTCTTTCAGAGTCTGAGAGTCTGGAATGTACAGAGCACCCAACCACAGTGAATTGAAGTGGAAATGAAAGGAAATCCATTTTGAAGACATTTTTCCCTCCCTCTCCCTCACCGTTTGATGTGAAGAAAGGAGCTCAACTTCCAGGGTGGTGATAATGGAATTTCTTTTCCAGTCAGATTCTTTATCATATAATCCAACTGTGTCTTAATCCTTCCTACTTTCTTTATACCTTCTGATGTAGGCCCCACAAAGGGGAAGCCTGCATTGGAAAGAAAAAAGCCAAGCAAAATGTTTCACATCAAAATAAAAACAAACAAAAAGATGTAGGGTATAGGTGAGTGGGGACGTAAAACTATAAATCCTTTTTTATGGTACATTTCATTACTTCAACTGTATTCTAGAAAATCTATCTCAAAAATATTTTTGAAAAGAAGCAGGGCATAAATAATAATAATTTTACAAAGTATGAAATAGAATTATAAAATCTGTTTGACTTTAAATATCTATATTTGAATTATAAAACATATATTTACATTATAAGGTAATCATAGTATTTATATTATTATATTTTATAGCAGTCATAAGTCAATTATATACCAATTATAAAGTATATTTAAATATATAAAATAATATTAAGTAAAATAAAAAATACTTAAAATCAACCTCAGAAATAGGCATGTCAAAGTTGAGAACTAAGAAATGTTTATTTAAGACATTTTTTTAATTATTTAAGACATTTTTTTTAACCTCTTCTTTTTTTCCCAGTTTATATTCCTGGGATAGTATGATAGACTATGGAGAAAAATAAATGCTTTTAAAGGATAACTTGGAAGACCAGTTTCAATCCTTTCTGTAACTATTATCATTAGCCAATATTTCTAAGGTTAAAATTACCAGGGAAATGGAGTTGGTCAGTTTAGAGCACACAAACTTGAAACTTCTTTGAAAATTATGAAATTCAATGTAAACTCGGGTATTCATCATTAAACATCTACTACATACAAAACTCTGTGCAAGGCCCTGAGATTTAAAGACATGTGATCTCTGAACCTGCCCTCCCAGGAAGCTTGCAATCTAGTTCACCAGAACATAGGATGCCAACTGAATCCATGTGTGATGAATGATAAAATCAGTCAGTGGAAGGTGAGGTCCCTATTAACTAGAGTAGCCAAAAAGTAGCTTTGAAGGGGAGATGGAATCTGAAGGTATCGAAGTATGGCTTAAATGGGTTGAGAGAAAAAAAATTAAGGATGGCGATTCAGGTAGGTAAGGGGAAAGGCAGAAACTAATTTGGAAGATGGTAGAAGTTAGAAAGGGATCTGTTGGCTAAAATCAAAACTAATTTTTCTAGAGACCAGAATCCCACCTTAATTAGAACTATAAGGAAATGGCTGTGCTCTCTTCTAGGATTTTTATGGTTCCAGTTCTCATATTTAGGTTCTCATATTAATCCATTTTGAGTTTATTTTTGTGTATGATGTAGGAAAGTTGTCCAGTTTCATTTTTTTGCATGTAGCTGTCCTGTTTCCCAGCACCATTGGTTGAAGACCCAAAGAATACGAGAACACTAATTTGAAAGGATACATGTATCTCTGTTTATTGCAACATTATTTATAATAGCCAAAACCCCAAGTGTCCATGGATAGATGAATGGATAAAGAAGGTATTGTGTGAGGAGCACCTGGGTGGCTCAGTTGGTTGAGCATCTGACTCTTGGTTTTGGCCCAGGTCAGGATCTCATGGTTTGTGAGATAGAGCCCCACATTGGGCAGAGCCTGCTTGGGATTCTCTCTCTTTCCTTCTCTTTCTGCCTCTCTCCAGTTTGTGCTCTCTTTCTCTCTCTCTCTCTCTCTCTCTCTCTCTCTCTCTCAAAATCAATAAACATTAAAAAAAAGAAGATATTGTATGTAAATGTGTATAATGTATATATACTATATTGTATGGAATATATGGAATATTAGTCATGAAAAAAATGAAATCTTGCCATTTATAACATGGAAGGATCCAGAAGTATAATGCTAGGTAAAATAAGTCAGAGAAAGACAAATACCATATAATTTCACTAATATGTGGGACTTAAGAAACCAATCAAATGAACAAAGGGGAAGAAAGAAACAAACCAAGAAACAGACTCTTAACTATAGAGAACAATCTGGTGGTTGCCAGAGGGGAGGGGTGGGGGGAATGGGTGAAATAGTGAAGGGGTCTAAAGAGTATACTTACTGTGATAAGCACTGAGTAATGTATAGAATTGCTGAATCACTATATTGTACACCTGAAACTAATATAACACTGCATGTTAACTGCACTGAAATTAAGAAAAAAATGAACTATAAGGAAACGGCGGTGCAAAAGGCCAAGTGACCTGTACAACAGCTAATTTGTGCTCAGAACTGAAGTAGCCCATCTTCTGTTATCAACTTTATATTTGAAGTTTTTCCCTACTTTTTCATTCTAGTTTCTACTTGTATAATGGCATTTTAGACTGCTTTGCAACGGGAGTGGCAGATGGATTTAATCTCAGGTATTCATTATATTCGATTGGTAGTAGCAAGTGGCTGTTTAGATCACTTGTTAAGAAGGATTCCGAGGCAGCATTTGAAGTTCACAAACCCAGGCCAGCATGAGATCTGTGCTTGATTATCAATGTCTGTTGTAGACAAGGAAAGGGGAAGCTGGGGCACGTGCAGGCTACGCTGCATTTTCTGTCTTGGCGGTGGAATCCTGGGTAAGACATTGATGGCACAGGGAGAATTGTGACTGATGAAGGTAGTTGTGAGATACAAGAGAAAATAGTTCAGTACTTTACTGCCAGAATAGAGAAAACATTGGGGAGCAGGTTCTGGACATATAACCACTTTCTATTTTCTTACCCAAGTCCTGAGGGAAAAGAGGAGATGGTATTACTGATAACATATTTACACATCACTTGGGAGTTTACAAGGCATATTTATATTCAATATTTCATTTGATCCTCACAAAGGGCCAGTTATCAATACCAGTATTCCCATGTTACAAATAAAGACATTGAGATTTAGAGAAGGAAAATTGGGCAGCACAGCTAGCTATAAAGAGGTGAAGAAGTTGAATGGCTTTTTGAGGCACCGACCTGCTTATTCATGTTCATTTCCTGTTTATTCATCACAGTGTAGGTAGCACATGCTCTGGAGCTTGATTGCTCATCTTCAGATCCTGCTCCCCTGCTAACAGACCTGTGGTCTTCGGCAAATTATGTAATCCTTCCGTGCCATTGTTTCCTTATCTGTAAAGTGGGGATGATAATAGTGCTGACCACAGGAAGGTGTGAGGGTCCCATTGGTCAGTGGCCTGCCATACAGTGAATGTAAGAAACGAGTTAGTCCTTATTGTTACCTTGTTTATGTTTTGTGTTTGTTGTGATCTATTTTGCTATGCTTTAGATACTTTTCCTGCATTTAAACAAATTTTCTGATTATCAAGATAATACATATGTCCTGGAAAAAACTGGCAAGATATGGAAAAGTTCAGAAAAGAGATTTTAAAATACCCTTCATTTTATAACATACACATTTTTACCTAAATAGGTGAACCCACATTTGAGTGGGTTGTAGACTCAGAATCTGTCATGGTAATGAGGGAAAATGTTTTCAAACAGAGTATATGAGTCATGACCCCAGAGGGTGAGGCTGGAAATGCCAGAACTCAGTTGATTCCTGTGAAATTGCCTTTTCTTAGATCTAAAAGTCAAGAGAATTGCCATAATTTTATGCATCTAAGACTACTTTTTGATGGTGACCCAGTAACACTCCTTTATGTGGTACAACTAATTTAAAAGTTAAGCTGATGATTGAGTTCAGCCAGAAAGTTTTTCCCCCCTCCTTTATCTCCAGAGTATTTTGCAGATGATTCTGGAGGATTTCTCTGATGCTAACTTGATCATTCCACCCCATGTATGTACTCAAGTTGGCTGAACCTAGAGTTTAATTTACTCCTCACGTAAAAAATGAAGCATGTTAAAATTATTGAACATTCATATGAAAAGCCTGGCCTGTTACCTTTTTAACAAGTTCACGTGTGTTTTGCAGGCCAGTGTTTTATGTGAGGAAACAGCTACTTATTCTGGTTATCATATATCATAGAGTCTAAGACATCGATTATAAGATTTACCACTTTTTTATAGGCCATTAGGAAAATGCTGCCAAATAATTTTAAGAGACCATCAGTTTTAAGATGTGTCCCAATTTTGGAGATGTTAAAATATAAAAAATGAGCATCTTAGAACTAATGAAATGTGTAATGTATTTTATACCTTCTGAAGAAATTCTTTGGGTACATTTGATCATTTGAAGCCTGTATAGATTTTTTCTCAGCTTTACACCCTGTGGACAGCCTTCAGTTATGAGTTATCTTATTTAAAATGGGACCCTGGTCTTTATCATTATCAATTCACAAGTTAGAGTCACCAGGAGTGATCTCCTGGCACAAGAGCTAAACACATCCAACAGCTAAGAATAGAATTAAGTTCTTCACTCCCTTTTGTGTTCTCAGTCATTGGGTGTCACATGGAGATAAACAAGATGCATGACCCCCTTCCCCCACCCTGACACACACGTGAAATGGGCAGAAAATAAGCCTTCTTGGATGTATCTGGAGGGATAATCTATTGGGAGTAATTTCTCTCTTTCCTGTGCTGCTAGGGAAAAGAAGTGAACTGAACTCTTCCTCCCTCCATCACATGGCTGTGACAGTTAATTTTATGAGTGTACCTGTCTAGGGCTAAGGGATGCCCAGGTAGCAGGGAAACATGATTTCTGGGTGTGTTTGTGAGGGTGTTTCCAGAAGAGCCAATCCTTTATAATAAATCTCTTTCTGTAGATCTCTCTAAACCCTATTGATTCTGTTTCTCAGGAGAACCTTGACCAAAACATCACTCAAGAGTAGAGAAGAGTAGAGAAGAGTTTGCACTGGAGTATAGCATCTTTTGGTGTCGGGAAACAAGATGAAGAAAACCTCCACCTGGGCCTCTGTTGGGAAAATTAGGCTCACCCTGGAATTAGGTGGATGTTTCTGGGAGTAGGAGGGCTGCGCATTGAGAGGTTGTGGTATGATGCAAAAAATATGTGCAACTGTTGACATCTGGGTCCACACTCTTTGCAATATGACTCTACATCTAGTTACCACCTCTTGAATCTGGCCTGGTTCTGTGACTTACTTTGACTAATAGAATGGGAAGGAAGAGACAGTGAGCTCATACTGAGCCTAAATCTCAGGAGGCCTTACACACTGCTGCTTGTTCTGTTGGTGTCCCTATCATGGTCAGGTGATAAACATGGCTTAGCCTGTTGAAGGATGAGAAAACACATTCTATGTGGAGGAGACATGAGTCATTCCAGTGGTCCCAGCTGAGACCCCAGGGATGAGATAGGGTACATCCAGGATTAGCATGAGTCCTTCTTGGCCTGCAGCTGATCTCAGACACATCAGGGAATATAGCAAAACCAGAAGATCCCCCCAGCTGAACTCAGTCCAGCTTGCCAACTCGTAGATTCCTACACTAATAATTGGCTATTGTTTTAAGATACTTGAATTTTCTTTATGATTCATTATGTTACAGTAGCAGGATTGAAAAGAGGGGGAACCAGATGAAGATAGGGAGTGTCCCTCCATTTGGGAGTATTGGCAAAACCATAGGAGTTATTACTGGGGATAGTTGAAGTAGGCTTGTGACCTCCTAGCACCTACTGCCTGTTGGGTTCTGATGGGCAGCAGAGAGCATGGATGGAGGCTCTTCCCCAAAAACCCATTCTTAGGAGAAGCAAAGAGGGACCCTTTCGGATGATTGGATGAGCAAGATGATTAAAGCAAATACCAGGCACCTGCAGTCTTCTTCACAAATCTACTCTTGGGCTACTGGAGATGTTTGTCCAGACATACTGAGAGGCAAAAATGCCTGGGAGATTGTGTCCCCTGGGGGTTACCAGTATCAATGACTGGTGGGTATGAAAGCCCAGCTCCCTTGTTTGCAAGAGGAATAAACTCTGAGGGGTCATTTACACTGGGAGCTCCCCCACAGATCAGGGTGAGGTTGAGACCTCACCTGAAATCACTCCCTTGCATAATCTTGTCCTCTTCCCTGTCCTGTTCTTCCATCTCTTACCAGTTTCTCCCAGGCCACATCCAACTTGCCTTTGTCTCAGGATCTGCTTCCAGAGAACTCAACTTAAAATAGGTGATTTGGGGAGAACAAGAGAAACTGGTGTATAATTTACTCTAACCATGCATGTGGCCCCATATCCTGGGGATCCAACTTTTCCAGTAAGCCATTAATAATAGAATTGTACTTATTATCCAAAGCATTTACTACCTGGGAACAAAAGTAGGTGGGTAAAGCCACTTTTGGTGCAGTTGGAAAATAGTTTCTGCTCACTTTCTAAGCTCATTTAATATTATTTAAAACATAGCATATGTCTTTCACTTTTTTTTTTCAATTCTTAATTCACACTATTTTAAGATGTTCCTTGCTTTAGACTTTATTTAATTTTTATGTCAAGAACTGTGGGAAGTTCTGTAGGAAGATACCAAATGTATGATGGAAAGATTGCAAATATTAATGATAATATTAAAACTAAAAACATTATTAAACTCCTACAGCCTTAGGTCACAATATTCAGAGCTGTAACAATGAACATGAAAATTAGACTTAAAAGGAGGAAATTACATTATTTCAGGAGCAGAGAGGATCTGCCACCTAGGAAGACGAGACTGAGGCCGACTTCTGCTAGAACGGTCCCAATTAACTATCCCCATTTAAATACACCCAGCGAACTCTTAAGAACATTACACTATAAATAAGATGTTTAAATTAGAGCTCATGAAAAGTGAGAAGATAATGGATTCGAGAAACAGATTTAATCACAGCCTCTGTGCCTTCTCCACATTTCCCTTAGTATTTCTCATGTCAAGATATGAGAAGGGAAAAGCAGAGTTGAGGTCAAGATTTTATTTCAGATTTAAAAAAATTAGCTCCTGATGTTAATTTAAACCAAAACAAGGCTCGGTATTTACATGGTGCCACTGTTGAAAACTGCCATTATCTTATACTATTGTTCTTATGCTAGACACAATGCTTGGTTTATAGCCTTATTTGGTGCTGGCTTGCTTTTGAGCTGATATAAATTTCATATCTCTATGCTGCCCTCCCTACTGAATGGATGAAGGTAAATTTTATTTTATCCTTGGAAACTTAAGGAATTAATTAAGCAAATATTTTCAGTCTTATTCTTTGAGGTGATAGGTAAGGAATTCAGGTGAATGTGCCTCTCCAATGAGTGAAGTCAGCCAGATCAAGCGTAAGCATCATTGCGCATCTGTTACAGTACAAATATATTCCTCAGTTCTTGCCTTATAGTCTGGATTATGTGAAACTCTGAAGGAATACAGAAGTGTTTTAAACCTCATCCCTCTCCTAAGTGAGCTTACAATTTAGTGGATAACAATGAAAAGACACCACATCCGTGGATTCTAGGATTATGTGAATAACATAATCCATAAAGGATAGAATAACAAAAACCGTAATAACAAAAACCATAAAGGGATAGAATACTGAGGTTGCATCTTCTGTGCATGCTGTGATTGGTAGTAGTGGCCTGGAGTATTGTGTTAAGTAGGATTCAGAGGTGGAATCTGGTATCTCAGCTTGAGTTACCTTACAGACTTGCAATGTGTGCTGTGGACAGGAAGATACAGTGGCTGGTGTTCAAACCCGGAAATGGCACTTCATCTGGGCCTTGAAGGATGTGTTGGCTTTATCTGGGGAAAGATGAGCGTTCCAAGTGAAGACAGTGGTAAGGATGAAAAATGAACTTACCTGGGTGTGGTTCAGTAAAGGGACCAATTTGAGCAGAGAGTGAGTGAGTGAATGAGTGAGTGAGAGGGCTGGTTTTAAAGAGAAATTAGGTTTTAAAGAGAGATGGGGGAGGGTCTTGAAAACCAGAAATATGAGTTTAGATTTGTTATGGTGGGAGCTAAAGAGTCCTTGAAAACTTTACAATGGGAAGAGATGCAACCAAAGTGTGGCTTAGGGAAGGTGTATCTGGTGATAGTATGAAGAAGACAGAAATGGAATGGATTTGGAGGCAGAAAGGACCAGCTTGGAAAAATAACCAACTAAAGGAGGCAAAAGATGGGTCTGAGAGATTTTGAGGGAGATGTGAAAATATCTGGTGTCTATAGAGAATAGAGGAACTGACTCTTAATAGATATCAAAGTAGCATAGAAGAAACTATATCTAGTGAGAAAGTCAGGTATAAAAACACTCCTCCAGATCATAGATATTTTTTTCCTTTTGGTAATACTCCCTATTCAAGACTCCTTATTCAGAGAGAAAAAAGAAACTGATAAATCGGCCTTTGGATGTGTGATGGTACAGCGGCTCTCAGAGCGTGTTCCCTGGACCAGCAGTACCAGTATCACCTGGCAGTTTGTAAGAAATGCATATTCTCTGGCCCCTCCCCAAACCTGTGCATCACAGACTCTGGGGGTAGAGCCTAGCAATCTGTTTTAACAACCTCTGCCAGGTGATTCTGATGCATGCTAAAGTTTGGGAATCATTGCAGTAGCAAAGTGCTTCTAAAACTCTAGTGTGCATCAGAACTTCTGCCTCAGATCACCTGGAGGGCTTGTTAAGGGCAGACTCATGGGTCCCATTGCACAGGTGTTCTGATTAGGTTGGTCTGGTGTGTGCTCTTATTGTTGTGTGTTCTATGGATTGTGACAAATGTATAATGACAGGTATCCACCATTGTGTTATACAGAATAGCTTTGTTGCCCTAAAAATCATCTGTGATCTGCCTACCGAGTGATTAATTATATGCTGAAACAAAAACTCTGGAGAAATAATCGGTTTGCAGGTAAGCTCTAGAAGATGGAGTTAGGAGAAGCTATCCCTCAGGAATGGACACTTAAGTTGATATGAAGGGTAAATAGGAGTTTTTTAAGTGAGGAGATTATGTGATCACATTTGGAGTTTTGATTGTGAATAGAGGACAGATGGGGAAGAGCAGAGAAGCAGAGGTAATGTGGCATCGCATCTAGGTATCAGATGACTCTGTTGGTCTGTAGTGGTGGCATTGACCATAAAAAGAAGAGAGAGGAGCATTCAAGATTTATAAAGGAGATAAAATCTGCAGAGCTTGGTGATAAATTAGCTATTGAGATGAGAGGTAGGTAGGCGTTCAGAATAATTCCTAGGTTTCTGGCTTGACAGGAAGAATGGCAACAACTTTCCCTAAGAGAGAAAACTCTGAGGGAAGACTAGCTTTAAGTGGTAGGCCTGGGGGGAGGGGGTAGCAGGGATCATGGATTTAGTATGGGTCGTGTTGACTTTGAGGAGTCTCTGAGTGAGATAATTGAACTACACCTTGGAGATCTTCAAGAGAGATTACATTTTGTGACACATCTATGTATAAATGTTATTTGAAACCAGGGCATGGATGAAAATGCTTAGGGAGATAATAGCAAGGACTATGTTTTCAAAAATGCCAATGGTTAATGCTGTCCTAGTGGCAAGGATCCTGTGAATGAGATAGAAATGGAGAGATAAGAGAGTAAGGAGGAACCCCAGGAAAGCCTGATATCATGCAATTCAAAGCCATCAAGGTGTCAAAAAGAAGGGAGTGTTTGAATCCAGTGCTGATGGAAAATTAGTAAGATGGGCCCTGAAATACGTTTAGAGGCTATAGAGATATGGAGGTTGATGAAGTGATGGCAAGAGAAGACAGATTGAATTGAACTGAGGAGTAGGATGAGCAAATATAAATGAATAGAGAACATTCTTTTGAAAAGCTTTAATGTACCAGAGTTTGGGGTACCACATAAATTAATAGCAAATCATTCTGACCACCAGCCTAATGAGGGGTCTCAATTAAGTGTTATGAATGGCTTAACGTATAAGGTGGTATCTTTGTGCTCAAAGAAAATGTGATTTAGTTTTGAACATAAGACATATGCCCTTTATGAAAATATAGAAAGAATTTATGAAGAAATGAAAGAAAATATTTGCCGAGTCTTTACATTTCAGGCATATTTTATTTTTATTTTTTAAAAAATTTACTATTTATTTGAGAGAGAGAGAGAGAGAGAACAAGCTGGGGAGGGGCGGGGGGCCGGAGTGGGGGGGGGACACAGAATCAGAAGCAGACTCCAGGCTCTGATTTATCAGAGCCCCCAATGCAGGGTTCAAACCCAAGAACCATGTGATCATGACCTGAGCCAAAGTCAGACACTCAACCCATTGAGCCACCCAGGTGCCCAGACATATTTTATTTAATACAAATAACCCGGCGGGTTAGGTAATCAGCATACTTGTGTTATAAAAGGGATACATATTTGATGTGAATAATTTTAAAAATTTTAGGTAAGGAAATGAAGAAAAAAACTACCTCCTATACAGATATAAAATATATTTTGATATATTTCCTTTTGGTAATGTTCTTACAGAATTTTAGTAGTTTTCACAGTGCCACTCAACTGTCAATTGAGAAATCAGAATTTGAACGTTATTCTGTTTGATTTTAAAATTCCTATTTTGTCCTCCAACGATACTGCCTGATAGAGGCATTCATAAATGTAAGAATGCCTGCTCTACAAATTGTATAAATTAGACATTCCTAAGAGAGAGGAGAATTTTGGATGTGAAGTGTCAAATACATTTCAAAAGCAACTAGAGTTTGATCTGGGTCTTGAAAGACAAATAGGATTTAGATTGGGGTCAGCAAACTATAGCTCTCAGGCCAAATCCAGCCACCACCTATTTCTGTACAGTCCATAAGCTCCTAACGGTTTTCACATTCTTAAATGTAAATGTAAATAAGACTGTTCACCCTTCAGCAAGGATAGTAGTGCTTCTTGGTTCAGAAAGCCTAAAATATTTACAATCTGGCTTTGTACAGAAAAAGCTTGCTGATCTCTGATTTAGAGAAATCTATGAGGAGTGGGGCCTCAGATAAGGACAATAACATTAGCCTAAGTCTAAGGGAAGAAAAGTCAAGGAACATTCTAGGAAAAGGGACTGAACTAACTGGGAAGCCATGCAAGGGCCTGTGTACTCTGGTCAGGTTCTAGAATGACGTCATTACCAGGCAAAGAATTTGGGACAATACTTTGCTACATAAACGTTTGCGTAATTATCTCCTTAGCTAGATTTTGAGGTTCTCATGGGCAACGATCATATTTTTTATCTGTGAACCCTCAAATGGTGTCACACACATGGCTGATCACAGACTACCAGTGTAATCGATGCTAGCTGATAAATAGCCTCATGCATATAGGCAGCTAGTTAGGACCAAGCTTTTAATCATTACCAGAGTAGAGTCTTCTCTTTCCATGAGAGGGTCTATTGTTCATCAATAAGCATACACTGGCAGTCATGGCCTTCCCTCAAACACAGCACTCTGAGGGACAACAAAATGCATCCTTGAATTGTAGCAAATGGCAGGAGGATGGGGGAAAGGCAGAATTCCCCAGCAAATTCTTGCCTGATGGGCACTTAATTGTAATATTGACAAGATAAAGGGTCAGACAATTTGCATGTGCATGTGTGATCCTCTAGCTGGATTATGCTATTTTAAACAAGATGGCCAAGCCCACATTGGAAATAAGCATCTTTAGGTGCAATAAATTCTGTTTGGAGCCCAAAGTTGAGCCCGGAGACCCAGAGCGGCATAATCGAGGCCGTGACTGATGAGATGTCAGCAGCTCTGAGAATAGCGTGTGACGCATCTAATCACCGAGGGCCTGAGTGTTTGTCATAATGTCACAGCACCTGATGCAGACCGATACCTGGCATGCAGGAGTGTGTTGGAGTGAGGGAGGCGTCTGGCGGGAGCCATCCCCGTCCCCTGCATCCTGTAAGTGCTGGGAGGAAGGCAGCGGGCATCTGCCATTGGGAAAGACAAAATGGAGCCACGCGGGGGAAAGCAGCGTGAGTTGGAGGGAAGTGGCACATTCCCGATGCAAGGAGAAGAAGAACAGGTGCACCGAGGAAGGTTGTCACTGCTCCTGGGCTCTGGCATCCTGCCTGGCTGCACGCACGCTGCCCTCTTGGCAGCCGCACAACCACCACGGTGAAGCATTCTGTCCCCTCGCAGCTCTACTCTCGGAAGGACTAGAAGGCCTCCAGGAGGCCAGATAAACCCGCACACAGCATTGTTTTGCAGGAGAGGGGAATGCATTTTTCCTCCACACAGAATGGTTTTTACGAGCCTTGCCCTAACCTCCAGTCCTGCAGTTAAGGATTGACTTGCCAGCTAATTCCAGATTGCTCTTCCTCTTGGCATTCGCAAGGCATGGATCGTTCTATGTTCTCTCTCCTCTGCCAAATTTGCCTCCTCTGAGGCTCTCTGGGAGGGTATTTGTAACTCACAGCTCAGTGCGAGGAGGGGAAAAAAAGGCAGACAATTCTCCAAAGCAATCATGTTTTTAAAAATACTATGTAAAGCAAGGTAGTATGTCTCTAATTCATTGAGTGTGCTGGAGGGTTAGTCACCCTGGAGGACAATTGTCAGAGGCATTTCCCTTAGGAAGGCTGTGGTGGTTGGCGTTTACTTCTTCCCCTGCTCCTGTGCCCAGCACTCTTCCTGCTTCCCAAGAAGAGGCTTAACAGAATCACTGAGGGAGAGCTCCCACTGACCATAGTACCTTCTGGCATGTACTTTCTTGTAATGGCATGACCCTTTCAACTCCTCCCAGCTTCATGAGAAATCCCCAGATGTAGTTCAAACCAGTACCAGAGCAGCCAGGAAGGAAATTGAAGCCACCAAAACAAAGCGCTATGGTAAGTGTGTCACAGTCCTTTCTCAGGTCCAGGGCTCCAGAAACTGAACACAGAGGAAGTCAAGACAGATTGTTTCCATCCTCACTGCTTTTTGAAATTTGCAAGTGTGCAAAGACTTTTGGCTCATTTGAGAGAGAAGTGGGGGTAGTAGGTCTTCAAAGGCATCTGTTTCTTGCCTGGACCCTCCCACATGCCAGAGGGGGATCAGCCGGGGAACCTGCAAGGGGCGATGAGTGTCTGTGGAGGCCTGTGCCTCAGGAAACCAGGCTGGCAGCCAAGCCTGCCAAGGATGGACATTCATCCTCCAAACTGGTTTGTTTTCCTTTCAGAACTCTTATTTTATTAAGATGTGATTTACATACAATACACAGATATTTAAGTATTTGGATCAAGGAATTTTGACAAGTATGTATACCCATGGTATCCACTGGCCATCAGGATTCAGAACAAGGTGCAGTTACACTCATGGCTTCAACAAATTCCTTCATGCCCTTTTGCTTCAATCCCCGCTCTCCCTTCATAGGCAACCATTGATCTACTTTCCCATTGTTAGATTAGTTTTTAGAGTATACCATGAATGAAACGATACAGTGTATAGTCTTTATGTATGTATGTATGTATGTATGTATGGGTCTGGCTTTGTTTGCTCAGAACAATGTTTTTCCATATTCCTCCATGTAGTAGTATATTATCAGGAGTATCAGTAGAATGTTCCTTTGTTGTGCAGCCTCCCATTGTAAGACTATACCACGATTTGTTTATACATCCATCTGTTGATAGGCATTTGGGTTGTATCCAATTTGTGGCTGTTATGAATAAAGCTGCAATGACTATTATTATACATTTCATTGGCGAGTTATATGTCATTATTTCTCTTGGGTAAATACCTAGAAGAGAAATTTCTGAGTTGTAGGATAGATAAATGAATTTAACATTACTAGGAACTACGAAACAATTTTGCAAAGGAGTGGTACCATTTTTCACTCTCTGTAGAGGCACTTGAGAATTCCAGTTACTCCACATCCTTTCCAATTCTTGGTATTACTACTCGATTGCTTCAGCTGTTGTAGCAGGTGAGAAGTAGTATCTCACTGTGGCTAGCTTTTTCAAAGCAGTTATTTTCCTGGGGATCTAGTGCTGAATTCTAAAGAAGCCTTAGCTGGGTGGTGAGAGGCAGGGATGGAAATAGGAGGCAGGTTTCTATTTAGAGTCAGTCTGCATATTTCCATTTCTAAAAGAAAACCTCAAAGCAGCAATTTGAGTTCAAAATTCCTCCCCAGAAGTCTAGTTTCCTTACCAGCTGTTTGTAAATATTTACCTTCACATTTTTAATGACGACAATGTAGACAGCACAAATACCAGGCACTTTAAATTATAAATATTCATCACAGAGTTTGCCAGTTTTTATGTAGGACACAGAGAACTCTGCCTGTCTCCATGCATGGGTCTATGGAAAATGTTTCTGGACACCTAAGTGGTTAAGAACAAATGCCCTGGAGAATAAACTTTTATGGTTTGAGTTCTTTCTCTCCTAGGGGTGTTACTGGAGGCAAGTTATTTTGCCTCTCTAATGGACCATAATATTCTCCTTAGGGGGCACCTGGGTGGCTTAGCTGGTTGAGTGTTTGACTTTTGATTTTGGCTCAGGTGATGATCTCACGGTTTGTGAGACTAATTCCCATGTCGGGCTCCATGCTGATGGTTCTGAGCCTGCTTGGGATTCTCTTTCTCTCCCTCTCTCTCTGCCCCTCCCTCCCTTAAAATAAATAAGTCAAAACTTTTAAAATATATCTTCCTTCATATAGTGCTGTAATAATAAATCTACCTCCTGGAGTTGTTATTGAGTATTAAGTGACGCAGTGCATCTAAAACATGAAGCCCACTTTCTGGCCCATGGGAATACATAATAAATTCAAAACATTCCAGAAAACACATTTCCAGAAGAGATTTACCCTCTCTCATGCTCCTTTCTGCATCCAACACAACTGCACGGCTGGTTTAGTATCTTTAGGGCCACTCAAAATTAATGTGCTGGGTCTAAGGGTCAATAGGCAGCTGGTACATGACATAATTTCAGGCTTCTAAAGAAACTCTCTCTGAAGGAATATATCTCTGCAGGACAGGGCCTGGGGGGATTTGTGAAGCCCTTGACATTTCACACAAAAGAGTGTGAAGCTCTGAAATTGTAATGAAAAGTGCATAAAAGTAATTTTTTCCCCCTGGGATCCATAGCTTACAACAAAATCTCAAAGGGGTCTGGGATTCCAGAACCCTTTGGAACTCTGTAAAAGAAGAAATGGCTATAGCAGGGTATGGAATAGGCTTTGGGAAGAGAGAAGCTCAGGACTGAATTTCACCTCTGCCACTTACCAACTAATTGGCCCTAAACAAGTTACGCAATTACTCTAAATTTTAGTTTCCACACATTTAAAATGGAAATAACGATATCTTGTACCTTACAGGGTTACTGAGATGAATAAAAGAATGATGTGATTGGCACCCAGGAATTGGCACCCAGTAAGTGCCAAATAACTGTTAGTTCCCTTCCCCATTACTGATGTAGCTTCTTAATCATAGAAGTCCTCCCTGGTGCCCTTTTTCTTCTATTCAAGTGCTAAGTAGGCTTGGTCTCATTAAATTGCAAATGACTTTGGGAATGTTTGTATATCAAGCCTAAATCTCCTTAGCCATTCTCACCTTAGTATGAATGCATCACACTGTTTCTTTAAAACAGAATTCAAGGGGCGCCTGGGCGGCTCAGTTGGTTAAACGTCTGACTTCAGCTCAGGTCACGATCTCGCGGTCCGTGAGTGTGAGTTCGAGCTCCGCGTCGGGCTCTGGGCTGATGGCTCAGAGCCTGGAGCCTGCTTCCGATTCTGTGTCTCCCTCTCTCTCTGCCCCTCCCCAGTTCATGCTCTGTCTCTCTCTGTCTCAAAAATAAATAAATGTTAAAAAAAAAAAATTAAAACAGAATTCTTCTATCAGGTACCAACAGACCACAGAGGAGAAAAATAGATGAAGGTGAATTTACTACACATTTTCCTTTAACTAGTATTAAATTAATGGATAAAGTCCAGGACCCTTCTTTTGCATTTCTGTGTCTTCCTGCATCTCTAAAATCTCTACCCGCAACTATAGCAGCTCAAAGAATTTTTATCTTTAGATATCAGAATTTCCTCATCTTTTAATGTAGGGATGAGCAAATTGTGATCCAAGGGCCAAATCCAGCCTGTGGCCAAGTTTTGTAAATAAAGTTTTATTGGAACACAGACACATCCATTTGCTTATAGATTGGCTATATCTGCTTTTGCATCACAATGCAGAGTTGAATAGTTGACAGAGACTAAATGGCTTGCAAAGCCTAATATTTTTACTGTGTGGCCCTTTACAGAAGATCTTTGACTCCTGGTTTAAATCCATAGTCTCTCCCTGACACTTTGGGGATATGGGAAAAAGCAAAAGGATTCAAATGGCTTGAAAGGCAAGACAGAGGTTGTGATCTGGGTCCAAAGTCAATTTTCTCATCATGATTGACCAGCTGGGTGCCCTTCTGCTTATTTAGGACTTTAAGATCTTACCAAAATCATTACCCTTTATAAAATTAAGAAGAGAAATTAGTTGGATCAAAAAGAACTCCAAAAAACAGTGGATTTCTAAGAATTTATTTCTTCTCATCTTTTTAAAAATTTATGTTTTATATAAATCTCCTAAAAGAGTTCAAGAACTATAAATCAGAGACTGAACATAAGAAAAAGATAAACATGCCAGCATAAATGATGTGGAAGGAACAACATGGAATTTAAAGAGTGAAAAATCTTAAGGAATTAAATATATAGTAATTTGAGCTGAACATCTATCTATTATATGATTGTGATAGAGTGATAATTAAATCAACTGCAAAAAGAAAAAAGGTTTTTTTTTTTTTAAATAGAAATAAAGTATTAAAATAAAGAAAGAAAGTATTGATAAATGAGCTTAAACTTTAGCAAACATTAAATCAAAGTAATATCTAGGTCTCTGATTCAAAAGGATATATTTTTCTTCTCCAACATTTTGATTCAAATCCTTTGGAGGCTCTGTTTTCAGAACTGTCCAGAGAAAGTAACCAACATATTATTACTGAATGTGGAAAGAGAAGGGACTTAAGAAAAATAAGCACAGTGAGGGGGGAAAGAGGCAGAAGTGAACTGTGCACAAGTAAGTTCAAACACAGCACAGCTGGCCTAAGGTGTGGGGGCAATAGAGAGATGACAGGACTCAGAAGAGCCTCCTTCTAAAGCCACATATAGGATGATACTTACTAAAAGGATGGATGGATGTCAGGAAAGTCCAGGTTTCAAAAGTGACTTTTTCTAAAGACTTTCTCTGTAAGCTCTGAAATTCTTTCTAGGCAGTGGCTGAGAAGTCTTTATTTCTTTATTTCCTTACCCCTGGGTAGATGGATGGAAGATGGAGTTTGAAGTTTCTTCTCCCCATGAGACAGGGGGTAAAAGCAGATGCAGAGTTAATTTTGCTAAGGTGAAGCCAGGTTTGCTTCCTGATTTAGATTCTAGGAGCAGAACTAACTGCACATAGAAAGAAAGGAGCCTGCTCAATTTGAAAACGCAAAGACCCTTGGGATCGATCAGGCTTACTTTTGTCTTAGGTTCCCTTGGGTTTGGAACTAGATGTGGGGATTCTTATACAAGTGATTTACTGAGAGGGGAGGCTCTCAAGAGATGTGGGAAGTGGGAGTGAAGGCAGCAAGTTAAGGCAGGAGAAGGGATCAAATAAGGATAGGAGTCTAGCTTTAAGTGTTATCTCCTGGAGAACTCTAGAGCATGAATTGCACCACAGAGTAATTCCCACCTTGAGGCGAGAGAGCTGATTTTACTTGCCTCCTAATATCATTGGTTGAAATCATTGCCAGCAGGCCATTTCCAGGGGATGGGGCAATAACTGACCTACCTATTTACCTCGCTTTCTACCTACCTACAGGTGAAGGGACTTAAGTTGTCCAGGGTCAATTAGAGAATTGCCCTAAGCCATTAGCAGCCAATACTCATAGCAGCTGAGAAATGGGTAAAACAGGAGGTTTGGGTGGGGCACCAGTAACACTTACCATATATACCAAGGTTCAGCCACCTAGAAGGATTGAGTAAGCCATTCAGTGTTGGGTACGGTGTCGCCCAGTATTGTGGTTGGTAGGGTTGGAATGAGGTTGGGAAGCAGTTGACTCCTGACATGGGGTGAGTGAAGGCAAATCCTCTTCCATCTAACCCAGGCATCTCCATTTCCCACCTATCTATGTACTTAGAATACATACATGACATTTATTTAGAACTCACCTTTCTTTTTCAAACAACCTAATTGAATATACATTGAAAAAGCAGTATTAACTAACATTACTACTTAGGTGTATGTCCTAGGAATACTTTGCCTCTATAGATGTATGTTCTCTTTTAATAAAACACAGAAGACTGTGTGTCTTCATGTGATTCCTTTAGTTGCAAGAACGGTTAACCCTCTTCATATTTTCTTCGACTCCCTTTTAAAAAAGGTCTTTGTTTGATTTTATACATGACTATAAAGTAGTATGATGGAAAATTCTATTCAGAATTAAAATTGATTGCAGCCACATTCATATATTTCATTGATACTAAGATGTATGCTTTTCCACAGTCTAATATTGTCCAAATCATGATGTGTCTTGCTTTTTACAATCTCTGTGGGTCAGGGAAAATTTGGCCATCCCCTCACTTACATTATGTATTATGTTGGTACTTTGTTCTGTTTGTCTTCAATAACTTGACCTTGAAATATTTTGAATGCAGAAATGCATAATAGAGTTTTGGGATATAAATTCAATATTAATGAGACAAATATTTGATGTGAGTGGAATGGATGCAATTCTATGTTTTCTTGCAGAGGGAAACCAACTGCTTTAATAAAAAAAGGAAGATACTCCCAAGTAAGGTAGTGAAGTTTTGTTTCTGAGGGACCCGTAAAAGCATTACCTATCTCATGCCAACCAATACAACTGAAGTCATGAGAAATGGTCATGTCCCTTGGAATATGTGAAAACAGAAAAAAGCCATAAGAAGCTGATGTGAATGATTGATGCTTTGCACAGGACTATCATAAAAACATTATGTCATAGTTTGATTGGCAGAATGTTTTCTTCTTTTTATTGGTACATGTGCCTTTTACAATTAATAGAGCCTAACATTTCATGAAACATGGTGCTAGGCAAAGGCATAATTAGTCTTAGAAGAAATTATTTTGAAAAATAACTTAATGGGTGATAAAATCTAGATAATGATATCATAAAGAACATATTTAAAGTAAATGAAGGTTGGTTTATTTAGGTTGCTCCAGCAAAGGATAATAGAATTTAGAGAAAGCTTGGAAACATTGCAGTAATGGGGGTTCGTGGGGAGGGCTTCTGACAGGATTTGGGCTTTGGATAAATCTAAGGATAAGTTAAGGAAGTAGGAACTGCTTCTAGATTAGATGCTGTCAATAAATCAGGATAAATTTTACCTAGGAGGAAGGAAGGCCAAGGTGAGGCTAGGGTTATCATTGGTAAAGAAGAACAGTCACTCATGTAGTCAAAAGAGGAAATGTTTAGCCATTGTGGTTGTGGACTGGCCTCATCTTTGTACTGTTGCAGACATGATCATGATCACGGCTTATGTGGACATTACTTATATTCAGTTGGGACCATCATGTTCTAGCTGCCAGTGGGGCCACAGTAGTGAAATATGTGAAAAATTCACTGGACTTGGAGTGGAAAGCTTTGTTTAACGGCATTGCATCTTTTGGGTATGGGAATTTATTTACTTTTTATAACCTTTCTGAACTTCAGTTTCCAAAGCTGTAAAAATTGATCTGCTTTTTTGTGTCTGGCGTTAGAAAGTGGTCCAGTTTCATTCTTTTACATATAGCTATCTTGTTTTCCCAGCACCATTTATTCAAGAGACTGTCTTTTTCCCAATATATATTCTTGCCTCCTTTGTCAATAGATTAATTGACCATATAATCATGGGTTTACTTCTGGGCTCTCTATTCTATTCTATTGTTCTGTGAGTCTGTTTTTGTTCTAGTATCATACTGTTTTGATCATTGAAGTTTTGTAGTGTATCTTGAGATCTGGAATTAAAATACTCCTAGCTTCATTTTTCTTTGTCAATATTTCTTCAGCTCTTCTGGGTCTCTTGTGGTTCCCTACAAATTTTCGCATTATCTGTTCTAGTTTTGTGAGAGATGCTGTTGGTATTTTTAGAGGGATTGCACTGACCCTGCTGATTGCTTTATGTATTATGGACATTTGAACAATATTAATCCTTACAGTCCATTCATGGGCTGTCTTTCCATTTGTTTGTGTCATTTTCAATTCCCTTTATCAGTGTTGTGTAGTTTACAGAAAACAGGTCTTTCACCTCTTTGGTTAAGTTTATTCCTAGGTATTTTATTTTAGTTTATTTTTTGGTGCATTGTAAATGGGGTTGTTTTCCTAATTTCTCTTTCTGCTCCTTCATTGTTACTATGTAGAATGCTACCAATTTCTGGTATTAATTTTGTGTCCTGCCACTCTACTGAATTCATTTATCACCTCTGGTAGTTTTTTGGTGAGGAGGAATGGGAAATACAGGCCACCTGTTATAGAATGAATAAGTCACAGAAATAAAAGGCACAGCATAAGGAATATAGTCAATGGTATTGTAACAGCACTGTATGGTGACAGATGGTAGCTACACTTGTGGTGAGCATAGCATAATGTTTAAACTTGTTGAATCACTATGTTGTACACCTGAAACCAACATAACATTGTGTGTCAACTACACTCAAATAAAAAAAAAAAGTAATTAAAAAAATAAAAAGTAAGTCCTGGGGATATAATGTACAGCCTGGTGACTGTAGTTAATAGTATCGTATTGCATATTTGAAAGTTGCTAAAATAATAGATCTTAAAACTCATCACAAGGAAAAAATTTGTAACTATGTATGACAGATGCTAACTAGACTTATTGTGGTGATCATTTTACAGTGTATACAAATACTGAATCATTATATTGTACACTGCAAACTAATATAATGTTCTATGTCAATTATACCTCAATTAAAAAAGATCTTAAATAGATAAATGAATGAATAAATAAATAAACAAACAAACAAATAAATAAAAGTTCTACTAATATGTACTTGAAATGGTTGATGAGAGGACAAAGGAAGTATGTACCTAACGGACAGTAGTAAGCAATCCAAAAAAACTGCTGATTCCTTTAGGCTGTTTTGGACAGAATCCCCAAGCTGCTCATGGACCTTGGGCTTTGAGTGGAGGTGGAGAGGTTTGGGAGGATACAGTTTGGGCTGCTAGGAGTTGTTCTTGCTGTCAGGGGGCAAATTCAGAAGTAGAATGGCCACAAGGCTTGCACACAGCTGGGGAGCCAAGAACCTGCCTAACGCATCTGAGTTCAGGTTCTCCCAGAAGCAGACCTTGAGCCATACGTTCCTATGAAGTGATTTATCAGGGAAGGACTCCCTGGAGAGGCCAGTAAGCATAATGGGAAGCAGGAAAGAGAAAGGGAGGGAGCCAAGTACGGGTATGATTCCAAATGAAACCTCAGTCACCACTGGAGACCAGGAGGGGATCTGGAGCATAAGTGACACCTCAGAGTTCATCCAGCCTCAAGGCAAAGGAGCTGAGCTTTTGTACTTCTGCACCAGTCATTAGATGGGCTTCTTTGTGGGGCAGGACCTGGGCAGCTGGTTTCCACAATGGCAGGAGGCAACTATTAGCAGCAAAGCATGCAAAAGCTGGGGAATGAGTGCACAATGCCAAGAAGAGTGTTATGAGAGCATCTGGATGGAGCACCCACAGTGTCTACCTGGGCTGAGGAAACACCTTGAAAGGGGCTTTCCTGGACATATTTCCTAGAAGTCTTCTGTTGTGGCATCTTACTATTACCATGTTGACCCAGAGAAGTAAGTCTTCTGTAATCTGCCACTGCTTGGTGGGTCGTACTAACAGACAGGCTAGCATTTCAAATGAAGTGTGTCAGAGAAAACATTTAAAAGCTGTCGTTCTGTCTGGCGTGTCACTGGAGTGTGACATGACTATGGGAGTCCTGTTAGGAGTAATGAAGCAAGATGAGCCCTAGCAGATTCATTCTGCAGAGCACAGCTCAAAGACTGAGCTAATATTATTACTGACCATAAATGTTGTTAGGAGGATGTGGAGAGGATGGTAATGCCACTAAGCATTACAATCAAATCTCAATAATGACCAGTGAAGCAGGCTAATAAATTGTAGATTATGTGTGCCGTGCATATTCATTCCTTCAGAAACCTCAGCTTCCTAGCTGCAAGAAGTTCAAAGGCTTCTGCTGCAAAGCATTGGGCTGAAAGCCACACAGGCAGAAAAAATGAAAAGCTGGCAATTCTGTTAGAATTATCTGAATCTTCTGCTATTGAGTTACCTTCCTTCCTTCCCACTAATGAAAATGGAAAAATAGAGGAGAGATGCAGATTTGCTACTAGGTAGGAACCTCCTGAGTGCTAGCTAATGTGGCACATCCCTATTTTAACAGGAGGGACTGGGAACCAGAACAGATTTGGCTCTCACTTATGCATTGTGTAACACCAGTCCTCCTAGTCCTGCTTCTTGGCTTTGGGGCTTTCTAGGCACATTTTGGAAAAGTAAAAAGTCCTTGTCATCAAGAAAGAGGATGCGATGTGTGTGCACTTGTTAAAAATAAATCTGCTCTCACCAAAAACCCATCCAAGAAAATCTAAGGAAAACCCTTCAGGAGAAATATTGTCATTGCACGAATAATTTTCATGTTCTGAGAATCTCCTGGGAGCCATAGTTTGTTGAGAATTGGGTCATGATTTTTGAAGATTTTATGTTTCTTTTGAAAAACCCATTTTGGTGGACCTGTCCCCTTACCTCAGGGTTTAAGAGATGGAAGATGACAGTGTACCCTATAAGCAGTTTTCTTACTGACCTCTCTTTATCCAAGAAGCTGCTGCCCCCTGGAGTCAGGCAAAGGAATGTACACATTCTTCCTACTCCATCTGAAAAAAATCTACTCCCAGGTAAAGTAAATGGAGATAGTTAACTCAGCAGGCTTTTCTCTGGCCAATGATAGAGTCTGCACATAATACTTTTGAACTTCATCTGCCTGTTCCCACTCACCTTTTTAAAGGTGGGAGTACTCAAATTCAGAAACAGGACCTTCTGATTGCCATTAGCTACTGCAAGTGACAGTGTGGCTGGAAGACTTACAACTTCCAGTGACAAGAGCCTAGAGTTTAGGCCAAGCTACTGCTTCTAGCTTTGGCTCCTCCATTCATCAGGATATGGTTTTTGAACAGAGTAGGCTTAGATATCTCTTTGTTCCACAGCAGCAGTTTCATATGGGGTCTAGCACAAGAGAAGAATACCCCATATCTAGAGACTGAGTATGGGGAAAATCCTCCCAGAACTTCTAGATTTTCTCCAACACGAAAGTGAACCTTCTCAGGCTTGTGTTTGGTCTTCTCTGGCCCTGGGAGTACCCCAGCGTTCTGAATTAATGTTGCAGGAGCTGAGTTACATGGCCTAGGTCAGTGATTCTCAACCCTAGGTTCTCCAACAAGACCCCTAGGCAGATAGAGCTCTGTGGCTCATTAGGCAATTATTGGTGGTGATGAAGACTTATCCAACTATTCCAGTAGTCATGGGGTGTTTATATTAAACAATAAGGAAAAATAAAGGAAAAAAAGACCTTAATTTGGTAGAAGTCTCCCTCTTTCCTGCTTCTTCACTTTCAAAATTATTAGTTTAAGATGGAAGTATAACTCTTAAACGTTAGGACGAGTAATTCATGTCTACAATTTTAGAATTTTGTGATAATCTCTTCTACTACTAATAAATATTGGGTGGACATCTTCATGGAAATTAAACATTTTTCTTTTTCATCTTACTGGACTGCCTTCCTTCCTCCCTTCCTTGCTTCCTTCCTTCCTTTCCCTAGAAGAGAATACGCCATTCATGGGTGATATTCACTCTGCTCCTTAATAGTTGGGAAATTAAATACAATGATGCAACATTAACTATTATTAATATATCTTATGTTACATGGTAAGGGAATAAGAGAGAAGAAAACAAAAATATATGCTATGTATATACCCAAACATATACATAACAAAACAAGGAAAACACATTATAACATTAAAGTCTTAATTTCTGCAATTGGCCACGTGGTTTTAGACACATAGCTAGTATTTATAGTTGCCTTCTTCCACTACCCGTTCTATATCCCCTTTGCCCTCTGCATGCACCTCAGCTAGTTGCGGTTCTTTTCCTGGTGAGGTGAACCAAACCTTTATTCTTAAAGGGTCTGGGCCGCTAGACGTTCTGCTTTAATTGGATTGTTGCAGTTTTCCATTGACTTTAATCACAGGGCATGATGGCATTAGGAGACTCCCTCAAAGATCACCTGTATTCTAGGCATGCTCTTTTTTTACTTTCAATTACAGTCCATGATCAATTAGCCAACACTATAGGTACCTGACAATCAGATTACTTTGATTACTGCTTTGATTTTCACTATCTATTATGCATGGTAACCATACCCACTTTGTCTTTAGTGATTAAGTTGTGCCACTTGGACCCTACCATTCTGGGATCTAATTAACCCCACTGAATTTAGGGATAAGAGTTCAGTGGCAGGTAGCAGCTCCTGCTGTAATTTCTGACCTACAGAGAAGAGCAACCACAGAGCTCTTCAGAGATGCTTGGATTCCCCTTACACATTTCTTTCTCACAGTCTTGGTGAAAAGACTCCCAGCATGGGTGAGCAGGTCTTAATGACAAATCCATATTAACATTTTAATCTCCCTAACACTTCAGATACCTTCCTCTACAGTATTCAAAGGCAGTATTCCAATTCATTTAGTGTAGATTACCTGTGTTTCAGCAAGCCAACCAACTCTTGGCTTTCTCACCCTCCAAGGTGCCACATTAAATGCAGAATCTCTGGTTAGTGGACCCAATCTGACCTGATCAAACTTTATATTCCTTACGCCATTATCCTGCACCCTTAATATTCATTCCCACAAATATTACCCAAATTTCCATCTGTATAAATTGGAAAAACCTTGCTGTTCTTTTGGTGTTTAGTGTACTTTATTGCGTCTCATCCACTGAGGCCTGTTGGGAATAAGCAAAGAGGAATGGTGGAGGTAGCTCCTGTGGGGAATCAAAGTGTCTTTCAGGGTAACTACCTCAAGAGAGACCATTCTGGCTTCTTCAGGCAAAGTAGATTTAAACCTCCTTAGATAGAAGTAGAATGGCTTTTTCTACTGGCAAAGAAGATTCAGCAGAATTCAGGGGTTCAATATACCCAGCTTCACTAGGATCTTTCCATTCCAGTTTTCAGGATCCCTTTCCTTCTGAATTAATGACCTCACCTTAACAGAGGACATCCATAAAGTTGAGAAATCAATATGCATTGTAATTCAGCTACTGTTGGATGAGAATCTAGGTTTGGGTTTTAGAAATCTCAGCCTTGCACCTACAGGAGATAAGGGTTCCTTTCAGGGCAGACAGAAACTTTCAAGTCATTTATGCAGAGCTTCAGCACTGAGCCCATCACTGCCTTTCCTTACTTTCCCTAATGCAGGTGAGGAGCCAGCCAATCCCATTATATCCTTTAGTTCAACCAGAATGTTATACAGTATCAAATACGTAGTTACCCAGACCTTTATACGTGTTTGATAAAGAATATCCAATGGTGATATATTCTCTATCTCTATTGTCACATACAATAAGTATTCTCTTTACCACTGAAAATTCATTACTGCTTTTGAATCTAATCAAACTAAAGAACTCATTCCAGAAAACTCAGAATAAATTCAGAAAACTCATTCTTAAGATTCTGTTCCTTTCAAAACAGTTCTCGTACAAAAATCTGTATCAGTAAGTGTTCCACAAGTGAAACAGAACCAGTGGGTTACACACACACACACACACACACACACACACACACATATAGAAAAGCTCATATATACATGCATATACACACAGACACAGAAACACACGTACTTATATATCAAGAGATGTACTGTAAGGAATTGGCTTTTACAGTTGTGAGAGATGGCCAGGCAATTCTGAAATCTATAAAGTGGGCCATCAGGATGGAGGCCAGAAATTCTTGGGCACAAGCTAAAGCTACAATCCACAGGCAGAGTTTCTTCTTCCTCAGGAAAACATCAATTCTGCTTTTAAAGCCCTTCAATTGATCGTGGGACAGACTTACCCAGATTTTTGAGGATAATCTGTATTTAAAGTCTACTGGTTGTAGATGTAAGTAACATCTCCAATATACTTTCATGGCAACACCTACAGTGTTTGATTGAATGACTGGGGAGTATAGCCTATCTAACTGACGCATTAAAGCACATCCGTGCTTTGCTTCAATTTTTGTTATACCTATTTCTAGTGTATTTACTTTTAAATATATACATTGAGATAGATTTTTTTAATTAATTAAGTTCATAGTTATTGAGTGTTACTGATGTGTTAAGATCAGCCATGGGTACCACATGGTGTGTGTCTCATTTCCTAGGCATTAAAGTCCACATGGAATCTGGCTCACCTGAGCATTTGGCATGTTCTAGAAGAAGAAGGCATTTTCAAAAACTCAGTCAAAAGAGAATGGAAAATAAGGGAATCTTGCAGGTGTGAATAGTGACCAACTCAGCAAGTATGTAATTTAAGATGTCAGAATATTTATTCTAAAGCCACTTACTTCCCTCACCCATTGGAGGGTTTGCTATCTTGCTACTCAGCTGTCATTTCTTTATCCAACCTCATGAAAGCTAAGAACTGGTCCTGTGTTAACAGTCCTCATGGTTTAAGTGCACTTCTATCATCTCGTCCTCCTTCCATTATGACAGATTTCTTCCTCCCTGCTTCTCACTCCTTAGAGGGAGCAGAGTCTGAAGAAGGCTGCATCCTCCTTCTTATCTTTCTCAAGTTTCTATATTTGACACACTAGAGGGAATAGAAAATGCTGGAGGAAGTCAATAAGCCAATTAATTCAGTCTCAGCAGTTGTTTCTAGAATGATCTATGTTTAATTCCATGCACACATGAGTGGCTTAGGCTAGGCTTTGAAGCGTATACCTCATTAAGGAAATATATAGAAAACATCTCAAAATAGCAATTTTGGGGTTTTTACTTTGTGTCATTTCCTTTTCATCATGACCTTTCCCCTTCTCAGTAAGAGGCATCCACATTGCCTTGAGGGTAAGTAGATCATTAGAAAGAAAATGGAAAGAGGAAACAGTCAATATTCAGCTGAGTTCCAAAACAGACTTTTAAGAATCAAAAGGGATGACTTTAGAGAGACAGAGAAATTTTTAGGCCATAATCATAGAATTAGAAAGAGAATAGAGAATCTTTGTCAAGATGGCATCTTTGCCCCAATCATATAGCAAAAAGAAAAATATATATACATAAAGAGACATGGCTGGGCTCAATAAAGATGAGCATTTCCATAGTAAGGACCAGAACAGACAAACAAAATGGGGAGCAGAGCAGAAGGCAAGACCTCATTGCACTTTGAATGTGAAGTAGGCAGAAGTTACAAGGGCTTTTGTTTTCTTCTAAGTCAAGAAGACTAAAAGTGTTCCACAGGAGATGACATGCGTAGGTGGACACCCCCACTTATGAAAGGAGAATGTAATTCTTCTGCCATCCCTTTCTAGGGGATAGCTTTGCTAGTAAGCCTGAAGCTGAAGCAAGGTGGAGACATGGACACATCTGCATGCTCTGGAGCTGTGGCAATTGGGCCACTTACTGAGCCTGGATCTGCCACGTTCCCAACATGCCTGCTGGTAACAGAACCTAGCTTCAGATTAGGGCCCTGGAGGTTCCAGATGAAGCAACTGTAAAACCAAAACAAACAGAAAAGCAAAACAATTTATTGCAAAGGAAATAAAAAAAGGGAAAATACAACGTTTTACCAAACCAGCAAAGACAAAAAGAGAATAATGGCAAGAAAGAAAAAGCATGTCTATCTCAAACCAAAAATAAGGTAATGGAAATGAACCCTACCAGGCTCACAGAAAAAGTAGACAGATTCAACTTTCCTACTAAAAGTCATAGTTTGTAAAATTGAATTTGAAATAGGGTGCTAAGTAAGAGTAAAATACACCCAAAATAACACCACATAGAAAGATTTGAAACAAAGGCATAAAAAGAAAAACACTAAGTAAAAAAAAAAAAAAAAAAAAAAGAAAAAAGAAAAAAGTAATGAGAAAAAGTAATGTCTGGCAAAATAAAATTTAAGCAACATTATTAGGGTAAAAAAGGATACCATATAATTATGGAAAAAGTACAAGCCAATCGGAAGTTATGGTGATCGTGAGTTATGGAGGCATCAGCAACATAACCTTCAAGCTAATAAAAGTAAAATTTACAGAATTACAAAGATAAATTAACAAACATAGAAATATTGGAGATTTTAATAAAACTATCAAAAATGGATAAATTAAGCTGAAAAAATAAGAATGCATATAATTGACTTACAAAACAAAATTTATAACATTGATCTATTATATATAATTGTTTACTCACTGATTGGTAATGTGACTTTGTACATATGTCTGTTTTCCTTTGTTCTATTTTTCTATTTCTATTCTATTTTTTGTTCTATTTTTGTTTCACAGTCTATATATATTTATGGATAAAAATGCAAACACATACTGAAGTATTAAAAATTGTAATGGGAATTAGGAAAACTGAATTTGTGATCATGATATGCTGGAACAGTTCTGAAGAAACAAAAGGAAAAGCCAAGCTAGAAGAACATGGCCTGGGTCAGGAGGTGTTGTGTAAGGGTACTGACCCTAGAGAACCACAGGGAACACTTGGAAGCAGCACTGGGAGAGAGGCTTTGTAAGAGTCACTAGACAGCTTTCTTCCACTGCTCTGTGCAGTCTGCAGCCTGGAAGGGAGTTCTCACCAGAACCCTACCCTGCTGGCATCCTGATCTCAGACTCAGCCTTCTGAACTGTGAGAAATAAATTTATAAATTTCTAACGTTGTTTATAAGCCACCTCATTCCTGAGTATTTTGTTGTAGCAGCCTAAGCTGATAAACACCCTACCCTAACTGTCTCACTGCTTGTTTCTTTTCGTCCCAGCTGCCTACCCCAGACCAATTCATTAAGGTGTACAACTCCCTTCTCTTCCTTCTCGTCCCCTCCCACCACATGTATTGGGTGTGCTCCACTGACACTGTGCTATTCACTGTGTATACAGGGGTGAACAAAATGGAAACGGTGCCTGCATCCATGAGTCTTATAACTTGATATGGAAGATTGACAATGATGAACACAGTTAAATACATAAATACAATATCTGAAATATAGTATGAAAGAAAATGATTTTTTTTTTCTGTGAAAGAGATAATAACTTGGCAACATGCTTTAGTTTGAAGTCCTAGGGAAGGAACTACCATTGGGCTGATTCTTAAAGATGATGAGCCAAAAAAAAAAAAAGAAAAGGAGTTGCCTGGTAAGGGAGAGGATTAAGATTTCTGCAGGTCTACAGGCTGAGGAAGTAGGTTCTCTCAGTTGGAAGAACACTTTTTTTCCCAGTAGGAAAAGAAGAGAATATCTTTCTTTGGTTTGAACACATGATAGAAAACTTAGTTTAAGTTATGAGAATCTCAAAATTTCTACTCAAAACCTTTAGATGTTTCTTAGGGTTGTTCTGGCATCTAAATTCCATAAAACAAATAAAAAATCAGCCTATTTTTCTGTTTCCCCCACCACCCCACCACCCCACCCCACCTTTTTATTGTTTCTGTTGAGTACTTGGGTAGTCACATGTTAATTCTTTATATTTAGATTTTCACCAGTATGTGTTAGAATCGTATCTTTAATTACTGTTTCCCGGGTCAGGTCTTTATTCATCTCAGAATATTTCTTCATTGCGTTTAATTACTTTGATATGATATCAAATGTTTGTAGTGTTCTCTTTTTCCTTCTTTTCTAAAGAAACATTGATTATTTACATCCTTACTCTTCATTTGCTGCTATACAATTAATTATATTCTCTTCAATCATTTTTAGCTTGACTTTTTTCCCCTCCAAATTCTGGCAGAAATTCTCAAGCATTTTAATTTTAAGTTTAATGTAGGGTAAATTCTCCTCTTTATGGAGTAGCTACCTTTTTGTCCTCCAAGAATTGGTGGCCCCACATAAAGCAATTGATCTACAAACTCCTTTACATACTCTGTCCTTACTGTATCAGTGAACAGGCATCTGCCCCAAGCCATGCTCAATAGTTTCCTCTCTCTTGAGAAATTAGAATGGGGATTTAGAGTGATATTTGGGCTCTAACAGCCTACAGGTAGCTTCAAACTTGTGGTTCTAGACCCTTCTCAGACCTAACAGGTCACGGTGTCCACAAAAACCCTTGTATCTTACTAATAAATTCTCTTTTTATGTTTATGTTTGCACAATCATGTTTTTGTTACTTGCAGTCCAAATACTTTGCCTAAGTCCAGGAGGAATTATTTCAATCTTCTATGGCTGCTCACTCTAACCTACATGTAGAGGATTAGGAAATGTTTAAAGAATTTAAAATTGATGAAAGACATTTTTTTCTGCTTGAACAGCAGAAATTTGAATGCAAGTTGCATATAATGAATACTTACATGTTGCAGGTTTGAAAAAGAAAGATAAAGGATTTAAAAGGCATTATGAGACTTTTCTTCAGCTCTGTACAGCCTTTGATGTTCATGAAGCTTGTTAAAGCCCTGTTACACAGACACAGCAAAGAGGGAGGAGGTCTGTTGTTTCCTATAGCAATGGCCATTTCTACTTTTTCTAAGAGACACTGTTTTTTTTTAATTAAAAGTTCAGGAATAAAATAAGTGTTTTTCTAATGTGTATAGTGTGTATGGAGACAGAATCTAAAGACTTCTAGATCAAAGAATACTGATACTACCATCAGTATATATTATATATTATAGTATTAAATATTATGTCAGTGTAATAAAGTGAGATAGAATGGTCAAGGTAAGATTGGTACTTTCTTAGTTCAGTAATTTACAGCTGTGAAGTATGTCTACTGAAGTTCAGGTGTTCATTACACTTAGAAAGGAATATGAAAAAAAAGGTAAATAATTGCCTTTGTGGCCAAAAGACCATTCAGATATTTCCTTAGTGAATTAGGAACCTTGAAACCTACCATTAGTCTCATATTGAAAGTAAAGTCTTGAAAGAGAAGTAAATCACAGCATTAAAAAAGCAAAACATGAGACAATCCTATTTTGTGTGTTCACGTTTTGTTATAGACCAAGAGAAGAAGCAAAGGACTTTTTTATTTAACAATTTACTAGTATTATAATTATAAAACTACTACTAATTACAATTTGTGTGGCTCAAGTAATGGTTCTTGGAGGAAAAACAATAGCCTCAAAGGCTTATGCCAGAAAAGAAGGAAGGCTGAAAACTAATCAGCTAAGATTTCAACTTAAGAAAAATCAACAATAAAAAACAAACAAAAAATAAAACTTAAAAATAGAAGGAGATAAGTAATAAAGTCTGGGAATTCATAAAAAGAAACTAAATGTACAGATAACATCAGTAATGCCAACTCTTATTTCTTTAAAAATATAATAAAAATTGAGAACCCTCTAACAGGGTATATGAATAAAGGGTACAGGTACAAAATTTTAGGAATGCAAAAATTGCATTTCTAAAGATGCAGATAATAAAATGATAATGGAAATAATGTGTGCCAACATATTGGAAAACTTAGTGAAATTGAATAAAAATTTCTAGAAATGTGAATAATTTCAGAAAATAGAAAATTTGACTTGCTTTCCTCTCATTATACTTATATTTAGAGGAAAATTATACCAAATAGTCAAGGAATAGATCATTCTAAACTTAAGAAAATTCATTCACAGACTGGAAAGATAGGATACATTGGGAAACATATGTTTTGAAGCCAATAAAATCTTGAGACCAAAATCAGGGTAGGACAACAGGATACATGGAAATCATAATTCAGTCACTCATGGACATAAATGTAAAAATGCCTCCCCAAAATCAGCAAAAAAATGAATCCAGGACTATAAAACAAAACACAATATTGTGACTAAGTTGGATTTCTTACTCAAATATAGTTATTATGTCCTATAATTCTTTATAGTAGCACACTGGAAAAGAAATATATAACAACTTATAATTACAATAGGTTAAGGAAAAAAGATGCAATTTAACAATTTCTGACAAAAAAAACCTCCTAACAAAATAGAAATAGAGGATAATCTCTTTAACTGATATATTGATATATATTAATCTCTGTCTCTGTCTTTCTCTGTCTCTTTCTCGCTCTCTCTCTATATATAATTGATTCATATATCAATTATATATCTATATATATCTATAATATATATATAATATATATTATATATCATATAATATTATATTATAATATATATATTATATGATATATAATATATATATTATATAATATATAATATATAATATATATATATTATAGATATATATAGATATATCTATCTATATATATATAATTGATTCATTATATGAGTCATGAATTCAATGATTCATAGATTCATGATAGATCAGTCAAGATAGATTCATTTTAAGGATTTAGTTTTCCCAATTATGGAGGCAGACCAGTCCCAAATCTTAAGGTTGGCCAGTAGGCTGGAGACCTAGGGAAGACCCAACTTTGCAGTTCAAGTCTGAAGGTTGTCAGCAGAATTTCTTCTTGCTTAAGGGAACTCAGTCTTTTCTAGTCCAGCCTTCAATTGATTGGTCAAGGCCCACCCACATTAGGAGGGCAATTTGCTTCCCTCAAAGTCCACTGATTTTAATGCTAAACTCATCCAAACACCCATCCAGAAACATCTAGAATAACAATTGACCAAATATCTGGGCATCATAGCCCAGTTGACACATGAAATTAACCATCACCATGATAAAGTATTTGAAAGCATTTTAATTAAAGTCAGAAACGATGCAAGGGTGCTTGCTACTGTTTCTGACCAGCATGTGCCAAAGGATCTAGCCATTGCAGTAAGATAAGAAAAATAAATTAAAAGTAGAAAGATTAGAAAAGATGAGACCAAATTTTCATGATATCCCCATGATGTGATTGTCTTAAAGAAAAGTTTCTATCAGAAAATTATTAGTTTTAATAAGATAGTTTAGTGCACTTTCTGGAGATAAGACCAATACACAAAAAATCAATTTTATTTCCATGTATTATCCATAAACAATTAGAAAAATATAACTTAAAAATACCATGTACAATAGCAATACAAATATTTGGTACATAGGTGTATGTATTTGGTACATTTCACAAAAGGTATAGAAGATCCTATATATATACTAGTATGTATAACTTTAATAAAAATAAAGGACTATGCTATTTTCATGAACAGAAAAACTCACTTTCTTATAGATGCCATTTGTCTTCAAATTGATTTATAGATTCAGTGTAATAAAATTAATATTATTTTTTATAGTTTATTTATTTTGAGAGATAGAGAAAGTGTGTGCATAAGTGGAGGAGGGGCAGAGAGAGAGATGGAGAGAGAATCCCAAGCAGGCTCTGTGTCGTCAGCATGGAGACTTCATGCAGGGCTCGATATCATGAATGGTGAGATCATGACTTGAGCTGAAATTACAAGTCAGATGCTCAATCGACCGAGCCACCCAGGCATCCTGAAGTAATATCATTTTTTGAATGATATGTGATAAGCTCATTCTAAAATGAATATGGAAAAGAAAAGGGCCCCAAATAGTTATAAGTACAATTTGCACTATGTGAGGAAATAGGTTCAAGAATTCCTTATACTTACATAAAAAGGTTAGACATTAGGTTAAAAAAAAGCTTAGAGTGGAAAGCCACCACCATGGGGGGAAAGTGCCCAAGGTTAGTTAGCGAGATATTATAATAGGATCATGAGTAACTTGTTATATCACCTGTAGGAATAATTACTTTTATACTTATTACTTTTTTAAATAATTACTTTTCATCTGGCAGCAATATACTTTGATCACAAGCATCACTTGCCCCTCAGACCCTTTGCTTCTTACACACACAAGTTAATGATTACTATCTGATTGTTTTCTTCACATTCACCCTGTGTATAAGATCTTGAGAGCTCAATAAATACGGAGATGAAACCCCTATTTGGGGCTCTTGTCTCCTCCCGGACATTAGCCTCCCTTGTATTCAATTCTGTGTTCACTCTCTTGTTGGACAAGAGAGAACTTCAGACTTATAGTCTGAGACAACATTATACCTACTACCTATCATATATATAATACCTACCTACTATAGGTATTATATATACATATATAATATATAGGTGTATATATATATATATACGTGTATATACACATATATAATATATAGGTGTGTATATATACATTATCATAGGAATTATCATAGGAATAGACAAATACCTACTATAGGCATAGAACAGAGATCCAAAAGCAGACTCATGAATATGGAGAGCTGATATGGTTCAAATTGGCTCAGTAGATTAGTGGAGAAATGATTCACCATCACTGTGAAGCAGTAAGAAAAAGCCCCTTGAAAAAGCACTGCACAGGAGAAGAAATACAAATAGCATATAAACATGGAAAGATGTTGTCATTAGTTGTCATTAATAATTCAGAGAACTGCAAATTAAAACCTACAGTTAAATATCATTTCATGGTGATTAGTATGGCAAAAACTCAAATCCTGCCGATACCATGTTTGGCGAAGGATATGAAGCAAAGAAAACTCTCTTGATTGCTAGTGGAAGTATGAATTGAAATTATGTTGGAAAATAATTTGACATTATTTAGTAATGTGCCTATCATGTAACTGTTTATATCTATTCTATTCCTACATATGTGCCTTAAACTCCTGCACATGTGGACCAGAGAACATGTACGGAAGTGTTCAGAGCAGCATTGTCTATAATAGAATAATTGTGCAAACAACCTGCATTAGTTTTCCATTGCTGTATAACAAATGAACACAGATTACCTGGCTTAAAACAACACCCATTTTTTTATCTCACAGTTTCTGTAGGTCAGAAATCTGTGCTTGGTCTAGCTGAATTCTCTGCTCAAGGTCTCATAAGGTTGGAGTCAAGGTGTTGGACAGGTTGTGTTTGTTTTCTTCTAGAGCTCAGTGTTCTCTTTCAAGCTTGTGTGGTTGTTGGTAGAATTCAGCTCCTTGCAGTTGTAGAACTGAGGTCCCCATTCTCTTAATGGCTGTTGGCTGGGGGCTACTCTCAGCTCAGGTAGTTTCCAGTAGTTCCTTGTTCTGTGGCCTTCTCCTGGTTTGAATCTCTCTGATCTTCTTTAAGGGCTCACTTGAATACATCAGGCCCACCTGTGAATATTTCCCTAATTTAAAATCAACTGATCTAATGATTTCAAAGATATCTACAACATCTCTTCACAGTAGCAATAGATTAGTCTTTGATTGAATAGATGGGAGAAAGTATGTGTCCACTAGGGATTGGGAATCATAGGGACCATCCTAGAATTCTGCCTGCTGCACAGTCCAAATGTTCAGTGTCATTAGAGTAGATCATTGTATTTTTTATAATAGAGTCATCTGACAGAATAACTTATAGCAGTGAAAACAAATGGAGTTAAACTACACATTTATACTGATGAATGCAAAAGTATGTTGATATAAAAAATTAAATCATAGAGTATTAAAGTATGATTCTATTTATATAAATGCCAAAAATGTGAAAAATTACACACAATTTAGCTTTATACCACACTTAAGTGTAGGAATACTAAACATAATAATGAAAACAACACAAATTTAGGAGAAGATATTTCTAGAGTGAAGGGGGTATAATAAAGGAGGGAAACAGGGAGATTTAAAGTTACTATTAATGTTTTATTTCTTAAGCTGGGTGTTAAGTATTATAAATTTTCTGAAGGGTTGCCTGGGTGGCTCAGTCGGTTAAGTGTCCGACTTTGGCTCAGGTCATGATCTCACAGTTCGTGGTTTGGAGCCCTGCATCAGGCTCTGTGCTGATAGCTCAGAGCCTGGAGCCTGCTTTGGATTCTGTGTCTCCCTCGCTCTCTGCCCCTTCCCCACAAGCGCTCTCTCTCTCTCTCTCTCTCTCTCTCTCTCTCTCAAAAATAAACATTAAAAAAAATTAAAGAATTGAATTTTCTTAAAACACCACATAATATGTATGTTAGACTTCACATTAAAATATTTTAAGATGAAATTAAATATTCTGAAAGAAAAGATCCCATTTAAAAAGTAACAGAAGTATGAAATACATGAGAACTATGCACATTCAATATAAAAATCCAGTGACTAACGTAAATCATGACTTAAGTAAATAGAAATATGTCTTTTTAAAAATAGATTGTGTATTATAAGGATGTCACAGATATAGTTTCAAACACCAAATTTGTCAGCATTTTCTATGAAATTTATGGTGTATGTGTGACTTCCAGTATAATACAAATAGGAAAAGGATTAATCTTAAATCCTTTCATTATTTCCATGAAATACCTTCTCTCATTTTCTAATCTTTCCTTGAAAAATGAAACTACAGCAATTTGATACCATTTTACTTCCCACCTGAAGCAAATGTGCAAAAAGAGCAGTGTTGTCTGAGGTGCTGCCCTATGGGTCTGTCCACAACAGTGTGTTCAGCTGTAACCAATGCATTTAAGGAGTGTGAAGGGGAAGTGGCTGCCATCTTTGCTACTCTAATGTCCCAAGTAATGTCTGTGAATATAGAGTCTTCACAACTTGACCTCCTAATTAAGAAAGTGACATGTTTGGAAGGATTTTAAATGACCGCGTTTGTCAAGCTGTTTGTTTAGTGAACTCTCTGGGTGTGCTGCTACACAAGAACTGTCTTAATTAAGGTTAATTGGTGCATAATTAGAACCTCTGCTGACTTAAAAGATTCCACTAGTGGTTAAGTGATGAGAACCCTTAATGTCTAGACTGAAGGACAAAGCAATCACAATTAACCAGATTTTAAGACACACTCTTTATGTCTCACTCCCGATGTGACCTGTTTAGAAGAGCACATCTCATCTGAGTGTTTGGGAACCCCTCGTGAACTTTGGATAAGCAACTGTGATCCTAGCCTCTGTAGTTAGAAAAAAGAAAAAAAAGAAAGAAAGATGCACACAATGGTGGGCTGCTTATTATTCTAAACTATGTTAAAATTTAGCTCAGGTAAAAATTCAATCAACTCCACTTTTTTTTCTTTGTCTTTCTCTTGCATAAAGGGGGCCATGGGATGGGTGGGAAGATAGGCATAGAGAACAGAGGCAATATTGTTCTCGACATTGGGGAATGGATTAAGAAGAATGTGGTAGCCTGTTCCTCATGTCTATCAAGGGGCTCCACAGTGCATCACAGTGCAGCCCCCAGACTTATATTAACTACCAAACTGGGGTTCCTAATAGTGAGGGCACCAAACACTAATATGAACTCCAAAGGGTGGTCATAAAGTTACTTTTTGCTGGTATCTTTCAAAACAAGATGAAAGCATCTAGCAATGCCTGGCTTTAGTAAAGACTTACTTGGAAGCTGGAGTTTGACAGGAACTTCTGTAAGAAAGAAACTGTTCTGTAAGAAAGGACTTGTTCTTTTGTTCTCATTTTTGTTTATTATTTTTTAAATTTCCAGTACATCATGGACCGGTATTTTTGTAGAATACAATGAATTGGTCAATAAATTTAAAGAGACAAAGTTTAGGGGCACCTGAGTGGCTCAGTTGGTAAAGCATGGGACTCTTAATTCCGGCTCAGGGCATGATCTCACAGTTTATGAGTTGGAGTCCCCAGTAGGGCTCGCACAGTCAGTGCGGAGCCTGCTTGGGATCCCCTCTCTCTTCCTCTCTCTCTGCCCCTCCTGTGCTCTCTCTCTCAAAATAAATAAACTTTAAAAAAGACAAAGTTTGAGTACAAATATATATTAGATTCAACAGACATAAAATGATTCAGTTGAATTGTTATAAAAGGTTGTATTTCTTTCCAATATCTGTACTCATCTGTGTACCTAGTCATTAAAAAGTTTGGATTGGGGCCACAGGGCTACGGGCCAGAAGCCCACAGAGATGCCGCTGCCCTCCAGGTTCCCGCAAAGCTCTAGATTTGCTGCGGAGCATGCGCAGTCCACTTCCGGTTCTGGCCTCTGGCGCTGCCTCCCTTGCCCAGCAGGGGCCAGAGGCCTTTCTTTTAGGCATCCAGCACCTCTTCTGGGGCTCCGCTGGCCTGCACTGAGATTGTGAGGGGTCAGGCAGAAGGTGCACAAACACTGGGGTTTGCGTGATGGGTGGTGTGATCCGGACTCTTGCGGACGCTCTGGCAGGAGGGGCCTCAGGCACCCCACACGCAGGTGTTTCTCATTGCAGGCTTCCCTGCGCCCAGGCGTGGAAATCCCAATATCCCGCCAGATCTGGCTTCGCTCCAGGAAGAGTGGTGAGGGCTGCAGAGCCTGGGGCCCCAGTCTGCGGTTCTCTGGGTCTTCTCTCACTCAGCCCACCCTCTCCCTGTCGCCTCGCCTGGACCCACATACACCTGAAGGCACAAAGTGCGCTGCGTGGGCTCCAACTGCACTCTCTTGGGAAAAATACGTGCCTATCTACGAACCTCCCTTTGAATACACCTGGACCAGGTAATGTGTCAAACTATTTCCTTCTTGGAAGTTTTGAAGAAACTTCACGTTAGTTCGCTCTTTCTGCAGTTCGTTGTTGCTTAATAATTGTTTTATAACGTATGAGATTTGATGTGTCCATATATTCGTAAAGCCTTTTCTCAGGCCAGATCCACTTGTTCGACGTATTTAGATATTCTTTCAAGAATACTTTATTGCTTCTTGGATACGATTTACTGCACTCGAAAGAATAATAGGTGTTAATCGGCCTCTTGCTTTTGTGTTCAGTTTGAATATGTCAGATTTTAAGCAGATGAACCTTTGATAAATTCAACCTCCCTCCCTCCGCCCCCCATATGTTTAGATGAAGTAGCAAGCTTGGGATCAGTTTCCTCTGAGTGGTTGCGCCTTTCCTGTTTGTCGTGTTCACCTGGAAATTGAGCCTTTATCTGGAACCCTCTGTGTGTGTGTGTGTGGGCGGGGGGAGGGGGTGCTTTTCTGATGTGATGACAGTGGTTACTGAATATAAGAAAACTTTCCTACCTATTGCAGGTATAATATAATAATTCATTGACTAGCATAAATCATGACTTAAGTAAATAGAAACATGTCTTTTTAAAAGTAGGATTCTATATTATAAGGATGTATATTATAAGGATGTTAGCCCACTGCAGAATGGGCTAACAGTGCTATCTTAATTAGGGTGATGAACTTCACTGGCTACCTCTGGGTCTGGAGGGTGAGTCACTGTATCTTTTGATGGTGCATCCTAATTTGTGAGGCTTTGGATCATAGGCAGATGCTGTGAAGGCCTAGGATTTCACTTATCTGAAAGAGGTGGGATATTTACAAAGCTCTTTTCAAAAGAATTTTTTCATTTATTTGGAACAGTAGTGTATATACACTTTTGGTTAGCCCATATCAAAGTTAGTTCTGTATGCCATCATTCTGTAGAAATCAGCAATTTACAAGTCTTCAGGAAATTGAGAAGCAATGAAATACATAAACGTCTAATGCTCTACTGAACATGACTAAATCTCCTTAATGGCTTTGAAGGCAGTTCAGGATTTTCCCATTCCTCTGTGTAATCATTAAAAACAACACTTCTCACCGTGCTGGACAGCAAACATAGAAGGATGGATGGATGGGCTGATTCTGTTCTGCTGTATGACACACTCCAGCTGTTTATTGAGCAAAATTCTGATAACTTTGTTTATCATTCAGCCATTAAAACTAGAGTTGTAGAATTAAGGACATGAATGGTTATTCAAGCTTTTCCATTACAATGGATCTGTGTGTAAGTTTTCTTTTGGTCAAAGCATTTACCTGAAGGGAAGACTTTTCTGAACCATCTTATTGTTAAATTTCTCCAAATGAAGCTTTTACAAAAACCATCCTAGTTTCTTGTTTTCTCCCCCTCTACTTAAAGGGAGTGCTCAATTTCCTGGCTGCTCACAAAATTACCAAGAATTAATCAGAATAGGATAAGACTGGTCCACTTATCAGGTGGCTTAAATATGCAGATTAGGGACTTCTCATTTATGTGGCCCAAGGATTGTCCCAAAACAATTTAGGTTCTTGGCCATTTAAAAATACATTTTCTGAACTGACATTACAGTAAATAGAAAATGTCCATACCGAGTGTCTCTTTAAAGTAGATAAAGGAAACTATTACACATGATATGTGAAATTGCCAATATCATGGGTCAAGAACTGTTTAATACTGATGGTCTCAAGTGGTGCAACCTAACAGATTATGTGGCATGTTTTTTTAGACTATTTTTAAAGTTTGAATCTAAAGCGATTCTAAAATGAGCAGCTTGGATACTTTTGGGAGAGGTCCTGAGATTTGCCAAAGAGAAAGCTATATTAAGAGCAATTTGAAATTAAAATGGAGTATAAAAAAGAAGAAAGGACCTATTTAGCTCTCCTATATTACTGAGAAGGAAACATAGGGATAATAAATGAAGTGGTTTAATGAACTCTCAGTGTGGCACTTGAAAGCAATGGGATTCCTTTTCTTGGTATTTAAAATGATAGATACATTAAAGTGGGTGATCATCTGGGGGATTTTTCCTCTTTATTGTTGATTTCAAGATATAGATCAATACAGAGATTTACATAAAGATATTCTTGAAGATCTATAAAACTTTGTATAAATCTTTGTATTGATTTTTTTTTTTAATACACTGAAGTGGGTAATCATGCTGAACTTTTCTGTTTATTGTTGATTGCAAGATCTACAAAAGCTCGTTCTGTGGGCAATTAATATTGCTCAAGAAAATCCCAGTTTGAAAGGAGACCTACCTTTCTGTAGTCACATAAATGGAAAATTTATGTCCAAGAAAATTTTAAACTTCAAGTGACTTTATTTAATATCTCTCCATTGAGATTGGACGCTTTGAAAGTTACTTGTCCACATCTTGCCACCATCAGCAGTAATTTGGCTTTCTAAAAGTCTGCATACTGTATTGGAATGATATATCCTATATTTGTGAGCACAAAGCAGCCATGTAAATTTTGGACAGTGGTAAAGCAAATGTGTCTCTGCTATCCCGTCTCTAGCACTATTTTTAAGATGTAGTATTAATTTTCAGTTATACACAATTATATACTTGTTAAGTGACAGTCATTTCATTCCAAGCTAATAAAGCAAACTGTTGAGAATTCTACATATACTGTTCTGTGCTTCTAAAGTACTACTTCTCAATGTCCAATTCTTTTCCCACGTTTTATTCTTCAATGTATTAATTTCAATTCAGTATCTTTTAATATTTTATATCATTAAGCCAAATTGTTTGTTCCATGCCACCAATGTGCCAGACACTTGAGTAAAATGTTTTTGTATATCTTAACTCATTTCATTGTCACTCTTAACTCTATAAGTAGCTGTAACCTATCCTCAAATATAAAAGATCGTACACCGAGTGACTGGAAGAAGCAGTTTGAAGCAAGGTCTTTTCTCTATCATAGTGTTGAAAAGTTTCCCTGAAACACACACTGCACGACTAGCTAGATGTTTTGAAATTTCTAAACTTCTATGTCTCAGGTTTTAATAAAAGTCACCTGGGAGTCATGCTAAAATGCTGATTTGAATTCACTGGGATGGAGCTGGAGGTTTACAGTTCTAACAAGCTCCCAGGTGATGCTGATGCTACTGATCTACAGATCTCACCTGGAGCATTGAGGTTCTGCACTATTGAACTCATGGTCTTCTAGAAAGTTAATGCCTGCTCTTTAAAACGGAGCAACTGTTTTTGAAGAGAAGCAGGTGTCAAAATTGTCAGCTTATACTGTAGCAGAGCTACCAACAAATGTACTGGAGGTGTAGGGGCTCCTGGAGCTCACAAAACTAAACAGGAGTTGGGAGATTTGGGAACATTGGCCAACAGTATTTTAATTTGGAGGGTCTATGCAAGTCAGAGACAAGGGAATAAGATGGTTAGAAGTAGGATCATCAAGGATGAAATAAGGAAGAAACAAGTCAGTTTTAGAGTTCATGGGGAGCCACCATTGCACCCTGTAAGTAGTGAGTTCTGGCAAGTGAGTCCTTAAAAATGAAAGCTGCTGTACTTGGGGGTGCCTGGGTTGCTCAGTTGGTTAGGCTTCTGACTTGGACTCGGGTCATGATCTCGCAGTTGAGGAGTTCGAGCCCCACGTCGGGCTCTGTGCTGACAGCTTGGCGCCTGGAGCCTGCTTTGGAGTCTGTGTCTCCCTTTCTCTCTGCCCCTCCCCTGCTCATGCTTTGTCTTTCTCCTTCTCAAAAATAAACATTAAAAAACAGATGCTGTACTTTATTGGGGGTACCCCTTACATGGGACTTTCAAAACTAGTCTGATCCATTGTCTCCTTCTGGAGGGGAAAGCCTGGGATGTGCTCATCTGGCTATGAAGGAATGAGAGCAGGGAGATTTAACTGAGATTAGGTACTCTAACTCAGTTTCTCCAACAACCAACCTTTGGTTCCTAGGGATTAATTCATTTGTCATGTAGTAACTTAATATTCAAAATGTTATCCTGGGAGCAGCAGTAGCAGATCACCTGGGAACTTGTTAGAAGTGCAGATTCTTGGACCCCAACCCAGACCTGAATCAGAATCTGCATTTTAGCAAGATCCCCAAGTGATTCCTATGTATATTAAAGTCTGCAGAAGGCAGGAGTCTGGGAGAAAGTTCCCATTGGCTGCTAGATTTTTATGGGAACATGGAGAAGTTGAGGAAGGAAAGACCGAATTTTATTTATGGGCTTACCAAAGAGAGGAAACTCAAAGAACACAGGATGCTAGCTTGACTGCACCAGAGCTGCAAATCCAAAGCTGCTGCTTAGAGCAGAAAAGAACTCTTTGGATAATGCTATTAGCTTAGACACATCCAACAATTCACACAGGCTCAGTAGTATTGCCTCTCAGGGCCAGAATGCCTATGCAGTTACTTCTTTGGTAGCATAAATGACCACCTGTTACCACATCCCAAAACAAGAGGATTTGTAACTCAGTTCAACAGCAACCACCTCTATCACTTGGGTAACCTTGCATCCCAGCCTAGGAAAGGTATATTGGGGAGTTAACATTGTTTTAAGGGAACCAGAAACACAGAACTTTCTTATCAGAATGTTTTCACTCTGTAGAAAGCTCTTTCTTAAGCACAAAGCACTTAAACTACTTGAAACCGTAATGGCAACAAGATCAAAAGCAGCTGAGGAAGAAAGAGAACCCAACTGCTTACAAGCTCCTTGCCTCTTCCTCTGTAATGATACTAAGCACATTGCTGCAATTGATTTATAGGCTGTATTAGCATCTCCTGTGTTACAAACCATCCCAAACGTTTATTTAGTTCAGGATTCTGGGCTTAGGTGGGCATTCTTCTGGCCTTTGTGGGCATGTGTTACCAACTGCTGGCTTGCTTGGGGGCTGGCTATTCAAAGGTAATGTCTGTAGGCCATTTCATTTCTGTTCTGTGTGGTCTCTCCTCCCCCAGCAGGCTAGCCAGGCTCGTTCTTATGTCACCAGCAGGGTCTCAAAGGAGCAGGCAAGGTACATGAAGTCCTTGAGTCCCAGGCTAGATCCAGCACACGGTCACTTGTGATGCATCCCGTTGGCCAAAGCAAGTCATGTGGCCAGCCCAGACTCAAGGGTAGGGGACGGACCGAAAGTGGTTCAGCATCACACTGGCACTATTGTGAATACAAGGAGGGGAAGAATTATGTGTGTTTTTTGCAATGAGTCTGCCCCCCCCCCCCCCCCCCGGGCCAAATGAAGATCAAGAGACTGTCACAGACACCATATCTCATTCACTTTTGTTTCTCTAGTGCCATCCTGGTATTCTCAGTGCCTGACATGTTTGGGCATTTAACAGATGTCTTAGAAACAGTTTAATTCATTGTCTTTTACTCCTTTTAAATAGGCTTTGAAATCTGACCGGAATCAAAATTCTGTTAAAATGTGATGATTACCTGATTACCCTGACTAGGAGAAGCTTCTTCTCAATTGCATGCTTAACAGTTGTTAGTCATGGTAAGAAAATTAGAAAACCTGACTTTGTTCAAAATAGGTCTTGTGCCACTTAATAAAAATCCTGACAAAAACTTTTGCCCAAAGATATTTATTATAACATTATAAGGACAAATACAGTAAAAATGTAATCTTAAATTTAAAGGATGGTTATGGTATATCCCCATGACAGAATACTAAACATCCATTATAAAAACATCAGTGGAAAATATTTTATAATATAGACATAGTATAAATATATTTAATGTAGTATGTAATACATTTAATATCTATCAAGAATATATTTACATATGTCTTATAAAATACTTAAATATGAATAAACACATTTAATATATTTATGTAATACATACAATTATGTTATAATATATTCTAACACTTCTGCAATATATAATGTAAACATGAATACACATAGGAAGGGACTGTGATTCCATGCAAGGTATGGATATACTTGGGCAAATGAACTATAGTTATTATGTTTTTACTGTTTTTTCTATTTAATGAATATCCTACAGTATAAATATGTTGTGCTTAAAATAACAAAAATAACAAAGACAAAAGGAAAGAGGGAGAGAAGGAAGACCGTTACTTAGCTCTTCTGTAAGGACTCTTTCTAGAACATCACAGGTTGCTCTATAGGCCATTTAATTTATGTCCCTAACTTCCAGTGGTACCACAGCAAAGTTATATAAAAAGTTCCACCAGGGAACAAGTTCAGTGGTTGAACGCTTTTCTGGAAATCTCCATTGGGTAGAGTGTATAGATCTCAGTGATCAGAACAGCAGATATGTGGGGACAAAGGCCTAGTGTAAGTTTATTGGAAAAGTTGAATATCAAGGACCATCCTGAAGTTAAAAATCACACAGTAAGTGCCTGGAAGGCAACAGGACCAGTCCTTTCTGAGTGTCTCAGTGGAAGTGGCTGATGGGGTGGGGGGAGGAGAAGGGGCATAGGATGCCAGCCTTAACTCAGGAAGCCATGTGATGGATGCACAAGGGTGCAGATGGCCCTGGGTGGGAGTAGGAAGAAAATCTCACTCAGGTGCATATACCAACCAGTGATGGAGGGCAGACTTGAAGATGACAGGTCAGAATCACAAGTTAGCTTCAATTTGGAGTCACTATGGCATGTAATTGCTTCTTGGACTGATTTGCAATGGAGAAATACCAGTTTCATCAGCATTATTTTTAATCTCCATTAAGAGGTCGGTCTGCTTTTCCTTCCCTTTCTTTCCCCCTTTCTCTTCCTCTTAGTTTTCCTTTTCCTGTCCCTCTTCCTCCCTCATGTGCTAATCTCCAGCACAAGGAGGAATCTGCAACACGATGGATGTGTGAACCCCCAGTCATGATTTTGATCATCCTTGAGTGTAGCTACCCTCCTCTGATAGTCAACAATCATCCCTATTCACTTCTTTCATATTCTCTTCTAAATCATTTAAAATCTCTCCACTTCAGACTTCTCTCCCTGATTTACAAACAGGAGAAGTCAGAGACTTTCTTCAGGCTGATTCACTTAAATATTAAAACATTTTAGCAGTGCACAACTGCCTCTAAATTTCAGCTTTCATGGCTTGTGCTTTTACTAAATTAATAGTCAGCACTTCCATAGCATTTGTGATTTTTTTCAAAGCAGTCCACAAACATTAATTAATGCTAATGCTACCCTAAGAGAATGCTGTAACTAGCTAACTGACTGAACTTTATCTCAAATTATTTTTAAATGGTTTTCAACTTGGGAGGGAAGTTGGAGAGAATGTGCAAGAGTGTATAGCATTTGCTATCATTTGCTGCCTCCTAAAAGTAATGATGCAGCAAATTGAAGTGAATCATCCTCTGAAGGATATTAAGGTTTGATCCACCTGGAATTAATCATCTCTAAGAATTACCTGTTGCCTAAACTGAATCAACCAAAGCAGTGCTTGGAATACATATTTAAATACAAAAATTGTTCATAATCTGGGCATCTTGTCTCTCTTTACTTAACATTAATTGCAGTCCTAGGATTCTGATCATTCTGCTTTCTTTGCTTCTTATTACTATCTGCAAAACAAAACAAACACAAAAGATGAAAAGAACAATATGGTTTGTCCGTGGTCAGTCAATAAATACTTATTTAATACCTAAATGTCACATAAACTGTTAGTTCCTAGGGAAAGGAGAAAAAACAGTAAAAATAAAACGAAGTGACAACCTACTGTTCTTAGAGTAGCCTTCATTTTAGTCATGAAATCAAGTTTACACATAGCAATGATAAAGGATTACTAAGCTTTGTGTTTACAATGCAGTAGGAAGAAAAATCCTTGTCCACCTAAGGAGTTGGGCGGGGCCTCAAGGAAAAGTTAGATGTCGATTTGGCATTATTACATGGTCTGGTGGGTTTTGAACCACCCTGAAATATTAAGGGAGCCACTGCAACTTCTTCAGCAGAAGGTAGAAAAGTGCAAGAATCATTTTAGGCTGAGAGTCATAAGCAGGATGTCCTGAAGTTTGGAAAGATGGGATAGTAGCTTGAGGACTTGGCAGAAGGTAAGGTAGGATAGAGTGGTTCAAGAATAGAGTGATTAGAAGGGTATACTGGACTCAGGTGAACGTGGGTTCAAATCCTAGTTGTTGTTGTTGTTGAGCCTTGTTTTATTTTGAGAGAGACAGCACCAGTAGGAGGGGGCAGAGAGAGAGGAAGAGAGAGAATCCTAAGCAGGCTCTGTGCTAGCAGCACAGAGCCCAATGTGGGGCTTGAACCCACAAAGCTGTGAGCTCATGACCTTAGCCAAAACCTAGAGTCAGATGCTTAACCGATTGAGCCATGAAGGAGCCCCCCAAATCCCAGTTCTTTGTCGATGAGTGGCCTTGAGCTTTCATTTTCTCATCTATAAAGGGGGATGTGAGATTTAAATGAAGTTGTACATGGAAAGCACTATATTTGACCCCAGAAAAAAGTATGATAGAAACTTGTACTAAATGATAAGGATCATTTTTATCTCCTGATCATCCAATGAACCATTTTTGCATCTGTGCCCCAGATGTGCATTCTCTTTACTGATGAAATTCAAAGTCATGGATTTCTGTGTTGTGCAGTATGTTAGACTACTCTGACTGTAACTGCTAGAACAAAATATCCTTGACTGTTTAAAAACCAAACCTGTTCAAATTTATCTGAGAGTTGGCAAGAAAGCAAAAAGTCTTTGAAAGCTGCACTAAAAAAAAGAAAAAATTAGTGAAGGTAAGAATCAGGCAGGGCAGAGGAGCTAGCGGGAAACTTGCAGAAAGCATCTGTTGAGCCAATATGATGTGGGGCCTGAGTTTTCCTGGTCTCCTGGGCATGCAGGAATTAGGAGATAAAGCTTTGGTCCACACCACACCGGTGGGCAGCGTATTAGGAGGTTCCCCTTTGTTCCCCAAATTGATCACAAAGGACTATCTCAGCTGTAAATATAAAACCCGCCCCACCTACTGCCTCCTAAGGGAGCTGCAAGGAAATCTGCCCTTCTTGAACCTGGTTCTGGGTGGAAAAGAAAAAAAAAGTCATCTTTTGAGAATTCATAACTAGCCCACATGTGAGTTTGCAGCTTGAATTAATATGACTTGTGTGCTTCAAAAAATATTCTGGCTGAGAATTTCCTATAACATGTGGCTGGGTGCCTGGCAGGAAAAAAAAACAACTCCACAAATTCAGTTCTTCCCTAGACTAGCCCTTTTCCAATTCTAATGTACATGGGGTTATGATTAAAATGCAGATTCTGATTCAGCAGGCCAGGGGCTTGAGATTATGCATATCTCATAATCTCTCAGGTTAAGCAGATGCTGGTGGCCCATGGATCACACTCTGAAATAAACTAAGAAACCATCTTCAACTCCAGGTCTCAAAGAAGGTCCACAGAAAACATCTCAAGTATATGAAATCACAATCCATAACTTTAAAACACAAAAGAAAGCAAAGTTAGCAGGACCAAGAGTGAATTAGACCAATGAACACTTCAGGTTTTAGAATTACCCTACTCAGAATATAAAATGGATATTTAATGCATTTCAATTTTTGTATGAGATTGAAAATATGAGCAAGGAGAAGTAAAGTTATGTAAATATCTGATAAGGTTTAGTGAAACGGAAGACATCTAGATGTGAAAAAATATACCTATTAATCATAAGGTTTTATAAATTAATGGAGGGGTTCAGATTAGATCAAGCTGAAGAGAAAATTATTATTTTTAACTATGATGTTTTAAAGAATGTATTTAGAATTAAGCATAGAAAGACCATGGAGAAGAGGAAATATTTGAGGAAATAATACCAGAGAATTTTCTAGAACTAAACATAAAAATCTTTAGGGTTCAGAATGCCTGACAATTTTGAAATGGAATAATATAAAATCCATGCTAAAGAAAAGATTTTCAAAGTTTTTTAGTGAATAAGAAAAATTAAACCTTCCCCCCTCCAAAAAAAAGGACAGTTTAACTGCCAACTTCACAGCAATAACCATGGACGCCAAAAGATCATAAAACCGTATTTTTAATGATTTGAGAGAAAATAATAGAATTTTCTACTCTTTCCCCCCCATCCCCAAACTATTTTTTAAGTTTATTTATTTTGAGAGAAACAGAGTGTGAGCAGGGGAAGGGCAGAAAGGGAGAGAGAGAATCCCAAGCAGGCTTTGTGCTGCCAGCACAGAGCCTGATGCGGGGCATGATCTCACAAACTGCGAGATCACGATCTGAGTCAAAATCAGGAGTCAGGCACTTAACCAACTGAGCCATTCATGTGTCCTCCAAAACTATTTTCCGTAATGAAAAACTGGAACTTTTTCAAATGTATGAAAACATAGTTTATTGCCATTAGAGTAATTCTAGACGATGTATTGCAGACAGAAGGAAAATTATTCCAGATAGAACTTTTATGAAGCAAGGAGGAATAATTAGAAGAAAAGGCTTTTTTTTTTTTTTTAAAAGAGACATAATACATGATAAGGGAGGGTGATAATTGGATTTATAAGTGTTTAATGTCCTTTTATCTGCAAAATGTGCAGAGATACTGGTAAACTTGAGTTTGGTAAGTTCTCATTTTCCGTTTCTGGGGAAACCAACAGAAGGAGAGTGGCAGAATATATAAGTTCTAAGCTAGTAGAAACAAAATGAAAAAAATGAATCTAAAGAGAAAAAAGAAAAATGAAGTAACATAGAAAAGGCAGCCTACATTAAAAACATGCAAAATAATAGAAGTAAATAAACCCAAATATAATAGAGGTAGATACAGATATAATAGGTTATAGTGGATGAATATTGATTAAATGTTTCAGACAAAGATTGTCAGACATGAGAAAAAATTTTTTAAAGGAAACATCTAGCTGAGTGGCTCCTATAGTGTGATCCCTAGACTAGCAGAATTAACATCACCTGAGAAACTGTTTAGACATACAGAGTTTTGAACCCACTCTAGACCTACTGAATCAGAATCTGGTGATGGGTCCCAAAGACCTGTGTTTTAACAAGCCTTCCAGGTGATGCACGCTACAGTTTGAGAACCATTGCTCTAGTTATGCTATATGTTCTCTGAAAAAGACATGTCTAAAACATGAATAAAGACATCTGAAAGAAAGTGGATAGATAAATATGCCAGTTCAAATTGTGTTCTGTGGAGCAGTTGCAAAACAGACATCTACTATATTTATCAGAAATGTAGAGGGCACCTGGGTGGTTCAGTTGGTTGAGCATCTGACTCCTTGATTTCAGTACAGATCACGATCCCAGGGTCGTGGGTTCGGGCCCGCACTGAATGTAGAGCCTGTTTAAGATTCTCTGGGGGTGCCTGGGTGGCTCAGTCGGTTGAGCATCTGACTTCGGCTCAGGTCATGATCTCCTGGTTTGTGAATTCGAGCCCCACATTGGCTCCATGCTGACAGCTCAGAGCCTGGAACCTGCTTCAGATTCTGTGTTCCTCTCTCTCTGTCCCTCCCCCACTCACTCTCTCTCTCTCTCTCTCTCTCTCTCAAAAATAAACTGTAAAAAAATTTTTCAGATTCTCCCTCCCTCTCTCCCTGCTCATGTGTGCTGTCTCTCTAAAAATAAGATCTTTTTTTTTTTTTTAATGAAAGATTTCAAAGCTCCACCTTACATCTGATTATCAGTCTTTGGCCCTAAGAATTGGCATTTTAAATGTTTCATATGTACCCTAAGGTATAAGAGCCACTGTTCTACTCAACTGAAGGAGAAAATCTTTTAATTCCAAGGGTGAATAGGGGTCTGGGGATAAATGAGAGAACAGCCAGGAATATAATGTGGAGCAAGGCGAATATGTGAGATGAAGTGGCCAGTGGTCAGTTATAAGTTGTGCAGAATGTAAGAGTTTAATGAACAATGATAATATTCCAAGTGAGTTTTTTTTCCATGGCTACAATATAACCCCAAAACTTGTCATTCTAATTCTAAATGAAATTGGCTACACCAAGATGTGCATTCTGGATTATTTTTGTTTATATGTTTGTTAACTTGAATGTTGATGAGAAGGAGTTCCATATGTTAGGCTTTTGGGGGGGGGTATGAAGGTTAACAGGTGCTAAATCTATAGGATGATAAACCAACTTTCTTTGGTAGATGAGTGAGTGCAGGGGGAGTATATTAAGAATGCAAGTATCTCTGGACTACTCAAATGTCTTAGGGGAAGACTCTGATATTCCACTAAAGATAGACTGAGAACATGAGCAAACTTTCCTAACTCTGAAGAGTTAGGGACACTACAGATGACATATAACTCCAAAATTCATGTGCCAGTACTGGTAACACAAAGTAAGAGTTCAGTTCATGCTTGTTGACTTTTCCAAGTCTTGATCTTCATTTCCAAAAAGGATATGAGACTTGAGATCTAGATGTGTGAATTCTCTGACAGCAGTGAGAGTGATGTTCACTTTCTGTGGATAACGAACTTTGAGAACCTGATCACACCCTTAGAACGAATACCTTCTTTTCTATTACTGAGGCAGTGTTTCTTGAAACCAGCTCAGTACCAACTCTATCTTTACTGTTATCCATCTTCAGGTTATTCAAGGATTCAAGCACAAAGCAAGACTTATACTCTGTTCTAAATCTGTCAGCAGCAAGTGTTAAGCAATACAAAGTACCAGATAAACAACTTAGAGTAATAACTTGGATTTAAGATGCTGTTGGAAAAAGTTATGATGTAGTCGGGACGTATTCAGCCTGTTTGCCGAGTAAAACCCTTTTTTTCCCCCCTGTGTGGAAAGAAGATGAAGTCAGTTTTTTCCTTCCTGGGATCCATCTTGCAAACTGGAACATAAAAGTAAAATAGAATTTGAATTTCATATTTCAGATTTCCTACTTGAAGAATTTCAAACCCTTGGCTAAAGCTATATATTACTAAGGGATATCATAAGGAAGAAAATACAAATTCTAGAAGTATCAGCTGCTGTTTAACAGTTAGGATTAACTTATATCCAATGTTGACCTTGAGGGTAGAGCATTTTTATTGAGAATCAATCCAAATCCAGAAGTTATACTTTGGCCCCAAATTTGAATAAATAATAATCATTAAAATTCAGGAGAAATGGAGAGATGTGACTATTCTCACTTTACTATAGTTAGATATTATCTGAGGTCTACCAGATCTTAAAAATGTAGGGGAAAAAAAAAGTACAACCCCCAATTCAATATTCTCAGCTGTTCCATTTATTAGGAAATCTCAAAGTTCATCCCATGATTTTTGAGTCCAAAAAAGCTTACATTTTCTTCTGTTTTCATCTTTACCATTTATATACTACATTCCATGTTGACCAGAAAATAAAAGTCATCTTCCCTTGATTTCCACAAGACACTATAGTCAAAAAGAAAACTATATAAAAATTCCACATAAAGCATGTAAATAATTTTACTCATCATGCAGTATCCTTGGAGAGGTTACATTTCACACTTCACATCATGAAAGCTCAGGACCACTAATGTAACCTTTATTGGTTTTTCTCTCTTCCTTGTCTCACTGCAAACACCCCATGCCTCCTGGGATCACCTCTTAAAGAGGTGTCGATGGTCCCAGATTCTGTGGATGGGTTCTGCTTTTGGAGAAATCCAGTTTAAGACAACAATATCCTATCTCAAAAATAGGTATTGCAGGTCATGTGGTTGTAAGAACTCAATGAGGTAATTTATATGAAATACATGAACTATGCCTGACACTTAGTAAGCCCTCAGTAAAATATTTGCAGTTGATGGACTCACTAAAATGATCAGTTCCTTGGCTTTCTGTTCTTTGAATCCTCATTCGTGATTCACATTTGGAGAAGAGCATGTGATTGGATTAGAATGTGTCACTTGTCCTGTTACTGTCAGGGTTATGACCTGTAGACTGAGAGCTCTTGTGAGGATGGTGTGAGGTAGGAACAGATTAAATGTCACTAAAGAAGGGTAAACTGGGAAGACAAATGACCTCCCCACTGGAGTTCTAACCCTTGCTCTATGTATGAGGGAATTAAGACTTAGAAAGATTCTAGAATTTGAAGTCCTACAGTCAGCAATGTGGAGCAGACCTTGTATTCAACTCCAATTCCAATATTCATTTTTCTACAATGTTCATGAAAAACACTGATTATGATTTGGCACTAACTGCACATCTGACCCTGAAAATGTATTTAATGTACCTAATCCTGAATTGCCAGCATTAGTGAAATTGTTTATTTGTGCTCTTTTGCTTAAAATGAGTTGGAGAGAAAATTGCTTTTTCCAAATCTTTTGCAAGTTATTGGTGAAAAATAGTACTAAGATGTCCAATTGGGCTCTAAACTGTTGACAATCAAGAACCATTACAGTGACATAACAAAAGAATTCCTTTGAGCATGGAGAATGGATGTTAAAAGGTTACTAAATCTATGTCCAGGCATGTTGACTAGAATCAAGAAGGAATAAAAGAGCTGAATTTGGGGGGTAAAGAAAGATAGTACAGCCTTATAATGAGAAGTGTTTAAATTCCAGCTGGAGGAAGAAAAGTCTGGCTTTCAGTGACCATAGTCTACTTTATTATTTTTGTATGGGAAACTGTGGTCTACTTAAGACAAATAGTCCAAATGAGCAATGGGAATTATACCAGTAGGCCCAATTGTAACCCTAAGGCATAGTATGACCGCTATGTGCTATGGAAAAAGACTTTTGAGTCTCCATAAATCACACCAAATATCCACATTCTGGACAGAACCACCAGCCAAGGGGTTATCTTTGAGTTCAAAAGATACATTGGTAATATGTAAAAGGACTTTAGCCTATTCAGGGAATAAGCATTGTATATAAATCTAAAATAACATAGTCCCTGAGAAATAATCCAACTTTTAGCACGTAAAAACTCTGTGGATTCCAAGAACAAATGTCACCAGCTGAAGTGAAATTATATATTTCTATAGCCTGGTCCAGTGTAGGGAAATTTTTAAAATAAACTGTGGGGCTATGACCCCATTTCACAACCTGCCCACAATAAATTCACCTTATAAATTCCCCCAACAACAGCAGCTACTAAAACCCCTCAGAAAGATAAAGTGACCTTCTCTGGTAGTCAGATACTGTTATTTTTAGGACATGTTTTACAGAACAATTTTCTGTGTTTTTGCAATAAAGAAAATTATTTTGACCTTTTGTGCACCTAAATTTGTTTAAAACAAAACCTATTTCTAGCTATAAACCAGACTTTGGGGGAACTTTTGGCTGTGGTTCTTATTTTGTACTGACTTGGCAGGAAATAGCTTGTTTGAATCTGGGCAGTCACAATTTTTGTGTATTTAGTTAGATGTCACATAATTATGTATGCCTTTCTGATGCAAAGGATAATTAAATACATCTGCATTCCTTTTGAGATGAGGAAAAAAACTACAAAAAACAGTATAGTAACACCTTAATTGTCTCAATTACTGCAGGCATGGAGAGTTTTTAGATTTACAACTAAAGAAAAGTCAGTCAGGAACTCTTATTTCCCCAAATATTTTTTTTAATTAAAAACTCTAAAATATATTAATAAATATACTGTGACCCACTAGACCCTTTACTTTTCACATAGTGCAGGATTGTTGGGTAAAAGCATGTAAGTTTGAACTTAATTTATACTTACCTGCAATTGTGCCTCAGAAGATTTGGAAAAATTTTAGTACGCAGCTCACATTTACATAGTACTCTGTATGTTCCAGTTATTTTTCTGAGTTTTGTATGGGTATCTATAGGATTATGTATAGATATGTGTATATTAATACACTTAATCCTTATATCCTCGGGGGAAGCAGGTACTATTACTAACATCCTCACTTTACAGATAAGGAAATAGGTACTGAGAAGCTGAGTAACTTGCCTAAGACTATGCTGTATGGAAGAAGCAGGGTAGGAATTTCAGCATGTTGGCTCCAGAGCCTATCTGTGCTCTTCACCATCACACTACAGTGCCATGAGGTCAGTTATCTTCTGGATAATTTAGGTGCTGTGGCTTATTGGTGTGGGACAGAGTGGGCATAGATTAAATCCCCTTTACTTCTGGGGAGTGCCTGGGTGGCTCAGTCAGTTAAGCATCCAACTTTGGCTCAGGTCATGATCTCACGGTTTGTGGGTTTGAGCCCCATGTCAGACTTTGTGCTGACAGCTCGGAGCCCGGAGCCTGCTTCAGATTCTGTGTCTCCCTCTCTCTGTGTCCACCGCACCCCCCCCCCCCCCCCCCCCCCGCCGCACCTACTTGTGCTCTGTCTCTCTCAAAAATAAATAAAAGTTAAAAAAAAAAATCCCCCTTTCTTCTGTAATCAGCTTCATGACCTTAGGCAAATCACTTTGGGCCCGGAATTATATTTTTTGCCATAGAATTAAAGGGGTTAATCTAGACCTGAGGTGTCCGTTATGGTCATCAGTAGGCTCATGTGGCTAATAGGCTGCCTGAAACAAATTGACATTGCCCTAAGTGTAAAATACAAAACAGGTTTTGGGTATGAAGAAAATAATTTAAAATATCTAGTATTTTTTATATTGGTTTTGTGTTGAAGTGATATTTTGGATATACTGAGCAAAAAAATTTATTAAAATTAATTTTACCTGTTTTTACTTCTTTCATTGTGACTCCTAGAAACACTAAAATTCCATATGTGATTTAACTTTGTGGTCTACATGTATTTCTGTTGGATTGTAGTGGTTGTACCCAAAGTTCTTTGTCTACATTGGTATTGCCTCAGAGGCATAGGCAAGGAGATACAATTCCAGAAATAGCTTTGATATCAAGATTTTTCTCAAGAAAATTTTAGAATGTAGGTGTAGGACATTGACATTATAAAAATAACCAAAGACCACTCCAAGTTGTTAAAGTTATTTGCAAATGTTGCTCTTGGTTACTAGGAACAAATTTTCTTGGTTGCACTTCAAACTGAGGTGTCCTTCTGGTGTCTCAAGATGTCACAAGTGTCCTAGATATTCCAGTTCTGAGATTCTGTAGTTCTTCTAGAAACCTAGCCATGGACTTTGTAGAAGATGAAAATGGAGAAGTAAAGATGCAAAAATAGAACATACAACTTAGAAATTGGAGAATGTCAGTAATACTGCCATTTTTCTCCTCCTCAAAGAGCTGATGATCTCAGGAGGCTGCCAGGAGTGGATTCCCTGGAGGAAAGCAAATTCAAGGTGTTGGGATTAAATTGGCCCAACCTGGCTAGAGCACAGACTTGGCATTCCAATTCTGCCACTGCCACTGGCATTCCAGTTTTCTTGTTTTCACAAACAGCTCTGTTTCCACCTGTACCAAGGTGTGGCAAGAGCAGCTGTCCTCCCAATTTTCACTGTCAGTGCTTGTTAGAGGTTAGATCCCTCCTACAGCTGGCCTAGCAAGCCCTGGGGATAATCTGATAGTTTGCTTTTGCCTGTGCATCATAAAAGTTGGATGATAGGATCACCTTCAGGTTATAAGTTATACTTCTTGATAATTTATTACCTTAAAGATGTCGTGGGTGGTCATGGAATATAGAAGTTGTCAGCAGTCAGAAGTAGGGCACTAGTAAAAATTATGAAATTTTCTTTATTGTGAATTATTTTAATCCATTTGGTATATTACAAATGTATCTCAGATAAAATATGTATTGGATAAGGGAAAGTCAAAGTCAAAGAGAATAACAGCCATTTTAAAGATCTCTTCCTTACACTTTCCCTGTCATCTTTCAGATCATAATACAGAGCCATAATAACACTGTTGGATCATCCAAGCTTTCTGCTCTCAAGGGATTAATATTCTAATACAGTGGTTCTCAAAGTGTGGTCCCTAGGCTAGCCTCATTAGCCTCACCTGGGAACTTAGAAATGCACATTCTTTGGTCTCAGCCCAGACTTACTGAAACAAACTCTGGAGGTGAAACTCAGCCCTTAATGTTTTAATGAGCCCTCTAAGGGATTCTCACACAAGTTAAAGAACCAGTGCCATAGTAGACACTGGGGGTACCAGGCTGATGCCCTTTACCACTGGTGCAGTCATCTGTAAGTATCTGTGAGCAGCTAACAGCCCACAGTTGCAACCTCCAAACAGCTGTCCTTGGTTGAACCACCTCGTCCAGACATGGAGACACGTCCAAGGTATGCCATAGTCCCCACTCTGGAGCCTGGCCAACAACTGCTGGATAGAGGGATACGAAAGCCCAGCCTCTTTATGTCAAGGCGGGACAACTCTATAGTATGATTAATGCTCCAGAGCTCCTCTGTGAGATCCTACCATAGATTTTACCATGTCCTTGCACATCTCCTTGCTCTTCGCTGTCTTGCTCCCCCATTTCCTTATAAAGAATCCTCCCTCTGTACATGCATCTGAATTCTTGTCTCAGGCTCTGCTTTCAGGGCATCTGCTCACCTAAGCCAGAAAACTGTGGCCTACAGTCCAGCCATCAGTTTGTGCAAATAAAATTTTAGTGGAAAATATCTATGCCTGTTCATTTACACGTTGCCTGTGGCTGCTTTTGCACTACAATAGCAGACCTAAATAGTTGTGACAGAGACTGGATATAGTTCACAAAACCTACAGTATTTACTGTCTGGCTCTTAAAGGAGAGTTGGCTGATGTTTGCTGATGTCTACCTAAGACATTAGCAAGGTCAGATGGACTAAACTAAAAGGAACAAAAGACCTTTCTGTGTATTAAGCATGTGCTATAAGCAGAGATGTGCTGGAGCCAGTCGTGGAATTGTTTCTTCCCAGCTCTACGTGTGTGGCATCATGTTGGTAGCCTGAAATCAGCCATGAAATCATTTCCACTATGGAAATTGGCAAATTCTATAAATAAGATATTTTTTTCCTGGAGTTCCAGGTGTTTAGTATTTACCAGCACATCACTGGTTATAAGCCAGATGCCTTATACCCTTTAGAATGGTACAGAAAATCAAAACTCCTCCTTTTTTTCTTTTCTTGTTTACCATTAAGATCTCTCAAGTGTATGTGTAAGCACTTATAAAATAGTCACTTAAAATTTTTATTTTATTTACAAAAAATCTTGTGGGCATACATAATCTTTGGGGTCTGTCTCATGCCTTCTTTTTTATAGTAGTCTGTCTTGCTAAATTTTCTCTGAGATGGGGCACTCCCTCCACTTTATTGGGTTGCTTCATTGTAGTCTTGTGGTCAACCTCAGCTTTCCTAACAGATTCTCTTGGGCATAGCTTTGGTCTCAGCACTTCCAGAATTTATACAAGTCTAAAATTTTGTTACCTCTAAATACTCCTGTCCTCAGAAGTTTATTTGGTCTAACAGAGCCCTTTAGCCACTCATATCTGGTTAGTACTTTGAAAGTGTTAGAGAGTTTTCTAGTTTTCTCAAATAGAAGAGAGCTAGAAGAGTAGGGTTCACAACTGTTTGTTTTGGGGGAATATAGTAGTTAGCCTATCAGATGACCTGACCCACCCCACCCCAGTGGTCCTCATTTTCTATTATTCATGTTCTGTGTAATCTCCTCTTGTGTGAATCAAGATGTCCAGTAAGATATTGCAGAAATGGCAGTGCATGACTTCCAAGGATACATCGTAAACGATCTCATGGCTTCTTCCTTGCTCCCCTGGATCCTTCATTCTTGGAATCCATCTACTGTATGGTGAGGACACAAGCAAGCAGACCATTGAAGAGGAACTGAAGAAGGCCTCTCACCGACAGCCAGCACCTCAGAAGTGAATCCTCTGGCCCCAGTCAAAACTTGAAATGACTGCAACCTAACCCAGCTAAGTTGTTCTTGAATTCCTGATCCATAGGAGCCATGTGAGATGATAAATACAGTTGTAGTAAGCAGCCAAATTTTAGGGTCATTTGTAATTTAGCAATAGATAACTAATACACTAAAAGTTTATCCCCTTCAGTGGTGGTTCATGAGCAATCAGAATTTGGAACTCTCATCTAAATTTGAAAGATGGTACATCCCAACAGTCTTTGGGAGACAGATAATTATTTCTACTCCAGTATGCTTGCATAACTGAAAGTATTTTTGTCTCAAAAGCCGAGGAAAGTCCTATTAACCTGTGAATCATCTGATATGTGTTACTGCCTCACTGCCAAACAGAGCTCTGTAATGTGCCAACCTACCACTCCGGGTCAGAGATAGCAATTTTGTTTAATGATTCTGGCTTGCAATTGATTTTATTTAATCATGATATACTTTTTTTTTTTTTTTTTTTTTTTTTTAGTTGAATCATCTGGAAATGCTTTTCCTAGCACTTGAGTCATGACAGACATTTATTTAAGACAACTAAAATGCCCCATGAGTTCGTAATGCTATGTAATAAGCCCTTTGCCCTCAAGGCTACCTCTCCATCTCTGGCCTAGATAATAACTTGTCCTATTCTCAGAAGACAACAGGTATATTCAAAGCCCAGTGTGTTTGTGCTTCCACCTGAATTATTAAGCACATCATTTATTTTCTACCCTACTGAAGTTACTGCTGATTTTTTTCCCTCTAGTTATTGTGTTCTGTACACTTTTTATCCTAATTTGATTCTCTTCCTTAACTGGTACTTTAACTTTGCATCTTCATTTTTTTCTTTTAAAAACTACTGAAAGAGAAAGACTCTGATGTTCTTTGAAGCAATGTTTAACGCTTGAAAATTATTAACCTCTTTTGGCTTCCCATCCTGTTTGGAAAGCTTATCAGTTTTTGCTTCATAGATGTCGGCTTTTATCCACTGTGTAGAATCATCTGGCCTAGGACGCAATTTTCATGTATGATTTTAGCCATGAAAAAGTCTCCAGTCGCATATGATTCTTGGATGAAAAAAATTCTTATAACACCACCAACAATTTGACACTTGTTCTGAAATTATAATGTAACAACAGTTTGTCTCCTGAGCAGAGTTTCTGTCTGGTAAAAGTGGTCAGGAAAATATATATTTGCCATCTTCTCTGTGCTCACCTCCAGTCCTCTTTTGTCCCCTTCTTCCTTCCTCAGGGTGCCTCCTTGCACATGACCCCCCCCAGGCTCTGCCCCAGGCCTCACTTGAACCCCTGCTCCATGCTTTTTGCCCTTGTCTCCAAATCAAATTTCTCCTGTCTTAACACTGTGGTTTGCAAATGCTTTTTATAGTGCTATCCTAACAAAGTCTTATATGCTCCTTCAGTAGACAGATAAAAGCAGTGTTGTCTTACATATTTATTTGCAATTTCCAATTCATTAGACTTACGTATTAAATTCAACCAGGAGATTAGTAAGAAGGTTGCCTGAACACAGATACAAAATCAGGGCTTGCTGGTGGAATTTGGAGTCTTATACCAACCTTATCATGTAATTTATCTCATTTTCTAAAACACTTTTTGCATATAGACAAACAAAATCCTGACTCAAATCAGTTGTGGCAAATGGTAACACATTTGTTAACAATTCACCCTGAAATATCAAAATACACTTCAAACATATCCACAAATTTGAAAATGGCATAAAATAACATTTTGTTTCCAAACAGAATTATTTTAAATATCTAATGATCTAATTACTTTAAATATCAAGCATTCACTTTAACATTCATTTTAGAGCAATGGAAAATGCTTTTTAGATTAATAACCTAATATATTCAGCAATCTCACTTAAAAAAAAAATCAGTGCTCATCTCTTCAGCAGTGCAGTCAAAACTTCAGAAAAGTCAGGTTTTATTTTTTGTCTGACATTCTATGAAATGTTTCCTATGCCAGATGATTTTCTTTAAGGCCAGACAGAGTTCTTTCAGCTCAGGGAAAAGAAAAATCCAGCAAGACCTGCAAGGGTGGGAAGCCATGTCAACTAGAGGTGCATTTAGCTAATAGTCTCTTTATACTTCAGGAATCATTGACCCCATCCAACTGATCTCTGTTAATGTGTGGTCAAGAGCAGTGGTCAGCTTCTAAGGAATTGCTTTCATTTTGCTCTTAAGTGTCCTTATATCTGGGACAGCCAGTGTCCAGCTCCAGGTCAAAGAAGAATCAGTAAAGTGGGGTGGGGGCTCTGCTCATATGCACCCTGGGATTCATTCTCTTCCTCCTTTTCACAGCTTTCCTTACTCCCACCCTTTCCTCTGGTGTTCTTCCTCCTCTCACCCATATCCATTAAGTCTTGGTCATGTGATACTCTATCTTGTTTGACTTACTGTGTATAGTAGGTCATCCACATATCCTTATTACAAGAAGCAGAATACCTATGTGCATGCACAAGGCAGTGTCTTCTTACGCTCTACTCATAGTTTATGGATAAAGATATACAGGATGGATTATTTCATCAGAAGTAATCTTATGAACCCCTCATCTTAGGGCTGCCTGTAAATGCCTGCAGGTAATGATAAAATTTGGGTACCATCATTTGTGTTATTTCAGAGAACTCACAAAAATCTAATTGGAAGGCCACCTTGTCGTAAAAATTGACAACATTGGTGCTACCATCCAGCACTCTTGACAGCTATTGACATCAAAAGTTAGCACTCCCCTCACTTGAATATATTTCATCCATGTTTTGATGAGAGCTTCCACTGCTATCATACGTTGTGCCATTGCCTCTGTACCATCAGCACAGGTAGTCTGACATAGGGGTGCCAAATTATATGACGGCAGGTTGAAAGCAAACATAAACATTTAGCAGTATATTCCCCACCTGGTTGTCGCAAAAACACGCTTCTCAAAAAATTGAGATGGCTACAAGGTAGGCCCTCTTTATGTCTAGTTGAATTAAATTTAAAGTGGTCACAAACTCTTTGATAGACTGTGTGGAACAAAGGTTGGATGTTTCCTTTTATCAGGCAAAGGTACTGACAGTGTGCTGTTGTTGTTTGTTCATGTTTTTCTCCTCCTGTGGCAGTAACTCCTTTGAATGATACCATAGCGTATTTTATTTAAAAATTTTTATGTGTCTATAGTGTGTTATAGTGCATTTTAATCCTTGTGTCTAAACTTGGCTTGCCTGCATTTTAAAAATGTGTGCAATTTTTATGCTGAAAGAGGCTGAAATCCTTATTTTTATACTGTTAGCTTTAAATATGGCATTGAAACCTGGGAAGGGCTATAGGAGAAAATAGAAAAATTTCACTGCATAAAACACAATGAGCACTTGGGTAACTTTTTATGGCCTTACAAAAATGATGCCAAATACCTAATAAGTATCCTTGTGCTCTGTCGTCCCTGGGAAACTTCTGAGACTTTTCATTTCGAGACTTTCATTCTGTCTGTGTGATCCCCTTTGGCTGAAAACCCATTTGCTAATCACATAGGATGGTGTGTCATTTCCTCCTGTGCCTGCTCAATCTCTCCACTCTATCAACAAATTTCTTAGTTTTTTCTTTAATCTGTGAATCACTTCTGGTTTTATGAGTAATTCTGTCCCCTTCACCTGAAATATTATAAAACTGATAAATATAAACGATAGACCTAAACACTTAAAGTGTGTAAAGGCTAAATCTCTGACATCATCATGGAGAAATACGCTCTGTGTTTACTAACCACATAGTTCCCTGTGCTAGAAGTAGAGACCGAGCTGTGCCAAACATATATTGGGTCCGTACAGTATATTTGGAAGGCAGTTTGATAACCATTGCTTTAGTGCAACTCAGCTCTTTGGTTAAGTACAATGTTGTATGAATGGCCACAAATCAATTTGCTTATTCAGAAAAGGACACTTGCTAATCCAAATAAAGTTAAAATTTACTGTAGGAAGTATAAATCATTCTAGAAAGAATGACCCAGTGAGCTGACTAAAAGTGCAGAGTCCTGGGCCATCTGCTCATGGATTCGGATTCAGTAAATCCAGGGTTGATCCCAATATTCTAAATTTTTACAAATACCATATGCAGGAGGTTCTGATACATGTTGTACATACATCATACTTTGAAACCTACTGCTCTAGAGTATTGGAAAGAAAGTCAGTGATGGCTGTTTCCCGCAGAGAGCTGTTTAGAGTTACTTGAATGTGGTGCCTTCTAGGGCCGTATGTTCCCTTCAGACTTCGCCTTGAAATAGGAAGGTTGAGTTGCAGAGGTTTTTCATTTGTTGCTCCAAGATTGCTGGCAGTGGCCTTTAAAAAAGACAGGTATTGTAAAATCAGAGAAACTTGGTAAAGTTAATTAACTTTATCACCACCATTTTTCCCAGCTGTCAATTAAGTGTTTCCACAAGGAGAGATTCTTCTTGCACGGTAGTAATTCTTTTAATCAGAGTAATGACAGTATAAATTTAATGTGTCATTCTGTTTTTGTTAAGCACATCTCACAAGCCACCTATAGTGTTGTTGCTGAACAGCACAAGTGAGAACACCTCCTGGAGACTTTGTCAGTCTTGGGGTGCAGTACAGATGACTAGACAGGTGCTTGCTGCTCACTCCAAGGCCAGTTATATGGGGAATCTTCATCTTTCTGTGGCTTGGCTAGATGATATTTGGGCAAGACTGCTGCAGGGATTCCCCCCTCTCTATTGCCCACCAGTATTTGCATATGTTTTCTCCATTTGAATTTCTTTAGGAACAAGCCTCAAAGGGCTTGAGTACTTATCATTTAATTGGTTAAGGTACAGAAAATACTAGGGGTGTAAGGGTATGAGATGGAGAAGAAAGGATAGGGTAGAGGCTGTGTTATCAAGCAAAGTAAGCACTGTGGGCAACTGAAAGGCCCTCTGAAACTCTAGGAGACTGTGAAGTACAAGCCCCAGGGTTAGCCTGCACAAGGAAGAAGGAGCTGGGATAGAGAACCATCAACTTCCTCTAGTACATGATAGGCAATGGCTGCTTCTGGGAACTGATTTGGCTTTTCTTTTATGCCAGTGGAGCAGGTAAAAAGTCATAATGCCAGGTGAGCATTGGTCAAAAAAAAGTCACCCAAGCCAGAAAATTAAATTCACTCTAGAATCTCCCCCAAAGCATCTCTGAATGTAAACTCAGGTATGGTTGGAAGTGGTTTATTATAAGTAACAAAAGATGTAACTGGGTTGACAAGAGTTACAGATTACAAGAGTTGTAGGAGCTCGGTCCCAGGGACCAGGAACAAAGATGAAATACATATTTATTATAATATTACAACTTCTATTAAATTGGTTATACAGATTAATTGCCCCAAATATCTGTGGAATCCACCCCTCCATTTCTGTTCTTCCACCACCATGTTGTTTTGGGTTCTTATCTTTCATCTAGGTCATTGCACTAGCCATGTTTTATTTATTTATTTATTTATTTATTTATTTATTTATTTATTTATTACCATTTTCTTTTTAATTTACTCCAAGTTAGTGTATGGTGCAACAATGATTTCAGGAGTATATTTCTTAATGCCCCTTACCCATTTAGCCCATCCTCCCTCCCACAACCCCTCCAGTAACCCTCTGTTCTCCATATTTAAGGAGTCTCTTATAGCCATGTTACTTTTACGGCACCTGTATTTACCCTTTCTGGATTTTTCTCCATATTTCTTCCAGTGATCTCTTTCTTGTAAAACTATAAAATTCTTCACACATACAAAGCATATAAAAATAAGTGCGTATGTACTTATCATTTACTTTAAAAATCTATACTAGTGTATCTGAGTCCCTCTGTAAATTCCAACTTGCTCTTTGCTCCTTTAATTGAAACTATTATCCTGAATTTGCTGTTAAGCACTTCCATGCGTTTCTTTATAACTTTAATTTTACTACACAAATTCTATCGCTAAACAGTATGTATTTTTTTATGTTTGAAAACTTACAGAATTTATATTCTGAATATCTTTTGTAAGCTTTTTTTTTCCCACGTAATATTATTAATCTTTTGAGATTCATCTATGTTGATGAGTATATTTCTGGTTCTCTTATTTTTCTTATTGCATTTGCAGTGACAGCCCTTGTACATGTTCATTTTGTCCATGAGGCTTTTTAAAAATTTATTACTATGTTTATTTATTTTGAGAGACAGAGAGACAGTATAAGTGGGGGAGGGGCAGAAAGAGAGAAAGGGAGGCACAGAATCCGAAGCAGGCTGCAGGCTCTGAATTGTCAGCACAGAGCCTGATGCAGGGCTCAAACCCACAAGGCATGATATCATGACCTGAGCTGAAGTCAAATGTTCAACTGACTGAGCCACCCAGGTGCCCCTAGAATTTTTCTTTTTCTTTCTTTCTTTTTTTTTTTGCACAAGGATGTCTCAGATATTTACATAGACGTGAAGTCTCTGGATTGAGGGATTGGGAAATTTAACTTGATCAGTATTGGCAATTTGCTCTCCTAAGTAGTTTCCCACATTTAATGTTCTGTCAGTAGAATATGGGATTTTCCACTACTTCACTTATTTACCAGCACTAGGTGTTGTCAGATAAGATGAAACACAATTTTAAAGTTCATTTCCATTGTTTACTAGGATATGAAGAACCTTTTTAAATTATCAGTTTGAGTGTCTTTTGAATTTCTTGCTCATATCCTTAATTTTTAACTAGGTAATTTGTTTTTCTATGGATTTGTAAAATATGAATACAGATAGAGACTGATACATCCACAGGCAAAATAATGGCCCCTAAAGAGGTCTCTGTCCTAACACCCAGAACCTGTGCATATGTTATCCTACATGGAAAAAGTGATTTTGCTGATGTGATTAAGTTGAAAACCTTGAGATGGGGAGATTATCCTGGATTATCTGGGTGTCATCACACAAATTCTTAAATGTGTAGGAAAGAGAGAGGCAGAGGTGTGTAGAGAGATGAGTTTGAAGGAGAGATGCAAAGCCTGAGAGGGACTCAACCCACCATTGTTGGCTTTCAAGATGAAGGAAGGAACATGGGTGGCATCTGGGAGTTGGGAATAGCTCTGAGCTGATAGCTAGCAGGGAAATGATGACCTCAGTCCTACAAATACAAGGAACTGAATTTTGTCAATAACTGTAATGAGTAAAGAAGCAGATCTCCTCTAGAGCATCTAGAAAGGCACACAGCTCTGCCAACCCCTTGATTTCAGCCTGGTGATACCTGAATCATACTTCTGACCACAGAATTATACTAATTTATGTTGTTGAAGCCACCAAATTTGTGGTAATTTGTGATGGCAGCAATAGGAAACTAATGCATACATGCAGAGGGTACTACTCCTTTGTTGTGTACCTTGAATACATTTTCTTCCAATCTGTGGTGTAGTGTTGTACTTTTAAAGTGCGTTTTAATGCACAGAAAGTTTTAAGTACAAGGTGAGTTTAGATTCATATTTCTTTTTTTCTGTGCACTGTAAAAACAAATCCTTCCTATATACCAAGGTCATAGTTATTTTCTACCTACAACATTGAGATGTTTAATCCAACTGGAAAACTAACACACACATTTGTGTGTTAGACCTGCAGTTTATTTCCAATGGATAATAATTGTCCCAGTGTCATTTACAGTCTGGTCCATCCTTTCCTCACCAGACTGTCCCTCCATCATAGATAAGTTGACTTTTCTGTGGTTCTGTTTCTAAGCTCTGTTTTTTTTTAATGTCTGTCTGTTCCTAAACTAGTATTATAGTATCTTAATACTTTCATTTTAATAATTGTTATTTTGTAGTCTGGGACCCCTACCTTGTTCTTTAATTATCCTGACTTTTCTTGGTCTTTTACTCTTCCTTATGAATTTTATTTTATTTATTTTTTTTTTAAATTTTTTTTTTTAACGTTTTATTTATTTTTGAGACAGAGAGAGACAGAGCATGAATGGGAGAGGGGCAGAGAGAGAGGGAGACACAGAATTGGAAGCAGGCTCCAGGCTCTGAGCCATCAGCCCAGAGCCTGACGCGGGGCTCGAACTCACGGACCGCGAGATCGTGACCTGAGCCGAAGTCGGCCGCCTAACCGACTGAGCCACCCAGGCGCCCCTCCTTATGAATTTTAAAATTACTTTGCAAGTTCCCTAAAAACCATGTTGGCATTTTGATTGGATTGTATTGAATTTATAGATTAATTTTAGGAGAACTGACATTTTTATCATATTGAGTTTTCCCATCCATGAACTTGGTTTATTTTTTAATTACTGAAGTCCTTTTTTTGTCTTTGAATACTGTGTTTTAATTTCATCTATATTGCATAAGATTTATGAACATTTTGTATAATGCTTTTTAAAAAGTATATTCTCAACTGTTAATTCCTTCTATCTAGAAATGTAGTTTTTTACAAAGATTTTGTTCCTAATAATATTCCCGAACTCTATTAACTCTACTAGCTTGGGTTGAGTTTCTTATGTTGACAGTTACAATAATTATAGCATCAATAAACAATATATTTTAAATTTTCTCATTTTAATAGGCTCCTTTTAGGACCTTGTGTACAATATTAAAAGGAATATTCACAGTGAGTGTCTTCATCTTGTTGCAGATTGAAAATAAATGCTCCCATCATTTACCTATAAGAATGTATTTGCTCAATCAGGTTTTAACAAGTTTCTTTCTACTAGTTTCCAAGTATTTATTTTTTAATGAACATATGATGGTTTTATCAAGTGATTTTTCTGCATCTGCTGAAAATGATTTTTAATCAGCATATATCAAATTACATTAATAGATATTTTTAATGAAAAAGATCTTTACATTCCTATAATAAACCAAACTTCTAATATTTTTATATGTGTAAAAAAACATGTTTACTTTGCTTATATTTTATTGGGAATTTTTGTGCCCATAGTCGTGATATTGGTCTGAAGTTTCTTTGCGCTATCATCTTTAAATTTGCATATAAAGAGGAAAAGAAAGAAACATGAGAATGAGAGAGGGAGTAAAAGAGACAAAGAATAAAACATGGCAAGAATGGTAAAATATTGATGATAATCATTGAATATGGATGATAGGCATACAAGGTTTAATTATGGTATTCTCCACCTTTAGATGAATAGAAAATGATTTTTTAAAAATGCTTATTTTTGAAGGAGGGGAGAGAACAAGTTGGGGGGGGGGTGCTAGGGGGTGGGAGGCAGAGAGCTCTCTCTCTGGAGTCAGAGGATCCAAAGCAGGCTCAGCACTGACAGCAGAGAGCCCGATGCAGCTCTTAAACTCACGAACTGTGAGATCATGACCTGAGCTGAAGTCAGATGCTTTCCCGACTGAGCCACCCAGGTCTCTCTGATTTTTCTTTTTGTAAATTTCTTTACAAAATTTTAATTCCACTACAGTTAAACATACAGTATTACATTAGTTTCGGGTGTACAACATAGTGATTCAATTCTATACATTACTCCGTATTCATCCTGATGAATGTACTCTTTAATCTCCTTCACCTATTTTACCCATTTCCCCCACCTATCTCCTCTTTGGTAACCATCAGTTTGTTCTGTATAGTTAACAGCTGTTTTTTGACTTTTCTTTTCTTTGATCATTTTCTTTGTTTCTTAAGTTCCACATATGAGTGAAATCCTTTGGTATTTGTCTTTCTCTGACTTATTCCACTTAGCATTATGCTCTCCAGATCCATCCATGTTGTTGCAGATGGCAAGATTTCATTCTTTTTTATGACCGTAATATTTCATTGTGAGTATATACCACATCTTTATCCATTCATCTATTGATGGGCACTTGTGCTGTTTGTGTAATTTATTGCAAATAATGCTGCAATAAAAATAGGGGTGCATGTATCTTTTCAAATTAGTGTTTTCCTGTTCTTTGGGTAAATACCCAATAGTGGAATTACTGGACCATATGGTAATTCTATTTTTAATTTTTGAGGAACCTCCGTACTGTTTTCCACTGTGGCTGTACCATTTTGTATTCCCACCAAAGGTGCATAAAGGTTCCTTTTTCTCCACATCCTCACCAACACTTGTTTGAAAACAAATGATTTTTAATTGAGAAATTTCTAGAATCATTTTATCTGTAAAGTTGTTATAGAGTACAGTTTCTAAAGAATACCTGAAGGATATTCCTGTCTTGAATACTACTTCTTAACTTTGATAAATGGTCAACTCTTTTGTGAAAATAGACTCAAATCCACTACTTGAAGGTGTTTGTTATTGGATCGTACATTTAAACAAAATTATACTGAGTTATATAAATAAAATAAACCTTATTAATTTCTATAACCTAATTTGTAATATTCCTCTTGGGACCTCACCCTGCAAGTTGCTAACTCTGTTACTTCTGATTTAAACCCTCAGTTTTGCATGATATAAACTCTTTTGTTGCCCATTCTTCTCAAATGTGCATCAACAGAAGAGTTTTGTGGAGTATTGGCAGAACACTTGGAGGCAATTATCCTCAAATAAGTGGTTTTTGTCATGACTGACTTAATCTTTTTTGGTTACTGGACTGGTACCTGCTGAGGTGTGACAGGTCCTGCTTTGCCTTCTGAATTGTTTTTCAGCTATCCACTGCTAACTGGGTCCAACTTTTTGCCTCTGTTGTAGTGTTCAGTATGGCTTTTTAAAAAATTCATTTGCTTTTTCACTTTTTATTTTTTTAATTTACTTAAATTCAAGTTAGTTAACCTAGTGTAGTACTGGTTTCAGGAGTAGAACCCAGTGATTCATCACTTGCATAAAACACTCAGTGCTCATCCCAACAAATGCCCTCCTTAATGCCCATCAACTATTTAGCCCATTCCCCCACCCCTCTCCTCTCCAGCACCCCTCAGTTTGTTATTTGTATTTAAGAGTCTCTTCTGGTTTGCCTCCCTCTCTGTTTTTATCCTATTTTTACTTCCCTTCCCCTATGTTCATTGTTTTGTTTCTTAAATTCCACATGAGTGAAATCATATGATTTTTGTCTTTTTATGACTGACTTATTTCACTTAGCATACTACACTCCAGTTCCATTCATATTGCAAATGGCATGAATTCATTCTTTTTGATCACCAAGTAATATTCCAGTGTGTGTGTGTGTGTGTGTGTGTGTGTGTGTGTGTGTGTCTCTGCATGTATACACCACATCTTTAATCATTCATCAGTCAGTGGACATTTGGGTTCTTTCCATAATTTGGCTATTGTTGATAGTGATATGAATATTGGGGTGCATGTTCCCCTTTAAATCAGCATTTTTGTATCCTTTGGGTACCCAGTAGTGCAATCCTGGGTCATAGGTAGTTCTATTTTTAATCTTTGAGGAACCTCCGAACTGCTTTCCAGAGTGGCTGCATCAGATTGCATTTCCTCTAACAGTGCAAAAGGGTTCCCCTGTCTCCATATCCTCGTCAACATCTGTTGTTGCCTGAGTTGTTAATTTTAGTCATGCTGACCAGTGTGAGGTGGTATCTCATTGTGGTTTTGATTTGTATTTTCCTGATGATGAGTGATATTACACACCTTTTCATGTGTCTCTCAGCCATCTGGATGTCATCTTTGGAAAAGTGTCTATTCATGTCCTGCCTATTTCTTCATTGGATTGTTTTTTTTTTTTTTTAATGTTTATTTATTTTTGAGACAAAGAGATGGAGCATGAATGGGGGAGGGTCAGAGAAAGAGGGAGACACAGAATCTGAAGTAGGCCCCAGGCTCTGAGCTGTCAGCACAGAGCCCGACGCAGGGCTTGAACCTACGAACTGTGAGATCGTGACCTGAGCCGAAGTCGGATGCTTAACCGACTGAGCTACCCAGGTGCCCCAATTGTATTGCCTCTTTTGGGAGTGTTGAGTTTGATAAGTTCTTTATGGATTTTGGATACTAACCCTTTGTCTGATATGTTGTTTGCAAATATTCTCCCATTCCAAAGGTTGCCTTTTAGTTTTGTTGATTGTTTTATTCACTATTCACTGTGCAGAAGTTTTTTGTTTTGTTTTGTTTTTTATCTTGGTGAGGTTCCAGTGGTTCCTGTTTGCTTTTGTTTCCATTGCCTCTGGAGACATGTCTAGTAAAGAGGTTGCTGTGGCTGAGGTCAAAGAGGTTGTTGCCTGTGTTCTCCTCCAGGATTTTGATGATTTCCTGTCTTACATTTAAATCTTTCATCCAGTTTGAACTTATTTCTTTTTTTAATGTCTTACTTATTTTGAGGGAGAGAGAGAGTGAGAGAGCGAGCAGGGGAGGTGCAGAGAAGGAGAGCGAGAGGATCTCAAGTAGGCCTCAAGTAGGATCCGTGCTGAGCCTTGGTGATCCCGTGACTTTGGGATCATGATCTGAGCCAAAATCAAGAGTCGGATGCTTAAGTAACTAAGCCGCCCAGGAACCCTTTAAATTTATTTCTGAGTATGGTGTAAGAAAGTGATCCAGTTTCATTCTTCGGCATGTTGCTGTCTAGTTTTCCCAACACCATTTGCTGAACATGATCTCTTTTTTCCATTGGATATTCTTTCTTGCTTTGTCACAGAATAGTTGGCCATACATTTGTGGGTCCATTTCTGTGTTCTCAATTCTGTTCCATTGATCTATGTGTCTCTTTTTGTGCCAGTACCATACTGTCTTGATTACAGTTTTGTAATACAACTTGAAGTCCAGAATTGTGATGCCTTCAGCATTGCTTTTCTTTTTCTTTTCTTTTTGTTTTTGAAAGTTTATTTATTTTTGGGAGAGAGAAAGAGTAGGGGAGGGGCAGAGAGAGTGGAGAGAGAGAAGCCCAAGCAGGCTCTGTGCTATCAGTGTAGTGCTTGATGTGGGGCTCCATCTCATGAACTATGAGACCATGACCTGAACTGAAATTGAGTCGAACACTTAACCAGCTGAGCCACCCAGGTGCCCCTGGTTTTCTTCTTCAACATTACTTTGGCTATTTGGGGTCTTTTGTGGTTCCATATAAATTGTAGAATTGTTTTTTGTTTTTCGTTTTTTTTTTTTTTTTTTTCTAGCTCTGAAGAATGCTGGTGTTATTTTGATAGGGATTGCATTGAATATGTAGATTGCTGTTGGTAGTGTAGACATTTTAACAATATTCCATGAGCATAGAATGTTTTTCCATCTCTTTGTGTCTTCTTTAATTTCTTTCATAAGCTTTCTGTAGTTTGCAGCGTACATTACAGAGTACATATCTTTTACCTCTTTGGTTAGGCTTATTCCTGGGTATCTTATGGTACAGTTGTAAATTAAACTGATTTCCTTGATTTCTTTCTTCTGCTTCCTTATTGGTGTATAGAAATGCAACTGATGTCTCTGTTGGTTTTATATTCTGAGATTTTGCTGAATTCATGTATTCTTGTTTTTTTGGTGGAGTCTTTTGTTTTTTTTTTTTTTTTTTTCAACGTTTATTTATTTTTGGGACAGAGAGAGACAGAGCATGAACGGGGGAGGGACAGAGAGAGGGAGACACAGAATCGGAAACAGGCTCCAGGCTCTGAGCCATCAGCCCAGAGCCTGACGCGGGGCTCGAACTCACGGACCGTGAGATCGTGACCTGGCTGAAGTCGGACACTTAACCGACTGCGCCACCCAGGCGCCCCTGGAGTCTTTTGTTTTTTTCATGTAGAGTATCATGTCTTCTGTGAAGAGTGAAAGTTTGACTTCTCCCTTACCAATTTGTGTTTCTTTTATTTCTTTTTGTTGTCTGATTGCTGAGGCTAGGACACAGTATGGCTTCTTTATGATAAAATCAAGTCTTTGCCACACATCTGTTCCCTCTTCACTAAGGCACAGGGGAATTTCTGGGTTTTCTAGATGCCTTATGAAGACCATGAGGAAACAGAAGATCTTCAGACTTACTCTGTGCAAGTGCTATTTTTTTTTCCTACATGTTTGATAAGACACCATAGAGTCTTTTAGAGAAGTGCCCTCCCCTTAAGGATACAGCAATGAATTGTGTTCATTCATTATTTTCCTGATGTTTTCAGGTTCCACTATAACTCTGTAGGAGTTGATATATTCAGTGGGTTCCTTTTCCTACATACCACCATGAAGACTTGTGTTCTACCTTAAGAAGGGAGCACAGATAGATGCTTTTGACTTCTTAATCTTTTTTTTTTCTCTTCCTAGAAATCCTCTCATTGCTCCCAGAATTCTCTATTTAGCTCATATGGAGAGGCTCTACATCATAATTTTATTATCACCTCTCTTCTTTTACAGGTGTTTAAAACTTGAATAGTTTAGAAGGTTAATGAGTATTCCACTTCTTTAAAAAAATATGGTTTGAGGGGCGCCTGGGTGGCGCAGTCGGTTGAGCGTCCGACTTCAGCCAGGTCACGATCTCGTGGTCCGTGAGTTCGAGCCCCGCATCAGGCTCTGGGCTGATGGCTCGGAGCCTGGAGCCTGTTTCCGATTCTGTGTCTCCCTCTCTCTCTGCCCTCCCCCGTTCATGCTCTGTCTCTCTCTGTCCCAAAAATAAATAAAAAACGTTGAAAAAAAAATAAAAAATAAAAAAATATGGTTTGGGGTGCCTGGGTGGCTCAGTCGATTAAGCGGCTGACTTCAGCTCAGGTCATGATCTCACAGTCCGTGAGTTCGAGCCCCGCGTCGGGCTCTGTGCTGACAGCTCAGAGACTGGAGCCTGCTTCAGATTCTGTGTCTCCCTCTCTCTCTGACCCTCCCTTATTCATGCTCTGTCTCTCTCTGTCTCAAAAATAAAAAATAAACATTAAAAAAAAATTTTTAAAAAAATATGGTTTGATTACACTTGACAAAAACCTTTAGAATTTAGTATGGCCTACATTTGTCTGACAAAATATGAGCAGAAGTAACCTGTATCACCTCTTGCAGAAGTTTTAAGGTAGAATGCACGTTATGCCAAGTTTCCTTTTCCTGCGTTGGCAGTTATGGAATATGTTTCAAGGAAAAGTGTCCATCATCTTGGGTTCCTGAGTGACTACACTGAAAAAGCCCCTCTGCCTATCCACATAGGGCTGTATCATGAACAAAAAAAATTAATGTTTGTTGTATTAAGTCACCGATATCAGGAGGTTGTTACCGCTGAAAAATCTAGATCATTCTGATTGACACCCAAACTTGTGATGGCTATTTTTCTATATTAATAAATACATGTGTTAACAAAAGCCATTATAATCTGTTATGTAAAGCTGAGTGTGTTACTCAATCACTGATTGGGATTAATAAGTCAAAGAGTGAATTCTTTCTTTGAGAAGTTTTGAGAACCCAGAAATTTTGGGAGCAGTAATTATATTCATGATTGCCTTCTATCTTTTGAATAGCCTTTCTGTGTTTGGGAACATTTTTTTTGTGAGGAGTCCTATCTTTCCAAAGTAGAAATCAGAACTGAGCTCCCAGCTTCTCTTAGAGCTAGCATATAGGTTTTGACTTACATATACATGTGGGAGACATTGGTTTGGGAATAGGAGGAAATTGTAATGAGTAGGATTAGAATTTGCTTATGGGCAGCATCTGGATTTGGGAGATGGTAATGGTTTCAAAGTCAGACTCTTGTTATAGAGTGGCATGGCAGTCAGGATTCTATATATGGCTATCTAGAGATTGGTTACAAAGAATTGACTTATGGAGTAGTGTGAGTTGAATAAGTTTGAAATCTGTGGGATTGGCAGGAAGGAACTCCATGGACATGGACCAAAACTGTTGTCAACAGGCAGAATTTATCACTTTTTTTTTGGGAAAGCCTCATCCCTGTTTTTTAGGTTTCTAACGGATTCAGTAAAGCCTACTCAAGGCTTTATCCAGGAGAATTTCTCTTATTCAAAGTCCACTGATTAGGGGGGCGCCTGGGTGGCTCAGTCGGTTGAGCGTCCGACTTCGGCTCAGGTCATGATCTCACAGTCTGTGAGTTTGAGCCCCGCGTCGGGCTCTGTGCTGACAGCTCAGAGCCTGGAGCCTGTTTCAGATTCTGTGTCTCCCTCTCTCTGACCCTCCCCCGTTCAAGCTCTGTCTCTCTCTGTCTCAAAAATAAATAAATGTTAAAAAAAAAAAATTAAAAAAAAAACAAAAAAAACAAAGTCCACTGATTAGGGACTTTAATTACATCTCCCATATCCCTTCATAGCAACACCTACACTAGTATTTAAACTGGGGGCTGTAACACCTACAGTGTAGCAACATCTACACTAGTATTTAAACTGGGGGCTGTAACCTAAGTAAGCTGGCATAATTAAAAAAAAAGCTATCATAAGTGACATTAGTGCATGTGGTCTAGAAGAATAGTTGCAGAGAAGCCAGGTTCCTTTCACTGTGTGATGTGACAGTGGTGTTGATTTTTTTTTTTTTTTTTTTTTTTTTTTTTGTAATTTAGCCTATTATGCAGCATGGGTTGTACTTTTTTCTGGAAGCTCATCCTTGTCTGTTCCTTTTGTTAAGTGCTAACTCTAATGCTACTAATATACTTTAATCCTTTTCTGATTAATCTATACAAGTGGATTTTGTTTATTTCAACTAAAACACTTGCCTAATACCAAAATTATGAGGAGAAAAATCACCTTTTCCTCATAAGATTAAGATCCTTGGTCAAAATGACATTATAGAGATATCGCAGTTCTGTTTGCAGGCTAGTTTTTTCTATAAGTCACATTCTTTTGCTTTTGTGTTAGTAATTTCTGAAAGTCATGCCCTCACTATGGAATGATACTTCTCTGCTCCTCTATTTTTTCTCTGTGGGTGTCTTTGCAACAGAAATGGTTAGTGTAGTTATTGGAGATTTAAAAACCTTTTGGTCCATGGAAATGTTGACATCTCCCTTTTTCTGCTTGGCATGCTCACAGCAGAGGCTAAACTGTAGATCATGTGGAAAATGGAAAAGGAAGAAAGGGAAGAATAATATAAGTGAGTAGAGATGATGGAGTAAGGTAGACTAAGGAACAGAGTTTCTATTTGAATTGAGAAAAATGGAATGATGGATTATAATTTTTTCCTATATACATATACACATGCAGTATTTTTTCTTGGTTCTTATGACCTTTCATAAAACAACGTTTAAGACAATCCTACCTCAATGCTCTTGCTCTAAGTTAATGGTGTTTTACAGATCCATGTATCTGTGTATATTCATACATGTATATATTGGTTAAAGCATATCCTTCCTACAACAAAATGGTGAAGAGCACAACTTATGGAAACAAACTGCCTCATTTTAAGTTATACATTTTTACAAAATAAATAACATTTACTATTATAACCATTTTTAAATGTACAGTTTTGTCACATTAAGTACATTAACATTGTTGTGCAAACATCGCCATTATCTTCAGAACTTTTTTTTTTTTTTTATATGACAGTGAAACTCTGTACCCGTTAACTCTCCATTTTCCTCTTTATCCGGCCCCTGGCAACTACCATTCTACTTTCTGTCTCTATGAATTTGACTATTCTAAGTATTCATCTAAGTGGAATCCTACCAGTATTAATACTTTTGTGTCTGGTTTATTTCTCTCCACATGATGTCTTCAAGGTCATCTGTGTTGCAGTATGTATGAGAACTTTATTCTTTTTTAAGGCTGAATAATCCATTGTACATATATACTGTGTGTGTTCATCCATCCGTCCATCCACCAATTGACATTTAGGTCATTTCCATCTTTTGGCTATTGTGAATAATGCCGCTTTGAACATGGGTATGTAAATATGTTTGAGTTTCTGCTATCAATTCTTTGTGTGTGTGTGTTCAGAAGTGGAATTTATGAACCATATATATTCCATATATATGTTTGGTTTATTGAGGAACTGCTATACTACTTACAATAGCTGAGCTGTACTGTTCTAATATTCCCACAAGAAGTGCATAAGTGTCTCATTTTTTTGATCCCAACCAATTGGTATTTGGCATTTGATCCTAGAGATACTGCCCTCTTAGGGCTACACAGTTTCTAGAGATAGCAGTGACTCCCCTGTGAGAGCACTTTTTATATACAAACCAACCAATCCAAAGCCTACCTCTAACCTTCTTAATCAAACTCTCACACAGTAAGCCAATATTCTTTCTGCTATAAATCACCTGAGGGCCAGATACTGGATAACTAGGGACCATGTCTATAGTCTAGAGCCTATTGAAATAATTCAAACCATCCAATCCCAAATTTGGTATACCTACACTGCCTTACCCATTCCTCCCCAGGAAAAACCCAGTAAAAACTCTGGGCCATGTTCTCTCTCTTATTCCTTTGTCTTACATCCATTCTTTGTCATATGGTTCTGAATGACGTGCCATGATTCCTGTTTCTAGAAATCATTGAGTGTAAAGTTTTTCATGGCTTTTCATGTCTAAGTATCTTATCACACATGATTAATGTAATCAATAAATTTTTAGAACCAAAGTGTTACTGTGGTTTGATATTGATCTCTTTAATAACTATTGTTGTTAAGCATCTTTTTATATGTTTATATGTAATTTGTATATCTTTGGAGAAATGTCTAAGTCCATGGGTTTTCTAATTGAGTTGTTGGGTTTTCTTTGCCTTTTATTTATTCATGGAACTATTTACAAATATTTTCTCCCATTCTGTTGCCATTTCTACCTGTTGATAGTCCTTAGTACACAACTTTTTAATTTTTATAGAGTCCAGTTTGTCCATTTTTTTTCTTTTGCTGGTTTTGGTGTCATATCCAAGAAATGGACTTTCTCTTTATGTTTTATTCTTAGAGTTTTATAATTTTAGCTCTTATATATGGATCTTTGATCCATTTTGAGCTAATCTGTGTATGGTGCTAGTTACGGATCCAACTTCATTCTTTTGCATGTGGATATCCAGTTCTCCCAGCATTATATGTTGAAAAGACGGTCTTTTCTCCACTGAATGGTCTAGGCATACTTGTCAAAATCATTTGATCTTAAATGCAAGAATTTCTGGAATATTTTACTCCTTTGGCCTATCTGTCTCTTTATGCCACTGCCATACTGTTTTGATTACTATAGATGTGTAGTAAATTTTGAAATCAAAGTGTGAAAATTCCAACTTTGTTCTTTTTTATTGTTTTGGGTATTTGAGGGTTCCTTGAGATTCATTATACATTTTAGAATAAATTTTCCCATTTCTGCAAAAAAAATGTCATTGGAATTTTAAGAAGGGTCACATTGAATCTATAGATTGCTTTGGGTAGTATTGGCATCTTAACAATTAAGTCTTCCAGTCCGTGTACACAGGATGTCTTTCCATTTACTTGTGCCTTTAATTTCTCTTAGCAACATTTTGCCTCCTTGGTTAAGTTTACTTAGAAAGTATTTTATTCTTTTTAATGCTATTATAAATGGAATTCTTCATTTCCTCTTTTCATTGTTCTTTTGTAGAAATGTAACTAATTTTTTTTGTACCCTGCAGCTCAGCTGAATTTGTTTATTCTAACAGACTTTGTGTGTGTGTGTGTGTGTGTGTGTGTGTGTGTGTGTGTGTGTATGTGTGTGTAATATTTAGGTTTCTGAACATAAGATCATGTCTTTGAGAAAAGAGATAATTTTATTTTTTCCCTTAAATGCCTTTTTTTTCTTACCTAATTGCTTTGGCTACAACTTTGAGTACTATGTTAAATGCAAGTGGTAAAATCTGTTGTTCTTGCCTTGTTCCTGATAGTAGAGGAAAAATTTTCAGTCTTTTACTTTCAAATATATTAGTGTTAGCTGTGGATTTTTCTTAAATGACCTTTATTAAGATGAGGTAATTTCCTTCTATTCCTAGTTTGAGTGTTTTGATCATGAAAGGGTGTTGAATTTTGTCAAATTATTTTTTTGCATTGAGATGATTATGTGGTTCTCCCCCTCTTCTATTACTAATGTGGTGTTGATCGATTTTTTTTTTTTGTATGTTGAACCATCTTTGCATTACAGGAATAAATCTCACTTTGTCAGTGTGTACAGTTCTTTTAACGTGGTACTGAATTCAGGTTGCTACTGTTTGTGTAGCCACAGCCCAGCAGACTGTAAGCTAAGGCAGGGTGATAGTCTGTTCAGAGAGTCTGAAGAAGAGACCTGGAGTTGGTGATTGAGACATAGGTTTACTGGGGGAACTTACATATGAGAAGTTTAGAGGTTGCTGACTGGACAAAGCATCTGTTGCTGGGATCTACATGCAGCAAGCTTTTATGGCATAGCAATTTAGCCGAGTAACTATCTGTAGCCTGTCTCCTTCTTGCATGACCAGCATTCCAAGAGCAAGGTCTGCCATCTAGACATTCTTCATTACAAAGGAGACACTCTGCATTGGCCACACCAAGAACCTCTGACCTTGAAAGGTGAAGGACAAATCCTTCTACGTATTCTACCTGATGGGAATATAAAGGGAGGATATGATCCCTACATTATCAAGATAGTGATTAAAAGGAACATTCAGGGTGTACTTGCACAGACTTGCTATCCAGCATGTATCATACTGCATTTTATTGAGGGTTTTTTGCACCAATATTGACAGGAATATTGGTCTTTAGTTTTCTTATAGTGTCTTTGACTTTGATATCAGGGTAATGCTGGCCTCAGAGTGACTTCAACAGTATTTCTTTCTTTTCAGATTTTGTGAGAGTTTAAGGAATATTGGTGTTAATTCTTCTTTAAAGATTTAATAGAATTCACCAGTGAAGCCTTCTGGTCTCAGACTTTTGTTGTGGGGGAAGGTTTTGATTGCTGACTAAATCTTTTTACTAGTTATAGGTTTGTTCATATTTTCTGTTTCTTCATTTTTCAGTTTTAGTAGGTTGGGTGTCTGTACAATTTCTCTATTTCATCCAGATTACCCATTTTGTTGGCATTCAGTTCATTGTACTTTCCCCCCCCCCCCCCCCCCACCTTATTGAGGTATAATTGACAAATAAGAATTCTATGTATTTAAGGTTTATGATATGATGTTTTGACACACACATACATTATGAAATAATTACCACAGGCAAGCTAATGAGCATACCCATCACTTCACATAGTATAGTGAGAACACTTAAGATCCTTTCTTAGCAAGTTTCAAGTATACAATACAGTTGTTACTAACTATAGTCATTATGCTGTACATTAGATCTCCAGAACTTCTGCATCCTGCTTAACTGAAACTTTGTATCCTTTGACCTCTGTATTTCTCTCACTGCAGTCCCTGGAAACTGCCATTCTATTCTCTGCTTCTATGAGTTCAAATTTGAGATTGTACATGTGAGAATCAGGCATTATTTGTCCTTCTGGGTCTGGTTTATTTTACTTTATCACCTTCCAGGTTTATCAGTATTGTTGCAAATGACAGGATTTCCTTCTTTAAGGCAGAAAACTATTGCATCATCTATCTATGGATTTAGATAGGATTGCATATATACATGTATATATGTGTATATATGCAATATGTGTTTAGAAATTGTATAGTCAGTATCTCCATATAATGTATATAATTAATATATATGTGTATATATATACAGTGTGTGTATATGTGTGTGTGTATATTATATATGTGTGTGTGTATATATACATATATATATGTATATATACACACAGTTTTCTTTCGCCATTCATTTATCAGTTAATACTTAGGTTTCCACAGCTTGACTATTGTGAATAATGCTGCAATGAATATGGTGGTGCAGACATCTCTTTGAGACACTGATTTTTGTTTCCTTTGGATATATATATATCCAGAAGAGGGATTGCTGGATCATATAGTCATTCTATTTTTAATATTTCAAGGAACCTTCATGCTATTTTCCATAGAGGTTGTATCAACTTACATTTCTGCCAATAATGTATAAGGGTTCACTTTTCTCACCCTTGCCAACATTTGTTATTTCTTTTTTATAAGTATGAGGTGGAACTTCCTTGTGATTTTCCTTTGTATTTCTCTGATGATTAGTGATATTGAACATCTTTTCATGTACCTGTTGGCTATTTGTGTGTCATATTGGAAAACCATCTATTCAGTTTCTCTGCCTGTTTTTTTTAAATTGCATTGTTTGTTTTGTTGCTATTGAGTTTCTTCTATATCTTAGAAATTAAATACCCATCAGATACATGGTTTATATTTTCTCCCATTCAATAAATTATTTTTGAATTTTGTTAATTTCCTGTGTTGTGCAGAAGCTTTTTAGTTTAATGTAGTCCCACTTGTTTATCTTTGCTCTTGTGGCTTGTGCTTTTGGTGTCTTATCCAAAATATTCTTTCCAAGACCAGTGTCCGGGAGTTTTTTCTGTTTTCTTGTAGGAGCTTTTCAGTTTCAGGTCTTGTATTGAGGTGGTTAATCCATTTTCAGGTAATTTTTGTCAGTGGTGTAAAGAAGATTGTTACATTCTTTTGCTTGTGAATATCCAGTTTCCCCAGCACCATTTATTAAATAGATTACTCTTTCTCCATTATGTGTTGTTGGCACCTATGTCAAATGTAGTGGACTGTAAATGTGCAGGTTTACTTTTGGCTCTTTGTTAGTCTGTGTCTTTTTTTCCAGATTTAAAAAAAAAAATTAAGTTTAATTTTGAGAGAGACAGAGAGAGAATTAACAAGTTGGGGAGGGGCAGAGAGAGGGGGAGAGTGAAAATCCCAAGCAGGCTCCATGCTGTCAGAACCCAATATGGGGCTCAAACTCACAAACCTGAGATCATGACCTGAGCCAAAATCAAGAGTGGGATGCTTAACCAACTGAGCTACCCATGCGCCCCAGTCTATGTGTCTTTTTATGTCGGTACCATTCTGTTTTCATTACTAGCTTTATAATCTATTTTGTAACAAGAAATGTGATAGCTCTAGCTTTGTTCTTCCTTCTCAAGATTCGTTTGGCTGTCCAGGGTCTTTTATAGTTATTACAGTTTTAGAATTTTGTTCTGTTTCTGTGAAAAATGTCATTGGAATTGTGATAGGGATTTCAGTGCGTTTGTAGGTCGCTTTGTGTACTATGGACATTTTACATTCTTCCAATCTTCCAATTTTACATTCTTCCAGTTCTTCCAGTTCTTCTACTTATTGGCATCCCGTTTGATTGCTTTCATTGAGCTCTTCTAGTTTTCAGTTTACTAGTCTCTCAGCTACTTGGTTAAATTCCTTCCTTAGGTTTCCTAAGTTTGTTTATTTTGAGAGAGAGAGAGAGAGAGAGAGAGAGAGAGAGCGCGCGTGCACATGAGCGCATGGGGGAGGGGCAGAGAGAGACTCCCAAGCAGGCTCTACTATGAGCATGGAGCCTGATGCAGGACTCGATCTCACAAACCATGAGATCAAGACCTGAGCTGAAGTCAAGAATCAGATGCTGAACCCACTGAGTCAGCCAGGAGCTCCTATTCCTTAGTTTTTTATGTTACTATAAATGAGAATGCTTTAATTTCTCTTTCAAATAGTTTGTTGTTAGTGTATAGAAACATAATTAATATTTATATGTTGATTTTGTATCCTGTGACTTTTCTGAACTTATTCTGATACGTTTTTTTTTTTTTTTTTTTGGTACTCTTTAATGTTTTCTGTATGTAAGCTCATGTCATCGCAGGTAGACAATTTTACTTCTTTCTCATTTGGATACCTTTTATTTATTTTTCTTGACTAATTGCTCTGGCTAAAACTACAAGTACTGTGTTGACTAGAAGTGGCAAGAGTGGTCATCCTTGTCTTATTCCTGAAAAATCTTCCAGCTTTTACTATTGGTATGATTTTAACTGTGAGCTTATATGTCACTTGTATTATGTTGAAGTGCATTCCTTCTATACCTAATTTGTTGAGTCTCATGGAAAGATGTTGTATTTTATTGAGTGCTTTTCTGCCATCTTTTGAGACCATATAATTTGGATCCTTCATTCTGTTAGTGTGATGTATTCCATTTATTGATTTGTAGACATTAAACCATCCTTGTATTCCAGGGATAAATCCTACTTGATCGTAGTGTACGATCCTTTTAATGTGCTGTTGAATTCAGTGTGCTAGTATTTTTGAGGATTTTTGCCTCTGGGTCATCAGAAATAGTGGCATGTAATTTCTTTTCCTTGAAGAAGTGTCCTTGTCTGACTGTGGTATCAGAGCAATGCTGGCCTTGTAATATAGGTTTAGAAATGTTCTTTTCTCTTTAGTATTTTAGAAGAGTTTGAGAAAGATTGGCCTTAATTGTTCTTTACATGTTTGGTAGAGTTCATCTGTGAAGCCATCTGGTCCTTGGCTTTTGTTTACTGGGAGATTATTATTGATTAAATCTCCTTCCTCATTATTGATCAAATTTTCTATTTCTTAATCCAGTCTTGGTAAGTCATGTTTCTAGAAATTTGCTTATTTATCTAATTAGTTGGCATGTAATTGTTGTGGTGGTGCCAGTATCTGAGGTACATGTGATGATCACCCATGGAACGGGAGTCTGGGTCTCTGGAGCTTGTCACAGTGACTCAGGCCTGCAGATGGGGGTGGAGTGGAGAGATACAGAAGTGTGGACCCAAGTGTAATAGAGTGCAATAGTGGTCTGGGCCCTGGGGATAGGGCACAGTGGCAACACAGTCCCAGGAATGGGAAGTTGCAATTGTGACTCAGGTCCTAGAAGGCGGGGCACTGAGCAGTGGGAGCATGACTTCCATGGTGGGGGAACCAGGGGACAGTGTGCACCACAGAGCTCCTCCTGCCTCATGGATCGTGAAACACAGTGGCATCCTGATCTCAGAGAGAAGGGTACAACCACAACTCAGTCCTCTGGGGACAGATCTCAGTGGAGCAATAGCTGTAGCCTTGGGGAAGAGACAAAGTGGTATGGACTCCAGGAAGTTTCATCAGCTGGGTTCAGCATTAGAGAATGCTATGAGGGTTCTTGGTAGCAGAAGCTGTAGATGTCTATGGTAGTGATGAGGATTGTTGGAGAGCTTCTTGCTTTTCTGTCCTCTATAGGGTGAAATTTTTCCAAAGGGATCCCTCTGGTCTCCAGGGTATTGCAGACTAAGGGATGGGATAATGTATGTGAATTTTTTCCTATCTTTTCAATGTGACCATCCTCAGTTTTTGTGATCCATTTTCTGCTGCTTTATTGCAGTTCAGAGCTTTCCCAGAGCTATTTCCAATCAGTTTATAATTGTTTATTCATTGTTTTTTTTTTGTTGTTGTTGTTGTTGTTGGTTTTTTTTTTTTTTTTTTTTTTTTTTGTCTTGGGGAGATGAGCATTAGGACCTCCTGGTCTGGCATCTTGCTGATGTCACTAAACTATTTATTTATTTATTTATTTATTTATTTATTTAATTTATTTACTGCCTTATTCCACTGTCTAGGACTCCACTGCGATGTCGGATACAAATCATGAAAATGGACACCCTCTTCATGTTATTGATCTTAGTGGGAACACATTCTGTTTTCATCATTAAATATGTTAGCTGGAAGGTTTTTGTAGATGCCCTTTATCAAGTCCTCTTCTATTCCTAGTTTGCTTAGAGATTTTATTAAGAAAGTTAGCTAGATTTTGTCAGATGTTTTTTATCTACTGAAATAATCCTATTTCTGGAGTATTTTTTAATGTGAATTGCATTGATTTTTTTGAATATTAGACAAATCATGTGGTTTTGTTAAAATGCTGTTGATCATGATGTGTTATTCTTGTGTATTGTTGGATTCAATCTGTTAAATTTTCATTTATAATTTTGCATCTTGGTTTGAGAGATATGGTCCATAATTCTTCTTTCTTATAGTATCTCATTCTTACTTTGACATCAGCATCATACTGACCTCATAGAATAATTTTTTCATAGAATGACTTTTGAGGTAATCTTTCTCTTTAATTTTTAGAAGTTTCTGCAGAATTAGTATAATTTTTCTGTATGTGTAAGAAATCACAAATATACAGCCACCTGGGACTGAAGTTTTCTAGTAAAAAGTTGCAGCTTTAAAGTCCATTTCATTAACAGATAGAGGGTTATATGGGTCATATGTTTCCTCTTTATGGAATTTTGGTAGTTTTTGTATTTTAAGAATTTGTTTTTAACTTCTTGGTATAACATTTTGTATAATATTTCCTTAAAAATTATATTTAGAAACTGTGATCTCACTTCTGTCATTATTGGGAAATTATGCCTTCACTGTTTCTTTCCTCTGCAGTGTGGCTAGATTTATTACTTACTGGTGTCTTCAAGGAACCAGGTTTTCATTTCATTGATTTGTCTCTATTTTTGTTTGTATTTCACTTATTTATATGTTTATCTTTATTATTTTTCTCATTAATTTGACTCTCTTTTGCCCTTTTTAAAGTTTTTTTTTTTTTCTAATTTCTTTATGTAGAAGCTTTGGGCATTTGAGAGCTTTCATTTTTTCCTAATACACATTTCTATAAACTTGCTCCTGATTGCTGTGTTAGCATTGCACAAATTTTGGTATTTTGGTTTTAATTTTTATTTAGTTAAAAATACTTCATAACTTTTTAAAATTATCTTCTAAACTGTGGGATTATTTAGACTGTGTTACTTTTAGGGACACCTGGTGGCTCAGTCAGCTAACTGTCCAACTCTTGATTTTGGCTCAGGTCATGATCTCCCAGTTCATGAGATCAAGCCCCATTTGGGGCTCTGCACCAACAGTGCAAACCCTACTTGGGATTCTCTCTTCCTCTCCCCCACTCATTCTCTCTCCTCTTTTTTGCCCTCTCTTTCTCTCTCTAAATAAACTTAACACTCTATTTTAAAACTCTTTTATTTTCTAAATATTTGGGGGGAACTCTCCAGAATCTTTGTTATTCTAATTTAATTCCAGGAGGTTGAGAGAAAATACTTTGCATGACTTTGTTTTTTTTTTTTTTTTTTTTTTAATGCATTTAGATTTGTTTTATGACCCGTAATACCTATTTTGATTTTATGTGCTCTTGGAAAGGTTGGGTGAAGTGTATAATTAAGATTGTTGATTATGGTATTCAAATATTCTATTTTTTATTGTATCTACTTGTTCGACTTTTATTGATGGAGGAGTATTGAAATCTCAAACTATCATTGTAGATTTGTTTGCTACAGATTTCCATTTTAACATTCTATTACAAACAACAATGTTGTTTGCATATTTGTGTGATTGATTGTGTAATAGTTTTCTATTGTTTCCAAAACAAATGACCACAAACTTAGCAGTTAAAACAACACCCTTTTATTATCTCAGTTTTTCTAGGTCATAAATCTGGACATGGCATACTGGGTTCTCTGCTTATTGTCTCATAAAGTGGAAGCAACAGTGTCAGCTGGGCTCAGCTGAGGTCCTGTTCCAAGCTTACAAAGGTTGCTTGTGGAATTTAGTTTCTTGTAACTGTTGGAGTCCCCACCGTGCCCCCCACCACCCCCCCCCACACCTCCCCCCCACCCCCAAGCTTTTTTCCAGGCTATCTCCTAAGGGTTGCTACTAGACATATTAGAGGCCACCCTCAGGTTCTGGCCACATGGTCATCTCACAGCAAGGCAATTTCCCTTTTTTAAAAAGGGCTCATGGGGTGCCTGGGTGGCTCAGTCAGTTAAGCATCTGACCCTTAATTTTGGCTCAGATCATGATCTCATGGTTTTTGAGTTCAAGACCTAAGTTGGGTTCTGTGCTGACAGTTCAGAGCCTGGGATTCTCTCTCCCTCTCTCTCTGCCCCTCCCCTGCTTGCTCATGCTCAACTCTCTCTATCTCTCTCTCTCAAAGTAAATAAAAAAGGGCACAGTACTCCTTTTAAGGTCATTAGGTCAGGCCCACCTAGGATAATCTCTTTTCATTAACTCAAATTCAGATGGTTAGAGACCTTACTTACATCAGCAAAATCCCTTCAAATGACCACATAATATAATCTAATTATAAGACAAAGATCATGTTATATTCACAGGTCCCACCCACGCCCAAGGAGTGGGAATTATATAAGGACATGTTTCATTGGAGGTCATCTTAGAATCCTGACTACACCACTGATTGTATGAGCAGAAAAATAATCTGAAATGATACACACCAAGGTGTAATAGTTATTTCATTAGAAATGTGATGAGTTGGGGGGTGGGGAGTAGATGGGAATGAAACTGAGAGGTTAAAAAGAAAGAAAAAAACCCCTGCAGTAAATACGGGTGAAATGCAATATAAAATTAAGTAAATGTGTAGACTACAGAATCCCACTGTATAATCATAGGATAAAAATGCCACCTTTTGAATCTGTACATGGACTAAAACTGGAAAGTTGTATTAGAAAAATAAAAATACTTTGACTTCAGGATGGATCTTTTCCTTAGAATTTTACTTTAGTAGAAACTTTTCAATTACAACAATAAAATATTTTTTAAAACCCAGCATCAGTCTTGAAATCTTGGTTCCTTTTAGAGATATTAGCAGTTCATGGGAAAAATTTATTTTTTATTTCAAGTATTTTCCTTATACAGAGAATGAAAATAAGGCAGGTAAGGGACAGTTTCACAATGACAAAGAGGTAAAGGATCCTTGTGAGAAATCAGTGTCTGAAGGATAACAACACAGCATGCCTTTGATTTTCCATAGGATGCCACCATTTGAGGTAATCTAATTCATCTCATCCACTAATACTTGAGTGAATATAGATGCGAAAGCACGTTAAGTTAGAGTTACTTGAAGATGAAGTTGTTTTCTATGGCTGTCGTTAGGCACGTGGAAGCCCTGATTTTGAGCAAGAATTTCTCTTTTTTTCTCCTCCACACACATTATATTAAGCTGTCACTCACAGCCACAGCAGGAATTCAAGACTGTCTTGGAATAACATGGATGACAGAAGCTCTCTCATGGTATGTAGCTCTCAAAAAAAATCGTCACGTTGCAACAGACTTTCTTTTGATGTGTTCAGTATTTCCAGACCCATCTTACAATGACAAATTAAGACATTTGTGCAATGAACTCTGACCTTGGTGTGAATGCAGCTGTCCCTCATCCTATGTAATTTTTCATTTTTTCTGGGATGCATCTTTGATAATGCTCCCCAAATGCCTTGAATCTCTTCAAAAGCAACTCGCCCACAACTAGTAGTTGAGAATAAGCTCTGCATTTCCTAGCTCAGCCAGTGTACCTTCCTGTTGAAAGAGGCTTAGGTATGAAGCTGAACTCTGAAGAGTGTAACTGTGGAAAATTGAATTCTGGAATTACTGCTTTGCAAAACTTACTGTATACGTAAACTGTAGCTTCCTGATAAAATCCGCTATAAATTTTTTTTTTCTGTGACCACAAATAGTTGTTTTCCTCTCATTTTATTGTAGGTCGAAGCCTGCTGTGATTTTTTTTTAAATAACAATTATCGACCAACATAGTATTTGACAAAGTTTTTCTTAAATCAGTTAATTAATCAGGGCAAAGGTAATATGTGAATTGTACAGAGCCCATCCAAGATGCAAATTAACTATATGGAATAGAACCAAATGTATAGAATTTTTTTCTTGTTATTTTGAGATTCTCACTAGAGTTTTTACATTTCCAAAAGTAGTTTTTCACTTAACATGTATTTATTGAATTTCTTATTTGCAGCAGGCATTTGCTTAGTATTAGGGTTTGAAAGTGAACAATACAGGTTGGATCTTTGCCTTCACAGAGCATACAACCTTCCTGTGGGAGACACTTAACTTATATATGCCCTATGACTGCTATGATCATGTGTTTTGCTAGCATTTGGTGAGTACCCATTACTGCATTTCATTGGTGAGGCAGTCAACATTCACTACCTGGTATGTGCCAGGCATCATGCTGAAATTACATAAATACACAAGGAACTAAAATAGCAGAAAAGAGACTCTTAGATGTAATTAAGGGTCCACATGATAAATTCAGACATTGTAATATGTAAAATGTAGCAGGTTACTGAAGAAAATAGAGCATACTCTTGCTTGTTTTATGTATGTATGTGTATATGTGTGTATTCTCTCTACCTAGCCACCCACCCACCCACCCATCTATTTATTGGTGGGAAAAGCAGTCAAGATTGAATAAGGAGAATTCCAGAGAGGAGATAACCCTTTCTCAAGAGAGAAAGTGGAAACATGCAAGGACTTTTGCTCTAAGTTCAGAACTAGAAAAGAATCACTTATACTGCTTTCTGTTAAATCAGGCCAGAAAACCTAAATTCAACAGGTAGAGAAATAACTCCACGCTTTGAATGGAGTTGTTGTGAAATCACATTGCAAAAGGATGTGGATATGTAGAGGGAAATAATTGCAGCCAATTTTTTTATTGCAAACAACCTATTACTTTCTGGCTAGTGTATGTCAAAACACTCTGCTTATCAGATGCCTGGGACATACTGTTAAGAGACAGAGGGGTGCCACATTAACCACAATATGACTTTATTCAGTCATCCTGCAAACCATTTTTTTTTTCCTGTTACTCCTTCCCTTAGGCATTGCCTGTGATAATTTTCTAATGTTTCAGAAATTCTAGTGTCTGGTCCACTGCTTTTTCTTTTTCCTATTTTAGTGTTCTCAAGCTACAGATTAGTCCCCTAACTTAATTGAACTATGGAGCATTTATTGGAAATATTAGAGCGTATAAAATTATATTCTCTAATTTCTATAATAGCTAGTGATAGGGAAACCTGCACATTGTGAAAAGGATTGGGAGGGGTAAAAGGAGAAAGGCCATGAGTGTAAAGACAGTCAAGAAGTAGCATCCTTGCCACCTTGTGGAGGTTTCTGAAATTGCATTATTCCAAAACACTGAAAATATGGCTACTGTGCACGTCTTTGTATAAATTTCTGTGTTGGCTGCCAGTGAGGGTAAAATGAGCTGTGCCTGGTAAAGAGTCCTCTCCATGTGGCAGAACTGAACAGAGCAAGTTTATCCACCTAATTTTGTCCCATTTCCAACCCTGTCCTCAGCTTCATCTCAGTAGTGATAGGGAAATGTCTGAGCCTCATCCTTGTATCAGGATTTTAGAGGCAGAAGAAACCTTTGAGTGCATCTAACTCAGAGCTTTATGTTAGGTAGATTGTTTTTAAACAACTACAGTGTGCATGCAGAAAAATATATGGATCATAACTTAGTAGCTCAATGAGTACACAAAATGAGCAGAGCATGTAGCCTGCACCCAGAACAGGAAATAGAAAATTACCAACACGCCAGAAGCTCACCTCATGTTCCCTTCCTGTCACCACTGATCCCTCTCTCTTTATCCTGACTTCTGTCATCATGGGTGTGTTTAGCTTATTTGTGAACTCCTTTTAAGTGGAATTCTACCATTCTCTTTTTGCATCTGTCTTGCCCACTCAACATCATCTGTGAGATTCATTCTTGTTATATAATCTTGTGGATTATTCATCACTGTTTAATATGGAAATGCATGATTACATAATTCACTTCTATAGTTTATGGTCTATGGTCACTTGGGTTGTTAGCAATTTTAACTGTCAAAAACTATCCTCCTATGAACATTCTGGCACGCATTTTTAGGTATACATAAGCTTGTATTTCTATTGCATATCTGTCCATGAGTAGAATTTAGGGCCACATGTATGGATGTGTTTGACTTTAGTAAATTCTACCAGTTTTCCAAAATGGTGGTACCAAATATAGTCACATTGGGGGTTATGAGCTTTGAAGGCACAGTTCAGTCCATAATATTATGGACTCCTGTTTTTTGTTTTGTTTTGTTTTTAGGTTTTATTTTCAGTGATTTATAGGAAATTGCAAAGACATGTGTAGAGAGGTCCTGTGCACCCTTCATCCAGCCTCCCCCTAACGTTAAAATTGTGCATATTTTTGTTAATAAGCAGGCAAAGAGGCAAAGTGATGTGATTGAGACTTTACTGCTAGTGAATTACAAGGTTATAATTGAAGTGTAGTTCCTGATGACTGCTAAAAAGCTGTACAAAGTTCTTTTTAACATAGTCTGAGTTTACAAAATCCTTTTATTTTTTAAAATTATGTAGTCTATAGGACCTCTCAGTAAAAGACCAAGAACGTTTATTTTCTAGGATTTGGGGGAGAGGTTACCATTGAGCCTGGTTTGGGATCATTATTCGATAGATGGTAGTTATGTATTATTGATAGCAACAGCATCATTCCAAGTGGTAGGCATTTTAATGTCCATTTCTTAGAACATTGTAATGCACAAAGAGAAATGGTCTTTTAAGGGACGAAGTTAATAAGTCACAGAGCCTGGACTTGAACCTCTGACCCTACACTTCAGTTGCCGACAGTGATAACTTCCTTGATAATACACACTCTATTGCCTTTCTTCCCTTCCCTGTCTCAGTTCTCCACCCCCCCATCAGTATCATTTGGTAACACATCCCAAATAAAGGACTTGGGCAAAAATTCTTTCTTGAGATCTGCCCCTGGGAGAATCTAAGCTAAAACACTCATCACTATTTTTTCTACATTCAACTATCTCCTTAATTTTTGTTCTGGTCCAGAAAATAACTTCCAAAGAATGTTTCTGTGTGATCCTCTCAAGACCTCTCCATTGTTGTTGACACGTTAGCATATGCATGATCAGTTCTTTCTGAAGGATTGATATTTCCTGTGGCTACTCTCTTCATCTCCCAGTTTTTATCCATATTAATTGCTTGAAGGACTCTGGCTTGGGAAAGGGTTGAGTTTTTTACCTGACCTTTCTATCAGGAATATTTGTGTATTACAGGAAAGTCCTCTCTCATTCCTTGACCTCAGGTACTCTAAGAGAAAGCCCTTGTATGTTAGAATAAAGGTCATGCCTTCTACAATTACAGCTACTCCTGAAGCATGAGAGTTTAACTAATGGTTAAATCCATATTAAGTTTAATTACAAATAGATGAGTATACAGCATTCCAATCCATGCCCCAATGATTTATGGGATACAAACGTGCTGGAATATTGCTGTTTAAATCCAAAGCAGGAGAAGAGGCTCAGCAATCACAAGGACAACTTTAGGACAAAAGCCATTGCTAAACATTAGTCAGGCAGTTAAGATTAACATGGGATAGCACAGTCCTCCATTAGTTACTCATCAGCAAACACAGAAAAAAAATGAGAGCTAGATTATAGCTCTTTGGTGTATTTTGAAAAATGAGAAAATAGAAAAGCACAGAGGCTGAGCAAGAACCCAGGGTCATGCAACCAGCTAAGTTGCTGAGCTGTCAAACAGTAAGTTCTCTCAGTCCTAATCCATCGTACAAACAAGCATTGCAAGGAACAAGAATATTCACGACACTAATTCAGTCATTTCAAACTTCAGTGTGCATCAGAATCACCTAGGGGGCTTGTTAAAACACAGATTGCTGTGCTCCATCACCCAGAATTTCTGATACAGTAGGGCTGAGATGTGGGCCCTGAGAATTTGCACCTCTAACAAGTTCCCAAGTTATGCTGATGTTGCTAGTTCAGGGAATGATTTTGAGAATGATTGCACTAATGGAATAGATTCATTTTAAAACGGATCTCAGATGGTACTCATGCAAGGAGCTTGGCGCATCCCACTGACCCAAGGGAATGATGTTCCTGGAAGCACAAGGTTTAACCTTCAGATTTGGGCAGAGAATGTTAGAGGTGGAATGCCAAGGAATTAGGCCTCAAAACTGGGCTGCCAGGAGGAATTTGGATTTGCAAAGATCAGAAAGAAGCACAGGCAGAAAATAAGAGTGATGGCTAGAAATGCTGAGTCCAGAAAAGCTGAGGTTCTGAATCACAACTCTTGCTCTTCTTTCCAGTTTGCTTTCTACTTGGCTTTTGACAACAGGGGGAGAAAGTTTAGCATCCAAAATAAATGCTGAACCATGAGGAATAAAGGCACAGTATCAAAATAACCTCACTCTTTTTTTTTTTTTCTCCAACACCTAGATCTGAAGGTTCCTCATAATGGGTACTTTGATATATGCTTGGATATAACCCCACTCGAGAAATGCCCTGGATTGGCCATGCTCTTCTTTCCCATCATCTTCAGTACTTTCTTGCATCCTCCTGCTTTCTGTTCCAGACTTTTTTTGATTTAACTTCATTGTGAGAAGCTCTTTTCCATCTCTTTTGTTTAAATGTAGCACCTCCATTCACTAATAGTAGGTAGCAGATTGAATTTAATGAAAATATGTTTGCCTTCAGAATTTTACATAATTGATTTTTAAATCCCACCTCTGCAATTCACTGGCTTTTGAAATTTGATCAAGTTATTAAACTTCCTCTGGCTTGTTTTTCTCATCTGTCTTACTCAGCTTGGACTGCCACAACACTATTACAGACTGGGTGGGTTAAGCAACAGAAACTTACTTTCTCACAGTTTTGGAGGCCTGAAGTCTAAGAGCAAGGTGCCGTCAAATTCTGTTTCTGGTGAGACTTTTCCAGGCTTGTAGATGGCTTCCTCCTTACTGTGTCCTCATATGGCCTTTCTCCATGCATGAGTGGAGAAGGAGAGAGAGAAAGCAAGATCTGGTGTCTCTTTCTCTTACAAGGACACCAGTCCTATCAGATTAGTGCTCCACCCCTAAGATCTCAATTAGCCTTAATTACATCCTCAAAGGCCCAAACTCCAAGTAAAATCACTTTGAGGGGACACAGTTCAGTCTGTAACATTACCTAATGCAAATGGAAATAATAAGATTTAGCTCAAAAGTGTATTGTTGGGTGAATTGAGATGATGTAGGTCTTTGGTAGAAGTGAGGTCTTTTTGTCTCTTCATTTTATAGTCTTCTCTTGTAAAATAATTTTATTTATTCATTTAATCATTCAACAAACTGAATACTTAGAATATGCTAGTTCCATTTCTCAATGCCAGAAATACAACTAGCCACATAGGATTGTTCTTTGGTTGAGAAGACTAATTATGTAAAGTAAACATACCTACTAGTATGCTTGTGATAAGTAATATGGAGAAAGATCAAGCAGAAGGTTGTTTGATATTTGGTGGTCATGGAAGGTGTCTCTGAAGAGGTAATATGCATCTAGTATAAAAGACTGAACAATCAGTATAAAGACCTTGATCCAGAAAGTGGTGTCTTTCTGCCTGGCAATGCTGACAGTCTTCCATAAGGTTCCCATTTATGGCAGAAGGAAAAGAATGTAAGTTCTTAGATTCTGTTATACCGTAGGCAAACAAGTTTAGTGATTAAGAATGACTAAAGCTGAGTCCAAGTTCTTTCTTCACTAGCTGTAGAACTGAAAAATTATATGAGTTTTGGAACCTTGGTTTACTTACCAGGATAAAAAAGGTTAAAATAGTGTCTTCTTAGTATAGCTGCTGCAAGGATTAAGAGATCTTTGCATGAAAAGCACTTGGTAGACACAGTGTGGATTCAGTAAAACTCTGTTGCATCATCATTTTAACCATTGCACCATGAGCTAGTAACTTTCCTAAGATGACTGCCAAAGTCCTGATAAATGTTTGATTTATGTATGATTTCACTTCTGGAAAACTGATGATATTTGAATAATGAATACCTATGAGGATGGAGAAACATCTTTCACTTTAAGGATTAGAACCCTTGATGGATCCTGGGCGTGTGTGTATGTCAGTTTAAAGTATTTGGAATTAACTTGGAAAAGATAAAAGACATTAGTGGAAAATATGGTGAATTCTGTAATAACATTCTGCCAATGTTAATTTTTCAATTTTTATAAATGAACTATGGTTATGTAAGATTTAAACATTAGTAGAAGTTGGTAACAGGGTGTGCAAGAACCCTCTGTAACGAACTTTGCAACTCTCCTGTAAATCTAAATTGAGTTTTTTAAAAAAATATTCAATTAGGGGCACATAGGTGGCTAAAGTCAGCTAAGCTTCCAACTTTGGCTCAGGTCATGATTTCATGGCTTGTGAGTTCGAGCCTTGTGTTGGGCTCTGTGCTCACAGCTCAGAGCCTGGAACCTGCCTCAGATACTGTGTCTCCCTCTTTCTGCCCCTACCCTGGTCGCTCGCTCTCTCTCTCTCTCTCTCTCTCTCTCTCAAAAATAAACATTAAAAAATTTTTAAATTTTTAAATAAAAAGTATTCAATTAAGAAAGAGCTAGAGAGGTAGTGTCATAGTTTGTAATCTTCATTCTGTGGAGGAAGGTTTGTTTTTTCTGGGAATAGATAAAATGCATCTAGAAACAAGTTGTGACAGGGAAATGATATGTGCTCACTAAAATCAATTTTCTCTTTTCTCTGGGCTCTATCAACATTTCCCAGCCTTCCTTGCAGTTAGTTGGTCATGTGACTGCATGTGGTGAGAGGCTTGTGCTCAGCCAGTCCAGGCCTGGACTATGAAAACCTTCTGCAATCCTCTGTGTTCTCTCTTCCCCATCCAGCACCCTAGGGGAAGGAAAGTGAACAAGAGAGTAGGAAACTGAGGCCCAGCTGAGCATACAAGCCTGCTGTCCAATCAATCACTTGAGGCTTTGAGGGAATGAGGCCCTTTTTGGGAGGCTGAATCACTGCAGTTGGTTACTTACCTAACCAATGCAAAAGTCTGGGCACCACGGTGTGGAATTTATTTGGGCAGTATCTTTTTAGTTAAGCATAATTTGGCTCTGAAAAAAATCTCAAAGAAGGGAAATATTCCCAATATAAAATTACATGATGGGTATTTTGAAATGAGATACATTAGTTGGTTGTGTACATTCTAGTATTTGAATTTTAATGGTTTATATTCACATATAATTAGTGTAAACATCATGAAGGCAGGGATCATGACTGTCCTGTTCTTAGTTGTATTCTCAAAACTTAACACAGTGCCCTGAATTCAGTAAAATTTAACTGAATTAAAAAATATGGTAATAACAGACTGATTGCTTGGCTCATACAAATGAGTCGAGTAGTGAAAGTGGACATCCTTGTCTTATTCCTGATCTTAGGGGAAAAGCTCAGTTTTCACCCATTGAGGATGATGCTAGCTCTGGGTTTTTCACATATGCCCTTATGTTGAGGTATGTTTACTCTAAACCTACTTTGTTGAGGGTTTTTATCATGAATGGATGTTGTACTTGTCAAATGCTTTTTCTGCATCTGTTGAAATGATCTTATGGTTCTTATCCTTTCTCTTACTGATATATGTATCATGTTGTTTGATTTACAAATATTGAAACCACCCTTGCAATCCAGGAATAAATCCCACTTGATTGTGGTGAATATTTTTAATGTATTTTGTTCAGGAATTTTGGATTTATGATCATTAGGGATATTGGCCTGTAGTTCTCTTTTTTAGTAGTGTCTTTATCTGGTTTTGGTATCAGGATAATGCTGGTCTCATAGAATGAATTTGAGAAGTTTTCCTTTTTTTTTTTTTTTTTTGGAATAGTTCAAGGTGAATAGATATTAACTCTTCTTTAAATGTTTGGTAGAATTCACCTGTGAAGCCATTTGGTTCTGGACCTTTGGGAGTTTTTGATTACTGATTCAATTTCTTTGCTGGTTATTGGTATATTCAAATTTTCTGTTTCTTCCTGTTTCAGTTTTGGTAGTTTATATGTTTCTAGGAATTTATCCATTTCTTCTAGGTTGTCCAATTTGTTGGCATATAGTTTTCCATGTTCTATTGTGTTTTTCTGTTGTTTTATTTTCTATATCATGTATTTCAGCTCTAACCTTATTTTTTTTCCTTCTGCTCATTTTAGGTTTTGTTTGTTCTTTTTCTAGCTCCTTTAAGTTACGATTAGGTTGTTTGAAATTTTCCTTGCATCTTGAGGTAGGCACATGTTGCTATAAATTTCCCTCTTAGAACCACTTTTGCTGCATCCCAAAGTTTTGGACCTGTGTGTTTTCATTTTCATTTGTTTCCATGTAGTTTCTTATGTTTTTGATTTCTTGGTTGACCCATTCATTGTTTAGCAGCATGTTATTTAACTTCCCGTATTAGGGGTCTTTCCACTTTTTTTTCTTGTGGTTTCTTCTAGTTTCATGGCATTATTTTCAGAAAAGATGCATGGTATGACTTTGATCTTGAATTTGTTGAGGTTGGTTATGTGAGCTACTATGTGATCTATTTTGGAGACTATTTCATGTGCACTTGAAAAGAATGTATATTCTGTTTTAGGATAGGATGTTCTGAATATATCTTTAAACCCATCTGTTCCAGTGTGTTACTCAAAGCCATTGTTTTCCTTGTTGCTTTTTCGTGTAGATGATCTGTCCATTGATGTAAGTGGGGTGTTAAAATCCCCTACTATTGTATTATTATCACTTAGTTCCTTTGTGTTTGTTAATAACTGTTTCACGTATTTGGGTGCTTCTATGTTGGGTGCATAAGTATTTACAGTTACTATATATTGTTAGATTGTCTCCTTTATAGTGTTCTTTGTCTCTTGTTAGTCTGTTTTATTTATTCATTATTATTTACAGTCTTCGTTTTAAAGTCTATTTTGTCTGATATAAGTATTGCTACTCTGGCTTTCTTTTGACATCCATTTGCATTCTAGATGTTTTTTCATCACCTCACTTTCTATTTGCAGATGTCTTTAGGTCTGAAATGAGGGTCTCGTTAAAGCAGCATATAGGGTAGGTCTTGGTTTTTTTTTTTTTTTTTTTTTTTTAATCCATTCTGTCATCCCATTTCTTTTGATTGGAACATTTACTCCATTCATATTAAAAGTAATTATTGATCTGTATTGTCATTTTATTTGTTTTGTGGTTGCTTTTGAAGATTTTCTGATTCTTTTTTCTTGTTTTGCTCATTTTCTTTAGTGATATTTGGATTTCTTTCTCCTTATTCTATCATATTTATTAGTGGTTTTTAATATGTAGTTAGCATTAGGTTTGTATATAACCTCTGCATATAGCTGAGGACTATATCTTATATTGCTTTAGATCATGATGATAACTAAAGTTACAATTCTATTCATTAGAGACCATAATGTATGTGTGGGTACATTATAGTTCCTACATAAAATTTAATTAGTGGTTGGCATAGGGTAGCATTGGAGAAAAGTTTAACTCTTTGTTTTGATTGATGAAGAAAACTTCCAGTATTTCATATATTGGATTAAAGTAATTAAGGACTAAGAATGAAAAAAAAAATAGCATGCAGTTTTAATAATGAATTAAAAATTTTCCTTTACCATAAAACAAGTTATTGCAAGAAGATTGAAATGTGCTCTCATTTTTTAGTGATATATAGTTTATTCCAAAAGAAATTAAAAAGTTGTGAGGTATCCTCTTGTGAGATCTTGACATTCTAGTTTTTGCTGTGTGCAGGGTTTCGCAGAAGCTGCTAAAATTAATTTCTGAATTCTGCCTTCAGATTGAAACTGCTGACAGGAGAAAGGAAAGGAAATAGATAATAGAAATGTATATTATAACTAATGAACTAAGAATGTTATCTGTATTAATAAAGTCTTCTAACTAACAATTTCACTGAATAAAATTATGGAATGGAAGTACATAAAATTTCATTCTGAAGCTCACATAAAAGAATGGTAAAGTAAATAGACTTGTGATAGGATAATTATAGATTTATTAGTTTGCGCTTTGAATCCACTGCTATGTAATAAGCAAACAGAATGAAGGCTAATAGTGTTTTGTACTCTGTATTCCTATCCCAACCCACCCCCTTTCTGAGCAAGTAGGTGTCTTTTCCCCTGTTTCTTTGCCTCAGTTGAAACTTTTGTTTTATAGCAAAAAAACCCCAAATCTTTTAAAGAAAATATCTTTTTTTATGTTGCAAAAGCTAAAACTTAATAAGATTATGCAAGATACCCCAAAGAAGGTAGTCAGGTATTTCAGTTTGAGGACACAAAAACTCAGCACCATAGAGGGGATAGCTGTGTGGTGCCTCTAGGTGATTGGATGGAGTGGATGGGATTCCACAGCTCATGAAGATTCTTGTCCCAAGGTGCCTGGAAAATGGCAGAGCTGTCAGGCTTTAAAGGACTAGGGTAGCTCGAAGATGAAGAATTTACTGGTTACTAGTATGTGCTGGAGATCAGCATGTCCTCCCCAAGTGTTTCATTATGCCTAAGATATCTGGTACCCTTCAAGGCATTGCCAAGTGAGGGTGGAGTAAATGAGGTAGGGTGAAGGGAGAGTGATGGATAGCTCCTAAAGAACAAGATTTAATTTCCCTCCAGATTTGAAGTTAGATTTAATAAGATTGAAAGAAAATAAAGGAATGTAACATTTCTTTGACTTTAAATTGTAGTTTTTGCAAATTCATACCTCCTACACGTTTTTCAGATTATCTATACTATATGGTATATTAATAATTCATTTTACTTAAAGACTTTCTGATTTCAGGCAGTTCTTAAAACAGCAAATACATGCTTGAACAGAGATTTTCTTTCAAAAATAAATTGATATCAAAACTGTTTCCAGTTATTGGTGCCATTTACAAATTAAACAGCCTTTTTGGTGATTATAATTCAGCTGAACAGAAGAAGAAGGGGTAGAAATGTATTTTCTGTACTTCCATCTAAAATACATACTACTTATGGATTTAATTATAATGTCATGTTTCTTTTCAAGTAACGCATAGCCAAGAATGTGTGTAAAATCATGGATTTATGTATATTCAGTGATGATGAAGCAGCATCTTGAAACTGAGATGCTTAGTTCTAGTGAACTCCAAAAATGTCTACTTGTCCTTCATAAATTTCCCAGCCACAGTGGTTATATCATTGTTCCCCATGATCGACCCCTTCCTGGAATCCTACTTTCTGTGCATTTATAGCTTTTCCCACTGCAGTGGGTAGAGTTTACTTCCCTAACCCATTGATGTTGAGCTTGACCATGTGAAGTACTTTGGCCGGTGGAATGTTCATGGATCTGCTGCATGAAGAGGTTTAATATGCTGTGTGGATGAGCTTGACTTCTTGTGTTCCTTTTATCATGAGGAGACTATGCCTTCAATAGCACTGGTCCCAGGAGGATGGGAGCCATGCAGATTAGATTTGGACCAAAGTGCAGCTTGGATTCTAGTCTGGTTGAGCCCAGCTTAGTTCAGCCAAATCCCAGATCACCTGAAAACATGTGAACAAAGAATAAATGTGTTGTAACCCATGGAATTTGGGATAGTTTGTTACACAACATTATATATAGCAGACTGATGCATTTTCCCATTCTTTTCAGTTATATCTCCAAGATGCTTGTGGTGCCTTAAATTTTTAAGTTAGCTTTTAAAATTTATTCCTCCCTATTTAGGACCAAGGGAAATTTATATACCATGGCTCCAATTTAGCATTGAACAAGCTTTCATTTGTGCCTACAATTCAGTATTTAAATCCAGTTTATATCAAGAAAGATCTTATGGCACCACGGGATGGAGAAAAACTTAACCATGAGATACCATTCCAAAGGTCACACAGATAATTATAAAAAATGCAGAAAGGTAACCTCCTGGAGAGGTACAAATAATGTGTTGTGATTATCACTTAAATTGGCTCTTACAAAAAATACAAAAATTAATGGAAGAGGGAAAAATTATCTTTTCAGTGGGAAGAGCATTAATTTATCCAGTTTTTATTTTCTCACTGAACACATGTTTTAAAAAGCACTTTTGATGAACCAAGTGTTACCAATTCAGTATTAACACAACCATAACATCAGGTTACTGGCCATGGCAGTAGGAAGAAATAGGCTGGTGTGGAACAGATGCCGAATCAGCTGGATGATACAGGGCAATTTAAGAACAGGAGCTGACCAGTGGACGACATTGTATGCATAGGCCTTTGCAGCTTTGGCAAGAATCAGGAAACCATTGCACTTGTATGATCTGACCCAGAACTGGTTCTAGACAGTTGTCCAACACACAGGTCAGACTGGACATAAGCTGGTAGTAGGAGGACTCTTCATGTAGCCAGCTCCTGGAAAAAGCATGGGCAAAGCATTCATCCTGGCAGATCCATAGGGCATCTACATCCAAGTCACTGGGACATTTTGGATTGTGGGTTAATTAGACTTGTGTTGGAGTACTGGGAGAGAAAGGAGTTAAAGTGGACAAAGAGGTTTTTAATTCTGATTTTTGGTGAATAATGTTGAACAAAATAGTTAAAAGAGGTAGGGGAAGGGGCTATAAGCTATCTATTTCTACAATGATGTTGTAGAACAACCTCAAAACTTAGTAGCATTAAATAATAACCATTTGCTGCTTTTCAAGAGTCTAAAATCAGCTTGTTGGTTCTGCTGATGAGGGCCAGGCTGGCTGATCTTGGCTGGGCTTGCTTACACCTCTGTTTACAGCTGTAGATCAACAATGTTGAGTTGCTGGCTTACTCTGAGCTACCCATTTCTGAGGATATCACCAGAATAACAGCTGACTCAGCCCTGTTCCATGAAATCTCTCCTCTACCAGGCAAATTCAGAATTGGATCTCTGCCAAGCTGTCATATGACTAAGAGAATGATGAGAAACTCCTAGGGCTTCTTGAGGCCAAGGCTCAGAACTGGTTTTCATCACATTTGCCGTATGCTTTGGCCAATTCAAGTCTCAGACCACCCAGATTCAGGAGTTGTAGGAACAGATTTGGCCTCTTGATGGAGGAACTGCAAAGTCATATTGTATAGAGGTGCTGTGGACTGAATTGGGTCTCCACTCATTCATATGTTGAAGGGCCCCGATCTCAGACATACAGTTTCCAGAATTGTGAGGAAATTATTTTCTTATTGTTCAAGCAACCCAGTTTAAGTTATTTTGTTATGACAGCCTGAGTTAATACAAGGGGCATGGATACAGAAAGGGGTGGAGAACTAGGGCTCCTTTTGCAATCATCTACTGCAGTGACCATTTTCAGTTTCCTATTTCATGGCTGGCCGTATGTTAGGGACTTTACCAACTTGATCTCATTAATGATCACAGCATACCCACTAAATGAGGAAAATGAATCTTGGGGATGTTAAACTTGTGTATGATCACACATATATTAGGTAATAGAATTAGGATAGTAGTCCTGATTCTCTAAAGTATAAACTCTTTCTGCTTCCCTCAGACTGCTTCTGTAAATCACTGACTCCCAATTTTTCCCCAGATAGTTTAGCAATTGAAACAATCAGTGCTACCACAGCAGGAATCTGAAAGAATGAGATGAGAAGGCTGTGTGATTTGAGGTTATCATAGTTGGTCTGGCCCATGCTGGGAATGCTTGACAGAAATGAAAGGTAATCTGAGATTATCTAAGGGAAATTAACCTTTTGTAAGCAAGTGATTACCATCTGAGGGGCCAGAATTCCAAATTTTATCTAAGAAGGCTTAATGAATTCTGGTTTCAAACAGTTAATATTTGGAAGAGAATGGGAGATTAGAGTGTGACTTCTAGGCAGGGATAATCTTTGCCCTCCAGTGGGATGTCTGTATCATGTTGTAATGCTATCTGGTTGATGACAAGGATGCTGAATATGGGATCTACTCCAGGGAAAGGGGTTGTAGGCATGAGGCTAGAGGTTTTCAGTTCCCCCCAAGTAACTGGGATTCTGGAATGGCAGTTGGGGAGAGAATTTTAAGTTGGTTCAAACATTTTTATATTCTTCTCTTTACTATGCTATCAACACCTTGAACAATGTCTGGTGTTTACAGGCATGAAGTAAATATTTATTGAGTCATGAGATGAAGATATAATCTAATGCGAGGAGCAACCGGAAGACTAAATTATTATAAGCTTATAGAACATTAAATGGGAAAAGCTCAGATGTTTTCTAGACCCTAGTTGATATTGGGGTAAGAAAGCTCCCAAGGTTTCTCACTCACCGATTCAGACGCCAACACTAATTTCTTAAAGTGTGGTCTGCAAACTACCAAATGAATCAGAATTTATGGTGTTGACATTCTATAGCTTCCATTTCAAGCAAGCTCTTCCATGATGTCTGTTAAAGATTTAGACCTTCTGCCTTCAACAAAACTGAACTTGTCAATAAATGGGAGGTTATTATTGCTATCAACTAGACCAGTGCTACTCAAGGTAAAGTTACAGATTAACAACTTCAGCATTACCGGAAATTCAAATTCTTAGACCCTTCCCCAGACCTATTCAATCAGAATTTCTGATCAGGATCTCATTTTTAATGAGCCTTCTAGATACTTATGTGTGCTAATGTTTTAGAAGCACTGGGTTGAAAGAGGCTGAAGAAGTTTTAGTGGTATCATCCTCTACTCTTGTGTCCTATAACACATGTGTGTTGTATAAGCTGAAATTGATCATCTGTGGCACAAACACGGTTGATTTTTTACTAAAGAGTAAAGAGCAGTGGCACATATCTGAACAGATTATGAACATGTTTTTGGTCACCATTAGAAAACTCCCTCTCCTTGTATGAACTTTCTTTGAATCCCTGTAAGGAAATTGAATAAAACATTCACTGGGGTTGTGTAAAGTGATAGGTCACAGCATGAGTTTGATGCCCAGAATAATCTGGTGTTAACTTCGACTCCACTGTTTACAAACCCAGAGACCTTGGACAAGTTCATCTCTTTAGTGTCAGTTTATTTACCTGTAAAGTAAACAACATTTACCTCCTAGGATTGTTGAAAAGTTTTTAAAAAACAGAATGCATATTATTGCTTCTAGTACCATGCTCCCTCCATGCTAAGTGTCCAATAAATGTTAGTTCCTGTAAATAGTACTGTAACTACAGTAAATATTAATTTATTGCCCCAAGAAATTTTTCAGTTACATAATGACTCAGTTTAAGTTTATGGCACAACAAATATTTTTAAAAATAGGATCACAGATACTGATCATTAAAACAGAAAAATCACCTATCCATTGTGTACATCAAAATTTTCATTCACCAAATAGTTTGAATTTAGTCTCTTGATTCCCTCTTTAAGCTCAGCAACATTTGTGGGCAGAGATTTCTTTCTGATATGTCTTCAGCATGACATAGGAGATCAAACAGAAATGACTAATTAAAAAAAAAAAAAAAACACTGCATGAAAAATGACAAGGGATACATTTGTTAATGAGCCAATGAATGCTGTTCCACCCTGAGAAGAAATAGCACATGGAGCAAAGCAATGACTTTTGTAAGACTCCATATACTCCTTTAAAATACTTTCTTTCAGCTCCCGGGTTTAAAGGAGCGATTCGTGTGCACAGTGAATGAAAAGGCACAAGCCAAGTAGGGTAAAGATGAATACAACTGATGGCCTCTCTTTTCCTTCTCCTTCCCACTCTGGTCTCCCTGGTGGTTTAAGAAAGAATGCAGATGCTGCAGCCTTGGCTGGAAAATAGAATCCTTGCCCCAGGCAGCTCTTCTGTCAGGAGAGGTCGAGGTCAGCCACCAAGAACATCAAAGTGGGGAAAGGTCTTCAGGGTAAAAAGAGATTCCATCCTGTGAAGAATAAAGGGGAGGGAAGCCAAAGTCCATATTCTGTTGTTTTCCTGTGAGAAACACACTGCAGATTTTCCCAGAAATGAGATTGACTTGTTTTCCTCCTAACTTGTATTATCTGAAATCCCTTTACTGTTATTATTGAGGTGTATACATTGATACAGGAAATAAACCTCTGAGCATCTTTATAAACATTTGTATTCATGAATTATTTTGAAACTTGCTAAAAATACCAAAAAGGGGTCATTGGGTTTCAGAGATGTCCATCTTTATGAAATCAAATAAATGCATCGCAAAACATTTTTAACTATCTGATACAGTGTGGTTTATGAGATGGATACATAACTGTGCTTTTTAAATTTTATTGAGATTTTTAGTAATAGGATGGATATAGAATGAAGCCCTTTGGTCCTGTATTACTGGTTAGAGTGTAGTATGGAAGAAGAAAATGTTAGAAAGTGTGGTCTAATAACCTCATAACGTCTCCTGCCAATTTTTTTGATCTTTGATTTTGATAGTTGGGGGGAAAGTTAGAAAATCCTGCCAGTTTTCTTAACGGTGAAATTGTGTTTTGAAAATGATCAACCTCTGGGTACCATGTGTTCAGAACATTCAGTATTTTATTTCTGCATAGAGTTTCTTCTTGACAGACTATTCTTTTGATCTTTTTCTAGTGATGAGGGAGGAGAAGTTGATTTGTATTTGTCGATCTGGTGCTTTATTTCAGAAACTCCTTGGATTCTTGTGGGGAAATGGCTTCATATGTGGCTATCATTTAGAATTCTAATGATTTCTTCCTTAAAATTATGATAAATAGTAGCTAGCATTGATGTCATACTAGTACATAACCTTTTGGGTTTGACAGAATGAATATATTTATTGTGATACAACATTTAACTAGGTCTATTTATATACTCTAGTCTATATAAAGCCAGATTCTTTTGGCACTCATATTTTTGCATTCCCATATGTGTTGGCCCTTGAAAGAGACTCGTGACACTGTGTTCCAAGACCTATGCTCTTTGGTGTTTGGAGGAAGGTTATGTCAAAGCTCTTTGTGGTGTACTCAGCGAGCAGCTAAGGATAGGCCAGAGTTGCATGATAACCAGGGTTTCAGTTGTTAATTTTCAGTATCCTTAGGAATCATCATTGGTTACAGAAGGCAGAATTGGGTTCACAGGGGAAAGGGGGATTCTTTATCTCCCCAGTGATTTTAGATCATTTTTCATAACTTGCCATTTTGAGTAACTAGTTAGTAGCCAGACTAGGAACAAAATTACCAAGTTTTACAGGATCCCAGAAGAAACAATATGTTCAGGTCCCAAAGCAGAGCATTCATAAAGAAAAAAGTCAGACATTGAGAGAGAGAGGTGAGAGAAAGAGTTTTTCACTGGTTCTCTATTTTTGTACAAGTTAAGTAGCCACTCTACATCTTCATTTCCTCTACTTGCTTCATGTGGTAGCCATGAAAATGAGTCTTTCAGATTTCTGACTGTGTGTTCAATGAGACCTCTCCTGGGCTGCTCCCTGTCAATGAGTGAGAACAGCAGGGTTATTAAGGAAGACACAGGGATGTTCTTAAGGATGATTTAGCTTGAAGGCTCTGTGGTAAACAGAATAATGGCTCCTAAAGATGTCCACATCTTCATCTTCAGTGCTTGTGAATATGTTGTACATGGCAAAAGGAATTTTGCAAGTGTGATTAAGGATATCAAGATAGGAAGATTAGCCTGGATTATCTTGGTGGGCCCAGTGTAACGGCTAGGGTCTTTTTAAGAGGGAGGTAAGAGGGTCAAAGTCAGAAAAAGGAGATGGGATGACAGAACAGAGGTCAGAGATGGTGCACAGAGGGATTTAAAGATGCTACCTTCCTGGCCTTAAGCATGGAGAGCCACAAGTCAGGAAATACAGGTGGCTTCTAAAAAGCTAGAAAAGGCAAAGATAGGAACTTTCTCTTAAATACTTTTAGCAGGAATGCAGCTCTCCCAATAGCTTGATTTTAGGATTTCTGACCTTCAAAACTGTAAGATAATACGTTTTGTTGTTTTTAAGCCATGAAATTTGTGGTGGTTTATTCTAGCAGCAGTAGAAATCCAGTACCGACACCCCCACTAGCCTTAAGACGATGCCTCAGAATGGACACTGCAGACAAAGACTCATCCACTAAATCTTCACATTTATTTCCCCTCTCCTTTACCTGCAGTCTGGTGGCTCTCTCAGCCTCCTCTCACTTCTAATTTTCCATCATAGGAATTTCCTCTAATAAATTGCTTGTGCATCTAATCCCATTTTGATATCTGCTTCTTAGAGGACCTGGACTAATTCACTTCATAAATTTGATAATTAGAGGTATGTAAGATGCCTACCACATAGTTTGTGTTCAAAACTGTTAGCTCTTGTAATTATTAGAGTGGCACCAATAATACAGAACAAAATGCAATTAACTTGTTCCTTTGGCAAAATCCTGGAAAGCCTCGTAGCTTACTTGCTTACACTCAAGCAATTAAATTTTCTCCAATTATTTTGGCTCCTTGCATGCCTTGTTTAGTAGTTTACATGTCCAATCCAGCATGAGAGTAAACTCCAAACTTCATTTGGAGTTAATGTGACGATTGTTTAGAACTGCTCTGGATAGGTTGGCACATCTAATTTTGGGTCTTGGAGTTAAGAAGCTCATTGTTGCTAAACCTCTAAGTCATGCTCTCTAATCCAGCTTTTATCCAGCAAGAAAACTGGTATTTTGAGATCCATGTGCTTCAGTTCTTGCTATCTCTATAGTCAATTCCAAATTCAGGGAAGAGAACGTTTGAATGGGTATTAGAGGAAAATAATAGTTCTTGTCTGCTCTTCTCTCATGAGTTCCACTTAATGTAATTGCTAAATATTACAGAAATACCATCATAAATTAGCACTGAAATGATGAATGCTTTTGGAAAAGTTGGTCATATATATATGTGTATGTGTGTGTGTATGTATATATATGATATGAAATGAGTTCATACCATACACAGTAATCAATTTCAGTTGGATTAGATGTAAAAAGCAAAACTCTAAAAGGAAACATGGGCAAATATCTTTATGTAATCACGGTAGGAGAATTTCTAATTCAAGACATTAAAATACAGAATTTGAATTAAAATATTTATAAATGTGTTCTATTTATAGTGCACAGATTGCAAATTCCTTCTATTCTGGCATGACTCCTCTTCATAATGTGATGTTGGTGTTTTGCACATCAAAGGCTATGGCTCTACTCTCTTGAATCTGAACTGGTTTTGTGGCTTGCTTTGGGCAATAAAAAAGCAGTGGGACTGACTTCCAGGCTGAGGCCTCAAGAGACTTGAAGCTTGTAATTCCATTCTCTTGGAGCCAAGTTGCCATGTGAGGAAGTCTGAGCTAGCTGTAGCCAGAGATCATGTAGAGGAGAACCAAAGTGCCCCATCCAAAAGTCTCCGCCAACTGCTAAACAAACAGGTCAGGCCTTTTGGGACCAGCTAGTCCCCAGCAGACCTGCCAGTAGCCACAAACACATGAGTGACACCAGCCAAAACCAGAGAGAGCAAAGATGAGCCCTGCCCAAATTGCTAACCAACAGAATTTTAGCTAACAAGTGATTGTGGTTTCATGCTACCAAATCTTGGGGGGATTTGTATACAATTGACCCCTAAATAAAAACTTCTTGCTTTATAAGGTATTCTACACAAAGTAAAAGATAAGCTACAAATGGAGACAATATTTAAATGAATATAAATTGCCAAAGACTTAATATCGAAGATAGATAATGTTGACAACTCTATGGGATGTCTGGGTGGCTCAGTTGGTTAAATGTCTGACTTCAGTTCAGGTCATGATCTCACCATTCGTGGGTTTGGGCCCCATGTGGGGCTCTGTGCTGACAGCTCAGAGCCTGCAACCTGCTTCAGATTCTGTGTCTCCCACTCTCTGCCCCTCCCCGACTTGTGCTCTGTCTCAAAAATGAATAAATGTTTAAAATTTTTTTTTAATGTTGACAACACTATAAGAAAAAGGTTAAAGGAATCAAGCATTAAGAAAGGTTATGAACAAGCATTCATAGGCAAGGAAAAAGTAATGTCCAATAAATATATGAAAATGTGCCCAACCTTAGATGTAATCTAGGAAATTAAAATTAAAACATACATGAAAAATAATTTTATACCAGTCAGTATAGCAAAAAATAGAATATGACCTTTTGCTAAGAAGATGGTGTAATAAGTGTCTCCTACTCTAATTGTAGTAGAATAAATAGGTGTCATCGCTTTAGAAAACTTTGGCAATAAACTAAAATTGACAATACCTGTTCTAGAAAGCCTATTGCCAATGAGCACAAGGAGATAGATATAAGAATTATTGGTACATTATCTACCAAAGCAAAAAATGGAAACAACTTCAGTTGTTCATCAAAAGAATGAATTTTACGATGAAGCACGATACAGAAGTAAAAATGAGTAAATAAGTGTTAAGTCTAGTGATGTGGGGGAAAAAGTACAGAATCATGTTTAAGGAAAATAGCATGTTGGATGTCACTGAAGTTTTTTTTTTTTTTTAAGTTTATTTTGAGAGAGACAATGAGTTGGGGAGGGACAGAGAGAGAGGGAGAGAGAGAATCCCAAGCAGGGATTGAGCATAGAGCCCAATATGGGGCTAGAATGCACAAACCATGAAATCATGACCTGAGCTGAAATCAAGAGTCAGATGCTTAACTGACTGAGCCACCCAGGCGCCTCAACATCACTCAAGTTTAAAAGCATAAAGTAGAATCCTATGTGTTATTTATTGTTACATACACAGTAGGGAAATTATTTAAAGTGACTGGGGATGATAAACATCACAAGCTACGGGTTTCTTTAGAGGAAGGAATGCATAAAGGAAATGGGGTGAGGGATACATATTTAATACTTTAAGTTGGTTGGTGGGCATGTTAGAGTCTATCAACTTAGTCTGTATAAGTTCTGTATCCCTGAGTTATTTAATCATTAAAAATAGAGGAAAAACAACCCAAGTTAAAACAAAACAAAACAAAAAACTTAGTTTGTGGGAAAGCTACTAATAGCCAAAAAGGTGTGGAGAGACTATAGAAACTCCTGCCAACAAGTCCACTCATCTCAAGCCCAATGAGGCATTTTCCTGATTACCCATCTGTAAGATCCAACTTGATACCAAAACAAGAAGGAAATTCCTTTAAAATCTTTAATAGGTTCAAGACTAAAACAAAACAACTATATATATATATATATATATATATATATATATATATATATATATATATATATATATTTTTTTTTTTTTTTTTTTTTTTTTTTTACCAATATCTGAAAACCTTTGAAGCCAGTTAACTCTTGGCCCTGGAAACCACTTCCTTGGCCTTTATTTGTTACTATGTGAATGTAAATATGCAGGAAAATAGTTTAAAGATGTTTATTTCTGTGAATGACGGGCATAACTAAGAGCTATGAAACCTGACAGTGTGGAAAACGTGTCTCTCTTTTCTATTTTCCACACCAATAAAAAAAGCAATCAGAAATTTTCACCTGAAGATGAGCAAGAGATCGCATAAAGAAAGAAGATGGAGCATTTGATATAAATACATGAGATTATCTTTTGTGCATTTTCAACCAGAGTCAGAGCAATAGATTTTCATAAATTAGAGCAGCTCTCTGATTTTAAGCAAGCATTTTTATTCAGGGCAACAGTGTTAGGGAGAGAGATAAGAATGCATTTGATGGGCAGATGCTGGCTTGGTGACTCCTGTAACTTGGTTATTATTTAATGGGTTGGGGACTGGGAGGGACTTTAGGATTTTGGGAGATGGAGAATGAATACTGTAAAGGAGTGAAGGAAGCAAATGGGAGAAGAGAACGTTAAAAAAAAAGTTTTAGCTGAAGTCTGAAGAATAGCCTCACTTTGATCCCACAGGTTGCTGTTGAAAGTAAATGGTGCCACACACTTTAAACCTGAGTCCAGGAGGCTGGGTTGTACCTTGTATCAGTCAATTATTGGCTGTAGGCTGCTTCTTGGAGGCATGGGTAGAGGAGTGTAATACCCCAGGAGAGGCATCTTCTGTCAGATGAAGAAGGCAGCACCTGTGAGTTTAGCAAACAAGACTCAGCATTTTAGAATAGGGGTACCTGCTGGTGAAGGGGATCTGAGTGGGACATCAACAGCATTTTAACTGATAAATCAGTTGGGTACTTTCCTCCATCCCCTGGAATCTCACCAAAGGCAGGGGAAAAGCTCAGGGCTCTCTCAGAGATTAATATCCAACTCTCTTATTTCCTTTTCTCAGTTCTTATTCCTCCCACAACAATCTCCATTAAACCTAGCTCAGGAAATTACTTTTACATTCTTGTGCATTCCTCCCTATGCTTCAGCTTATGGTATAAATGTTATGCTCTGCCCCCAGCTTCCTTGGCTCTTAATATTCAATCCAGGCTTTGGACTCAAAAGGCCTGTTTTTCTCTCAAAAGCACAGTTCTTGTCATCATATGTCTCTCACTTACAATACTTTAATCTCCACAATCCTTTGTAAAATGTTCTAGTCGGAAACTTACTTGCTTCTTTCAAAAACTCAACTCTGTGTTTGCTGTTCTTTTCAGGCAATAAATACCATTCTTGAATGAGTGAGCCACAAATTGGTATCTGAAAGAATGGTACCAAGCTATCAGTGGTGATTATTTCTAGGGAGTGATTTTCATGTTGAAAAAAATGAATTTAATTATTATACTTTAGTTTTGTCTGAATTTACAATGAATATAATTGAAAAAGAAAGGGTTTGGGGAAGAGAGAAAGCATGAGATTTCCAGAATATCTGCATTCATGAGAAACTTGGCACAAAGGATATCCTGGGCCATATGAATTCAGTTGTCACAGTCATGATGAGGTCTTGGGGTTGTTCCATGCTGACTTGTCTGAGTTGATGGCTATTCACCATCCTCCAAACCTGCGGATGGATGTGACATGGAAAGGGAGAGGGTGGAGAATGCACAGTCCAGATTGGAGGCCAATGGCAAAATTAATGGTCATTAGTAGCCATTCCCAGACTGTACCAGGCAGGAAAGGAACAATTCAAAGGCTTCTGATGACCTATACGAGAATGTGTGGATCATAGGACAATCCATAGGATTACAATTGAATTACATCCAGGATCTTCCCCTGCACTGAGAAACTCCCTTAGAAGAAGGTGTTGAGACCATTATAGATACTGTGGAAAAGACAGAAGACTCTCTTTAAACAAGGAAATAGATTACAATGAAATGGCAAGTCTTTGCATTCTTGCGATCATTAAAATTGGAATTATAGAATAGTTACAGGAAATGAAGAATGTGAAACTTTTACATTGGTTGTTGAATTTTGGTTTCTTACAAGGAGAGACATCCCAGGTTGCCAGTTCCTTATGGAGAGGGCTCATTGTTTTCCCAGCTTTATTGAGTTATTATGGGTATATAACATATAAGTTTAAGATGTACATTGTGAGAATTCAATACATGCATATATTACAAAAAATTGCCACAATAAGGTCAGTTACTACCTTCATCCCTTTATATAATTACCATTTTTTTTTGCATATGAGTGTGTGTATGGTGGTAATATTTAAGATCTACTCTTAACTTTCAGTGCTAAGAGTATTCTTATAGTTACTATGCTGTACATTAGATCCCCAGAATTTATTAGTCTTACAGATGGAAGTTTGTGACTTTGACCAGTCATCATTCACTCTTCCCTCTCTCCCTCCCATTCCCAGCAAACACCATTCTATTTTCTATTTCTATGAGTTTGTTTGTTTTTTTTTTTAGATTCCACATGTAAGTGAGAACATACAGTGTTTGTTTTTCTCTGTCTGATGTTTCACTTAACATAATGATCTCAGGGTCCATCCATTGTTCTTGCAATAGGCAGGATTCCTTCCTTTTTTATGGTTGAATAATATTCCTGTGTTTGTGTATGTGTGTATGTACACTAATCATCAGTGAATACTTAGATTGTTATCTTGGCTATGGTGAATAATGCTGCAGTGAACACAGGGGTGCAGATATCTCTTCAAGATAGTGATTTCATTTCCTTCAGATATATACCCAGGAGTGGCATAGATTGTATGGTTGTTAACTTTTTGAAGAGCCTCAATACTGTTTTCCATTATGTCTTTACCAGTTTTCATTCCCACCAGCACTGTAACGGGTTCCCTTTTCTCCACAACTTTGCCGACACATGTTGTGTCTTGTCTTTTTGATAATAGCCATTCTAACAGGTGTGAGATGATATTTTATTGTTTTTATTTTCATTTCTGTGATGATTAGTAATGTTGAATACCTTTTCCTGTACCATTGTCATTTCTGTGTCTTTGGAAAAATGTTCAAGTCCTTTGCCCACTTTTTAATTAGATTGATTTTGTTTATTGCTAATGAGTTGTATGAGTTCCTGACATATTTTGGAGATCAACCCCTTATCAAATAGATGGATTGCAGATATTTTCTCCCATTCTGTATATTGCATTTTAATTTTGTTGTTTCTTTTGCTGTGCAGGAGCTTTTTAGTTTAATACAGTCATACTTGATGATTTTAGCTTTTGTTGCTTGTGGTTTTGGTGTCCTGTCCAAAAAAAAAAAAAAAAAAAAAAATCCTTGCCAAGACTTATTTCAAGGAGCTTTGCCCTCTGTTTTCTTCTAGTAGTTCTATAATTTCATGTCTTACCTCTTGAAATCCGTTTCAGTTAATTTTTGTTAATGGCGTAAGATAGGTGTACAATTTTATTCTTTTGCATATGAGTATCCAGTTTTCCCAATATCTGTTGAAGAGACTGTCCTTTCCCCATTGAGTATTCTTAGCTCCCTTGTAAAACACAGTTGACAGGGTGTGTTTATTTCTGAGTTTATTTCTGAGCCCTTGATTCTTTTCCATTGGTCTATGTGTCTGATTTTTACTGTTTTGTTTAGTATAGTGTTGTAATAAAGTTCAGAATTGGGAATTGTGATGCCTTCAGCTTTGTTCTTCTCAGGATTACTTTGGATGTTTGAGGTCTTCTGTGGTTCTGTACAAGTTTTAGGATTTCTTTTCTCTTTCTGTGAAAAAATGCCTTTGGAATTTTGATAAGGATTGCATTGACACTGTAGATTTCTTTGGGTAGTATGGACATTTTAACAGTATTCCAATTCATGAGCAGGAGATATCTTTCTATTTGTGTGTTTTTTTTTTTTCAGTTTCTTTCATCAGTGTATCAGTGCCTTATCATTTTCAGTGTATAGATTTTTAATCTCCTTGATTAATATTTTTCTAGATATTATTTTTTATACTATTGTAAATGGGATAGTATTCTTTATTTCTTTTTCAAATAGTTTATTGTTCATGTATAAAAACACAACTGATTTTTGTATGTTCATTTTTAAACCCTGAAACTTTACTGAGTTATTCTAATAAGTTATTTGAAGGGAGTGGGGTTTGGTGGAGTCTTTAGGATTTTGTAGACATAAGATCATATCATCTGCAATTAGAGACCATTCTATTTATTCCTTCCAATCTGGATGTCTTTTTTTTTTCTTTTTCTTTCTTAATTGCTCTGGATAACACTTCCAGTACTATGTTGAATAGGAGTGGTGAGAGTGGGCACCCTAGAATTTTTCTGGATTTTGGCAGGAAATCTTTAAACCTTTCACTGAGTATGTTAGTTGTGGTTTGTCATATATGGCCTTTATTATGTTCGGGCACATTCCTTCTATACCCAATTTGTTGAGATTTTTTTTATCATGAAAGGATTTGGGTGGGGTGGCACCTGGTTGGCACAGTTGGTTAAGCGTCCGACTTCATCTCAGGTCATGATCTCATGGTTCGTGGGCTCAAGCCCCATATCAGGCTCTGTGCTGACAGCTCAGAGCCTGGAGCCTGCTTCAGATTTTGTCTCTCCCTCACTCTCTGCCCCTCTGCTGCTCACACTCTGTCTCTTAAAAATAAATAAAACATAAAGGATTTTGAGTTTTGTCTCAAATGCTTTCTCTGCATCTGTTGAGATGATTATATGATTTCTATCTTTCATTCTCTCAGTGTGGTATATCACACATATTGATTTGCATATATTGAATTATCCTTAATTCCGGAATGCAAGGGGATAAATCCCACTTGATCATAGTGAATAATCCCTTTAATGTGCTGTTGAATTTGTTTTGCTAGTACTTTGTTGAGAAAACTTGCATCTATATGCTAAGGGTATTGGTGTATAGTTTTGTCGTAGTATCCTTTATCTGGCTTTGATATCAGGGTAATTCTGGCTTTATAAAAAGAGTTTGGGAGTATTCCTTCTTCAGGTTCTTAAAAAGAGTTTAAGAAGCAGTGGTGTTAATTCTTTAGATGTTTGGTAGAATTTACCAGTGAAGCCATCTGGTCCTGAACTTCTCTTTGACCATCTCAGGGACTTCAGTCTCTCCAGGACATACCCAGCTACCTTGAAGGCTAAGGGTAGTACAGTGTTGGGAGGCCTCTTGAATTAATCACTGGTCTTCTAAATGGCTGTGTTGTAGTCTCCTGTTGTTGTCATATTCAAAATGACAGGTGAGTAGCTGTTGTCCATCAAAGATGCCACCATCATTGATCTCTGGGGAAATTTTCATTGCTGATTATCTATACTTAACAGATATTTGTGGACCTTCTATATTTAGAGAGCTGATGCTGTGTAAGATCCTCTGTCCCACTGCTGCTGAACTGTTAACATGTCCTCTCCTTTCAGAAGAAGCTGTTGGGAACTATGCAACTAATGTCTTTGAGTGGTTAGTCTTGACTGTACTTTCATTTTTCGCTTGTTGCTTTAATTGGCTATTTTGATTTGGATTAAGAGCAACAGGAGATAGGAAATGAGCCAGATGGACTTGTGTGCTATAAACCTTCTCTTCTGAAAAATGCATGTACACATAGAGGTTTGTGTGCAATCTTAAGGGCTCAGTTAGATATATCAAGTATCTATTACTACAATAATACTATTCCAAAGTTCAGTAAGTTAAAAAAAAATAGTTTATTACTACTCATGGTATTTATTACTACTTGACTACAGGTGGGATGGGTGATTTTGGTGATGTTGGCTCAGCTTGGCTGGGCAGATCTTTGGGTCTTGGTTTAAGCTTATTTACTTATTGGAAAGTCAACAGGCTGCTGCCTGATGTAGGATTGCTTTGGCTGGGATGATGGCTCAACTCTCTATGTCTCATCCTGCAACTGGCTAACGTAGGTGTATTCTTAAGGTATTGCAGGGGTCCATCAAAGGAAGAAAAAATACTTAAGCACTTATTCATCTCTATTCATGTCATGTTTGTTCGTTTTCCATTGGCAATTCACATGGCCAACGTCAGAGTCAATTTGAGAGGACACTGCCAGATGGCAGGGTTGCAGAGAGGCCATTAATGCAGTTAATGCAACATTAATGCAATTGATCTGTGAGTACGTGCGCACACACACACACCCATACACAGTTATAAACGTGCATGTATATACGTAGAACAAGCAGGTCTATGTGTGCACACATACTGTAAATATACATAGACAAACACATGCATACACATATATATATCCACACTATAAACAAAGGTGGTAACACTGCTGAAGGAAAAATACCATTTTCTTGAGGGAATGCCTCCACCTTTCTGTTCATAGCCCCACTTAGTTTTTCAAAGACCAGCCCAGTGGCACCTTTGACCTGTGTCTAGATGCATAATTGGAGGCTTTTAATTGGCTCATATATTCAAGTTTTGAGTCAAAGAATGTGATAAATTAAAGAAATTTTTCATAAATTAAAAAATGCAGAAATGCATTTTACAAATGGAATCTTTGACCCAGAGAAGCTAGGTAACATTCCCAAACTCACAGAGCTTGTTAGATATGGGAACACAACTAGACTCCTTGTCCTCTAAATCTAGTTTAGTGACTGGCTGTGGGCCATCTTTTTTTTTTTTTTTTTTTTTTTTTAATTTTTTTTTTTCAACGTTTTTTATTTATTTTTTTTGGGACAGAGAGAGACAGACAGAGCATGAACGGGGGAGGGGCAGAGAGAGGGAGACACAGAATCGGAAACAGGCTCCAGGCTCTGAGCCATCAGCCCAGAGCCTGACGCGGGGCTCGAACTCACGGACCGCGAGATTGTGACCTGGCTGAAGTCGGACGCTTAACCGACTGCGCCACCCAGGCGCCCCTGTGGGCCATCTTTTACTACCACTCATATAGAATGCAGGCTTTTTAACACAGCTCTCTTTAAAGAAAAGGTTAATCTTTATGTGTGAATCAGAAAAAAGATGCCCTGTTGAGCATGCTCAGGGAGGAAAAATGTGTCCAGCATTTATAGAACAATGTTAGGAAGGTGGAGGTACACAGAAAGTTCCTATAATTGCAAGTTCAAATACATCATGGAATGGTGAGAGCTGAAAAGGAATCTGACTTTCCAGAATTTGGACGTGTAATAAAGTTAATTCTCAATTTCTGGAAGGATATTGTACCCTTTGGGAAATGTAACACAACCTTTCGAACCTCTTTTCTTAAAAATTCACAACAGCATTTTGCATATAATTTTGAGCATTCTGTGCTCTCCCTAAATGACTTAATCTCTAACTGGGAAAACAGAAACCTCTCTAAATATTTCCACTCAAGAGAATTTAATAAAGAGAATTGGTTGCACAGGTTCTGGAAGGGATAGAAGAACAAAACAAAAGAGAGCCCAGGTGGGCTGAAAGGAAGAGTGACAGAATGAGAAGCTACTAAAGACCCTGGGGTGGAGCCCAGTGAGCTTTGACATACAAGTGGAGTGCATGGTTAGGGACCCTGGGCTCTTGATTCTGCTGTGACTGGAGACACACACAGAAGTCAGAAGCCAGAAGCCATTCACTTCTTCCTTCTTCTCCACTCTAGATACTTCACCCGGGTCTCCCATCAGCAGAAATTGGTCAGGTATCCACTGTCAACGAGGCCTGAGATAGGTAGTTGGAAGACTCTAATGTGCTTGCAATGCAGAGTGGAACAGAGAGGGGTGGAAATGGGAACTGAGAGCAAACAGGCAAGTGACCATCACAGTAACTAAATCACAAACAGTAGATTCAAATAAAGATACGTGACTGTTTCACAAAACTCAAAGACATGATTAATACTGAAATCGTGTGTGTGTGTGTGTGTGTGTGTGTGTGTGTGTGTGTGTATGTGTGTGTGTCTAAATTCCAAAAACAAGCTCCCTTCTGGCTGTTGATAGAATACCAACACTTAATGAGTACCTACTATGTGCCACAGACTTGAGTAAATTACTAATACATTCACAATTGTGGCAGCCTAATGACTTCTATTGACTTATTTTACTGAAAATCAAAATATTAGTGTCTTTGGCATCGAACACATTTGTTTGCATTCCCAAATTGATTATTTACTTAGGGAATTACTTGACATTTTGCTGTCCCAATTTCCTCACGTGGACAATGCTGTCCATCTGTGGTTTTTTTTAAAGGACAATGTTTTGTTTTTTTTTTTTAAGACTGTTTAAACTAGTACAGCATCTGGTGCGTGTTTGGTGTAATAATTATTGATTCTCCCTTAATATCAGGTAAGGGGTTTGGTGAATTTGAAATAATGATTGCAATAATGGTTTTTCATTCTTCCCAATGTACATGTCTTTTGCAATCTGACTTTGCAGCTTCTCACGTAAAGAGGTAGATCTATTTTCCTACACTTAGAATGTGGCAGAGTGTGACAGCATGCCCATTCCTAGCCTTGGCCTCACGCACTCTTGTATTTTTACACTCAGTTGTATTTTTTAAAATTTATTTTATTTATTTTATTTTATTTATCTATGTATTTATTTTTTTAAATATGAAATTTATTGTCAAATTGGTTTCCATACAACACCCGATGCTCATCCCAACAGGTGCCCTCCTCAATACCCATCACCCACCCTCCCCTCCCTCCCACTGCCCATCAACCCTCAGTTTGTTCTCAGTTTTTAAGAGTCTCTTATGTTTTGGTTCCCTCCTTCTCTAAACTTTTTTTTTCCTTCCCCTCCCCCATGGTCTTCTGTTAAGTTTCTCAGGATCCACATAAGAGTGAAAACATATGGTATCTTTCTCTGTATGACTTACTTCACTTAGCATAACACTCTCCAGTTCCATCCACGTTGCTACAAAAGGCCATATTTCATTCTTATTGCCAAGTAGTATTCTGTTGTATATATAAACCACAACTTCTTTATCCATTCATCAGTTGATGGACATTTAGGCTCTTTCCATAATTTGGCTATTGTTGAAAGTGCTGCTATAAACATTGGGGTACAAGTGCCCCTATGCATCAGCACTCCTGCATCCCTTGGGTAAATTCCTAGCAGTGCTGTTGCTGGATCATAGGGTAGACCTATTTTTAATTTTTTGAGGAACCTCCACACTGTTTTCCAGAGCAGCTTCCCCAGTTTGCATTCCCACCAATAGTGCAAGAGGGTTCCCGTTTCTCCACATCCTCTCCAGCATCTATAGTCTCTTGATTTGTTCATTTTAGCCACTCTGACAGGTGTGAGGTGATATCTGAGTGTAGTTTTGATTTGTATTTCCCTGATGAGGAGTGACGTTGACCATCTTTTCATGTGCCTGTTGGCCATCTGGATGTCTTCTTTAGAGAAGTGTGTATTCATGTTTTCTGCCAATTTCTTCACTGGATTATTTGTTTTTTAGGTGTGGAGTTTGGTGAATTCTTTATAGAATTTGGATACTAGCCCTTTGTCCGATATGTCATTTGCAAATATCTTTTCCCATTCTGTTGGTTGCCTTTTAGTTTTGTTGATTGTTTCCTTTGCAGTGCAGAAGCTTTTTCTCTTCATGAGGTCCCAATAGTTCATTTTTGCTTTTAATTCCCTTGCCTTTGGAGATGTGTCAAGTAAGAAATTGCTGCGGCTGAGGTCAGAGAAGTTTTTTTTCCTTCTTTCTCCTCTAGGGTTTCGGTGGTTTCCTGTCTCACATTCAGGTCCTTTATCCATTTTGAGTTTATTTTTGTGAATGGTGTAAGAAAGTGGTCTAGTTTCATCCTTCTGCCTGTTGCTGTCCAGTTCTCCCAACACCATTTGTTAAAGAGCCTGTCTTTTTTCCACTGGATTTTCTTTCCTGCTTTGTCAAAGATTAGTTGGCCATACTTTTGTGGGTCTAATTCTGGGGTTTCTGTTCTATTCCATTGGTGTATGTGTCTGTTTTTGTGCCAATACCATGCTGTCTTGATGCTTACAGCTTTGTAGTAGATGCTGGGATTGTGATGCCTCCCACTTTGGTCTTCTTCTTCAAAATTACTTTGGCTATTGGGGTCTTTTGTGGTTCCATACAAATTTTAGGATTGCTTGTTCTAGCTTCGAGAAGAATGCTGGTGCAATTTTGATTGGGATTGCCTTGAATGTGTAGATAGCTTTGGGTAGTATTGACATTTTAACAATATTCTTCCAATCCGTAAGCACGGAATGTTTTTCCATTTCTTTATATCTTCTTCAATTTCCTTCATAAGCTTTGTATAGTTTTCAGCATACAGATCTTGTATTTTTAGACACCGTGAGAAGCAGCCTAGGTAGAATGTTAGAGGTTGAGAGACTACCAAGGAGCTGAGTCAACTGACTGAATCTAGCTAAATCCACAGTCACGTGAGAACCCCATGCCAGGATCAGAAAGCCAACATTCTGCTGCCCAGCCAGCTGACTGCAGTTAGGAACAAGACTGTCCTAGCATGGCCAGGCTCCAGGCAACTTCTGTATTGCTTCTCTAAGGAAATGTTCAGTGTTTTAAGTCACTAAATTTTGGTATGATTTCTTATGTGGCAATAATAGCTCACTGATTCAGCGGGCTGCTATTAATACTACTTAATAGTATTAATACTCTGTAATTAATTCGAATAGCTCATATACTGTTTCAAACATGGTATATGATAGATCTCTAAGGAACCAAAAGAACAAACCACAGTATAATTTCTTAAATTACCGCATCTCCTCTGTATCTTTCACAGACCATGTGCCAAACGGAGGCAGTTCCCCAGCAAAGTGGTAGTGTTTGCCTTGGGACTGGAGCTTGCTAGATGTGGATAAGCAGGATTTTTAGAGTGCATTCAGGAACTTTCTATTTGCCTGACAGTGGCTTGGCAGGACGTGGGCACTGCCTAGATTCCAACAGCCGACCTTGCTGGAATCCGGGTTCTTGTGTCTCGTATGGTGTCCTCCTGTTAGGTGCTACTAGAGCTTCCCGTAAGCCCCTAAGGTTTCCAGGAGCCAGGAGGTGGTCTTTCCCAGAATGCTTATATTACTTCATCTGAATGATTGTTATTAGTTATCTGAAGGCTTGATTAGGGCTGGATAGTCCACTTCTGAAGTGGCTTCCTCACAAGGCTGGCAGGTTGGGCCTGGTTGTTGGCAGTAGGCCTCAGTTCCTGTGTGCATGAACCTTCCCACAGACTCCTTCAATATTCTCACAATATGGGAGCTGACTTCTCCCAGAATGAGTGAGAGAGGGAGCAAGGTGGAAGCTGCAGTGTTTTCTATGTGCTCTCCTCATACATTCCTCACTTTAGCCGCCTTTTTTTTTCTTTTCTTTTTTTTTTTTTTTTTGCTAGGAGTGAGTCACTAAGTCAGATTCAGAGAGAGTTTCATTAGGCTTCACATTTTGAAGGAAGTGACAATTAGTGTACTTATTTTAAGTCTGTCACATCCCATAAATTCAGATGACTTCATGCATGAATCCCTAGTTTTTTCTCCCCTACGTAGAAGTCCATTCTCATGCTTGTACTGTAAGTAAGTGGAGTAGCAGGAATGCATAGTTTCCCTCTCCATGAGATAATGGGATGACAGAGGATCATAGACTTTTTCTTGTTGACCCTTATCTTTTATATGTACCAAGTGGAGTGTGTCCTTTGTTCCATAATGAGTAGGATATTCTAGGAATGCCTTGTTCTGTCTTACTGCTTATGCAAAAATATATCAAAAACATGACATTTGTTCTCAAGAAGTATCTGTTGCTTGTTTTCGTGGGATTTTGCAAGTTGCAACAGGTGGGGGCACTGATGTTGATGTCCCAGGCCTGAGGGAGTGGCAGTGGCAAAATATGCAGCTATTTCTCTTGCTCTGTTTACCTCTCTCATCACCCTGATACTTCTTTCCGCCCCATAAATCCCTACTTGGGCACTCACTCTGTACCAGCGGCTGGGAAGGCAGAGCGGCAGATTAGTCACTGCTTTTCAGGTATTTACGGTCTGAGGTTTGGTCCCCCACATTTTCCACGTTCTTTATTTAAAAGAAAGATTCGCAGAACCTATTCTAGACCTGTTGAATGAAATCTCTTAGGTGGCTGTTGGAAACCACTTTTAGTCATTTTGAGAACCACTGGCTTTTATTTGGTAAAGTGTGGTCATGGTACCACGATGATGGTTTTTGACTGGTATTTTATTAATCTGCAGTCGCAAACTTTGGCAGGCATCAGATTGCTGGGCCCCACCCCCTCAGTTTCTGATTAAGGAGGTCTGGGGTGGAACTAATAATTTGTAGTGCACCAAGTCTTCAGCTGAGATGATATTGCTGATTCAAGGATTACACTTTGAGAACTATATAAATACTAATTAGTAACATTTTTTCAAAAGTAGATGTGTGTTTCTTCTAAGCAGGCCTAACTAAAACTCCCAAAGTCACAGTACTTTGGAGATCATGATGCCAGACTCCTTCCTTTAATTTTTGAATTAAAAATTCAGTGACTTCATTTTGGTTGCAAAGCACATTAAATGACTCCTAGTCCAGTATGTTCTCCATTGATCATTCTGCTTTGGAACATGTATTTTTGTGTTTCTGGGGCTAAATTGTCAATGGGTTATAAAGGATAATCATCTCATCTTAAAGGTCAGAGAGGATGGTGAAATGAGAGGTTCTCACAAAACTGAATACAAAGCAAGAGGTCATCTGCCTCACAGTTAAAGAGGATATTGTTTTGCCTTTTTAGATACCTTAGTTAAATAATCAGAGAAGCATTTTCTTTTTATGAAGGATATTAAGAAAAGTACTGAGAAGTGAAACTGTTGTAAATAAAGGCTATAGTTTTGGTTGCAGAACCTGTGACTGACCGCCAAGAAAAATATTAACGTAGAAACAGATACTCTGAGAATATATGAATAGTGACATTTCAGATAAATAGTCAGCACATGACCCCAGAAGGCAAAAACAAAAGATAACTTTATAAAATGTGTGGCTGCACAGACCCCAGGGCAATATAGTGACTATGTCCAGCTTGCTGTTGACTAAATAAAAAGAAGTCTGATTCATCACAGATGAGCAGTAATTGTCCTCATAACTAATTATTTATATCATAAGGCCATCTGTGATGTTTTCATGATTTTCAAAAGAGAATGCACTCAGCTTGAAAGGGGGGAGATCTTGCCAGTTTAGAAATGACATCTGGAAGGGTTTGGAATGGAAAGGCTTAGCAAGAAAAACTAGAGCTGCTTGCAGCTGCCAACATTGAAGCAGGTCTCTGAGTAAATGCATCTCTTCTAGACCCTTGAGGTATGTTGGGTTCCTCAGAAGTCCACCCAAGGCAGGGATGCATACACAGCATTTTAAATAGGTGACTCCCAGGGGGGAGCCAGTAAAAGGGAAGGGGAAGCAGAACAGAGATAGAAGGAGGTCAAGCAACAGTAAAGTCCCAAGGAGAGAAGATTCACCTAACCCCACAGAGAATCTGGGGTCTCTAAGTTCTACCTCAAAGTTGTCCAGAATCTCAAGAAGGTGGACTTTCATTCCCTCTACCGTCAACCCCATACCGTGCACAGTGCTTCAGTAGCCTACAGAAGTCCTCTGTAGAGGAGCCACCGTTTCTGGGAGTTAGAAATAAAGCACATTAAAGCTGGGGGAGGGACACATAAAGCCTTCACAAGTGTTCTGAAAGGAACTCATCATATCCACTTTGAGACTTAAACTCTCCCTTGGTGTTAGGGTTGTTCAGAGGCATAAACTTTCACAAAATTATTAGCAAGTATGTTAACTCACACGTAAGTAATTCTTCAAATATGGTCTTACTGGTATTAGAACTGATATTTTGATCTCCAAGTAATTGATCTGTATAAATTTTTCTTATTTTTGTTTTTGAATCTCCTTAAACTCTTCTAAATATGTATCAAGGTTCTTTTATCTTCTGAGATTCTATAATGAAACATGTCTTCTTACAAAATGACCTTAGATGACTGACATTGGCATGTACAGAACACTTGGGTATCTCCTAGACAACTCTACCTGCTTATCTTAGTCACACCTCACTTCAGAACATTCAGAAATCATGAGCAGATTGCTGAAGATCAGTGCAGCTGTGAACCATCCCCTACAATATGCTTCCCTCTACGATTATTTAATGTCGAATTCTGGCATCCAGATGTAATGTCCTGATACCCCAGGGAGGCAGGAAAGGAAATAATTTCTGCATTATAGGACATGGATTTGTCAATCTATAAAGACACTTGAATCATTTGTCAATGTGTTGTCATTGTAAACTTGTAATTATTTTTCTTACCAAGGTAGAAATAGGAAGCAGAGAAAAGGTATGAGAGCCATCTTCTGGAGAGATCTGTTAACAACCGTATTGGATTGTGTATTTCTTTACTCCATTCCTCTTCCTACATCTCTACCAGAACTGAACCCACAATCTCTGTCACCAAGCCTGCTCTTCCATACATGACCTACTTCAGTGAAAGGAGAACCATCCATGTAGTTGCCCGGTCCAAAATTCTTGGAATCCTCCCCAGGTCCTATGTCTCTCTCATCCATCCATCTAATTTGTCCATACATTCTGCCATTTAGTATCTTTGGCCACTTTCTTCTTCCCCATCACCTTGTGCCTTTATGCACATTCTCACCATGAACTATCTGAACTATTGGCCATATAGTAATGTCTCCCACCTCTAGTATTAACTCTATTCAATCCATATTAATAATGCTATACAGTTCTTGTTTTCTTTAAGCATAAATTTGATCATGCTGCTTCTGATTTAAATGATCCCATGCATTCTGTTTTGGGAAGCTGATAATGGCTCCCAAAACAAACCACATCCTAATCCCGGAATCTGTGTGCATATTACCTTATTTGAGAAAAAGGGTCTTTGGAAATGTAATTAAATTAAGGATCATGAGATGAAGGTATTCTTTTATATTATCCAAGTGGGTCACAAATGCCATCACATTTGTCTTTACAAGAGAAAGCCAGAGGGAGACAGACTCTAGAGGAGAAGGTGATATGAAGCAGGGCAGAGAGAGCTGAGGCCGCAGCCCAGGGTTGCCAACAGCAGCCAGAAGCTGGAACAAGCAAGGGAAGGGATTCTCTCCTAGAGATTCCAGAGAAAGCATGACCCTACCCCACACACCTTGATATTAGTCTTCCAACCTCCACAACTGTGAGAGAATAAATTATTATTGTTTTAAGTCACCCAGTTTATGGTAATTTGTTACAGAATCCCGGGAAACTATTAGATCCATTGTCCTTAAGATAATGATCAAACTATTTTTTCTATTATTCAAAGCTTTTTGTGATCTGGGCTCTGCCTTCATTTCCTAACCTGATCTCTCATCATTTCACCAAGTGAACTCTGTGTTCGAGCGATTGGGAATGACTGGAAGGTCTTGAATTGTGCTATTTCCTTCCCACACTTCTTGTAATTACATGTGCTCTTATATTTCTCTAGAACTCCCAGACTCTTCTTGATGTATAAGAATCCATTTAAGTGTGCAAGCAAACCTGTGTGGTAGGTGTGCAAAATGGGAAAGAGATGTGGATGTGCCAATCTGAACTTTTAAAAATGAAATTAATTATATAGAACATTTGTGTAAAAATGTATTAACATATGTATGACTTATTGTCATTCAAACATGAATGAAAAATTATCCTAAGTTTATCTTACCAGATTTATAATTATAGTGCCAAGTCATTCCAAGTGTGATGGTTGATGTTTCAGAAAAGGGAGTTTTCACATATTTAAGTATTAATCCTTTTATATACATGGCTAGTGTGACAGATTATGTTGGTGTCCAATCCAGATCCTATCCCACTTACTGGACTGTGTAATAGGGCCCCAGCTGCTGAGAGTATTTGATGTTTTTCTTTCCCTAACTTTGAGATAAAATTGACCTATAACATTGTGAAATTTTAAGGTATACAACTATTTATTTAATATACTTACATATTGCAATATGATTACCACCATAGTCTTAGCTAAGACCTCCATCACATCACATAGTTACTATGTCTTTTTTGTGGTGAGAATATTTAAGATCTACTCTGTTAGCAACTTTCAAGTATATGGTACGGTATTATTATCTATCACAGTACCTACATTAGATATCCAGACTTATGTGTCTTCTAACTGGAAGTTTATACTCTTTGACCAACATCTTTCCATTTCTTTCACACACATCCCCCCCCTGCCCTGAGCTCCTGGTAACCACCATTATACTCTCTGTTTCAATGAATTTGGCTCTTTTTAAGACTCAACATATAAATGAGATCCTAGAGTATTTGTATTTCTCTTACTTCACTTAGCATAATGTCCTCAGGGACCATCTATGTTATCACAAATTGCAGGATTTTGTTCCTTCTCATGGCTGAATAATATTCCTGTATGTGTGTACATACATATGTATGTATATACATATAAACACAAATATACACATATATGCATACGTGTATACACATACATATATGTATATATAAATACATATCATCTTTTTTGATTCTGCTGATGGACACTTAGGTTGTTTTTATATCTTGGATATTGTGAATAATACTGCTATAAATGTGGGAGTGCAGATATCTCTCTGATATCCTGTTTTCCTTTCTTTTCCAATTAAACACCTGGGCAAAGGACCTGAGTAGACATTTTTCCAAAGAAAACATACAGATGACTAACAGGTACATGAAAAGGTATTCACCATCATTAACCATCAGGACAATGCAAATCAAAACCACAGTGAAATATAACCTCACACCTGTTAGAATGGCTATTATTATTTTTTTTTTATTTTTTTTATTTTTTTTTAATGTTTATTTATTTTTGAGACCGAGAGAGACAGCATGAGCAGGGAAGGGGCAGAGAGAGAGGGAGACACAGAATGTGAAGCAGGCTCCAGGCTCTGAGTTGTCCGCACAGAGCCCGACGCGGGGCTCGAACTCACGAACTGTGAGATCATGACCTGAGCTGAAGTCGGACGCTTAACCGACTGAGCCACCCAGGTGCCCCTAGAATGGCTATTATTAAAAAGACCAGAGAGAACAAGTGTTGATGAGGATGAGGAGAACCAAGAATTTTTGTGCACTGTTGGTGGAAATGTAAATTGATGAAGCCAGTGTGGAAAACAGTATGGAGGTTCCTCAAAAAAATAGAGTATTGGCTGTTAAAGGCTCATAGCTGTCCTTTCTACCCCAGTAGACTGCATCTGTAGATTGACTAACAAGGAGGTACAAAAGATCAGTCCCTGTTCCTCAGATGAGACTAACCCTGTGGTGCAGTACAGTCCAGGGGTATCAGCTGAAGCTTCCACCTAAGACCACACCCTTGCTCAGGTCCTTCCTTTGTTCCATCTGCTCCCTTCACTCCATGTCTCTTGAGAGTACTGCCTCCAGAAATTACTCATACTCAAATTCCCACCTCAGACTCTGCTTTTAGAAAATGTACCTGTGACAGGCAGAATTCCAAACTTCATTACTATCAGTCCTTACAGCTCAAGTCCAAAATCAGCCAAGAATTGAAGCAAAGCTTCAGTTAGCTAACACTATCTTATGCACTATGGTAATAAATACAAAGGTGTCAAAGAGTTTGAGTCACTTAACAAGTAAAATTCATTTATATACAGCTTATGGAATGCTGTCATGAGTCCATGAATAAATAGATGTTCTAAAAATACTAATGGACTGTAATCTGCAGGGGTAGTTTCCCAAAAATATACACAAGCACTTACTCCTCCTCCCTGAAAGTGTCTCATGAAGCAGAGTTTGAAACTCAACCTCTCCCTCACCTAAGCAGCCTACCACATCAAGGCTACCCTCCAGTTCCTCTTCCATGAAGCTGCTTCTAGAAGTTGGCTGAACTCCCTGGAAGGAATTTTGCTTTTCTTTAAATGCTGTGTTGTTTGAATAATTTATTTCTCTTATCAAATACCTGACTGAGAGATCAAAGTTACAGCTGCTGAAATAAGAGTGTTTTGAATGCTGCACACAAAGCAAAATAACTGATAGCATAAAAACAATCCCATTGTTAAAGACAAACAATCCTTAGGGGGAATGGCTGCTTCAGAATTTGAAAGGAGAAAGGGGAAGGTGGGGAGCTCAGAGGAAGTACTGGGCCTGCCTTGTGTAGTTTGTATAACCTTGAGTAAGTTGGTTGATGACATCACAGTGTCACTGGGAGGAATAAATGGCATAATGCTTGTGCATTGTGAAAGCATTACAAAGTGTGGAGAGCTCTACAGATGTTTGTTATTATTTCTGCTCTCTTCCATGGCTCAGAGGGGTATTCATCTGTCTTTTCATTCATTATACTTAGATGAATCAAATTTAGGGTAACAAGTGAATTTTGCGGATATTAAAATTAATTTCTCTTATAGGTCTTTTTTGAAAAAGTTTCTTAGAATGCACACGTGAGTAGGGGAGAGGGGTCGAGGAAGAAAGAGAATCCCAAGCAGGCTCCATGCTCAGCACTGAGCCCAACATGGGGCTCAATCCCATGACCCTGGGATCATGACCTGAGCCAAAATCAAGAGAAGGACACTCAGCCGACTGAGCCACCCAGGCACCCCTATTTGTTATATATCTTAGCTTTAACACAAATTTATCCCATTATTCTACACTGAATAACCAATAAAATTGCATGTTAATAACCTTGTCTTTAACTTGAAAACTATATCAACCTCTTTAGTCTATTACATATAGAAAAATGCCAAGCACATAGGCTATCCTAAGATGCAAAACATCATGCATCTTATTGTGGAGAAGGAAAGAGAGGCGTTACACACAGAAAGGATTATGCATTTGCAAATTGTGCTGACTTCTAAGAACAGGATGGATGCCGTGAGAGAAATGCAGGATCTTCTGATATAAGTTGGTCAGAGAAGGTGTCTCTGAGGAACTGATACCAGCTGAAGTCTGCATGATTAGTAGGAACTGGCCAGGTGAAGGTCTGAGAAAGGAATTGCTAAACAGAACGGCTTCCGGGATGGCCTTGGTTTAGGAAAAGCTCTGTGCTAATCGAGAGGCATGTCAGAATCAGTGTGTCTATTTTAGGGTAGGTAATTAAGGTAACATTTGAGAAGCATAATCAGCAAATCATTTTGGACAAGATACTAAACCTCTCTCTGTTTTCTTATCCATAGAATTGAGATAATAATGTTTACTATTAGGTTACATCAGTTAATACACATAACTTAAAATTTTTCCCTGTATATACTGAATGATTGTACAATTTTATTTTCTTACATATTTATACAAACACAATTTGTTATTTTCAAGTTGTTGACTTAAGTCATTAGTGACCACTCAACATTTAATTATGTTTAGAAGCATAATGCAAATATTTTAAACTTTGGGGGCACTTACAGCATACATAGAGATTGGTAGAAAAGAAGGGGGGGAGAAATGTAAAGAATGGAGCCGACTTCATAACTCATTCCACAAAGTGAGAGTCAAAGGCTAGAATTGACAGAATAAGAAAAGAAGATGTTGATGAAGCTACTTAGACTTTCCAGAATAACCACAAGGAACATTAGAAACAGTGATAGCTGTTGAGAAGAACTGGGGACTCTGGAAGAGAGCACGGGAAATAAGTAGTCTAAGCCTCATGTAGCTGAGAACACCCGCATCACTATTACCCAGCTATTAGGACAAAGAGCTCAGACAACCTGTGTCAACATGATTTAGTTGTTTGTACCAGAAAAACTTTGCCTGAGAAAGAGAAGATTATTCATCAATAAATAACTTGATTATTGCCTTCAGGGAATGCCAGCAGATCAATTTTTTTTTTTTTTTTTTTGAGATAGTGGCTCATTTGGGAAAAAGTGCCACTTGCCAAACATTTTGTTTTTTTTCCTTTTTTTTTTTTTAATGTTTATTTCTGAGACAGAGACAGAGCATGAGTGGGAGAGGGGCAGAGAGAGAGGGAGACACAGAATCTGAAGCAGGCTCCAGGCTCTGAGCTGTCACCACAGAGCCTGATGTGGGGCTCAAACTTACAAACTGTGAGATCATGACCTGAGCTGAAGTCTGTCGCTCAACCCACTGAGCCACCCAGGCACCCCATTGCCAAACATTTTCTTACCAAGATTCATTTTAAAGACCTTCACCTCACTATTAAACAATTAATGTCCAAACTCAATTGCTTAAACCACTCAAGTGTTTGCCTCAAGAGCCCATGAAGATACATTCTGACCTTCCCCTCTGAGACACTGCTGAAACTATCAAGATGGTGTTCTCCCTCACTGAACTGATTTTCAGTAAATTTAGCTTTGTTTTATTTATGGGCTGTCTGATTCAACAAAGCAAAAAGTCAAAAGATAAGGTCAAGTTGATCGTCTAGCAGACATTGGTAGAAACATTATTTGGAGATATGAACGAAACAGTAAAAGTACAACAGAAACATAAAAATAGTCACCTCACAAAAGATGCTTAAAAGTCTCCTCAAGAATAGAATTAAGAGGATTGCTTTCACTTGAGATTTTGTGCATTGTTTTGATTGGACATATGGATTTTGCTTTGAAAAAAAATTAAAAAGTTTTATACTACATGAACAGATCGAAATGATTGGAAGCCCCAAAGTCAGCTCTCAAGTTTTATTAAGTTATCCAGCCTGTGGTCAAGATTTGCCTGATTTAGTTTGATTTGGATGAACCAGCAGAGGATCTGACCCCTAGTAGGTATTCAGATTCATTAAGCATTGTGGAACTGAGATTACATTTGAATCACACAGCAGTTAAAAATCTTAGATATGTGCAGTGGTTAAGATGTTATTTCTTTATTGGTCTGTTGGTGTAAGTTTTAATGGAACCAGCTATCAATTTGGGGGGTTTGCTTGGAGACGCTGCTTTGGGATCAGGAATAAAGTAGCTTTGGAAGAGAGATCAAGAGAATTAACCTACTTCGATGTTTTTTTAAGTTCACTCTGAGTCCATTCTTGGGGATTCAGTGAGGCAAGGTAAGCATGTATGGCAGTTAAGGGGGTGTACTGTTTAGATCTCCCTTCAAGAGAATCCACCATGAGCAGTGTATTAGCTGACAGCCTCCAGCTGCTGCACCTTTGGGTCCTATGGCATCATTCATGCAGAGATCTGCTGTCCCTGGGTATCCCTAGCTTGTTACTGAGTACAGTGAGGAAAGAGAGCCAGGTCATCCCTGCCCAAAGCAGGATTCCTTTTAGTGGGAAATCTTTGCTCCAGGGCTGCCCATTGGCCTGGCCAAGGTTCTCAGTGCCCATGCCTTCTAGCCTTCTACCTTATCTTTCTTCATAGTTATCACACTTGCATTGTGAGCCAAGGGTTTTCCCTCCCTAATGTTGTTCCTTATCCTTTTTATTCTTTATAAGAGAATATCCCTGGGAAATCTTTTGCACGTTTATTTCTCTGTAGGCATAGGTTTCCCAGAAGACCCAACTAATACATATATAAAGGCAAGGAATTAGTTTATGGTGGTGAGGGGAAAGCAAATGTTTGCCCTCCCCTTTCTAAGGGTGGGAAGTGTGTGTTCCATCGCCCTTCTCCTTTCACTTCTTACAAGGAATTTAAACAATCTTTGAAAGCCCTTCTGAAATTTTCCTGGAGAAATGGAGAGGTAGGGCTCTTAATTTGTTCTGCCTCCTCTTGTCATTTCCTCAGAGGATCAAATTTACGCACAGATTATGGGCATTGGGCAACTGCTTTGTATTTTAGTAAAAAAAAAAAAAAAATTTTCCATTAGTTATAATGTCCCCTCTTTAACTTATGATTTTAGTCATTTGATTATTTTTTCTTACTCCCCAGATAGATGCTGGGGGTTTGTCAGTTATTTTGTCTTTTCAAAAAACCAACTCTTAGTTTCTATTTTTTCTGTTGTTATATTTTAGTAAATTTTCTAAAGCGAGAGAGCCTATGCATCAGTAGACTGGTGAGCCCCTATTTCCATGCAAAAGCACAGCTTATAGGGCATGGGTTATAGGGAATAAAGAGTTCTGTGTGTGAGGTGCCATCTCACAGGATTCGTGCTATCCTGATAGGGACATGTGACACCCAGGTCCCCCATCACAGAGGGCTAGCTGCCCATTATAGAATAGCATCATGTAGCCACAGTAATCAGCTCCTTCAGGATCTGCCTCACCAAGTTCATGCCTTCTTGTGCAGCCCCACAGCCCGAGACTAAGTGAGGCAGGGGCACGGAGGCCTGGATGTGTTCACCACTGGGCACAACTCTGATGGACAACAGTTCAGAGATTCCCATTGACTTGACGTAGCTTCCTTGGGTCTTCAGCATGGTTCAGTGTCCCTTCAGCCTTCCACAGATGTTAATCACCAATAAACATCTTATGCCCCAATCTCTCTTTTGGCATCTGATTCCAGAGTATCCAACGTGTAACAGTCACTGAGCTTCAACATGAAAGAGAGGAAAAACAAATAGAAAATGTAAATGAACTCAAAGAAAGGAATTTGTAGCATGTGGGGAAATAAAAGTAAATATAGGTGAGTTGGTTTCTCCAAAAACATTTTATAACTTTGGGAAGCTCCTTAGAATTACTAGTGTATGCAGTGCTACAGAACAAAAGGGTGGTTGACCCACAAAGTCCAATATACAGATGCACACAGGCAAGTGTTTCCTGAGACCTGGACGTTTGCCTATGTGTGAGAGGCACTAGCTTATGGAGTATTCATTTGCCATTTATGTGGAAGTATCAGAAGAAAAATTATCACTTTCTGTCCTTGGAAAGTAAACGCTGACAGTGGAGGGAAGTCAAATATATTTTTAGTGAACATCAGAATGACGCAAAGCCGATAGACCGCTGAGTGAAAATTTTACAGGACAAGCATATTCTGGTCAGAGAGAAGGAAGATACAGAATAATGTGGGTACGTTGGTTAAAATCTCTCCTGTGTTGACTGCAAAACCATCAGGGAGCCCTGAGCACTCTGAAAAGTGAAGTCTAGAGGGAGACAGGTACCTTCCTGGGCTGTATCAGAGAAGGCCACTTCCTACGAACCAGAACCACCGTTCGTGCCCTGTCTTTAACAGACATTCTCCTTAATGGATGCAGTTAGTTGTCCCAGTCCTCTATTTCATCTTACTTGTGACAATTATAGACTGAGCAAATCGTAGACTGTGGGAGCTCAAATAATCTATAGGTGCTTAAAAATATACTAAATGAGAATGCTGGCAAATTCGGTGCCCACTAGCTGTGTGCGTGGGGGTGCACGTACACACACACAGCAAATCAAAACATTTTCCTGATTCCAAGTGTGCCTGCTTTTTCTTTTGGAAAAATTCAAATGCAGCCAGCAGATGGCGACAGTTGATCACATTTGAACTGAGGTAAACTAGGTTTCAGTAGTTTTTGGAGACCTCTCTTCAATTTTTGTTCCTTGTTTGTTTTGTTTTCCCTTTACTTTCAGTAAAGTCAGGCTTGTATGTAGGGGCAGAATTAAGAGCAATCGTGAAGTTAACTATAAAGAAAACTACCAACTCAAACTAGGTCTTCAAAAATGTTATATTTACTTTCATGTTTTGTGAGGTTTTGGCAGGGGGGAGGGGAGGGCAAGCTTTAGAAGCAGGAAGGAGTAAATGGCCAAGTATTTTGGACAATTGCCCAAATGTAGGTAACTCAATTAAAATGGCTGTTCATTTCTGGAGTACTCACAGATCCTGCTTCCAACACGTGTTCTTTATATTTCACTTTCACGTAGAATTGTTGGTCAAAAATTGTGGACTCAGCCTCTAGAGGATACATGTTACAGATCATAAATGTTCTAAATGTTTAGTTCCTTTCAAAATTAAGCACAGAAAGTCACAAAGCAGCATGAATTCCAGGGCTGAATTTTGCTTCAGGTTATCTATTCACCATCCTCAACTATGTGACTGCAGATGAGATGCCAAGGGGTCATTCTGTGTCTGGACTTGGTAAGAAAAGCCATTGGAATGTTTTATTTCTCTCTGGACATAAAGCTTCTTTGTGCACAATGTATTGTAATGCTGGGATACACAATTGTCCTTGGGGCAGAAAGAAGGGCTAAAAGGAGCACAAAAAAGTAAATAAGCCGAGCATATAGTTATTTGTGAAGGTCAGTGTCAATATTGATGAAGTTTACAAAATATGCCAATGAGAGAAAATAAAAATTGTCTACATGTTCACTTTTAAAGTAAGGAAATAGTGACATTAAAAAGTAAGATCCTTTGCTGTTCTCTAAGTTTTAATTTTTAAGGTATTCTATTTCTTGAGAATAACTAACCCCACAAGACAGAGACGATGCCCATATATCCTAGTAGGCAAGGTCAAGTCGAAAGGCCAGAGACAAGAGCAGAGGAAGTATGTGCACGCACGTGTAAAAAATATTCTTTGTGTCACAGATCCTAGGCATGGCTATTCTTTAAGTTTTGGCTCCACTATAAAAATTTCTGTTATTTCTGTACCTAAATGAAAGATCTTTGTGTCCACACAGAAAATCCTTCTAGTTATCTGGCTAGTTATGCTCATGTAGCAAGAAGGTACTGAAAAACAAAACAACATAGAAACAATTTTTAAAGAAAAAAATTCAGTATTTACAATTTTATTCCCATCGATGTCTTCACTGATTATCCTGAACAGATTTTTCAATAATCAGCAGTAGAACAATATGCCTTTAACATCTGTTTATTTGTGGAAATGTAAAGACTGTAGCTGTGGCTACATAAGGAAGAAGAAGAAACCTCAAGAAAGTGGATGAAACAGTTTCGAAGGAACTCATTCTCAAATACCTTCAAAATACCTTTTAAAAATCTGGATCTAAAACTATTTGTCAGAGTGCTGGTTTAATTTCGCCAGATTTTTTAAAAAGCAAAAAAGGAAAAGAAAAAAAAGAAAAATACACACACACACAAACACACGCACACCACACGCACAATAGTCTTCTCTCATCCATGAGGGCTATATTCCAAGGCCCCCAGTGGATGTTGGAAATCATGGATAGTACCGAACCCTCTGTTTTTTCTTATGCGTACATACTTATGATTAATTTATAAATTGGTCACAGTAAGAAATTAACAAAAAGAAAAATTATAACAAAATACTGTAATAAAATGTATGTGAATGTGGTCTCTCTCAAAATACTGAACTGAATTCACCCTACCTGTTCTTGGGATGATATGTGAGATGATAAAATGCCTACCTGATGAGAGGAAGTAAGGTGAATGATGGTGAGATAAGGTGAATTATGATGTAGTATTAGGCTACTTGTACATCAGAAGGAGCATCATCTGCTTCCAGACCACAGTTGACCTCCAGTAACTGAAACCATGGAAAGTGACCATGGATAAGGGGGAGTACATACCATACAGAGATTCAAACATAGTACTTGTTATGTTAGTGTGACCCTGGAAACCATCTAAAAGTTAAAAATCAGGAAATTATTCAGCAAGTGAAGACATGTTTATTCATGGAAATGTTTTATTGTCAAAATAAGTAACATGAAAGTTCATGTTCTTATTATCATGTAAAAATGTAAGGATACAAACAGTATGTGAGAAACATCCTCAATTTAACAAAATTTCATAGAAACTGAGACTGGAAGAAATTTCACCAATATGTTTGTAGTAGAAATGCTTTGTGATGCTATGTTTTTTTCCCCTAAATTTCTCTATAATTTCCCTTCAAATTTTAATGGCTCTGTGCTTTCTATTAGACACATCCAAGCATGCATATAATGCAGTTAAAGTTTTGAGTACTTCTGTTTCCAGCCTCAGTTCACTCTTTTGCAAAATTAAGGCATTCTGGTATCCCATGGGTCTGTATCCTAAACAACCCTCTGAGTATTAAAATAAATAAATAAATACTAAAAATGACTAGTAAGAGTTGTATGAATTTGGAAGTTGGCTTAGTAACACGTTTGTTAGCTTATTTTTCCTTTATCAAATCTCCCACAAGATACTGCAGTGTCTCACTTGACCCTTATAAGAGTTGTTCCTTTTGGCTAAAAAGTATTTGCCTCTAGAATCTTCCTTGAAGGTAAAAGTCTAACCTGGTAGAGGGCCAACTCTGAGTTTTCTGAATCCTAAAGGGTGGTGAGAGAATTCTCAGACCAAAGTAGAGGGGTAAGGAAGGTCTAGGGTTTGGGGAAGAGAGGCTCCCAAAGGGTGTGATTGGGGAGGCTTTCCTCTTAGAGTTTTGCTACAGCCAGTTTCCAGATAACACTATTTGATCACCACCCACTCCATCCTGTTCAGAAACTAAAACACACATAAGCCCAGGTCCACATTATTGCCTGGGGCTGGGGGAACTGGACTGCCTAATGAGATGCAGGCACTCTGGTCCTGAAAAATGCCAAGCATAATGCCTTTCCTTCCTATACCCTCCTCCTCTCTCCTCTGCTGTGTAGGGAAGCCACCCCCAGGCCTTGGTCTGTGATTGCTAGGGGAGAGAACAATTGAAGCGGTGTCAGCAGCTAAGAGGGAGGGGAAAGGCTTTGTTAAGGGCGGGGGGGGGGGGGGGGGGGGGGGGGGGGGGTTGCTCCATACTTGTGGCTACAAGGAAACTTTATCTGGGACTCTATCTGCTCTTTGCCTCAGCACTGGTGCAGACAGCCAGGAGGTGACTGTAGTCTTCCAAATGGAGATCCACTAATTTGTAGTGTATTTCCCAGAGTCCTGCCCTCTTCTTCAAAACCTTCTCCGTGTACTTTTCCTGCCTGTGTTGGCAGTCTGTGAGAAGGTAAAGGACAGGGCCCAACAAGCTCATTCAGAGGACTTGCTATGCAAACCCAAGAAAAAGAGACCTATTTGCAGTTCTGTAGTGGGGCTCCACCTGTCCTTCCCCAGGCCTGTCATTCTTTGTCTAGTCCTGGACTTTTGCGGGAATCTCTACAACTATTTGTCTTTTTCTGCGTAGAGAGGAAAGAGACCAGAGGAAAGAGGAGAAAACAGGAAAGCACAGTTACGGCTTCTGAGCAACACATTTAGGGACCCAGTCATCTTGTTTATGAGTTTGTGGAGTAGTTGCTGTATTTCTGACAAATTCCAGTCCGATTTTGCAATTCCAGCAAGTATGTTCAATGTGTTTTCCAGTATTATTTGTGTTGCAGAATAGCCACAGAATCGCCAACTCTATCATACTGTGTTATCAAAATCATTTAGAGGAATAAAATTCATCAATACATGGCGATGTATAATAAAGCAAATGCCCAATCTGTGAACCAAAAACCATGTGAAATCACAGGCTTTTCTCCCCTCTTTTTTCCTAATGTACATTTGATTTTATAGGATCACAATGGATTATACACATATAATTGCTGAAACTTAGTGTTTGCTAGAAGGCAGAGCAAATTCCAAGGACATAGACCAAAAACGAATTTTTTTTTTATGGAGTATGTTTAAGGAGTATTTTTTATTAAATGGCAAGAGGTCCATGCAAGTGACATGAAAAACAGTCTAGTTTTAGGCACTTAAGTACGTGACCATTGTCTATTGCTAATATATAGTGTATCAAAAAAGTTCCCTATGAAGACTAATAAAGAATATTTGAAGTACACTGTATTATAGGCAGTTAAACAGAAGACCCTTCTCTATTGCTGATCTAAGGAAGTTTAAGAACATTTGTATTTAGGAGGCATTTGGAAACCTCATTGAGAACACAGGTATTTCAGGTAGTTAAACACATGGTCATTCCCTAGTGCTTACCAGGATTTAACTATACTTATTATTGCATAAATCCAAGAAACTAACTCAAAAGTGCTTTAAGTGCAGTCTTTTGTCTTCATTTATTTTCTTAATATATTGTCAAATTGACTTACATACAACCCCCAATGCTCATCCCAACAAGTGCCCTCCTCAATACTTATCACCCACTTTCCCCTCCCCCCCACACCCTATCAACCCTCAGTTTGTTTTCTGTATTTAAGAGTCTCTTATGGCAAAAACAAATTTTTAACATTAATTTGAATCTCTTGTGATCAGGTACTAAAGCCAAGAATTAAAATCTTTAGAAATAATCATAAGTTGGGATTGTATATATAAAGTGTTTCTATGCATTATTGAAACATTTTTGTCATTTATGTATGTATGTATGTATGTATGTATTTATTTATTTATTTATGAAAGAGCAGGAGCAGGGAAGAGGTGGGGGGCAGGGGGTGGGGTGGTGGAGGGACAGAGGATCTGAAGCAGGCTCCGTGACAGCAGCAAGCCAGATGTGGGGCTTGAACTCAGGAACCCTGAGATCATGACCTGAGCCGAAGTCGGTGTCTCAACTGAGCCATCCACATGCCTGAAATCTTTTTTGCCCTACATGCTTATCTTAAATGCATATAAGGCAGTCTTAAAGATGTGAATTTGTAATATTTATAAACTCGTAAGTATTTATGTTGCATGAAAGCATCTGTAATTTCTTATGGTTGTCTGGAAGTGTGTGTGTGTGTATTATTTTTCAGCTAGTTTTGGTGGCTTATTAGGTCTGTTTTCCAGTCTTTCTCCTTTCCTTTCTGTTTCCCAATCTCTCTCTTCATTGAAACAAGGCAGCTAAGTTGCCCTTGAACCAGTTTCAGACTTGAAAGATTTAGTAACAAAAATGCTTGATAACCTTTTCGATGGGAGTTCTTAACAGATGTGTTCTTCCTCGTGAGGCTTTCCCTGCTATTTGATCTTTTCCTCCAAAGCAGTTCCTTATAATGGGCAGAACCCCCAGGCGGGATTATTATGCTGAAATGGGCCAGCAGCCAGGACACTGCAGCAGGCCTTCAGGATGATCGCTGCCATCCCTGCAAGGCTGCTCTAGCCAGTGCAGCTGTGGGCTACTGAGAGACCCAGGGGAAGGGACAGGAGGGCGGGTCTCTCTGAGTTAGATGACAGGTCACAAGCTTGTAATGGGCTGAGTTTTCTTTAAAGCTACTGGAATAAGCATCACCCATTTCCTTTAGGGAACAAAGCATGGAGTGTGGTTGAGGGGGCAGAGATAGTATCATAGAATGTCTGGTCAGGCAGAAATTTTATTTTAGTTTGTTTTTAGTTATTGAAAGTTGCTGGCTGCTGCTCTTTCTAGAGTGAAATCACCAAGTCAACACAGAGAACCCAGCTGTTCTAGGAATAAGCCCCAAATTTGCTCTTTTAAGTTATGCATAAGTCAAAAGGGTATTTGTTCCTCAGGGAGGCGGAGTATAGGGACTTTTTCAGGAGAGTTCCAGGTGAGAACAGAGTCCTGTCACCCCCTCTGATAGCCTGTGGTCCCTGGGAGGTGAAGATATCCTTTGTCTCTAGTTTCCATGCACCATCCCCCCACCCCTAACTCCCTACTATGTGTCACTAAAAACTGCAGGATCGAGAGCTGAGGCTGTATTCAGCCAACGGCAGTGCTGGCCACTGAAGAAACTGCGGTGTGCCTTGGTCAGCCAGGACTTAGGACATTCAGCGGTGGACAGTGGATTGGAGGGGAGTGGAATAGAGCTGGGCTTCCCTTCAGGAACACTAGCCTTTGTTCTATTCTACCAAATATGACTGTAGTCATTTTCTATAACTGCCCCCCCCCAAATTACCACTGATTGAATGGCTTAAGGCAACATAAATGTATAATCTAGTTTTTTGTGGGTGAGGAGTCCAGGCCTGGGTTAACTGGGATATCTCATCTAAGGTCCTCTTTCAGATTCGCAGGTTGTTGGGCAAATTCACTCCTTGTGGAATCAAGGTCCTTAGCTCTTAGGGGGCTTCTGCTTTTCCCTGCCAGGTAGCCCTGTCCACAACATGGCAATTTGTGTCTTCAAAGCCAACAGGAGAGTGTTTCTGCTGGCTGCTTCCTTTTCTGATCTGTACATCCTCTTTTAAGGGACTTACCTTAAGTCAGTTAGGTCAGGTTAGGTTACCTAAGTTAGTTAGGTCAGGTTCACCAGAACAATTTCCCTATAATTAGAATCAAATAATTAGGGGCCTTAATTATGTCTACAAAATCCCTTCACTTTTTCCATATGATAGTAGTTAACTACAGAGTGGTATCCTGTCATAGTCACACCTCCTGCCCACGGTTGAGGGGTGGGATTATATAGAGCATGTATGCCAGGGGTTGGGGATCTTGGAATAAGTCTGCCTGCTATTCTGACTAGAACATTCCCTTTATTTCCAAGTTAAAATTTAAGTATTCAAACCAGTTGATCACCACTTGGTTTTGGTATCCTAACTAAGTATTGTAAATATGTCCTCATCTGTTTAGTAATGAAAGAAATGCAAACTAGAAACTCAACTGGCACATAATGTCACATTGAGTATACTTATAATTCTGTACTTAATTGAAAATATTGTTACTGTCACATCACTTTTATTCAGTCCAACTTGTATGTATCAGAGAACCCTAAAGGCATGAATTAGGGATGAAAGTGACTTTAGAAATATTTAGTTTAGTGCTTCCAAATTTGGGGGTATTAGAATGTATATATATATGATCATCCAACACAAAAATGTATTAGTTAAAAAAATAAAAAGCCTAAATATAAAAAGAATTCTATGTTTTAATAATATTGTATTTTATTAATCACATAGCATCCACCCATATTTGAGAAATTATGTAATATGCGTGTAGGTATATCTTTATTATTATATGTTATATAATCTAATTTTCCCCTCTGTTGACAGTTCTCAGTCATATTTTTATACCTTAAGCAATAAAACCATACCTGTCTAGGGAAGAATTGATCTATTCTAGTTTACAGGTGAGGAGTGTATCATTAAATAAAAGTCTAAGGAAAGCTGGATGGGTGAGTTATGTCATGACCCCAAGGTTCATGAGAAAACTGAAACTAAAAGATCTCCCAGCCCTGTGCAACTTGGAACATATCAGGTTGCTTAAACTTTGAACCACAGACATCTAAATCTCTTTGCTCAAAGAAAGTCTGCAGGTTAATAGATCCTCTTTGGTGTGTTCAAGAAACCCACAGTGGTTGGGAGCTGAGAACAATTGAGCAGGCAAGACAGAGAAGGATAAAGGAAAAGGGGTTCATTCTAAATTCCTCTTGAATGAGGTTTTCTTGCCATCATAATTTTGTTGGGAGTGAATTAAGTGAATCTAGGGCACATTCAGACTCCATTGTGAGTCAGAAAACATGCGTTAAAGCAAAATGCAATGACAAATCTCTTGAGAGTTTGGGACTTTTATCACACCAATAAGATCTCTCATATTCATTTACAGTTAATTCTCATCCCACTCCTAAACCCCTCCCTTTGCCTTAGCCCTAGGCAATTACTAGTTTGCTTTTTGTTTCTATAGATTTGCATGTTCTCGATATTTCACATGAATGGGATTGTAGAATGTTTGGCCTTTTTACATCTTTTTTCTTTCACTCTGTGTAATGTTTTTGAAGTTTATTTGTGTTGTAGAACTTATCAGAACTACATTACTTTTTATTGCTAAATGGTATTCTGTTGTGTGGATATACAGTTCACTTAGTCCATTCACTAGTTGGTGGACAATAGGTTTGGTTCACCTCTATTATGATAATGCTATTACAAACACTGGAGTGCAAGTCTTTTTTTGTGGATGTTTTCAGTTCTTTTGAGGGGATACCTAGAAATGGAATTGCCGGGCCATGTGGTAAATTAAAGTTTCATGAGAAGCTGCCAGACTGTTTTCCAGAATTTTTGTTCGACTTGATTGTATGTTTCCATCAGTAACTGATAAGGCTCCTGTTTCTCTATATCCTCAAAATTTGTTATTTATCTTTAAAAAAAAAAATCCTAGCCATTCTGGTGGATGTGAAGTTGCATCTTATTATGGTTTTAATTTGTATTTCCCCAGTGACTAATGATGCTGAGCTTCTTTTCATGTGCTTCATATTCTGTTAGCCACTTGTATATCTTATTTGGTGAAATGTCTATTCAGACATTTTCCCCATTCTGTGATTGGGTCGTTTGTCTTATATATTGATTTGTAAGAGTTCTTCATATATTCTGAGTATGTTTTTTTTTTTAACAGATTATTTGCAGATATTTTCGCCTACTCTATGGGTTATTTTCTTAACAGTATCTTTTGACGCACACAAGTATTGAATTTTGGTGAAGTCCAATTGTTTCCTTTTATGTATCCTGATTTTAGTGTCATATCTAAGAAGTCTTTATCTAGCTCAGGGTTTTTGTCCTGTGTTTTCCTTTAAAAGTTTGATAGGTTGACCTCATACATTCATGTATCTGATCCATTTTGAGATAATTTTTGTGTATGGTGTGAATTAAGGGTCCAAGTTAATCTTTTGGTATGTGACTATCCAGTTGTCCCAGTACCATTTGTTAGAAGACTATCCTGTCCCTACTGATGTGCTTTGTTACTTTTGTTAAAAGTCAATTGACCATAAATACAAGGGCTCAAACCCACCTTTCAGTGTGACTTTGATCTTGGCTTTGAACATGGGAGATGTTCTAGGATCCAAGCCCAACAATAGGATAGTGCTAGGAGGAACTGGAGGGTGGTAAGCTTCTATCTGTTTCTATTCCTTCTCTTCCCCAGTTGATGTTAGGATACTCACTGGCATCACTCAGACTTGGGCAGACCAGCATGATCTCATATGTATTCTGTGTTGTTTCTTAATCAGCTTCCAACATGTTAGCATATACCTTTTCAAGAAAAAAAACTGATGACAAAATGTTATTTCAAAGACTTTCCTTTCAACTTTGGATTAGTTAGATGCTACATCAAGTAAGATAACGCATGCATGTGAAAATGTCTCAAAAATCATAAAATGCCAAACAAATGTTAGGAATTATCATTGCATGCAGGGAATAAGAGTAAACAGAAGCAATAGTAATGCTTTTAGAAGGCTTAAGTAGGCAAAAAGAATGACAGTGTCAACATTTGAAGGTAAAAACCATATTTGCAGATGATCTACCGTAGATTGTTGAAAGTTGACTTTATCTGTAGTACCTAAAATATTAAGGAGTTGGGTCAGGATCATAGAGGTTCTTCCTGCTTGGTTGGATATGGGAGATAAAGTTGTCTTAGTAATTGGTACATTCTCTTGAAGTAGGATAGAAAATTTGCCCATAGAATATTGGTTTCTCTTGTTAACGGATGGTACTCCTTCAAGGATGTAGGTGGAATTAGCAACTACTTTAATAATGTCAATTTAAGTATGCTTGAAAACTCCAAGTAACCTAAAATCTCTCCTTTACACAGTGAAATAGTTATTGTCTTGAGCTTTTCAGGGTTATTTGAGAATCTACATATTTGTACTGAGTTGAGGCATTGCTATTTAGACCTCATAAAACACTTTGCTAGGATTATAGCCCTTATTAATCCCTTTACTATCTACTGTTATCCAGCACACAGATAAATCCTGGAGGTTTGCACATAGGCCAGATCAAATTTGGAGAGAAGGAAGAGGAAAATTGGTGGAGCACTGTAGAGTGTTGCTGGAGTGGGTAGTAGAGAGACTGAGAGGTCCAGGCAATATAGGAATATATATGGCATTGCTGTCCCAGAGGTTGGGAAAGAGATCTCAAGTAGAGAGATGGTGGAGGTTTATGGATGTACTGTGTTTCTTTGGCAGAATTTTGCCTCTGAGAAGCCCTGACTCTGCATAAAAGATGGACATTAGTACTTTCTGGCAGACTGCTAAGTTCTGAAGTCTTGGACTATTAACTACATCATTTTATTTAGTGTTCCTCAGGCACTCCATTCCTGCATCCAAATCCTGCCTGTTTTGTGTCAGTGTTTATTAGCTTCTATTGACCACAGCTCTTCAAGGATGGTTATTTTTGTGCTCTCTATTTTATAGAACAGAGAGGTTTGGAGTCTTGCTCTAACACAGGGCATTAGAGAAAGACCCAGGATTATAACTCAAGAGACCCTTAAGCTGCACAGCTTCAGACAATCCTGTCTAAAAAGCCTGACTATCTGAAAGTTGTGAGGAAACTGGAGCCACTGGAATTTCACAGTGGCCCTAAATTCACTCCCTAAAATAACTTTCTGTGAATGCTTAGGCAGTTCATGTGTAGGGCCTTTGAGCTTAGGAAGATAGGAGGAATGTAGCAATCATTATTTTAGTTCTTAGTTCCAAGGCTCCCTGTAGATTTGTTAATAAATCAAAGCACATATGGGGAGTTTAGAGACAGAGGAAATGGGGAGGGGCTTCAAGTTCAGAGATAAAAATTGCCAAGAAGGAGCCTGCCCTTAAATAAGGGGAAACAAGGAGCAGGAAGACAGAGAAGGGAAATAATAAACAAGAGGAGTCTTCATGGTGTGACACACAACAGGAGCTGGAAAACATTCAACATCTGATATTAGAGAAGAGAAGGCAGGAAACACATTCTGAGTATAACCTTACCACCTATTGCAAAGGCATCCGTGCTGGGCTCATAGGCAAATGCAAAACAGCCCTCAAGGGTCAGTGCCATACCCCCAGATGGTCTTCTTACCAAGGTCAGTGGGCTAATCCATTTGGAGTAGGCTTTGTACTGGTCCCTTCCACGCTGACCAGAATTGGCTCCTGACCATCCACTCTTGTCCCTCTGCATATTTCTATTTATCATGCTGTTAAGATCACTGTAGGCTGCTAATTTAATAGGGAGCTTTCATATTTCCCAAGCCTACATTTCTATAAAAATTGGAATTAAAAGCAGCTATTTTTTTTTTTTTTTATTTGGCCCTGGTATCCTGATTGCCTTCTGTTGGGCCCATCCTCATTTTGTCTTGGCCCTAAGCATTTGGGCAGGTACATTTTTTATGGCTGACTTGGATTCTCTTCTGTTGTACCTCCAGCATTTTTCTCATGACAGTTTCCTTTGGCAGAAATTCTTACTTTCATCCAGCTTGCTCTTTTAGTGACACTGGATTCTTTGGCTGGTCTGGCCAGGTAACCACATTCAATGGAATTAAGAGACAGGGGAAGATGTAGAAATGTTTAGAAAGCCATTACTGACTTTTATTACCTATAGAACCTATGCTTTTACCTTTAGTCACCCGCCCTACTCTGTGCCCTCCCTCCCCGCCCCTGCCCCCCCCCCCCATGTAACTAAATGATACCATCGTTCCTCAAGCTTTGATATCTGGTTTACTGTCTTCCGTTCTACCCCTCCATGATCAACCATCATCCAGATCTCTTCTTCATCCATGTGGAGAAAGTCTTCTTACACTCCAAGTATCTCTATCCCATTCCTTGAACCACCTTCTGCTAGGATCACTCTCAAGACCTGGGCATGGGTTGGGACACCTTAAACTCCAGTATTGCAATTTATGACTCTAATTGTTCATATGTTTTTCTCCTCCTCTTATTCCTTACATGGATATTTTCTGGATGCCCTAAGACTTCTAATTGTTTAACTCCTTTTATTTCTTTAAGTCCACTATTTCCTTCCTTCTTTGGCCCACCTCCAGTGAAACACTTGTGGACCCCTCAATATTCTCTTGGTTTTGTAAATCAGAATCAACAGACCTCTGTTACTACAAAGTATGACACCCAGTCTCCAGTGAACCTTCTTTTTGGTTGAGGAATTCCTTTACACAACTCTAGCTGCTCGGTTACTTACAAGGATGTTCCGAGATGTTGACACTATTAGTCTCACCTACCCATTTGCCCTTCACTGATGTCACTTGCTGCAGTTGACTTTGTTTTTCCTTTACTGAGAAAATGTAAGCCATCAGTTACAAATATCAGTAGTACACTCTTTCAGTTCAGAGGGGAGAATAGCTTGTACTCAAGCTCAGCCTTTAGCTTGTATGGTGAATCCTGTTACCTCCCCACATTATCTCCATCACCTTGCTCTGTTATCTGTTATCATTTATTCTCTTTCTCCTTTTCATCCTCCCTCTGAACCTGTAAGTACATCCACATTTATCTTACTTAAAATGAGATAGAAAACCTTCTATGATCCTGTACATTTCTTCTGTAGTACTATATTTTTTATTCTTTATTAAAAAAATTTTTTTCAACGGTTATTTTTGAGACACAGAGACAGAGCACAAGTGGGGAAGAGGCAGAGAGTGAGGGAGACCCAGAATCTGAAGCAGGCTCCAGGCTCTGAGCTGTCAGCACAGAGCCTGACATGGGGCTCAAACTCATGAACCATGAGATCATGACCTGAACTGAAGGCGGACAGTTAACCGACTGAGCCACACAGGCACCCCATCTTTTTTATCCTTTAAAGCAAAGATCCCTGAAAAGATTATTTATATTCTTTGTCCACACATGGTGTGTCTATTTTCCTTATTTTTATTATTTCCTATTCTCAATGTATGTTCAAAAATTTAAGTCAAATAGTATACATTGATAATAATGAAAAACAACATTCTCTTAATCCATACCCTCCCCCCTTGAGTTCTCATTCTCAGACACTTTATTTCTTCAAGTACACATCTCCAAAAATATGTTCCCATTGAGTCTCCTTTCCTATTCTTGTTCCTGTTTCTTGGACATTATATCTATCTGTGTCTGTCTACATATTTTTAAATCTCTCTGAGAATGCTAATTCTGGTGTTGTGTTGGTGTTTTTGGAGGTGGGGAGGATTGCTCCTGCTGGTCTTCATTTGATCTTCCTCTGTGTTGGCCTCTCTCTGCCTTATTATTGACTTTCCTTAAGTGAATAGTGGTCTTTTCTTGTTTATTTGCACTTAGGAATGAGTTTACCTATTAACTCTTTGGAAACTGTGGTATGCACAGACTTGTGTCAACTGGTCATTATTTGGGCAGGGGCTTGTCCATCTGGGGAGAGGAGGAGGTTTAGATGTCAGTATCTGACATTTTTTTGAAAAAGAATCAAACTTCAACTTGTGTATATATCTAGGTGTTAGAGGGCATTCTAGCACCTATAAGTAGTGAAGAGGTCTTGGAGATCTCATCACTTAGTATAATGACTTTTACCTGATTGAGCTGTTTCACATGTACAGGATATGGCTTTTCCCCATATCATGACCTGTTGATTCCGATTTCTGAGGCTTTTCATGGTTCTATCTTGGTCTGTTCAAGCTGCTGTAACAAAATACAACAGACTGGGTGGCTTATGAACAGCAGGAACTTATTTCTCACAGTTCTAGAGGCTGGACATCCAAGATCAGGGTACCAGCATGGTCATGTGAGGGCCCTCTTCTGATTCCAAGACTTCCTGTTGTATCCTCACATGTTACAAGGGGCTAGAGAGAGCTCTGTCGGGTCTTTTTTATAAGAGCACTAATCCCATTCATGAGGGCTCTGCTCTTGTGACATTAGCACCTCCCCAAGGCCCTACCTCCTAATCCCATCACATTAAACAATAAGGTTTTAACATTAATATTTGGGGACCACAAACAGTATTGAAATGACTTTTTTCTTTGGCATATGCAGGCAGTTACTATTTTTGTATTTGTGTTGACTCTTGCATCTGCTTTTTATCTTCCAAAAACTTGTTGACAACTAACATCTGTTGTATCTTCTCCTGTTTTTTTACTCCTGCAGTGGACAATTTTTAACTTCTTTACTCTCATTATACTAAATATCATGGAGAGAGTAAGTTCTTTTCTCTCACATATTAAGAAACAGAGATAAATATATATGTTGAACCCACCACGTTTAATTGGCAATCTCCCACTTCACCTTTGAACTTATTATAGTTAGATTTCTGGCCCCATTTTCTGTGAAAAAAAGCCACTGACACTCTACTTCCTAAAACCTATTGACTGCTTTCAATTTTTTTTCTTACCCTCTGCAATCTACTCTTTTCATAAAATTTTCCTCTTTATTGGTTTCTGTTGTTTTTTCCTGTTTCCTTTTTTTTCAAATAGTCTCAGTCTAATTTGCTGGTCCCTCTTCTATTGCCTCCCTCTTAAAATATAGTTTTATCAGTGTTCTATTCTTGGTTCTCACTCTCTTCTAAATGTTCTAACGTTCCTGAGCCTCTAGCCAAACCTCTTCCTTTCTGTTTCTCACATTCAAAAGGTGACGTGTGTTTTCTCCTCTAAAAAGGAAAAGAAACAATCAAATGGGTACTCCTGCAGCTTTATGCTACACATCCTATATCCCAGTCTAATCTCAATCCATTCTTCTATCTTGCTTGCTATTGTTAAAGGTAGCCCATGTTCTTCTTTAAACCCAGTTCCCAATTCCTTCACTGCCGCTCTGGTCTCCTCCCCTCTCACTGCCTTGATATTTGCCATGCTATATCTTTTCTCTTATATCTTCAACTTTTTTTTTTTTTTAATTTTAGAGAGTGCATGAGGGAATGGGAGAGAGAGAATCTTAAGCAGGCTCCATACCCAGTGAGGAGCCCAACATAGGGCTGAATCCCATGACCCTGGGATCATGACTTGAGCCAAAACTGAGTCAGATGCTCAACTGAATGAGCCACCTGGTGCCCCAGTCTTCAACCTCTTTACTGAATTTTTGACATCCTTATGTTGACATGGTCAAGGCTTTTCCATCGTAAAAACAAAACAAAATGATGTCAAATCATTTTTTCTCTATCTACCAAAGAATTGTTTATATTTTGTTCTCCTTGCCTCACTTCTACTCACATCTCAACTTAATTTCACTCTCATTGGTGTAAATAAGCATATCTTTACAGCAATCACAATGACCTCCTTGTCACTAAACCCAGTAGACAAATTTCAGTTCCTGTCTTAGGTTTTCAGTGACATTTGACTCTCCTGACTCTTCCTCAATTTTTTAAACAGTTTCTGGCTTCAGCTTTATGGCAGCATATATTCTTGATTTTCCTCTTGTCTCCATGGTCCTTCATTGTCTCCTTGGTAATATTGTCCTCTTTTATATAATCATTAAATGTTGAGGTTTGTATTCATCGTAGCCTCTTTTGAATTCTCGTTCACTGTCTTCTCCCTAAACAGTTGTTTCTTTTACTGTGGCCACATCTATTTATGCATTTAAGATGTTTACTTTTTAAAAATCTCAGCCTAGCAGGGTGGTTGGCTTGCTTAGTCACTAGAGGATCCAACTCACAATCTTAGGGTCATGTGTTCAAGCTCCGCTTTTGGTATGGGGCTTACTTTAAAAAAAAAAAAAAGAAAAAGAGAGTATGAGATTTGTAAGGTTATTTGTTCCAATAAAAAGCACTAACTGCATTCTCAGCCTAAGTTGAAGAAACCACCATTTATTTACTAAAGCACAAAGCTGAATTTATTACTCAAAGAAGGAAGAATTAGGAATTTTAGACACAGTTCCTCCAAACAAAGCAGACTACTGATTTTGCATTGGATTTTTAGGAAGTTAGTTAAGAGAACAGATTGACATCAGCTATGGAAGAATGGTTGCTTGGGTAAGACTACTGTGAATTAGTTGACTTTCCAGTATGTTCACTGGAGTAATTCTCTTGCCAACTAACTGTCTCTCAAAAGAGGGGCACTGTTGCTTGTTGGCTAGCTTTCAAAAACCTGTTCTCTGAGCACGTTATCATTGATTGATGAAGCTGATTTAAAACTGGTTGTAATGGTAACTTGTTACTATGGCTACAAAACAGTAAGTTTCTTCCCAGGAGTATGGGAAATTATTAAATTCTTCATTGAGCTATTTAAAAAAAACAAACAAACTGAACTTCAAATATCCAAACATGTATTTGCTGTTCCGAAACTTAAATATCTCAAAAGCACTTAAATTCAGCATGTCCAAAACCAAATGTGCGTTCTTTTTTCCCCAAATTTAATCTTTCTTTTGAAAGATACATCTATCCGCTTAGACTAGGAGTTGGCAAACATTTTCTTGAAAGGGTTGGATGATAAATATTTTAGGCTTTGCAGGCCATACAGTTTCCATTAGGACAACTCAAATCTGTCGTTATGATATCAAGGAGCCAGGAGGCAATATTTAAACCAATGGGCATGGTTGTGTTTTAGCAAGACTTTATTTACAAAAACAGGCAGGCAGGATTTAGTCCATGAGACATAGTTAGGTCATCACTATCTAGATAGTCAAGTCATTAGTATAGGGATTATTTTGGACAGCCCTTTCCTGTCATGCCCCATATTCTGTATATGCCAACATGCTAACAATTTTGCTTTTTGTTCTGGGAATTTACTATCCTGTTTTCTCAGGACAACATTGAAGTTTGACTAATCACAAGATTTTGTTTAATGGAGTTGAATTTAAAAGAGTTTTTCTTCCGTAGCTATAAAGATGGGAATCTTGACTGCTGGTAGGATGGCTCCCCACCTCTATTGCAGTCCTCACTCTTGGTTAGTTGGGTCCATTTGCAGGCAAAGAACCCACTGTACGGAGAGATGGGTGAGAAGGCCCCTGGGCACTTGTGTCTGTGGCTTAAGTCAGTGTCATCCCTAGTTTTCCTGAATTTGGGGCAATTTCTTCAAGTACTCATCTTTAAAACTATGCTCTCTTTTGCACCAGTATAATAGTTCAGGTAAGCGAGAATCATGACTAACAGAACTCTTAAGCATCCTTTCAATCCATTCACGCTCTTCCCTTTCACTGTCTTGTGGCAGTCTGAAGATCCCGTCATTTTATTCTGGGATTACAGAACTGTATCTCTAAGGCCATAGCTATCTTGGCACCTGGACTACTTTCTTCAAACTCTAGTCAAAATAATCATATGGAAATTAAAATCTGAACGTGACATTTCCTTGCTGAAAACCTTTTAGTGCCTTCCCATTGTTAGGAGAAAAGCAAACACTTTTCCTATGTCCTATCATCTGCCCAGCCTCCTTCTCCTATATTGCCTCTTATTTCCTTGGCTTCAGCTACTCCTGCCGTCTTCTAATTCCTTATGCCACATTCACCTCCAGGCATTTGTATGTGTTGTCCCTTCCTTCTGAAATGCTTTTCCCTCGACCCTTTCCATCTGTGGAGTTGCCAACCATTATGCAGATCTCAACCCAGTATTTTTGCCATTGGTGAAACTTTGCTTCTCTCTACAGACCAGATCAGATGGCATGTTTCTTCACCAAACCTGTTATACTCTGGTGTTCCTTCAGATATTTCAATTATATTTTATAATTCTATAATTCTTTGGGTAGTCATTTGATTTAATGCAGATACAGAATCTGTCATTACCTGTGATAGGCAGAATTATCTTCAAAGATGCTCACACTTTGATCACTGGATCCTGTGAATATAGCAAAGGAAACTTGGCAGATTTATTTAACATTATGGTACAGTCTACTCATGTGCCTCCTTAAAAGCAGAGAAAATTCTCTGAAAGACACCTGAGAAGAGTGTGACAGCAGAAAGGTGTAGCAAAAAGGAAGAGCGGTTTGAAGCCTGAGAGGGACTCCACCCAGTTACTGAAGGGTGCCATATGGAAAGCATGAGAATGAAAGCTGGCAGCCTCTAGGTGGAGACCAAAGCTTGGTTGACAGCCAACAAGGAAATGGGGCCTTCAGTCCTACAACCACAAGGAACTGGATTCTGCCAATAAGAGCCTGAATGAGGCTGGAAGCAGATTTATCCCTAGAGGCTCCAGAAAGGAACACAGCCCTGCTGACACCTTGATTTCAGCCTTGTGAAATTTGGAGCAGACCAAATCAGCCCAACCCACCCAGACTTCTGACTAAGAGGATTGTGAGATAATAAATGTGTGTTGTTTTAGGCTACTAAATTTGTGATAATTTGTTCCCACAGAAAACTGATATACTTTTTTCATATCTGGCTGACATGTGCTAAGTTATCAGTAAACATTTAATGAGTGGATAAACAGATGGGCAGTCTTACTCACCTCAAAGAATTCAACTGCTGATAGGTCAAAGTTGAGTGTCAGCCCAAATTTGTCTCCTGGGCTCCAGGCCTTCTATGTCTAAATGCTTAAGAGATCTACCTCTATGCCCCATAGACATCTCAAATTTGACAAGTCCGGGAATGAACTTATTTTGTTCTTCCATCTATGCTGACCTTCCATTATTGATTGCCTCCCTTCCTTCATTCTCCCTGTTTAATTGTTCTTAATTCCTGTGATTCTGTCTCATTAGCACATTCATATTCTTTCTGTTGTTGAGCCCATTGTTTTTTGTTTTTTGTTTTTTGTTTTTGTTAGGGTTCTTGTTCTAACCAAGCCTTGACTATCTGAGATTATTCACATCTTATGTCCAGTCTCCATCCTGTTTTCCCTCTTTCTCAGGCATGCATTCTCTCCTGTAGCCCCAGGCCACTATTTATGGTGCAGTCCTGTTGGTGATTCCGGACTCCCCTTTCAAGATGAAGCACAAGTATCTTCTTCTGTCTTGGCCAGCTCCTGGCCACACCCACACATCCAGATGGACTTCAGCCTCCTTTGCACCCTATTCTTTTCTGTGCATATTTCTATTTATACTACCCATATTACATTATTAAACTTAGGTGCCTGTCTTACTTCCTGGGGCTTTATTCAGGTGTGTATCACAGAACCTGGCAGAAGGCCTGGGCATGGCTATATGTGACTAATGCTAGAGGAATGAATCCATGAACCAATGACTTCTCTTACTGCCTGGTATTGTGCGTGTGAATGGTTCTAGACAAGTGTGACACAAGTGTGCTCCTCCAAACAGCAACAGAAGCAGCACCTGGGGCCTTGGTGGAAATGTAAATTCTCACACCTCTTCCAACCCTTCACCCTTTACCAACTTGAATCTCTGAGAGAGTTTCAAAATTGCCCAAGAAAAGCGGGGGGGGGGGGGGGCAACAGGAGACATGCCAACCATGGACAAGAAAGCTCCAGTACCTGGCCACAACCAGGAATAAAATAGGCCAAAATTCATATAGCACAGGTCTGAAGGTAAACGGAGAGTCACTTTTATGTTCTGGAATTCAAATTGAGGCAGTACATTTTTGTGGCTTTGCTTTTATGTTTAAATGACACCACTGGAACTTTGCCTTGCCACAAAGCATATTAGAATAAGGGAGAGAAGGGCGGAGATCTGTTTTAGAAACTCCAGAGAATAGGCTGAAGTATCGGCACCATTTTTCCTCTAATGGTAGATTCTGGCCATAAAGAAAAGTAGAGGAATACAGAGCAGATTTCTCCCTCCCTCTCTCTCTCTCTCTTTCTCTCTTTCTTTTTCCTTCCAAAATATGGCTTTTCCCTACCAACTATTGACTTCTGGATCCTGAACCTGACTTGTGTGGTCCTGGTATTCTTACAAGAGTAGTTTTTTGTGAGTCAGTATGATTATCCTGGGGCATATTGGAATGTGGCCTTGCTATGGGGAGAAAAAGCAACCTCCTCTCCTTCTTCCCCAAAGCCTGCACATGACAAAACATTTTATACCTTCTCACACAGGATCAGATCCAATCAAGGAGTAACCAGGTGCATCTCCAAATAATTGGTGATGTGTGTGTGTGTGCACGTACAGGCAAGTATTTAGGGCCATTGTATTTTTTGTTTGGCTTTTGCTGTAGACAGTAGCAACAGAAATACATACGTTTTGCCTTTGATTCCATAACCAAGTAATCAAAAATGGTGAAAGTAAAATCTCTGAAAGTTTTCTCAATTACTGATTTATCCTTTCAGCTTCTTTCTTCCTTCTAAGCAGTATTTATATAACTCTGTCTGAAAAGCAGTACTTGTAATTGTACCCAAGTGAATCATTGTAGCTTTCAGCAATTCCAGGAGGCAATGGAGAAGTATCAAGCCTTTGAAAAAAAAAAAAAAAAAAAGACTGGGTCCATAGGAGTAATTACTCTCAGTTGGCCCAAGCGAGGCAGTCATGGAAAGAACACTAGCATTCCTCAGACCAAGGCATGTTATTTTCCATTCTTTGGGATTTAAACATATTCTTTTAGTCAAAATATTAAGATTTAAGAAATATCTGTTGGGTTCTTTTAAATGATATTTTAAAGCATTTTCTTTAGAGGTTTGTGTGCAAGTATTTGGATATAAAATTTGGAAAAAGCTTTACGTGGTTCTAGAACAGTAATAATTTTTCAACCACTTAAAATAACTTGACAAAATTGCCTTTAAAACTTCACTAATTATCCTCATGGCATGTTAATTATGTTGGCCATTGCCTTCAGTATGGCCTACAGGTTAAACAATAATAACAATTAGACATTCCTTTTACTAACATCTGGATGACTAATCAACTAGCTTCAGATTCAGGATTACTTTTTGAGGAGATCACTGCCTTTTACTTTCTATGTAAAAGTCAGGGAAATCAGAGAAACATATATTACCTTGCAATGATCTCTGTATTGCCAGAAATAAGTGAAGGAAAACTACCCTCTTGGGGATTTTGCAGAGAAATCATGTTTACAAGTGTTGGGCTCTATTGTCCAGGACTCCAGGTTAGATTGGCCCATGTGCCATTACACCAAAGAGGGATGATCCCTGTTCTGTACCCCAGCTGGTTGTGACACCTTTAAGACCAAGTTGCAGAAGTAATTCTAAACATAAAATTCAGTGTCCAAGGAAATTCCCCCATTTTTTCTTCTTTCCAGTGTGCACTAGAAGTGATGAATATTTTTATTTATTTATTTTCTTAGTCACTGTTCAGCCAAGGATTGTTTTTATACACTTGGGAAGTTGTGACTCTCAGACTACAATAGAAATAATTCTTACACCATTAATTTCTTAAGGCAGAATTCTCTTGAAACATGAAATGGCTGTTACCCAACTAAAAAAAAAATTCAGGGCTTATTTTCAATTCTCAAGATGGCTTTCCATTCATTTGAACCTTTGACATTTTTGCTTCTGCCATCATTGATATTTTCCTTTTATTAACTTCTGCACTCTTTTGTTCTCTGAATAATTCGTAGATACTGCTCCTCCTTTTTTTGTTTGTTACCATTCCGGCTGCTGAACTTAACCTTTTCTCCCAACCTCCTGCACTGATCCACAGCCAGTAATTTTCTCTGGGTGAAACTCTAGCCTCTGGACCCTGCTGCTCCTCTCTTTGGTTTACTTCTTGGATTGGACACCATCAAGAAGAATCAAGGGCTTCACAGGAGAACTTCTGGCCAGGGAGCACAGTGAATCTATCAAGTGCTGTAAGTCAGAGACTGCTGTGAATACTGGTCCAAAGTGTATACAAAGAGCTTGTTGATAATGCTTTAAAGTAATATTTGACTCCCTAAAGAAAGTTCTTAGAAGGATTGGAACCTAAGTCCAGTATCCTACACCTGTTTTTTTTAAGGAAAAAATAATACTTGTAAAAAAACTCTCTAGTTCGAAAATATGTTGGCATTTTAAGGAGGACCTTCCTGGGACAGTGTATTTGACCTGGGGAGGAATTTCAGGCTCTGTGGGAGGTGGTTGAAGGAGGTGCAATGAGCAAGGAAGGTCTTGAGATCAGCCTTTATAGAGCTTCTCATTTGTCCAGCTCCCCATGTAACAGTACCTCCTGGGGAGATCAGTTATTTCATGTCTAGTTGAACTTTAGAGATGTAAGCCTACTCCAGCAACGTCACCTTAGGTTTTTCCAAGTGCTGCATAGCTGGTCCCATTCCTCATGCTGTAGGCTCTGCTATGTAGAGGGAGGGTTCTTTTTCTCCCTCCAGTGTGCTCATTGTGCTCTTCCTGCTTCCTAAAGCAACATGTCATCAAGTTGTAACTGGAATAAATAACATGAAAGTGATATTTTTTGCACTTAAGGCACTTGAGCTTAATACAACATAATGTATCATACACTCAGTGTTTTGGATTTGCCAAGACTCCCTTTTTGTATTTCTTTTTGCAATATGAACAATGAGGAGGTTTATTTATTTTCAGTTGGTGAGCAAGCCAAATATGAGATATACTTGCTTATTCTATAGGTGAGAGATTTTTGTGCTCGATAGTCTCCCTTACTTGGTTACTCTGTCTAGCCATGGAAGAATGCCCATAACAGAATGCATTGGGCTGGTGTTGGCAAATGATTTTTACGGCCAGAAACCCACTTTTCTCTAGCTCTTGCAATCCAGGCATCTTCTTGAACTAATCAATTGGATTGTTATCCAGGAATTACATTTATCCTTTCTTAATGTTAAAAGTTGGAACCTTCCTTGCTGGCCCTAGGCTCCATAAAGAAAGAGCTACATCTCTGTCTGACCAAGAAGAAATGACTCCTTAGAAACCTCAAGTGGATAATCTTTTTTTTTCCTTTCGCATCCAAGTTTCTGAATAAATGCTGAAGACCAATAGTATCTTCTATTGTTGGTTCATTGATTTAAAATATTCTGGGGGCATCTGGGAGGCTCAGTTGGTTAAGCATCCAACTTTGGCTCAGGTCATGATCTCACTCTTTGAGTTTGAGCCCCAGATCAGGCTCTATGCTGACAGCTCAGAGCCTGGAGTTGCTTCTGGTTTTTGGTCTCCCTCTCTCTTTCTCTACCCCTCTCCCACTTGTGTTCTGTCTCTCTTGCTCTCAAAAATAAATAAACTTTAAATAAAATAAAATATTGTAGAATATGGCTGAAAAAAATAGCAATATATTTTATATACTAAATTTATTTATAATTGATCTACATAAAATATCTGTACTTCTAATAATGTGTACCCTTTTAACTCTTGGGGGACTTTGAGGAAAAATTGTACTCTAAGATTATGTTGAATTGTTGTTATTTGAGTTTTCTGTGTAATAAAGCTGATTACAGATGAAAAATCTTTACATATGCTTATATTTCAACAGACCTCCAGAAATTTTAAGTAAATTAGACCTGGAATCTGTAGGTATTTTTGCATGGCTCCTGTGACCGTGTGATGTTGTGATTTATAATAAATACATATTTGGACTTCATTCTCTTTCCTGGCACAGTTACCAGAACCTTGCAATTTCCTGTGATGAGAGCAGTTGATGGGGCCTTTTGTTATATTAATGAAGCGACTTTTGGAAAACATCTATGGATGGGGTGATTGCCAGGGGAGCCAATCATGAAATAAGAAGGTTGGAATTTTCAGCCCCACCCTCAGAAGTCCAGAAGAGCGTAACTGGAGATTGAGTTGAGTCACCAATGGCTGATGATTTAATCCATCATGCCTTTTTAATGAACCCTGCATAAAAATTCAATGGACAGGCCACAGAGAGCTTCCAGGTTGGGAACACATGGAAATTCAGGAAGAGTGGTGCACTCATAGAGCATGGAAGCTCCACACTCCTTCCTTTATATCTTGTCCTCTGTATCTTTTCTATCTGGCTCTTTCTGAGTTCCTTTTATGATAAACCAGTAATATAGTAAGATGTTTCTATTAGTTGTGTGAGCCACTGTATCAGATTTAATGAACCCAAGGAGGAGGTCATCAGAATCTCCCATGTAGAGCTGGTGAGTCAGAAGCACAGGTGACAACATGGACATGAGATTTGCATCTGAAGTTGTGGGAGGGGGAAGTCTTATGAGACTGAGCCCCTTAACCATTGGGCTCTGGAGTTATCTTCAGGTAGGTAGTGTCAGAATTAAGTTGCCTTGTAGGACACCTAGCAGGTGAGTGTGTGGAGGGGTGAGAAAGCCCAATAGAACTGGGTAAAGAATTATAGCTCCTGTGGGCATTGGCTTGCTCCAGTAAGAACTTACTTTCTAGTACTTTGTTTGACTGTGCATCTACAATGTATTTCTCTTTGGCAGTCTCTGTGTGTCCTCCATCTGTTTGTTCAGAGTTTTTCAGCTCTTTACCATATTTCACTGCTCTTCTCTAACTACTGTGTTGAGGTTGGTGGCTGTCTTGTATTTTGCAGTTCCTCTTCCTTGTCCAGTTGATTAGGCCATGGATGATGGGTTGGGAGCAGGGGGAGTGGCACCTCTGGTCTCTTCACATCCCAAGGGGCTTTCTGTGCTGGACCCATTGCTTTAAACCCAAAGCTCCACATACTTTTATGGCTTATATCCTTTTCCTAAGAAATGCAACTGGGGAAGCTCTTTCTACTCACCTTACATTCAAGTTGCATCTCATTTCTGTAATGCCTCGTGTCTCTTTTCTTGGAAATCATGTTCTCAAGGAAGCCTTCTATGACCCTGTGAGACCAAGTTGACAGCTTTTTCTGTGTTACCAATCCACCTGTCTTAGCCTTATGGTAACACTTTATTTTACTTTCTGGTTAACCTGTCTTCCATCCCTGTTAGGCCATAAGCTGTTTGAAAACTGAAGACTACTGTTTTTTTCAGAATAAGCAATAATGCCTTAATAAACACTGAGTGTCTAAAGGAAAGGAGGAGTGAATAATGGTGTTAGAACAGAGGGTGATTCTAAACCTGAGCATGACTCCTCTTAAACTTAGAAAATAACTATGCTACAGCTCAGTGACAGTGAATCAACCACAGTAGGCCTTTTCCAATTCAGTCATATGTAAATACTAGGAGAATTTCAGGAATATGTCTATCAGAGGGGTTGGGAGTAGGATCTAGCCATAGGTGAGCTCTGCCTGCAGCACTGAGATTGACGATTTCGATTCCATTCCCTTTCTCCTTTCCTTTTTTATTTTCTTTTTCCTTCCCTCCCCTCCCCTTCCCCTTCCCTTTTCCTTACCCCAGCCATAGCACTCTTCAGGCTTCTGACTCCCAAGATACAGGGGAGAGAATTTAAGAGAACTAGCAAAGTCCTTAGGGGATAGTCCCACGATGGGGGAGGGGAGATTCCACAGCAGCATCCATGCCCTGTCAACATTTCTATCTTTCCCACTGGAGACTTAAAGACGTGGATCTCCTTCATGCGATAAGAACTCCTTGAGGAATCAGCGGTCTTATCTGGGGCCCTTTGTCTGCCTAACAGTGACACACAGGTACAGTTACTCTAATCTAAGGAGAGTCTCATAGAATTTCAAAGAGGAAACACATCATAGTGTTTGAATTCTTCTACCTCTGAATCACTTAGCCTAAGAAAAGTTTTTATGTGCTTGTGTTTTTATGCTGGGTGGCAGGAAACTGTACCACATCATATCCTGCATCTTCCTTCTACTAGGGAAGGAGCTTTGGAATCTAGCTTTGGGAATATTAAGAAAACACACTTATAGCACAAAAGCTTGTGCACATTTCTCTGCTAACTTTGTGTGCAGTGATGTCACATTGGTGGATTGAAATCAGGTGAGGTGGAATATTTTTACCACAGAAATCATTAGGGGCTATAAACACAGGCTTTTGTTAAACATTTACCAGCACAGCACAGTGCTTTCTGTTTTGAAACACAAACCTGAGCTTGGAGGAAATGCCCTCTTTGTTCTTGCTGGGGATCTGTTGTGTTGCTGAGACCGCTGCTGCTTTAGTCCTTAGGGTCAGGGCAGTAAATGTTACTGGGAATGAACAATATTGAGTATTTTTTTTCAAAATTTTATTCTACAGAAACTCCTTTCCATTTGCTACTTCACTGAAATATCCTACGAATATGTATCAATCTCCATTTTTTATAAATGAAGAAATAGAGGACAGAAAAGCAAATTGCTGAATGTTCATTTGATTAATTATTGCTATTGCCAAGAATCCAGCCAGGCTGATCTGAACTCAAAGCCCAATCATACCATTCCTTCAGCTTTCCTGTACCCTGGTCAAGAATATACTTTATTTCTATAGGGCTGGCATTCCTGTTGTGTTCATCAACTCTCTCCTACATTTAGCACAACCATATTTTCCACTTCTGAAAGTCTAGCTCTGAGAATCATTGAATTTTGGTAAAGGGTTAAAACACTTGAATAGTAATTTGAATCTGAAATACATGCATTGGAAAAGAACTGATTTAAAGGTTTTCAACATTTGAGGTTATTATCTTTAGAGGGTGGAGAGTTTTAAGGAAACCAAGAAGGAGGAACACAGGCATCATGTAAACTTTGCTAAAGAAAATGCAAAAGACAATACTACCCAAAGCAATCTACACATTCAATGCAATCCCAATCAAAATTGCACCAGCATTCTTCTTGAAGCTAGAACAAGCAATCCTAAAATTCATATGGAACCACAAAAGATCCTGAAAGCCAAACTAATTTTGAAGAAGAAGACCAAAGCAGGAGGCATCACAATCCCAGACTTGAGCCTCTACTACAAAGCTGTAAGCATCAAGACAGCATGGTATTGGCACAAAAACAGACACATACACCAATGGAATAGAATAGAAACTCCAGAATTGGGCCCACAGAAGTATGGCCAACTAATCTTTGACAAAGCAGGAAAGAATACCCAATGGAAAAAAGACAGGTTCTTTAACAAATGGTGCTGGGAGAACTGGACAGCAACATGCAGAAGAATGAAACTAGACCACTTTCTTACACCATTCACAAAAATAAACTCAAAATGGATAAAGGACCTGAATGTGAGACAGGAAACCATCAAAACCCTAGAGGAGAAAGCAGGAAAAAACCTCTCTGACCTCAGCTGCAGCAATTTCTTACTTGACACATCTCCAGAGGCAAGGGAATTAAAAGCAAAAATGAACTATTGGGACCTCATGAAGATAAAAAGCTTCTGCACTGCAAAGGAAACAACCAACAAAACTAAAAGGCAACCAACATAATGGGAAAAGATATTTGCAAATGACATATCAGAGAAAGGGCTAGTATCCAAAATCTAAAGAACTCGCCAAACTCCACACTTGAAAAACAAATAATCCAGTAAAGAAATGGGCAGAAGACATGAATAGACATTTGTCTAAAGAAGACATCTGGATGGCCAACAGGCACATGAAAACATGTTCAACGTCGCTTCTCATCAGGGAAATACAAATAAGAACCACACTCAGATACCACGTCACGCCAGTCAGAGTGGCTAAAATGAACAAATCAGGAGACTATAGATGCTGGCGAGGATGTGGAGAAACGGGAACCCTCTTGCACTGTTGGTGGGAATGCAAACTGGCGCAGCCGCTCTGGAAAACAGTGTGGAGGTTCCTCAAAAAATTAAAAATAGATCTACCCTATGACTGAGAAATAGCACTGCTAGGAATTTACCCAAGGGATACAGGAGTGCTGATGCATAGGGGCAGTTGTACCCCAATGTTTATAGCAGCACTCAACAATCGCCAAATCATGGAAAGAGCCTAAATGTCCATCAACTGATGAATGGATAAAGAAGTTGTGGTTTATATACACAATGGAATACTACTTGGCAATGAGAAAGAATGAAATATGGCCTTTTGTAGCAATGTGGATGGAACTGGAGAGTGTTATTAAGTGAAATAAGTCATACAGAGAAAGACAGATACCATATGTTTTCACTCTTATGTGGATCCTGAGAAACTTAACAGAAGACTATGGGGGAGGGGAGGGAAAGGAAAAAAAAAGGGAGGGAGGCAAACCATAAGAGGCTCTTAAAAACTGAGAACAAACTGAGGGTTGATGGGGGTTGGGAGGGAGGGGAAGGTGGGTGATGGGCCAATTGAGGATGGCACCTGTTGGGATGAGCATTGGGTGTTGTATGGAAACCAATTTGACAATAAATTTCATATTAAAAATAAAATGCAAAAGAGTAAAGCTCTTGATATTTTCTTACGAATGGTTATAGAGTAGAATTTGATGATGTTTTTTATTATACACTGTGGTTTATCTAGTAATAGACAGTTGCCAGATTTAGTAAATAAATATGCAGGGCAACAAGTTAAATTTGAATTTTAGATACACATTGAATATATTTTTTAAGTTTGACCCAAATTTTGCATGATCATGCTTGTCAATAATGAAGTAGGAGAATAGAGTAATAATAGAGTTAATATCCCAGGGTAATAGGATACTTTCTTTCTGCTGTCTGCAAACAACTGATATTTTTGGATGGGTAAGATTTGCCATTAACTGTGATACCTAGATGTCCTAAAAGTTATTTTGTTTATGTGTTTTAGTTGAAATGCAAGGCCAGTGTTCACACAAGTTTCCAAAGAAACAGTAGCTCTTTGTCATACTTCTGTGACCTATTTATTTTTGTCTTCATTAAAAACTTGGAATTAGGGGGAAAAAACAATGATTTTACAATAAAAAGTTAAACTATCATATGCCCATCCCCCATCTACCTCCCCTCTGGCAATTACCAGTTTGTTTTTTGTATTTAAGAGTCTGGCTTTTTGTTTTGTTTTTTAGATGACATATATAGGTGAAATTATATGGTATTTGTCTTTGTTGTACTTATTTAACTTAGCATAATACCTTCTAGGTTCATCCATGTTGTTGCAAATGACAAGATTTCATTCTTTTTTATGACTGAGTAATATTCGTGTGTGTGTGTGTGTGTACACATACACATCACATCTTTATCCATCCATTAAGGGACACTTGGGTGGCTTCCATATCTGGGCCATTGTAAATAATACTGCAATAACATAGAGGTTTATTTTCAAAGTAGTATTTTTCATTTTCTTTGGGTGAATACCCAGCAGTGGAATTACTGGAAGATACGGTATTTCTGTTTTTCACTTTTTGAGGAACCTCTACACTGTTATCCATAATGGTTGCGCCAATTTACATTTCTACCAATAGTGCACTGGAGTTCCCTTTCTCTGCATCCTCACCAACACTTGACTTTTTAATACTAGTCATTCTCAGTAGAATGAGGTGGTATTTCATTGTGGTTTTGATTTGCATTTCCCTGATGATTAGAGATGTTGAGCATCTTTTCACATATCTTTGGGCCATCTGTAGGTTGTCTTTGGAAAAATGTGTATTTGGGTCCTATGCCCATTTTTTTAATCGGATTGTTTGTTTTTCTGGTGTTAAGTTGTATAAATTCTTTATATATTTTGGATTTCAACCGCTTATTGGTTGTATCATTTGCTCACATTCTCCTATCTTTGTTTTTGATGGTTTCCTTTGCTATATAAAAACTTTTTATTTTGGGGTAGTCCTAACAGTTTGCTATTGTTTTTGTTTCCCTTGCCTGAGAAGATATACCTATAAATAAGTTTCTATGGCTGATGTCCAACAGATTACTATGTTTTCTTTTAGGAAGTTTTATGATTTTGGATTTCACATTTAGGTCTTTAATCTATTTTGAGTTTATTTTTGCCTATAGTGTAGGTAGTCTATTTTCATTCTTTTGCAGGTAGTAATCTAGTTTTCCCAACACCATTTATTGAAAAGACTGTCTTCATTATATATTCTCATCTTCTTTGTTGTAGATTACTTGACCACATATGCATAGGTTTATTTCTGGGCTGTATCCTGTTACATTGATCTGTATGTTTTTTTCTTCTGCCAGTACCATACTGTTTTGATTACTATAGCTTTGTAGTATATATTGAAATCTGGACTTGTGATACCTCCAGCTTTCTTTTTTTCCCAGATTGCTTTGACTTTTTGAGGTCTTTTGTGGTTGCTTACAAATTTTAGGTTCGTTCCCTCTAGTTCTATTAAATGCTATTAGTATTTTGATAGGGATTGCACCAAGCCTATAGATTGCTTAGAGTAGTATGGACATTTTAACGATATTAATTGTTTTAGTCCATGAGCATGGTAAATCTTTTTGTTTGTGTCATCTTCAGTTTATTTCATCAATATCTTATAGTTTACAGAGTACAGGTCTTTTCACCTTCTTAAACTTTCCTAGAAATTTTATTGTTTTTAGTGCAATTATAAATGGGATCCTTTTTTATTTTAAATTTTTCTTAACATTTATTTTTGAGAGACAGAGACATTTGTTTTTAAGAGGCATGAGTGGGGGAGGGGGCAGAGAGAATGAGGGAGACACAGAATCCAAAGCAGGCTCCTGGCACTGAGCTGTCAGCATAGAGCCTGACACAGGTCTCGAACCCATGAGCCATGAGATCATGACCTGAGCTAAGGTTGGATGCTTAACCAACTAAGCCACCCTGGCTCAAATGGGATTGTTTTCTTCTCTTTCTGCTACTTCATTATTAGAATATTAGAATTATTAATATGTAGCAATGCAACAGATTTCTGTATATTAATTTTGTATCCTGCAACTTGACTGAATTCATTTGTTTCTAATAGTTTTTGATGGAGTCTCTAGGGTTTTGTATAAATAGTATCATGTCATCTGCAAATAGTCACCATTTTACTTCTTCCTTACAAATTTGGGTGCATTTTATTACTTTTCTTGTCCAATTGTTAGTTAGGACTCCCAGTATTATGTTGAATAAATATGGGAAGAGTGGATATCCTTGTCTTGTTCCTGATCTTAGAAGAAAAGCCTTTAGTTTTTTACCATTGAGCATGATGTTAACTGTGGGTTTTTCATACAAATTCTTTATTACTTTGAGCCATATTCCATCTGAACCCACTTTGAGACTTTTTATCTTTTTTTAATTTTTCATTTATTTTTATTTTTTATTTTTATTAATGTGATGTATCAAACTGAATTATGAATACTGAACCACCTTGCATCTCTGGAATAAATCCCACTTGATCATGGTGTATGATATTTTTAATGTATTGTTGAATTTGGTTTGCTGATTGATATTTTTGCTAATATTTTGAGGATTTTTGATTTCTGCATCTGTGTTCATCTGGGATATTAACCTGTACCTGTGGACCTGTTTCTATTATATGTCATATCTGCTTGCTTAATGAGTCTTTTTTCCTTCTTTTCTAGTAGTTTATTTTTGAATGGTGGATGGTTATTTAAAATATTATTTACAGGAATGTTTTGAGTCCTAGAATGATGACTTGTGCATAAAAGGAAAGAAGGGAAAGAGGAAGGAAGGGAGAACCCTGAAAGTCTGTCCACCCCAGAAAACCTTAATTCACTTAAGGCCTGAGGTACCCTAAAACACCAGATAAAAGGAACTACTCAAAGGAGGACCATTATTACTCTGTGTTATGTCCTGTTACTATTATAATAAATATCTTACAATTGGAGAGAACAGAACTCATGTGTCTTTGCTCGAGAAGGAGGTGATTTTCCAGGCTTCCCACCACTTGGTAGAGTCTATGCTTTGATTTCTTCCCCATCCCTATGTGACTGTGAAAAGTTCATCTTAGTTTGAATTGACTGTTTTCTTAAAATCAAAACAATTGTGCTCAAGACAGGGAGGTTTGATTAACTGTACTTATATCACTAGGTTTTGTCTTCTCCAAATATTGGACGGGCATTTCCCCCCCCTATTTTCTGAGGTCTTTGATGTTTTTAAGACATCTTTATTTGCTTGTTTTGGTAATTCAGCTAAGTTTTTAGTGATCTTCAGCAGAAGGTTTATGTAAATCTGGTCTACCATTACTGGAACTGGAAGTTCAGCATTTTTTTTCTTTTAGTATTTATATATTTATTTACCATTAGATTTTCCCTTTGTATGGGATGCCTCTTGTGCCTTGATTCATATTTCCTTAGCCCATATTTTTTTGCAGTCATTGTCATTGCTGTATGCTTCACAGAGGTGTAAATGGCAGAACTTTATTTTACCTATGGCTATCAATTTCTCTTCCTTTCCTACCTTGAATGGAAGGGAGTTAATATCCCATGGGGTAATACTTGACCATTGGAGAGATGGAAACCAGTGCTTATATCTTCCCATTCCCTGTTCCTGAGTACATTCTGTGTAACTTCTGTATGGTTCCACTGGCTCTCATCTTCTCTATTTTACTCTCCTCAATCCTCTACTTCTATTCTCTGGGATTATTTACTAATATAATCTACTTGCATGACGTAGGATTTAGACTTCTTTAAAGGGGTTTCATCAACTTTTATGTAGTTTCTTTTATTAGACCCCAAAAGCCATTCTTTGAGAAATCTTCCTTAGGAAGGAAAAGTACCCAATACACATCTGTTGTGTCTGAAATTTCCATCCGTAAAATAATTATTTACTGTTGTTTCATCAGGTGTTAAGTTGGAACCCAAGAAACCAAAATTGAAAAATGTTGTAGAGAAAAAGGTAGTCAAGCCTTGGGTAGGATGCTCAACATAGATTCCTGAGCAACGCTAGGGTACTGCGCACCATAGAAAGTATAAACAATTCCATACATGTCTTATCCACTAACCTCTTAAGCCCTATACCCTGACTTTAATTCTCCTCCCTATTTATGTCCTAACTAATCCCAGGAATGCTGTTCTCTGCTCTTTCTGCCATTAGCTTGTAGCAGGGTGACCAAAACTATTATCTTAGCCAGTGAAAATTCCTGTTAGGGAAGGACTACTTTTTTTAATGAAAATGTTTAAATTAATTGCCTGATGGAGAAGGTGCCTTCATGGAGGCAACAGATTCAGAGTCAAGGGCATAGCATACAAAGGTGAACTCTAAGGATGCAAAAGAGCTGCATTTGGGGTCAGGAAGCAGAGAGGAAAAGGGCAAATTGGAGAATTTTCTGACATTAGGGAAAATTAGAAAGGATTTGTTCAGAGCAGGTATCTTCAAAATTTATCTTAAGGTTGTTTGTGTTTCATGACTTTGTGAGTGACTAAAATTATGCAAAACCTAGATCCTTGTGGCTTAGAATGGAGCCATGTAAATACCAACGTAGAAGCCAGAGTTTAGAGTTAGGGGCAACCATGAGAATATGTCCTTCCTCTCCCTAGGAGCTAGAAGAAGTGATGATAGGACCTTCTAAACCATGTTGGATCCACTCTTATCTGGATCTAAGAAGTGCATGCCTCAAGCTGACACCAGAGGTCTCACACACCTCTGGTGATCTCTAAACTGCAGCAGGTGATTACTGGTTACTTGATATCACATTCATGGTCAACATCATGAAATTCATTCAGCAAATATTTATTCAGAGAATATTATGTGCCATACCTTTCTTTGTTCTTGGTACTGAGTGTACAGCTCTGATCAAAGCAGATAAAAATCTGCACCTTTACAGGGCTTACAACTTAGTGGGAAACACAGAAAAGATGCATAAGTGAAATTTATGGTATGATGATAGCAGTGGTATATAAGGAGAAATAAGCTAGACAGGGGATAAGAAAGCAACACACTATTGTTAAAATAGATATGTATCACAGAGACAAGGAACAGAATAAAGTATTTTTTTAACTTTAAAAAATTTTTTTAATGTGCATTTATTTTTGAGACAGAGACAGAACATGAGCGGGGAAGGGGTAGAGAGAGACAGGGAGACACAGAATCTGAGGCAGACTCCAGGTTTTGAGCTGTTAGCACAGAGCTGGATGCGGGGCTCGAACTCATGAGCCGTGAGATCATGACCTGAGCTGAAGTCAGATGCCTAACCGACTGAGCCACCCAGGTACCCCTGTCTTTTTTTTTTTTTTTTTTTTAATGTTTGTATATTTTTGAGAGAGAGAGACAGACAGAATGAGAGCAGGGGAGGGGCAGAGAGAGAGAGAGGGAGACACAGAATCTGAAGCAGGCTCCAGGCTCTGAGCTGTCAGCAGAGAGCCTGATGCAGGGCTTGAAATCACAGACTGTGAGATCATGACCTGATCCGAAGTTTGACTCTTAAATGAGTGAGCCACCCAGGTGCCCCAGATTGAAGTATTTTATATTTTTAATGTCAAAAGGATTGTGTATGTTAGGCTAAAGGATCAAGAGTGTTAATATATCACTTCCTCTTATTTTTGTCCTTCACCTGGAAGTCATAGAGTATTTTTTAGAGTATCCTTTTTTTTTTTTTTTTTTTTTTTTTTTTGAAAGGAGACCCTTGGAAGACCTGGAAGAAAAGTGAGCCCATGTTTCTTGGAATGTCTGTCTCTTTTAGGAGTTTGACATTGGGGATTTTTTCCAGCCCCCAGGTTTGGAAGCAGAATGAGAAGCCTTCCATTCATATCCAGAGAAGGAGACATACTGGGAATGAAAGCTCAAGAGATGCCCAAGGTATCATTAGGACTTGCAGGTCAGGAGAGGACAAGAGAAAATAGAAAATCTTAGAATTTCTAGGCAGGCCCTTACATGTGTTCATTGCAAAATTTAATTGCAGCAGGAAGGAAAGGTAGTTTGAACACTTCCCAAACCCAGAAGGCATTGGGAGGAATAACTGACACATTGACCCATTCAGAAAAAGGACAAGGCAGAGTTAGGACTGAATTTTAACCATGCACATATCATGAGTATAAAACATTTCCCATTAATGGAAATATGTTCCTGCTAAAATTAACAAAAGGACATGTAGTTCAAACCTGCACCATCTTTTCACTGGGAGAGCTCCCGCCTCATTGAACTTACTCTAATTGCAGTGGCCAAGGCTAAGAGACTGAATGTAGAGAAGTGTCCATGTTCTTTTTACTTCCATTTAGAAAACCAACATGGACTGGTTGTTTTCCTGGAAAACCAAGAAAACTGGTCTGTTTTCCTTTTACATGGAACCCAAAGCAAGGCTGTTCTTGCTATACAAGGTATAATTAAAGCATTCTGTGCTTGAGCCCAACAATTTGTCCTGCTAATGGATGGTTACTGGCAATGCCTAAGAAGTTTTGGTCTCCCATTGCTTCTAGCAACTTCCACATTGTCTTTCTTATATGGTTGGTTGCATGCTTTGCCAACACACCGAGCAGCAACTTTCGCCCTAGTTTACTGCAATATAAAATGGGAAGTTCAATTAGAAACTTGTTTTCATGGAGCACCTGGGTGGCTCAGTTGGTTGAACGTCTGACTTTGGCTCATGTGGTCATGAGGTCATGCTCTCACGTTTCGTGGGTTCCAGCCCCGCATCAGGCTCTGTGCTGACAGCTCAGAGCCTGGAGCCTGCTTCAGATTCTGTGTCTCCCTCTCTCTCTGACCCTCCCCCGTTCATGCTCGGTCTCTCTCTGTCTCAAAAATAAATAAACATTAAAAAAAAAAAAAAGAAACAAGGGCCCTGAATGATACATTGGATCAGATGGACTTGACAGATATACTTAGAACTTTGCATCCCAAAGCAACAGAATACACTTTCTTCTCAAGTACACATGGAACATTCTCCAAGATAGATCACCTAGTGGGTCACAAAACAGCCCTTCATAAGTATACAAGAATTGAGATCATACCATGCACACTTTCAGACCACAATGCTATGAAACTTGAAATCAGCCACAGGAAAAAGTCTGGAAAACCTCCAAAAGAACGGAGGTTAAAGAACACCCTACTAAGGAATGAATGGGTCAACCAGGCAAGTAGAGAAGAAATTAAAAAATATATGGAAACAAATGAAAATGAAAATAGAACAACCCAAACACTTTGGGATGCAGTGAAGGCAGTCGTGAGAGGAAAATACATTGCAATCCAGGTCTATCTCAAGAAACAAGAAAATTCCCAAATACAAAATCTAACAGCACATCTAAAGGAAATAGAAGCAGAACACCAAAGACACCCCAAACTCAGTAGAAGAGAGGAATAATAAAGATAAGAGCAGAAATAAACAATATAGAATCTCAAAAAACAAAGCAGATCAGTGAAACCAAGAGTTGGTTTTTTGAAAAAATAAAATTGATAAACCTTTAGCCAGGCTTCTCAAAAAGAAAAGGGAGATGACCCAAATAGGTAAATCATGAATGAAAATGGAATTATTACAACCAATCCCTCAGAAATAGAAGCAACTATCAGGGAATACTATGAAAAATTATATGCCAACAAACTGGACAACCTGGAAGAAATGGACAAATTCCTAAGCACCCGTATACTTCCAAACCTCAAACAGGAAGAAATGGAAAACTTGAACAGACCCATAACCAGCAACAAAATTGAAACCGTTATCAAAAATCTCCCAACAAGTAAGAGTCCAGGACCAGATGGCTTCCCTGGGGAATTCTACCAGACATTTAAAGCAGAGATAATACATATCCTTCTCAAGCTGTTCAAAAAAAAAAAAAAAAAAAAAAAAAAAATAGAAGAGGAAGGAAAACTTTCAGACTCATTCTATAAAGCCAGCATTACTTTGATTCCTAAACCAGACAGAGACCCAGCAAAGAGAGAGAACTACAGGCCAATATACCTGATGAAGATGGATGCATAAATTCTCAATAAGATACTAGCAAATTGAATTCAACAGCATATAAAAGAATTATTCACCATGATCAAGTGGGATTCATTCCTGGGCTGCAGGGCTGGTTCAACATTTGCAAATCAATCAATGTGATACATCACATTAATAAAAAAAAAAAGAACCATATGATCCTGTCAATTGATGCAGAAAAAACATTTGACAAAATTCAGCATTCTTTCTTAATAAAAACCCTCGAGAAAGTCGGGATAGAAGGAACATACTTAAACATCATAAAAGCCATTTATGAAAAGCCCACAGCTAACATCATAATGGGGAAAAACTGAGAGCTTTCTCCCTGAGATAAGGAACATGACAGGGATGTCCAGTCTCACTGCTATTGTTTAACATAGTGTTGGAAGTTCTAGCATCAGCAGTCAGACAACAAAAGGAAATCAAAGGCATCAAAATTGGCAAAGATGAAGTCAAGCTTTCACTTTTTGCAGATAGCCTGATATTATACATGGAAAACCCGATAGACTCCACCAAAAGTCTGCTAGAACTGATACATGAATTCAGCAAAGTCGCAGGATACAAAATTAATGTACAGAAATCAGTTGCATTCTGAAACACTAATAATGAAGCAACAGAAAGACAAACTGATGCCATTCACAGTTGCACCAAGAATCATAAAATACCTAGGAATAAACCTAACCAAAGATGTAAAAGATCTATATGCTGAAGCCTATAGAAAGCTTATGAAGGAAATTGAAGAAGATATTAAAAAAATGGAAAACATTCCATACTCATGGATTGGAAGAATAAATACTGTTAAAATCAATACTACCCAAAGCTATCTACACATTCAATGCAATCCCAGTCAAAATTGCACCAGCATTCTTCTCGAAGCTAGAACAAGCAATCCTAAAATTTGTATGGAAACACAAAAGACCCTGAAAGCCAAACTAATTTTGAAGAAGAAGACCAAAGCAGGAGGCATCACAATCCCAGACTTGAGCCTCTACTACAAAGCTGTAAGCATCAAGACAGCATGGTATTGGCACAAAAACAGACACATACACCAATGGAATAGAATAGAAACTCCAGAATTGGGCCCACAGAAGTATGGCCAACTAATCTTTGACAAAGCAGGAAAGAATACCCAATGGAAAAAAGACAGGTTCTTTAACAAATGGTGTTGGGAGAACTGGACAGCAACATGCAGAAGAATGAAACTAGACCACTTTCTTACACCATTCACAAAAATAAACTCAAAATGGATAAAGGACCTGAATGTGAGACAGGAAACCATCAAAACCCTAGAGGAGAAAGCAGGAAAAAACCTCTCTGACCTCAGCTGCAGCAATTTCTTACTTGACACATCTCCAAAGGCAAGGGAATTAAAAGCAAAAATGAACTATTGGGACCTCATGAAGATAAAAAGCTTCTGCACTGCAAAGGAAACAACCAACAGAACTAAAAGGCAACCAACATAATGGGAAAAGGTATTTGCAAATGACATATCAGAGAAAGGGCTAGTATCCAAAATCTAAAGAACTCACCAAACTCCACACCTGAAAAACAAATAATTCAGTAAAGAAATGGGCAGAAGACATTTGTCTAAAGAAGACATCTGGATGGCCAACAGGCACATGAAAAGCTGCTCAACATCACTCCTCATCAGGGAAATACAAATAAGAACCACACTCAGATACCACGTCACGCCAGTCAGAGTGGCTAAAATGAACAAATCAGGAGACTATAGATGCTGGCGAGGATGTGGAGAAACGGGAACCCTCTTGCACTGTTGGTGGGAATGCAAACTGGCGCAGCCGCTCTGGAAAACAGTGTGGAGGTTCCTCAAAAAATTAAAAATAGATCTACCCTATGACTGAGAAATAGCACTGCTAGGAATTTACCCAAGGGATACAGGAGTGCTGATGCATAGGGGCAGTTGTACCCCAATGTTTATAGCAGCACTCTCAACAATCGCCAAATCATGGAAAGAGCCTAAATGTCCATCAACTGATGAATGGATAAAGGAGTTGTGGTTTATATACACAATGGAGTACTACATGGCACTGAGAAAGAATGAAATATGGCCTTTTGTAGCAATGTGGATGGAACTGGAGAGTGTTATTAAGCGAAGTAAGTCATACAGAGAAAGACAGATACCATATGTTTTCACTCTTATGTGGATCCTGAGAAACAACAGAAGACCATGGGGGAGGGGAAGAAAAGAAAAAGGGAGGGAGCGAAGCCATAAGAGACTCTTAAAAACTGAGAACAAACTGAGGGTTGATGGGGGTTGGGAGGGAGTGGAGGGTGGGTGATGGGTATTGAGGAGGGTACCTGTTGGGATGAGAAAAAGTTTCACCTGGCTTTCAAGCTTTCTTTTCTTAAATGCAGGTCTGAGTAGAGGTAATTAAGTCTTTAAACCAGGTTCAATACTCTCTTGTAATGACTCAGCTTTTTGTTCTAATAGTGGCTTAACACCAGTTCTTTATAAACCCTGGAATATTTTTTTTAAAAAGTTTTTTTTAACATTTTATTTATTTTTGAGACAGAGAGAGACAGAGCATGAACGGGGCAGGGGCAGAGAGAGAGGGAGACACAGAATCGGAAGCAGGCTCCAACACCAGTTCTTTATAAACCCTGGAATATTTTTTTTAAAAAAGTTTTTTTTTAACGTTTTATTTATTTTTGAGACAGAGAGAGACAGAGCATGAACGGGGCAGGGGCAGAGAGAGAGGGAGACACAGAATCGGAAGCAGGCTCCAACACCAGTTCTTTATAAACCCTGGAATATTTTTTTTTAAAAAGTTTTTTTTTTAACGTTTTATTTATTTTTGAGACAGAGAGAGACAGAGCATGAACGGGGCAGGGGCAGAGAGAGAGGGAGACACAGAATCGGAAGCAGGCTCCAGGCTCCGAGCCATCAGCCCAGAGCCCGACACGGGGCTCGAACTCATGGACTGCGAGATCGTGACCTGAGCTGAAGTCGGACGCTTAACCGACTGAGCCACCCAGGCGCCCCTAAACCCTGGAATTTTTATCAGAAGTTAAGGCAAAGGCCTAAGCTAGGAGTAGAATGTTGGAAACCCTAAGAGAACACTAGTCACTTAATGTTTTGTTCATGGCATTCTCCATTATCCATAGAACTTACTGGTGTCTCCTGTAGATGACCTTGATTACATTAGGAAATAACACTCCATCCAATGAATCTTTGCCCTAGGATGCTGGTAAAAATGTATGTGTCTTTTCTAGGCTGTTAGGGAAAACTTAAGATTTTAAAGTGTGTGTTTTCTTTAGACGATTGAGAATGTTCATTTCAGTCTAACTTTACACAAAGACCTATGGTAGCAGTCATGTGTTAGAGATCTCCTTGGCCAAGATATGCCCTCTGCCCCAAAGTTCCTAAGTGGCGCTTGGCTCCCCACATACATGTCAAGCTGTATAATGGTGTATTGACAGATGGCAGTGTGAAAATATGACTCTCTAATCCCAGTGTTAAAGTAGCACAAACCAACCCAAGAAGATGGCAGTGTTTTCTCTGGGTTTCTCTGGGGAGCAAAGTCTCCAAGACTAATATTATCAGAGCATGTTGGGCTGACTAGCTTTGGGCAGAGGTGCTACAAAGTTGACTAGTTGAAGCAGTGACTTTGGGCAAGATGAAGATAGGAAGTCTTATTTCTTCACCTGCTTCAGGTGAAGCCAAAGAGAAAGAATAAAGAAGAATTTTGTTTATCAGAAAGTACAGGAAGCAATGTAGCTCTGAATGACCCTGGTATCCAGAGAAGGTGCATGTTTTGGCTGCAACAATGAATTTATAAAGTGTTTTGCCCCTTTTGCCCAGCTGGCAGAGTGTTCTTCATATTATCAGTTGAACAGAATGGAACTTGTTTTCTAGGAAGGGAAGAACCCAGATGAATTCCTACAGATTAATGTGATGGGCTTAAGGAATTCTAGCCTCCCACTCTCCCTCCTGTCTTTGTGTCTCTCTCATTCTTTTAACCTCCCTCCCTTCATCTTTTCTGTTTGCTTCCTCCTATTTTGGTTAGAAAAAAATACCTAAGAGAAGTAGACCACTATTCAAAATGCTAACATAATTCAGGGGACCTGGGTACTACTCTTCTCCCAAACCCCCCCCCCCCCCCTAAAGAATCTACATCCATAAGGTCCTCCAGGGATATATTCCCATCAGTAACACCCTTTGTACAAGCAAGAGCCCTTGGACCAAATTCTTTACTAAGATTAAATATTTGCACTGAAAACATGCACATGGGTAATGCAGAATGTGTTTTCTATTAAGGCATTTTCAAGATTGCTGAGGAAGAAGGGCTCTTGTTTTTGTTCATAGAAGCTGTCACTGAAAATGTTGAAGAATCACAAGGGCAACCCAGATCAGTTCAAGGAGAACAGAATCATTAAAAGCTTTTTTTTATTTTCTTGGACCAAAACTTGATCAAAAAGATGGGCAAAAATGTCAGGTTGGAAAAACATTTGGAAATTGTGTTCTGATATCATCAGAAAGAGAGACCTTGTGGCTTTCCCTCAGGATCAAGACTGAGACCAAAGTAAGGAAACATTAGTCTTCAACCTGGTCAAAAGCAGTCCAAGACTAGGGTGACAGAGGTGCCATTTAATTTTGTGCTAAAACCCTTCTGAGCATATAAAGCTACCACGATGCTGCCTTTGAGAGGTTCTATTTTCCTTGGCATAAATTAATACACAGGAACATTCTGTGCATTAAGGATACATCCAAACTCATTTTAACTTATTTTAATACATTTTGTTGAAAGTCTTTAGAGTACCTGTTTCCCATACCTACTGTAAGCAAACTGGGGAAGAGAATTCCTCATCTTTTATTCCTCTTCCTGTTTTCTTTTTTCTCTCTTGCTCTTTTTCTTGATTTTTTTCCCTCTGTTTCTTTCTAGGACTGAACTTAAGTGTGTTGTCTCTAAAATAAACACTGTTACAGGGGATCTGCAGCCTCAGGCTAAATGACCCTCAGGTTTCTGGTTTCATTACAAACTCATATATGTGTTTTCTTATTCATAAAAGCAGAATTTGCTTTAGAAATCCCTCAAGCAACTCAATTTTTTTTGTTTCCAATAAAATGGTCAGCTTTATTCTCTGTGAAGGTATCCAGTAGGTAGGCATTGCTCTGTCTGATTGCTAGGAGGAGAGTGAAAACTCAAAAGAAGAAAAAAAAAATAATTAGAAGGTATCTGGCTCAGAAAAAAGAGGGATAAATATTCTCCCTTCCAGAGATCTGAGGGCCCAACCAGGTGGCCACCACTTACGAAGAAAGCAATCTGTCTCTATGACAGGTAGGAACATAGGCCACTTTGATGAAAAAAAATCTTTGGGGGCCCTGGTGTTGGGGGAATTTTTGTGAGATGAGGAGGTGACAAGGGATAGCAAAGTTTGGAGAAACCCACAGAGAAGTTGTGATCAGCTGACAGATGTTGGCTCGCAGTCATCACAGAATACCAGAATGTTGACTGCACCAGCAGGCAACTTCGATCACAGCATCCATGCAAGAATGAGACTTCAGTGTGCAAATCTTTTGTCAACTGGGGGAAGGTGGGATCACAATTCTTGGAGCTAAAGGTGAAGTCTCAGCCAGGAAGGGATCTGCATTTCCAGGAATAAGGCCATCATGCTTATATCTGTATCCATAAGGCTGGTTTGGAGAGTAAGGGCATGCATGTGCCAAATGACAGGGCTTAAGGAGACTCACGGTGCAGGAATGCTGAGCCCACAACACAGACACATGAAGGGACGTTTGTACGCCAGGACAAAACATTCCTAGGTTTACAATTAATTGTATGAACGCTTTGTTGGAAAATTGCAGCTAAAAGCAATTCTCATGATTATTGAACCAGTGCTATGGCTATCTTTTACAAATTGTATTACAGACTATTGCAAATCATCTAATGTTTCCTAAGGGAACAAAGCCTTTAGAAGGTCATGTAACAGGGTTTTAAGAAAAGAGGAGAGGGAAGAGCAGAATTTTGTATTTCTATAATGCCAATTCTCCAAACTCAAAAGATCTTTAATATTTCACACATCCTTAAAAATACCCCATGAGGTTTCTACACAGTACTTCAAAGAAAAGATTTTTTGGGGTTTGTTTTTTTATGATAGGAGTTCTCTTTTTAAGCAATGGGTGCATGCAAGTCCTGGTCCCAGTCCCAGATATCAACACACTGGACTCAGTTGGACTTGGACAGAGTGAATTCTCTATGGACATTTCATGGAAATCAATTTGGTTCAATTTCTAAATTCTAGGATAGGAAATCATTGGAAGAAACTTCTAGATGCTATGTCTTAAGGTCAGTCCTTGATGGATTAGAAGGGAAACAGAAGTGCAGCATCTTGACTCATATTAAGATTAAATGTAGCTGCTTAGATTACTGGATCCAGAGGTGTAGCCAGCCTTGAATATCCCATTTTTTGAGCCAAGGGACTGTATGTTTGCTCCGGATGGAACTGTCCCAAGTAGAAGAAATCTAGCATTTTGAGGTGGTATCTACACAAGGAAAGTGCAAGTGGAAAAAATGCAGTCAGGCAAACTGTTGGCATCTTTCAGATTAACTCCCTTCTCCCCAGTAGAAGCTGTTAGTATTAAGGAAGGTAGTCAAACTGGGTATATGTATGGGTCTAAATGAGGATTAGGCTAAAAAACATTTTCTCCCGTATACCTAAAAGAATGGAGTTTTGGAGCACAGCAAGACAATGCCTTTTCCTATTGGACTTAAAGAAATAATAGAAATACTCTCCTGTTTCCCCTCTTTCACCTACCCTATATTTGCTCATCACTCAGAAACCATATACATATACCTGTTTTGTCTTTCCTTACTTATATATTATGTTCCAAGCAGTCTTTCAGAACACTTTAAGAAGTACTCACAAAGTGATAATAAGTGAATCAGAAATCCTTGTGAAGGAAAATGAAGGGTTTCTGTCTCTCTAAATTTGCTTTTTTAAAGACATTTTATATAAATGGAATCATATAATATGTAGTCTTTTAATTTTTATTTATATTTTGAAGTTTATTTATTTTGAGAGAGAGAGCAAGAGCAAGAGCAAGAGAACATAGAAGGGAAGAGAGAGAAGGAGAGAGAGAGAATCCCAAGCAGGCTCTGCACCTTCAGCACAGAGCCCAATGCGTAACTTGAAGTCATGAGCCATGAGATCATGACCTAAGCTGAAGTCCAAAGCATAACTTACTGAGCCACCCAGGTGCCCCAAATGTAGTCTTTTACATCTGGCTTCTTTCACTTAGCATAGTGTCTTTGAGGTTCATCTATGTTGTAACCTGTGTCAGTACTTTATTCCTTCCTATTATTGAGTAGTATTCCATTTTGTAGATTATAGTACATATCCACGAGTCAATAGACCTTTATTGGGATTGTCTCTAGTTTGGGGTTATTAAGAAGTATCTCATCTATTTTGCATATCATGTGTTTTTCCTTTGACCATAATGCTTTATATTCATCTGTACTTGATTCTTATCCCTCTTCGCATTCACTTTTAGTATTTAAAAAAAAAAAATGAACATTCAGAGGACATAAATGTTCAAAAATCCCATTAATTTCATTGTTTGCATTGATACTTTGTAAATTTATCTTAAAGTTTGTCTTTTAGGGTATCTTCTTATCTTTCTCTAGCTCATTTCTCTCTCTGGGTTCTGTAGTTGCCTCCACCTGGGTCACCATGGGTTCTCAGTCCAGAAGCAGGCATTGTATTGGGTCTTGAATAGCCTGTTCCATGGTGATGAAAGAGGTAATGATTCCATCACTGAGCCAGCCTTAGGTTTCTCCACATTCCCCAAATTCTATCTCTGAGTGCTTTATGTCACCCAGGAAGGGACTTTAGCTTTCTTGTACCTCCCCTCATGAGCAGTGAACCCACCCAGGCCCCTCCAGTGTTGCAAATTTCAGTTAGTCAGCCTAATTTGGATCCTTTGCCACTTCTGGAGTGCTTTTGATCCCACTCAACCCACAGAAGTTGAACTCCTCAGTGCTTCCAGTACTTCTGGCATTAGAGGCTGGCAGTGTGATGGCCTTTGCTTTACTTGACACTGTGGATTTTAGAACATGCATGATTTTTAGAAGAAACATACTAAAATAAGCAGAAAACTCACATACCATAACTGAACAGCTGGATGAATTTTCATAAACTGAGCACACCTTCTCCAAAATCAAGAAACAAAGCATTGAAAACACCAGAGCCCCCCCCCCACAATGTTCCCTTCTAGTCGTACCCCACCAAAGATAACTATTATCCTGATTTCTACATGCATAGATTTGGGACTATTTCTGTTTAGGACTGTTATTAATAGTGCTACTATACATAGATTATTACATTCCTTTGGTGAACTGTTGTGCTTATTTCTACTGTAGATACTCTTAGAAGTGGAGTTCTGAGGTCAAAGGGAAAACATACGTTCAGTTTTAGTAGATAATAGTAAACAGTTTCCAAAGTGGTTGTGTCAATTTACACTTTGACCAGGAATGTATGAGTTGTAATACCCTACCTCTTTGCCAACTTTGGTATTATTAATCTTTTTACCTTGTAACATGGCTATTTTTTTAAATAAAAAAAATCTCTTACTGCTTTTTTTCCAAAGGAAATGAGAGATAGGAACTTTCAACACAGTCTCCCAGCTCTGTCTAGTATCTGGTATCTAGTTAGTCTACCATGTTTTCTGATATGGCCTCAACCCCCAGCATAGTCCCTTCCTCCTACTTCACTTGCCTTTCTCTGAGTCCATAGGAGACCTCTTTCCAAGGAGAATAGTTCTACACATGGTTGATATTCTTCAAGACCTAAGCAAGAAATTAGCTGAAAAGACAAACTTTTTTTTTTTTTTTTAGCCCTGTTACTGTTATCTCATTTTAAAGCCTTATTTTGATATTCTTCTAAATTAATTATTCTGTTCTGCTCTCAGAAAGGTGGTATAATGAAAATAATACAAAAGGCAAAAGACACTTACCTTATTTGTAGAAGGCTGCATCAGCCGGCTTAACCCTTTCAGAGGTGTTTTGTTTTCCCTGTTCAGTTGTAGGCCTTGGTAGAGAAGGAATTATGTCTCATTCTCCTATTTTGAGATGAATCTATATATTTTGGGGGCATATATTTTTAAAAAGTTTCCAGGTAATGTCAATGCCCAGGGGCTACTGTAAGTGGTCACATAATGGTGTAAGTCTTCTTAGGATATTTTTATTCTTCAAGGTGCAAATGTTCACAAGGGGGTAACACATCAATACTATCAATTATTTATACCTTAGTTAGAACACATTTGACTTATTTTAATGACAGTGCTGTGGTAAAAAAAAAAAAAAAAGAAAAAGGAAATATTCTCTACAGTGTATTACAGCTCCTCATATTAAAAAGTGGATTGTATTTTTCAGCTTTTTGAATCTGGGGTGCCCTTGTGACTTGCTTTGGCTAGTGAAATGCAGAGAAGGGATACTGTGCTAGTTGGAGGCTTTGGCCTCAAGAATCCTTGTTGCTTTCATGGGCCTCTGCCACCATGTTGACAAGCCCAGGCTAGCTAGTCAATAAGAAACTAAATGGGAGAAGAATTAAGTGTCCTAGCTCCTGTCCCAAACATAGGGAAAATACAGAGCTGTACCCAACACGTAGCTGATCACAGATAAGTAGGTCATCTCAGCCAAGATCAGAAGATGTGTTCAGATGACCATTAGATTTCTGAGCAACATGAAATATTTATTGTTTTAAGCCATTGACTTTGGGGTGTTTTGTTACTTGGCAGTGATACAGGCAGATGGAGTACAGATCAACTACAAGGAGGGACATACCTGTAGGAAAAGTGGTCCATCACAACCTTTCTTCATGTCACTGTTTTCTTTTTCATTATTGGCTGCTACTCTTCTTCTTCCACGAGGTAGATAATTTTACTCCTTCAAAGGGAATTTCAACTTATATTAATACTCCAAAGCTAAAAAAGTAACCAACGTAAGTGGTTATTGTAATTCAGTTTTAACCCAGATTCACGTTTGGATGCAAATTTGAGTCATTCCTTATATTCAGTTTGGGGGAAGTCACTTATGCTGTCTACCTAAATCTTGTTTTATTCTCTGGAAAATGGAAAATGGCAATATTAACCTTTCAAGGCCATTGTGAAAAAAAAAAAATAGAATAGTCAAGAGGAGCCTAGCCTTAGGAGAGGGATGTAGATTTCAGTCCTGGTTCTGCAGTAGATTAGCTCTGTAACCTTGGCCAAGTACTTCAGTCTTTCAGGATCTAGTTTCCTCAGCTATTAATTGGTGATAATAATAATCCCTATTTTATAACATTGATTTGATATTAAATGATAGAAAGCATATAAAAATCAGTGTCTGGTCTCATAAATGGTACCCCTCATTTTATTACTCAAAACTGTATATTTTCTTCAAGCCCTGAAGTATGTAAACTCTCTTAACTACTCTGCACCCATCCCCAAGCACACCTCTAATTACACTCTCCCCCACTGTTCGCTGCTTTGACTTAACACATTAGGCACAAGACGAGTTCTTCCTGCACAAAACATTTGTAGTAGTTGCTTTTTACCTTATTTTTCTTATTTCTTGATCAGGTCTAAGGGTGTATGTGTATGGGGAGGGGAGATAATAAATGTGAGCTCTCTTCCATGTATCCTTCCCAAAGACAGAAATCATTTTGAGATGTATTTGTAAGACAAAAACAAAAAGTAGAAACAAAATGCTTTAATGGAACAGGAGGTGTTACTTAAGCTATATCCGCATTTGCTAGATAATAGTTAGCACGAAGCAGCATCCAGCAACAGAAATGGCTAATATTGGAGAAGAGTAACCAAATGAAGCTAAATACATCTAGGCTCAATTTCTTAGCTTTTATCAAATATAAGATCTGAACAATACAGCATAAAGATAGATTTTTGACTTTAATAGCAGAAATGAGGAATGATCATATCAAATTTTATCCTAATAAGTAGAACAGAGCCCCCCCCCCCTTTTTTTTTAAAATGGAGGCTGTTACTAGAAAGATACTTACAAATAGGTTACACATATGCCTGTATATACATAGATACTGAAGTGTTATGTACATACTATTACTAGCATTTGGCATCATTGTTTCTGCAATAATATGTATTGCTTACTGAGAGCCCCTTATATGCTGCCAATTTGGTTTTAATTATCCTTTGGAGTCCTTGCCACATTCTATGTGGTAGAAAATAAAATTTCCTATTTTACAGATGAGAAACTGAGGCTCAGGGCTCTGATATAACTTTCCTAAGATTACACAGTTAGTAGTAGATTCAAAATTCAAATGGAAATTATCTAATTCCAGTGCTTGTATTCTTGCAGTTGTGCAGCATTATTGCTTGACATATATATTCATGACATCAAATATATATAAAATGAGTGTATTTATATTCCTGTCTACCACAACTTGTTCCCATACTTAATTCAGATGGGGAAAAATAAGGAAATGAAAACCAAATTTATGGCTGTGATGTAAGAGGCATAGATAATAGGGAAGACACTTTAAATATATTATCACATTTAGCCCTGAAAACACCCTTAAGTTAATTAGAACTTTGCTTTATAATTAAGAGAACCAAGACTTAAAGGATTGAGTAATTTGCCCAAGAACACATAGCTAATTAATGGCAGAGTTGAAATCTGGACACTACTGTGAGTCCAAAATCCACACTTTTTGTACTAAATCACCTTTTCCGTTAACATATTTCTTTCCAAAGTTTTGGTGGTATATGTTGCCCTAAATTCCCTTGCCTCATGCAGAAGGCTCTATTCTGACTTTTTTTCCCTTAGAAACTATTTTCACCTGGTTTTCCTGCTCCTCTGTAAATCTTCCCTAAGTACTTTTCTCTTGCTGAATTTCAGTTTGATTTGTTAGGATTTCTCTCCGTTAGCTAGAGGGTGAGTCAGTGGTTTAAAAAGAAGTTTTAAGTGCATGCTTTTGCTTTTTCAAGTTTCTCAACGCCTCCAAAAGTTTACTTCTAAAGTTCTGAAGCCCAGAGGGGCAGAGGCCATAAATATTTAAAATGGGAGTATATTGTTTTAGTTAAAATTTATGGAGTGATTCATGATTCCAATTCAATTTTCATAAATTGACATCATAAGGTCTGGATGGGAAATCTGCCTTAAAATTACAGTGGGGCTCTCTGGAAGATGAGCCTTTTTTAAATGCCTTCGTTTCACTTGTTAGCAAGTTCGTGACTTTAGGCTCAAGCAGATCCAGGAATTGAACAGTTCCATCCTTGTTTTCTTTATCTTTCTGATCTTCCTGTAAGCAGTTCTGATGGAGCTTCATGTGTAGCTGCCTCCACCCTTTAAACCATCTACTCAGGCTGGCAAGGCAAACACCATGATTTATCTGAACAAAAATTTCATTCCAATTTTAGAAAAGCATCTGTTTTATAAACGAAAACCTCAAGAAATCTAGGAAAAGAATGAGAATTTTAGGATGCAAACTATTTTCTTTCATTTTTGAATTTGAGTGCCACTATCGTCTGGTAGTGGTATCCCTGAATTAATTCATTATTTGTCATTGTCATGACATACCTCAGTTTCCTGGATTTGATCCCAAACTTGAAGGTTTGGGAGTTTTATTAAACCTGGGCTGAAAAATTCTAGGAGTAAATAAATCTATCCAACTCTAGCCTGAGTGACAGCACATCCATTAGCTAGGTGAAACCTCCAAAGCCCAGGCACTATATATGTTGGGCATTGTGGTTAACATGGTGCCTGGGGCATAGCAGGTACCAAATAACCATCTGATGAAAATGAATTAAGTGCCTCTGAAATACCTCCACATCCTGGAAAATAAATCTATGCTTTCAGTTGTTTTTTTTTTTGTTTTGTTTTGTTTTGTTTTTTCCCCCCAGAGGTATTCTCTCTGACCCAGAACCTTCTCTTAAGGCTGTGATTCTCAATCTTGGTAGATTTTGTCTCTCAGGGGACATTTTTGTTTGTTGTAATTGGAGGAGGGGTGCTACTGGCATCTAGTGGGTAGAAATCAGGAATGCTTCTAAGCATCCTATGATGCATAGAACAGCCTTCTACAACAAAGAATTATATGGCTGCAAATGCCAGTAGTTTCGAGTTGAGAAACCCTGCTCTAGTTTGCCTTCAACTTAAGCTAGACATGAAATCCCAGAATGTAGAATTTCAAAGGTAAGAGTATATGGCAAAGAATCTTGCATATATTCTGAAACACTAGTATTTCAAGAGTTTATAGGGGAAGCAGGCATAACTTGGGTTCCTAGAGGAAACATGAACTTCAAGGTCATTCACTGAACTCAGTAGGAAGAACCATAACTTACTTTTCTGTCTCATTCTTTTGGCAGTTTGCCTCTCAAGTCTCCTCCCCTACTCTAGCATGCCCTCAGGCACCCCCCATCCCCAAGCATTCTCCAAGTGCATAGCTTGTAAAAGCTGAAAACTCTGAGGAACTCCCTGGGTGAGATGAAGATCACATCTCAAGTAGAAGTTAAGTGGTTTTGTAATTTACTTAGGGAAGTGTACAATTAGTGTGTACACCTTATAAATCATCTTTAGAACATCCCATTATGCTTTAACCTTTGTTTTTAGTTGCAAAATTAAAGAACTGCCTTGGATGTCTATTTCCTTTTCAAAGTAGGATTAAATAGGTAAATGGTCCATGTATTTATTGTAACTACTTCTGATAGAGTCAAGAAGGAAGTATAACATGCTTTTATATGTCAGTCACATATCAAATGGAATGATTGGACTGATTTCTAAACTACCAAACAACACAGTTTAAAGTCAGAGGAAAAATGTTGGTATGGAATTTGGAATACTTGGGTTCAACTTCTGGCTCTTGCATTGACTGTGACTGTGGGAAAACTGCATAATTTCCATGGGCTTCAGTTTCTTTATTTGTAAAAGAAGGAAGTTGGATTATTGGACCCAACTCTGATTCCAGTTTACTCAGCGGAATAATTTCTGTCTGATACTGTGACTAATGGAGGAAAGAAACAAATCACTTATTTGCTGTTATCTCTCAAAGGATTACTGTATATACTCATTTAAGAAGATAATCTTTTGGAAATGTGAGATACTAGGAATTTACTGTGGACACATGCCATGGATTAAAAAAATGTGGTTTTGGGCCTAGTCTCACTAGCATTAAGTTTTGTTGAGTGCTGTTATTAAAAGTTCCCAGGATTTGGGGGCACCTGGGTGGCTCAATCGGTTAAGCGTCTGACTTCAGCTCAGGTCATGATCTCGTGGTTCGTGAGTTTCAGCCCTGCATCTGGCTCTCTGCTGACAGATTGCAACTCGGAGCCTGGAGCCTGCTTCAGGTTCTGTGTCTCCCTCTCTCTGGCACTTTCTCTCTCTCTCTCTCTCTCTCTCTCTCTCAAAAATAAATAAACATTAAAAAAAAATTTAAAAAAAGGTCCCAGGATTTGGGGATATGTTTACAATTGAAAATTTTGTAATCACCATAATCAAAGTTGAATCTCAACAATATAGAAACCTGATAAAATATATGTTGTCCAAGGGATACTCCCAAATTTTGGGGACCTTTTCACTCAGAAGTTAAATTATTCTGCCTCTTAGAAAGTAGTTTGCATTTTTCAACCCAATCTGGTACACCACCTGGGTTTTTGTGGTTACAAGAAACAGAAACCCCATGTAGTTAACAGGATCCAAGATGGCCCCCAATCAACCTCACCTCCTGATATTCACACAATTGTATAGACCCCTCCTGAACTGAATAAAGGATAACACCATGTGACCAATAGAATGACATAAATGACAGGGTGTAACTTAAGAAGCTAGGTCATAAAAAAAGCTTTTTGATCTTCTACTTTCCTCTCTTGGATGCTTCTCTGGGAGAAGCCTGTTTCATCCCATGAGGACACTCAAGAAAGCCTACAAGGAGCAGAATTGAGGCCTCCCCAAAACAGCACCAACTTGTTAACCATTTGAATGAGCCACTTGGGAAGTGGACCATCCTTCTCTGGTTAAACTCTCAGATGATTGCTGGTTTGGTTGGCATCTCTCTGCAACTTCATGAGAAAGACCTTGAGCCAGAATCATCCAACTAAGCTATTCCTGAATGCCTCACCTACAGACATTGTAGGAGCTAATAAATATTTATTGTTGTTTTAAACCATTAAGTTGGGTGGTAATTTGTTTTGCAGCAATAAATAACAAATACACAACAGCACCATTAATATAGTAAGAAGTAACACATGGAAAGGAAGTCTACACATTCAGAGAATTGAGGGAACCACAAGAAAAGACTCAGGGACTGAAGCAAGAAATAAGAATTTTCAGAGTGCAGCTATCAAAAGAAATTGGTAACAGCCCTTTTTAGTTCCTCTTGCATTCTGCCTGATAGTCTAATAAAGACTGCAGGTAGTCTGGTCAACTTAGAATATGCATTTTGCTCAACTTTTGACCAAGAAAGAATGGAGTACCATGAATGACATTCCCACTAAGAATGTGTACAGTGAGAGATGTGTACTTTCCCATAGGAAAACTATGATGTTATTACCAAAAAAGGAGTTACAGAGTAGGAAAAGAAAGCGATGTCAGCTACCAATAGCCTGACAGTTCTAGAAATTGCTTAGTGGCTTAGTAACATCAGAGTTCATCCAACCCTATGTAAAGCAGCCACATTCATGCATGGAATTTTTTCAAACACCACCAATTCCCTAAAGTTTAATGCCATTAAAAGTGGTATGGAATAAAAAAAAAAGTAAAAATTTTCTGTTTAATTTTGGAGATATTAGGGGTGGTTTTCATTTCAAGTGATTGGCACAGTTGCCATTCTGTATTAATTAGAATAGGTTCTGTAAGTAACCTAAAACACAACAGATTATTTTTTTCTTAAACAGTACTGGGAAGGTACATAGGGCACCAGACAGTTCTCATCTTTATGGCAATTTAAGGACCTTGGCTAATGTAAGCTCTGCTGTCTTCACACGGCTTCCAGGATTTTACTTTGAAATACCCTCATTTCAGTCTGTCAGAAGGGGAAAAGATCATGGAATAGCACCTATACACTTTTTTTATGGTGCATTTTATAAATGCCCTTTATTTCTGCTTACATTCCATTGGCTAAAACAGTCACATGACTCCACCAAACTGCAAGGTAGTGCTGGGAAATGTAGTCCCTGGCTAGGCAGCCACTTTCTAGTGCAACCTTATATTAAGGAAGGAATAACTGTGTGTGTGTGTGTGTGTGTGTGTGTGTGTGTGTGAGAGAGAGAGAGAGAGAGAGAGAGAGAGATTGATTGATTGATTGATTGATTGATTTAGCCATTTCTGGTACATAGAAATCCCTTGGCCACTTTTTGTTGTTTGTCAGCCCAGTATGTATTATGTTACTACTTTCCTTGGAAAGTAATCAAAACCCTTGCCTAGTGCAATGTACACACAAATGAAAAACAGTGTCACCTCAAGATACTTTTAAATTAACATTCCTCTGGAAATACTGCATAGGGCTTATGGTGCTTCTGATCTCATCATCGTTTTAGGAATCTCAGAGTGATTTTCAGCCTATACAGTAAAATATGTGAGGTGGAAGCTTGTCCTAATCACTTTTGCTTTGGAAAAAGTGACAGATCTGGTTGCCATAGCACTTACAGCTAACGACAGATTTGCTTCATTAACTCTTCCTTCAGCTGCAGGCTCCATGAGGCCTCCGAAACTAGGATTATTTTAGTTTTTAGAATCTGCAGATTCTAAAGATGCAGATTCAAGGTGCAGAGGCATCTTGGCTCAAAATACAGAATTGGCTAAGACCTCCCACCCCTCCCCCCCAAAAAAAAGTGTAGAGTCTACTTAAGGTCAAGTACTGCACATGCTAAGGTATAGAAGAAACCATTCGGGCAAAAACATTAGTTTGGGGAAAGGGTTGTTAATTTCTTTAAAATTCATAGGACTATTCAAATAAAGTCACTGGAGGAAGTTTACTACATAAAAGTGAAAATTGATTGCAATTTGTGCTGTGTGTGTGTGTGTATATATGTATGTGTATATACATATGCATATACATATATGTGTATATATGTATGTATATATATACATATACATATAGAGTATATATATACATATATACATATATACATATATGTATATATAGAGAGAGAGGCAGTGGAAAGAGGTAAGTTGGGGCATTTGGGTAGCAGATTCTTAACTGCTGTTCTCCATGCCTGCTCTACCATCTACTCCATTAGATTACTCCATGGAACGAAAAATTTTAAGTCATCAAAACTAGTATCTCAGGGAAAAGTAAGTATAGCTTGCTTTAAAAATCACCTCTGGCCAATGTTGCATTTCATAACTGGATGTCATGAGCTTTTCAGAGTCTTATTAAAGGAATATACTGATTGTGGCAAATAATTCATCTGACAGAATTCAGAAAAAAATAATTAAAAATATGTTTCTGAGACCTGTTTAGCACTGGAAATGCAAGTGACTTGTTTTTCCACATTAAATTCCTGAATCCAAATTTCCCTACATTTTTTATAGTTATGGGTGTCATATTTGCATTTCAAAAATGTCACTCATGTGGAATTAAAGAAAAAAAACAGATGAACATAGGGGAAGGGAAAGACAGGATAAAAACAGAGAGGAAGGCAAACCATAAGAGACTCTTAAATACAGAGAACAAACTGAGGTTGCTGCAGAGGGGGTATGAGGTGGGGGGATGGGCTAAATGGGTGATGGGCTTTAAGGAGGGCACTTGTTGGGATGAGCACGTGGTGTTATAGGTAAGTGATGAATCACTAAATTCTACCCCTGAAACCATTATTATGCTACATGGTAACTAATTTGGACTTAAATTTTAAAAAAAATGTGAAAATCTAGAGGCAAATGAAACATCCAGAATATATACTTAGATATAATTCTTTTTATTTTGGTAGATAACCTTAGTAGTAGCTTTATAACAGCTTACAAATATTTTTTTCATTTTGTTACTTTATATTATAAAATGAAGTAAAAATATTATAAGATACTTTTTAGAGACCAAAAAAAAAAAAAAAAAAATGACACCTGCAGAAAAGACAGACTCTGATTTCTCCCAGAATCTGCTCCCACCATATTTCTCTTATCAGTACAATATCATGATCTCCACAGTATCTCAGACCGTAAACCTAGGACTATCTTTGAGATTCCTCTCTCTGATTTTCCACCTTTATTCAGTCTACATACATCTTGTTGGATTTGCCTCCAGAATTCTGATTTGACCACTTCATACCATCTCAGCTGTCACCATCTGTCCCTGGATATCTACAATAGCTTTATATTTAGTCTCTCTACTTCCACTACTTTGTTCCTACAATCCATTTTCCTGGGTTCTAGGTACTGGATACCTGCTACAGTGATTATTTTACAAAATAGATCAAGTTACTTCCCTACCTGAAAACTGGCAATACTACTCATTAACATTAGAATAAAATACAAACTTTTTGCTCCAGCTTATATGACCTAAAGTTATGTGGTCCTGGAATTCTTTGATCTCATCTCATATTTCCCTTTGTTTGCTGTGCTTTGTTATATGTTGACCATTTTATTCCTCAATCTCCAACTGTGTTCCTGATTCAGAGTTTTTGTGCTTATCCCTCTGCTGACTGGGACACCCTCCCCTCATATCTTACTATGCTTGGTTCCTTCTGATCTTTGAGGTCTATACTTCTTTCAGAAGTCCTTCTTTGACCACCTTATACTTGACCTACATAACTTTATTTCATTGCCCTGTTCTATTTTCTTTAATAAAGCAAATACTTAGCACTGTCTGAAACTATTGTACTGAATTTCAGTTCTTTATGGTTTATTTCCCATTACTAAAATGAATCTTCTTAATAACAAAAATGGTGATCTATGTTAATTTCATCTATACAGTGTGTCCCCAGCACCTACAAGAGTGTATGCCATATGGTAGGTACTTGATTTGGAAAACTGCTTCCCTAGGAATGCAGAGCTCATTTTGCAGCCTAGCAATTTGTAAGATATGTAGAGGAGTCCCCAAAAATTGAGAGCAGATCAGGGAGAAACTACCCTCACCAGAGGATGGATATATCCTCTCAGAAATGGCTTTTGTGAAGGTTTATGAGTGCTTATATGACCCCCAGAGTATGAAACCAGTGGCCTTTTCACCTCGACACTGCTCTTTTTCATGAGGAAGTAACAACATTGCCAAAACAAGCTAGAAGTCCTTGGATCCATTTATTCTCCTTTTCTTTCTGTATCTTCAATAAATATTTAAGGGAAGTGATGAGAAAATGGTTTACTGTTTCTTACTGATAACAGTAGAATTATTGTAGTTATACAGGTTTTACTATACTGTTGTAAGTCAAAGGAGCTAAACAAGAAATGCTTTGGAAAATGATATGCCTCCTAACGTTTCTTGATAGCAGTTCTGCCTCACTTGGAAAAGCAGTGTATACTTAAAAGTAAATGGTAACGGGGAGATATAGCTCTGACTCCAACATGAGTGTCTTAATGGAGAACGATGATAACTTAAATTCAGATGAGGTATTTTTAACATGTCAGAAACAGAATATGATAGTTCAAGCATTTGTTCTCACCAACATGTGTGTGTGGCTGGAGGTCAGTGGGCCTTGGATGGACTCAGTTGACAGCTCTGCTTTGAGCTAACAGCCTGGCTTAATTTAACTCCCTGTTGAGATCTAGACTCTGGCCTGTTCTCCATTGTGTTCCTTTGGGATTCCAGAGCTGAGGGGACAGCATTTCTCTGGGGAAAGTTCATTATGGTGATGACAGAAGTGTTGGAACCAAGCAAAGCCTCTTAAGACCTAGACTCAGAATTGTCACATTTTTACTTCTACTCATATTCAATTTGTTAATATAAGTCATATGGCCAAACTTCACTAAATCAAGAGTGGGGAGGTATACACTCCACTCACAATGAAGCCACAGGGAGGGATGATGAATTAGAGCACCAAATTCAATCTAACATAGTGTATAATCATATAAGGCCACAGAAAGTCCTATGTAGTAATGGAGTATATTCACATGTATGTATAAGTATATACTTTCCATAAAATATATGAACATTTAATACCATTCTAACAAGGTAATTTGATCTCCCTCAAAACCAGGCTTCAATGATGAAAAACCTTTAGGACTAAATTATGATGGATTCCACATAATTATTTCTAACTAGGGGTTCCAGTTGGTGAGACCGCTTTTTAAAAAATTGGGGTATGGCTGATTCTCCTACATAAGGAGTTTAATAACTCCAGTTATGAGAAATTAAGCAATTTTGTATTTGCCTTAGGACTTTGAAACAATATTCTTTTCAAAATGTATTATTATTTTTTTATTCTCACCATTCAAAGGGAGGCCTCATGTATCAGTGAGGTTTAGTATGGGGTGGCAGATAAAGGTCTTTGGAAGCATTTAGCAAGAACATGTTTGTTTTATTTTTGTGGACTTTCCCTGGTTGGGGTCTGTAGCTCTAGCACAAGCATTGGGTTTGTGTTTTTCCCTCTGAAAAACTAGGCTGTTATTTCTACTCACTGTCAGAATCAGTAGATGAGCCAAGTCTTCCTAGAATCTTCATAGGATCCACCCTATGGATGATAGTGACAGGAGAGACTGGATGGTCCTCACGTCCGCATTTTCCCTCACTCTGTGTCTCATTCTGCATTATGCAGTCTCCTGTGGAGACTTGTTTCAGGGTTGGGTGTCAGTTATTTATACACAACAGTGAGTCACTTCTTTAAAGGATATTAACTTTTAAGACTCCCTAAAAATATATGAAATAGAAAACTTTACCTGCAGCTGTTAAATGTTAATTGAATAGATGTAAACAAAGAAGCATGGGTGGATTTAAAATCTAGAATAGGGAGAGGTCCTAGAAAACCAAATTATGTATATTATTTGTATAAACACATAATACCTTATTATGTAATATATGTAATAAATAAATACAAGTTGTATAACTTATAAAAATGAAGTAAATTAAAATGTAATATATAAAAATATTCTAAGAAGAGAACAAACAAAAAGCTACCAACTAAATACAGTCATGCTGCCTGTGGGTATAAAGGGGATGAGGATGGAGAATAGAGGTAAAAAGAATGAATGAATTAAATAACAAAGGATGTGGAGCAATTATAATAGGCAAGGAAATGAAGAATATGACCAACTCAACCCTCTGCATGTGAGATCAAAATCAAAGGAGAAGAGGAGGAGGGAAGGAAGCTAGAAAGGCAGGAAGGAGAAAAGCACATTTTTCATTCTCCTTGCAGCATTTTCAGGTAGTGGCCTGGTAGGAGGGGAGGACTGTGTGGAGTTGGCTGGCTGGTGGATCCAAAGCACCTAGAATAGTGCCTACCACATAGTAAGCACTCAGTAAGCATTTGGTGAGTTGAGCTGAATTGAATTTGATTGCCTCAGGAAGGCTTATTCCTTTGAATTCTTAAATCCACATCCCTTAGGCTGATCTCATTCTTTCTGTGAAGAGTAGCCAGAGCAATATGGTAAAGGGGTGCATGAAGTCCTTTATTCTGTGTCCAGTGGAGGACACATTCTCTTTGTTTGGTGAGAATCCATTGCTCTTGTTTTCTGGTGATGTTCTCACATTTACATTGGGGGAACACCTTACCCTATTCTTAACTCATGTATTTGGATGAGGCTGAATCTTTCCTACTCAGTCATCTCTGTAGGTGAACACATGTCCCAAGCCCTACAATAAGAATGTGCATTTTTTGTTTAAGGATGCATACATGACCCAATTCAGGAAAATGTGGACTCAATTCTAGGATTTTTTGGGGGAAAATATTTGAGAAAGAAATGTTGTGTTTCTGTGGATATTTCTATAGGATATCTAAGGTTTGGGAACCTAGGGCCACTGTACATGGAGAAAGCTTGTTTGAAAAATAGCAAACACAGAAAAGAGTTTGGAAAACAGAGATAAGGGAGATGGATCGGGGGGCAAGAGGGAGGCAGGGGCGATGGGGAGAGGGAAAGAGAAGGAAGGTGGGAGAAAGCAAGCAAGCAAGCTTGGATCATTTGCTTCACAGGATTTGTAGTGACAAGACCCCCCCCACCCCGCCCCATCTGCCTAATCTCTGCACAGTTTGGATTATCGAGGAGTTTTATCTAACATCTGTCTTCTTCAAACATTCTGGTGTTGGTAGCCATCTTAGACCCTATGGCTGCATAGAATAATTTAATGCTACTTTCGGCTCTCCTGTACCTCCTTAGTCTCTTCTGCTGTGAAATACCTACCCTAGTCCCAGCATCTACACTACATGCCACCAAGAACTGCTATCATATATTAAACTAGTCTTACATTCCCTGTCTTTGTTATACTACATGTAAATAGAGACTGTATCAGTAATTATTGCTGTATAACAAAATACTCCAAAAATCAATGTCTTAAAAATCAGTAAGCATATATTGTTGTTATAAGACCATGGGTCAACTAGCTGTTCTGGTCTTGACTGAGCTCACTGATACATTTGTGGTCAGCAGGCAGTTCTGATCTTGAATGGACTGTCTAATACATTTTGGGGGTCATTTGTCTACAGGTTGGTCTAGGATGGTCTTGACTGAAGCAACTGGATTATCTTCCATGTGATCTCTCATTCTCCAGGAGGGTAGCCTAAGGTTGTTCATGAGGTGGATGGGGTTTTCTGAAAAAGCAGAACTCACATGGCTTGAGAAGATGTGGGCTCAAAGTCTCATTACTTTGACACTTTCTATTGGTTAGAGCAAGTCACAAGTCTAACCCAGATTCCAGGGGAAATAGACCCCACTTGTTACCCGGAGTTGCTTCACAGTCACATTGCCAAGGGCATGGATTCAGGGTAGGATGGAACATTGGGGCCAGTTTTACAGTCAGTGTAGCACAGAGACTAAAACAACAAACAAGCAAATCCCTTAGGAGTTTGATTTCACTGTATGACATTCTGTTTGCATCTAATCCTAAGGTCTTAATCAGGATCAAGAGTAAATCAAGTAAATTTGGCAAATCATAATTTACATTCTCTTTTATCAGTAACTAAGAAGGAGCATAAACAAAGTTCTAATGTCTATTTCAAATTCACACTTAAACATGTTGTGTTGAATCAGAGTTTGGTTGATAGAATAAAATGACTTTGGCTCCTGTTAAGATGGGTTGAATACCTTCTATTTACTGCCCAGCAGGAGCATGTTATCAAAACCAAATCTTGGAGACAGCAGATTTTTAAATGATAAAGACCTGCTCCAGTATTCCAAAAACTACCCTTCCTGGAATGACCTTAAGTCTGCATTGGATGATGATTTAATATTTGACAGATTCCCTCAACTACAGTCCGCACTCTTACAGGGTTGTCTCTTCTATAAAATACTCACTTATTTATCCATCCATCAAACAAATATTTACAAAGTAAATCATGTATAGAATATCAAGAAGCCACACAAAACAGTAAATTAGTGACATCAAGAGATTGCAGAGTGGATTTTATTTAGCCTTTATTTTTTTCCTTGAAGAAATAACCAAATATTAATGTGACTTTTGAGTTGGAAAGAGCCTGCCAAATCTGCAGTGACTGATCTGAATGCCATGGCAGGGACTCACCTAATGTTTGCTAGGGACATAGGTTTGGTGGGGCTTCTAGTCTTGCCTGATACGCTGTTACTTTATCTGAATCATGAAGCTTAACTTTAGTCCTGAAGTTCTCTAATGTTTGACTTTAAAATATTCTTGAGGTGCCTGGGTGGCTCAGTCGGGTAAGCATCCTACTTCAGCCCAGGCGTGATCTCACTATTCATGAGTTTGAGACCTGCATCAGTCTCTCTGCTTGGAGCACAGAGCCTGCTTCAGATCCTCTGTCCCTACCCCTGCCCTGTCTCTGCCCGCACCACCCCCCCCCTACACACACAAATGCACTCTGTCTCTCAAAAATAAATATACATTTAAAAAATACTTTAAAGTCCTAGAATAATATTTTAGAGCCTGGTATCAAGGTTGAAAGAATTGTTTCATCAGTGTCTACAATAAACAAAGTGGGAGATGTATCTGCTGCTAACTTTGTCAGAATCAGCTCCTGTAGAATCTGTCAAAGTGTGTGAACAGAGCCAAGTACCCCATAACTTTAAGGCTTTTCTAGTGTAATTTTCTAGTATAATCTATATATGATTTTGCCCTTACATTTTAAATTTTGAATAATTCATCTTATTCACCTCATCCAGAGGTCAGGGTAAAGGGACCTGGACCATAATACCTTAGAGATTATATCTAATCCTTCATTGTAACCCTAGAGAATTCTGTCAACTGCTCTGGACTTATTTGTTAATAAGTAAAATGAGGATACTGAATAAATCAGTCGTGAATACTCCTCTTAGATTTACAAGAATACATATGTCATTTATATGAATGTCAGAGCCATCCTGCCATTCTGGCATTAGTGGATTCATTTTACACATGAGAATGTTGAGGTCATGGTCAAAGTGAGGTTTCTAAGTGTAGAACCTGATATGGGGACTTGAACAGCTGTTAGTCTAGTGGGTTTTACCCAACTCTTCCACAGATTTCAGTAGCACATTGCTATATGGAGCTAATGGCTCCAAAAGACTCTTTGATCATAGCATGATATTTAGTCAAGTTACCACCGTCCCAGGGGGATCCATTCTTGTCTGATGGGCCTTCCAGATGCAGTGACTCTTTCAAATGCTTGTAAGTGACCTAAATAAAGATGTTTCACCTGGTCATTAGTACATTTACTATCACAGAGAAAGGAAGACAAACAAAACCACAGTCTATAAGAACTTGACCTCTGTAGGTACTGGTTTCCTTATCTGTAAAATGAGAGGGTCATACTAGATGACACCCAAGGTCCCTTCCTGCTCTCAAGTTCTGTGATTTCCTTTCTTAACAAGATTAAAATTAAAGAGTTGTAAACAGTAAATATTTCAAATTTCCTTTACTCTTTACCCAAATTCAAGTCAAATGAAGAATAAAGAATATTTTCTAGGAATAAAATAAGCTCCAGAAAGGCTTCTCTTGGAAGGACTTCTCATGGGAAGGGATGGCTGTGTTCTTTTGAATTGTGTGGTAAATGCCCTTGGTCCACCATCACATTCTCTTTACCAAACCTTGCATCTGTCTTGTGGATGCTGTAAGTGTTGAAAGCTAGTTGTTCATACCTGTCCCCCACATACTTTCAGAAGGATTGTCCTTTACCAAAAGTGGCCAACTCTCCCAGAAGTTTATTATTCCAGCCTAGGGCATCCTACAGCCATTATCTAACTGATGAGGATTGCCAAAAGCCAGCTCCTTGTCTCCAGGTGAGACAAACTCTGGTATAATTCTTGCTTGAGAGCTCTCCATGGGATCAGGTAGATGCTGGACTTCAGCTGAGGCCACATTTTTGCTAAGCTACTTCTGCTCCTCTCCGACCCATTCTTTTGAAAGATCTCCCTCAGTGAATCACATACTCACAAATTCTCTTCTCAGGCTCTGCTTCTAAGGAACAAGCTTGACCTGAGGCCTCATAGCTGTCATATAGATCTTCCCTGGGATGCTACCTAAGAATATTTCCAAGTTTTTATAAGACTCCATTAACTATTTAAGTCTCTACCCCATGAAGCCTCCTGAATATGTAAAGGGAGGCTGCCACCCACTGTCTCAAGAACATGAGAGCACCATGGGAAATTGTTCTGGACCCACTTAGAAATTGACCTCAGGTCACAATCTGAGTAAACAGGGCCTTGATGCTAAGTGGAAACTCTCAAGACTACAGAGTTGCAAAGCAAGTGAAGGCAGATCTCTTTCTTTTTGAACTTTTTTTAATGTTACTTTATTTTTGAGAGAGTGAGAGAGAGTATGAGTGGGGAAGGAGTGGAGAGAGAGGAAGGCACAGAATCTGAAGGAGGATCCAGGCTCTGAGCTGTCAGCACAGAGCCCGATGCAGGGCTTGAACTCAGGAACTGTGAGATCATGACCTGAGCTGAAGTCAGACACCCAACCAACTGAGCCACCCAGGTGCCCCTGAGCAGATCTCTTTCTTAAGACAGTAAGTCTCTTGTCTTGCCCTTCCCTCTACTCTGCCATTAAACAAAATCTTACTTGGAGATGCCATCCAGAAGGTAGGACTATCTGGTGGTGAATTATGGGGCCACAAAGCCAGGGTATCTACATGGAGAAAGTACTGTTTGCTGGAATCCAATGGGAAACCTTCCTCTTTCTACTCTCACATTCTCCCATTCAGTCTCTGTGACAGTAGGGGCTGTGGCAGGATGGAAGGCAGGAAGAGACTTTAAGGGGGAGGGATTTTGTTTCCAAAATCCAAAGCATCAGGGAGAATAGAAGATTGGTGAGAATAGAACAGAAAAAAATGCTGAAGTCTGGCCCCACAAGGGCCTCCTCTTAGGCTGAGGAAGGAGGAGATGAAAGCAAGGATGTCATCCTGTGGGGAATGTAATAGGAAGTAGCAAAGCTGTAGAGAAAAAGCACAGATACTAGATTTAGAGGTTACAAAAGCTTAGATGGTGGACCTCTGAGACACTCTTCTTGGGTGATGAATGGAGACCACATGACATTCTCTCTCTTATAGTGCCTGAGGAGGCCTTAAAGCAAGGACTCTGGAGCCTACAGCCCGAGTTCCGGTACTAGCTGAGAGACCTATTTAGTATCTGTGTGGCCTTGGGAGGTCAGATTTCACATCTCTGAGCCTGTCTCCTCATATAACAGAATGGAGATAATGGTACCTCCAGTGCTTTGTCTATGTTAAGGGCATAGAAGCATCTGCAAATGGAAGGCTTTTGCACTGCTGAAGATCTCAGAATTCTGGTACTGCCCTGGACTGGACTGTTTTTCCCAGTTCAGAGGAGTGAGGTCTGGGAGACAGATTTTAAACTGAGTAAAATTACCTTTTATGAGTGAGCTAATTGACAGCCACCACAGCAATTTTCTACCAAAGATGCATTCACTTAAACTCTCTGGTTTTGCCATAAATTTACTTATGTTTTAACCTAGCTTACTACCTTCCTTTGGGCTTTTGAATCTTGGAATAGATGGTGAAAGAGACAGCAAGTGTTTTAGCTTCTCAGTGGAAACTCAGTGAGTTCTTTATTCTAAAGCAGTAATGCTATTTGCTATCCAGCAAGGAAGCTGTTTACCAAAGGGAAGTGACAGAGCCAGAGTGGGAAGCAGGAAACTGAAAAGGGGAAATGGTTTTATAAGCCCCCAGAAAATCTATACAGATGAACATTGATAAAAAGTGATGCCCCATGTGATTTTTTTCCAAAAGTTAAAGCATCTCATTTGGTCAGTGCTTACTTATCTCTGCTGTTTCCACATTCGTAGTGTGATGTTGCTAATTTTTAAAGGCAAATCTCAATGCTTTTAACAATCCTCGAAACCCTACTGTTGGTCAACAGCTAAATGACTAAATGACTCATGTGAATTTGAATTCTGCAAAGGATAAAATCAACAGGAACTCTGAGAAACATGCAAGGAAAGAAAACGCCAAGGACTTATTAGAGGTTTTACAAGCCAAAGCTAGGCTCCTTTTTAAAAATTTTTTTCTTCTTCCTTGTGCATGATCACAAGTCAGTCCAGAGCAGGGAGCAGAACCCAAGGTTCACACATATATTTATTTAGTTAGCAAGACATTCCTATTTTTATAGCTCAAAGTTCTTAACTTTCTTGTTAGCAAATGTTAACAAGGTTTAAAATGTATAAAGTGAGCTGTGGCATGTAAAAAATTTTGGCCTATCCTGGCTCCTTCTTTTTTTATACCTACGTTCAATTGAAAATGTCCTACTGACAGGCAGAATGTCTGGGTAACTTTATAGATAGTGTTCCCACCTCTGGGCCACAAGGTCACAGATTTGTTCCTGATTCTATTTAAAAAACACTCAACAATGGTAAGTTTGTGTGTGCTTTTATGAGGGGGAGCTGTTTTATAGGATCCAAGATCTTAAAGATACTCCAAGGAATCTCGTATGTCTGCTGGGCTGTGAATTGGGAAGGTTGCTGGGGTGCTTACTGCAACTTTGGGGAGCTTCACTGAATCACAAGCAAGGAATGACTATAATAATTCTCAGACATTATGTCTACTCAAGGCCAAAAAGCACTTTGATTTCATGGTGGTAATCAAAGCGCTTGAAAGGCATTTCAACCTGCTGTTCCAGCATCAGTTTGCCAGTAGTCATAAAATGAAACAGGGCAGAGGGAAAGGAAAAAGAAAAAAGCAGACCCCACTCGAATCGCACAGACATTTTATAACTGTTTTAGACACTGCAGGCCTTTCCCTCTTGGGTCATGCATAAATATGGCTTCTGAAAAGTCACTCTCAGAATCCCCAAAGGCCCCCTAAATATGGAAGTGAAATAAGCCATCAGCACTATAATGAGCAAACACAGGGGCACTCCTAGCAGAAGGGGATTAGGAAATAGCCCAGTTGAGTGGTTACCATGATTTCCTGAGACATGTTAACAAAAGAATGAAACAATCCAAATCTGATTCCTGGGTTCAATTGCCGTATGAGCTCAAACAGCAGATTCTCCTTTCCGAGTCTGTGTTGTCCCCCCTAAAATGAACAAAAAGAGGGGCATTCACTTTTGAATGTCCCATTTCTGTAAGGAGAGCTTTCCGAGTACTCTTACTTTCTAATCTTGTACTCTAATAAACTTTTGCCTGCTGCTCAAAACCAAAAAAATGAGCAAGAAGAAGAAAGGTTTCTTGTAAGTCAAGAATTTACCACTCACGAACTCAAATGGAATGGTAACTTAAATTGTGGCAGTTATCCATCACTTTATGTAAATACACAAAATGTCTCTTTAACCCATGGCTTCCACACAGTCCATGGTATGGATTCTCCTGGAATTGTGTACCTTGAGTGGTCTTGCTCCTACCTAGTGGTAACTTCTCCTACCTATGGCTTGTGAAACTTACGGGTGTTCCATGCATATACAATCATATACCCTGTCTCACAACTTGATTTTCATACATATTCTGGATTATAACTCATGAGTATGTGTGTGTTGACAAAGCTGTGAAGCTGATAACCTCCAATCAGCTTCCTCTACAAGTTCTGCTGTCAGTCAAATCCCACTCCTCTGTGGAAAGCAACTATCTAAAGCAATTGCTGTCTTTACAGCCCTCCTCCCACAACATACATGTTACCAGCTTTCCTTCATCTAAAATTGTTTTTTCAAACATGTCCGTACATAACCACCACAAGTAATTATTAAGCCTTTCTGCCAAACAACCATAAAGCCAAATTCTTGTGGTAAATAATGGGCTCCCAGTGGCATGGTAACAGCAAAATGACTGACTCCTTCAGCTTTGGGCCTGTTTCTAGCTCTCTAGCATGATTCCAAAACTGTGGACATATATTAAGGAAGATGAGTTAGTCATATTTGAAAGTTTCACCCAGAGAGATCATAAGAAAGTGACTGAAACATGTCACGAAATAGGAAGATTCACTTCTAACTATTTTATATGGAATGTTCTAGACCTAAGTTGCAGAGCTTTTGTGTAATTCAGGGAAGTAGTGAATGATAACTATGGCTCCCAGTTGAGAATTTTACACTTCACAGAGCATTTCCTTTTTCTTTTTTTTTTTTTATTAATTTTTTTAAAGTTTATTTTTTTGAGAAAGAGAGACACAGAGTGCAAGCAGGGGAGGGGCAGAGAGAGACACACACACACAGAATCTGAAGCAGTCTCTAGGCTTTGAGCTGTCAGCATGGCACAGAGCCTGACATGGGGTTTGAACTCACAAAACATGAGATCATGACCTGAGCCAAAGTCAGACACTTAACTGACTGAGCCACCCAGGGGTCCCTCCTTTCTCTTTATCTCATTTGAGCCTTTGAGATGAGTAGATTATGATAATTCCCGTTTTAGAGATGAGGAAACTGAGGCTCTTAAAGTTTAAGTGAGTTGCTCATGGTCTCATAGCTATAAAATGTCAGAACTTAAAGTATATATCTGATTTTACTGCCATAATGATTTTGCCTTATCAAGAGGATTTGAACAACTCAGTCACATTACTAGAACAATTATTTTAACTGAGGAAGACAAAGGGGGGAAAGGCATATTAGAATCATCTAAGGAGTTCTTTGAAACATAAGTGATTGTGTCCATCTTCCTTCTCATGGAAATGAAAATATGTCTCAGAATGAGAGTAGGGAATAATTTTGAAAACATTCTTGAGTTAATTCTAATATGTACAGCCTCATTAAAAAGTCCTGCATCAGGTTTTTCTCTGCTGAAATGGAGGCATCTGCTTCCCAAATGTTGCTTTGTCCAGTACTCTTTGGATTGGTATACTCACTGTACCTATTATATGGTGGATGATGAATTTTACTCCAGTCTGCCATGAAAGTGAAGAAACTGATTGTATGAAGGAGGAAATAAACAGTGTCAATTATTGGGCAACTGATGTGAAAATATAGGCTTAGCCCATGAATAAGTATGTACAAGATTAAACATAATAGTATCCTATCTCAAGCAACTGAACAGATGATATGTGGATTTATTCTTAACTAGTTCACTTTGTACTTTCCTAGATGATAGCAATGTATCCTCATGGTCATTTCAAACCTCCTAGGGAGAAATGGCTCTCCCTGTACTCCTGCCTTTTGCAATGTTATTTTGCACCTCGTCCCATCAAGAGGTAAAGTCCTTGTCCATTCTTTAAATCTGGGCTGCTCATTATGACTTTCTTTGTCTGACAGCTTGTAGGAATATTATTGTCCCAGCTCTGAGCCTAGACCTCAAGAATGTCTTGTGCTTCCATTCATGCTCTTAGCCCTGTCCATGTGAATAAGCTGAGCTGGTCAACCTAGAGCCATCCTAGCTGAGGCCACCCTATACCAACCACCTTTTAGCTCACCTGGGTGGCTACAGAATCTTAAGGGAGTGAGCACATATTCAGAAGGTGAGGATATTAACTCTACTTCTTGGTGCAGCAGGGTCACAAAGTCACATTGTAGAGGGGCGAGGCTACAGGGAGAAGTGGAGAATTGTAGTTGTTTTCCACCATCTAGCATACCTATTGCATTGGACTGCTGTACATATTAAACAACTAAATACATGGGATATAATTAGAACAGGATCTGACACTGAATAAATGCCTACTAAATATGGAATATTATGGCTGTTTCTAGAGTGCATGCAAAATATTTAGATGGCCTAGTTAATGCCACCATGCCTCTTACTTTTAGGAATTGATAGATTTCTCACAAACCTGTGGTTCAATCCAACAGTACACACAGAAACTCAAGTGAGAGAAAGTGCAATCAAACCACATATTGAGTGTTACTGTATCCCTAAGTATCTTTCTTTCCTGAATGGAAGCACGCCTCTGACCTCAGGGGGAAAAATTATATATATATATATATATATATATATATATATATATATATATAAAATTTATATTTATATATAAATATATATATTATTTATATTTATATATAAAAATATATAAATATATATATAAGTATATATACATATATATAAATATATATACATATATAAAAATATATATATAACTATATATATAACTATATATATAACTATATATATAAATATATATAAAAATATATATATAAATATATAAATATATATAACTATATATATATAAATATTTATATATATAAAAATATATATATAAATATTTATATATATATATGAATATATAAAATACGTATCACCCTTTCTATTCAGGCTTTCATCAAAGGTTTCAATGGTAAAGATGACTCATACCTTAAAGAACTGGAAGAATGTTTTTATTGCTTCTCAATCCATTGTGTTGCTCTCATGAAATTTCTGAATGACACCAGAGAATATAAAATCCATCAAAGAAATAAGTACTGAATGACATGTGGCAAGGTTTCCAACTCATCAGGAAAAACTTCAGATCAACTTGTTTCTCTGGAGAAAGCTCACATCCGGGGCTGTTCCTGTTCCCCAGGACTCATAAAGCTCCTATCTCCAGGGCACAGGTGAGGCCTTCACATTCTTTGAGAACAACAGCCTGTTCATTTCCTCCGTGGCTATAAAGTGACTTTATTGGACTTGAGTATCTAAAGGAAACAGAGCTCTGGGTCAGAGGGCGCCTTCAGAGAGTCACTGCCCCATTTAGAGCTTCAAACCTCAGGGATGTTGGGTTGGGAGATGCTCTTGAACTCTTTGAAATGTAAGTTAATTTAAAGTTCAAAGGAAGCTTCCTGGCTTGATGATCACTGTTTTTGGGGGGAAGATGCATTTATATAGTTAAAAAGTGCTTAAATTTAGCTGTACAGCATCAGCTATTATTAAGCAATATTTACCTATGATTTAATGTGGCTCCAGGGGGAAAAGCAGTTCAGATATTGAAGAAACCCTTTGCCAATTACAGGGGGATTCAGTATTTGATAAGCCCAAGAGGTAGTTTGTTTCAACCTGCTTCTGCATTGTAACCTCTATTCAAATTTGCATAGGGGAGTCTCAAGTCAAAGAGAAAAGCATCCATATATGTGATTATGGCACACTGTCTCCAGAAAGCGTCCAGTAACAAATAGTTTTCTGTGGGAATAGGTTGGAGAAACACTGCATATTATGTTTCACTCTTGTGCTTCACAGCACACTTTGGCAGATTAAACGTTTGGAGAAGTCCTGGAATACAGAAACATGTTGAATACCAACCCAGTGTTTCTAGAAGATATATAACTAAGGAATCCCCTTTGTTTTTTTCTTTCAACTATATGAAATAAAACCTCTTGAGAGATCAAGTAGACTTTGACAAATAAGTACCATTATGTATTTTGGAGGATGTTGTCGATAGTTAACACAATTCAACATCTTGAGAAAGTGGTAGGTACAAGAAAATTAGATGAAGATTTTTTTTTAAGTTTATTTATTTTGAGAGGAGAGAGAAAGAAAGAGAGGGTGTGTGTGCAGGAGGGGCAGAGAAAGAGGTTGAGAGAGAATCCACTGTCAGTGTGGAGCCTAACGTGGCACTCATACCCACAAACCATGAGATCATGACCTGAGCCAAAATCAAGATTTGGACACTCAACCAACTGAGCTATCCAGGTGCCCTCAGTGTGTGTGTGTGTGTGTGTGTGTGTGTGTGTGTGTGTGTGTGTGTGTGTTTAAACATGTGAGCCATATTGATAGTAGGGGTTTGGAAATCACAAAGGGATCTTTGTAGGTTTGAAGGTTAGAAATCCGTAGTCTCTCCACCTTTTTCCTCTCTCTAGTTTATCGTTGCCCTTTGGGTTCTTAATAGAATATATAAATAACAACTTGCCATTTTTTGTGCTTGCTAAAGACACAATGTAAAATTTTTATTCATGTGACTCTGACATTTATTTTTTGGAAAGTAAGTTGAGCTATGCACCTGGTAACTCTTACATAGTGATGTAAACAGACCATATCAATAAAGGAAACAAATGCCATTTTTAAATAGCTGGCATTTTTTTCTTATGCCATTTCTAAAAATATATAATTGAACTCTCCCCTCAAATTCGGGACTGGAGTCCCAAATGGTTTCTCCTTCACTCATTAAGATGAATAAGCAAAGAGCCAGTCATCAATCACATGCACATACCTGCTTTTTTTGTTGGGTTAGTTAAATTGAGGCATTATTGTGCTGTGGAAATTGGCAAGACATATATGAGAAGACCTTAATTTTAAGTGAAAAAAGAAGGAGTAGTAGTTGGAAGAGTGGTCATATTCAGATTTTTTGAATTTTATCTGTGACAAATTATAGACCCAGAATCAACTCTGCCATGTACTGTGGGAAATCTAACTAGTTTCACCAACTTTAAAAAAGCGTTTTTGCATGGGTGACTCAGTCAGTTAAGTGTCTGACTTTGGCTTGGGTCATGATCTCATGGTTTGTGAGTTCAAGCCCCACATCAGGCTCTGTGCTGACAGCTCAGAGCCTGGAGCCTGCTTTGTGTCTCCCTATCTCTCTGCCCCTCTCCCTCTCACATTCTCTCTCTCTCTCTATCTCTCTCTCTCTCTCTCTCTCTCAAAAAAAAAAAAAAACGTTTTAAAAAGTTGTAAAATAGTTTTAAAAGGTTAAAAAGTGTTTTGCATAATTTTTTTACTTTTTTTTGTGATTTCATGTCCCTTTACTTCTCCATAAGTACTTCCAATAAGGTAAGCTCTGTGGAATGCTTTTTTGTCCTTTTAATAATCCATCCTACATGACTCAGTGATAAACACTTCAATCCAGTGCCATCTCTTACTCAGTGAAAAAAATCTTTTATTCCACTGCTGGATCCACTTACTGAGATTAGCTTCATAACTAGAGGCAGGTGTGGGGGTAGAGAAGGGCATGCACCTGCTTATTTTATTTGCAAGTGCTTAAGGCCCAAGCTGACCGAACTCTTGGTTATGGGTCTGTGCGCGTGTATGCGCGTGTGTGTGCAGTGAGGGGATAGAGAGAGGGTTTTCATTTGCTTGGTTTGCTTTTTCACTGAAGCTATTTGATTACTAAGGAGCAAATCTGAAACTCAACTAGTTGCCTTGTTTAGCATAATTCTCCTGTGGCTAAATTTAAGGTCAAACTTGCAGTCTGTAGTATGTCATCTGTCATATGTAAAATAATAGTGTCCACAAACAGAATTGATAGTTCATTCAGCCCCTCAAATCATTCAGTGAATATTTCCTGAGAAGTTGCTATATGACAGGCTCAGTTCTAAACAGCGTGAAATAAAACTCCAGCCCTCTAGGAGTTGATACCCTGGTGTAGGAGATATGAAAATATATATAGCTGATAGATAAACTAACTCTATTGTTTACACTGTACTGAATCTTTCTTTCTTCATTCAGCTTGAGGGTTTCTGTATTGATCAGTGTGGATCTACAATGTGTAGTTCATTTATGTTAACTGACACGTAGTGCTCAATGGAATGACTACCTCTCAGTTGATGTTACTATTTCCCCTTTGGTGGCCCTTCAGGGTGTTTTCAGTTTTTACTATCACAAGGAGTACTTCAGCATGCTTCCCTGGGCCTATCTCCTTATGTACTTGTGGACAATTTCCTCTCAGTATATATTTAGAAATAGAATTACTTGACCATAAGGGTTTCATTGGTTGTTTGTTTTTAAGGCACGCGCCCAAATCTCCTCCCAGGTGTCCTGAATCCTAATAATGGAGCAAACTGCTTCGGCATCTGTATTTATAAAATGCTTTTTGGGAGATTTGGATGCGGCTTCCCAAGGGACCAATGTTTTGGAGTCCATTGCTCCAGCCCACATGAATCCATCCCACACATGGATTAATGAAAGAATGAGAAATGAATAGGCACTTCTGGCAATGAGAATAAATTTTGGCTCTCACTCCATTAGGCTCCAGGAGTGGATACTGTTGGTGTCCTCCCAGATACCCTTTACTGGCTTGCTCACCCATCTGTCAACTGCTGTGGGTGTCAGCTGCCAAGGGCTCACAGCTGCCCCATCTCCAGAGAACTGTCCTCAGCAGGAAGAATCAACCTGAAGGTTATGACCCCACTTGCCCCGTCCCAGTAAGCTCAGCTAATGATAGACTGATACTGGAGTATAAAGAGCTGGCCCCCTTGCTTCAAGGGAAAGACCACCTCTTTGGTTCAGTTCATGCTGCTTAGCTAGGCTGCATCCAGTCACAGCCTACTCCCCTGCGTCTTCCTGCTTTGCTCTCTTCCCTTCTCTGGTGGTCCTGCCTCAGTGTATTACGTAGGTCTGTTTTAAGCCATGCTTTGAGAGAACCTGAACTGAGACACCCCTTTGCTATTTTTTTTTTTTGCTATTTTTTTCTTTTTCTCTACTTTCTGTGCTTTTGTTTGCCCTCTTTTTTTTTTCTCCTCATTAGCTCATACTTGTCTGTGTCACCTATGAAGAAGACAGAATACAAAGCAATGATTTTCATTTTCACTTAACTTTAAGAAATGCACACAGCTTGGGCACCTGGGTGGCTCAGTCGGTTGGGCATCTGACTTCAGCTCAGGTCATGATCTCACTGTTTGTGGGTTCAAGCCCCGTGTTGGGCTCTGTGCTGGTAGCTCAGAGCCTGGAGCCTGCTTCAGATTCTGTGTCTCACTCTCTCTCTGTACCTCCCCCACTTGCAGTCTGTCTCTGTCTCAAAAATAAATAAACATTAAAAAAATATTAAAAAAAAAAAAAAGAAATGCACAGAGCTCATCCTGGGGCAAGCACCTGCAGACACATCATGCCTGAATTATACCCTGCCATCTGATAGCCTGGTTGGCTGATAAGAGCCTGGGCCTTTGATTTGACCTTCCCCAGCTCCTTGCAGCTTCCCCTGAGTCCTCTGAATCACAAGTGTGTTCTGTATTCTCAGAATGTGTCAATATAGCATACAGTCATGTGGTCAGTGGCCATTTCCTACTAAACAAGTACAACTGCCCACCAGAAATGAGAAAATATTGCTGCGCCTCATAAGCTTCAGAGGCATTTTGCCCCATGGGATTGAATCAGCCCCACTTGGGCTTGGAGCCTTGTAGCAAAGCTCGTACCCACTCTTGTGCAGGTATGGCCTCATGCTGTGTCCTTAAACTAGTGAGTTTGTGGTCACAGGACATTTATAAACATGTGACTGATTTGCCCTTATTTTATAATAATGATGATGATGATAATAATAATAATAATAATAATAATAATAATAGACATGGAGGCCTTGGAGCTCTAAATCAAGCATTCATCTAGGCTTTGAAGTTACAGTCAGGAAGTAAATCCTTAGGCCTTTCCAAATTAGCTCTGTTTCAGAGGGAGTGGCAGAAGGACTTGAAAGATGAGCCTCTTCCTTTCCAGTAGGCTATGCTGGGGGTGCGTTGGACACACTCACACCCCCAATCCGTCCCCAAACAACAGAAGCTTGTAGCTTCCAAGGGTGTGGACTGGTGGAGAGAGAAACAGACCTCTTGGGGAAACCACAGGTTTGATTATGTCCTGGAGAGCTTTTGCTCCAATAAGAAATGTGATTCTAGGCTTTGAGCTGTTAAAGACAGAATTATGTGGCTTGCCTGGCAACTCAGATCTAATCCTCTTGTGGCTGTATCCCTACAGTTGCAGCCTGGGCAACCACCCCAAATTGACAGGCACGGATGCGCTTTCACAGGTAGAAAGGGATTATCTCAATCCTGTTGCCTTGGTTCATATCTTCACTCAAAATTTTCCATCCTGCACTGTTTGATGGAGAGAAAATTGGTTGCTGTCCTGCCTCTACGTTCCTGCCACTGTTAAGGGAGGATTCATCTCAAGCCCCCGGTGTCTTTCCCACTGCAGTAAACTCCTGGGGCCCCAAGCAGGGTAAAAACAGATGGTTCATCCTCTATATCAGGATGCAGTTTGAGCTTACAAGTGCACACCTTCTGAATCTGTGATCTTTGGGAACCTGGATTCCTAACTGCTTAGCCAATTTTAAAAGTCTATTCTTATTAGCCTAATTTTAGCTCCCTGAATTTAATATTTGTTTTTATGGTCCCTTCAGTATTTGCCAAAATTCTGCATAACTGAACTTCTAGTTATAATCCTTCTTTATAGTGACAAAACTCGCAATATTTGTCTTTTGAATTTGAAATTTGTCTTCTTTGCTGTCTTAGGCTCGAAATGGAAATATATTAGCATCCCTAAGACCATGTCTGATGTCAGATTCTGGTTTTACTAAAGCATGACATTTTTGGGTGAAATTGCCATGAATTTCCTATCAACCCATCACAGTCCTTGATTTTCCTACATGAGGAAAAGGCCCCCAGTGTCCTATTCTTTCTCCACCTACCATCAGTGCTCCCTCTCAGGCAAGCAAGAGCACTTACTCATTCCCAACTTCTAGTGGATTTAAATTACTGCATTATCTCCCCAGGGGCAATAAAGCCCAGTGCTTACTGTGGAATGAAAGGCATTGCTGAGGATTTTTATTAGGCATCAAGAAAGAGATATAGAATACATAATGAGAATGCGGTGTTGTAAGAAATCTTCTGAGCACTTAGTATGAAATGGACTTGTCTGTATATAAATCAGACTGACTTATGACAATAGAAATAAAATGGATTCTGGCCAAAGGGAATCTGGCCAGAGGGATCTCTGAAACAAGTGGGGATTAGAAGTGCCAACCTACCCCTGTCCCATTGTTACTCATTTAGGTCCCTTCTAAACATTTATGATGAGGTTGTGTCATTAGCTCGTGTTAAGGGAGGCTGTCATTGTGTAAATAAATTAACAGCAATAATAATAATACATTCATATAGTAGAGTAGCTTCTTGGCTTTCCAAGAGCTTTTTATATGAATCTCCATGCCAACCTTTTGAGATACATAGACGCACAAAATTAAGATTGTCATCTCATGTGTCACAAGACTGATGTTCAGAAACCCAGGGCAGCTAGCATACTGTGGGGAGCACCGCTGAGACAGAAGCCTCCATTCTTTGGGTTCATAATTCAGTGCTCTCTTTGTTTTATCAGGCAGACTCTGTGGAAGCTCATCATTTAGAATTAAATTTTATTTAGAAGAGGACTATAAAATGTTTCCCTTCCCAAGAAGCCTGTAATATACCAGAAGAAGCACTAACTAAAAAAAGACTGGATCTGTGATCTGCCTGTGACTGGTTTCTTTTCCTGCTGACTTCACATAATCCAACCTGCTTAGCTTGGCAGTGTTGTCTTATCTTGAGTCATACACCCCTGCCTACCACTACTCAAAGTGACAGATGAGGGCAAAATAGGAAAGAATAAACTATCTGATTTATTATAGTCTGTCATCAGGATTCTGGGGAGAGAATGGAGGATTTAAATACATTTTTTTTCTAATTGTAGGGATGGTAAGATTCATCAAGTAACAATTTTTGTTGAGTTCCTAAATTTCTCCCAAGACTGTATTGCCATGGAGACAAATCCACATATAGGGAAAAATGCATTAACTAGGCAGCCTATAGGGCAGACCTTAATTTTTCTTTGTAACACCGAGTTCAGCTTCGTAGGAACCATAACTATTAGGTCCAGATCACCAAACATGTTGCATTGCCATATATGCTTCTCTTGGCTTAATCTTGTCACATCTTTAACGTGCCCCGTAGTTTTGGCCAGAATCCATTGAGGAAGGTGCAAAACATGATTTTTTATTTATATTAAATGGAATATAGAAGATAAACATTTTTTAGTCAACATTGGTTAGCCCTGATTAGGTAAATTAGATGAATGAGCAAAACAATGCTGCCTACCCCTTATAGTACTTTATCACTAAATTGTCATCTTTAGTACAGCCAGGTTGTTTGCTTTTCTGAATCCAAACCCCCAGCATCCTTAGTGTCACCCATGAACTCTGCTCTCAAAAGCTTTTATGGCCTAGTACCTTTCCACACAATCAGAATAGATGAGTATAAATGCTTGCCTGTGAGTGTGATGATTTATTGAACACTGTATTACAGACTTTTAGGTCCGGGCACTATTTTTGGGAGTTGAGATCATTAGAACCTCACATGTCATCCTGATAAAATGCTCGAATGTTTCTTTACATTCTTCCAGAGCCCTAGTTCTCTGTCCTTTTTTGACCATGCCAAGAACATGTAGAGTGTGCCTCTCCTGGGTCCATATGACTTTGTTATCCTGAGAAATCATTTTATTATTTTCCTTTTCTTTTGTATAATTTTTATAAGAAGAGTGGTATTTCTCCATTCTTGAAATGCTGACTAATGGTGAAATAGCTGTATTTTCTTTTTACGTGGATGCTGTTTTAGAAGCCAGAAACAAACCAAAGGAATGAGGGAAATATCTTAGCTATTAAGTGGGCACTGGCTCCAGAGAGGCAAGCTGGGCGGCTGGCACAGAATGGGATACCCCAGGGCAAATGCGATTGTTTGACTAAAGAAGCAGTAGGAGAAACGTTTGCCAAGAAGGAACTTCAGAAGCTCTGCTTGAACATGAGTTTGAGGAAGTGAGAATACTTCAGATGGGATTTCTGTTACCGTAGTTGACAATGGGCTGGCTAGCTCCCTGCTGGCACATGGTGCCAGGGTGTTCTACTTGAAGAAATACACTGGGGCAGCTGTGAACCATTTATGATGCTCCATTGCTGCTGAAAAGAGGATGGCAAACAAGAGGGCATGAAATAGTTCTTATATTAAAAGACTAAGCCACCCTTACAAAAATTGGGTAGTCACACTGGTGACTGGCAGAGGTTTAGTTATTTATTGCTGCATAACAAATTACCCTCAAATTAGTGACTTAAAACAGTGTTTATTATCTGAGTTTCTGTTGGTCAGAAGTCCAGGTACAGCTTAGCTCTTGCCTCTTTCTCAGAGTCTCTCACAGGCTATGCTGAGAGTGTGTTCTGGGTCTGCCCTCAATTCCAGACATGAAATGGGGAGAATCTGCTTCTGAGATCGCTCACATGGCTGTTGGCAAGCCAGAGGTTCATACTAGCTGTTGCTGGAGTTATCAGCTCATTGACACATTGACCTCTCCATAGGGTTATTCACAGTATGAGAGCTTGCTTCCTTCAGAACAAGGGTTCTAAGAGAGAAAGAAAAAAGGAAGAGCGTAGGATGTGAGGGTCAGAAGCCATAGTCCTCTTATAAACTAGCTTTGGAATTGAAACCTTCAATTCTACTGTGTTCTCTTCATCAAAAGTGAGTCAAACAGCCCAGCATTCCATTCAACAGGAGGGACTACACAAGGGTATGGATGGCCGGAGGCGAGGGTCATTGGTGTCTGTCTTAGAGGCAGCATACCACAGATAGTAACTGTATTTTTCACTTAAATGGTTGCCAAAATTATTTCCCTCCCTTCAGTATAGAAAGGGTTATTGACATGAGGTGAAATAGTTGTTTTGAAAAGAAACTCTGGTTGACTATATGGATCATAGTTTTCACTCAGGCTATTGTTTGGGTTAATGATAAGCTGATTGGTGTGGAGACAATGAGAGGATGCGTTATTAATTGTAAAGACATGTGAGGTAGAGTCCTTAACTCTAACTCAGGCTGGTGGGATGCCAGGTCTAAATCTCTCACTTTATTCATCTGAGCGATGGGCTTGGCTATGAGAAATATTTTTGGTAATCTTCTGTTAAGTGAGAAGTGTCAGGATAGCGTGGAGTAGTAACCTCTAGAAAGAGCTTAAATCACTTATATCACCTCTAGGCTACAAGGCTCTTCATATTATCGTGCAAAATTTACTGTGCATGTGGGTATTTATATTGACTGTTAACACAAACACTTAGTTTCATGAGTCATTTGATAACCTTAGTTATGACTTACAGAAAAATGGCAAGAGCTTAGATGAAAAGGCATATTTTAGCTCCCTAACAATATTTGCCAGATGATTAACTCCAAAAAGGGTGCTTCCTGTGTAGAATTTGTATTAAACAGCATTATAGAACATTCAAGTTTTTTTTAAGGACCTTTGAGATAAGTTTACTCAACTCCTTCATGTTATTGATAAGGAGATAGGCCAGAGCTGAAAACGAATTAGAACCAGTAATTCACTGCTTAACCTATTTTGGCTACTGTGCCCATCAGTGTTGCAGAGATTAGAAAGGCAGAGGGAGAAAAAAGTGGCCTTACTTTCTTTGTAATAATGTGAAAAATCAATTAGGTTGGGAAACCTTTTCCAAATAATACTTTTAAGCAAACTCCTGTAGGTTTATAGCTATATTTCCAGGAACTAACTCAATGCATAAGAGGTGTTCAGTAAAGGAGTATTGGTCTTGATGATAACTAACCAGTGGCGAACTGCCCATAGTAGCTGCTATGTAGGTAGGTGCTGGTCTTAATGATTTCCAGACTCCTGTGAACTGCATGTTCAATTACTGTCATCCAGGTTTGGAAACACATCACAGGGACTAGATAGACTTCTGCAGTCACTATTGTGTGGTTGCATTGGTGGAATGTCTGCTTTTGGAGTGATTAGAATGTAAAAGTTGAAGGTAATATCCAAGAACAGTATGGGGAATTTGAACTAGAAGCAAAGTGGCATTAATTCTGACCCAGTTTTATTTCAGAGGTCCAATATGGGAATGAAAAAGATCTCAGGTCCTAGTTTTGTACCTTTCATAAGTGCTGATTTAATGTTGGGCAAACTACTAACTGTGGGCTAATTTTTTAAAATTTATAAAATTAAAGAATTATATCAGTGACTCTCAATCAGCATTGGTACCATATCATTTTGGAGAAGGGTGTATATAAAAATTTCTGAAATAGAGTAGGAAAAATCATGTATTTAGAAAAATAAATTGTTGAATTCTGGTAATCAGAAAAACCAACCTTCCTGAAAGGAGATAGGGTATCCTAACAGAGTTTCCAGATAGAAAAATAGATGTAATACACATTTATTAAAGGGAATTTAACTAGAAACACATTGGGAAACTCTGGCAAGATGATCTCTATTCCTTCCAGTCCTAAAGTTTGGTGAGTCAGTGAATAGAGAGGGACAAGGTCATTCAAGGAAACAATCTTAGAACAGAGAAAGTACTGAGGAAGGAAAGCGCTGGCCCCCAGCTAAGAGTGGCCTGAAATGATGTTAAGATTGGACACTGGCAAGCAGAAACAAAGTCTTCAAACAAAGAACATTGGAACTGGAAGCTTCCATCTACCTGAGTTCAAAGAAAATCAAGATCTCGACTCCAACTACCTTACGTGGCAGGTCTACTCTCGTCCACCGGTGTTAATTCCAGTACCAAGTGTCACTTGTTAGGTTCCAAAGTTTATAGCCCCAAGGAGTTTTGTCTTAGGAAATGGTCCAAGAATGTATTGATCTTCAATGTAAAGCCAAACTGAATTGTTATTGGCATTAATGTCCAATGGCATGCATGAATAAATAAATACACATATACATAAAATCACTGCAGTTATTAAATCTGTCTTTTAATTATGTTAGCACATGTATGTCTTTTGAAGAAGAACACATTGAACATTTTAAAATGACTTCCATTTTATTTGCAGAGAATTAAATTTTGTTTTAAATGTTTATTTTTTTTGAGGGAGAGAGAGAGACAGAACATGAGCAGGGGAGGGGAAGAGAGAGAGGGAGACACAATCCAAAGCAGGTCCTAGGCTCTGGGCTGTCAGCACAGAGCCCGATGCAGGGCTCAGACCCATGAACCATGAGATCATGACCTGAGCTGAAGTCAGATGCTTAAGTGACTGAGCCACCCAGGTGCCCCATTTTATTTGAAATGATGCCAGCCTATTTTACACCCAGTAGCATTTTCAAAAATCTAAAATAATTTTATTTATATATTTATTTATAGCTTCTTCTTTACTAAAATTTAAATTCTAGGTAAACGTCTGTATCAGAATATATAAAAATGTATGGAGATATTCTTCTGTGACCCGAGGGTGAGTTTGAAGCAATATTTTCTTCTACCTATAGCTGACCTAAGAGAATGAAGAGGAAGACAAAGGTCTGAAAGGGAATAAGATGTTTATAATGGAAAAGGAAGGAACAGAGTGTAGAGGGAACACTGGCCTTGAAGTGGGCAGTCCTGGATTCCAAGGTGATTCTTCTAAAATCGATGGACAAGTCACTCCTTTGGTGCAGGTCATATTCTCAAGGTTCTCTGGCTGTTAGATTATTTCCTACAATTTCAAGTCTACAGTACTTTTGGAAATTAAAGTAAATGTATTTTCATCATAGAAAACTTGTAAAATAGAAGAAAAGTACAAAGAGAAAAGAAATAAACCCCACTAATGTAACTATTCAGAAAACCCATGTAGAAATTAGGGATCTAGTCTTCTACATTCTGGTCTTTTGCTCTCTGTGGATGTGTATCTGGGTGTGTGTGAGTGATGCTTTCTAGAAGCAAAATTAGGGGGAAACAGTTTTATTTATTTATTTTTCCAATATATGAAATTTATTGTCAAATTGGTTTCCATACAACACCCAGTGCTCATCCCAAAAGGTGCCCTCCTCAATACCCATCACCCACCCTCCCCTCCCTCCCACCCCCCATCAACCCTCAGTTTGTTCTCAGTTTTTAAGAGTCTCTTATGCTTTGGCTGTCTCCCACTCTAACCTCTTTTTTTTTTTCCTTCCCCTCCTCCATGGGTTTCTGTTAAGTTTCTCAGGATCCACATAAGAGTGAAAACATATGGTATCTGTCTTTCTCTGTATGGCTTATTTCACTTAGCATCCCACTCTCCAGTTCCATCCACGTTGCTACAAAGGGCCATATTTTGTTCTTTCTCATTGCCATGTAGTACTCCATTGTGTATATAAACCACAACTTCTTTATCCATTCATCAGTTGATGGACATTTAGGCTCTTTCCATAATTTGGCTATTGTTGAGAGTGCTGCTATAAACATTGGGGTAAAAGTGCCCCTATGCATCAGTACTCCTGTATCTCTTGGGTAAATTCCTAGCAGTGCTATTGCTGGGTCATAGGGTAGGTCTATTTTTAATTTTCTGAGGAACCTCCACACTGCTTTCCAGAGCGGCTGCACCAATTTGCATTCCCACCAACAGTGCAAGAGGGTTCCCGTTTCTCCACATCCTCTCCAGCATCTATAGTCTCCTGATTTGTTCATTTTGGCCACTCTGACTGGCGTGAGGTGATATCTGAGTGTGGTTTTGATTTGTATTTCCCTGATAAGGAGCGACGTTGAGCATCTTTTCATGTGCCTGTTGGCCATCCGGATGTCTTCTTTAGAGAAGTGTCTATTCATGTTTTCTGCCCATTTCTTCACTGGGTTATTTGTTTTTCGGGTGTGGAGTTTGGTGAGTTCTTTATAGATTTTGGATACTAGCCCTTTTTCCGATATGTCATTTGCAAGTATCTTTTCCCATTCCGTTGGTTGCCTTTTAGTTTTGTTGGTTGTTTCCTTTGCTGTGCAGAAGCTTTTTATCTTCATAAGGTCCCAGTAGTTCATTTTTGCTTTTAATTCCCTTGCCTTTGGGGATGTGTCAAGTAAGAGATTGCTACGGCTGAGGTCAGAGAGGTCTTTTCCTGCTTTCTCCTCTAGGGTTTTGATGGTTTCCTGTCTCACATTCAGGTCCTTAATCCATTTTGAGTTTATTTTTGTGAATGGTGTGAGAAAGTGGTCTAGTTTCAATCTTCTTCATGTTGCTGTCCAGTTCTCCCAGCACCATTTGTTAAAGAGACTGTCTTTTTCCATTGGATGTTCTTTCCTTCTTTGTCAAAGATGAGTTGGTCATACGTTTGTGGGTCTAGTTCTGGGGTTTCTATTCTATTCCATTGGTGTATGTGTCTGTTTTTGTGCCAATACCATGCTGTCTTGATGATTACAGCCTTGTAGTAGAGGCTCAAGTCTGGGATTGTGATGCCTCCTGCTTTGGTCTTCTTCTTCAAAATGACTTTGGCTATTCGGGGCCTTTTGTGGTTCCATATGAATTTTAGAATTGCTTGTTCTAGTTTCGAGAAGAATGCTGGTGCAATTTTGATTGGGATTGCCTTGAATGTGTAGATAGCTTTGGGTAGTATTGACATTTTGACAATATTTATTCTTCCAATCCATGAGCAGGGAATGTCTTTCCATTTCTTTATATCTTCTTCAATTTCCTTCATAAGCTTTCTATAGTTTTCAGCATACAGATCTTTTACATCTTTGGTTAGATTTATCCCTAGGTATTTTATGCTTCTTGGTGCAATTGTGAATGGGATCAGTTTCTTTATTTGTCTTTCTGTTGCTTCATTGTTAGTATATAAGAATGCAACTGATTTCTGTACATTGATTTTGTATCCTGCAACTTTGCTGAATTCATGTATCAGTTCTAGCAGACTTTTGGTGGAGTCTATCGGATTTTCCATGTATAATGTCATGTCATCTGCAAAAAGCGAAAGCTTGACTTCATCTTTGCCAATTTTGATGCCTTTGATTTCCTTTTGTTGTCTGATTGCTGATGCTAGAACTTCCAACACTATGTTAAACAACAGCGGTGAGAGTGGGCGTCCCTGTCGTGTTCCTGATCTCAGGGAAAAAGCTCTCAGTTTTTCCCCGTTGAGGATGATGTTAGCTGTGGGCTTTTCATAAATGGCTTTTATGATGTTTAAGTATGTTCCTTCTATCGCGACTTTCTGAAGGGTTTTTATTAAGAAAGGGTGCTGAATTTGTCAAATGCCTTTTCTGCATCGATGACAGGATCATATGGTTCTTATCTTTTCTTTTATTAATGTGATGTATCACGTGGATTGATTTGCGAATGTTGAACCAGCCCTACATCCCAGGAATGAATCCCACTTGATCATGGTGAATAATTCTTTTTATATGCTGTTGAATTCAATTTGCTAGTATATTATTGAGAATTTTTGCATCCATATTCATCAGGGATATTGGTCTGTAGTTCTGTTTTTTTACTGGGTCTCTGTCTGGTTTAGGAATCAAAGTAATACTGGCTTCATAAAATGAGTCTGGAAGTTTTCCTTCCCTTTCTATTTCTTGGAATAGCTTGAGAAGGATAGGTATTATCTCTGTTTTAAACGTCTGGTAGAACTCCCCAGGGAAGCCATCTGGTCCTGGACTCTTGTTTGTTGGGAGATTTTTGATAACCAATTCAATTTCTTCGCTGGTTATGGGTCTGTTCAAGCTTTCTATTTCCTCCTGATTGAGTTTTGGAAGAGTGTGGGTGTTTAGGAATTTGTCCATTTCTTCCAGGTTGTCCAATTTGTTGGCATATAATTTTTCATAGTATTCCCTGATAATTGTTTGTATCTCTGAGGGATTGGTTGTAATCATTCCATTTTCGTTCATGATTTTATCTATTTGGGTCATCTCCCTTTTCTTTTTGAGAAGCCTGGCTAGAGGTTTGTCAATTTTGTTAATTTTTTCAAAAAACCAACTCTTGGTTTTGTTGATCTGCTCTATAGTTTTTTAGATTCTATATTGTTTATTTCTGCTCTGATCTTTATTATTTCTCTTCTTCTGCTGGGTTTAGGCTGTCTTTGCTGTTTTGCTTCTATTTCCTTTAGATGTGCTGTTAGATTTTGTATTTGGGATTTTTCTTGTTTCTTGAGATAGGCCTGGATTGCAATGTATTTTCCTCTCAGGACTGCCTTCACTGCATCCCAAAGCGTTTGGATTGTTGTATTTTCATTTTTGTTTGTTTCCATATATTTTTTAATTTCTTCTCTAATTGCCTGGCTGACCCACTCATTCTTTAGTAGGGTGTTCTTTAACCTCCATGCTTTTGGAGGTTTTCCAGACTTTTTCCTGTGGTTGATTTCAAGCTTCATAGCATTGTGGTCTGAAAGTATGCATGGTATAATTTCAATTCTTGTAAACTTATGAAGGGCTGTTTTGTGACCCAGTATATGATCTATCTTGGAGAATGTTCCATGTGCACTCGAGAAGAAAGTATATTCTGTTGCTTTGGGATGCAGAGTTCTAAATATATCTGTCAAGTCCATCTGATCCAATGTATCATTCAGGGCCCTTGTTTCTTTATTGACCATGTGTCTAGATGATCTATCCATTTCTGTAAGTGGAGTGTTAAAGTCCCCTGCAATTACCACATTCTTATCAATAAGGTTGCTTATGTTTATGAGTAATTGTTTTATATATTTGGGGGCTCCGGTATTCGGCGCATAGACATTTATAATTGTTAGCTCTTCCTGATGGATAGACCCTGTAATTATTATATAATGCCCTTCTTCATCTCTTGTTACAGCCTTTAATTTAAAGTCTAGTTTGTCTGATATAAGTATGGCTACTCCAGCTTTCTTTTGACTTCCAGTAGCATGATAAATAGTTCTCCATCCCCTCACTCTCAATCTAAAGGTGTCCTCAGACCTAAAATGAGTCTCTTGTAGACAGCAAATAGTTGGGTCTTGTTTTTTTATCCATTCTGATACCCTATGTCTTTTGGTTGGCGCATTTAATCCATTTACATTCAGTGTTATTATAGAAAGATACGGGTTTAGAGTCATTGTGATGTCTGTATGACTTATGCTTGTAGTGATGTCTCTGGTACTTTGTGTCACAGGATCCCCCTTAGGATCTCTTGTAGGGCTGGTTTCGTGGTGACAAATTCCTTCAGTTTTTGTTTGTTTGGGAAGACCTTTATCTCTCCTTCTATTCTAAATGACAGGCTTGCTGGATAAAGGATTCTCGGCTGCATATTTTTCCTGTTCAGCACATTAAAGATCTCGTGCCAATCCTTTTTGGCCTGCCAAGTTTCAAAAGAGAGATCAGTCACGAGTCTTATAGGTCTCCCTTTATATGTGAGGGCACGTTTACCCCTTGCTGCTTTCAGAATTTTCTCTTTATCCTTGTATTTTGCCAGTTTCACTATGATATGTCGTGCAGAAGATTGATTCAAGTTACATCTGAAGGGAGTTCTCTGTGCCTCTTGGATTTCAATGCCTTTTTCCTTCCCCAGTTCAGGGAAGTTCTCAGCTATTATTTCTTCAAGTACCCCTTCAGCACCTTTCCCTCTCTCTTCCTACTCTGGGATACCAATTATGCGTATGTTATTTCTTTTTAGTGTATCACTTAGTTCTCTAATTTTCCCCTCATACTCCTGGATTTTTTTATCTCTCTTTTTCTCAGCTTCCTCTTTTCCCATAACTTTATCTTCTAGTTCACCTATTCTCTCCTCTGCCTCTTCAATCCAAGCCGTCGTCATTTCCATTTTGTTTTGCATTTCGTTTAAAGCGTTTTTCAGCTCCTCCTGACTGTTCCTTAGTCCCTTGATCTCTGTAGCAAGAGATTCTCTGCTGTCCTCTATACTGTTTTCAAGCCCAGCGATTAGTTTTATGACTATTATTCTAAATTCACTTTCTGTTATATTATTTAAATCCTTTTTGATCAGTTCATTGGCTGTTGTTATTTCCTGGAGATTCTTCTGAGGGGAATTCTTCTGTTTGGTCATTTTGGATAGTCCCTGGAGTGGTGCGGGCCTGCAGGGCACTTCCCCTGTGCTGTGGTGTATAACTGGAGTTGGTGGGCGGAGCCACAGTCAGCCCTGATGTCTGCCCCTAGCCCACCTCTGGGGCCACAGTCAGACTGGTGTGTGCCTTCTTTTCCCCTCTCCTAGGGGCGGGATTCACTGTGGGGTGGTATGGCCCATCTGGGCTACTTGCACACTGCCAGGCTTGTGGTGCTGGGGATCTGGCGTATTAGCTGGGGTGGGTAGGCAAGGTGCACGGGGGCAGGAGGGGCAGGCTTAGTTCGCTTCTCTTTAGGTGTTCCACTTCAGGAGGGGCCCTGTGGCAGCGGTAGGGAGTCAGACCTGCTGCCGGAGGGGTGGCTCCGCAGAAGCACAGTGTTGGGTATTTGCACGGAGTAAGCAAGTTCCCTGGGAGGATCTGGTTCCCTTTGGGATTTTGGCTGGGGGATGGGCGAGGGAGATGGCGCTGGCGAGCGCCTTTGTTCCCCGCCAAATAGCTCTGTTATCCCGGGGCTCAGCAACTCTCACTCCCTTTGTCCTCCAGCCTTCCCGCTTTCCCAGCAGAGCTGTTAACTTTTGACCTCCCAGACTCTAAGTCCGCTTGCTGTCGGAACACACTCCGTCCGTCCCCTCCACTTTTGTAAGCCAGACTCGGGGGCTCTGCTTGGCCGGCAGGCTGCCCCTCCGCCCCGGCTCCCTCCCACCAGTCTGTGCAGCGGGCACCGCCTCTCCGCCCTTCCTACCCTTTTCCGTGGGCCTCTCGTCTGCGCTTGGCTCCAGAGACTCCATTCTGCTAATCCTCTGGGGGTTTTCTGGGTTATTTAGGCAGGTGTAGGTGGAATCTAAGTGATCAGCAGGACGCGGGGTGAGCCCAGCATCCTCCTATGCTGCCATCTTCCTCTTTCCACCAGGGGGAAACAGTTTTATAGTATAACTCATTCAATCAAATATATATCATGAGCAGTTTTCATGTCTTTATACATTAGAAAACTTGATTGGGGTGCCTGGGTTGCTCAGTTGGTTAAGTGTCTGACTCTTGATCTGGGCTCAGGTAGTATTCTACTGGTTTGTGAGATTGAGCCCTGTGTCAGGCTCTGGGCTGACAGCCTGGAGAATGCTTGGGATTCTCTCTCCTTCTCTCTGCCCCTCCCCTGCTTGTGCATGCTCTCTCTCTCTCAAAAAACAAACAAACTTAACTTAAATTTTGATTAAATATGAGTTTGAGCTTATATTTGAGTTTATAGAATAAATTATATGTCTACAAATAGAGATGTATGTATATGAGTGGTTGAAACACGTGTGTGTGTGTGTTCGTTCATTCTCTTCTGGTTGTTTCTAATTCTCTACAGAATTAATAACACTCCACTGACTGTTTACAACTAAATTTCTGTGGATGGGGGAAGGTATGAGGAGAAGATGCACGGAAATGTGGGTGTACTCGTGCATATATATATGCACAATTTTTTAAAAATTTCTTTCACAATTGAATCCTTCAGAGTATGGGAATTGCATCTTGTTGGATCAGAGAACAGCTGGTCTCATTACTACAGAAACAGTTAGATTTGGTTTAGGTAGTAGAATGAGGAGGAGGCTTTCCCTGATTAGGGCCATGCTCTTGGGCTAGGCTGGGAAGACCAAATTCCTATGAAGAAGTAAGGACATTGTGGGAAGGGAGAAAAGATAGAGAAACCTCTTCTGTTGAAGAGCCCTGTAACACTGAAGACCTTAAAACCCTTGGTAAAGAAGTAGAAAAGAATGTGTAAGAATTAGGAGCTCAGGCGGGTTAGAGAATCAGAGAAAACTCTAAGTAGAATTACTATATTTCCACTTGTGCTAAGAAACCAGTTGTGATCATCTCTTTTGGTTCATCGACTGTCACTCCTTTGCCCTGAACTTTATGATCTGGTTTAAATTATCTACTTAAAATGATCCTCACACCTCCTGTTTCCAAGGCATGCCTTTCTCTTGTTGCCTGGCCTGTTCTTTTTCATTTTTTCTTTCTGAATCAGTCCAACATTACCCTTAAGAATCAGCTCAAGTTCCTGGGGCACCTGGATGGCTCAGTTGGTTGGGCGTCCAACTGCAGCTCAGGTCATGATCTTGTGGTCTGTGAGTTCAATCCCTGTGTCGGGCTCTGTGCTGACAGCTCAGAGCCTGGAACCTGCTTTAGATTCTGTGTCTCATTCTCTGCCCCTCCCCTATTTGTGCTCTGTCTCTCAAAAACAAATACATGTAAAAAAAATTAGAAAAGAATCAACTCAAGCTCTATTTTTTAAGGGAATCATGCCTAACCTCCCACAGCACCCTATGTCTGCTTCTGTTAATTTTTCTACTGCATGATAATGAAATATTGTCTATACATATATTTGTCTGTATAGTGAACCTCTTGAAGGATAGATTTAGCTTAATTCATCTTTGTAATTCTGATATCTAAAATAATAAGATATTACAGAGATTCATTTATTTAATGGAAGCACTCATTCTACAACCAAGCTGCACACAAATTGTGTAATAACTGAGTCAATTTAAATTATTCAAATAAACCAACTACCATAATGGTAGATGTGGGAGGATTTCCAGGTCAAGTATATTTGATGGTTCCTTGTTTCTGTTTTTTACTTTCCATAGAATAAATTTATTGTTTAGTTAATTTTATAACACTGCATTAATTAAGTGCCCACTGACAGAGTTGGCACAGGACTCTGGAGAGTGCTATTCACTGCTAAAATGAGGCTTCAGGTAATGGCTGAGCACAAGTCCAGTATGGAAAGAACACTTCCCAAAAGAGCAGTTTTTTAATCCCTGAGAATTCAAGATGTTTTATTCCATTTCTCCCTGTACTATGGACTGTTTTAACCTAATGAGTCCCTCAACTAATTTCTCTTTTGAAAAATGAATCAACTACTATATTGAAAGAATAAAGAGATGCAAATAGGTATCCATAGGGCTAAGATTAATGCGCAGGTTGCCATTGGTATCTTCCCTGAATGAAGAAGGTTTCCAGAATTTCCCCGAATTTAAAGGTTAAGAGAGTCTTGTGAAAATTGCCCCAATAATTGCTGTACAATAGTTATTAGTTTGGTAACATAATAAAATGGGTATTTCCTGTAGACAATATTCTTTTATTTCATATAAATCAGTTATTTTACAGAGATGAGGAAAGCATCTATGGCCACGGGGGCAGTTCAACTGTGCTGGGCAGGAAATGTCCAAGGAATTTTTTTCTCCTGAAAACTTGAACCTAGAAAACTGGGGCCTCAAGTTCCTTATGGGCCTACCTTATTAATATTCACAAAAAAATAAAAGAATATAAGCATACCACTAAAGAGAGCCATCAAACCACATAGGAAGAGAGCAAGAGAAGAAAGGAATGAAGAACTACTACAAAAACAGCTAGAAAATAACTAAAAAAAATGGCAGTAAACACATACCTATCAGTAATTGAGTGTAAATGTACTAAATACTCCAATCAAAAGACCTAGCTGGAGTGGCTGAATGAATAAAAAACCAAGACCTATCTGTATGCTGCATACCAGAGATTCATTTATATGTGAGGGCACAGAAAGAGTAAAAGCAAACATATTCCATGCAAATGGAAACCAAAAAAAGCTGAGGTAGCTGTATTTATATCAGACAAAATAGACTTTAAAACCAGACGATGAAGAGTGTTATGTAATGATAAAGGGGTCCATCTAGCAAGAGGATATAACATTTGTAAATATTGGGACACCTGAAATTGGAGCACCTAAATAAATAAAGCAAATATTAACAAACCTAAAGGGAGAAGTAGACAGCAATACAATAAAAGCTGGAGTGTTTAATACCCCCACATTAATATGGATCATCCTGACAGAAAAGCAATAAGGAAGCATCGGCCTTAAACAACATGTTAGACTAAATGGACTTAATAGATATTTACAGAATATTCCAACCAAAAGCAACAGAATAAATATTCTTCTCCAGTGCACATGGAACATTTTCTGAGATCATATGTTAGGCAACAAAACTAGTCTTAATAAATTTAAGAGGATTGACAGGAAGCATGTTTTATGACCAAAATGGTATGAGACTAGAAATTATTTAAAGAAAATTAGAAAATTCACAGACATGTGGAGATGAACAACATGCTACTAAATAACCAATTAGTGAAAGAAGAAATCAAAAGAGAATTCAAAAGATACCTTGATACAAATGGAAATGGAACATATCAAAATTCATGGCTTGTAGCAAAAGCAGTTCTAGGAGTAATAGTGATTAAATGCCTACCTCAAGAAACAAGAATATTGTCAAATAAACAGCCTAAATTTACACCTCATGGAATAGGAAAAAAGAACACATGAAGCCCAAAGATAGGGGGAAGGAAATAACAAAGACTAGAGTAGAAATAAATGAAACAGAAACTAAAAAGACAACAGGAAAGGTTAATGAAACAAAGAGGTGATTCCTTGAGAAGGTAAACAAAATTAACAAACCTTTAACTGGCCTCACCAAGAAAAAGAGAGGACTCCAAAAAAACCAGAAAAGAAAAAGGAGATGATATAGTTGATAACTGAAATACAAAGGATCATATTAGACTACTCTGAACAATTATACATCAACAAGTTGGACAACATAGAAGTGGTTTAATTCCTAGAAACATGTGACCTATCAAGACTAAACAGACTGATTACTAGCAAGGAGACTGAATCAATAATCAAAAACTTCCCACCAAACAAAGGTCCAGGACCAGACAGCTTCAATGGTGAATTCTACGAAACATTCAAAGAAGAATACTAATCTTTCTCAAATTCTTCCAAAAAATAGAAGAAGGGAGAATTTTTCCAAACATTTTATGAGGCCAGCCTTACCCTGATACCAAGACCAGATAAGGATGCCACAAGAATAGTACAGGTTAATATCTCTGATGAACGTAGATGTAAAAATCATCAACAAAATCTTAGCAAATTACATTCAACATTAAGTTAAAAGGATGATACACAAAAGTGGAATTTATACCAGCAATGCAAGAATGGTTTAACATCCTCAAATTGGGCGGTGTTACACATCACATTAACAAATTGAGGATAAAAATACGGTCAGCTCAATAGATGCAGAAATAGCATTTGACAAAATTTAACACCCTTTTTGATAAAAACTCTTAGCAAAGAGCATACCTCAACATAATAAAGGCCATGTGTGATGAGCCCACAGTTAACATCATACTTAGCAGTGAAAAGTTGAAAGCTTTTTGTCTAAGATCAGGAACAAGACAAGGATGTCTGCTCTTGCCACTCTTATCCAACATAGTTTTTCAGGGTATAACCAGAGTAATTAGTCAAAAAGGGAGGGAGGGAAAGGAATAGAAAGGAAAGAAAAGAGAAATAAAGAAAGAAAAAAACAGTTATCTAAATTGGAAAGAAGTAAAACTATTTTCAGGTGGCATGATATTACATATAAAAAGCCTTGAAGACCTTCCCCAAAACTGGTAGAATAATTGAATTTAGTAAAACTTGCAGGATAAAAAATCAATTCACAAAAATCTGTTGTGTTTATTAACACTAATAATAGATAATTGGAAAGAGAAATTGAGAAAAATACTATTTACAATTACATCAAAAAGAATAAAATACCTAGGAATAAATTCACCCGAGGAAGTAAAGACCTGTATATTGAAAACTACAATATTTTAATGAGAGAAACTGAAGATAACAAATAGAAATATATTTCATACTTATGGATTTAGAAGAATCAATATTGTTAAAGCATCCATACAACCCAGAACAATATATGGTGCAATCCCCATCAAAGTTCCAGTGGTATTTGTCACAGAAATAGAACAAATAATTCTAACATTTGTATGGAACCATGAAAGATCTCAAATAGACAAAGCAATCTTGAGAAAGAATAAAGCTAGAGTTATAATGCTTCCTGATTTCAAAGTATACTATAAAGCTATAGTAATCAAAACAGCATAGTATTGACCAAAAACCAGACACATAGATCAATGCAATAGAAGCCCAAGAAATAAATACACATACATATCTGTATTTATACACATACAAATCACATATAATTAATTTGTAACAGAGGAGCCAAGAAAATACAATGGGAAAAGGATAGTCTCTTCAATAAATGTTATGAAAATTGGACTATCTTACACCATACAGAAAAATAAACTGAAAATGGAATAAGGACTTTAAGACTGGAAACCATAAAACTACTAGAAGAAAGCATAGGTGATAAGGTCCCTGATATAAGTCTTGGATATGATTTTTCGAATCTGAATCCAAAAACAAAAGCAACAAAAGCAAAAATAAGTGGAACTGAATCAAACTGAAAAGTTTTGGCACACCAAAGGAAGCCATCAACAAAATGAAAAGGCAATCTACTGAATAGAAGAAATTAATTGTAAATCATATATCTAAGAAGGAACTATAATATATAAAGAACTCATACAATGCAATAGGAAAAAATCCAAACTATCCAATAAAAAATGGACAGAAGATCTAAAAAGACTTTTTTTTTTTTTTTTTTTTTTAAGAAGACATACAGATGGCCAACAGGTACATCATTAATTATCAGGGAATGCAAAATTAAAACCACACTAAGAGATCACTTGACATCTGTTAAAATGGCTTTTATAAAATGTGGAGTGTTAGTGAAGATGTAGAGAAAAGGGAAATTTTCTGCATTGTTGGTGGGAATGTAAATTGGTGAAACCACTATGGAAGCCAGTATGGAGGTTCCTCAAAAAATTAAAAATAGAATTACCATAGCAATTCCACTTCTGAGTATTTATCTGAAGAAAATGAAGACATTAATTCAAAAACATATATGCACCCCTGTGTTCATTGCAGAATTATTTATAGTAGCAAGGATATGGAAGCAACCTAAGTGCCCTTTGGTGTTAAGAATGGATAAAAAAAATTATGGTGTACATAAATACAATGGAATATTATTCAGCCATTAAAAGAATGAAATCTTGTCCTTTGCAGCAACATAGATGTGGACCTCAATGGCGTTATGCTAGGTGAAATAAGTCAGAGAAAGACAAATACTATTAGATCCCTCTTAAATGTGGAATCTAAAAAATGAACAAAAAAAACCCAAGTTAATGGGTACAGAACACAGATTAGTAATTGACAGAGTTGGAGTGGGGGTGGGAGAAGTAGATGATTTTTAAAAATTTTAAATAAGTTGAGTAAAATATTCAAATGAATACACATTGTTTGATTTTCTATTAAGGTCTCGGCTATTGTAGATTTATGAATATTTTAAGTTGCATAAACAGAAAGAAGAGTTGTTAAATAAGAGAAATCTCAAGAAAAGCCCAAATATGCAACAATTTCTTTTTCACTAACAGACTTTAGTCTGCAATAAAAATAAAGCACTTATATGCATGAACATAATCTAAATACTCTATCATTATAAATTACTTCCTGTGTTCTCAGACCTAAAAATTATTTAAGATCCTGATAAAAAAATTAAAGCCATGTGATATTCTGAAATAAAAGTGTGCAAATATTTGGGGTATGTTCGCCAAAGCATAAACAAATATTACTGAAGTGTACTAATTTTTATTTAAACCGTCTCACTACATATATCTGAGATATCCCCTCTATCAATTTTTGCCTTGATAGGAGAGAAAAGTCACCTTTCATGTGTTGTACTGGTCCGACTTCTTAATGCTCCCAGGCATAACCTAACTCGTTTAACAAATCCTGGAGAAGTTCTTTTGCTTTGTTTTGTGGAACTGTTTGGTGGTTATCACATCAAAACTCCAGAGGCAGAAACATTGGATCCTACTGACATTTTTTCTTGTCAGTCCATTCCCTCCAGGGCATGGCTCTCCAGAGATGTCCCTGCCGGGCTACACAGACAGGTTTGTTCTGTGGTCTAACAGCTTGAGCTTTTATAAAACTTCTGCCCTGAGGGGCGCCTGGGTGGCTCAGTCGGTTAAGCGTCCGACTTCGGCTCAGGTCATGATCTCACGGTCCGTGAGTTCGAGCCCCGCGTTGGGCTCTGTGCTGACAGCTCAGAGCCTGGAGCCCGTTTCGGGTTCTGTGCCTCCCTCTCTCTCTGACCCTCCCCCATTCATGCTCTGTCTCTCTCTGTCTCAAAAATAAATAAACGTTAAAAAAATAAAAAAAAAAAAAACAAAAAAAACAAAAAACTTCTGCCCTGAGATTGGAATATTTTTTCCTTTTCAGTGTCCACTTTGCATACTCTCTGTGGCGTCACCAATCTAGTGTGGCAACATGAAATTCCAGAAAAGTGTTTCTTGGTTTTTGTTGTAGCCCTTCTGTGAATGTGCAAGCCTGGCTTCTGTACAGCACTCCTCTTGGAGTCCAATGTCTGCTGAACTCTCAAATCTTCTAGTGTTTTTTACAAAGTCCGAGAAGATCATTGCTGTATCTCCTTGCTGGGATTCAACGAAGCCTTTTGGTATAATATGACAAGACACAACATGACATGTGACAGTTGATTACCTGAAATAATGAATCCACTCTAAGTAGTTTGTTTCATGACACATGACAGTTGGTTACCTGAAAATAATGGATCCACTCTAAGTAGTTTGTTTCAATAAAATGGACAGAAAATATTATACTCAAAATTACAAATAATTTATATGGATACAGGAAATTATAAACGGGTGGTAAGAATATTTTAAGGCTAATGAAGTACTCAAGATGAAGTAATAGGTCTGGGTCTTTTTGGCTTTTAAGACTGTATCTATCCTAGAGGAAATCATAGGGGTAAGCTCCTTAACATTGGTCTTGGCAGTGATGCTTTGGATTTGAAACCAAAAGCAAAAGTAACAAAAATAAAGATTAACAATTAGGGCTATATCAAACTAGGAAGTTTCTGATGAGGAAAAGAAACCATTAACAAAATGAAAATGCAGGCTGTAGAATTGGAGAAATATTTGCAAACCACATGTCTGAGAAGGGGTCAATCTGATAAAATATACAAGGAACTCATAAGATTCAATAGTGAAACAATAACCCAATTTAAAAATGGGGCAGAGGAACTAAATAGACATTTTCCCAAAGAGATTTACACACGTGGCCAATATGAAAAGGTGCTAAGCATTAGTAATCCGGAAAGTACAAATCAAAACCAGGATGAGATTTCACCTCACACCTCTTACCATGACTGTTGTCAACACACACACGCACACCACCCACACCTGTTGTCGAAGAAGTGGAGAAAAGGGAACACTTGTGCATTGTTGGTGAGACTGTAAATCGGTGCAACTACTGTTGAAAATAGTATGGAGGTTCCTCAAAAAAAAAAAAAAAAAAGAAAAAAAAATAGCATGACCATATGATCCAGCAATTCTACCTCTGGTATTTATTATTTATTTTGCTTATAACTTTATAACCTGGAGGACATGAAAAGAGGGTAATAGGTAAAGTATGCATTCTATTATGAGTTATGGCAGAAGAGGAAGCACGTTCTTCTTTCTGTTTCTTTGAACAATGTCCATGAACAGATCAAGGGGGCTACTTTGTGATCATCTGGGACCAAAGAAACTCGGTGTTCCATGATACCCATTTACACTTCTTTCCTCAACGATTCAGTCAACTCCTCTTCTCTTGGTGTCATCTACTGTTCTACTGACATAGCACCACAGCTTGCAGTTCCCAACTACTTTGTGGCAATTTAATGGGGTAATTTTCATTTCATCTCAGGAAGATAGGTTATTTTTAGATGGACCATTTACAAAAGGAAAAAGAGAAGTAACAAAGATTATAGGAGCTTTTGAATCATAGTGTAAGTCTGAAATTAAAATGGAGAATTCCCCTCCCTGGAGATTGTAATGAAGATTAGTATGAAAATTTAATTTCAAATCTTATAGTATGGCAGTATTCAGAAACTAAAAGTTAATAATCATAGTCATCATGCATCACTCTTTGCCATTAATCTTTTGCTTCTTTCCATATTCCCCAAGGAGGTTTCAGACATTAAGCTCCATTTAACATAGAGATTTACTACCTTTGTTGTGTGTGACTGAGTCACTAAAAAATAATGTGGGATAAAGACTTCATTTCTTTTGTTACCTGACAAAATGAGATAATTATCCTGAGATAATTAAATCTCAGCATTTTCAATATTAATACCGGGCCCTAATTGACAACAGTGGAGTCCATTGTGATTCCAAACTGGAAAGGTTTTTAGAGCTCATCCAGCCTACTTCCTTAATTTCAAAAAGAATCAAGTCCAAACAGTTTGAAGGTAGTGCAAAGCCATCAGTGGAGAATGAATTATACTAAGTTAAATGACTTATACTAAGTTAAACATTGATTTGACTTTGGTTTATTCCTAAAGCATGAATAAGTAAAGGATGTGTGAGGCAAGGATGAAGGAAGGTGGGCATGGTGCCCTGTGCTTCTCTTGTAGCTTCTCTTCTTCTGTGCTTGTAGTTCATAGAGCACTCCCCAGATTTGGCTATCTTGGCAGTATTTGCAGAGTGAGATGTCAGCTATGTCTAAAAGATCTAGAAATACAGACTTGCTGTCACTTCAATACTACAATAAACATGGTGCTTTGCTTTGAAAAAGATCTGAAGTTTGTGGATAGGATGTAGGAAGGGTTGCAGCTTGTCAGCTCTTGTTGAGGGTGGAAGAAAAGTTCTTTGGAATCAGAAAATTCCAACAGTGTGAGTGGGTGTGGCTCATGTGTTGAACTGAGGTAGTCAGTAGATATTTGATGTGTATGTTTGTGCACATTTTGTATATTCCTACAGTTTGGTTCAGTTGGGTGCAATTTGCTGTGTTCGTGAAGTGTTTCCCAAGGATGAAATCCTATGGTTGCAAACACAAAATTGATATTATGCTTCAGTTCTTCCATAAAATATCAATGGCATTGAGACAAACTCATGTTTTCAAAACAAGCCTTAGAGCAAAATTTAATGTGTATCTATGAGTTCACAGACAGGTCAAGGCATGAACCAATATACTTATTCCAAATCACTCAGCTGATTATTGGCAAAGCCAGAGCTGTAACCTATAGTCCCAGCAGTTGGACTGTCTTACCAGGTCACCATGATAGCATATCTTTTTTTGAATTCAAACAATAAAGTGCAGAAGGTGACCATGCTTTGAAAGACATAAAGTGTTCAGTGTAGTATGTAACTAGAAAGGCCACGAGTCCTTCATTCTGTTCTCAGTGACAAGAGAGCAACATTTCTGATCCATTAGCTTTGAAAACAACTTTGCTTAATCTTCTAAGAATCAAGTAGACAGAGACAAATTAACTAAACTTTGGCCAAGAAGGAAATGGGTGGAACTAGCAATGGGAAGTCATTCCTAGGATTAGAAGCACCTAGCCAAATGAAAGGGTATGATAAAGAGAAAATGGAAAATGTGAAAGGTTAATAAAATGTGATCTCATGCAGGTGAACTTGTGTCTTTGTGAAGAAAGCGTGTCTGACTTGAGCGTTCTTGTTTTTTGGAGTACAAAATCCCTAGGAAGTTTTATGAAAACACAGATATCTGGGGTCTACCCTAGTTCTCCTGATCTAGAATTTCCAGTAGTGGGGCCCAAGTATGTATATTTTTTATGGTCAAGCAATTTTGATTGGCCTTTTGGATAAGAACTATGAGAAGTAGAAATTGTGCCACCAGATGTATCACTTTGTCTCTCAGAATCTTTGTTTTTGGGTCCAGAACCTATCTTGCTAACCATACAGCCTGTTTGGTTAGCAAGGATTAGGTGAGTCAAGAAATATGAAAATAATTTGCAATCTGTGAAATACTATACAACATAAAGTTAAAAAAAATAGAAAAAAAATCCTAACCTAATTTATATTTTATTGGCAACATGGCTTTATAGTTTAAAACTATATTTATTAGTGTAAACTAATTTGTTCCTGATTTCCATTAGTAAAATGCAAAGTGAACCAAAAATACAGTATCCTTTGAATAAGGGCAATATCTTTCATTGGCCTAAAATCAGAATTGAGAATGACTCATGAATCACGATTACAGTTATGTCTCTAGTGGTCAGAATATAGGTACCAATGATTTTTTAAATGTTTTTTTATATCCTGGCTCTAACACCCATCATTAATTTACCTTTATCCAAAAACAATTCTTTTAGTATGCTTAGTGAGTTTACTTTTATTTGAATATGTTATGTTTGAATGCATGCATCTTTAATTTTTATAAATGGGATATTTTCCATTCTCCTTCCAATGTTTTTTTTTTCTTTAATTTCAAGTTTTGATTTAAATTCTAGTTAGTTAACATAGAGTATAATATTGGTTTCAGGAGTAGAATTTAGTGATTTATCACTTACATATAACACCCAATGCTCATCACAACAAGTGCCCTCCTTAGTACCCAGCACCTATCTAGCCACACACCCCCATCAACCCTCAGTTTGTTCTCTGTAGTTAAGAGTCTCTTACAGTTTGCTTCATTCTCCCCACTTCCCCTATGTTCATCTATTTTAAGTTCCACATATTCATGAAATCATATGGCATTTGTGTCTCTCTGGCTGACATATTTCACTTAGCATAATACATTCTAGCTTCATTCACATCATTGCAAATGGCAAAATTTCATTCTTTTTGATTGATGAGTAATATTCCATTGTATATGTATGTATATGTGTATGTGTGTATATCTCACATCTTATCCATTCATTAGTCAAAGACCCCACTAAAAAGGAAGATTGCAGACCATCCCTAATGAACATGGATGCAAAAATTCTCAACAAGATACTAGCAAATCGAATCCAACAGTACATTAAAAGAATTGTTCACCATGATAAAGTGGGATTTATTCCTGGGCTGCAAGGGTGGTTCAATATTCATAAATCAATCAGTGTGATACACCACATTAATAAAAGAAAGAATAAGAACCATATGATCCTCTCAATAGATGGCGAAAAAGCATTTGACAAAATACAAGCATCCATTCTTCTAGTGTTTTTCACTAATTACTGTTTTTAAGATCCATTTGTATTGCTTTATGTTCAATTAATCCATTGCTTCTACTAATGAATTAAATAGTACGTACATATGGTAAATCGCATTAGTTGGTCAAAATCCTTATCCCTCCTTTTATTTATGTTCCTTGCTATGCAGATTTCAGGGCCCTCTCACAGGGGTAGGGTCCCATTCCTTGACAGTAGTCTCAGCCATGTGATTTGTTGTGTGGTATTTGCTGACCAGATATAACCAGAGGTTTTCAAAAGCATTTGTGTATTTTCACTTGCTTTTGTACCTCTTCCATTATAAAAAAAACATGCTCAAGTTAACCCATTGGTCCCAGGAAGAGGAAGAGACACATAGAGAAGAGCCAACCTAGAAATATGAGTAAGCCAGTTGAACTGTAGATATATGAGCAAGCCCAGCTTCTAGCAGTTGAGCCCCACAGGTACATGAGCAATAAATGTATGCTGCTGGAATTTTGCAGTTGTTGTGCAGCATGATTGTGGCACTAGCTAACTGATGTAGCGTACTGTGAGAATCTGCACTATTGCTGATTTTTTTTAGTTCAGGATTGATGATAGGAAAGCCAATCATTTGACTGAAAGATAAAACAACCGGTAATATATTAATTTTTGAATGTAATTTAATTAGCAATAGATATACATAACCTGTCATAGTTGACAAAATGTTTCCTTTCTTTTTTTCTTTTTTTTTTTTTTACATCATTAAAAAAAATTCCAGTGTAGTTAACATATATTGTTATTATTTTCAGGTGTACAATATAGTGACTCAGGCATTCCAAGTTTTATTCAGTGCCCATCAAGATAAGTGTACTCTTAACCTGCATCACCCATTCACCTAACCCCCCACCACTTTCCTTCTGGTATGCATCTGTTCTTTATAGTTAAGAGTATTCCTTGGTTTGACTTTTCTTTCCCTTTGTTCACTTATTTCTTAAATTCCACATATGAATGAAGTTATGGTATTTGTCTTTCTCTGAGTCATTTTACTTAACATTATACTGCCTAGCTCTATCCATGTTGTTTCAAATGGCAAGATTTCATTCGTTTTTATGGCTGAGTAATATTCTTCTGTGTGTGTGAGGAGCTTCTTTATTCATCTATTGATGGATACTTGGGCTGCTTCCATCATTTGGCTATTGTAAATAATATAGTAAACATAGAAGTTCATGTATCCTTTCAAATTAGTGTTTTTGTATTCTTTGGGTAAATACCTAGTAGTGCAATTACTGGATCCTAGGGTATTTCTATTTTTAACTTTTTGAGGAACCTCCATACTGTTTTCTTCAGTGGCTGTACCAATTTGTATTTCCACCAACAGTGTATGAGGGTGCCTTTTTCTCCACACGCTTGCAAACACTTGTCATTTCTTGAATTGTTGATTCTAGCCATTCTGAAAGGGGTGAAGTAGTATCTCATTGTGGTTTTTATTTGCATTTCTCTGATGAGAGTGATGTTGAGCCTCTTTCCACTTGTCTTTTGGCCATCTGTATTTGTCTTTGAATACATGTCTATTCATGTCTTTTCATTTTTAATAGGATTATTAGTGTTTTTGGTCTTGCAGAAGTTCTTTATATATTTTGGATACTAACTCTTTATTGGATATGCCCTTTTTATCTTAGTGGATCAACTCAAAGCCACAGGCAGAGTAGATTTTAAGCTCTTGCATTTCTCCCCAATAACTCATGTCTTTGGTTCTTCAATTATTTTATCCTGACTCTTCAAGATATATCAATTCCTCAGTGTTAAACCTAACTCTATCAGACTTACAAGAATGTTCTAAATAGTTTTATACCAGTGCGCTAGTACAAAAAGCAAGTATTCCCCTAACACAGAGATCTTACAAACGTGCATATTTTAGGTGGTCTGTCTTGTGGTCACACTTCTGCACCAGTCAACTCAAAATCAGGATGAATACACACACATAAAGAATGCTGAAACAGATAATTCCTGTTTCCTAATAATGTATATTATTTTGGCATAGTAGGTTCACAATTCCTTGTAGTAACATAAATATGGTTCTTATGTACAAATGGATTGCCAAAAATTCTTGGGAGGGTGATGACATAAATACAGACTTGAGAAAATTACTTTGTAAATCCACAGTATAAAACTTGGCTGGGGCGGGGCGGGGGGTACTATCCAGCTGGAGAAATGGAAGAAATCCCAGCTCTCTAGAACTGAATATTAGAAGGAAATTTCTATTAGATCTCTGCATGTCTCACTGAAAAGTAAGCAAGAGAGTCAACAGTCGCCCCCGTTTTTAGCTTTGGAGCCACAATAGGGACAGATATGACACTTAAAAGAATGTGCCTATTTCAGAGGTAATAGATGCAGGACCATTAGCTACTGACAGGGAGGCTGGCCTGGCAACCACTGGTCTAATTAAGAGGCTATGGTGCCCATGCAATTCATGGAGAAGATTCGATTGAAACGGCCTTTTCCAGAGAAGCATTATGAGACACAAGAGAAGTACTAAGTGGAAGGTTAAGAGACTAGGTTTCTAGTTCTGGCTCCATCACGCATCCTGTGTGATGCTGGGCAAGTTACTCAACTTTCCTGTGTATCTTTTGTCTTGACTTTAGTGTGAGGGCATTGACTAGAACAAGGATGATAAATGGGCTTTTCCTAGGGTGCTGACTTCTTTAGCAAAGCCAGAGAAAGTGGAGGTGTGGGTATCTTGCCTTTGCCTTGCCTACAGAGATGATTTTTGAGATATTCCTAGTTCTATGATAAGCTGTCCTCTCTGAAATGTAGTCTGTTAATTGTTTTTAATATTATAAGCACACTTTAAAGGCAAACTTTAAAGGCCAGTATTTTTCCCAACATTCCACTAACAGGATCAAAGCCAGGTGGGAATAACGCAAAGAAAGTATTTTCCTGTGCTGATTGATTGCACAATGAAAAGAAAGTCAAAATAATCAATCTCCATCAGCTTCTCAGTCTTCCTCTGCTCTCACACCATTTGTTTAAAAGCTATGCTGACCCACCACAAGGAGTTGCTTAAGAATCAGGAACTACTGATCACCTGAGCTGTCTGGAGGAAAGGCCGGAAACCCTGATTTGATCCTCTACATTTCCAGTTAGAGCAGATTGTGTATACTTTAAAAGTGATAGTTGTGATGGGGCTGCTGCTTTGATATGGTCCTCAGTGGCCCTTGTGACAAACAGTAGCCTTGAATACCACTCCAGGGAGGAGAAGGAGCAGGGAGGTCAAGGCATGGTAATGTCCAGGGTAATGTATCAGCTCGTAAGTCTTCAGAGTGCCCTGCTACGAAAAACAGCTGCAGCTTGCAAATGTCTGAACGCTGAGTTTTTTGTGTCTCCTTGTTTTGTCCTTGTGTGAAAAACTGTAACTAGATCTATTCCTGCTTGGCCTCAAAGGCAACCCATTTAACAAGTAGGCCCTGGGCCTGCCAGGTATTTGAGAAGAAATGCAATGTATCAACACCCTGCAGTATTTCATCTTACAAAAGCTCAGGCTGGCCTGTTTTCAGCCTCACTTACTCTGCCTCTGGCATTGGGTGTGCTGCCCTATCCCCATTAGCGTGTCATTAGTGCCATTAATGAAAATCCGGTTTTACACACTGAAAAGTGATCTGAAGCAGTCTTGAGGAAATGCTATAAAGACTGCCCCCGCTGTTAGCAGGAGCCTTTGGCACACCTGGAGTTTTGACAGGGCTCTTAAACAGTTCTCTCCCCCTGGATGGAAGGAGGTGCAGCAGGTATAAATGGTATAATAAATAGTACCAATAGCTTCATTCTGGGGCTGTGAAATCCCTCCCCTGCATCTATATAAAGTCCATGCACTCTGTGATGAAGAAGTGAAATGTTAAGGTTTTGTAGTTTGAGGAAACTGGTCATTAACCCAAGGAACAGGAATTGAATGTCAAACCCAGCAGTCTTAAACAATCCTCTGTGGCATTTTCCTCCAGCAAAAGTAAAGTACAAGCTGTTAATTTAAAATAATCATCTGTTTAATAATAAACTCAAGTATAGACTCAAGTGTTAGGGAATCTGTTTTATACTATGCAGTATTATGGAAAGAAGGCAGAGCCAGTAATTTTAATTCAAAGACTCCATGTAGACTTGCTCAGTGAAATTAGAAAGTTGAAAGGAATAGTGACTTCATTGAAAAATCTCGTACATTGAAATGGAGATGGTCCCTCAACATTCCTATGTGTATAAGAATAAGGCACAGCTCTGTGACTTCTTAGACCAGCATCCCGGCACAAGGCACTTAGAGCTGTGGCCGTGAGAATGGAGAAGAGAGAATGGCTCCTTTGAGTGAGACAGTGACCAAAGACGGCCAATCTGCTAGGAACAGGACTGTTTTTTCGTAGTGCTGCCCATGGGGCTTGTGGACCAGCTCAAAGGCTGAGGCAGAAAACCCAGGAACAAAAATGACAAGTCACTGAGATCACTAATTAACAAGGCGAAGCAAGGATACAAGGAAGCAAGTCACTTTTCAGTAATTTCATCCTGATTTGAAGGCTTAGTATGATTCTACATGGCTGTTCCTATGGCTGTGTCTTTGCCAAGTTCACTGTTGTCCTGGGTTCTTAGGCAGATTGTTTAACTGCCCTGACACTTTGTTTCATTTGTGGTAAGAATAAGAAACTCAGTGTGCATCTCACAGGATTGCTGTGATGATTAAATGGGACATCCTACCTCAACAACTAGACACGTGACATTTTATTTGCCATAATTATTATTAAGTAAAGACCTTTCTAATGACAGCTTTGCCACATTGGTGGCAAAATGGCAATATGTTTAATACCTTTAATGTGTAAACCTAGAGCAAAGACTAGGACTTGTTAGATACTATATTGTGGTGGTTAATCCTAGTTCTAAAATCAGATGGGTGTGGGTTTGAAACAGATCAGAACTTTATCAACTAGGTAATTTTGAATACAATGATAAATTTATCTAAGGCTCAGTTCTTTTTTTTGTAAAGTGGGATTATAGTGTCTAATAGGACTGAGTAAGATGTTGCATACACAATTTAAATTTCAGCCCAATAGCAATAGGAAATGCTCAATAACTTTTTATAGTATATACAGTATAAAGTTATATATGTATATTGCATATATAATTTATTTTGAAAATTATTTTAAATGTTTATTTTTGAGAGACAGAGAGAGACAGTGTGAGCGGGGGATGGGCAGAGAGAGAGGGAGACACAGAATCTGAAGCAGGCTCCAGGCTCTGAGCTGTCAGGACAGAGCCTGACGTGGGGCTTGAACTCACAAACCACGAGATCATGACCTGAGCTCAAGTCAGACAGTTAACTGACTGAGCCACCCATGTGCCCCAGAGACTTGATTTTTAAAATATGTTCAAATATAGATAAAACCACAGCTTTAGAGCTGTACCGAGTGTTGAAAGAGTATTTAAAATTATGCCTAAAACTACAGGAAAAAATATTTCACAATAATAGATACATAAGTCATCCCTTGAAGAAGGAAAATGAAATAAATCACAAAGGAGAGTTCTGTTTTTGTTTTTGTTGTAATCTCTAATGAGTAGCATTTTCTACTCCCTATTTAAAAGACTTCTTCTTAGTCAGTATTTATCTAGTCATTGCCTGGTGGATATTTCCATTGGTACAGAACTCATTACATCTCAAGTCATCAGATTCTATTTTTCAGGAGCTCTTACTTTAAAATAGATTAACCTTGTGTTCTCCCTACATAAGCCTATTGACCCAGTTTCATGTCTGTTACAATCTGAATCAGTCTAAGCTCTTATCCATCGACAACTATTCACATATTTGAAGTCATAAGAGAAAAATTTTCCTCCTAGGAAATTATAACGTAGCTCATAAAGCAATGGTATAGAGCAGTGACACTCTTTACTGGCTCCCTTGTGGTAAACAAATCTAGAAGTTTGCGGGGAGGACTCTCTCTCCCTGTTTCTGATATTGGGCTTGATGGGTATGAGGGAATGATCCCATTCTAGCTGCTGAGCAAAGGTCAGCTCTGCATATTCCTTTTTTTAGGGAGGTGATTCCAAGGTCTAAATTTAAAGTGAAGTACTAGAAACTCTGGCTATGACTACTACTAGGATTGGCTCTATAGTCTGTACTGCTTCTTTCTAAATATGATTAATAATTTGAAAGTGTTGATGGCACAGCATCAGGACCTTGTGGAAGTACACAGGTGTAATGCCCATGAAGCTGGCCCTGACTATTAGTTAAAGTGATCCTTTTAACTTTATAAGTTGTAAAGTTAATATTTCCATTTCAATCTGTCTTAAAGCAATGTGTATTTCTTAATTGGCTATAAACTCAAGTCAGGTTTGGTAGGGAGAGGTGTAGTTTGTCAAGTCACTTGTAATCCTAATAGAAGAAGTGATTGTCTCTTCAGAATTTTCTTTTATGTAGATTAAGAAAGTCTTGACAATCTATGGAATACAATAAGCCTTTAAATGGTTATTAATACTCTGATATGTTAAAAATTATAATGTAATGAGATTAAAGCAAAATACAACATTAAGTATAAAGTGATTTAAATTATTTAAAAATACCATAGACGTAGCTATGAGATGATCACACAGTAATGATACATTGGATATATTTGGGTGACAGAATTATGGAGGATTTCTCTTCTCTGGTAAATGCCTTGAATGTTGTTTTAAAATTGTTAAGTAAACTTGAAGCTTTAAGAACATCAAACATATACTCCGAAATCCTCAAAGCAATGAAAGAAAATGTCTCAACATTAAATAAACCATGACTCCTCAGGATGAAAAGATCTAATGAATAGGATGAATTGTAAAAGATGAATCCATTAATATATTGTGGTGATGTTTCAAAATGCAAAATGAGAGAAAACAATAAAAGCTTCTAGTATTTGAATGTTTGGAACAGGTTTGTGCAAGGAAGAAGAGGAGGAGTAAATAGATTGATATATCTTACAGTGCTGTTTACAAATATGAAAATAAAGATGCACACTTTCAAGCATGAAACAATTCAGAAGTCTGATCACACCTAGACTTTCTCTAAAGGATATGGTACTGGATATGATCCAGGAGAGATACAAATGAATCCAGTGTATAAGAAACTCTCATTAGTATGGAAATCAGGGAATCTTATTGATAATCCCAAGTAAGTTGTTGAAAAATGGAATAGAAAGGAACTTTCTATGGTTGTTCTCATGTTGAACAGAAAGAAATTTTGGGGTGAGTTTAGCTGAAAGACACAGCAGTATGGTAGAGTTACTGAAGACACAGCTCTAAAACCATACTGTAGGGAACAAAGCTCAGTCTGCAGTGAATTTGGGCATGTTAAGTAACCTCATACCTGTTTTCTCATCTGTAAAATAGGGATAGGAATTTTTCCTAGGTTTTCCCATGAGAATTAAATGTATTAATGTTGGATATAGATTAAATAGCTAGAGGAATACATGACTCATAGTGAGCAATAAGAATTTGACTATTATCGGGGCGCCTGGGTGGCTCAGTCGGTTAAGCGTCCGACTTCGGCTCAGGTCACGATCTCACGGTTCGTGAGTTCGAGCCCCACGTCAGGCTCTGGGCTGATGGCTCAGAGCCTGGAGCCTGCTTCCGATTGTGTGTCTCCCTCTCTCTCTGACCCTCCCCTGTTCATGCTCTGTCTCTCTCTGTCTCAAAAATAAATAAACTTACAAAAAAAAATTAAAAAAAAATTTGACTATTATCATGTAGGTGCTATTATGGACAGAAAGGAGAAGAGCTGAAAGTGTGTTTCTTATTGAGGGGGAGGACCTTGAAATGGATAGTCTAGATGTTGTTGTTGTTGTTGTTGGTTGTTGTTGTTGTTTTGAAAACCAACAGTGATGTATGACTTGGATAATATATTGTAATGACATTGAATTTATTCCAGAAATGCAAGGTTGGTTTCACAGTGGAAATTCAGTGAAGGCTATTCACAACAGTATCAGGGCGGGGGGGGGGGGGGTGTGGGGTTGGGGGAGAAGGATAATCTCAATTGATACAAAGCTTTAAATTAAAAAAAAATTACATCTGTTAATGATTAAAAGGAAACCATTAACAAACTAGGAACAGAAAGGAATGTTTCCCACCAGCTTTATTGAAATATAATTGACATATACCATTGTGTAAGTTAAAGGTATATGTGCAACATGATGATTTGACATACATATATACTGTGAAATGATTAAGGTTAGTTAATACATTCATCATCTCATATAGTTACCATTTTGCATGCGTGAGTGTGGTGAAAACATTTAAGATCTGTTCCCTTGGCAACTTTCAAGTATGTAATACAGTTTTTTAAACTACATTCACCAGGCTGTATATTAGATCCTCAGAATTCACTCGTCTTATACGGGATGTTTTGTGCCCTTTAACCAGCATCTTCTCCATTTCCTTTACCTCCCCGAAACCTGGAAACCACTGACCTACTCTGTTTTTATGGGTTCAACTTTTTTTAGATTCCACATATAACTGAGACCATATAGTATTTGTCTTTCTCTGACTTACTTCATTTAGCATAGTGCCCACAAGATTTATCCATGTTGTTGCAAGTGGCAGGATTTAGAAGAGGACTTTTAAAATCTGATAATGCTATCAATTACCACAAACAGCTGACTTGATAATGAAAATGTATAGTTGTATTCTTAAAAACTGGAATAAAACAAGGATGTAGTCAAGAACTAAAAGTCCTAACTCCCCACCACAAAATAAATAAAATGTACAAGAATTGAGAAAAAGCAAAAAACTTTATTTGCAACATACATGACTTTTTATATAGAAAAATGAAAATACTGAGACTTCAGTTTCAATGAAAAAATTAATAAGGTCATAAAATATAAGGTAAATATAAAAATCAATTTCACTTGTGGATATTAGTGATAAATAATTGGAAAATTACATTTAATAAAATGGCATTTTTATACCATAAAAATATCAAATACCTCCAGGTGTATCTAATGATAGGCATGAAAGATTGCTACACTGAAAATCATAAAATATTAAAGAAATTTTAAAAGACCAAAATAGACTATGCTCATGGAATAGAGGTTTATGTATTTAAAAATTATCAATGCTCCCCAACTTGATATAAAATTCGCAAATGCCCAATTTTAAGCAAAATTTTACTGGAGTTTTTGTGTGCAAATTGATGAGGTGATTATAAGAAAATATATGGGAATGCAAAGGAGCTAGGATAACTAAATGATTTTGTAAGCTGGATTAGATGTTAAGGCCAAATATAAAATTATAGTAATGAAGATATTGTGGTATTGGAATCAGGCACATCAATTAACCAATTGAATAAACAAATGAAAAATTATAAAGAAATGAGAAACTGCCTAATACATATATAGTCACCCTGATTTATGTCAAAGGTAAGACTATAGTGTTGGGGAGAAAGAATGGTGTTTTTAAAAAATGCATCTTTTTGTGTATTCACATGGGTGAAAAACTAATCCTACCTCACACCCTACATAAAAAAAAATTCCACAAAAACTGAAAATCTAAATACAAAAGGTAAAACATAAATTCTTAGTAAAATAACAACAGAACATCATTATGACATTGTGTAGCACAGATTTCTTTTTTTTTTTTTTTTTAAATTTTTTTTTAACGTTTATTTATTTTTGAGACAGAGAGAGACAGAGCATGAACAGGGGAGGGGCAGAGAGAGAGGGAGACACAGAATCTGAAACGGGCTCCAGGCTCTGAGCTGTCAGCACAGAGCCTGACGCGGGGCTCGAACTCACAGACCGTGAGATCATGACCTGAGCTGAAGTCGGACGCTTAACCGACTGAGCCACCCAGGCGCCCCAGCACAGATTTCTTAAGTAGGACTCAAGTAGGCTATTAATAAAAAATGATTTAATTTTAACATAGTTAAATTTGTCTTTTAATCAAAAGATACCTTTAAGTGAGTGAAAAGGCAAAGCAACAATTGAGGTAAGTTGTTTTTGAGATCTATTTCCAGCAAGGAACTCATGCCGAAATTATATAAGGAACATCTCCAAATTGTTAAGAAACTGGTGGACAACCAATACACAAATGGGCAAAAGACTCAAATAGTCCCTTCACTTAAAAAAAAAAAATGGTCAGATTATCAGTAAACACATAGAGAAGTAATTAATTTCATTAGTTATTAGGGAAATCCAATTAAAACCAAAATTAGATTAAAAAATGCCAAGTGTTGGTGAAAATGTGCATCAATCAGAACTCTCATGCACAACTTGTGAATGTAAATTGTTAAAACTACTCTTGAGAGTTTGCAATGATAACTATATGTAATAATGTAGCAGTTAGACTATTATGTATATACCTAAAATAATTGTATATATACTTTAAAGAATATATGCACACGATGCTTATAGCTGCACTATTTGTAATAGTCAAAAATTGGAAACAACCTAATTTCCCATCAACTATAGGAAGGGTATATAAATTGTGATATATTCATAGAATTTAATATTCTATAGCAATACAACTCCATGAATTAAACTACATACAACAGTGTGATAGAATCTTAAATAATGTTCAAAGAAGGAATCCAGAAACAATATGCAGTGTTTCCATTAATAAAATATGAAACAATGAAAAATAGCCTATGGTGTTAAATTCAGGAGTGTTTACTCTGAGCAAAAGTGGCATGGAAGTCTGCTGGCATACTGATTACATCATTGATTTGTGAAAATCCAGCAAGCTGTACATTTATGATTTGTATGCTTTTTCTGTATATATTACTAATTAAATTTTATGAAACAGCTTTTGTTTTCATATTTGCATATACAGCCATGATAAACAAAAGATAAGCAGAATTCTACCCAGCAAACTAAAGCACATAATTTAAGAAAAAGAGATACACCATGTCCATAGATTTAATTAGAAGAAATAAGATTGTAAAGCTGTTTGTTCTCCAGAAAATCTGTGAATTCACTGTAACCTCAATCAGAATTGTGTGTGTGTGTGTGTGTGTGTGTGTGTGTGTGTGCACGTGCACGCGTGCATGCGCATAACTTGTCATACTAACTCAAAAATTTATGTGAAAATATGTCAGGTTACTTCCATATTGATGCATATGAAATTATATAACAATTAAGAGGCTTAAATATAAAATAGATGGTACTATAAAATGTAAAATATCCATGAATCCATTCTGCTATAAGCCAATGATTTGATAAATAAGTAAATTGGAGAGAATAGACAAATCTGTGTAGAAAAATTATTCTCAATGCCTCTGCAGTATTCCTCAAAATTGTCAAGGTCATCAAAAACCAGGACAATCTGAGAAACTGACACAGCCAAAAGGCGTTTGAGGCATATAATGTGATATCCAAGGTTGGATCCTGGAACAGAAATAAGACATTAGGTTAGGGTAAAAACAGAGGATACCTAAATAAAGTATAGACTTTAGTTAAAAATGATATATCATTATTGGTTCGTTAGTTGTGACAAATATTTCATACTGATATGATGTTAACAGGAAGGTAAATTGGATATGAACGGTATGGGAAGTTTCTGTAATAGCTTTGCAGTTTTGTTTTGTTTCTTTGTAAATCTAAAACTGTTCTAAAATAAAAACACTTCTGAATGCTAAAGTGGTAAAGATGAATTTAGAAGATAAAAATAAAACTGTGGCAAAAATGTAACAAGCCATTCTTCTAGTTTTGTCTGCTCTCTTGCGTCTACCGTACTAATGTAAAATGTTAATAATAAAGGAAACTGGATATATGGGAACTGTATAAATATTTCTAGTGGCATACATTTTCTGTAAATGTGTGAAATTATTTCTTGGTAAAACTATTTTAAATGCTTATTAAAAATAAAGTCAGGAATAAGCATTTTTTTAAACAGAGCAAATATTAACTCTCTCACTGCCAAGTCTATAGGGTGGTCAGGGTGATTCTGCTTTGGGGTTCAGATTTGCAAGTCAGCTGGGGCAGGTTTGATTACCTGCTTTGATGCATTTGGAGTCATGGCTGGAAGGCAGCATCTACCCAAGGAAGACTCTTTTCATGACAGTGTTAGGAGTACAAGAGAAACAAGCCAACTAAACAAGCATATCCGAAGGCTTTACCCACGTCGTATTTGCCAGTGTCCTATCAATAGAGCCAAGCCCAAATTCAACAAAAACATATCCTGCCATTCATGAAGCTATGGCAAGGTGTGGATATATAATCCTATAAGATATATAACCCTGTAATCCTATAAGAGAAGAGAAGAACAACAAATAGTTACAGTTGGTTAAAAATACAAAGGCCCAAAAATACCCGTGGCAGCCTTCAACAAGAAGAACCAAGCTGAAAGATTTTTTTTTGAAATTTATTGTCAAATTGGTTTCCATACAACACCCAGTGCTCATCCCAAAAGGTGCTTTCCTCAATACCCATCACCCACCCTCCCCGCCCTCCCACCCCCATCAACCCTCAGTTTGTTCTCAGTTTTTAAGAGTCTCTTATGCTTTGGCTCTCTCCCACTCTAACCTCTTTTTTTTTCTTCCCCCCCCCCCCACTCCCATGGGTTTCTGTTAAATTTCTCAGGATCCACATAAGAGTGAAAACATATGGTATCTGTCTTTCTCTGTATGGCTTATTTCACTTAGCATAACACTCTCCGGTTCCATCCACGTTGCTACAAAGGGCCATAGTTCATTCTTTCTCATTGCCACATAGTATTCCATTGTGTATATAAACCACAATTCTTTATCCATGCATCAGTTGATGGACATTTAGGCTCTTTCCATAATTTGGCTATTGTTGAGAGTGCTGCTATAAACATTGGGGTACAAGTGCCCCTATGCATCAGCACTCCTGTATCCCTTGGGTAAATTCCTAGCAGTGCTGTTGCCGGATCATAGGGTAGATCTATTTTTAATTTTTTGAGGAACCTCCACACTGCTTTCCAGAGTGGCTGCACCAATTTGCATTCCCACCAACAGTGCAAGAGTGTTCCCGTTTCTCCACATCCTCTCCAGCATCTATAGCCTCCTGATTTGTTCATTTTGGCCACTCTGACTGGCATGAGGTGATATCTGAGTGTGGTTGGATTTGTATTTCCCTGATCAGGAGTGACGTTGAGCATCTTTTCATGTGCCTGTTGGCCATCCGGATGTCTTCTTTAGAGAAGTGTCTATTCATGTTTTCTGCCCATTTCTTCACTGGGTTATTTGTTTTTCAGGTTTGGAGTTTGGTGAGTTCTTTATGGATTTTGCATACTAGCCCTTTGTCCGATATGTCATTTGCAAATATCTTTTCCCATTCCGTTGGTTGCCTTTTAGTTTTGTTGGTTGTTTCCTTTGCTGTGCAGAAGCTTTTTATCTTCATGAGGTCCCAGTAGTTCATTTTTGCTTTTAATTCTCTTGCCTTTGGGGATGTGTCAAGTAAGAAATTGCTATGACTGAGGTCAGAGAAGTCTTTTCCTGCTTTCTCCTCTAGGGTTTTGATGGTTTCCTGTCTCACATTCAGGTCCTTTATCCATTTTGAGTTTATTTTTGTGAATGGTGTGAGAAAGTGGTCTAGTTTCAACCTTCTGCATGTTGCTGTCCAGTTCTCCCAACACCATTTGTTAAAGAGACTGTCTTTTTTCCATTGGATGTTCTTTCCTGCTTTGTCAAAGATTAGTTGGCCATACGTTTGTGGGTCTGGTTCTGGGGTTTCTATTCTATTCCATTGGTGTATGTGTCTGTTTTTGTGCCAATACCATGCTGTCTTGATGATTACAGCTTTGTAGTAGAGGCTAAAGTCTGGGATTGTGATGCCTCCTGCTTTGGTCTTCTTCTTCAAAATTACATTGGCTATTCGGGGTCTTTTGTGGTTCCATATGAATTTTAGGATTGCTTGTTCTAGTTTCAAGAAGAGTGCTGGTGCAATTTTGATTGGAATTGCCTTGAATGTGTAGATAGCCTTGGGTAGTATTGACATTTTGACAATATTTATTCTTCCAATCCATGAGCACGGAATGTTTTTCCATTGCTTTATATCTTCTTCAATTTCCTTCATAAGCTTTCTATAGTTTTCAGCATACAGATCTTTTACATCTTTGGTTAGATTTATCCCTAGGTATTTTATGCTTCTTGGTGCAATTGTGAATGGGATCAGTTTCTTTACTGGTCTTTCTGTTGCTTCATTATTAGTGTATAAGAATGCAACTGATTTCTGTACATTGATTTTGTATCCTGCAACTTTGCTGAATTCATGTATCAGTTCTAGCAGATTTTTGGTGGAGTCTATCAGATTTTCCATGTATAATGTCATGTCGTCTGCAAAAAGTGAAAGCTTAACTTCATCTTTGCCAATTTTGATGCCTTTGGTTTCCTTTTGTTGTCTGATTGCTGATGCTAGAACTTCCAACACTATGTTAAACAACAGCAGTGAGACTGGACATCCCTGTCGTGTTCCTGATCTCAGGGAAAAAGCTCTCAGTTTTTCCCCATTGAGGATGATGTTAGCTGTGGGCTTTTCATAAATGGCTTTTATGATGTTTAAGTATGTTCCTTCTATCCCAACTTTCTGAAGGGTTTTTATTAAGAAAGGGTGCTGAATTTTGTCAAATGCCTTTTCTGCATCGATTGACAGGATCATATGGTTCTTTTCTTTTATTCATGTGATGTATCACGTTGATTGATTTGCGAATTTTGAACCAGCCCTACATCCCAGGAATGAATCCCACGTGATCATGGTGAATAATTCTTTTTATATGCCGTTGAATTCGATTTGCTAGTATCTTATTGAGAATTTTTGCATCCATATTCATGAAGGATATTGGCCTGTAGTTCTCTTTTTTTACTGGGTCTCTGTCTGGTTTAGGAATCAAAGTGATACTGGCTTCGTAGAATGAATCTGGAAGTTTTCCTTCCCTTTCTATTTTTTGGAATAGCTTGAGAAGGATAGGTATTATCTCTGCTTTAAACGTCTGGTAGAACTCCCCAGGGAAGCCATCTGGTCCTGGACTCTTATTTGTTGGGAGATTTTTGATAACTGATTCAATTTTGTTGCTGGTTATGGGTCTGTTCAAGCTTTCTGTTTCCTCCTGATTGAGTTCTGGAAGTGTGTGGGTGTTTAGGAATTTGTCCATTTATTCCAGGTTGTCCAGTTTGTTGGCATATAATTTTTCATAGTATTCCCTGATAATTGCTTGTGTCTCTGAGGGATTGGTTGTAATAATTCCATTTTCATTCATGATTTTATCTATTTGGGTCATCTCCCTTTTATTTTTGTGAAGCCTGGCTAGAGGTTTGTCAATTTTGTTTATTTTTTCAAAAAAAACAACTCTTGGTTTCGTTGTTCTGCTCTACAGTTTTTTTTAGATTCTATATTGTTTATTTCTGCTCTGATCTTTATTATTTCTCTTCTTCTGCTGGGTTTAGGCTGTCTTTGCTGTTCTGCTTCTATTTCCTTTAGATGTGCTGTTAGATTTTGTATTTGGGATTTTTCTTGTTTCTTGAGATAGGCCTGGATTGCAATGTATTTTCCTCTCAGGACTGCCTTCGCTGCATCCCAAAGTGTTTGGATCGTTGTATTTTCATTTTCGTTTGTTTCCATATACTTCTTAATTTCTTCTCTAATTGCCTGGTTGACCCACTCATTCTTTAGTAGGGTGTTCTTTAACCTCCATGCTTTTGGAGGTTTTCCAGACTTTTTCCTGTGGTTGATTTCAAGCTTCATAGCATTGTGGTCTGAAAGTATGCGTGGTATGATCTCAATTCTTGTATACTTATGAAGGGCTGTTTTATGATCTATCTTGGAGAATGTTCCATGTGCACTCGAGAGGAAAGTATATTCTGTTGCTTTGGGATGCAGAGTTCTAAGTATATCTGTCAAGTCCATCTGATCCAATGTATCATTCAGGGCCCTTGTTTCTTTATTGACCATGTGTCTAGATGATCTATCCATTTCTGTAAGTGGAGTGTTAAAGTCCCCTGCAATTACCACATTCTTATCAATAAGGTTGCTTATGTTTGTGAGTAGTTTTGTATATTTGGGGGCTCCCGTATTCAGTGCGTAGACATTTATTATTCATAGCTCTTCCAGGTGGATAGACCCTGTAATTATTATATAATGCCCTTCTTCATCTCTTGTTACAGCCTTTAATTTAAAGTCTAGTTTGTCTGATATAAGTATGGCTACTCCAGCTTTCTTTTGACTTCCAGTAGCATGATAAACAGTTCTCCATCCCCTCACTCTCAATCTGAAGGTGTCCTCAGGTCTAAAATGAGTCTCTTGTAGACAGCAAATAGATGGGTCTTGTTTTTTTATCCATTCTGATACCCTGTGTCTTTTGGTTGGCACATTTGGTCCATTTACATTCAGTGTTATTATAGAAAGATATGGGTTTAGAGTCATTGTGATGTCTGTAGGTTTCATGCTTGTAGCGATGTCTCTGGTACTTTGTCTCACAGGATCCCCCTTAGGATCTCTTGTAGGGCTGGTTTCGTGGTGACAAATTCCTTCAGTTTTTGTTTGTTTGGGAAGACCTTTATCTCTCCTTCTATTCTAAATGACGGGCTTGCTGGATAAAGGATTCTCGGCTGCATATTTTTTCTGTTCATCACATTGAAGATTTCCTGCTATTCCTATCTGGCCTGCCAAGTTTCAGTAGAGAGATCGGTCACGAGTCTTATAGGTGTCCCTTTATGTGTTAGAGTACGTTTACCCCTTGCTGCTTTCAGAATTTTCTCTTTATCCTTGTATTTTGCCAGTTTCACTATGATATGTCATGCAGAAGATCGATTCAAGTTACATCTGAAGGGAGTTCTCTGTGCCTCTTGGATTTCAATGCCTTTTTCCTTCCCCAGATAAGGGAGGTTCTCAACTATGATTTCTTCAAGTACACCTTCAACACCTTTCCCTCTCCCTCCTCTGGAATACCAATTATGCGTAGATTATTTCTCTTTAGTGCATCACTTAGTTCTCTAATTTTCCCTTCATACTCCTGGATTTTTTTATCTCTTTTTTTCTCAGCTTCCTCTTTTCCCATAATTTTATCTTCTAGTTCACCTATTCTCTCCTCTGCCTCTTCAATCCAGGCCGTGGTCGTCTCCATCTTATTTTGCAGTTCATTTGTAGCATTTTTTAGCTCCTCCTGACTGTTCCTTAGTCCCTTGATCTCTGTAGCAATAGATTCTCTGCTGTCCTCTATACTGTTTCCAAGCCCAGCGATTAATTTATGACTTATTCTAAATTCACTTTCTGTTATATTGTTTAAATCCTTTTTGATCAGTTCGTTAGTTGTTATTTCCTGGAGATTCTTTTGAGGGGAATTCTTCCGTTTCGTCATTTTGGATAGAACTGCAGGGCACTTCCCCTGTGCTGTCTTGAATAACTGGAGTTGGTGGGCGGGGCCGCAGTCAGACCTGATGTCTGCCCCCAGCCCACCTCTGGGGCCACAGTCAGACTGGTGTGTACCTTCTCTTCCCCTCTCCTAGGGGCGGGATTCACTGTGGGGTGGTGTGGCCCGTCTGGGCTACTTGCACACTGCCAGGCTTGTGGTGCTGGGGATCTGGCGTATTAGGTGGCATGGATAGGCAAGGTGCACGGGGGTGTGAGGGGCAGGCTCAGCTCGCTTATCCTTCAGTGATCCCCTTCGGGAGGGGCCCTGCAGCACCTGGAGGAGTCAGACTGACTGCCAGAGGGATGGATATGCAGAAGCACAGCGTTGGGTGTTTGCGCAGTGCCAGCAAGTTCCCTGGCAGGAACTGGTTCCCTTTGGGATTTTGGCTGGGGGATGGGTGAGGGAGATGGCGCTGGCAAGTGCCTTTGTTCCCGCAAGCTGAGCTCTGTCGGCTGTCCAGGGCTCAACAACTCTCCATCTCGTTGTCCTCCAGCCCTCCCGCTTTCCGAGCAGAGCTGTTAACTTATAACCTTACAGATGTTAAGTTGAGCTCACTGTCCGAACACACTCCTTCCATCCCCTCTGCTTTTGCAAGCCAGACTCGCGGGCTCTGCTTGGCCGGCGGGCCTCCCCTCTGCCCCGGCTCCCTCCCGCCAGTCCGTTTATCGTGCACCGCCTCTCCGCCCTTCCTACCCTCTTCTGTGGGCCTCTCGTCTGCACTTGGCTCCAGAGAATCCGTTCTGCTAGTCTTCTGGCAGTTTTCTGCGTTATTTAGGCAGGTGTAGGTGGAATCTAAGTGATCAGCAGGACGAGGTGAGCCCAGAGTCCTCCTATGCCGCCATCTTCCTCTCCGCAAGCTGAAAGATTTAAACTATTAGATATCAAGACATATTATAAAACTCTGAATATTCAAATCAGGTTTTAACATTAACACAAAGACAAGTATTCCATTTGAATAAAGAGTCCAGAACAAGACTAATTTATTATACCACAGGAGACAGTAAAGAGCTGTGGTAGAGAGACTTACCATAAAATATTCACCATCACAGATGGATTGTATATATAAGAGGCAAACTAATGATGTTCCCAGATGATACCATATGCAAACATCTTCATGATCTTTTGGTAGGCGAAAGATTTATTAAAGTAGGACACTAGAAATGCAGAGCATAAAGACTAAGCATGGTGAGAATGTGGTTTTGGGTTTGGTTTACTATTTGTGTAGTTAAATATGCTTAAACATTTTTAAAATAAGAGATCAAATTGTTTTGACTGTATTCACTCCAATTTTTCATTTAGTTAATAATGTTTACAATTGTTAATGTTATTGTTTGGGGTTCAGGGTGTAAATGGATGTTATATGTCTATGAATGTGCTGTATTAACTTGTCATAATTTTTAGTCACCTTCAAGAGCAGTTTAGTTACGTCTTGAGAAACTAATAATGAAAAATTAGGGGAAATCTTAGATGTTTGATGTAGGTCATTTTTTGATATTTACTGAATGGTGGGTAACTTAGTTTTTCAAGAAATAGCCTTTGGTGCCACCCCATAACACAGAATTCTCAGTTAAAAAGCCTACTGCTTGGGCCTATTATGACATTTCCCATGTTCTTAGAAATGTTGATGTCAACAAATTTCTGTAATTTCTTTAGATAATGACAATTTCTTATTTCTTAAGAAACAGTTCCCTATCTCATTTGAGAATCCACAATGGAATGTTTTGTAATGAGGTCTTCATAGCAAAAGACTTACTGCTAACAAATCTTTGTTCAGAAGGAACGAGACTGCCAAATTTCTGAGACGAGAGAATTACAGTATTTGATTTCTAGATTAGTGAGGAATGAGATTGTTCTTTTATTTTCCTCCCTATCTGAACAACTCCAGTAGAAGAAATTTTGCTGTTATGGTTGATTTTCTATTCATTTCCCATCTCACAAGAAGAACATGAATGTTAAAAAGCAATGGAAAATTATCTAATCCTATTTCTCATCACTAGTGGCAGCACTGTCTTCAACCCACTAACCATCTGACCTATCTCCTAACATAGTTTCCTAAGCTAGAGAGGTCTCCTAAACTATAGATTGACATCCACCACCACAGCTATGAAGAAGTAAAGACATCAGGACTTAGTTAATGATTCATAGTTGTTTTTTTTTTCTCATCTGTTTTTCATGTGAAAACAGATTTTTATCCATTTATGGTGGGCCTGGCAAAATAGCCCTAGTATGCCCCTGTGTTTTCATGAAAGGTTTTATAGTACAAGTTCTTGGTATACATTATAGTCGTTCGTGTAATTAAATAATACTTTGTGTTCTTATGGGTACCTATTCAAGTGAGATGCTACAATTTTATTAACCCTTTATTAAGGCTAATGGGAGTGCAAAACTGCATAGTGCCTAATTGTGTAGACTTGATGTTCCAGTTTGTAAAGAATGATAAAAAATAAAGTTAGTCTAAGGTCAGTGGTAAATGAGATGACACATATTATGTAGTAATTTTCACAAATAAAGTCTGGGGTAAAGATTATTTGTCTGCATATATATTCATTTTTTCTTTCCTAGGTACAGGATATGTTAGGCTTCCTTGTCCCCCTGAAGTTGTTTGGCCTTATGACTAACTCTAGCCAGTGAAATGTGAATTACAGTGAAGCATGGCACTCCTCTGTGAAGGGCAGTGCATCAGTTAGTTATTGCTGCATAATAAATTACCAGAAACTTTGCGGCTTAAAACAACACACACTTTCATCTTATATTTTCTGAGGTTCAGGATTTTGGGTACAGCTTAACTGGTGCCTCTGCTTCAGAATTTCACAGGGCTGCAATCAAGGTGTCAGTTCATCTGAGAAAAGAATGATTTCCAAGTTCACATGGTGGTTGGCAGCATTCAGTTCCTTGCAGGCTGCCAGAGGCCGCCCTTGCTCTTTGCTGCATAGCTCTCTCTATAGGACCACTTATGACATGGCAACCTGCTTCTTCAAAGCCATGAAGGGAGTGAGTGGCCTAGCAAGACAAGTTAGACATCTTCTGTAATGCAATCACATACATGAAATGATGTACATTTCTCTACCTTTGTCCTATTCTATTAGAAGCAAGTCTCAGTCTTCTCACACGGAGACAGGATCACACAAGGGAGTTAAATTGGAGGCAGGGGTCATGGGACCATCCTAGGCCCTGTCCACAGCAGGCAGTAAAGTTCCCTGAGTGATGCTCCAGCTCTCTCTTTCCTTGGCAACCCTACAAGATGGCTGATAAAATGCCAGAAACAAAACAGAAGTACACTGGATTCCCAGTTACCACTTGCAATGGGATTGTCCTAAAGTGTCACTTTTCCCACAGTGGATTTTTGTTAAGAAAGAAGTTTGAGAACTTTTATAGTCTTATTTTAGAAAAAGAGGAGAAGGAGAAGAAGAAATAGGAAGTTAAGATAAGTTGTTTAAAAAGAAAGATTAAAAGTATGAAGATGGGCAAACACTGAGTCAAAAATGTTGGAAGTTCAGGGAGAAGCTTCTGGAGGGACAAGTGAGGCTTATTGAATTCAATGAGGAAGAATGGTTAATGTAAAAAAGAAAACTTGATGTAATGAGATTCCATGTTAGTAATATAAAGAAATAGAAAAATACCTTATGAAATAAACTAAAAGAATTAACAATAATAAATGAAAAGAGGAAGTATTTGTGGTCAATTTTATACTTTAATGTCAAGGTCAAATCTTTGTTAAAAAATCATTGCATAAAATCCAGTATGTTAAATTCTGGAGGAAAAACAAAAAACCTAATATTCAGAATATTGTAGAACAAGAAGAAATTTTTGATTTAAAAATTTCTTTGATACAGTTGTATCAAGATCACTACCTCATTCTGTGATATAGAAACATCAAACTCCTTTTATTCTTAATCGTGAAAAATCCTTGAAAAACTTGACCCTAAATCAGTGATTTACAAAGTTTCACTCATTATCACTTGATATTACCTGGAGAACTAGGGAACATGCAGATTCCTGAGCCCCACCCCTGAGGATTCTGATTTAGCAGGTCTGATATCCCACAGTTCTAAAAAGTCTCAAAAGGATACCAGTGGTTCATGGCCCCACCATTTGAGTATTGCTGCTTAAATGGTACATATGTCAGATGGTTAGTAACTAAACTTTCTCTGAATTCCTGAAGAAATATTAATTAGAATTTATATCAAATGTCTAGTGTGGTTCAAGGGACATAGAAATACAAATTAAAACAATTGTGGCTGTTTCCCTAGCCATGTGACTTCAAAATGAAGGTTTCCAAGCTGAAGAAATACAGCAAGTTTACTTCTGTAAGTTGGATCAGGAACGTAGATGACAGTACCAGCACATTTGAGGCACTTGATAAGTATTTGTAATGAATGAAAGACCGGAATCATGGTTTGAAATAAGCCTATGAAGAATAGTCATAAAGATAAGATAATCTGATCTACTTTGTGTTATCTTTAATCTTTTATTAAAGATAGTTTGATAGTCTGATTAAAGATTAGTTTGTTAGCAAATATGTCTCCAGAGCTTCATGCCCTTTCTAATGTTACTTTGAAATTCTTCCCATCAGGGAATGGAATTTATTTTCACAAACTCTGCCTCCCTCCCTGCACCATGACCCTGGTTGTATTTGGTGTGGTCTTGTGACTTGCTTTGGCTAATAGAATGTAGAGGATATGTTTATTTTGAGCCTAGAACTCAGGAGGCTGGTATATTTCCACTCTCTCTTACAACCTTTCCACTCTCTCTTATAACCTTTCCATCATCTTGTGAACAAGCTCAGAGCAGCACTGTAGGACAATGAGGAGTGATGTGTAGTAGGGCTTAGTTGTCGCAGACAAGGCCATCCTAGATCAGCGTAGACTCAGGCAATGCCTGAAATATGAGAGTGTTCAGTCCACATCAGCAGAACTGCTCCCCAGCAACTCACAGATGACTACGGACACACAAATGGAACCAGACAAAACCAGAAGGATCTTCTACTTGAAGCAAAGAGGGCTGACTATATTCAATTCTTATTGTTTTATTTATGAGTTTTCTTTATTTTTTCTCCTTAATCCATCTATTCCACATTAGCTTTTTGAAAATAAAATTTTTATTTTGGAGTATTTTTAGATTTACCAAAATGTTGCAAAACTAGTACAAAGAATCTCTATATACCTCACATTCAATTTCCACTGTTGTTAGCATTTTACACTAGCATGGTACATTTGTTACAACCGATATACCAATGGTGATACAACATTCTTATCTAAAGTCTATACTTCATATTTCCTTAGTTCTTACCTAATCTTTTTCCTGTTCCAGGATTCCATCCGGGATACTACATTACATTCTATCTTCGTGTTTCCTTAGGATTCTTTTAGCCGTGACAGTTTCTCAGGCTGTCCTTGGTTACCATGACCTTGACAGTTGTGAGGAGTACTGCTGAAGTATTTTGTAGGAAGTCTCTCATTGGAATTTGTCTCAGGTTTGTCTCATGATTTGACTGGGGTTATGGATTTAGGAGAGAAAGACCACTGAGCTAAGGTATCATTCTCCTCGTATGTCAAAAGTACACAGTATCACTGTGGATGTTAATCTTGATCTGCCTGCAGTAGTGTTGATCAAGTTTTTCCACTCCAAATGTATTTTCTTCCTTTTCATACTGTACTTTTTGGAAGGAAGTCACTATGCAAAGCCTACAACTAAGCAGTGGGGAAGTTATGTTTCCAGTTCTTTCAGGGTGGAGTGTCTATATAAATTATGTGGAATTATTCTCCATAAGAGATGTGTGCATTCTCCCCTGCTTATTTATATTCAACTATTTATTTTATTTTATTTTTTAATGTTTTTTTATTTTTGAGACAGAGACAGAGCATGAATGAGGGAGGGTCAGAGAGAGGGAGACACAGAATCTGAAGCAGGTTCCAGGCTCCGAGCTGTCAGTGCAGAGTCCAACACGGGGCTCAAACTCACGGACTGTGAGATCATGACCTGAGCCGAAGTTGGATGCTTAACCAACTGAGCCACCCAGGCGCCCCATCAATTATTTATTTATATTAGCTGGGAGTCATGGATATTGTGTAATTTGAGTTATAATTCTACACTGAGTTAAATGTTATGGTTGCTCAAATTATTCTAGCTTTGGCCACTGAGAGCTCCTTCAGCTGGTTTCCATGTCCCATTAACATACCCTATCATTGTGGGGTTTTTTTTTTTAGTACTGTTTTGCTTTTTATGGATTGAACATGCTTCACACTCATTTCCTAACCTAGTCCAAGAATCAGCTCTTTCTCCAAGGAAACCTAGTTCTTTCTTCTTTCTTTTTTTCTTGTTCTCTTTATCTCTTGCTTTCTTTTTCTTGCTCTTTCTTTCTCCTCCTCCACCCCTCCCCATTAAAAACTATGATCCATGTTTTAGATGTTTTCATTGTTAATGGGTGTCATTGCTTGTAGGAGTTCTTAGCCAACAGATACGAAAAAAAATCTGTATATACTAATTTGTATATTTATATATAAGTATTTCTCCACATAATGATTTTTCTCTATATTAAGTTAAAAATTAATTCATGCTGATGTCTGCAACTCCAATGTATTACTACAGGTAGCATTTTAGTTTTCTTCTCTTTCTTCCTTTTTATCTGCCATTGTAACCATGAGGAGCATGCCATACATTCATCAACCAGTGTGACATCTGCCATGCATTTATGTAATTGTTCATTTTCAGTATCGTGAATAATGTCAGTATTAGCCCACACTCTGTGGAAAGTGACTTTATGAACTAGGGTGTATTTATGCACCTTTCCTTTTGTACTTGGTCTTACAGCCTCCACTAGTTACTTAGGTCAACATCTCCCTCACCGCTAAATACTTATTGTTTTTAGTCACTGAGTTTTAGAGTAATTTGTTGCACTATGATAGCTATCTAACATAGAGGAGGAAGTAGTAAAAATATCTGCAGGTCAGTTATGTGAAAGTATTTTGATATACTAAAAGTAGTTAAATTATGACTAAATTTCTGTCATAGAATTATAAAACATCCACTTAACCCTTAACATTGTAGAAAGATCTTTAAATCTGTTATAATTTTGAAAACATGTTTGGAGTTCTAATGAGATTCTTTTTTAGATATGAGAAAAACATGGAAAGTTAAAAGCTGTCATAGTGATAGATAGATGTCACATACCTTTATCCAAACCCAAAGAATTTACAACACCAAGAATGAACCCTAATCCAAACTATGGACTATTAATGGGTTTGATTTATCAGTGTAAGTTCATCACTTGTAACTAATGTACATCATCCTATAGATGATGTTGATAATGGGGGAGGCTGTGCATGTATGAAGGAAGGGGTGTCTGGAAAATCTCTGTACCTTCCCCTCAATTTTGCTCTGAAGCTAAAGCTACTCTGAAAAATTAAAGTCTTAATTAAAAACAAGCAAATAAAAAGGCTATATGCTTCCAAGTATATATTTCTAACGAACAAAAGTATTTAAAATAGAAAACAACGTTGTGATGTAGGTAGGGCAGACATAATTGTTCCATTTGTCATTAAAGAAATTGAGACCAAAGAGATTAAAAGCAAATGCATTATTAAAATATTTTACAGATAAATCTGTGACTTCTAAATAGGAAAATTATCAGGGATGTCTTGGGTACAATTTTGTGTCATTCAGTTATCAAGCAACTATGTCATCAGTCCTGTATTGAAAAACAAATCTTAGCTCTCCAATGCCATCCCCATTCTTAGGGAAGTAGTTTGGGGCTTAATTGTCTCAATTTCCTGGTTGTCTTTCATGTTTTCTTTACTTTGAGGTTCCTAACTCTTATCACACTCAACATAAATTCAACAATTATTCTGTCACTGTGACTCAAAAACTGATTAATTTCTGAAAACTCTAAAAAATTGTTCTTAGTCTTGAAAAAAATGCAATGGCTAAATGCAACTTGAATTTAAAAATATTTTTTCAGTGATGTGTTATCTCTAATTGGCTAAAAGAGCAGTGAAATCAGGGAGCCATTCAGGGACCTAGTGAATCCAATATTAAAGAGCCAAATGTAATAATCAGTTTATTTTATATAATAATAATCTTAAAATATCTTTGCTTATGAAATCTGTAAAAACATGGAAAACTCAGTGCTTTCATGCATTTCAAAGTTAACTATAAAACTATTCAACCTAAGTTGGATGAGTTGAAAAAGACGAGAAATATGAAATTACATATGTATATATATATATTTTTTTTTTTTTGAGGGAGAAAGAGAACACATGTGAGTGCATGGGGGAAAGGGAGAGAATCTTCAGGCTTTCTCACTCATTATAGAGTGCAAAGTGGGGCTCAATCTCATGATCTCATCCTGAGATCATGATGTGAGCCAAAATCAAGATGCTTAACCAACTGAGACATCCAAATACCATAAAATTATACACATTTTAAAAGAAATTGAAATTCTAGAAATGAACGGTACAACCTCCAAAATTAATAACTCGGTGGCTATGTTTAATAATGGCCGATAGGACATAGCAGAATAGAGAATTAACAAAGTGGAAGCTAGGTTAGAAAGAACAATCCAGAAATAAAGCAGAGAAGGGGGAAAAAGTGTGGTAAATACAGAGATGGAGAAAGATGATACATCAAGAAAGCTTACAATGTATTTAATTGAAGTACTAGAAGGAAAGGAATGAGTGAATGGGACATTGAAATTATTTGGAGAGAGAGCAGTTGAAAGTTTAAAACATCAATACACATATTCAATAAGTTAAAAAAATTTCAGGCAAGATAAATAAGAATGGTCTCCTATATATAATCATAAAGCAAAACAACAATAACCAGAAAGCCGGAGTAAAATATTATAATGAAATAGAAGTGGAAAAAAGCTTATCTCTTTCAAAGGAAAGACAGGCTTTAAAATGATTCTTCAATACCAGTATTTGGCCAGAAGACAAGGAAAGTCTTTTCAACTTAGAATTCAATATTCAACAAAATTATACACCAAGCAGGAAGGCAACATTAAAACATTTGCAGACAAAAACTGAGAGTTTCCTACCAGCGGAACTGCACTAAGGAAATTTAATATATAATATACATCAGGAAGTAAAAAAATATTAGAGCAAAGCAATGAAAAGCAAAGAAAGTGGTAAATATTTGTCTCCTACAAACAACAATAATTGGGATTTAGTACATGTTTATGTAAATAAAATTTCACACTAACAGCATGTAAATAGTAAGAATATGTAAAGCGTTCTAATTCCCTTGTATTTTCTGAATGAGGGTAAATGTGTTAACAAAATTTAAATTTGGTAAGTTAAAGATACATGGCTTATTTTTAAGGGGGGGTAACTACTGAATGATTAAAAAAAATAGTGTTTTAGTTGTCTGTCACCGTGTAACAGTATCACCTCAAACTTAGTTGTTTAAAACAACGTTGTGTCTCATAGTTAATGTGAGTCCGGATTTCAGCATGTTATAGCTTGATTCTTTGTTTGAAAAAGGATGAATGATTTAGATTTTAAAAATGAATTAAAAACCAGGGGTGTCTGAGTGGCTTGGTTGGTTAAGTGTCCGACACTGGATTTTGGCTCAGGTCATGATCTCGCTAGTGTGTTCAAACCTCACATCGGGCTCCATGCTGGCAGTGTGGAGCCTGCTTGTGATTCATTTTCTATTTCTCTGCCCCTCCCCAGCTCATACACACACACACTCTCTCTCAAAGTAACTAAACTTTAAAAAATGAATTAAAAACCAATAATACACTATTTATGAGATATTTCTAAAATATGAACACACAAAAGAAGATGAAAACAAAGGATGTGACTGGGGAGCCTGGTGGCTCTGTTGGTTAAGCATCCGACTTCGGCTCAGGTCATGATCTCACCGTCCGTGGGTTCGAGCCCCACATCGGGCTCTGTGCTGACAGCTCAGAGCCTGGAGCCTGTTTCAGATTCTGTTGTCTCCCTCTTTCTCTGACCCTCCCCTGTTCATGCTCTCTCTCTCTCTCTCTCTCTCTCTCTGTCTCAAAAGTAAATGTTAAAAAAAAAGTTAAAAGAAAACAAAGGATGTGAGAGGTATGCCATGTAATTATCAATCAAAAATTGGTGTGGCTCTTTTATCAAGAAAAAATGGACTTTAAGACCAAAAACATTTTAAGAAATCAAGAGAGTCCCTTCTTAATGTTAAAGATATTGTTTTGCTAGGAAGGTAAAACAATGGTCAAGTTTAAAAATGTATAAAATAAAAGTTTGACAAAAATCATAGAAGAAAATAGAGGAATTCATAAACCTATTTATAGAATAAACCACTCTTGGTGGGAAGATGGCGGCATAGGAGGACACTGGGCTCACCGCGTCCTGCTGGTCACTTATATTCCACCTACACCTGCCTAAATAACCCAGAAAACCACCAGAAGACTAGCAGAACGGATTCTCTGGAGCCAAGTGCAGACGAGAGGCCAATGGAAGAGGGTAGGAAGGGCGGAGAGGTGGTGCATGATACACGGACTGGCGGGAGGGAGCCGGGGCAGAGGGGAGGCCCGACAGCCAAGCAGAGCCCCTGAGTCTGGCTTGTAAAAGCTGAGGGGCCAGACGGAGTGTGTTCCGACAGCAAGTGGGACTTAACATCTGGAAGGTTATAAGTTAACAGCTCTGCTCAGAGAGCGGGAAGGCTGGAGGACAATGGGAGGGAGAGTTGCTGAGCCCCAGGACGACAGCTCAGTTTGGTGGGGAACAAAGGTGCTCACCAGTGCCATCTCCCTCGCCCATCCCCCAGCCAAACCCAAAGGTAACCAGTTCCTGCCAGGGAACTTGCTTGCACCGTGGAAACACCTAAAGCTGTGCTTCTGCGGATCCATCCCTCCGGCGGTGGGTCTGACTCCCTCCTGCTGCCACAGGGCCCCTCCCGGAGCAGATCACCAAAGGAGAAGCAAGCTAAGCCTGCCCCTCCCGCCCCTGTGCACCTTGCCTATCCGTGCCACTTAATGCACCAGATCCCCAGCACCACAAGCCTGGCAGTGTGCAAGTAGCCCAGACGGGCCACACCACCCCACAGTGAATCCCGCCCCTAGGAGAGGGGAAGAGAAGGCACACACCAGTCTGACTGTGGCCCCAGAGGTGGGCTGGGGGCAGACATCAGGTCTGACTGCGGCCCCGCCCACCAACTCCAGTTATTCAAGACAGCACAGGGGAACTGCCCTGTAGGTCCGCACCACTCCAGGGACTATCCAAAATGACCAAAGGGAAGAATTCCCCTCAAAAGAATCTCCAAGAAATAACAACAGCTAACGAACTGATCAAAAAGGATTTAACAATAAAACAGAAAGTGAATTTAGAATAATAGTCATAAAATTAATCACTGGGCTTGAAAACAGTATAGAGGACAGCAGAGAATGTATTGCTACAGAGATCAAGGGACTAAGGAATAGTCAGGAGGAGCTAAAAAATTCTATAAACGAGCTGCAAAATAAAATGGAAACGACCATGGCTCATATTGAAGAGGCAGAGGAGAGAATAGGTGAACTAGAAGATAAAATTATGGGAAAAGAGGAAGCTGAGAAAAAGAGAGATAAAAAAATCCAGGAGTGTGAAGGGAAAATTAGAGAACTAAGTGATGCACTAAAGAGAAATAATCTACGCATAATTGGTATTCCAGAGGAGGAAGAGAGAGGGAAAGGTGTTGAAGGTGTACTTGAAGAAATCATAGTTGAGAACTTCCCTTATCTGGGGAAGGAAAAAGGCATTGAAATCCAAGAGGCGCAGAGAACTCCCTTCAGACGTAACTTGAATCGATCTTCTGCACGACATATCATAGTGAAACTGGCAAAATACAAGGATAAAGAGAAAATTCTGAAAGCAGCGAGGGATAAACGTGCCCTAACATATAAAAGGAGACCTATAAGACTCGTGACTGATCTCTCTTCTAAAACTTGGCAGGCCAGAAAGGAATGGCAGGAAATCTTCAATGTGCTGAACAGGAAAAATATGCAGCCGAGAATCCTTTATCCAGCAGGCCTGTCATTTAGAATAGAAGGAGAGATAAAGGTCTTCCCAAACAAACAAAAACTGAAGGAATTCGTCACCACTAAACCAGCCCTACAAGAGATCCTAAGGGGGATCCTGTGAGACAAAGTACCAGAGACATCGCTACAAGCATGAAACCTACAGACATCACAATGACTCTAAACCCATATCTTTCTATAATAACACTGAATGTAAATGGACTAAATGTGCCAACCAAAAGACACAGGGTATCAGAATGGATAAAAAAACAAGACCCACCTATTTGCTGTCTACAAGAGACTCATTTTAGACCTGAGGACACCTTCAGATTGAGAGTGAGGGGATGGAGAACTGTTTATCATGCTACTGGAAGTCAAAAGAAAGCTGGAGTAAATACAAATCAAAACCACACTCAGATATCACCTCACGCCAGTCAGAGTGGCCAAAATGAAGAAATCAGGAGACTATAGATGCTGGAGAGGATGTGGAGAAACAGGAACCCTCTTGCACTGTTGGTGGGAATGCAAATTGGTGCAGCCGCTCTGGAAAGCAGTGTGGAGGTTCCTCAGAAAATTAAAAATAGACCTACCCTATGACCCAGCAATAGCACTGCTAGGAATTTATCCAAGGGATACAGGAGTACTGATGCATAGGGGCACCTGTACCCCAATGTTTATAGCGGCACTCTCAACAATAGCCAAATTATGGAAAGAGCCTAAATGTCCATCAACTGATGAATGGATAAAGAAATTGTGGTTTATATACACAATGGAATACTACGTGGCAATGAGAAAAAATGAAATATGGCCTTTTGTAGCAACATGGATGGAACTGGAGAGTGTGATGCTAAGTGAAATAAGCCATACAGAGAAAGACAGATACCATATGGTTTCACTCTTATGTGGATCCTGAGAAACATAACAGAAACCCATGGGGGAGGGGAAGGAAAAAAAAAAAAAAGAGGTTAGAGTGGGAGAGAGCCAAAGCATAAGAGACTGTTAAAAACTGAGAACAAATTGAGGGTTGATGGGGGGTGGGAGGGAGGGCAGGGTGGGTGATGGGTATTGAGGAGGGCACCTTTTGGGATGAGCACTGGGTGTTGTATGGAAACCAATTTGACAGTAAATTTCATATATTAAAAAAAAAAAAAAAAGCTGGAGTAGCCATACTTCTATCAGACAAACTAGACTTTAAATTAAAGGCTGTAACAAGAGATGAAGAAGGGCATTATATAATAATTACAGGGTCTATCCATCAGGAAGAGCTATGAATGATAAATGTCTATGCGCCGAATACGGGAGCCCCCAAATATATAAAACTACTCACAAACATAAGCAACCTTATTGATAAGAATGTGGTAATTGCAGGGGACTTTAACACTCCACTTACAGAAATGGATAGATCATCTAGACACATGGTCAATAAAGAAACAAGGGCCCTGAATGATACATTGGATCAGATGGACTTGACAGGTATACTTAGAACTCTGCATCCCAAAGCAACAGAATATACTTTCCTCTCGAGTGCACATGGAACATTCTCCAAGATAGATCATAAAACAGCCCTTCATAAGTATACAAGAATTGAGATCATACCATGCATACTTTCAGACCACAATGCTATGAAGCTTGAAATCAACCACAGGAAAAAGTCTGGAAAACCTGCAAAAGCATGGAGGTTAAAGAACACCCTACTAAAGAATGAGTGGGTCAACCAGGCAATTAGAGAAGAAATTAAGAAGTATATGGAAACAAACGAAAATGAAAATACAACGATCCAAACGCTTTGGGATGCAGCGAAGGCAGTCCTGAGAGGAAAATACATTGCAATCCAGGCCTATCTCAAGAAACAAGAAAAATCCCAAATACAAAATCTAACAGCACATCTAAAGGAAATAGAAGCAGAACAGCAAAGACAGCCTAAACCCAGCAGAAGAAGAGAAATAATAAAGATCAGAGCAGAAATAAACAATATAGAATCTAAAAAAAACTGTAGAGCAGAACAACGAAACCAAGAGTTGTTTTTTTTGAAAAAATAAACAAAATTGATAAACCTCTAGCCAGGCTTTGCAAAAATAAAAGGGAGATGACCCAAATAGATAAAATCATGAATGAAAATGGAATTATTACAACCAATCCCTCAGAGATAAACAATTATCAGGGAATACTATGAAAAATTATATGCCAACAAATTGGACAACCTGGAAGAAATGGACAAATTCCTAAACACCCACACTCTTCCAAAACTCAATCAGGAGGAAATAGAAAGCTTGAACAGACCCATAACCAGCGAAGAAATTGAATTGGTTATCAAAAATCTCCCAACAAACAAGAGTCCAGGACCAGATGGCTTCCCAGGGGAGTTCCACCAGGCGTTTAAAGCAGAGATAATACCTATCCTTCTCAAGCTATTCCAAAATATAGAAAGGGAAGGAAAACTTCCAGATTCATTCTACGAAGCCAGTATCACTTTGATTCCTAAACCAGACAGAGACCCAGTAAAAAAAGAGAACTACAGGCCAGTATCCTTCATGAATATGGATGCAAAAATTCTCAATAAGATATTAGCAAATCGAATTCAACAGCATATAAAAAGAATTATTCACCATGATCAAATGGGATTCATTCCTGGGATGTAGGGCTGGTTCAACATTCGCAAATCAATCCACGTGATACATCACATTAATAAAAGAAAAGATAAGAACCATATGATCCTGTCAATCGATGCAGAAAAGGCATTTGACAAATTCAGCACCCTTTCTTAATAAAAACCCTTCAGAAAGTTGGGATAGAAGGAACATACTTAAACATCATAAAAGCCATTTATGAAAAGCCCACAGCTAACATCATCCTCAATGGGGAAAAACTGAGAGCTTTTTCCGAGACCAGGAACACGACAGGGATGTCCAGTCTCACTGCTGTTGTTTAACATAGTGTTGGAAGTTCTAGCATCAGCAATCAGACAACAAAAGGAAACCAAAGGCATCAAAATTGGCAAAGATGAAGTTAAGCTTTCACTTTTTGCAGATGACATGATATTACACATGGAAAATCCAGTAGACTCCACCCAAAAGTCTGCTAGAACTGATACATGAATTCAGCAAAGTTGCAGGATACAAAATCAATGTACAGAAATCAGTTGCATTCTTATACACTAATAATGAAGCAACAGAAAGACCAGTAAAGAAACTGATCCCATTCACAATTGCACCAAGAAGCATAAAATACCTAGGGATAAATCTAACCAAAGATGTAAAAGATCTGTATGCTGAAAACTATAGAGAGCTTATGAAGGAAATTGAAGAAGATATAAAGAAATGGAAAAACATTCTGTGCTCATGGATTGGAAGAATAAATATTGTCAAAATGTCAATACTACCCAAAGCTATCTACACATTCAAGGCAATCCCAATCAAAATTGCACCAGCATTCTTCTCGAAACTAGAACAAGCAATCCTAAAATTCATATGGAACCACAAAAGGCCCGGAATAGCCAATGTAATTTTGAAGAAGAAGACCAAAGCAGGAGGCATCACAATCCCAGACTTTAGCCTCTACTACAAAGCTGTAATCATCAAGACAGCATGGTATTGGCACAAAAACAGACACATACACCAATGGAATAGAATAGAAACCCCAGAACTAGACCCACAAACGTATGGCCAACTAATCTTTGACAAAGCAGGAAAGAACATCCAATGGAAAAAAGACAGTCTCTTTAACAAATGGTGCTGGGAGAACTGGACAGCAACATGCAGAAGATTGAAACTAGACCACTTTCTCACACCATTCTGGGAGAACTGGACAGCAACATGCAGAAGATTGAAACTAGACCACTTTCTCACACCATTCACAAAAATAAACTCAAAATGGATAAAGGACCTGAATGTGAGACAGGAAACCATCAAAACCCTAGAGGAGAAAGCAGGAAAAGACCTCTCTGACCTCAGCCGTAGCAATCTCTTGACACATCCCCAAAGGCAAGGGAATTAAAAGCAAAAATGAACTACTGGGACCTTATGAAGATAAAAAGCTTCTGCACAGCAAAGGAAACAACCAACAAAACTAAAAGGCAACCAATGGAATGGGAAAAGATATTTGCAAATGACATATCAGACAAAGGGCTAGTATACAAAATCTATAAAGAGCTCACCAAACTCCATACCCGAAAAACAAATAACCCAGTGAAGAAATGGGTAGAAAACATGAATAGACACTTCTCTAAAGAAGATATCCAGATGGCCAACAGGCACATGAAAAGATGCTCAACATCACTCCTCATCAGGGAAATACAAATCAAAACCACACTCAGATATCACCTCATGCCAGTCAGAGTGGCCAAAATGAACAAATCAGGGACTATAGATGATGGAGAGGATGTGGAGAAATGGGAACCCTCTTGCACTGTTGATGGGAATGCAAATTGGTGCAGCCACTCTGGAAAACAGTGTGGTGGTTCCTCAAAAAATTAAAAATAGACCTACCCTATGACCCAGCAATAGCACTGCTAGGAATTTACCCAAGGGATACAGGAGTGCTGATGTGTAGGGGCACTTGTACCCCAATGTTTATAGCAGCACTCAACAATAGCCAAATTATGGAAAGAGCCTAAATGTCCATCAACTGATGAATGGATAAAGAAATTGTGGTTTATATACACAATGGAGTACTACGTGGCAATGAGAAAGAATGAACTATGGCCCTTTGTAGCAACGTGGATGGAACTGGAGAGTGTTATGCTAAGTGAAATAAGCCATACAGAGAAAGACAGATACCTTATGTTTTCACTCTTAGGTGCATTCTGAGAAACTTAACAGAAACCCATGGGGGAGGGGAAGGAAAAAAAAAAGAGGTTAGAGTGGGAGAGAGCCAAAGCATAAGAGACTGTTAAAAACTGAGAACAAACTGAGGGCTGATGCAGGGTGGGAGTGAGGGGAGGGTGGGTGATGGGTATTGAGGAGGGCACCTTTTGGGATGAGCACTCGGTGTTGTATGGAAACCAATTTGACAATAAATTTCATATATTGAAAAAAAAATAGACCTACCCTATGACCCAGCAATAACACTGCTAGGAATTTACCCAAGGGATACAGGAGTGCTGATGCATAGGGGCAGTTGTACCCCAATGTTTATAGCAGCACTCTCAACAATAGCCAAATTGTGGAAAAAGCCTAAATGCCCATGAACTGATGAATGGATAAAGAAGATGTGGTTTATATATACAATGAAATACTACTTGGCAATGAGAAAGAATGAAATCTGGCCATTTCTAGTAACATGAATGGAACTGGAGGGTATTATGCTAAATGATATAAGTCAGGCAAAGACAGATACCATATGTTTTCACTCATATGTGGATCCTGAGAAACGTAACAGAAGACCATGGGGGAGGGGAAGGGGGAAAAAAGTTACAGAGGGGGAGGGAGGCAAACCATAAAGACTCTTAAATACTGAGAACAAACTGAGAGTTAATGGGGGTGGGGGAGAAGGGAAAGTGGGTGATGGGCATTCAGGGGGGCACCTGTTGGGATGAGCACTGGATGTTGTATGAAAACCAATTTGACAATAAATTATATTTAATAAAATAAAATAAAACTAGAAAAAAATGAAAAAAAAAAAACCACTCTTCGCAATTCATAGAAGAGGCAGTCGGAGAAACCAGCAATAGTATGGAAGATTGGCACAGAGTATTGGCACACACTTGACCTCATAAATACAGGACATGTAGTCAAAAACTGAAGAATACCCCTTACTTTCTAGCATATGGAACATTTATACAAAGTGATTATATCCTGAGGCATAAAACTAATCTGAACAAATTTTAAAGCATATAAATTCAAGAATGTTCTCTAGCAAGAGTAGATTTAAGGAAGAAATCAATAACAATAAAAATAGAAAAGAATTTAGTATACATGTGGATAAAAAAAAACCTTACACCACCTTTTTCTTTTTTTGAAGTTTTTATTTTAACTCCAGTTAGTTAACATCTAGTGTTATATTAGTTTCATGTGTGCAATATAGTAATTCAACAGTTCCATACATCACCCTGTGTTCATCATGATAAGTGCACTCTTTGATCTCCATCACATATTTAACCCATCCCACCACTCCCTCCCCTCTGGTAACCATCTGTTCTTTATAGTAGTGTTTATTACTTTGTCTCATTTTTTCCCTTTGTTTGTTTGTTTCTTAAATTCCACATGAGTGAAATTATGTGGTATTTGTCACTTAGCATTGTACTCTCTAGCTCCATCCATGTTGTTGCAAATGGCAAGATTTCATTCTTTTTTATGGCTAAATACTAGTCCATTATAAGTATATATGTGTGTGTGCGCACATGTATATATGCATACCATGTCGTCTTTATATATTCATCAATTGATGGTTACTTGGACTGCTTCCATATCTTGGCTATAGTAAATAACACTGCTATAAACATAGGGGTACATGTATCCCTTTGAATTAATATTCTTGTATCCTTTGAGTAAATACCCAGTAGAGCAGTTTTTGGATTGTAAGGTAGGTCTATTTTTAGGAACTGTTTTTGAGGGACCTCCATACAGTTTTCCGCAGTGGCTGCATCAGTTTGCATTCCAACCAAGAGTGCAGGAGTGTTCCTTTTACCCACCTCCTCTCCAACACCTGTTGTTTCTTGTCTACACCTTTATTTTCACTCACTTCTAACTAAAACTAGTAATTTCTCTTGGTTTTGGAGATAGGTGACAAGCAACAGGATTTGCAATCCCCATGACTGTGACACATAGAGATCTTAGGTGTTTCCTTGTCCTATTACTATTGTATATTATAGATATCTCAAATCTCTTTCACATTCATCATTTCTTTAAAATTATGAAATAAGTAGATTTGGTCCTTGATCCTTTAAGGTGTGAATAAAGAAGCACCTGTGTGACTTTATCTCAGATGTGTTAATTTTTATGTATTTAGGTAACTTTAACTGGTTTCCTTTATTCTTATCTGTTTTACTTTACACACTGAAAACATTATTCTGAAAAAAGTTTCTATGAGTGGGATCCATGGATTATAGAAGATCAAGCACTTCTTTATGTGAAAGAGTATTTATACTTTTTCTTGTGGGGTTTGCTCCTCTCCTGCTGCCTCCCCTTCCTATAGTCTTATACTGCAGTGTTCTTCAGTACTCTCTGAGCCTCTCCTCTTAAGAAAAACAGGCAGAAGGAAAATGGAGAGAGAAAAAAGAGGGACTCTCCTCATCATTCTCTAATTCACTAGAAGGTAGGAGGATTTTCAGAAAAGGGGCATATGGGGATACCAAGGGAAAATGGCAATTGAACAAAGGATCGTGTGTGTGTGTGTGTGAGAGAGAGAGAGAGAGAGAGGGAGAGAGGGAGGGAGGGAGGGAGGGAGAGAGAAACTCTGAAATAAACAATATAATTTCTCCTCTGGAATATCTCCCATCACTGATAACACTACCACAACATCAGAGTATGCTGGGTGTGCCTGCATTTTCTCAGGAACCTGGCAAGAACCTGATTCTGTAGCAAGCCAATATGGCAAGAGAGGTCAAGCAGCCTGACCTGTTATGGAAATAGAGGAAGGATCTGGCTTTGGTCCTGTTGTTTAATCTGCATTTTGAGCTTAAATGACCTCTGCCTCCAAAAGTCAGGACACTTCCAGCTAACATGTCATCCAAGTGTAAATACAGAGAAGAAAGCTACCTACTAGAAGAGTATAAAGGGTAGAATGTATAAACTAACCATGGCATAGTCACATAGTGGAATGTTCTATACAATGAGAACAAGCTTACTGCAGCTCCACACAGTGTAGATAACTCTCAAAACACAGTGTTGGGGGAAACAGTCCAGACAAAAAAAACACAGACTGTAGGATTCCATGTATTAAAGTCCTAAAACAGACGTACTAGTCATTGGTAATAACATTCAAGATAGGGTTTACCTTTGGAGCCAGCCCAAGGGTACTTCTGGGAACAGGTAATATCTGGCAATTGGCTGCACAGGGTTGTTGAGAATGCAAAAATCCACTAAATTTTATCCTTATATACTCTCTTCATTATTTAATCTTTAAAAAAACTGACAGGAAAAAGGACTTCCTCATTAATGAAGTTCATGCTTCAAACTCCTGTTCCATTTTTCTGTCTCAGTTCCTTTATTTTTCACTGCTCTTTAGGTAAGGAGAGATAAGTCAACTTGGAGGGATAAATTCAGGGAGAAAAGTTCCTCTGAAAGAAAAGGTGGGAAGAAAGCAGTACTCAGCATGAGACAGAAAGTCACTTGCATTAAATGGTTTCTAGCTTCTTTTAGTCAAAGTATAACTTGAAGCTATAATTGTTTAAAATGGTGTTATATCAGTGCATTAAAGAAATGGTGGTGTATCATAAAGGGAAAAAAAGGCAGAATTATTACCTTTAAGGAAAATAACACACAATTTAAACAGATATTTATCGAACCCTCAGTACCAGACATTGTTCTAGGCAGTTGGGATAAATTGAAGAACAACTCTAATAAAGATCCTGCCTACATAAAGTTTATACTCTAATGGGAGAAGGGTGTGGGTAGGAAGACAATAAAAAATAAATGTGTAAATTACGTTGTAGTTAAAACATAATCATAATTTTGGATATAATCCATAAACTTTGGAAACATAAAGTAGGCAATATGATCAAGAGTGCTGAAGAACTGGTTATAAGTTTTTTTTTTAATGTTTATTTTTGAGAGACGGAGCACAATCGCATGCCAGTGGGGGAGGGGCAGAGAGAGAGAGAGGGAGAAAGACATCTGAAACAGGCTCTGTGCTGACAGCAGAGAGCCTGATGCAGGGCCTCAACTACAAGCTGTGAGATCCTGAACTGAGCCAAAATCAGACGCTTAGCAGACTGAGCCAGCCAGGCACCCCAGAACTGGTATAAATTTTAAAAGGTGGTGAAAATCTTACATTTGAACAAAGACTTGAGGACAATAGTGAATGATTTGTATTGTTCCTCTCAGTTGATTATCATGAAAACAAAGTTATCCTCTGACCCTTGGGAATGCTTATTGCTCATCCAAACCCAGGATGATCAATGCACAAAACTGAGTCAGTCTTAAAGTATCACCCAAGCATATGTGAGCCAATCCCTGGAGTGTCCCCAGTAATGATAATAAAATTGGCCAAGATCTAGCTCCTTGTCATTTTATTTGCTCTGTTATAGTTTGTTTCCTATGCTAGTTTTATCGTTAACTGAGCCTGCTGAAATATTTTTCAGATATGACAAAGCAGAAAGAGAACTTGATTCTGAGTGTTTCTCAGTGTAGCTTTTGTTATTTATTAACAGGTTGCTTGATGTTGTCATTTTTAAACATATATTTTAAATAGACTTTAGTTTTAGAACAGTGTTAGGTTCACAGTGAAATTGGGCAGCAAGTATAAAATTTTCTATATACCATTTTCTATATACCATTCCCCTCTTCCCCCCCGCCCCCCACTGGGCCCATACATCCACCATATAGTATCATACACAGTAGTTTCACTGCCCAAAAATCCTTTCTGCTATTTATCTCTCCCTCTCTCCATTTTAACACTTGGAAATCACTAATATTTTACTGTTTTCATGATTTTGCCTTTTTGAGAATGTCATATAGTTGGAATCATTCAGTATATAGCCTTTCAGATTTGGTTCTTTGACTTAAGAATGTATATATAAGCTTCCTCCATGTCTTTTCATGACTTGATAGCTTTTTTTTTTTTTTTTTAAGTGTTGAATAATATTCCCTTGTCTGGATATACCCTTGTTTACCCACCCACCTACTAAGGGCATCTTGGTTGCTTCCAAGTTTTGGCAATTATGAATAAAGCAGCTATAAATATCTGCACATTTTTGTGTGGTTGTAGGTTTTCAACACATTAGGGTAAATACCAAGACATGTAACTTCTGGTGAGAGTATGTATAGTTCTGTAAGAAACTTCCAAACTGACTTCCAAAGTGGCTCTACTATCTTGCATTCCCACCAGCAATGAATGAGAGTTCCTATTCTACATCCTCACCAACATTTGGTGCTATCAGTGTCCCAGCTTTCAACCATTCTAATAGGTGTGTAGTGGAATCCCACTGTTGGTATTAGTTTGCGTTTCCCTGATTACATTTGATGTGGAGCATCTTTTCATATGTTTATTTATCATCTGTATATTTTCTTTGCTAAGGGGTCTGCTGAGGTGTTTTGTCTGATTTTAAAATGAAGTTGTTAGTGTTTGTATTGTTGGGTTTTAAGAATTCTTTGTATATTTTGGATGTTATCAGATTTTTAAAAATGTTTATTTATTTTTGAGAGAGAGAGACAGAGTGCGAGCAGGGGAGGGTCAGAGAGAGAGGGAAACACAGAATCTGAAGTAGGCTTCAGGCTCTGAGTTGTGAGCACAGAGCCCGATGTGGGACTCGAACTCATGAACCGTGAGATCATGACCTGAGCTGAAGTCAGATGCTTAACTGACTGAGCCACCCAAGCGCCCCTATCAGATGTTTTTTATAAATAATTTTTCCTTGTCTGTGGCCTATGTCTTCTCATTCTCTTGACATTGTCTTTCACAGAGCAGAAGTTTTTAACTTTTTTTCCTGTGTGTCTTTTTTTTTGTGTGTGTGTAAATAGAATTTTTTTGTCAAGTTCACTGACAGTGCATACAGTGTGCTCTTGACTTCAGGAGTAGATTTCTGTGATTCATCGCTTACATACAACACCCAGTGTTCATCCCAGCAAGTGCCCTCCTCCATGTTCATCACCCATTTTCCCTTCTCCTCCCACCTCCCCCATCAATCCTCAGTCTGTTCTTGGTATTTAAGAGTCTCTTATGATTTGCTGCCTTCTCTGTTTGAAGCTATTTTTTTTTCCCTTTCCCTTACCCCATGGTCTTCTGTTTATCAGGGGCACCTGGCCGGCTGAGTTAGTAGAGCCATGTTACTTTTGATCTCAGGGTTGTGAGTTTGAGCGCCACATTGGGTGCAGAGCTCACTTAAACACACGTACACACACACACACCAAAACAAAAAAAAACCCTCAAGCTTATAAATTATATATTTCATGGAACATGCCTTTGGTTTTGTATCTAAAAAGTCACCACCATACCCACAGTCATCTAGATTTTCTCTTATGTTCCAGGGGTTTTATAGTTTTACAATTTACATTTAGGTCTATGATCCATTTTGAGTTACTTTTTTCATGAAGGATGTAAAGTTTATGTCTAGATTCATTTTCTTCTTTTGCATTGTGCGTGTCCAGTTTTTCAACATCATTTATTAGAAAGACTATTTTTTCTCTATTGTATTACCTTCACTTCTTTGTCAAAGATCAATAGACTATATTCATGTAGGTCTAAATCTAGGTTCTCTGTTCTGTTCAATTCATTTATTTCTCTATACTTTCACCAGTACCACACTGTCTTGATTACTGTAGCTACATAGTAAGTTTTGAAGAATATGGTTTCAGTCCTCTGAGTTTGTTCTTCTATTTCAATATTGTGTTGTGTATTCTGAGTCTTTGGCTCTCTAAATTTAAACTTTAGAATCAGTTTGTCGATATCCAAAAAATAACTTGCTGAGATGTTGATTGGGATTTCATTGAATTTATAGATCAAGTTGGGAAGAACTTAGCATCTTTACAATATTGTGACTTCTTATTTATGAACATGGGATATCTCTTATTTAGTTTTTTCAAAATTTATTTCACCAGAATATTGTAAATTTCTTAAATATATCTTATGTTTTGTCAGATTTAACCTATGTATTTCTTTTTGGGGGGTGGCTAATGTAAATGGTGTTGGTTTTTTAATTTCAAATTCACATGTTCATTGCTGGTATATAGGAAAGCATTTGAATTTTGCATGTTAACCTTGTATCCTGAAGTCTTGCTATATTGCTAATTGCAGGAGGTTATTTTTGACAGTTATTTCAGATTTTCTACACAGACAATCATGTCATCTGTGAAAACACCATTTTAATTTCTTTCTTCCCAGCCTATATACTCACTTGTTTTTACATCATTCAAATATTGAGTAAGAGAGAGGGGTAGCTTCAAATCAATTTTTTAGACTTTTCTAAACTTTCAGAAATTATCTCAATCTTAATGTTTTAATACCTTCCTATAAAAATGTTGATTGACTGAATTTACCACTAATATTACAACTCATTGCTTTAAATTTGATTCAACTTTTCATTGCTTAGAAAAGGAAAATATACATGCTTTGGAGTGTAATAAGATGTTAAATAGAGGTTTCACCTAATGTTGCAGGTTATGTTAAACATCAGACTCCAGTGGAAGTGCCATACTGTGGGTAAAACTTTTATTTATATATTTTTTATTTAAAAAAATTTAAAAATATTTGTTTATTTTTGAGAGAGAGAGAGAGAGAGAGACAGAGCACGAGCAGGGGAGGGGCAGAGAGAGAAGACACAGAATCCAAAGCAGAATTCAGGCGCCAAGGTACTGCACAGAGCCTGACGTGGGGCTCAAACTCAGGAGCTGTGAGACCATGACCTGAGCTGAAGTGGATGCTTAACCTTCTGAGCCACCCAGACGCCCCAGGGCAAAACTTTTAAAAGGAATGATTGAGAACCAAATAATGTCTTTTGAATCAGTCACAGAAATAAAAGACAAAGAGCCCAGTGTTTGGGATTAGTGATATTTCTTTAGTGAGAAGTGCTGAATCCCCTAATCCTCAAATCAACTGAGAGTTGCTTCACCAGAACCACTTGAAGAACATGGTAAGTTTTGATCCTTAGGTAAGAAAAACACAGTAACTGGAGTCTGAACTCCACCTAAGTATTCTAAACCCAAGGGTCTTTGCTCTAATATCAAGGAGTGAGAGTTGAAGATCAAGTTTAGGAAATTACTGTACTCCCAGTGAAGGTGGGACAAAATGGGAAAAGGGTGCATATGTCTTCTGTGATCCATACGTGGGTTATACCGAAGGATATGAGTCTAAAGCTACTTTAATTCTGGCTCAAAGTGACTCTTTGTAGGCTGTTAGGAATCCAGTAGTGTCTGTGTTGAATGAGTACCCAGAGAATTGAGAACTCACAGTGGCTGAGGGCAGAGTGGCAGCTAGAAGAATAGAATGTATTCATCACAGGAGGTGAGTTAGTGAAGCACAGTAGGATAATCAGCAAAACCAATGAAAGAGTCCATCAAAATGTACTTTGAATCTCCACCAGACCCAAAGAATATGCATGCATGATAGTTATCAGTCAGGTAATAATTGTCTGCTCCCACTGTCTTGCTTCCTGCCTCCTTCTGGCTTATTCCAATAAGTGTTTGTGAAATGGCTAGTAAGGGAAAAGGGTAAAAGAGGAAGACACGATCAATCATAGTTTCTTTTCCAAAAGGAGGTGGCCAGCCTGTAGCAGCATAGGGAGGACGTGCACGTTGATTTTCAGTCTGGTTCAGAGTTTCAATTATTTTCTAGAGATAGACATTTTTAAGTACTCAATTGTGACTAAGTGGCTTGAATGACACATTACTTTGTATTAATCTCTTTCACCTGAAGGGAGAGGAGGTATCTGCCACTCTCAATTACCAGGCAGGTTTAAAAGGGACAATGGGAAAGGAAAATAAAGCTCCTCTGATGATCACATTCTATGAGTCATGCTTGTTTAACACGTTGACCCATGAGTAAGGCTTTCTGGGCCCTTATATGAAGACCAATATATTGTAGTTATGGTAGCAAAAATAAAAGTGAGTTGTTTCTAACTCTATTCCTTGTTTCAGTATGCAAGGCCCATAACTCAACTCACAGCATTTTACCCTGTAATGTTGGCTAAGCTCTTCAGAACAACCTGAGCAAATGTTCACTAAACCAATCATAGATCTAGGATTTTCAGACTTTGGTTATTGTGCATAAGATTCAATAGCTGATCTTGTTAAAGATGAAGGTTTCTAGGCCCCACCCAGGAGATTCTGATTTATAAGATTTGGAGAAGGCCCTGTTAACTGCCACCCCAAGTCGTTATGATGTAGGTGGTATAGAACTTCTCTTTGGGAAACACTGTCGTAGGGCAGCACTTCTTAAAGTTTTATAGGCACATGAATCCACCTGGGAATTGTAGTAAAATGTATTCTGACTCATGGACTTGAAATGTGTGAGATCGTGTGTTTCATTCCTAGGTAATGCTTTTGTGCTGGTTTACCACAATTATACTAACAATGGTCAGGGCATTGTTTCCCAGACTTGCCTTTTTAAGAATCACAGATAGTGCCTGTTCTTTTTGAAATACAGATTTCAGACTTTTACCTTGATCTGATTGACCCACAGTCTTTAGGTGAGGAATCTGGGAAGAGAGGAAGAATACCCTTAAATTGCAGCTGAAGTTGGGGAGCAACCCAGTGCCCTTAGACTGTATCTAATAGGAGCTATCAAGGACCACCTAAGACAGAATGAACAAAGGAATTGTTCCTCTGTTCTTCCTGATCACTGGGCCCCAACAGGGAGAAAGAAGAAGAAAACTGCAAGGCCACTAGTTCTGTTCCATAGTCCATAGTCTGGACCATGGAAGACAACTGAGTGTCTCCCTGGGTGTCTTGTTAAAAGAGCCTGGCCTCGCAAAGGCTCTCAACCCTAGACCAGTGTTTTTTGAATTTGACTGCATGTGAGATCCATCTGGAGCCTTAAATATCAGTATTTAGTCCTCACTCTCTAGACATTGTAATTTAATTGGCTTAGATATTCAGGTTCTTATTTAACTGGCTTTTGTACTGGGATTCTTAAAAACTCCCCAGATAATTCCAGTGGGCAGTGAAAATCTAGAATCGGTGCTTTCGAAGATGTGGTCTGAAAGACTCCTGCATAAAGAAATCTTACCCGTTATTTTGTAACTATGGCTAAAATCCTGTACTTCTAGTCATTTGAGGTGAATTTATTGTTTCCAAAAGTTTGCTGTCAAAACTCTATGGCCCAGAATTATTCTCATATGCACAATTTAGTGCCCATTATAATGCTGGCTGATGGGGCACCTGGATGCCTTATTTGGTTAAGCATCTGATTTCAGCTCACGTCATGGTCCTGCAGTTCATGAGCTCAAGCCCTGCATTGGGCTTTGTGCTGAAAGCTCAGAGCCTGGAATCTGCTTCGGATTCTGTGTCTCCCTCTCTCTACCCCTCCCATGCTCATGCTCTCTCTCTCTCTCTCTCAAAAAATGAATAAACGTTAAAAAAGTTTTAAATGCTGGCAAGGGTTGGTCAAACAAGCCAACAGCCACTGGCAGAAAGCTTGATGCTGTTTTTTGCTCTTGTAACAGGCACTGAATTTGCTTGCATCTTACATTCCCTTACTACATCGTTTCTGTTCTTACAATGATCTGTAGGTAATATTTTATAATTTCTACAAGAAGATGAACACACTATTGCCCAAGATTGCTTATCTGATCTCTCTTTTGAGCTCTAGTCCTACAGAGCTAACCGACTAGTTCACACTGAGAATGTTAAATGCACTTAAAACTGAACATGACTGTAAATCAATCAGGAACTTTCTCACCTAGACCTCTTCCAATGTTAGGGTCCTCCTTCCAGGTTTGTAATCCAGAATCCTAGACTTACCCTTGAAGCCATTCCTTCTATTTGGTTCACTTCTACTTATCCTATAATTTTCAAATTAATCACTTTTTCAGGAAAGCCTCCTTACTCCTAACATGATTTTCTAAATTATCAGTTATCAGAGCACCAAGAATCACCAGTTTGGGTGTCACAACTTGTTGCCACTTGTAATTTATTTATGATCATTGGATTAATGTTTATGTCCTCCAGGAGACTACATGCTCCAGGACAAAAGGAGCCATGTCTTTTTTGCTTCACATCAAATCTCCTGCCTAGCACAGTGGCTGGTACATACAGGTACAAAATGAAAAAGAGAAAAAGCTGAATGAATAAATCAATACAGTGCAAGAGTTAATGTAATAGAAAAAAATACTATGGAAAGAGATCAGCTATTGTTTTAAAATTTAGAGAGGGGGGGAGCCAAATCATAAGAGACTGTTAAAAATTGAGAATAAACTGAGGATTGATGGGGGTGGGAGGGAGGGGAAAGTGGGTGATGGGCATTGAGGAGGGCACCTGTTGGGAGGAGCACTGGGTATTGTATGGAAACCAGTTTGACAAATTTCATGAAAAAAACCGTTTTTAAACAAAGGGATTCTTTTTCTAAGTGAAATCTTATGTGGAGCCTGCCTGACCACATTAGTCTGATAATGCAGAGCTGGGTTCTGATTAAACCAAGAGTGAAGGCCCTAGAGCCTGGCCCAAGGCTTCCTAGACCCTTTACCAGCCCCTGGTGTACACTAGGCCCCTCCTCTCAAAAACCTTGGGCTCTATAGGTCACTGTTTGCCAAACACTGGTTTGGTGTAGACTGTGCATTTAACCATGGAAGAAGCTGAGTGTGAGTGATTGGGGGATTTTCTCATGTAACTGGCTAGCTTTGAACCCAGCTTTGCTCCCTCAGATTGCTCTGTGGATCACAGGGCATATATTTCATGCTGATGTCTACCATACATATTCTATGCTCTATGTCTCAGAAAATGTCTTTGACTTCTTGAACATCTTTTTATATACACTATTTCCTCAGAATGAACTTTTGCTGTTCTTTTGGTGCCCCTTGCATCTTAACTTGGCAATTTTCAATTTATCTTTTAAGACCCCATTAAGCACTATCCTTTCCCATCTTCTCCAAACCCCTGGATGGACTTTAGTTCTCTCATGGCTCTTGCAGCATGTTGTTCAAACCTCTATGTGATGGACAGAAGTCTAAAGTGGGCTCCCAAGAACCCATCCTCTTGGTGTGCACATCCTGTATAATCTTCAAGACTACAACTTTGATGGTCTTCACTCCTATGGTTAGGTTATGGCAAAGTTAACTATATAAGAAAGGGACATTAATGATGACAGGGCAGCAGGGTGGGAGGCGGCTGACCTTTCACAGGAGTCTTTTAAATCTGGATCTAGAAGTTGGAGAAAGACAGGTGGCAAGTACCCTCAAGTGGCATCTAAGAACTGAGATTAACCCCAGTCCAGAGCCATCAAGGAAATGGGGATTTTAGTTATGTGACTGCAAGGAACTGAATCCTGCCGACACCCTTAGAGCTTGGAAGAGAAACTTGGTCTCCAGATGTGAACACAGCCCAGTTGACATCTGATGGCTGAGGCCCTGAGCAGAGAAGCCAGCCAGGCTCACTGGGACTTGTGACTTTCAGAACTGTGAGATGGTAAATGGGAGTTCCTTTAAGCCACTGCTTATAGGTGATTTGTTAAGACAGCAATAGAAAAGTAACACACTCTCTAATCCCTCTCAATTTGTTCTGCTATTGGTTATTTCATCTCTACCTCTCCCAACAGATTGGAGTCCCTTCAAAACTTACTATTTTAGTCTTCATATCCTAGTGAATACTGGACTTCCTAGCCTTCTCCTGCTGAACTGTTCCTTGCTACTCAAAGTATTATTCCGTCAGAAGCATTTTAATAATCTGGGGACTTGTTGGAAATACAGAATCTCAACTCTACTGAAAATTTAACCAGAAAGGCCCATTGGGGACCCTGAATTTGTGTTTTATCAAGTCTTCTGATTTTATATACACTATGGATTGAGAAGCTCTGGTTTGGGGCAATATTGATGGTTGGAAAACTGTGTATGGAAGAGGTGAGTTTGGGGTTAGTCGCAGGGAGGAGAGAGAGAGAGAGAGAGAGAGAGAGAGAGAATATATATATGAGAGAACAAAAGTGTGACCTTGGAATCCTTTCTGTACTTTCCATTATAATTTCTAAACCCTGTTCTGAGAGGGAGGTTGATGTTACTACTCAAGGGAACAAGGTTCCTGTGTTGCAGCAGCTCAACGTATAGACAGTGAACGTTTGAAATAAGACAATATACTAATTAGAGAGTTGATGCACTTCTTTTGTGAAAAGTAGAGATCACAATTATGAAAGTTTAACAAAATGAATCATTTAAGTGTGATCAGGTAGAATAGAGAAGAGTTTTTTTCAAGCGTAAATAAGTTTTTATTTGAATGGGTAGAACTTTGTTCCGGGATTGGAGGAGTTAAGAAAATTCAGACTTTTTTAACCGGTCACTTTCCAAGCCCCTCGAGTGGAACTGTATTGTAGGAACTACAGGAAGGCTAAGAAAAGACACAGACAATTAAGCATGATAACAACATTGCAAATATTTCAGTGTATATAAGTTTTTTTTTGTTTTTTTGCTTTTTTTTTTTTAAATCTGCCACATCCATTGTTTATGTATTGTCCATCCCTGCTTTGTGCTCCAAGGGCAGTGTTGAATGGTTGTGCAGAGACCATAATGCCCACAAAGCTGAAACTGTTTACAGTTTGGCCCTTTACAGAAAACAAAACAAAGCAAAACAAAAACAACAAAAAAGTGTTGAACTCTGTGCTAGATTATCTTAAAAAAATATTTATTTATTTATTTTGAGAGAGAGAGAGAGAGCGAGCGAGCATGAGCTGGGAAGGGGCAGAGAAGAAGAGAGAGAGAATCCTAAGCAGGCTCCGAGCTGTCAGCGCAGAGCCTGACATGGGGCCGCACCCACAAACCATGAGATCATGACAGGAGTGGATACCGAGTCAGACACTTCACTGAGCCACCCTAGTGCCCCTGTGCTAGATTGTCTTAAAGCAGTGCTCACACTACTACAGGAGATTGCTACAGGATATAACCGGAGGTGGGTAGCTCATGTTTGTCCACAGCGATCCCTCAGAAAACCGAGGTTTTATTTGCTCATTTCAGTCTTGTACCTGAGGAGAACAGGGTGGCTCCCAGCAAGCCTGTTAGGCTAGTTCCATGGTGGTGGGTGGGCTTTAAAATTAAAGCCTTTTAAAGGAGATGTTTTTAGTTTGAAGATGAAGGTTTAGTTTCACCTCATGCAATATATTGAAGAAAATTCTTTTCCAAGTGTGCTTCTTGCTATTAAGGAGACATTATTTAAGCATATTGTTATTATATATGCTCTAGTACCTTTTTTATCAAATGTGTTAAGAAATAATTAAATACAGTAAATTGTACCTATTCAAATGATACTATCTGATAGGTTTTGACAAATGTATTAACTCTATAGTTTCCACAATCAAGATTTAGAATACTCCCATTATATCCTAAAGTTTCCTTTGCTCTTTTGCAATGCCTCACTTCCTCTATCTAGTTCTGGCCCCAGGAGACCACTGATCTTTTCTTTCTGTCACTATAGTTTGTGTTTTCTAGAATTTCATGTAATTAGACACAGATAACATGTACATTTTTTATGTGTCTAACTTCTTTCATATAGTATATTTTTAAGGTATATTTTCTTTTTTAAGAAATTTTTTTAATGTTTATTTTTGAGAAAGAGAGACCAATAGACAGAGCATGGGCAGGGGACAGGCAGGGAGAGAGGGAGACACAGAATCTGAAGCAGGCTCCAGGCTCTGAGCTGTCAGCACAGGGCCCGACACAGGGCTCAAACTCACAAACTGTGAGATCATGACCTGAACTGAAGTTGAATGCTTAACCAACTGAGCCACCCAGGTGCCCCTAACGTATATTTTCATACAGTATATTTCATACAGTGTGTGTATGTATATGTGTGTGTGTGTGTATACATTTATTTCATACAGCGCTCATATATACCAACTAAACATCTACTGGCCAAAAGAAGTTAGTGAAGACCATTAAAAATGGAAGTTGTGGTGCCTGGGTGGCTCAGTCAATTGAGCATCCGACTTCAGCTCGGGTCATGATCTCTCAGTTCCTGTGTTTGAGCCCTGTGTCGGGCTCTGTGCCGACAGCTCGGAGCCTGGAGCCTGGTTCGGATTCTGTGTCTCCCTCTCTCTGCCCCTTCCCGCTCATGCTCTGTCTCTCAAAGATGAATAAACATTAAAATAAATAAATAAGTAAATAAAAATGGAAGCCACTCTAATCAACAGTTACAGATTTTTTTTAAATAAACTTTTTATTCATAAAATGAGGTTGCTGTTAAGCAAATTTACAGATTATATATAATAAACATCTCCTAATGATAATTACTGTTAATAGTTAGATGGACAGTTAAAAGACTCCCTTCAGAGAACCTAAGTTTCAGAGAATTTTGAGTATTGAATTGATTTCGCAGAGGCATCACACTCAAATGTGTTAGGGGAAAGTAGCAGACAAAAAGGAATGAGAGTGAAAATGCAAAATTTGCAAGAGAGAGGAAGAATATACAGCTTGTAGAGAGAGGAAAACTGCACTATTTTATATAAGCTCAGAGTTGAAAAGTTAATAAAGATATTAAGCTGTATTATTTTCTGATGCCTATAATTATATTTTCTGGCAGACATAGAGGAGGACCCCTCTTAGCATTCTGGGTTCATTTATAAATAATAGAAATAAACACCTTATTTCTAAATAAACAGTGAACATTTTTCACTAATTAGAATTCACTGTTTAGTTCCTTTGATAAGCACACAGAGGGATTTTCCATTTCAGAGAGAAACACACTTTTCTTACACTCCATTTTGTTTGTGTATTCTTATTTTATTTTGCTGAGGAAATATGCCCCTCTATAATAAGGTAGTGTGTTGTGGTCATTGGTTAAAGAAAGTTAGATTTTTAATAAAATGGTAGATGTTAATACGTTACTGCACACACACACTGACCCCTTTCTAAGGAATGTTACCAGTCGTCTCCCATGTAATCCCTAATAAAATCTGTTTTCAAAAGCTTCCCTCTGTTCTAGTATCATGAGGTCAGTTCTTCTTCCCCTGAGGACTACATGGTCTCATTTCTGTTAGCCAGGTATCACCAAGCCCCTGTTTCCTTGCTGACCACAGACCGACACTGGGAGAGGGCTTTGGGTACACTTGGGTAAAAAAAAATGAAACTTTGGTGTTTGGAAGGATGGAGTTTGTGTGTGATCATTAGCTTCCAAAGTGCTGCTGGTTGCCTTCTCTCTTCAGTTCATCCTGCAGTGCACTTCTCATATCGACAGAGTCTCACTTTAAAAGCCTGTATTCTGTTTTTTACCCCACAGCATTTCGTTATCAGGATTGCCTGGCCGAATTCTTAAAAACTAGAATTTGCAGTTCCCTAAATGTCATTTTTCATTCAGACTTATATGTACATTTTTTCCTTATTTTGCTATAAGTGAAATTGGGATATATCTTAAAGTAGATAAGATCTTTTCATTCATTCATTTATTTATTGACCAGCCAGCAGGTACATATAGTAACTGCCTGCAAATATTTAAAATAGGTCCTGTCATCTTCATATAGCTTGAGTTATGTTCTTTGTCAGATTACACATTTGAGTTTTAAAATATCTTTAAAATATCTTCAAAAAGATTAAAACTTGATTCGGCATTGAAAAACGTTATTAAATACACAGAAAGGCATGGAAATAGAGCAGCAAGATTTAAACTCGGTGGTAAATATTCATTGTTGGAGGAATTACCATAGTATCTTATGTTTTTGCAAGGCAATAACCGAGTTCACCACAGAACTCAAAAAAATAAGAATGTGAGGTTCACAAAGCTGAGTTATATTTTATTACTGCAAAAAGATTGTCTGTTGCATGCCAAGTAAGAAAGCACCAACACTAGAGTACCAGCTACTTGGAAGAAAATCCCAGAGAAGATAATGGAGCAGTCACTTAAGAAAGACACATCCCCAACACTTTTGATGGCCCAAAGGACCATATTGCTTGGGAAAATATGGAAATAGTCTGCTGTGATCATCATCCCACTCTGACTGTAAAGATGTCTCAGGAACGTCTTTAAAAATGTCTCAGGAAGTCTTAAAACATGTGTTAAAATTGATTTTGCTTATATCTTTATTTTCACATATATATATATGTGTGTGTGTGTGTATGTGTGTGTGTGTGTATATATATGTATGTATGTGTATATATATATATATATATATATGTATGTATGTGTATATATACACATATGTATATAATAAGTCTCAAAAAGACTTTTGGAGTGCCTTGGCAGCTCAGTTGGTTAGGCGTCCAAGTCTTCATTTCAGCTCAGGTCTTGATCTTAGGGTTGTGTGTTCAAGCCCTGCATTGGGCTCCATACTGGGCACGCAGCCTACTTAAAAAAAAAAAAAAGATCTTCAGCAAGTATAAGATATTTCTTATCAAAAATACGAAATCACTGTTTTATAGATTATTAGCAGTTTTTCCTTAGTGGCATGTAAAATAATAGTATATTTTATAATTTAAGGCAGTTTAGATACTGTGAAATATGGTAATGAAATTACAACTGCACGAGAAGGAAAATGTATCTTTGAGGGAGCACTGAGTAAATAGCTAACTGGTGGCATATCTCTCAATTAAAATGACAGAGTGCTCTTTCTCGTTCTTTAGTTTGGGACATTGCCAGGGTGGGAGGTGGGAGATGGCAGATGAGAAAGGCATGGAAAGCAAGAGGATGTACAAGAGGCCTTCTTAGATTGATAGTCTCTGTACCTTCTGTTAATTATGGTTTACTTGAATTCATTCCCCATTTAATATATGGAGACCTTCCTGGAAGTTTTAAATTGGTCACTCACCCTTTAGGGAATTATTTCCTTAAAGTAATACACACTGAACGTTAGCATGCATAATCCAAGCTGAGAGAATAGGATTTCTAACAAAAGAGGTAAGGAGTAGGATGCATGGAAATTTGATTAAGTGACAAAGTTTTACAGAGAATATACACAGTTAGACTTCCAGTAGCATGATAGATTGTTCTCCATTGCCTCACTTTGAATCTGAAGGTGTCCTCAGGTCTAAAATGGGTCTTTTGTAAATAGCATATAGAAGGATCTTTTTTTTTTTTTTTTAAATCCATTCTGATACCCTACATCTTTTGATTGGAGCACTTAGTCCATTTACATTCAGTGTTATTATTGAAAGATACGGATTTAGAGTCATTGTGTTATCTGTAGGTTTCATGCTTGTGGTGATGTCTCTGGTTCTTTGTAGTCTTTGCAGTATTCCACTCACAGAATCCCCCTCAGGATCTCATGCATGGCTGGTTTAGTGGTCATGAACTCCTTCAGTTTTTGTCTGGGAAAGCCTTTATCTCTCCTTCTATTCTGAATGGCGGCCTTGCTGGATAAAGGATTCTTGGCTGCATATTTTTCTCGTTCAACAGAGAATGTACATAATTAAAAGGCACTGTGTACCTAGAAAAATAATAGAAGAGAGAGTGTCAAGCAAGGAAAGCAGGAAAACACCTAATTAATCATGATTGTGGAGTCAGTATGAGCACTGATTATCAAACATGGCCCCTCAACTTCTTTGGCATTCCTCCCTACACAATTAGTAATCAAATTAATGGCCCCCAATCTAGGTGGTTTATTACTGCTTCAACCAATCAGGGTAGTGGTGATTTCTGAGGATGGATTGTAAAAGGTCCTAGAACCTCATTCTGGGGTTTGTTTGTTTGAAATATTTGCTGTCTGGATGCTGCTTAGAGTACTTACTCTTGGACCAATCTTAATAATAATAACAAGCTGTAATAAGCCAAACCAAAAGAAACCATAAGGAGGCACTTTAAGAGACAGTCATAGTTGAGCCCAGCCTTGAGGTCATCCCAGCCCAGGCTATAGACATGTGAATGAAGAATCTTAAGAAAATTCTAGCCCCCAGCCATTTAGGGTGGCCCTTTCCCTAGCCATTTGAGTCTGTCCATCTGGGGCCTGAACGATCATGGAACAGAGATAAGCCATCATCTCTGTGCCCCTGTACAAAGTCCTAATGCACAGGATCCATGAGCATAGTAAAATGGTTCTGGTTTTCTGTTACTAAATTTGGGGCAGTTAAACAGCATTAACTAGAACATGGTGGTTTGATGGAGAACACTTTGAGAGACCATTCTCCATGGGGTGCTCACTTTTCTGTATGTTTTGTGAGCACAGGCACTGACTCCACTTAGTTCTAGAATATCTTTTCCAGGATATTTGTACAGAGAACAGACTTGGGAGATAAAGGCAGTGTCTCCCTCTGGAGCAAATGGAAACTTATAGCTTTGGAGCAGAGATGGTATCTCCCTTTAGATAAAGCGAAGTCCAGGCATGTTTACTGCTCATTATAAAATTTTTGGGTTCCTTCAGCGCTGGGTTCTTTTTGCTTTAAATACAACTCATTGCATGTGTAGGCATATATCTGGCCCCATCAACATCACCCCATGTGACGTGGAGGCAAAAGGAACTAACACCGTTATACTGATGTGCATGCTGTTTTCTGTGCCATGTATAATCAAGTTCTTTATCTCTGACCTAACAGACTCATGTCTTTTGCCAGCATCCAAAATATGGCCACAAACTGCTTGCAAATAGGGTAAATTCTCAGACACTTCACAGTTCTTGACAGACACATGGTTCTTACAAATAGATTTGTATCCAAATCCTATTTTTACAGTATATCTCTGTGATTTGGATTAAGTTATGTGACCTCTTTGAGTCTCCGCTTCCTCACTTGAGAATTAAGAAAAGTAATCATATATATCTTACAAAATTTCTAATAGAGCCAAGTGAAGAATTGTATATAAAGTACCGAGAAGTACCTGGCCTCTCGTAAGTGTTCATTAAACAGGTATATTGTCTTCTTTAGTGGTCATTCTCCCTAAATTTTCCAGAAACCCTCATGTCAAATGGTGCTATCTGTTCACCCAGGCACCTCTCATTTAATGAGCAGCAGGCATTGTTCTCAATTCTGGAGAAAGTCTCTTCTTACTCATAGGTTGAAGGTATACTCATATTATCATATATTCTGTCTTTTGACTCAGAAAAGTATCATCGCTACTATATATATTATATATATTATATATATAATATATATACATATATATTTGTAATATATATAATATGTATATATTATATATATGTTATATGCATTAATCATGTGTCAAGGATCATGATCTACTTATATTTGTTCATTTGATCCTTACCAGAAAAAATCTTGTAAGGCTGACATTATTATATTCTTTTTACAGATGATAGGTCAGCATCATAGAGAGGTTCCACACAATAAATGCATTCTTCAAATTAGCAGAAGAGGCTTTTGGAAAGATTAAGAAGTGGCAGATGTAAAGACCTGAAATAGTATGGAGGACAAATAGTTCCAAAGATACTGATTTTTCAAATGTTTGCATTTAGTAACAATTACAATTTTCTCAAAAGGCAAAGCTTACTTTATTCCAAAAGATAGTGCTATTATTGATTTTAGCCAATGTCATTATATGATTTATTGTCTAACTTGGGACACTTCTAAGAGTGAAAGGGAATGCTATTAATAATTATGGCAGGACAACAAGCATAAACTAAGACTCCCAGGGAAATCGGGACATGTGATCTCATTAATTTGAGGGAGAATGATCCTCTCAAGAATAACTAAATCTGAATTAGCCTCTAAGCTTATCAGAAACAGGGGCATATGTTAAAAAGTTATTTATCACCAACTGAATTGAAAATTATAGACCTATTACCTTTAAGCCACTGTACTATATAAAGTTATCATCTCTTATATTTGGGAGAAAACATTTCTGAAATTTAAACACAGTAACTCTTAGAACATTTAAATCATGATCAAAGTTAAAAAAGGCATCACATAAACTTTCATTGCATAGATCATCTTTATTCATAGCTGAAAACTATACATCTGTGTCTCATCTTTAGGTCTAGGATAATGGCTCTACTGCTTTGCTTTCTTCTTAAAATCTTTGTGTACATGTCCCTGTGTGTGATCGATGATTAATATCAGGTTTTACTGCCTCACAATTCTAGACTGGTGCTTCTCAAAATTTACCTCAGCTAAGAATCACACAAAAGAATTTGTTAGAATATAGGTTTCTGCTCTGATGCCCCTTCCCCCAATTCTGACTCAGCAGATCAGGGGTGGGACCTGAGATTCTCATGTTCTAATAAGCTCCTGGGTGATGCTGATGCTACTGGTCTATAGAACACCCTTTGAAAAATACTGTTGATCAGTAATTCTCAATACTCATGTCTAAGCACTACTCACAGAGATTTTGCTTTGATTGGTTTTCAGTGAGACCCATAATTGGTATATTATTAAATCTCCAGATGAATCTAATGTGCTGACAGGATTTAGAACCACTCTTTGTTTTTCTCCTCCCTGTCATTTCAATTTCAGTAATTTGAAATACCTGTCATCTCTGATAGACTCTAAGATACCTGAGGACAGGGATCTGTGGGGTTTCCTACTTTATCCCCATCTAGGTCCCAGCATAACTATCTTGAATCTCATTGGTTTCCAGTATACATTTGGTCATAGTAAGGATGCCAGTGTCTTAACTTCCTTTCCTCCATGGGATGTAACTGTGATTCTTAAATATCTTCTTTAAATATTTATATCAGCTAAGTATTAATGTTTAACAAACCCCTTCAAAACTCAGGGGCTCCAAAGAGTAGGCATCTTTTATTGCTTATGAGTTTACATGTAAAGCTTCTAGTCATCAATTCCAGTATTTACATAACCTACCTTCCCCCCTGCCCCAAGAAGTTCTCACACACTAGCTGGGTGTTCTACAATTCAATTCAGTGCTGACACTACCCAGAGATAGCTTCAGATTCCACAGGTTAAGGACTCAGCCTCACAAGACTGGCCTCCACCTCAGATGCCAGTAACAAGTCCAGGTTGTTACCTGTGCTTCTGAGTGATTGACTATAAATCAGAGGTTCCCACGATCCCCTCTGGGAATGGAGCTGAAGGTTCCAGCCCCCTATTCACATGGTTGGTTCTTCTGGCAACCAACCCCTCCTTAGGTGTGGCCCAAAGTCACCTTATTAAGGTAACAAAAGATACCTGTTTTTACTCTCATTGCTTAGGAAATTCCAGTGGTTTTAGAAGCTCTGTGCCAGAAACTGAGATGAAGACAAAGTATGTATTTCTTATAAATCACAATATCACAACATGCCAGCAGGTGGTTCTCCTGCCCTTGGATGAGCTTATTTTTACATCTGTGGTCAGCTGGAGGTTGGGAGGCAGCTCTGCTGATCTTTGCTGGGGTCTCTCAGATGTCTGGGGCTTGGCTGATTCTAGCCTGGTCTATATTGGCTTTGGCTGAGACTACTGAAATCTTGTCCAGGTGTCTCTTACCCTCCAACAGGCTAGCCTGGGCTGGCTAACATGGAGGTTGCCGAAATTTCTGAAACAGAGAAGGGAAACATGCAGGGCCTTGTTCTGCCACATTCTGTTGACAGAAACAAGTCACCCTGCAGTCCCAGTTCAAATGGAGAGGGAACAGATCCTACCCCTTTTTGGGAAGAGATTCAGGTTCTTAATGCAAATAGCATGGCTGCAGGGAAGTCATGAATAGGATCAGAAGTGCCCTCAGTCCACCACAGTACCTAAGGCAAGGCCCCCAGGCTGTCTCTCCCCACATTTCAGCCTTGGAAGAATTGCCAATAAGTCTAATTGAAAAGTGAGCTGATTTCAGCTCAGCTTTTTAGCGTTAGCTATTTAGTAAATGAAAAGTGCATAACATTTAATTTCAAATGTTTGAAAGCTGAAGAGGTACAAATATCTAAAAAAAAAATAAATAAATTTTCAGTTGCTACTTGTTTTTATTTAAGAATAGGTTATGAGTTCTCAGTGGGAAACTTGGATCAATGAACCTGACAAATGAATCACCACCAAACTTAGCAGAAATTACAATATACAGAAGGCTGAAATGTAGGAAATTAAAAGAAAATATACTCTGAAAGTTACTTTTGAGTTAAATAAGCTGACATCTGCTCTCATTGGTTCCCAACTTCCTTGTAAATGAATATGAATGAAGAGGATTGCAGTAAGGAATTTAAGAAAGGACCTCATCACTCCCAAAGATAATGATTGGATGTAAACCTGAGGCTATACCCTTGGTTTCTTTCTAAATTACCCTGACTGGTGCATTTTCTTTGGGAGGTAAAATTCCATCTTCCCTGCTCAAGATCTCTTCGCTGCCAGGAGTTCTTTTTCCCATTGGAAGAGACCTCTGGGTAAGAAATTTAATATCTAAGCTTCTGGAGGACATCGTTTCTGGGGTACATGAGAGCAAACCACATGAGTTCAAAGGCTCTTCCGTATGCAGCAATAAACATTTGATCAACTGCTTTTACAAGACACATCCTACTCTGCCCTAAGGGTTTCTCATCACTAGGCTCTCTGTCTTGAAGGTAACTAGGCTCTTTTAAGTTTATCCTGCCTATCCTTACTGCCTATATTTCAACTTGTTTTGAAATTGTGTCTAAACAATAAAGTTTAGTTTTTTAAAAATATTCCCTCTACTGCCTCCTTACCACCATAACCAATACTCACTCAGCAAAGCACACAAAAAGGCAGAGATGAAAACAGGGTGGACTTCTGAACGGGAGAGGGAGGTATGGCTGTGTGGTAGTTTTCTTCTTGAGAAGGGCCCAAACATACCAACTCGAGCTGACCAAAATCCTTCTCCCAAGAAAGCCAGTTCATTGGTTTCCAAAGGCCTTGTTTATGTAACTCTTTAATTATAGCATAACCAAATCACAAGTATTTTGCCATGGGAAAATGTAAAGTCATTAGGCAACTTAAATACCACCCCGCCCTTTTCAAGCAGACAGTACAACCATTAAGCAATTAATGCATGTTAAGACATTTCCAATTTTTTGGCACTAATGCCAGTTCAATCATTTTGGGTTGGAGAGCATAGGTGAAACCTATTCATTACACTTCTTGATGGGAAGCAGAATATCTTATATGTTTCTTTTTAAAATGGAATTCAGTCTCCAGCCCCCACAACGCACAGAATATTAAATTGGTTGCAAAACAAGATTGGATACTGTTTGACATTGCCCGGCATCTCCAATACGTGTGTGAGTCATATTTGGACTTTAATCTCTATTAATTGGGTATCTTCCCGTGCTTGTGAATGTTAGGCCTTCTAAATCCTTGGGTTCTGCTGAAATATTAGGCTGTGGTTTGTTGTGGGTCTCATGGAATGGAAAACTTCATCTCCTTCTGTTTCCCACACAAAAACAGTGACCTGTTTTATTGTGAAATTTAGTCAGCACTGGTGACAGACATGTTCTCTTAGTTTGATGGTAAAATTATGAGCATATAAAAAGATAAAGAGTAACCAGGGACTTTTGTATAATTTGTTCCTGGAAAATATTAGACCATTAAAAATCTTATACTTTTGCTTTTTTCATTTACTCAAAAATCAACAGCTTCAATTTAGTCATTGATAGGGGATACTTTGTAGATAAATATTATTTTATCCCTATGAGAGGCTAGAATAGAACATTCATTGAAGACCTACTAATCTACTAATTTATCACGGGCTGGATACTGCTTTTAGTACCAGGAATACAACAGTGAATAAGAAGCAAGAAGTCCCTAATTTGTCTCTCCTGTGGGGAGAGACAGACTATAAAGAAGAAACCAAACAAATAGACTATGATATAGCAAAAATACTAGGAAGAAAATAAAACATGGTAGTGTGATAGGTAGATCTTTGAGAGCTCTTGTAAATTGGCTCATCAGGTTGGGCTTTCCAGTGTAAAGGTGGAGGTTACTGGTTTGGTACTACCCCCAGCAAATACTAGAATGTGTATATGTGTGTGTGTGGGGGGGGGGAGGGAGGATGGAAATATATGTGTGTATATATATATTTTTTTTTTTTCTTACACTATCAGGATATATTTCTGTGTGAGTCCTTACTGATTTTTTATTCCCATTTGGAAGCCAATCGATATTTTTGTGTTTTCTTAGTGTTTAGAAAAAGTGCCATAGAAGTATCATAATTATCATAATGTTTTTCTTTCCATAAGTAGTTCCCTTCTGTTTTTGTGATTGGGGTTTGTGGACAATACTGAGATAGTCTGGCTTTGAAAACAGAGAACAGGGGTGCCTGGGTGGCTCAGTTGGTTGAGTGTCTGTCTTCAGCTCAGGTCATGATCTCGTGGTTCGCGAGTTTGAGCCCCATGTCAGGCTCTGTGCTGACAGCTCAGAGCCTGGAGCCTGCTTCGGATTCTGTGTCTCCCTCTCTCTCTGCTTCTCCCCCACTCACACTGTATCTCTCTCTCACAAATAAATAAACATTAAAAAAAAATAAAACAGAGAAGAAAGAAGGAAATCCTACCACGGAACCTATAGGCCCACCTGTTATAGGTGTACCTGTTAGCATTTGCTGTATAGTAAACCACTCCAAAATATAATGGGCTGAAATATCACAGACATGAATCTGCAGATGGGCCATTTGTGCTGGGCCCATATGAGTATTCTTTCGGTCTTGATCAGGTGCAATTATACATCTGTAGGTTGGATACAGTGTCCCTTCCACAGCATTCTGTGGATCAAAACAACTCACAAGACCAACCCAGACTCAGTGGCCAGTGAAATGGGTTCTTTTCTCATCAGGGAAAGCTGCGGTCACCTTGAACAGGAATTGGATTTAGGGAAGGGTTAAGAAATGGTCTTATTTTCAAAATCCATCCACCACAGTAGGCAAATAAATACTAACACTGCAGCCTAGAAATGCCTATATTACTTGGGTTGGCAAACATTATTTGTAAAGAACCGGATAGTAAACATTTTTGGCAGTTTAGGTCATATAGTCTCTGTCACAACTACTCTTGTGCAAAAGCAGCAAAAAAGTAAATGAATGGGCATGGCTATGTTCCAATGAAACTTTATTAACAAAGTAGGTAGCAAGCTGAATTTGGCCCAAGGAGCTGTCGTTTGCTGACCCCTTGTCTATATAAATTTTGCTTACCTTTCAAACAAATAGGCTGGAATATAATGTAGCCTCTAGCAGCTTCTGTCAGACACTAACAAACTCTGAGAGGAACAAAGTTGACTCACACATCAGACGACAGGCCAAAGTATGGATGAGTTTTTGTTCTCATATTGGGGAAGAGGGAGGCATTCCATCAGCTTTTAACACAGTATTTGTTTACTGAGCTACTTGCATAAACTAAGATATCTATCATTAGTAGTGGTTCAGCCTGATGCCTGGATGTAATAATTGCTGATTTCCTTTTGTTTGTTGTGGTTAGTTCACTTTCAGGGAAGAAAGACAAAAATTTCTAAGTAGAGCAAATGCTAAGAGGCAGGAGAAGGGAAATAGTAAAGCAATTAGAGAGCTCCTCAAGGGCAGGGATGGGGCCCGGTCCAGGAAGCCAAATTCTCCAGCTGGAAGTGATCCCGAGCCTCCACATGCTTGTTCTCACCCTTGGGTGCACCTTAGAGTCACCTGGGGAGCTTTGCAAAATCCCGATGCCCAGGCCACACCCCAGGGCAATTAAATCAGACTCACTGGGGGCGGGAGCCAAGCACTGTACTTTTAAAACCTTCCCATGTAGTCCAGTATGCAGCCCAGTTTGAGAACTGACACTCAGAGCCCTAATCTTGGCATTTCTCAGTGACTCCCCCTGTAGTCAGGACCATCCCACACATGCATGTCCTCTACTCACTTGAACTAATCTTCTGAGAACGCATCAGTTCCAGGCCTGTCCTTTCTAGGAGCTCCGTAATATGTAATTACATGATAATCTTTCTGAATTGTGATACATAACTGGGCCCGGAACTTCAATATTTGTCAGCTTGAAAGTTCATTCCTCTTTTCAAAATTTCATTTCTCCTTTCAGCATTCAGCTCTATGTTTATCATCCCTGCTCAGAGTATTCTATTTTGGAAAATCAATACTATTCTCAATTGAAGTATTCTGCCTGCTCAGGATAAAAAAAAAAAAAATAGCCAGAATTATCTTAATTCAGACTTTGCAAAGAACATATTCAACTTTCTAATAGATAAAGTAAACTTTTAATTAAGTATCCTCTGGACATGCCACTAAAGTCAATATTTTAGTAATTCTACCTTAGATTGCTTACAGCAGCATGGCAAACAGCCTTAGAAACTCTAATCATTCTTTTATGTTCTGTTACTTTGCTCAGGTGATGGGTAGAAATTTAAGCTACAAAGAAGTTGAGAGATCATCTGGTCTCATGCCTCCTTCCCTTTTCGTGAAACAAACAAATAAGCAAACAAACAAAAAAACCACTAATGGCTTAAAAGTTAAGTGGCTTTCCCAGCGAGGTAGGGAAACACATTTCTCATAATTTGCAGTTTAGAGAGGCAGGAGGCTTGTTTTTGGATGGAAGGCTCTGGCACCCTGAGGAAATCATTTCCAGGCTGTACAAATAATATCCTCAGTCCTGTCCTCATAGCACCCTTACTTTTCCTGTGCCCACTTCAGGGACTGTGGCTTCTGAATGACAGAAGCTCCTCTTCGGAAGTGACTCCCTCCAGGCATCTCCTCAAATCTGTCATCATGGAATCCTAGTTTTCCAGTTTACCTGCTAGTTGTCCCCTTTGCCCAGCTCATTATTGACACTCATCTGCTTGTCTTGGAATATAGAATGTCCAGATGCTAACCTTCTCCTGGGCTTCCCCACAGGGAACTCCTGGGACTCACATACCAGGGAGAAAGCAAGCATATCTCTTATGGAGCAGGAAGCCCCAGTGCTAGAAAAGGGCAGCTGTTTCTTACTATTCTCTGTTCAGGTCTTCTCCTTCTCCCATGATGTTCCTCTAGAGCTCTTCAAGTAAAGTTATAAGTATCTCAGCGACCAGTAGGAAGACAATCAGGCCATCCATCTGTCCTGAGGCTGATCCTACACCTGGAAAGGAGTCAGCACCTAGATTTTTACAGCCACTTGAAGTTTAGAGCCAGCAAGCCTGAGCTGGAACCTCTCCATTATTGCTTCTGCTGAGGGATCAAGGAGCCACCACCGCTGGAATGTAGCTGCAAAGAACGCCTTTCACAAAGAAACTTTGAGGGGTTGTCCCAGCATTTGCTACTTTCATGCTACAGATGAACTCTGCCCATCCCATACTTGAGGAAAGGAGCGGCTGTAAAGCAAGCCCATCCAGATTCCAATCAAAGGTATGCAGTACCGCCGAGACAGGGAATAGACCAACTATTAAGTCTGGGCTACTTAACAAGTTCAAAATCACATTAGCCAATAATCTTAGAACCAACAATAAGCAGTGACTTTAATACATAGTTATTTTAATGGGTATTCAAAAAATAGAACTAGATCATCAAACCCATGATTTTAGTAGACTATTGCTTCTCTTATTTACTGTTTAATTTTGAAAATTTAAGTATACTGAAAAGCAAAGAGGATAATATAGTAATTAATGCACTCATCACCTTGATGTAATACTTTTTAATATTTTGCCATATTTGCTTCATCTTTTTTTGGCTGTAGTAATAGAAATTTACAGTTATGATATTTCCCACTCATCCCCCAAGTACATCTCTAAAAAATACATTTTTTCTACATGACCAGAATATCATTGTATTACTCAACACAATTAATAATTCCTTAGCATTATCTCATATACCAGTCCAGTTTCTCTAGTTGTTCCCATAATATCTCGGTGACTTGTTCATTCAAATCCAGATTGAATTAAGGAAAGAACATCTTGGATTGGGATGTTATGAATGGACAAGTATCCAGTCCTTTGTTGGTCTGTCAGGGGAAGAAGTTGTTGGGTACCACATCAGTCAGGGAAGACTGTGTAGAAGACACTGAGATTTGAGAGGGAAATAAAGGACAGTATTCAGGCAAGGTAGGAAGCACAGATAATTGGGGAGAGCTTTTCAGGAAGAGATAGCCAGAGGGATGATATATGGGCAAGGAGAATACAGTGGACCAGTATCTAGAAATATTGATATAAATTATTTACTTATGCATGCTGGGCAGAGAAAAAGGTCACAAAGCCAATTCCTGGACATTTCATGGTTTGGGAAGAAAAGGACACAGGAAGGAAGAGAGAGTGTTGGAAATGAGGCTGGAAAATGACAAATAATAATGTAGAAAGCCAAGGGAAGACTGATCCCCAGCATGTTTCTAAGCTGAGTGCTGCAGACGAATGGAGACCAAAAGTCTGCCTGAACCACATTATTTATTGGAAATGCAGGTTTCTGAGCAGCCCTAGGCCAAATCCATCAGAATATCCAGGAATGGGGGGCTTGGGAGTCTGTGATTTGACATGTTTTCCCAGAGATTCCTATGCACACTGAAACTTAAGAAGCATTGGTCTGCATCTTGTCAACTTCTGATTTCAGCACTTATCCTGCTCCACAGAAGTACATTCAGTCTTTCCTCTTATTTTTTGTCCATAGCACAGATTTTCCCTATTCTTAATAAGACAGGAAAGCAAGGAAGCCAGACACAAACATCAATCAAACTGGGGGAAAAATACTCCTGTTATCTGCCTTAGCATTCTTTTTGATGTCTCAAGTTATATGTGACCTACAACCTACTCAACATAGATTCATAAAATGCATTATTTAAGAATCTGAAGTCCATCTTCTGCAGAACCCCACTCCACAGCCTCAAGCAGCAGAATACTCTAAAATCACCAAATGCTCCACTAATCAGTAGTTTCTCACTCCTTATTCATGATAATCAACAGAATTCTTGAGATTTAATGCTTTGGGCTTCTTAATATAGCAATATGATACTGTTTAAATTCTCAGGTCCTATCTGTCTGACCCTCCATTCCACTCCCACTCCCAAATACATTTCCCCAGATTCGGTCCCCAGCATTTGCTCTTGTTCTTTTCTCTCTCTGATACAAACAACACCCAGTATTTCATTTCTGTACCTACCTGCTGCTAAATGAGTATGGTTATGCAGGTACTGCTGGGCTCAAGTCACACTGTCAGCTCACCAGTTGGACAGTACAGGTTAGATGCTCTTCTGTCACCTGGCATCCATGTATTTTCTCCAAATCCTCACCCCTCCCAACCTGTTATTTTCTGACTTCCTTATATCTGTGAACAGGCTCCCACAACTCAAGCCTCAAACCTCATGTCACCTCAGCCTACCATTGGTCTATCATATTTCCTCATTTACCAAACCCTACGTCTTTCATATGTACATCTATTTCTTTCCTAGCTTGCTTCTTGCCCCAGCCCAATTACACCAGTCAAAATTTTAAACATATAGTAATGATAACACTTTTTAGTGGACTTGAACAATTGGTCTGTCTCTAAGAGGCAGTTTTCTTGCCTGTAAGATGATGGCTTGAGAACTTTATAGGGCTGTTGTGAAGAATGCAGACTTAATACAGCAGTTTAACGTTATATTAACAATTATTCTGTATCCTAGCCCTTCCCTAAATGACTCTTGATTCTCCTTTATATCAGGATATGAACGATCAGGGTTGAGGTTTGAGTAAAAATATGAAATAAATGAAGGCAAGTTCCCCATCTTGTTGAGCCTGTTTGACTATCTTTCTTCCCGTCAAACCCATGGTTTCATGATGATCTTAATATTGGCTGGCCGACAACAACTGGTCTTAGCGGCATAGGATTTTAGACATGAGTTTTGTGTGCTTGCACGTACATATTGGAGTATCCCTCTGGTGAGCAGCTTTGGGGGGCATTTAACTTTCCCAGTGTCTCTGCATTCTCTCTTTCACTTCCTAATGAGGTAGCCCCAAAGGGCTTGAGAACAAGAACAGAGAAAGCTAGAGTCAAGATTTACTCCTGCCTCATGTCACCCATAGGCACTATTGCTCTCTTTCAGAATGAATAGAAGCCAGGACAGGCTGTTCTTGCATGATTCACCATTTATGCCTCAGGATCAGTTTGAAGCTGGAAGCTGAAGGCTCTAAGTCCTTAGATTGGACAGAGTAAGGTTTTGTAGTATTTATTAATTAATCTTTTTAGGTGCTGTCAGATCCCTTGAGGAATCCATTATTCTAAATGCTGTTAATAATCATTTAAAATTCAGCAAAAACAATCTGTGAATTAAAAGGGGAGAAAACAAGTGCATGAGTGGTGATAGAATGATGTATGAAGTTGTAACCCATTTAAGATACAACACCTAGAACTGAGAGTATTCACACTCATAAATAATAAAATAGGGAGAGTTCAGAAGCACTCTCTCTCTCTCTCTCTCTCTGTTTTTTGTGGAAGTGAAATTGAGAATGTGACTTTTGTGTAGTAACAGAATGGAAACATTGTGCTTTGTTTATCTGGGACAGTAAATGCAATTTTAGCCATTTTCCACAGCATGCGGAAAGAGAAACTAATATTTATTGGGCACAGAGAGCCATATACACATCTTAAAATTTAACCCTCATGAAGACCATAATATTCAATTATCATCATTGTGCAACTGAAATTGGGGCTCAGAGAAGTCAAGAAAGTCATTCAAATCCACACAGTAGAATTGGGTTTGAACTCAGATTTATCTCATTTCAGAGTTCTGTCTCCTTTTCTTAAAAAAACTTTTCACTGAAGCGTCATATTCACAGCAAAAAGTATGCTAGTCCTACTTGTAAAAAGCTTAAATCTTTACTTAGTACTTGCTTCATGTAAGCAGCCCCCAGATCAAGAAACAGCACTGCCATACCCCAGAAGCCTCTTGTGTGCCCTCCCACTCCCCCTGCCCCTATAGAAAACCACTGTTTTCTTCCAGTGCCATAGATTAGTGTTGCCTGATCTTGAAATTAAATAAATGTAATCACATAGCAAGTCCTCTTTTGACTTCTTTTGCCCAATCTTAGGTATATGGAATTGATCCTGTCATTATAAGTAGTTGTGAACCATTGATTCTCACTGCTGTGTAGTATTTTGTCATCAGAACACAAAATGATATATGTTCCCATTTTATGCTGAACAAACATGTGAGATATTTTCTCTTTGGTGGTTTTACAAATAATCCTTCAATGAACATTCTTGGTCAACCTATTTACCATTTATGCTAGGTCTGTATCTAGGAATGGAATCACTGGGTCATGGAATGTATGTGTATCATCAGCTTTACTGAATGATGTCAAATAGTTACCCAAAGTCGTTGTATCATTCTACCTTTCCATTAATTATTCTATGTCTTTGCCAACATCTGTAATTTTCCTTTTCATTCAGCACATTTTAGAAGTGTATTGATATCTCATTGATTTTAATCCATATTAAAATTCTTTGCTCTCTTGACTTTCCTCTTTCACCTGTCTCCATTGTATTTGATGGCTTGCATTTTTGAGGTAGCCAACCAGAGCCCCTAAATGCATGTAGATGTATCTAGCCTAGAAAAGCAATAAGCACACGAACAACAAAATGGACTCTTTAGGTGTACTAATAACTGTTTCAAAAGAGAACAGATAAGAAGCAGTTAGTAGGAGTGTGGCAGATTACAAATAAGCCCCAATTCTCCACCCTGTATTCATGCCCTTTTGGCAATATGCCCTTGATGCTCCTCCAATCAAGAGGTAGAGTGTGTTTCCCCAGCCTTTAAATATAGACTAGCCTTTCAGTTTGATCAGTAGAATGCAGCAGAATTAGCAGTATGCCAGGGTGGCTTAGGTCTCTTTTGAGTGTTTCCATTCATTTTCTTGGAATTTCACTGAGCCACCAAGGAAACAAGCCCAGGCTAGCCTGAAGGAGGATGAGCAACACATGGACCAGAGCAGAGTTGTCCCAGCTGAAACCATCCTGGTGACCTGGAAGGAGACTCATGAGAGATTTCCTTAGGATCAGCTAAGCCTGGGTCAGGTGAGCAAACCACTGGTCACCTGCATATTTGTGAACTCACACATGGCTGTTGTTTTGAATCCCTACATACTGGGAGGTTGACAAAGTGTCCTGTGTTACACATTTCCACAAACATGGGCATCTGCTTCAGTGTGATACTCAGTTTCTCTGTCCTAGATCATCTCTTCCTCCTGGGAAAGAAACTACTTTTTGAATTTGTAGTGTTCCCCAAAATCCAAGGGATCCATGATTCTTCTCTTCCTTAAACTACCAGGTTGAAGACGCTTGCTGAAGATTTTTTGGAGCAATCCCTTAGTAAAAGCAGGCTCTAGGAGGGAAAGCCCTGCTGTGTAATCTAACTGACTTCTGGCGATGGTTGCACATCATCCCAAGTCCAGCCCAGGAAAGCCAGGAACTGCCTGTGTCAGCACATGCAGCTCCCCTGAACTCTGATGTGCTGCCAAGTAGTCCTACTCCCAGAGCAATCAAACCATCCCTTTGCTGGTGTTGAAAATGAGTGCCTTTGATGTCTCACTGGGTCTGTGCTAAAGCATTTCCAATAAAGAAAATGACTCTGCAAAAATCCTTCCTTGCTAGAGAAGCAGTGTGACAGAGTGGGCCCAAGCCTTGCCCTAAGAGTCAGTGGAATCACCTGGCATTTTGTTAAAACAAAGACTCTGGTCATAGGGGTCAGCAGTTGGGGCTTCAGATGCAGCATTTTTAAATAGTTCCTAAGTGATGGTGATGCTGCTGGTACATGGGCCACACTTTCAGTAGCTAGGATCTAGACAGGTTTTGGACAAATAGGTCTGTGATCCAGTGGTTTACCATTACCACTTTCTCATCTGCTAATGGGGTTGGTATAAGATTTATATGAGACTAATATATAAAGGAATAATCACAGCCCCTAGCACACAGGATACATGGAGGATATAGAGATGGAGCGTTGTCTGGTATTTCAAGTGAAGTCTCTTTCTTACAAAATGAATCTTGATTATTATCAGAATTTTCATGGGCTCAGTGCTAGGGAGCTATCAGTGTTTTTGAGCCCCATGTTAATGTTTTGGCAGCCTTGGAGGCAGTCCTAAAGTACAAGTTATGGAATTTAGGTATTGCTGAGGGAGTCTTATTTATGATGCAAAAGGTTCAGAGTGTAGATCATAGGTTATGGTGAGTCAGGGTCCCCTGATTTAAAACCTATGTTGTTTACCCTCTTCCACAATTCTCATTCATATCCCAGACCTATGCAGGTTTTAGTTCTTTGCATTTGCCCTTATATTGTAAGGTTAAGTTGAAAGCAGAATGAATCTGCTCAAGCAAAAATACTCAGCAGTTTTCCAGACTCATTGGAAATCAAATCAAATAATCAGCAGAAAGAAGTCAGGTTTTATGAGACTTTTCCATTAGATGTGCTCACTAAATGCTTGCTGCTCAAAGTATGGTCCAGAAACCAACATCACTGACATCATATGGGAGTTTATTTCAAATGCAGAACCCAAGTGCCCCACTATACTTACTAAATCAATATCTCTGGGATGGGGCCCAGGGATCTGTGTTTTAACAACCTTTACAGGTGATTCTGAGGCATGTTGAAGTTTGCATGGCTTTAGGGTCTTGAGCCAACAGCATCAATCTGTTCCTGTTTCTTTGTTAGAGTATAGGATCCCAGGCCCTAACCAACAACCTACTGACCTAAAATTTGTACTTTCATAAGATCTTCAGGATATAAGTATACTTACTAAAGTTTGGGAAACAGTGCTTAAGCCTAAGCATACCTTAGGTCCAATACACTCTCTGGGGAAGTGATTAGATAGGTTGTAGACTCAGGCAAAGCACAAATAAATTATTGGAAAAATAGAAAAATCTAGGTAGTTCTGCCTTTGTATTGTACTGAAGCAAAGAGGAAAGAATAAAAGCTTTAGGGATTAATGTTCTGCCATGTGGGTTGCTTAACCAAGATCTGGGATGCACTGGACTTAAGTGAATTATAGACTGTGTTCTTGCTGGAAGACAATTAGAACAATTATCGTATTGGCATCAACAGTGGAAAAAAAAAGAGTCCTGTTTTTTCTGCTCCCTCCCTGTTCAACTCGGATCAGAAACCAGCAGAAGGGAGGAGGGGGTTTTGTTTTGTTCTTTGGATGTGGATGAGGCATTCTTTCCCAAATTTTTATGCATTGCCTTGGGTTTAAAACTGAATGCTTCTGCCAGTTCTGATTTCCTTGAGGCCCTAGATAAAGAAAGAGACTTCTGTGATGGTGATGGTGATGATGATGATGATGATGATAGTAATAATCATAATAATAAAGCCTTCTGGAAAAGATGTTTCAGTGGCACACATCAACCACTGTCTTATCTTGCCCACTATTTGTACTGTACAGGGCTGGCCCATCAGTCTAGGTCAGCCATGATGCCTAGGCTCATCTTAAATTTTTTTTGAGATGTGATAAATATGGTGAAAGTTGGTATCTGACCAAGATCTGGTACTCGAACCATTATCAGAGGATATGGTAATTTTAAAATTTATTTTTAATTTCGAAGTTATTTGTATACACATATATAGCAGCTGCTGACTTAAGTATATAAAAGTTATCTGCTTCCTTGTCCAAGTCCTTCCAGAAGTGGATACCAACATGTGATTAACCATGCAAAGATATTAAAGGAAATGCTTGAGAGAAAATGGGGAGCAAGCCAGGGAAAGCTGGGAGAACTGTCAGACCATGCAGGTCTGCCTCTGTGGAGGAGAAAAGGGAGGAAAGAAGGTTGGGAGGAAGCATCCAAGACCACTGTGCAGTCTAAGCAAGGCTATCAGAGGAGTCCCATGTCCCCAGAAGTGGGTGTACTTTAATATTCCTACCATGCTCAGTTACTGACTAGGAGCAGCCTCGGTGCCAAGAAAGTAGTGGATGTCTGTAGCAGGAGGGACCCTCCACCAGTGTCTCAAAACCATTACTTTCCTCCTCTTTCTCCTCATCAAAAACATTCAGCGGTGACTAGTACTTGAAAACCATAGACCACTCTATTTAGTATCTCATGGAGGGTTTCATAAATATGAAATATAGCCAAACTGCATACTCACTTCAGACATTCCATGCTATCAGAGCAAATTGTCAACTCCATATTTGCATGAATGTTCTATGTTCTCTTTGGAGAAATAACAATAAGAACTTGGTAAAACTTGAACAGTGGAATTTTCATTTTTAACTAAAGTGTTGAGTGTTCTTAAAGTGCCTTTAAGAAGGCAAGAGACCAGTGTGATATAGATAGTGTGAAGTAGTATGTATCCTGCCTTGAAACATCAACAGACTTGGCAGTTGGGCTTTTTTGAGCAGCTCTTTGAGGTTGCCTTAAACTCTCTTTGGACATAGTCCAAGAGGAGATTATTGCACACTTTTTCAGTTAAGGGTATTGAAAGAGACATACTGTGTGTATCTCACTAAAGATGTCCAATTTCAGTTTTTAAAAAAACCCTAAAGATCCTAGGACTTGGAAGCAAGAAAACTGATTTAAATTTTTTAACCTTGCTCTATGACCTTGAGCAAGTCACTTAACCTTCCTTCAAGGCCATAATTTTCTCTCTGTGAAATAGAAATAATAGATGAAACGGAAATAATAATACTTGATGGCTATTAACTTGGTAGACTAGTTATGCTTGTTGAAGACATCATTACTTTGAAATATTAGAAATGTCATTCAAAGTAAAGGTGATTGTGTGAGTTGGGCTCAAGTCCTGTTAAGAAAAATAATTTAAGGACACAAATGGATTAGAACTGGAAACAGAACAACCACCCCCCCCCCCCCCCCCGCCCCCGGTCCCATCCAAAACTGAGTAGAACCAGAGGTTGGCTATTATGTTTCTTCTAGTTTCACCTTTGACTTTCTTCAGACTGGCAGATCCTTGTCTCTTTATATTTACCAGTTTAACTTCTGGCCCAGTGTGGGAAATCACCCCTCGTGGAAGACCCCTCTGCGAAGAGGAGCCCAGGGCCATTAAGAAGTGGCTTTGGACCAGGGTGTTTTAGTAAGAAAGGAGAAAGTGGTCATGACTGGCCCTATACAAATCCAACAGATGCAGATTATAAACTGGCAAGGTGACATCATTGAAAGAAATCCTACTGTTGAATAAAAGTCTCAAAGCATCACCTAGCCCTTCTTCCTGCAGTCCACATGACCCGATATGAAATCACAAAACTGTTATAAACCCTGTATTCTTCCTGGGGATAATGGGTTAATAGGAAATTCAAATCAGACAATTTACATGAAAATACGTTATGAACTCTGAGATATAAAGAATGACCACTAGAGCTTTAAAAAGAATAGAAGTAAGCAAGCAAGCTTAGTCACTAACCTGCTAGGGAAGTGAATATACTCCTGTGAAGAAATACACTCAATGGTGAGTAAAAAACATGCCACATTCAAGCAGGCTTTTTTATGATAACATGCAAAATTTTTGACAAATTACAAACAGATATAATAATGGTTGATTAAATAAGCAGTACTGTGGTGATTGTAAAGGCTATCCACTAATCGTTTCATAAAAGATAAATGGCAAAGTAGGGATTCCTTTTAACAAAGAATTGAGTAAGCCTTTAGAAATAAAAAAATCATAGTGTAAATTCAGAAGCACTGGTCTCTGTAAATGTAATCTCCTTTCTTAAAGCTGTGATTTCAAAGGCTTGCTGGTTGGCAGACAAGCAAAACTCAGAGCATATTCATGAAAGAACAAACTGAGCACTTGAAGACAGGAGGCCCGTGTCCTGTGCTGCTCCTCACTGGCAGTCTGATGCAAGGTTATTTTTTTCCCCTCCACCTGGCTCCGATTCCTCAGCTGTAATACTGTCTATAGCCGAGGACTGGTGCTAATGTTCCTTCCATCTCTAATATACCCTGATTCCTGGGAACTTAATCTGATCATGGCCTCAAAAACCATTTTTCCCTTCAGAAATGTTAAGTAACATTAAATATGTTAAACATGATAATGTTGGGATAGCAGTTATTTATTGTCATGGCAGTGTTGTAACAAGCTTGATTGCTTAAAACAACCACTATTTTTTTTTCCCCCACAAGTCTGTAAGTGGCCTGGGAAACATGGCTGACATCACCTGGGCTTGGTTAGTTGCAGCCAGTCTCACTCAAATTTCTGTAGTGAGCTGGTGTGTAGCTGGTGGGGAGGTGGGGGGTGGCTGGTCTGTGTTGGCCTCAGCTAGGGCAGCTAGAATGGCCTAGGGCCTCTGTCCAGTGGCTGGAGTCTCTGATCTTCCAGCAGGCTGGTCCAGTCTTATTCACATGTCAGTGGAAATTTCCATTAAAGAACACGCAAGACCTTTTGAAACTAGATTCAGAACAGCACATTATCACTTCCACTGCATTTTTCTGACCAAAGCAAACCATAAGGTCAGTGCACATTAACACGTGAGGAAGTAGACTTCACCTCTTGATAGGAAGAACTTCAAAATCGTGTTGCAGAATACTTGGAAACAGGCAGTAATGAAAGAATCGGGGAAATTTTGGCCACTAAATGGTAGCTAGGTAGCTCTATATGATTCTTTCTGAAATGATTTGCAATATGTATTTTCAAGTTAGTTGGTTTAAAGCTTCACTCACTGGTGGCCAGGAGAATCATAAGTAGTAGCAGACTGTTCATCTTTCTGGAAGATCCTCAGAACAAGCATAACAAAGACATGGCATTTGTCTAAGGAGCAGCAGGTTATTGGCTTGTTTATACCTTTTCAAAAGAATGGTTAGCTTCCCTGGTGACCCTAAAGGCTCCTTGCTTTTTTTCACAGTTTATAAATGACAGTCCAAAGTTTTTTCTAGTGCTGCCTTCCCTGAAAACTGCACCAGATGCAACTAACTTTATCGGAACAGGAGGCTGAGAAACTGCCACCATGCTAGCTGTCCAAACAAAAGCCCTGAAACTCCTTTTCCATGTTAAACCTTAGTAATCACTATGCCCTAGTATCGAAGACCTCACACTTGCCCCAGCTCTCCAGTCACACCATCCCCATTTCCAGTGCTCAGGAGGCAAGAGTGCCGAGTAGACAGTGCAGATACAGAACACCTCTGCCATTGCAGAAAATACTGTTGGATGAGATGGTTGGGTCTAAGTCTACCTGAAGAGGGCCAGCCCAAGTGGGGCACTGGCCAACTCCGAACCTCAACTAAGGAACCAGACACCTGAGGGAAAAGAAGATGACTGTCCAGAGTAGACATCATGGCTCATGTAGGTCTCCCAACTACAAATTCACTCATTGACCTTAGACAAACCATTTCCTCGAGCACTAGTTTATTCTTCAGGAAAATAAAGGTTATATCAGGGCTGAAACACTCATGTGTGCATAAATCATCTGGAGATGTTATTAAAATTATAAATTCTGCTGCAGTAGTTGAGGCCTGAGATACTGCATTTGTAACCAGTTCTCAGATGGTAGCAATGATGCTGATGCTTCTGGTCCCAGGACCTCTCTGACTGGCAAAGAATTAAGTCACAGACGC